>NC_045611.1:2242500-3602500 GCF_009762305.2 Zalophus californianus | reverse complement strand
GACGCGGGATCCGTGTCCTTCTAACCTGCTGGCCGTGGATCACCGGGGACACGTCGGAACCACGCAGATGGATCCGTGTGCCCTCAGAGCAGACAACAAACCCAGTGCGTCAATAGGAGAAGTGGGGGTTGGAAAGTGTGGGTGCCCTGGGGAAGGGGGCAGGTAGCTGATTTTAGCAGCAGGCGGGTCAGGAAGCTGGTGTCTGAGTGGGGCTTTGCAGGCGGCCAGGGAGTCGCCCAGATGTCTGAGAGAAGGGACCCCGGGCAGAGGGACCGGTGGGGCCCGCTTGTGGTGTGGAGAGAGCGAGGGCACAGGCCGGGGCACAGGTGCAGTGAGGGGCCGCACGGGCGTCCTGGGAGGGCGTGAACGGGCCAGGCGTGGCCCCTCTGGCTGTCGTGGGGGGGGGGGGGGGCAGAAGCAGAGACACCTAGCAAGGGGGGGGGGGTGAGGGAGAGGGCAGTGGGACTCTTGGAGGGGGCAGAGTGGGGCCCTGGGCCATGACGGGACCCCTGAAACCACGGGTGGGCTGAGCAGGGACAAAGCATCTGGGGGCATGCCACCCAGTGTCTCTTACTTGGGGGACGCAGTCCCTGGCTGTGTGGTGATCGTGATGGTGGCGATGGTGGCCTGTGGCCCAAGTGGCCAAGAGGTGCTTTCTGTCCCCCCGTCCTTGTGCCCACTTGGGTCTCGAGGCCTGCTCTGGGTGCCTGCGGGGCTAGGGCATCTTTCTTCTTGCCAGGTGCCGCTGAGGTGCTGGGGAGCTGACCCCTGGGTAGGCAGCCAGGCCCGGAGAGCCGGCCACCACTGGCCACCCTCAGAGGCCACCAGTACCAGATGGGCTTGGCCAGGGCACCAGGATGCCTTGCTCCTGCTCGTCAGAACTAGCTTTTCGGCTGGGGATGCTGGGACTTGATGGCGAGTGTATTTGATTCATAAATAAACGGAGTCAGCCTCTTGAATGAGTTTGCTGCTCCCCGGAACCACCCAGACAGGCCGAGCAGAGGCCTCTCCAGTCCCGTCCCAGCATGTGGTGGGCTCTGTCCCGCAACCTAGCAGCCCCCCATCCCCCTGAACCCAACCATGCCTCTCCGATCCATCCCCCCGTCCCACCTCACTGGCTTCCCCCCAGAGTTCCCGCAACAAGGGCGGCATCATTGGGTGTCACCTGCTGCTAAGAGACTCAGCCCCCCTTCTCAGGGTCCTACCCATTCGCTCATTTAACACATACAGTAATTGCATGAGGCAGGTACTTTTTTTTATCCAGTTTTATTTATTTAAGTAATCTCTACACCGAAAATGGGGCTCAAACTCAAAACCCTGAGATCGAGAGTCTCCTGTTCTGCCTGAGCCAGCCAGGCACCCCAAGGCAGGTACTTTTATTTCCCCAGTTTACGGATGAGAACTGAGACCCAGAGAGGTTCAGCAACTTTCCTGAGATTGCACAGCTCGGAAGTGGCAAAGTTAGAATTCAAGCCCAGGTAGTTTCCATGTGCCCTGCCCTTAACACCCTGCCAGGTCGCCTCCTAGAGGTAGGCTTGCCCAGTGTCTTCTTTGCCAGAGGGATTGTGACATGCGACCTCACAGCAGCTTTCCTATCCCTTCCTGAGGTTGCCTGGTGTTGTGCCCACATCATGCATGTTCATCCTGCAAGTATTGGTTGAGCACCTGTCTGGGCCAGGCTCTCTGCCTGGAGCTGGAGACACAGCAGGGACGAAGGTAAATGCCTGTCTTGGTGGAGCTTATGTTCTGTGCGTGTGATGGAAGGAGTGTGTGACAATAAACTCACTGAAAATAGCGGATCCATCTGGTAGTGATACACGCTAGGAAGAAAAATACACAGCAAGGGACAGAGAGCCGGGGGGCTAATGTCGATGGAGTGGCCAAGGGAGGCTTGTGAGGAACTGGCTTTGAGCAGAGGCCTGAAGGAAGGATGCACGCGAGCCCTGTGATGTCCAGGGAGAGTGCTCCGCGGGGCTGGGGCGGCACGTGCAAAGGTCCTCTGGGGAGGACCCTGCCTGGTGTCTGTCGGCACTCTGGGTGTTCCTCAGCCTGTGTCATTCCGATGCTGTCTCTGTCACGTCTGTCTTCTTAGAGCGACACTGGGCACATTGGATTTGGGGCCCACCCTGAACTAATTACACTCACAAAGATCTCACTTCCAGACGAGGTCACATTCTGAGGTTCTGGGTGGACATGTATTTGGCGGACACTCTTCACCCCACTCCAGACCCCCCTTGGCAAGAGGAGCTTTAGGGCTCATCAAGGAGACCCTCTCATGTGAGGGCGAGGAAACGGAACCCGGGTCAGCGAGGGATCGCGGTGCGGCCGTGCGTGCAGCCAGGAGGCGCAGGACCCAGCCTGGCCCAGCCTGGCTCAGGAGCGTTGAGGTCTGGCCAATGGCTTTCCCCTGGGCTCTGAGCACACAGGACTCTAACCGCACTGCGTCATTTATAATGCGGTCATTCTAGTGTTCTGTGGCCCTCTTGGGGGGAGGAGAGGAAGGGAGGGAAAAGGTCCGGGATGACATCATCAAGCGGATTTGGGAGGTCCTCCCCCACATGTTCCGAGTCTGGGGGTGCCATCAGGGGAGGAGAGAGCACTGGAGCTGGAGTCCAGGCCCCTGTCTGGTACTGGCATGTTGCTCAAACCCTCAGGGCCTCTGGATCCTTTGCTCTCAGACGGCTGATAAAAGATAGCCATGTCCCACTGGGTTTTGAGACTCAAATGAGAATGTGCTTTGAAATCTTTAAACCGGGAAAGAGAGAGTTCAGGCCTAATCAAGGCCTCTGGGACGTGGGGGGTTGGGGGGGGCCTGAGTCTGTGACCCAGCCGGGGCAGTTTATGCTGCTGGGAAGGATGCTGGTGCCCTGGGACCTGGGACCATTCGCCCGATATCCTACAATGTCAGATTCCTCATTTGTCACAAGCCATGAGCAGCACCTGCCTCGGGGCACCATCGGGGGTCCCATGAATCGATATTGTTCTGGGGCCAGAGTTGGATCCGGTGCGGAATTAGGTGGATGCTGGTGTCTGGCGGGGAGCGGGGGCACGACCCAGAGCAGGGGTCTCCTGCTTCATTTCCCTGGGGTCTGGGCCCACGGTGACAGTGACTTGACCCCGCTCCCCGGAGGTGAAAGGCCCCCACTTTGCAGCCGGCCGTAATTCCCAGAACCATCCATCTCGCGCCCGCCTGCCCCTCTGCGTGCCAGTGTCGGGGATGAGTGATCAGTGCCTCTCGTGGGCCCTGGCCGGGAATTGCTACAACAGGTTTATGCCGCGTGAGTGATGGTGTTTGCACCGCTGACTCTAGGCGCCACCAAGACCGGCAGCCCCACTGACGAGGCTTCACAGAGACCGGACCAGTAAATACTGTGGGAAGCTTCCAACCAGGGACCGGAGGCTGTTCAGGCGAGACCACCCCGGGGCAGCCTGCACCCGTGGGTTGGGAGGCCGCCGAAGCACTGGGGTCTGGCAGGTTGAGGGCAGAAATGGAGTTGGGGAGAAATTGGCTTCTTTGGCGGGAAGCTGGACCCATGCTGTCGGTGGCAAATAGCCAGAGCCAGAGTGTTGGGAAGATTTAGAACGTGTCACCAAGACTCAGGACAGCGTTGCTGGGAAACGTCCCCCACCGGCTGCCTGTCCCCCGGGCTGGCTGGGGGTTCAGTGGTGGGGTGTTTTCACGGCCCCCGTGTGTCTGCACCTGTCTAGTGCCACTGAAGCCGTCGCTTAGCATGGCCCCGTGGGCTGTCCCCCAGGGCACTGGCTGGGCCTGCTGTGCATGGCCGGGCAGCTGGCATGGTTCTGGCCTCCAGGCCCCCTCCTCCCCGACCCACTGCAGTTGACATCAGGGGTCCCAGAATCCCCGCGCCTGTATGGCTGAAGCTGTGTCACCTGAGCCGGGGGGCCTCAGTTTCCCCACCTGTAAAATGGGGCTGTGAAGCTATGCCCGTAGGGGCATAGATGTTTAAATAAAAGAGATTGTGTATGTGAATTCCTGGGCCCACTGCCTGGCACAGGGTCGGCAGTCCCTGGAAGGCCTCTTGCTGGGTTTTTTAAGTCCACATTTCTAGTTTAAGCACACACACATATACCAGCAGTGCCCAGCCTCGCGTGATAGGTAACTCCCCTGCTTCTTTACTCACATCTACACCACAGCTACACAGCCCCAGTCTCCAAATAAGGTCCCCGTTGCTGATGCCAGGGGTTAGTGTGCGCACACAGCTTGCTGGTGCCTGGCTCGGGGGGCCCCCACGGGGAGCCCCGGGAAGCATGCTGGTACCAGCATGGTCTTGGCCTCCGAAGTGGAAATGGTTTGTCTCTGTGACTTCCCTGCGAGACAGTGCTCTGGTTATCTGCAGATGGGGAAACTGAGGCCCAGGGATCTGCCGTCGCTTTTCCCTGAAGTCTCAGAGCTGGGCGGCAGGGGAGCTGGGGGACCCAGGCTCTGGAACTCACGCCTTTGCCCGCCGTGTCTCCTTGTTGCTCGGGAGTGCCACACCTCACTGGGCTGGGTGGGACCTGGGCCCAGAAGCCCGGGGACACCTGAGCAGAGGTTGCATCTGCTGACTAAGGGGGGGCAGAGCTGTCGTGTGGTTTGGCGAGAGAGTAAGGTCATGCTGTCTGCCCGCCTGTACGCACCCCGCACGCCCTCCCTTCTGCAGCACTGACCTGCCAGTGGGCGTCTCTTTCCTCATCCCCACCCCCGGCACACACATGCACACAGACCACCCACATGCGCACACGTCTACATGCGACCCACACGTAGATATGCACGCACCTTACATGCCCGTGTGTGGATGTGAGCCCCGAGGGACCGGAGCATGGCTTGGCCAAGTTCTCGGGCTCCCCCGGCCAGTTGCACCTTCTCAGGCTCTTCCACCGAATGATGATGAGGGTCAGCTCGCCCGGCAGCAGAGGGAGGTCTGCCCAGCTGCAGCCCAGTGCTCTGCGGGATGCTTGGGGGCCACCAGAAACCCTTCGTACTTTCACCCTGGCTGTTCCTGGAGCCCTGGCCCTCTCTGGTCTAGGGCAGCTGTGGAGAGGGACGCCGTGCCGCTGGCTGGGGCTGCAGGTGGGCCCCAGCGGCGCCTTGTTTCAGTTCCAGCTGAGGGAACAGCTGTCTGGCCCAGGCACCTGCAGGACGGCATCCATGCGGTCAGCCCCCGCACCTTGCTTGGGGAACAGAGCTGGGGGTGGCAGGCATCACCAGGCAGGGGAGACAGCAGCGGCTCGAGCCCTTGGAAGCTTGGTGTCAGTGGGGAGGTGAATGGGTCTGGGGAGCCAGAGTGACATACCCTTGGTGGTGGGGAAGGGAAGGGAGATTTTCTAGAAGGAGTTGAGGCCTGATGGCATGGGCAGGGTGGGCCCTGCAGGATTTTGAGCAGGGAGGGACCCCCATTTCCAGGCACCGTGTACAGGTGGGTCTGGGACCTGCCAGCCGGTAACTCCTCGGAGGTAGGTCTGGGCAGGTGAGGTGGGCCCGGCGAGGGAAGGGTAAGCTAAGTGCAGGGCAGGTCAGATCGGCACCAGTGAGAGGGTGCTGGCTGGTGTCACTGAGCGAGGGTCACACAGGTGGGGAGAAAGTGTTTAACGCTATGTGCCATGAATATACTTAATACTACTGAACGGTAGTTAAAAATGGTGAAGGTGATAAATTTTACGTGTGTTTTGCCACAATGAAAAATAATTTTTCTGGGATGCCTGGGTGGCTCAGTCGGTTAAGCATCTGCCTTCGGCTCAGGTCATGATCCCAGGGTCCTGGGACCAAGTCCCACATCGGACTCCTTGCTCAGAGGGCAGCCTGCTTCTCCCTCTGCCTGCCGCTCCCCCTGCTTGTGCTCTCTCTCTCTCTCTCTCTCTCTCTCTCTGATAAATTAAAAAAAAAAAGTCTTAAAAAGAAAAATAATTTTTCTAATTCACCTGAAAATGCATTTGAAGTCACCTCCCAGTGCCACTTGATACCTGCTAAGTCAGCTCCCAGATGCAATAAAACACCCACGTGTGTGGCTGGCCCAGGCGACGAGCCCCTCTGGAAAATCAAAAGGGTGGGTCGTAGCCAGACCCATAGACATGTGCCTGCACGCGGACACCACAGGTCCCGCACAGGGGTTTATTCTCAGGAAGTCAGTCAACAACACAGCACATATGCAGATGGGGGTTGCTGCAGCGAAAACCCGGGGCCACCCCAAACACCCGTCCCCCAGGCACTGACCCTTGCATGCTGGGAGTCAGGGCGGCCTCCCCGGGACCCTCCCAGACACTACAGGCATTGGCCAAGAGTGGGTGGCCAGGTGCACAGAGGGGCCTGTGCAGCCTGGAAAAGGTCTGTTCTTTTTTCTCCTCCTGTCCTTCTGTGGAAGGGAAAAACAAACAGGAATGGGTTTCGCAGTTCACGTGGGTTCCCTGCAAACCTCCAGAGAAGTGATAAACAGATCTGCATCCTGGTGCTGGCTAATTTGTTTTCAATAGGTTTCAATCAATTACGTGGGGTCCTCGGAAGGGGAAGCAAACCCGTAATTGGCTAAAATAAATCACTCAGCACTTCAAAAGCAGCTCTCCACTGAGATGCGAGCAGCCCAGCCTTTGATTAATAAACAGGCGTGCTCGTCCCCCACCCCCCAGGTCCCTGAGCTCCATGGGAACCGCGCAGCGAGGGTCCGGGAGGAGGGGCGCGGTGTGGCAGTGATGGATTCGGCCACCCAGCGGAGGTCACCTGCGTCTGGCGTGTCAGGGAGTCAGCCAGCCACGCCACTCTGCATGTCCTCTCCTGTGACCACCGTGGGAGTGTCCTGGGGCTGAGTAACAAAGTGCCAAAACCAGGGGCTGAGACAACAGAACTCTGTTCTCCGTCCGGAGGTAGAAAACGGAGTGCAAGGTGTCAGCAGGGCCGTGCGACTTCCAAAGGCTCCAGGGAGGATCCTTGTCTCTCCTAGCTTCTGGTAGTGGCCAAGTCATCCTCGGCGGCTTGTGGCCACATCCCTCCTGTTGCTGCCTCTGTGGAATATCGGAATGCCATATCGGAATGACCCCACATTAACATGAGCCCGTCTTAGCTCAGGTATTAATGACGTCCGCGAAGGTCCTGTTTCCGAATAAGGCCGCGTTTGGGGGTACTGGAGAATAGGGCTCCAGTATATCTTTCTGGGGGTCCACAGTTCAGTCCACCACACCCCCTTTGAGTGAGCATCTTGAAGAGCAGGCTGCCCGCTGACAGATGCAGCCCCTCTGCCCATGGACTCAGAATGGGAGTCCTTCCCCCACGTGGTGCACAAGGAGCGCGGTGGCCCTGCCTGCTCCCCTCCTCCTCCAGCGTTTGGGGATGAGGTCCCCTCCAGATGAGTAACTTCATTTCTGAATTCCCATCAGGCCCCGGCAAAGCTCTCCTGCAATGGCTGGGGGGGACATGGTGGAGGGTGGGGACGGTGAAGTTAGCAGTGAGGGATCTCCTGGTACAGGCCCCGTTCAGCATTCATAAAAATCATCCGTGAGCCGAGTGCATGCACTGTGCTCATTATGGGAGGCCCAGTTGGGGAGCTGGGTGCCAAAGGGAATTCTCTGGTAGGTATATGATGGGGGAGGCTCTGTGGGGGACAGTGGGAAGGGGGCGTATACCCTGCAGGTGCTGAGCTTGTGGGAAGGCAGCCCGCAGTAGGGTAAACTGAGGCCCCCAGTGCCAAGTTCAGGGCCCAGCCAGAGGGGCAGATAAGCATGTGGGCATGGCAGGCCAAGGGCTGAGGTTCCAAAAAGCTGCTGAAGCCTCAAGCCCTTTGTTCTGAGAACCTGGACATGTACTTACAACTTAGACCTTGGCAGCTGCCAGGGGAGGTCAGCCTGACCCTTCCTGACTTTCTGGGGTGACATGAGCTGGAGCATCTCGGAGTCTGCCCTGTACGCCCCTTCCTAAGCATCTCCCGTGTTTCAGCCCATCCACTCCTAAGACCTGCTCCCCTGCCCCCGTGTGAGAGGAAATAGGACTGCCCCATTTTATAGATGAGGAAAACTGAGGTTTGGCTGAGTCACCGCACTTGACATCCCGGCAGAGAGCAGCCTGCCTCGAGAGTCCCCGCCATTCACGGTTGTGCCCGGGGACTCGGAGAGAGATTCCCAGGGGAACTACCTTCCCCACATGTTGGTCAGCACTGGGGCCAGGCCCTGAACCCAGGTCTCAGAGTCGTGGTCCAGGTTCTCAGCCTGCCTGCTGTCCTGAGTGTGAGTCCTCTGTCCTCCAGGCCATGTGCATGCCACAAACTAAAGATGGGGAAGGATCGCTAAGTGATCCAAGCCAAGGCTGCTCCTGACCCACGGACCTGATCAAACACCTGGGGTCGCCATCCAGAGGCATGAGCCAGGCAGGTATTCTTGGAGGAGGAAGGGCTGCATCCAGCCTGACCTGTCGGGGTGGGGGTGGGGGGTGCTCCTTGAAGCTTGAACAAGGTGAGCCTTGAACAGAGACAGGTGGTGGCCCCAGGGGACCGGGTCTAGCAAGTGGGGCGATAAAGAGCACTCATTCTGAGATACAGGCCAGAACATAAACAAGCAAAATGTGGTCTCCGTTGGTGATGAGGGTTATCAGAGGGAGGAGGCAGGAGGCAGGGAGGGTTGTGATAGGGGTACGGTCAGGGAAAACCCCCCGCCCCCCACTGCCAAGGAGGAGACTGAGCTGGCACCTGAACGAAGAGAGGGGAGGAAACCGTGTTGGCACCTGGGGAAGGTGGTCGGGGCAGAGGGAGTAGCATGGGCAAAGGCCCTGTGGTCTGAGCTGGTCTGGCCTGTTTGCAGAACAGTGAAGCATGGATACTGCCGATTGAGGATCCAGGATTCTCTCTTCCGGGTGGCTCTCTCTGGCATCCAAGGATCGCTGGTCTTTGTCACTGCACTGCCTGCCAGAATGACAAGAGGGGTGGGAGGGAAGACAGCCTGCAGCTGAGAAGGGCAAGGGCAGGTGCGGTCCCTCCTGCCTCGCCTCCCCAGCCTCTGCAGGCTCACTCCTCTCTCCCGCTCACAAATCATAGCTGCCTAATGAAGTACCGCGCGCCTTGAAAGAGCTCCAGGGCCCCTTGCTCTTAGCCAGGTCAGAGCCCCCGCGAAATTACAGCTGTAAGACATGGCAAGGGGGGAGCGGGGCCTCTCACCCGGCCTGTAATTACGGCCCACGGAGTGCTGATTGCCACAGTCCAATTAATTAAACACGGCAGCGACCCAAATTATGATCCCTTGCCTCTTACCGAGCAGTATTTTTAACCTTAACTGTCACGGCTGAGCTTAAATTTCCTATCTGGACAGAAGTGTCACCTGCGGGAGAAGGAGTGGTGTTGAACTGAACATCGCCGGTGACAGACCCTGTAATTAGAAACTGTAGTGTCCCCGAGACCGGTCTTTAAAACTGTCAGAAGCCAAACGGCCGTCATTTGATACAAGACTATCATTACCCGTGAACCTATTAGCTGCAGGTAAATAACATATTATGCCAGGGACAGAAAGCAGGCAGGTCAGGGAATTCGCTGACGCTTAATTAGGACCCGCAGCGCAAAAGATGGATGGTCACCTACTCCCTTCCTTCATTAGGAGGGAGGGTCCGGTGTGGTCGTGGTCGCAGGGGGGACCCAGGCTGCTGACCCGGCAGAAAGCTCTTGCCTTCCCCGCCCATGCACCCCTCCACCCTCGTCGGCTGCCCAGACATCCCTTCCAGGCCACCACAACCGCTGATCCTGACACGGCGGCAGATCCAGGGGGACCCGATGTGTGCGCACCCCTGGGCAGAAGGGAGGGGGGAGGAGCAGACACCCTGTTTGGCAGAGGGTGTCTCATGGGAAGGGACCTGGATCCTCCCTGCGGGCCTTGCTCACAGCCCAGGCTCTGGGAGGGTGGGCCGGGAGAGTGGCACTCTACAGTTTGTAAAGGCTGTCCTGCCCGAGCGCACTCTAGCTTCCCGGTGCTCTGTTCCTCCCCTTGTCCTCAGAAGTGGGATGCCCGGTCAGGACAGGCCTTCCAAGGCCCTGGTGGCCGGTTCCCCACAGGGCAGGGTGAAGGCTAGCCCTAGACCGCCACCCCGCCCCCCACCCCGGGCGGTCACGGGTGGCACACAGATGTGTGCTTTCAAACTTGTGGGTGGTCTGACTTCGGATACACTTCCGTGTATCCGGAGAACGCAAGGTGAGCCTCTGAAGCCTGCGGGGCCTGGGTGTCTGGGCTCAGGATGGCGGTCTGGTAGTGAGTGAGGCCATTTAGACAAATACGAAGTCAGTCGATCTACCAGGATGCCTGGGTCTGCGGGTAACAGAAAGCCTGACCCGACAGCTTAAACAATCAGAGATTTTAATGTCCCAGAACATGGGGTGCAGAGGGAGGTCAGGCGGGCCCCGGGCCGGGGGCCTCAGCCTGGCTCTGCCCTCGGTGGGCAACATCCTTGGGCTTGGCTGTCAGGCAAATGAAGAATTTAGGACGTTGAAGGTCTGGAAAGAAGTCACAGCTGTTGAATCCCTGGATAGAGAATTCCCTGTGTACCCAGCCATCCGCACCCCCCACGCACGCATGCACACACCCACACCCTCGCCCGCATGCCCACTTGCACACGCCCTCATGCTCATGCACACCCACCCGCACACACACACACACCATTCTCCAGTTTGGATCCTGGTGTTTGTTAAATGCTTGCTCTGTACCCTCCTCTGTCCTGGTGTCTGTGGGCGCGCAGACCCAGGGGGCCTCTTCTGCTGGAGTCCAGGCCTGAGCTGAGCGCCGTGAACGCTGTGTGACACTGTGAGGGGCACCCGGGACAGAAGCGTGGTGCCCTTGGCCTGGGGTGTTGGGGAGCAGCCGTGACGTGGGTGCTAAATTGAGCCCAGGCTCGAGACCAGGGAGTTCAAGGGCACTGCTCTGGAGTCAGATAGAACCATCCATTTCAAAGCCAGCTCTGCTACCCAATGTGGCCTCAGCCCTGGTCACCGTACAGGGGGACAATCTTCTTGGCAGAGGTTGAACGGGGTGGCACATGAGAAGCCCCTGCTCAGCATCTGGCACACAGACGCACATAATACATGGTCCTGGTCATTATCCCCAGATTCTTCCAGAAACTCCACCCTCTGAGAATCAGATAACAGAAGGTAAACAAAGGTGGTGTCCAGGACATCCCTAAATGTCTCCAATCCAGGGTGCAAGTTTTGATGCCCTCTTGCATGCCAGGCTCTGAGAGGGGCTCACTGATGAACCAGACCGGGGGAGCCCACCCCCCCCAAGGAGGGCCCTGTTTCCAGCCGTCTCGTAGCAGAACATGCTACAGCGACCCCGTCCAGCAGCACATCCTGCAGGGAGGGGAGGATGTCCTTGCTGTCAAGACAGTCGCCACCAACAACTTGTGGCTCTTGAGCCCTTGAAAGGCGGCCAGGGAGACCCAGGAACCGAAGTTTCCATTTCCTTTCACGTTAATACTTGAGCGTAAATAACCACATGTGGCTGCCTCCTGGGACCTGTTCTGGGGGGGGGGGGGGACACACTGGGGAGGGAGCAGGCCCTGTGCGCAGGCCTGGAGGGAAGCTTTTGCAGATGGCTGGGGCCCCTGCTCAGCTCTGCCCAGGAGGTGGGACCTGCCAGAGGAAGGAGGGAGGCTTGCTCCAGGAAAAGGGGACGAAGCTAGCCAAGGAAGGAGCCAGAAGGGATAGGGCCCACCAGGCCCTGGGGAGATTTCCAGAGTGGCCGGTGTAGAGCGAGCTAGAAGGGTGGGACAGCGAAGTGGCCCGGTTGGGGCCCAGCTGGGAGCGCCATCCGCAGACGCTGTGTGTTGGCTCCTAGGCCGAGACCGTCCGTGTCAGTGCGGTTCTGAGCCTGGGAGGCAGTGCTGGGGCAGGAACGCGAAGCAGGCCAGCTCCTGTTTATTAGCCATGCACCCGGCGCTGTGCCGAGCGCCTCCGTCACTGTGCCCATCATCCACCCACCCGCCTGTCTGTCCATCCGTCCGTCCATTTATGCATGCATGCATCAGCTGTTCTGTGAGTCCCTGCAACTTGCTGGGAGAGGCAGCCCCAGACACACAGGAGGCTCTGCTCCGGGGCCTCGTGGCTCCGGGTGGAAGCCCGCATACCCACACCCCGCATTTTCCGAGCTGACACCCCCTTCCCTCCGGAGTCCCGGGCCAGGTGTGCGTGCACGTGGTCTCCTACCCTGGGAGTCCACAGCCCCGCAGGCCTGCCGGCCGACGATGCTCCATCATCCTTGCCTCCCTCAGGGGTACGCGTGGGGGTGCAGTTTCTCGAGAGCGTGTCGTGGTGACATATTCGGTCGGCCTGGCTGTCTGGCTGGGGAGATCCATCAGCCGGCATCCTCCGCTTGCCAGCCCGACCCACGTTTTAATTTGCCAGTCTGTGGGTTTCCTATACACGTATTCATCTATATTTGTGTCAGGCGAGATTGCTTTTGTCTTCCTCTGCCTGCTAATAAATCCCTCCGTAGATCTGTAGCCTCAGCATCCAGCTTAGTTTGGTATCCGGTTTGGAAATTGAGTTGGGGGCTGTGGTGGCTCAGATGGGAAACAGCCTCCAGAAGCCAAAGAGGGCTCTCTCTTCCCCCACCCCTGCCCGGGCAGCTGCTGCAGGGGGCCCGCCTTCCCGGTCCCGTCCTCAAGGTTACCCCTGCTCCCCAGCGGGCTCTGTCATGGGTGGCCGCCACCAGGCCCCACAGGCCCAGCGACTTGAACGGTGGAGACTTATTTTCTCACACTGCTGGAGGCTGGAAGTCCAAGATGAGGCTGTAGGCAGGGCAGCTGTCCCCTGAGGCCTCTCTCCTGGGGCTGTGGACGGCTGCCTCTCCCCGTGTCCTCACCTGTTCAAGCTGAACTCACCGTGTAACCAGCACCCTGGGTACGAAACGGACAGAGCTCAACCAGCTCCCAGAAGCCCCCTCGGGCTCATGGTCAGCCCACTGTTCCCTGAGAAGGCTGCTGCCCCAACTGCTAAGCCCGTGAGATAATTTTGCAGAATAGGAGCTGTTCCAAAGTGACATATTTTGGGTCGCTTGGGCCTAGCTGCTGCCCCATTTCCACAACACTGGGGGCAAGATGGGGGAGAGGCTAAGGCGGCTCGGGAGGGGGACAGGCTGTGGCAGGAGACATGATGCAGCTATCCCCATGCCCGTGCCCCAGGCGCACCTCAGGGTGGGTCTGGCCAGCGCCGAGGGTCCAGCAGCTGATGCACGGGCACGTAACAGTTCCCCCAAAACACGGCCTGGGGGGAGGTGGGCGCCCGGTGAACTCGGTGTGCTGGGGGGACGTTGGTTTCTTGGTTTGTTCTTATCACACAGTGAAACTCGCAAGAACTTCATAGTGCTTTTTGTCCTTTACCTGCATCCTGGCGCCCGTGAACTTGACATTCAGTAACGTGTGTGTGCCCTGGGCTGCGTGTGTCCTTTGGGAAGCATCATGTGCTTGTCAGCTGTGCGTCCTCAAGGAGCTGACCTTTGGAGCTTGTGGGCGAGGGGGACACCGTGGCGGCAGGAGCGGGGGGCCCCACGATGGGGACAGAGTTTCGGAGTTTCGGGAGATGGAGAGTACAGGGACCCGCGGAAATGGGGGGTGGGGGTGACCTCAGGATTGGAGAGAAGGCTCACCTAGGGAAGGGCACAGCACAGCTAAGGACTGCAATCCGGGACCAGGCAGGCTGCTCGTGCAGGGGCGGAGTGGGGGGAAAGGGCCTGCCCACCCAGCAGGAGCAGAAACCAAGCCGGCCAGAAGGCTTGTATCTGTACCCGGGACAACTTTGAGAACCAGATTTTGGGAAGCAGTAGAGACGTTCTGGTCGGGGGTGGCCATCCTCACGGAGGCTCCCCCCTGGGCCGCCAGGTCCTCACCAGAGCAGCGGGGCAGTGCCTGGTTTCTCCCGGGAGCCTGGAGCTCCAGATGTAGGGTCTGCTGCCCCCAACCTGAACCCTGTGCCCAGGGCGAGCCGCGTGTCCCCACGGAGGAGGCTCTCAAGCCCGCTCCTGGACAGAGGGAGCGTCTTCCTCGTTGCCCACCCCGGGGTACCTGCGCCCCAGCCCCCAGCTGCTCTCCAGACCATGGAGTGCTCCGGCCCCGTCTGCGTTCTGGCCGCTTGGCCGGCCTGGCCCTGGCCTCCCACCATTAGCGTACCTGGCGATGAGTAAGCGCCTCGTAATTCTAGATCTCTCCCGAACTGAGCCACGAGAAGGCTCTGTGGAAGGTAGTACAATGGCAGACTGCAGGGAGGGGCCGCTGCTAACCAGACACCTCTGTCCCCCACCGCACACCTGTCCTGCAGAGCAAGCCGTGAGCCTCGCTCACAACAGTGACAGCGAGGGTGCGGGTGCCGGCCACCCCCCACCAGAGGCTGTGGGAGGCTTTGAGGTGCTGAGATTCGCACCCCCCAGCCCCCACATCCTGATGGCCCCTCCAGATCTCTTCGTCCCCTGCAGACGGTCTCTCTGACAGAACCTGACAAGAGCCATTTCCAAGATGGATTGATTCAATTTAGCACAAATTTTTGCTGGATTTGGTGACGTATAGCTCCCTGTTGGAACCGCATCAAATGTGACTCCAAAGGGAGAGGGTTTATTAGGCCAGGCGGCACCGAGCAGGTGGGGCCCTGGGGGCCGAGTGCCTCCAGCGTGGCCGCCATCTCGTGTACTTGCTGTGGGGGGGGACCCTGGGGCCCCCACATGCCCCCCAGCTCTCCCGTCATCATTAGGGGGCTGCTCGGCCCAGCTCAAAGGGAAATGCTTTGTGAGCTGGCTTTTCATTATACTCCAGGGGCTGAATTTCCATTTTATCCCCAGAAGCAAAGTTTTGCTACTGCAAGGACCCCACCGTGGGAGACCCAGAGCCAAAGACGTCTTCCCTCTGGGCTGATAAATTCTTAATGGAGAGTGCGGCTTTAGCAGGCATGGCACCACCCACGGCTCCCCCCCAGCCCGGGACCGGCACTCCGGCGTTGGGGGTGGGGGGCTGCACAGCCTGCCTCAGCTGGGACACACACCATAGCTCACAGCCTTGCACGGTGCCCACTGCTGTGTGCGTGAGCACAGGCTTCTGGATTGCATGCTCAGTAAAGGCTGGGGGCTGCTTCTGATGGTCACTGCTGGAAGAAAGTACTAGAAAGGAGCCGGGGGCGGGGAGGAGCCGAACACAGCCTTGGTTAGGAGGCAGGACCCTAAGTGTGGGTGCACTTGGCTCTGGCCTTGTTGTAGGAGCCCTCCGTGACTCCGCCCAAGCCTCCTCCTCCCTCCTGCTACATCCAACTCTTAACTCCCTGTCATCTGCTTCACTCCAGCCACACTGGCCTCCTTGTTATTCTGTGAACATGCCAGGCACGCTGCAGCCACAGGGCCTTTGCATCTGCGGTTCCCTCTGCCTGGAAAGTTCTCCTGAGATCACCATGCTGCTCATGCTCTTGGTTCCTTCAGACCTTTATTCAAAAGTCAGCTGCTCAGCCCTGACCACTCTGTTGAAATGTAGCCCTGAATTCCTCTCCTGGCTTGGTTTCCCTTTAGCCACATGCCCATGTAAGCTCCACGAGGACAGGGATTGCTGTCTGTGTTTCTCACTGCTGTATCCCCAACACTGAGAACAGTGCCTGGCTCTCGGTAAGTAGTTGCTAGATGAAGTTGCTCCTGCATGAGTGACTGGCTTTCATGGCCATTGGAGCAGGACATAAGGAAGCAGGAACCTGGCTTGATTTTCCCTTTCGGTGTATGGTAGGCTGAAAAGTGCCCCCCCCCCCCCAAAAAATGCCCATGTCCTAATTCCTGGAACCTGTAACTGATTTAGAAAAGCAGTTTGGAGATGTGATGGAGTTAGGGATTGTGAGGCGATAGGATCCTGGGTCGTTCAGGGTGTTCCTGAATGCAACCAGGAGTGTCCTTAAAAGGGGGGCAGAGGGAGAGCCAGGACCCAGAAGTGGAAGAAGCATGTGACCCCAGAGGCAGAGCCTGGAGTGACGAGCTACGGGGCGCCTGCAGCCATCAAAAGCTAGAGGGAGCAAGGAAGGATTCCTCCCTAGAGCCTCTGAACGGGGCCCATCCCTGCTGACACCTTGATTTCAGCCCTGTGACACCGACGTCCACCTTCTGGCCTCCAGAACTGTGATGAATAAGTGGGTATTGTTTTAACCCACCAAGTCCGAGGAATCTGTCGGGGCAGCCGTGGGACACAAATGCAGTGCCCGGCACTATTCAACACAACGTGGAAGTCAGCTCCAGCGGCATGGAGGGCTGCACGGGCATCTGGGGGTCACGCTGTCCCCAAAAGGCCAGTCTCCCCAGGCTGCTCCGAGTCTGGGCCTCTGGGTGTGCCAGAAGCTGCTGGACTGAAGTGGTTTGGGATGGGAGCGGCAGAGAGGGTAGATGTGATGTGTGGGTGGGGATGGCTAAATCTTAGCCAGGAGGCAGGGGTGCAGGGGGTCTCGCTCAGCCTTGAGGTCACCCTGGGGCTCATCGGGGCCCCCTCAAAACTGTGCCAGGGCCTCCAGCCACATTCCTTAGAGCTGGGGCCCACAGGGAGCAGAATAGGTGGCCAGGGAGGAGTCAGAGCTGGTGGGAGGGCCAGGTGGCAGCACCCAGCACCGTGGCCTGGGTTCTTCAGAAGGGACCCCAGGCCCGCTCGACCCTGAGGATGGCAGGCAGCCTGGTGGTGACTTTCCCCGTCTTGGCTCTCACCACTTGTCTATGTGGTTGGACCCCAAGCTTCAGAGCGCTGACATGCAGATCCAGCCCCTACCCAGTAATTTTGGGGGGGGGGGTTGCTTTCGATGTGTGTGGTGTTTTCTCTCTCTCTCTCTTTTGAGGCAAATGGCTGATTGTTTTTCATCTTGTACTTTGAGTAGTGGTGAGAGCTACTTTATATAAACATCAATTACCAGCACGTAATAAATTAAGGGTCCCTCACACCGCGCACATTAGAGTCCAGCCCAGTATCGGAGCGCTCCCAACACCCAGGATCTGGAGGGCGGGGCTCATTAGCTTCCTGATGGCAGAGAAGACAAAATGCTAGTTTAATTGCAAATCTGTAAGAGGGCTGAGGACAGAGGGACCCCAGTTTCAACGGCTCATCCCCGGCCTGGTAAGCGCAGGGACAGTTGGGCAGGGCGCTAGCCAGTGCCTTCAGAAAGTGCATCCCATTCTTCTGACCCTGAACCCCAGCATTTGGCATTCAGGTCACCTTGGAGACCTTGGAAGCCTTTGAAGCACTCTTCTGCCCCGGCTTCTGTCTGCTTGCTCAGGATGTGGCTGCTCCGTGGTTCTGCTCTGTGGTCCATATGCCCGTGTGGGGGCCACTCCTGGGCGTCACCCAGCCAGGACCGCGTGCTGCTCCCTGACTCCTGTCACCTTTGGATCTGCCTCTCTGTCCTCCCATCTGCAGGGAGAGCAGCTGAAAGCATGGATCCTGCTTCCCTCCCAGTTCAGCCCTTTGCAGCTGGGTGACCTTGGGCCACTTCTTCAACTTCTCTGTGCCCCTGTCCACTCCTGTGTATGCAGCAGGAAGAATGGTGTTCATCAAGTCCGGACAGTGGCTGTCACCTGGATACATTAACTGTCCCTGCCACTGTTGTTGCCACCTGCCACACCCCATGTTGGGGCGCTTCCTGAGTCCCCCCAGCCTCACCCCATTGATGAGAAACTTTTCTCTCTTCTCCCCCCTCTCCTGCTCCTCAGCCTGAAAACATTCCCAGGCGTCTGCGAGCCTCCCCATCACTGGCCTCCCCGTCCCTTGTCTGCCCAGCTTCTAGAAGGACTGGGGACACCCGCTGCCACTGGCCTCAGCCCCACCCTCCCCTGGGGAACAGGAGGACCCTCCACAGCTCCCCCAGCCCAGCCCAGCCCGGCACTTTTCTCTTCCTGAAAGCTGTTGGCTCTTGGAGGCCCCCTGAGTACACAGCCCAGGCGGGGACGCGGGTCTGGCCCACGCTCCACCAAGCATCAGAATCCTCTGGATTCATTAGCTGGGCCGTGTGGTAAAAACATGGGTGGGAATCTGCGTGTTTGCTCCCAGGTGATGCTGGTGATGCGTGGGAACCCCGCTCTGAGAACCTGGCAGCTCTGAACAAACAAAAGACCCTCAGCTCCCCAGGGGATTCCAGGCTGTGGCCAGGGCTGCCCGAAGCTCCGAGAGCCGAGATTAGAGACAGCAGGGGCGCCCTTCCCTTCCCGAGGAGCCCTCTGCCTCTGCAGCCCCTCTCCTGCACTTCCCCCTCCTCCCTAGGCTCTCTCCCCTCTCTCTCCTCTCTCTCCTCTCTCTCCCTCCCCCTTCTCCATCCTTCCATCTCCTGACTCCTTCCCTCCCCCCTCCTCTCTCCTCCTCCCGCCAGTTCAGGGTCAGAGGAGGCTCCTACTGTGGCCAGGAGCCTACAGGGCTTCCCTGAAAACAGACCAGATCTGCTGCCTCCAGTCCCCTCCCCTCCCTTTGGCCTGTCAGTCCTGCCCCCAGGGTGTCCCCCACCTGAGCTCCCCCTACCCAGGACAGCTTTCCTGGAGGAGGGAAGAGGCAGTCAGACCTGGGCTGGGGTGGGCCATCCTGGCTTTGCAGCCCCCTGGCCCGACCCTGCTGGGGAGCACAAACCCACTGGAGGTTTGGCGCAGCCCCCAGAAAAGCTGCCAAGCCCCGATTCTCACACACAGGCGCCCGCCCAGCTCAGAGACTCTGCAGCCCATTGTTCTGGGGAAGGCCCCGTTGCCAGAATCTATTACGGGATGGAGATTTCTCAAGTCCAGACCACAAGGCCTGGCCATGAGTGCCCCCTCCGCCCCGCTCCCTGAGGTTCCAGAGCCCCCAGCCCCTGCCAAGCAGCTGCTCCTCTCCCCCTCCCTCCTCTGCCCATGTCTGCCCTGGGGCCTGCGGAGATCCTGGGGGTGGAGGTCAGGGCTGGTGAGTCAGAGGCTTGGCGGGGATGTGTGCATTCGTGGGCACACACGTGTTTATGCGTGTGTGCATGTGTGCACCTGTATGTGCACACGTGTGTGTCTACGGGCACACACGTGAGTGTGTACTGTTTGCATGTGTGCATTGTGTGTGTGTGCATGTGAGCACGGATGAGCTTGTACGGGTGTGCGTGTGTACGTGCACACTCCGTCTTGGGGGAGCCCTGGAGCCGCCCTCCGGCTCCCAGGGTGCCTCCCATTGACGAATGAGCACTGATGTTTCCCAAGAAGCATTCCAGCTTTCTGAAGTCACAGTTTCCATCTGCAGGCGCCGCCCCACCTCTGCTCCGGCTTGTCCCTGTCCCTAGGGGCCTGCGCTCCAGTCTGGGGGGTGGGGGGTGCCCCGGGGGCAGGGGCAGCGTGGTCTCCGTGGCGCGTGCAGGCCTCCCCTGTGGGCTCCTGCTGGACGGGGTTAAGCAGCGAGCTGGCGTTGCCAGGAAGAAACAAGCGCTCCTGTGAGCTCCCGCGCCCGGGGTCACCCTGGTGTCTGCTGATGAGCTCTGGCAGCAGCGGGAGGGTGGGGGCTGAGAGGAGGCAGCAGCCTCAGAAAGAGGGGCCACAGGCTGCCAGCTCGGGGCCCAGAGGCAGTATTTTCTGTGAGTGGGGAGACCACCTGAGCACGCAGGGTGGGGGTGGGGGGCTGGAGGTGCCCCTGTGTTCGTCCAGGGCCCCCCCATGGCCAGCTGTGCAGGGCTGGGGTGGGAGGGTGCGGTGGGGTGAGGCAGGGGACAGTGGGAGCCCCAGGAGGCTCTCTCCAGCATACCGCAAAACATGGGGGAGAGGGGTCATGTCCCGCCTGCTGGGTCTGCTGCTCGCAAGCGCCCCACCCGGCCCCAGGACGCCACTCCTGGCCCAGCTTTCTCACCCTTGGGCACCCAGAACCGGGTGGGAGCAGGGCCTGGGTGCTGGCAGAGGGACGTGCGCAGCTCCTGGCCACAGGCAAGGCTGGAAGGGGAGGCCCCATGGGCCGCTGTCCCCATGGGCTTGTGTGTCCTCACTCAGGCACCTCCCTGTGGCCAGCACGTCATGGTCCTTGCCTTTGGACAGACCACAGTGCCCAAATGTGGTGGGGCGCTGGGCCCATGACATGCTCAGTCCTGGGGGGCTGCAGGACGTGGAGGTCCTCGAGGCAGGGGACAGAACCGAGCCGAACGTCCTTGGTCCGGCTGCTGAACCCCCGTGCCACGGTATCCTCATCAGTGAAATGGGGCCATCGGGATGCCAGTGGCCAAACCAGGCCTTGCATGTAAATGCTCCCAGAAGATCCCTAGTCCAGAGTGACAGCCCAGGCCCCCCCACACACACACCCCCACAGCATCTGTGTTATTTCTCTTGCCAGCAGGTGGAGGCATCCAGAAGCTTGCCTCCCCGCTCCCAGGCCTCGCGCCGAAGGCCCTTGCCGGGGAAGAGGCCGTGGAAGGAGGCTGAGCCCCCGTCCCGTGCTCTAGCGGGCCCCCCTTGCCCACGCCAGTCGCCAGAGCAGCTTTTTCTTCCTTTTTTTTTTTTTTTTTTTTATCATCTTGCCAGCAGAGCGCCTTCCAGTCGGTCATCCCATTTCATTTCTGGTCTGCGGAGAGTGACATTTACATATTAATATTTTCCAAGGGAGCCCCGTGCAGGCTGGAGCAAGTGTCTGCCTCGTGGCCTCACATAATGTGAGGGAGATAAAGCGCCGGCTCCTCCATGAATAACGGCAGATGAAAGCCGCGTGGCCGTGAAAGGCCTCACATTTGCCCTGTCAGCATGTGGTACATCGGCTCAACAACTGATTTAGCGCCCCTTCCTCCCTCCCAAGGTTTATCTCTACTTACAGAGGACGCGCTCTTTGTGAGGGGCCTGTCCCCCGGTTCTGCCTCCCTGTCACTTCCTGCCGCCTCCCACCCCGGGCGCAGGGGGGGCCCCCCCCATCGGGCGCGGGGGGCTGGGGCACCGATGGGTTATCTCGCCCCTGCAGGCCCTCTGTGCAGCCTGGGCCTGAGCGCCCCGCGGCGGCGGCCCAGGGCAGGTGCAGGGCGGTTCTCCCGGGGTGCCAGGGAGATCTCTGGGCCGTGAGGACGCTCCCTGTGGAGGGGACAGGCCAGCCGCAGGCGTGGGTCGGGGAAGGGCCCGCTGAGCTCGGGGCCGGGACTGTGCCGGGGGCTTTGTCTGCATCGTCTCCTTAACTGGGAGGTGGGGTGGTGACGGTCAGCATTTGACGCCGGGGGGGGGGGGGGGGGAGGAACCGAGGCCCAGAGAGCCGACGTGGGCTGCCCAGGAGAGCCCCAAGTGGCCACCCTCGGGTTCCAGTCCCAGATCTTCCCCAGGCCCGCTGCTGCCCTCTTGGAGACTCCGTTTCCCCCGCGGTGAAGGGGTGACACACCACGCAGGGATGAGGTTCAAAATCAGTCCTAAAGCCAGCCCTTGGTGGGCACGGCCTTGTTCTCAGTCTCCCAGTGTGCAGGGGATGCTTTGCGCGCAGACGCAGCTTGGTGTGCGTTTAGGGCCCACGTGGTGTAAAAGGGACCTGTTGTCATTAACTTGAGATTCGCCTGTGTCCGCGTGAGATGCCCAGCCGGGGAAACTCCAGTCTTTCCCCCAGCCCTGTCTGTTGGTCTGTCCATCAGTTTTGGGGAGCTCCGTGAGTCATAATGAAGGGTGCACGTGGGTCTAACAAGAGAGGACCCAGGGTGCAGCATGAGGATGGGTCACGCAGGCCCTGGGGAAATGCTGGTTTTGGTTCCCAACTAGAAGCCAAGATGGGGGTCTGGAAACTCAGGCAAGAGCCCCCCATACTAACCTGTTCCCCCTTCCCGTCGGAAGAGCCCTTAGACCAGCTCCGTCCAGCAGCACTTTTTGCCACAATGGAATGTTCTAGATCTGCACCATGCAGTAGGACAGCTGCTGGCCACATGTGGTTATTGATCACTTGAAACGTGGCTCAGGCAACCCAGGACCTGAACCGGCGATGTCACTCGGTGCTAACTGATGGGAGAGGGAGTGTCCACATGTGGCTGGTGGCTCTGGGTCTGGGCCGGGTCTCCCTTGACACGACCGCCTGCCTGGGTGGAGATCTTGGCCCCTCCCTCAATGTGTGGGACCCTAGACCGTGTCCCTTTGTGGGCCTCAGTTTCCCCTCTGGGCAGTTGGGACAAGGAAGCAGCTGCCCTGGGGGGTCATCGTGAGGCCTGATGAGCTCCCCTGAGTCATGGCGTCCTGGGCGGGGCAGGTTCCAGGCATTCTGTCCGTGTTTTCAGCTTTGACCTTCATGGCTTTGACCTTCATGGACATCGTCCTCCTCACTCACAACTGAGGAGCCCGGAGAACCCCGTCCTCCCTGAGGCTGGTGGTCTGCGGCTCCAAAAGCCCGGCTGTGGAAGAGGTGTGGGGAAGGGCCTTTCCCTGGACTCGGGGAAGAGTCTTTGGTGACCCGCAATGCTTTGTGCTCTTGGCCTCTCTAGCTGCAAAGGGAGACCAGGGACACCCCCAAGAGAACACACTGGGCGGGCGGGGGGAGGTTCTCCAGAAAAACTCTTCCTCTGAAGAATTTTCTGGGCCCCGCTCCTGTTTTCACTTCCGGGCTTTCATAGGCTGAGCCCCTCCCTGCTCCTGTTCTTTGATGCCAGGGACTAAGCCATTGTGGATGAGAATGGCTGGGACCTTTGCGAGAGGACGAGCAGGGCATCGTCGGCCCCAGGATGCCCGGTCAGCCGGCCAGCCCCGCCGGCAGCAGCTTGGGCGGGAGAATGGTCTGCAGGTCTTCTTTGCTCCAGGGTTGGGAGGCTTGAGGAATGAGTCTGGGGTCTTCCCAAAGACCTCGGGATTTACACAGTTGGAGCAGAAACTCTGACCCCGGGGCTGCCCCCCTCTGCACCGACCAGCACTGGGAGGTGTCCGACCCAAGGACCTCTGGTTGCAATTCAGTGATGCTTACCGGGGTCCCAGGTTAGGGGACAGAAGGCCCTGGGCCCAGGTCTGGAAGCTGGTTTTCTTTCCAGAGATGTAAACTGAAGAATGACCCTCACCTATACCTCTCCTCGAACTGGCCCTCTCGGATGAGGAGCTGGAGCCCCAAGTGAGTTAGTGACACAGCCAGGAGCGGGTCCCAGCCCTCCTGCTTCTGGGTCTGGCCCTGTCCCCCCAGCCCAGCCTCCCTGCCCGGTGCAGAGTCCTCCTAGGGCTGGCTCTGGGCATGTTAGGGTCCTCTCTGGACCTTGGTTTCTTCTCTGCAGTCCCCAGATCGGCCTCCTGCCTGGGCATTCTTCCCTTGCGCTCAAGAACGTGCATCTGCAGCCTCCTCATTCTTCTGCATCCAAGGGGGCGGGAAGGGGTGTCCAGCCCCACCCCTGCAAGAGCAGGGGAGGCCGTGTGGTGGGAGCAGGGGCCTGGTTATGGGCTAGAGCCGCCCCCAGAGAGGCCAGCCTTTCTGTCTCAGTGTTCTTACCCCGTAAAATCCGAAGCGCGCTGGCGCTCAGCCCAGGGGGTCTTGAAGGGTTTCCACATACTGTTTTAAGATCCTCTGCTAATGAGGGCCCTGGCAATGCCCAGTGTTCCCGTGTCTGTGCGTGCCAACAAGAAACTGGGCACCACTCACAGAAGCCAGTGGTATCTCCTTGCTAGCGACCGTGCTGGAGGAGCGGGCCCCTTGGCCGCCTTCCTGTGGAATGTCTCCAGGGTCTCCTCGAAAATCCCAGGAGCCCTCACCGGAAGGGGGCATTTGGAGCCAGGCCGTGCACTGCCGGCCGAGCGGCCTCCCCCTCCCCAGGCCTGCTTCCCCGTTTGCAACTGGGGCTGCCCGAACCCTGATGGGGAGGTGTGCGTCTGTAAGGATCTCATCAGGCAGCCATCAGCCCCCCAACACCCCGCTTTGTGAAGGAGCATCTTCTCCCCGCCGCCTCCTGCAGGCCCCGGATGAATTGTGGGATTGGCCAGGAGGTGGCTCGTGCATTAGCTAGCCCTCTTGTCTTTCTCCCACCGTGAAGGTCGGTGGCGAAAGAGAACGTGATGGGGGTGCCCTCCCCCACGCCTGCCTGAGGTCTGCGGTCAGGACGGGGTCAGGGCGGTATAAAAGATGAGCCCGGCCCAAGGCCTACCCGAATCCCAGCACCCCCGAGGGTGCAGCCCCTGCCTCCCCTCCATGCCTGGCCAGTCGGTGCCACGCCCTCCCCTCCTGGCTTCCTCTAACCCCGTCATTGTGCTCCCAGTGTGGCTGCATGGGCCCTGGGGCATTGCTCTGGGCGGGTGCTGAGTGTGCGAGCTCATTTACCAGTCACAGCGGGGTGGGTGATTACTTTCATCCTACAGACGGGGAAACTGAGGCACCAGGGGACCTGACTTGCCCAAGGGCGCTCAGCTAGGAATGGAGAAGGGTCGGTGTGCCCCCCCGCGGACCAGCTGTGTGCATGCGTGTGTGTGCGCGTGCACCCAGCTCTCTACCATAGCTCTGTCTTCTGCTTTTGTTGAAATGTCGTTCCTGACCTCTGCACACTCAGGGAGGTGCTGGGTAAATATTTGTTGACTGACTGATGAAACAGGCTCTGGGTCGGGGGAGCTGGTAGGGCAGGTCTCTAGGGACTGAAGGAGGCAGGGCTGGGGGACCCCGGGAGCCGCCAGTTGCGGAGGAAGGAAACAGGCCAATGGATGGGGCTCCTCACTCTTAGCCGTCTGCGCCCGAGAACTTTCCGCGGGTTCTGGGCGTCACCCCGCGAAGGCTCCTGGACGCTGGGAGAATGGAGAGTTCCAAAGGTCCCGACTCTGTTGTCCCAGAGAAGTAGGCCTGTGCCCTCCCCACCCAGCCGTTCACCGCCGGGGAGACCGGTATGCGGGTGAGCGGTCTCCAGGACCGGACGCTGGATGTAAGCAGCCCCGGACGGAGCCCAGGGTGGGGAGTCAGGTTGCTGACTCAGTCTCCCAGTTTCTCCCTAGGGTGGAGGCGGGAACTTTTTGGGGGTGATACTCCTTCCCCCACACCTGAGTGCCCACGGTGGGGGCCCCACCAGAAATCCCTCGCCCTCCTGATTTCCTACCACAGCCTGGGCCCTGTTCTCGGTGAGCTGAGGCACCCACATTTCTGAGCCTCCCCGCTCTCTGATGCCACCGTGGCCTGCAGGCAGCCTGTCTTCTCTGGTTGGCGGGAGTGTGGGCCAGTGGGTCTTTGCTCCTTGGACGTCAGCTCAGGAGGTGATGGGGGAGGGGAGTGTGGTTAGAGCTCAAGCCTCGACCCCAGACCTGCCTGGGACCCCAGAGCAGTCGTGTCTCTTGATGGCTTTGTGGCTTTGGAAAAGGGACTCAGCCTCTCTGGGCTTCTGTTTGCCCATCCAGAAATGGGAGCGGCTCTTGAAGCCCAGAACAAGGTGCCGTGGAGATAAAGATGCTTCCGGCAAACTGGAGGCGCTCCTAAGAGCTAGCACGGCCCCGGTTATAGTGGGGGTTGATAGCTGGGGCCTTGCTTCTGGGAGGAGGCCCCAAAGGGTGCTGAGGCCACGTGGGGCATCTGTTTGAGACAGCCTCACGCCCTGGGCAGGAGGACTGGACGTAGCGGTGTACGGCAGTGGGACTGGCAGCCATGGCTGAGGCCGAGACCAGGGTGGGGCGTGCCTGTGCCTGTTCACGGGGCCCAGGAAGCTGGGGGTTGTTCCAACCTGCCCATATTCCCTGGCTGGGAAGCTGGGGCCAGGCCTGTGATTACCAGAAGAGAACAGAGGGGCCAGCCAGCTTCTGATGGCCTCACGACATCCTGTGTGCACGGGAGGCAGGGCGGGACGTTTACACACTGGGGAAACTGAGGCAGCCCGCCCACAGGACTCGTCCAGGGCAGCTGAAGCCTCATCTGTGCATCTCTGGGCTCTCCCACCAGTCCCCTGAGGCCGTGAAGGCAGCCCTTAGTGACTGCACAGCAGGATTAAAAGCTAATGAGTGGGCCCCCCCCGATCACCAGCTCCCCTTCTCCCAACAAACAGCCATCTCCCCAGGGTGACTGGTTCTTGTGCTGCAACCGGCCCTGGGGGTTGCATCACCAAGGCCCACTGGCCCGCTGCGTTTTCCCGCCTCCAGGCCTTGGTGTGGAGCCCTGGGCCGGTGGGCCGGGCAGCAGCCTTTGGGCAGTGTGGTGGCCTCATTTGGCCTGGGGGAGCCCTTTGGCCACACAAGGCACCCCTGCCCACATCTGGACCCCTCGGTCCCACTTGTCTGCTCCCCAGGCTGGTGGGATGACCGCTTTGGGGGCACGGAGAGCCCCTCCACTGGGATGAGCTCCCCTGTCCTGCTCACAAGCCTTCACTGGCAGAGGCCCGAAAGGACCAGGGGGCAGGGGGCAACCAGCTCAGCTAGGAAGCTCTGTAGGAGCGCCGGCTGTGTGGCTGGTGGTCAGCAGGATCCTGGGGGCTGAGAAGGAGGGAGGTGGCCAGACGTCCTCGTTTCGTGGTTTCGCCCCCTCCTGCCCCATGCACGATGCCCTCGATAGGTCAGCCAGCTTTCTTTTTTTTTAAAGATTTTATTTATTTGACAGAGAGAGACACAGCGAGAGAGGGAACACAAGCAGGGGGAGTGGGAGAGGGGGCTTCCCACCGAGCAAGGAGCCCGAGGCGGGGCTCGATCCCAGGACCCTGGGACCGTGACCTGAGCCGAAGGCAGACGCTCAACGACTGAGCCACCCTAGCACCCCAACAGGTCAGCCAGCTTTCTTTTGGGGGGCCAGCTCCTTGTGGTGTGAGGGGCACTGCCCACATACGTGAGACTCAGAGTTCCAGACCAAGCCCGGACACAGTTATACCCCTCTGGCAGTTCCTTTTGTTCTGTGAGAGGGAGAGCAGTTTGTGGATAGCCTCTGGACTGCACCCCAGATATCTGGGTTCAGATCTCCCCTCCACAGTCGCTGGCTGTGTGACCCTGAGCCAGCGACTTAACCTCTCTGGGCTCAGTCTTGTCCTGTCAGATGAAGGTAGGAAGTTCCTACTGGCACAGGGTTGCAGTGAGGCTTTCAGGCCTAAGTACCTGGAAAGCACTTAGAACAGCCCCAGGCCTCGGCGGGGGCGGGGGGGGGGGGTGCCTCAGCCATCCCACCCCTACGTGAATCTCTCTGTCTGCAGCCCAGGGCCTGCGTGTGGCCAGAAGCAAAGGAGGTCCCTCCAGGATACCCATCGGCAGCCTCAGATTCGCCTGCTTGACTCTGCTGGCAGTGACAATGGTGGTGATTCGCCAGATGTCTCCCCTTGGAGTCCCAAGATGGGCTTTAGCTGTCTCCCAGACCCCGGCTCCAGGGCCTGCGTGGATAGTCCCAACCAGGTCGAGTCGCTTTGAGATAGGACCCCCGTGTCGCGTTCTCTGCGCCAGTCAGGGCCGCCGGCACCCTGACTTCCAGTTTGCCAGCAAGACTTTTGTGCCCCCCCCCCCCCCCCGGGCCTAGCACCAAGCTAGGAGCCATGCTAATACTTGCACGTTTACTGAGCACCTGTTATAATCCAGGGGTTGGCTTGGGAGCACTCGCCCTGACCCCACGAGACAGACTCCCCAGGCGGCCCCCGCCGTGCCCCTTGTTCACAGTCCCCATTCTCAGTCCGCATGTGGCCGCAGGGACGGGCAAACACACGTGTCAGTGGACAGGCCAGGCCGGCAGGAGCTCCGTGGAGTGGTGCCGTTGGACAGGCTTGTGGGGTGGGAGACGTGAGCAGCGCAGGGGCCGGAGGCTCCCCAGGGGAGAGTCTTGGCAGATGGGACAGGAAGAGCCCCCCCAGCTGGGGTCGGAAGCCCGCGGGGATGGGGAGGAGCCCACCCACCCGTCACTGAGACGGGAGGCCCAGGGAGCCTTGGGGTGGGGGGCTGCCGGCTCTGGTCGCCCCCTGGCTGGGGAAGATGCAACTCAGTGGCCCCTCTGCTCAATCTGATGATGGATAAAGACGTCCGCTCTCTCTCACACAGGCGACCGGAGCCGATAATTAGCTTTTAACCTGTCCCTGCCGTTAACTCGGAAAGGCCCCCATTTGTTCCAGGGAGCTGCTAGAGTATAAAGAACTAAGCATGGCCAATTTTGTTCAGGATGAATTAAGACTTGTAAATGTAGAATGAGTTCATCTATTTAATTAAGTAGCAGCAATGTGGATGTTAAATTACCTTCACAGCAGACGTGCCAAAACAGTGTTAGGAAAATACTGTCGGTGGCGCAGGGATTTGGGGAGGGGTGCAGCTGGCCCCCTCCCGCCTCCGTGGGGCCCTCTCCCGGACGCCCTGGCTGAGGCCCTGACCCGTGCCTCGCCTGCCTCCCTGGAGCCGCCGGAGTCCCTTCCAGCGGGCAGGACGGATGCGACGCGCCTCTTAGGAGGAGCTGCCTGCCCCCGGCTCCGGCCCCCTGGCCTCTGCACCACGTGGAGGGCGGCGAAGGCTGCTAAGGCTGCTAAGGCCAGCCCATCCGGCTGATAGTCATGGGGAAGGGCTGCCCCTGTCGTGGGGAGAGCAGCAGAAAGGACCGAACTGAAGGGAGCCCAGCCGGAGAGTCAGGACCTTCCACGGAGGACGGAGTGGGGAGCCAGCTCCGAGTGCACAGGTGGATGCGGCAGGGGGACCAGGGCAGCAGCGTGCAGGAGCCAGGCCTCCTGACCCTCTCTCAGCGGCACAGGCTTATCAGAAAAGGGGGTCACTCCAGGTGCAGGCACAGAGAATCTGGAGGACAACACAGCCGACCCTGCCCTCCGAGATGGCCGTGGAAGGCTGCACACACCCACCTGAGTGCACATGGGAGGACACGGAAGGAGCGGTTAACAGAGGCCGGGAGTGGGGACAGAGTCGGGGGTGTTTCTTAAAGTAGGGGATTTCCTCCCTGGGTTTTAAAGGATGACTAGGAGTTCACCTGCTAGACAGGGAGAAGAAGGGCATTCTGGGAATGGAGAGAAGAGCAGGTGCTGAGCACACAGTAGGGATGGAAGGAGATAATTGGGGGTATAGCTGGAGAAATGGGTAGGGAGGTGAGGGGTCTTGAACATCACGCTAAGCAGCGTGCAGGGCCCCTGAAAGCAGTGGGGAGACGTTCGTCCATTTGGTGCTGCAATAGCCCATGCCCTCACAGAGCTTATAGTCAAATTGAGGCCATAGATAAGAAACCGAAAGATAAATAAGCACTAGGTTTGATGGTGCAAAGTGACATGGAGACGGCGTACCAGGCTGCGGGGGATCAGACTGCCGGCTTTTTATGGGGTGGTCAGGGAGGCCTTTCTGATGCTCTTTAGCAGAGCCCGGAAGAAACGAAAAGTGACGGGGATGCTTGTTAGCTGCAGGCAGTCCCAATCTGTGCTTCTTATTCCAGCATGATCCTCAACAGAGCCCCTTCGAGGTGCTTGAATGTCTGGGAGAGGATCTAAGACAGGTTACAAGGAGGGAAGGGCAAGGGCAAAGGCCCTGAGGCAGGAGTGAAAGCCAGAAGGCCATTGAGGCGGAGAGAGGTGGGCAGAGGATAGCACAAGAGCCCAGAGAGAGTTGTGATGGCTTGGCTGTCACTCAGAATGAGATGGGAGCCGTGGATGGTTCTGTGCAGTGGCACCAGCATCCCTCTTTGGTGTAACAGGCCTCCTTGGGCTGCTGTGCCAAGGATAGACTGCAGGGGGCGCAGGGGGCAACAGGAGGCCAGGGAGAAGGTACTGCAAGAGTCCAGGCGAGTGAGGTCTCTGTGGGAGGGAGTCCTACTCCAGATGCGTTTTAAAGAGGCAGACGGGCGGTGGATCGTGTTGGGGGTGTGAAAGCAAAGGGGATCGGCTGTTGGGAGACTTTCAGTGCAGAAGCAGCGTGAGCCAGCGTGTGTGGGCGGCTCAGTGGCAGGTGGGTAGGAAGTCCGGGAGGAGCAGCAGAGCCTCCTGGTTGGGGCTGGTGGAAGACCTGGGATGGCTCACTGTCTGGCCTGCAGCTATGTTTTACTTGGTTCCCACACAGAGTTTTATTTACTTTTTTTGAATGTATTGCCAATACTTAAAAAAACCAGGAGGTTTTTTGGTTTTTTTTTAACCCCAGATTTTTAGCTTCTCTTTAAAAAGTCTGAAGCTCTGTTCACACTGGGTCTGCATTCCTGCTTGGGCACCTGTTGGTGGGAGCTGCCCCTGCTTGTGCTAGGAGGGGCATGTGTCCTTCTGTTTGCTCCAGACACCAGTGTCATGAATGCCGGATCCTGTAGGCCTCAACCTGCCCGTCCCCTTGGCCCAGCCTCTTGTGCAGTGCACTACCTGCCCACATGTATCTGGCCTGTCTGCCCAGATTGGAACCAGCTCTTCAAGTTTGGTAGGAAATGAGAGGCTTGTCAGGAAATCTCTGTGAGTTGTGCCTGCCCTCCTGTCACCCCTGGCCCCCCAGTTTCCAGCTCAAGCTGTCTGCCTGGGCTCCTTGAAGCCTGTGGAACCATTAAAAGGCTCCGAATGATATTGATCAATCTCTCTAAAATGGATTATCCCGTTTGCCTCCCAGCCTGACTGGATGCCCTGGGTAAGATCAGAAAGGAATTATGTTAGCCAGAGGCAGAGGGAGCAGGGGTGAGAATGTATCTCCTCCCCGGTGATGCAATCTTATCAGAGCTGAACTTTACTCTCCATCTTGGGATATAGGATACTTTGGGGATGTCGGAAAGAAATAATCATCTTACGATTTGCAGCCTGCTCGACACTGAGCCAGCTGGGAGGGGTGGTGGGGGCCGGGGAGGCTGCCGCGAGGACCATTTTTCGTTGGAGCTGTTCCCTGGAGAAATCAAGCCCTCTTAGAAATCCCTTTGGGGCCCCAGCCTTGGGTGGCGCGCCTGCGACCCGCTCTGTGAGGATTATAGCCCCATGTTCTGGGCCCAGGGGACAGGCACGTTCATTAAAATTTGAAACACAAATGGAAAATTGCTACCTGAAGCCTCAGCGAGCAGCCAGCCAGTGGATCTGAGTTCCTGTTAATGGATCGAACACCGAGGAGACAGTTAACAGCCACCACCACGGCCATTCGTTTGGAGATGGGGTCTAACTAGGGAGAGAAAATCCAGACTCGTCAGAGGCAGGGAGAAGCGTTGAGGTCCAAGCAATGATGATGATTTTCCTGTCCTCTGTCCAGGCTGAGACCGCAGCCCACTGCGCTGTCTGTAGGGCAGGAACCGTCCTTGGGCGCTATGGGCTTTGTCATCCTGGATGACCCCCACCCAGCCATGCTGCTGGGACACATTGGCCTCTGGCTAGAGGGTTTCGTTGCCCAGAGCGAGAACTTGGGTTGCAGGGGTTTTATTTGGGAGGTGATCCCAGGAGACACGGGTGAGGACAGAAAATGGGAGCAGAAGGAGCTGATCGAGCAGGCGTCCCTGAGCCCGGTGTGGGCAGCTGGAGCTCAGCCTTGCTGGGAACCCCTAACAGGTGGTGGGGACACCCCTCTTGTCCTTGCGGTCCCGGGGCAGAGAGCGTCAGGTGCGCCGTTCGCGGCCTGCCTACAGGGGTGAGTTGTCCGGGGGCTGCAGCTGGGGAGCTGTGATGCTTCAGCAATGGTGTCTGTGCCCTGCCCCCTCCTAAGGGGACAGACCGCTGCTCGCATGGGCAGATGAGCGCAGACTGATCCCGGCCGGTCAGAGAACAGAGCAGTCAGGGCACGAGGGGGATGGCCGAGGCCTTTGCGTGGGTTTGGGTGGGAGAGAGGGAGGACCTCTGCTAAAAGACCCATTCTGGGTGGGCTCCAACTCCCCCAGGACCTGACGGCTGGTGGGGTGGAGACACCCTGAACATGAGGGCAGCACTCCTGGTGTCTTTAGCAGAAGGCCCTGGGAGCTGTGTCCCTGCCTGCCCCTTCCGCCCTCCTGCTGCCTCTCACAGCCTTGCCGGGATGTCTTTTGTGTGCACTTGTGTTTATTCGGCCAAGGGCTGGGTCAGGGACTTGGAGTCCGAGCCGTTGTAAGGAAATGGGGGTGGGGGGCTCCCTTGTTTCCCCCCCCCCCCCCCCCCCCCCCGGGATGGACCGGATGACCCCGGGTCCTGAGACAATGGGCCAGGGAGGGGCCAGGTGCTAGGCCCAGGGCAGGAAAAAGACGACTTAAGGATAAACACAGACCCGCCCGCGGACATGAACTTGGGCTGCAGAGAGGTTGGCAGACTCTGCCCGTCGCCCATGGAGCCCCAGGGAGAAGGGGCCAGAGTGCGGGTGGGCAGAGGCTGGAGGTGGTGTCCAGAGAAAGTGACAGCCAGTGGAGAGCGCCTGGTTCACTCTCAAGGCCTCGTGTGTTAGCTCTTCCTTCTTGCGGCCACCCCACAGGGCATGTCATCCCCACTTTACGTATGGGGATACTGAGGCAGGGAGGAATGTGTCCAAGGCCACATAGCTAAACAGTGGTAGAGGAGGATTTAACCTGGTACTCTTGCTCCAGACCCCTCATGAATGACCACTGCCCCGCCCTGACTCTTGGAAGCTGGCCCCCCCTCCCCCACATATGCTGTCTGGGACTGCCCCCTCCCCAGCTCTGCTTCCAGCTTCAACCCTAGGCAGAGGCTGAGCGCCCCAGGGTAGGTAGGATGCATCCATCCCTCTGGTCTGGGACTCTGCACTCCCTCTGAGAATTCTGCTGCACCTGCGCACGTGCATATTTGGTGGCGGGGGGTGGGGGTCACATCTGTTCTTATACGTGTGTGACAGAGACAGAAGGGGTGTGTGGCATAAGACCGGTCTCCCCTGCAAGGCATGCGCCCGTGGCCTTGAGTTTTGTGGTTATCATCAACAGACTTCAGGGGCTGGCGATTCCCCCCAGAACGTTCCCCATGTGCCGCTAAGCCAGCCCTTGCACAGACCGCCTTGACCCCTGTCCTGCAAAGCAGGGGACACAGCAACCCAAGAATATGCCAGAACTCTGTTCTTCTAATTTAAAAAAAAAAAAAAAAGATTATTTATTTATTGGAGAGAGAGGGAATGAGCAATGGGAAGGAGCAGGGGGAGAGGGAGAAGCAGGCTCCCCGCTGAGCAGGGAACCTGATGTGGGACTCGATCCCACGACCCCGGGATCATGACCAGAGCCTACGGCAGGCACTTAACCGACTGAGCCACCCAGGCGCCCCACAGGACAGCCATTTGAAGAGTTCTGCTCATTGGCTTCTGACACAGGTGTCCATCGGTGTACCCACCACGCCAGCCCTCGGGCATCGTGTTGCTGTCATTCTGGAAGGTTCCGTCCCAGGTGTCCCTTCCCCGTCTCCACCCCTGCCGGCTGACCGCCAATGGCTTTCCTCCACTCAGTGTTAGGTGTTCTCCTTCCTTTCAAATCGTGGTAAAATACAGAAAACAAAATCTCACATCTTAACCATTTCTAAGCGTTCGATTCAGGGGCATTGAGTACATTTTCGGTGTCCAGCCACTGTCGCCACCCTCCCCCTCCAGAACGTTTCCATGGTCCCACAGCGGGAACTCCGTCCCCAGCGGCTCCGTCTCTGCGCGTTGGATCGCTGCAGGACGTCCTTCAAGTGGATCCTACAGGACTTGCCCTTTTGTGACTGGCCTCCTGGCAGATCATAACGTCCTCGGAGGTCACCTGTGTCCTGGCGCACCCGGGCTTCATTCCCTGAAGGTTAAAGAACAGCGCGTCGTGTGTCCCTGCCTCCCTGACACACAGCTGGGTGGCGTCCACGCGCCGGACGCTGTGGGTCATGCTGCTTCGAGCCTTTGCGCATGTATTTCTGGTCCAGGCCGCGCTCCTGGGTGTCTCCTGGGGGGTGGGGGTTGCCGCTGGCTCGGGGAGCTCATATACATGGAGCCGCGTGCCCTTCTGTTTGGCCGCCTCTGCTCCACCAGCCGTCCGAGATGTTTGTCCAGGTTTCCAGGTGTGCCCATAGTTTGCTCTGTTGGTTGCTGCCTGATCTTCCTCTGTGGATTCAGCACAGGGGCTGAGTGTTCTTTTGCCGATGGACAGACGCTCGGGGCTGTTCGGGGAGTGAGGAGTCAGGGGTGCTGTGTCTGTTTCTCAGAGCTGATGTGTGCACAGCCCGCCCCTCTGAGCTGAGCAGCACTGGCGGTGCTGGAAGCGGAGGGAAGTGAGATGTGGGCTGGGCCCCAGGGGCTCCAGCACTGAGACCACCCACCGAGCCTGCCCTGGAGGCTTCTGGGGGCCACCCTCCGTCTTGGCCTCCTACAGCCTGGGGCCCCAGCAGGGTCACCTGGGGGACCTCTGTCCTGTCCTGGGGGCTTCCTTCTCCCTCCCCCTAGGCTGCCCTGAGTGGAATGATCATCTGGAAGCCCGAGGCCTATCCCTCCGTTAATGGGAAAGCTTTTCCAGGCCACGGAGGGGAAGTGGCAGAGGGTAAAGGTTGGCCTCCTTATCAGGGCTCCCTGGAGGGAAGAATAAAAAAACAAAGCCGCCCACAGCCCTCTGGGCTTGACGGTTTGCAGATAAGAGGAAGGCTGGCTGGTGGTTTGGGATGACACTCTCAAAGCAGAAGTGGGTGGGCCCCTTGCTAATCTGGAGCTGCATGTGGTCCAGACCCCAGCCCCCAGGTCAGGGGCCATGAGGCCACAACAAATCAGCCCCTCGCCCAGGTGCCCTTGGGAACAGTATGTTCACCCCTACCCCAACTCTGCTTGGAGGTTGTGCCTGAAGAATCAGCTTTGAGATGTGGCCCTGGGCCCAGCCCTGCCTCTGCTTCATGTGGTCTTCTGTGTGCATGTGCTGAGCACCTGCTGTATACAGGCCCTGGGCCTACGCTTGGGGATTCCCAAATGGAAGATACCGTGTGACAATGCAGACCCCAAGGGCCATGAAGGAGAGGTCCGGGGAGAACCTGGAGAGAACATCTACGGGAGAAGTGTCCCAAGGAGGGAGGCCCCCGCCACTGTGTGAGGCTTCGCGGGACAGGCCAGGTCACCAGCCGAGCTGCTGTGGGGTTGGCTAAAGGCCAGGAAGTTCTGAGTTCCCTGTGGGGCCTCACGGGCTTGTTTCCTCCAGGGAAGTGGACTGACACTCAGGTTTGGATCGGGGCTTCTTCGGAAAAGGAGAAGTAGGGCCATTCTTGGTTGTATGCAGAGAGTGCAAGAGGCGGGGCCGTCCGCAAACCCCGGGCCACACCGGGAGGGTCTCCAAGGCGTCTGCCTCCTCGATCCCCTCCCTCGGTGTCAACCACGGGCAGGGACCGACCTGTCTGTGACAGGGGGGGATTAACCCTACGTCTCAGGTAGTGGAATGTGCGAGCCTCCCTGGGGGCCCAGAAGGTTCTGCACTTTCCAGGTCATGGGTCCTTCATCCACACTCACTGCTGGGAGGAATCTGAGGTACAGAAAGGTCATGGGCCACAGGTGGCAGGTGGGTTGGAACACAGCCTGTCCAGCCCCTGGGCTCCTACCCCTGGGGGTGGGGGCACTGCCTGGGCAGGAATGGCTGCCTGGCCTGTTCCCTGCATCCAGGACACAACCCCAAAGCGGCTGGGGAAAGCAGGGCTTGCGTGGGAGTGGGGGGGGTGGGGGTCCGAGGAGAGGCAGACAGAGCCGGGACTGCTCATTGGCCCCAACAGGGGAAGGCTCTAGAAACTCAACCCCTGGCATGGCCTGGGGCTGGCGAGGGACAAGGGACGGGTTGCACTGTGCGTGGGACATGCTGCAGGGGTTTAGAGAAGGGAGAGGCAAGAGGTCTGAGACAGCGTGCCCAACAGGTGGGGCCAGGAAGGAAGTCCCCAAGGCTGGGAGTAAGGCGGGGGATGAAAGGCCAGCAGCTCCAGGCAACGCTTGATCCAGAGGCAGATGACGGTCGCAGGGCCTAAAATTGGGGCTTTGGGTTATCTGTGCCCTGCAGGGGTTCGTGTTCCTGCTGCCCGTGTCCCCCCCCCCGCAACAGCAGATAATCCAGGTCTGGCCGTTATAAAGAGGAGCCGATCTTGATTTTGATTTTCACAGGCGTCTGCTCGGGCAGGGGGGCAGGAAGAGGGTCAGACAGAGGAGCAAGGCTCCGCTCCCGGGAGCTCAGTGATTCTTGGCACCAAGTCAAACTTTAAAAAATTCAAAGGCTAAAGGAAGAGACATAGCCGCACAGCCAGACTGACTTGTGGTCACCCTTGCTGCCCGGGGCTGCCCAGGGCCTGAGTGCTTGGGCAGGGCTGCGGCCAGGGAAGCCTTCCAGCTCCAGCTCCCGTGGAGCAGGGACCTGCACTCCACAGAAGTTTCCAGAGCCCCGGTCCCAGTCCAGGTTCTAGCCGAGCCCCTGTTCCGAGGCAGTGCCCCGGGTCGCTTCGTATCCGTTGGCTTATTCGGGACCGAGACCCCACCGTGTGCCGGGCACCTTGCTAGGGATCCCTGACCAGTGGTGAAGAAGCCTGGTGAAGTCCCAGAGAGCAAGGCAAGATGACAAAACTGTTAGGTGTAAACTCAGGGATGAAGTGCTACTGAAATCCCCCAGAAGAGTGAGGGGGTGGGGCAATGGGGCGGAGGCTGTGAAGCTCCTTTTGAGAGGGCAAAGTCTGAGAGCAGACCTGGACAGGGGGAGGGATGGAGGGAGCCTTGTGGATAGCTATAGGGGGAGAGCGTCCCAGGCAGAGGGCACAGCCCATGCAAAGACCCCGAGGCAGGAAGGGGGTGGGGAGGCAGGTGCCCGCTTGAGTAGAGGTAAGGCAGAGGGCCAGGGAAGGCGGGGACCGAATCCTGGGCTTGAGGCTGATTCCTGTCTGGGCAGAATTTCCCAGGGGTCACCTGTCTGCCTCCCTCAATCGTGGCTGGAAGGGGACGAAAGAAGGCATGGCGGCCATTCTGAGCCATCGCCGGTCCACCCTGAAGCCACCTGTGGTCACCCGGCTGGCCCGTCAGCAATGGGTTTTTAATTATCTAAATATTGCCTTTGCCCTTTGCTTCCAGCCGGGACTGCTGTGCTCTGCAAAAGGCAAACAGCTTTCAGGGGCTCTACTCGGGGGTCCCTTGTCTGATTACAGTGCGTATAATCTGCTTGGTTTTATTGTTCCAAAACAATGCAGCAACATGGCAGGAAGTTCAGAGAGTGGATGTGGCAGGAAGGGGGGCAGAGCTGCCTGCCATCGCTAACAGCCACGCATTCCCTGGCACCCCCTGGCCCCCTCCCTGGCTACACGTGTCCTTTGTTGTTGAACTGTGCGCTCACCTTGTGTGGGGGCAGCATGCAGCGGGGAGGCTTGGCAGGGCCCTAGGGTCTCAGCTAAAGGCACCTTGAGGGAGCCGACCTAGGAAGCAGGCAGGTGGTTTGATCTGGGGCTCCGCCACCCTTCTGAGGCCCCAGGGAGGCGGAGGCAGAGGAGGAAAGAACAGATGTGGAGGTTTTCAGGGAAGAGGTCCTCCGCCAGGCAGAGCCGGCTCGTGGGAATGGGCCCTCCTCCGACACTGCCATCCTCTGGACGCAGGGTTCAAGCCACCCTTTGCACCTTCCCGCAGCCAGCCTCCCTCCTGCCCCCTCTCGCCTGTCCTCCCCCAGCCCCCGCCCAGGCAGCCGACTGCCCGATCCAGGGGGGGCCCCCAATGCCATGCTGCCCCTGGGGCTGCCGCCCTCCTTCCCCCTTCTCCTTGCAGCCTTGCCCACTCCCGTAAGTGGCTTAATTAAGGAGCTGTGCAGTTTATTTATGTATGGACCTAGCCTAATTGGCGTGTTTGTCTTTCCTCATTATTCCCAGCTGGACAGAGCCGTTTGAACAACAAATGCAAAAAGGCTGGATTTCTCCAACACAGTGTCTATTTTTGAAAGCCTGCTCGGTGCCCCCGCTATTAGCCGCGTGCACATGTTTGCCGGCTCCAGCCGCATGCCCGTAAGCACTTAATTGTGGGTGCAGTTAGTCAAGGCAGGCGGCTCTCTGCAGATTTCAGGGGTGAGGGGACCTAATTACACCTGCAATTGAGTGCTTCAGCAGGGACAAAAGATGCCTGTTCAGCTAATTGCAGGCACCAAAATTGCCCCCACAGAAAGAATCCCTGGTAGATGCTTTGGGAGCCAAGGCCGTGAGTTGTAATAAAGAACGGATAACTCCAAATTATAGAGGTAGGGGGTGCTGGGTCAGGCCTGAAGGATTCGGCTTTTTGCAGCAACCATTACACTTCTGGGCTGTTTTTTCCACTGTGCAGGCTGCTCTGTGGCTGGGTTTGTTTTATCATTAGCACCTGCCTTCACACACAGAAATGTCACACAGAAGGGAAACATGGGGTTAATCACCTCCTCCGCCTGTCTGCTGGCGGAATGGAATGATTCACCAGGCTCACCTGGAACAGACTGTTTGCCGCCCCTTCACCCCCCTTCATTCCCGAAGCTCTCAAGTCCAGCGTGAATGTTTATGAGTCCACAGCCATCGATTGAGCTCCCGCTGTGAGCCGGGCATGGGTCTAGGGGAGGGGGAGGTGAGCAGGCAGAGCCCTCGGGGAGCCCACATTCTGGGATGACGTTACACCGTGGCAATTCTCCGGTTCTGGCCTCCGGTTCCCCGCAGATCCCATCAGGCTTGTCTTTTATTTCTTTATGCCAAACAGCAGAACGACAGAGGTTTCTAGACTCACAGGCTCTGGTGTGACGGCAGACCTGCTTGTTTCGGCTGTTCTTGCTGCTGACTTGAAACCAGGAAGTGTGGATTTCTTGTGCGCTGGGTTGTCCTCAACTATATGCTAGCCATCATATTTGGAAAAAAAAAAAAAGAAAGAAAGAAAGAAAAGAAACTGCGGGCATAATTTGGGAGCCTGAGATGGATGAAGGTGCTTTCCTTTAGAAGGACTTGTATTTGTTTGGCGGATGCCCAGAGACACTAGTGCTTTGGAACGTCCTTAGTCCAGGTCAGGGTTTGATGACCCCCCAGGGCAGCCCTAGTAGCTACAGCCCAGCTATACTTCTGCACAAGGCCTGGCCGGCTTCCCCTTTACTCTTATCCTGAGTGGGTAGTTCTCTGGGGTCCTGCTTGTTATGGGGAGGGTCTCCTAGTAGTGCTCCAACTTGTGCAGAGGCCCCAGGCTTTGCTTTCTGTCCCCTTGATCTTTAAGGCCATAAAAACAGACGTTCAAACTTTGCAGGATTTGTAGATGCCCTCGGGGCCAACGGGCCTCTGTGGCAAGTCAGCTCCGGGTTCCAATTTCCCTGTCCCTCCGGCCTGGCGATGCCTTATCATCTTGTCAGCAGTTTGGTGCTTTTAAGAAACTGGGGGACTATTTTTATCCAGCTTCTTGGGTTGATTTTATGGGTCGTTATGAGAAACAGGAAGTCCAGGCCACTCCTCCAAGTTGGGTAGTTCAGGGGAGCCTTGGGGAGGGGGTGGGGACAGTGGGCAGAACATCAGAGGAGTGCCCAGGGTTGTGCTCAGCATGGAGCGTGGCAGGGAGTGGCAGGCGTCCACACTGGTCAGGGCAAGAACGGGTAGCCAAATCCAGTGTTCAGGAGGAGAGCAGCGGAGAGATAGTCTGAAGACCGGCGCACCCTCAGGGTCCCCATGAGAACCGAGGGCAGCAACAGGGCAGCTTGAATGGGGGTCTACCGAGATTCAGCCAACAGGGATCCCTGGCCAGGGGCGTCCCCAGGGCTTTCCTCTGTGGGGCCCCGCCAGGGCTAGAACCTGGGCAGTTGGCAGAAGCTGCAGAGCAGACCCATCTGGACACCTGGCTGCCCCTCAGGCACCATGTCTGACCACACCCCTCCTGCCCCTGCTCCCCTCTTGGGCTAAGTTAAAACCACTTCTGGAGTTCGGCTGGAGGGGGAGGGTCTCACCTGCCCAGAATGCCCCGCCCCCCAACCACCGCCTTGTCTTCTCCTGGGCCACTGGCAAGCACAGAGGGTCCACGGTCTGGTGTGTCCACAGAGTGGTCCCGAGACCCTGTTTTTATCGCTTTGGATCAGGATGGCATCCCTGCCTTGCTGCTTGTCATTTGTGGACCTTGGGCCTGACCCTTCACTTTTCAAGCTCCGTTCCCCCCTTTGTAAAGGGGGCAGCAGTTCTCACTCCCCGACACCGAGGAGGAGCTGAACACGTGGGCTTAGATGAGTCAGTGGTAACAGTTGTGAAGTTTGGGGACATGTTGGCGAGATGTATGCCTGGCTCGGGCCAGAGAAGGCCCCGTAGAGGGTGCAGATCCCAGAAGGGGGTTGGCTCAGAGTTTCACCAGGGCAGGCCTCTGTCACCAGCTAGCTCCTCTGTGTTTGACCTCGGGGGTGGTGTTGGGGAGACAGCTCTGTGTGTGCTTGGGTGTGTGCATGTCGGGATTTTCCAAGTCAGGGCTGGGATGTGGGGAGGGTGTGAACCCACACTCGATCAGCAGGCGAAGGAGGAGAAGCAAGTTGCACCGGGCAGCTTTCTCTTTGGAAACCCGTTCTGTTTCTTAAATGTCAGAGTGAGCAGATGGTGTGTCTGAGTTTTATTAATCATGGGCTCACGGAGCTGGAAGGCCTGGGGAATCATTTAGTCCGTACGTCCTACCGAGGAGGAGACTGAAGGCCAGAGAAGGCCAGAGCCACCCTGCACCTGCCATGGGGGTTGAGCTGTGCTGGGACTCAGATCTTCCCCATGCCCACGTGCCACCCACTCTGCAGAACGAAACAGGTGTATGCTCCCCCCCACTCAGGAACAGCCGTCCTACCTCCCAGTAAAAAGCTGAAGCAGAGCTGATTCTGGGATAATCCACCCCCACAAACAACCGGAAATCCTGCCTTTGGGGCACTGGGTCAGGATGGTGGTTGCCAACTGAGAATGTTCCGGCCTTGGTGCATCGTGTGGCACCACACGAGCTGGTGTTTGCCAGGTGCTGGCAGGAGACATGGTCGCGAAGCCTAGAGGACCTAGCCGCTCGGTGCCTGATTTGTGGGGGTCCCTGCTGGACCCACCTCTTTATCGCAATTGCTCTGAGCCACATAACTCCTCCCAACCCCAGCACTTGACTGAGACTGTCCCCCCTGACCCATGGCAGCTGTTGAAACGGACTATAACACAGGGCACCCGGAAGTTCACCTCATCACATGATGTTATGAACTTGAAACCACCGTTTTGACCCAAGTGGGCAGAATAGCTCTTTTGTCTTGCCTTTCCCCAACACATCCTACAGCTGTTCTAGTTAGTCATGAGGTGGCTCCAACCAGGCCCACAGCTTGGTTCTGTGAAGATAGTAGAGGTGGGGCTAAATCATACTAGAGTGTAAATGACTGATAGCAGATACTTCCCCCCCCCGCCCCCCAGGGTAGGTTTTCCTTAGGTTGGAGAGAAAGAGGTCTGTGGAGGAAAGGGAGAAACACGGAGAGGCCCAAGGCACCAGGGTTGCCCACATAACCTGTTGGTCCATTCACAGGTTTCTGTATGACCACTCGGTCACTGGATTTCTTCCTTTCTGATCCCGTTTTCCGAGTCACAAACTTGTCCCCGCTTTGGAACCATTGGTTCTAAGCAGCATCAGAGAATCAGAGGCTGCCAGAAGACTCCATTCAACCCCTCTAATTTTTTATGCGGTAAAATTGGGGCCAAGAGAGGACAGTTGTTTGTCCAAGGCTGACAGCAAAACAAGATCCGGAGCTCAGGCTGCTTATCATGCTGGCTGGACCCCTTAGGCTACATTGATGGCTCCCAACTGGAGCAATTTTGTCCCTCTGCCCATCCCCCTCCCCCCCCCGGGAGAAATGGGTCCATTCTGGAGAGATTTTCACTGTCACAACTGGAGCGTGCTCCTGGCATCCGGTGAGTGGAGGCCAGGGATGCTGCAAACATCCCAGAGTGCACAGGGCTGCCCCCAGCAAAGAATTCTCCGGCCCCCTTAGTGTGCCCAGGGTGGGAGCCCCGTGCCACATCCGTGCTTTGTAGAACCCCAGGCCAGAGGAGCTAGTGTACGGGACGATGTCTCCGCGGGAGACACGGCGGGAATCCCCTGGGCTCAGGCATGAGCCACGGAGGGTGAATAAAGAACGGTCAGGCCACGTGGGGACAGCAGGGCAGGTGCAGAGGAAGGAGGTGGCCAGGCTGAACCAGGATTTCTTCACGAGGGAAAGGTAGAGCGAGATGACAGGGCCCTGGGGCGCCCCACTCTGACTCCATCATGCCGAAAGCCAGTGCCCGGTGTGAGGGGGAGAGCAGGCCCGAAGCTGCCTTTTAAGACTCACATCTTGTAGGCCAGAGGGCTACACAGACCTGAAGCGGTTAGGCCCAGGGGTAGACAGGGAGAGCTACGTGTCATCCACAGACGGGTAACTCTGTCCCCACTGTCACTTCTTCCCCAGCAGGAGGCAGCGAACGGCTGCTCACAAATGCCTCTCCGCCTTGAACAGGCATGCGCCTGGTCCCCGGGGTGCAGGCCCCGGTGGGGAGAAGAAAACCTTGTCGGCTTGCCCCCAGGCATCAGATCCAGGCGGGGGGCCGCAGCCGAATCTGCGGGGGGCAGGCTGCCAACGGGCTGTCTGTCACTGGGTCCACAGAAGTTGCCCGTAGGGGTTCGCGCCGGCATGCTCCCTCCCCTGGAGACCCCCCCTCAGTGCTTTTCGGACCCGTTTGCCAGGCCCGTGTTGGCTCTGCACGAAAGCAGAACGTTGACGACCAGAGCTGTCTTGGATTATGAATGGACTGCCTCCAGAAGTGGCCAGCCTGTCGCAGGCGTGTGAGGACAGGCAGGCGTGGGGGCGGGGCAGGGGGGGCTTTTCAGGGTTGAGCTGTGTGGCCCCGGCAGCCCCAGACACGGTTTCTGGCTGATTTCTCTGGCATCCGTGCAGCCACAAGAAGGAAGCTCTTTGGCCATATTGCTGCGTTGGGCTCATCAAGCCAGGATTTTAAAGAGTTCCCAAATCCTGAGCTTCAACCGCAGGCCCGAACTGGAGGTCAAGACACCCCATTCTGTGTGTAGACTGCAGCGTGCGTGGTCCTTGCCCTTCCTGGCTTTTTTGTTTGTTTCGCTTTTTTCATTAAAAGGAATCTGAGCTCCAGCCTCTTTACCAGGTCCTGCTGGAGGCTGATACGGGGGGCTCCATAGAGAGCAGTTTAAAATGCAGGGTCCAGGTTCAAATCCAAGCTTTTCCTCTGACTGGCTGTGTGACCTTGGGCAAGTTGCTTTATTTCTCTGGATCTTAGTTTTCTTATCTGCAAAGTGGAGATAATGATAGCCTTATATTTGCCGTGGGGATGAAATAAGGTCATGCACTTAAAGCATCCAGCACAGTATGAGGTATTAAGTAAATGTCCGTGCAGGGGTCTTTGGGTCGTGTGTGCTAACACAAGCTACTGTAACAAAGAGGCCCTGACATCCCAGGGGCTCAGCACACTGGAAGTGACGTGTTACAACACTCGAAGTAGAAGCCACACGGTAGATCTTTCTCAACCACGTGCCCACATAATATACAGCTGGTGGGAGGCCACATCAGAGGCCTCTGCTCTTAACAACCTTTGGGGGGTTGATGGAGGTGCTGCGTCTCCTATCCATGGAGGTCATCCTGGGAGTAGACGTCTGGTGCCCAAACCCCAGCCGGCGATTGTGGGTCATCGGGAAGGAGAACAGAGGGTGGGCAGGCCACTAGAAAGCCTCCCCATCCCAGTGTTGGCTTCAGCTTCACAGAGGATGGGTGAGCTGCACACACACACCAGTGCCGGGGCCCCGGACCCTTCGTCTTAATCCAGGCCCTTGCTGCTGACCTGAAGGAGAGACTGACCCCACTGGCCCGAGGCCCGCGGCGTCCAGCCTTGGACAACAGCCAGGGCCTCCCTGGGTTGGCAGCACGGAGGCATTTGCTTCTACAGGAGTGACAGGACGTATTAGTTTCCTGTAGCTGCTGTAACAAATTATTACAAACTGGGTGGCTTAAAACATCAGATACTTATTTTCTCCCGGTTCTGGGGGCCAGAAATCTCAACTCAAGGTGTCAGCAGGGTCACTACGCTCCCTCTGAAGGCTCTAGGGGAGGATCTTCCTGCCTCTTCCAGCTCCTGGGGGCTCCAGGTGCTCCCGGGGGCCGTGGTCCTGTCCTCCGTCCTCACATGGTCTCCTCCCTGTCTTCTCTGGTCTGCTCTATTTGTAAGGACACTTGTCATCGGATTTAGGGCCCACTCCGATAATCCAGGATGACCTCATCTCAAGATCCTTAACTTAATTACATCTGCACAGATCTCTTTTCCAAATAAGGTCACAATCACAGCTTCTGGGTGGACATATATTTTGGTGGGCCACCATTCAACCCACTACACTGGGGCAGGGGGAGGAGGCCCCAGGAGACCTGGCTGGACAACCACCCCCTCTCCCCCGAAGACTGGACCGTAAAGCCTGGGTGAGGTGCTTGCTGGAGCTGCTGGGTAATAGGAAAGCAAAGTCAAGCGCACCACACAAAGATGGAAACCAGACCTGGGTTTGCAAATGTCACCATGCTGGGAGCCTGGACAGAGGTTCCCCATTTCTCTTCCGACCTCTCAGACTTGCTTATCTTGAGACTTGGAACATTCACACGCGGTCTGGTCACCTGAGGACTGGAGCTGAACAGAGGGAGAAAGCGGGTGTGTCTGCTCCCTGTGCGCCCTTGGGTGAGTGACTTCACCTCTTGGGGCCTTAGCGTCCTCAGGTACGAAACGGGGTGATGGTCATTGTAGGTCTGCCTCCCAGGGTGGAGGCAGCTTCCAGATAAGATAACGCTCTTAGCAAAGCACGCCATGAGGAGGCCTGGGTGTCCTGAGGCCCGGTCAAGAGCCGTATTATCACTATTATCCAAAACACGGGAGTAATTACAGCTCTGTTTATGGAGTCCTTACTCTTTGCCAGGCACAGGGGCGGTTACACACCCATGTCTCCCTGGAATGCGGGAGCAATTTCATCCCATTTTCCAGGTGAGGAAACTGAGTCTCCAAATGGTGATGTCACGGCCTGAGGGCGCTTGGTGGGTGGGGGCCCAGCTGAAACTTGAACTCTGGTAGATCCAACGCCAACGTGGACTCTGGAACCAGCTCAGATCCCGGCTCTGCCACTTACCACCGACTTTGTGTCCGTGGGCGAGGTCCTTGACCTCTCTGTGCCTCATCTAGAAAATGAAACTCTTCGTGGTGACCTTGAACAGCATTGTCATGAGGATCCAATGAATTCCCTGTGAAAAGTGCTTAGAACAGCAACTGGCACAGACTGAGTGCTCAGGAAACATCAGCTGGCACGATTATCCTAAAGAGGGAAGCGGAGGGGGCAGACCCAAAGGGGCATTTCGGGTTAGCCACACTCCCAGCATGCCCTCTGCCCCCTCTCCTGGGATCCCTGGGGGCGGGGGGGCGGGGCCCCTCCGGATCCTGCCATGGTGGCCCGGTGGCAGCTGGGCCTGGCCTTGGGGGGGCCAGCAGGGTGGCAATGTGCATGCAGAGGCGGTGGGCCCTGCGGCTGCAACCGCCCCCCCCAGCCCCCCGCGCTGCGCTCTCCAGACCCCGGCTGCAGCCGCGGTCCTCAGCACGTGCAGGGAGGCTATTTTTACTGCGTTCAGCTGCCGCTCTTGGCCGGCTAGGCTGTCTCCGTGCTGTGGCACCCCCAGCCCCGCTAGGGGGAGTCTTGGGCCCCTCCATTTTGAAGGAGCAGCAGGGGGAGGGGGCCCTGTAGCGTCAGAGTGGGTGTCTTGTGGGCTCCACGCAGCTTCCAGGGAAGCAGCCGGCCCCCAGCTTGCTTTCCTGTTGAGAGATGAAGCGATTTTTTCTTTCCACCCTGCCCAGGACGTGGCCCAGAGCTGCCCTCTGACCCTGGTTCGGTTTGCAGTGTGGACAGGGGTCTCTCAAGGAGGTGGGGGGAGGGCAACTTGGCGCTGCGGTGGCCCAGACTTTAAGAAGGGGCACTGGAGGCTCAGCCTGCCCCATTTCCTGCCTCTTTTCTAGAAATGTCCTCCTCCCCCTCCTCCCAGAGGTGAGCTGACCGGGAGGGGGGGGGGGTTATGGCCGTGACCAGCCATAGAGGGGGTGGAGAGAGACATCCTGTCCTTGCACAGAATCCTGTTGTGGTGACATTCCCAGGAGAGTGCTGCCCTTCTCACCTGGGCCAGGTGTGGCCCAGGCTGGCTCTCCCTGTCACGCCCCCCCAGCCAGGCCATCGCCACCCTCTGAGTGGGGTGGCTCCCCTGGGAATGAATGGCCATAGTGAGGAGTTCCAAAGACGCCAGCCAAGCCACAAGGGCCAGTGGGAAAGGGAAAATCCTTCCAGCTCCTCGTTCAGCCACATTATGGCAAACAACCGAGCCATTCAGTGGAGAGTCAGCCCGCTAAGCAGGCTGCTTGGCATGGCGGGGGTGGCTTTCTATTTTTCAGCTGTTTTGGCTTCAGGTCAGGAGCTGTGGTGCAGCCATGCTCCCTCATAGTGGGTCTCCTCCTTTCCTCCCTTCCAAATGTCCCTGTCACCAGGAAATGTCACCAGCCTACTCTGAGCCACCCAGACCCAGGGCCAAAGGAGCCTTAGGTATCACTTAGAATCTTGCTGCCCACCTTCTTCCCTGAGGCAGTGGCCAAAAGCAGTTAGGGGTTGGGCCGGAGCATTTTGAGATAATTCAATGCAGGCATTCAAATGCTTATAGGGAGCGATGTTTGCCTTTGACAGGGAAGCAGGGAGGCTGCTGCTGGCCTGCCAGTGTGGGGCCTCCTTACCCCCCTTACTGCTCACCCCCCACCTGCAGGCTAGGCGGGGAGCTGTCCCAGGCTCTGCCTCCTGATGGGTCCTCGGAGTGGCTGTCTCCGGGGCGGGGGGAGGGGGGGGGGTTCTGCACAGAAGCCAGGCCATTTGGAGCTAGAGACTGGAGACCCCTTTTGCCGTTCCCTGGAGCTGGGAGCATTCTCCACAGGTGGCTCTCAGAAGGCAAGCTCCTTGTTGGCATCATCTTCCCCATTTTAGCAGGGGAAGGGGGGCACCCAACAGATTGGGGGACCATCCCTCCCTCTGTACCCTGCCTGTGATTGGCCCATAATTACAGGTTTATTGCCTGTATAGCTATTGTATAATGACATGTTTGCAAATTAATTTTTATGGCTCCTGCCATTAGCATATACAGTAGAGTAAGGTTTAGTATTAATTACTACTGTTGTTCGTGTAATCCCGGAGAATTAAAAACCAATAAAAGAATGACAACAGAAACTGATAGTTTAGGGTCTTCTAAAAATAGTTTAATTTTTTCCCCCCAAAGTAGGATCAGAGATCTTCCCAGCTTATGAGGGACTTGGGAGGGAGGAGTGGGGGTCAGCTCACCCGGGCCCTCCCCTACTTGCCCTGGTTCCCCCCACTCCCAGAGGGGCGCAGATTATCAAGCGTGCGGGTGATAAATGGGTGGGAGCCGAAAGCTGGGGTCCGAGCCGCGGCCGAGCCGAGCGGGGGGGGGGGGGGCGGGCAGGTGTTGGGACCCGGACCCCGACCCGGCCGCACCGGGGCGATTGTCTCCCTGGCCAGGCCGCCAGCGGCGGCGAGCGCAGGGGGAGGCGCGGGGAGCGCGGAGCGCGCCGCCACGCAGCCCCGGAAACAAAGGGCCGCCGCCGCCGAGGGCCGGGCGCGACCTCCGGGGTCAGCGCGGGGCGGAGCGGCCAGATGCCGGCGGCCGGCGCCGGCGGCCCCGCGCGGCCCGTTTCCTCCAGGTCAGCAGCCCCGGCGCTCTCCCGGGTGACCGCGCGCGCTCGGCCGCCCGCGGGGCGAGGCGCCGGGCGGGGCGCAGCGGGGGCCGGGGGATTAGAAGATGCTCCTCGCACCCGCCGGCAGAGAAGGCGGCCGCCTGCGTGCGGCACCCACCCAGCCGTTGGTGGCGGCGGGGAGGAGCGCCACCTCTCCCTCGGCTCCGAGCGCTCCGCCCAGCCCGTTTAAGAGGCTTCTGGCGGGGGGGAGCGGGGAGCGTCGGTGGCACAGAGGGGTCAGGAGGCACGGTTGGTGCCCCCACCGCCTCCAGTTTGCCCTCCGGAGCTCTCCTCTAGAGTATCATATTCCGGGAGTTCAATTGCCATCTGAAGCCGCCGCGTTTAGCAGGGACCCTGGGGCTGCCGCTGGGGACCCCTGATTTACGCAGTGGCTGGAAAGCGTGGGCAGGAACCCAAGCTTGGCGTGACCGCGGTGCCCCGCCCTGCGTACCTGCGGGCTCAGGTCTGTTCCTCAAACCAGGATGGTTGTATAGGGGGTCAAAAGGTGACCCCTTAGTGTCACCAAGTCGCGATTCCGGCTCGCTGTGCCACCGAGGGGCCCTTCAGAAGGTAAAAGGGCTTGAAAATAAATTGTCACATCAAGAGGGAGCTTTGCAGCGTGTGTTTAAGAGTGTGTGGGGGCGTGGGGAAATGGAGCCTGTCTCTTTAAAATCGCTGGGCTGGACAATGAGCGCACAGGATGTGGTTTGGCGGCAGGGTTTTTTCCCCTTCGATTTGGGGAATTATCACATGGGGCCTTGAGCTAGTGTGAAAGAGAGGCGGCGTGGGGAGGAGAGATACAGACTCCACACTCCCTCACACACACTCTGTGCAGTTGATCGTTCTCTTAAACCAAATTAGCCAGGGCTCTGGTTACTATGGTGCAGCCGGGGCTTGCAGAATCCCAGTAATAGCATTTATTAGGTCTATTTGCCTGGAAGCATGCCTTCCCGGATCTGATAATGCACCAGTGCGGGGAGAGTGTGGAAGATGGTATCAAGCATTTGATTACACTTGCAACAGGGATTTTTAAGGGTGGGGTGCGGGGTGCGAGGAAGAGAAAGGAGAGAAAGAAGCTGCTCGCCTTAGGAGCTCACCCGGGCTGGGCGGCGTGTGCGTTTCCGCAGTCCCGCGTGGGTTCACAGAAAAGGCTGGCAAGAGCCCCCGGGGCACGGTTTGGGGATTCTCCTCCTAGGCCCGGGCGGCGGGTGAACTCCGGCTCCCGCAGCTGTCAGCCGTGGGTGGGGAGGGCGGGCGAGCGGCCAGAGCGCGGAGTTGGGCAGCCGAGGGGGGCCCGGCGGCGCCCGCAGCCGCCCACTGTTTGCAAACGGCCCCGCTTTGGGGCAGAGCGGAGCGCCCCGCTGCCAGCTACAGCACCCTCCCCGCGTTTGGAGAGGGGAGCCCAGCTCTCTGCGCCCGGATCCCAGTCCGCACGGATCTGCTGCCCGGCTCGGCGGCCGCGCGGGGAGAAGCTCGCAAGTGAAACTATTATTATCGCTCTGCAAAGCATGGAGCTCTTGGAAGATGCCGCGTAGAGACGGAAGGAGCCGCCGCCGCCTGCAGCCGCCCGCCGCTGCGCCCCTACCCTTTCGCTTTCATTAGGGGAGACAAATCTGCTGTCAGGCAGCCAGCTTTCCAATTTACCGATAATGATTCTTGCATGAAAATTGATCGAGGGGCTCTCCACCGCCGTGCGCTCTCGCCTCCCCGCTCTCCTGCTCCTTCTGCCCCGGCGCCTGAGCCCCCGCGAGTTCTTTCTCCTCCTCCCCCCCCCCCCGCCCCTTGCTCTCTGAGTCAGTGGTGGGACGCCGGCCCGGGGAGATAACCCCCCCAAAGAAAAAGAAAAGAAAGAAAAAGGTGGGGGGGGTATTGGTGGCGAGGGGGGGAGGGGAGCCGGCTCTTCGGCCTGCTTTCTCCTGCCCGAGACTTGTTTGCAATCGCTGCCTCTTTTATTTACGAGAAGAAATCTCCCCCTCGGTACTTCTTGGCTGTTTGGGTATTAATTTTCTCCTCTCCCCTCTCCCGCTCGCCCCCTCCTCCTCTCCCCCACCCCGCCCCTCCTCACCCAGTAGCTAAGGGGAAACGAAAACAAAGCCGATTTCTCCTTGGCAACAAGAGATACCCCCTCCCGCCGCCCCCCCCTTCCTTTTTCCTTCTGGTTCTGAACGTGAAACCCTGTTGGAAACAGGTCCCTTGACCCTCGCCCTTGACATTCAAATGGCTGAATGGAGGAGAGATTGCTACTCGCACGTCTTGGGGCTGCTTCCCCCCCTTCCTTTTTTTCTTTGAAATGAGTAATCCCTGAAGATCTTAACCCCCCAATTTCATCACCCTCACCTCCCCCCTTTATTTTTCTCGCGCTCCTCTCCGCTCTCCCGCCTGCTTCCCTCCGCCGTGCGCCCCCCTCCTTTTTTTATTTGCATCTCAAGTCCAAAAGGCAGAAAATACACACGCGGCGGCGAAGACACCGGGCAGCCGTGGAGGCTCCGGCCCGTCCTCGGTCGTCAGTCACCCCATTGTGGATCTGCCCGGGCCGAGGTGGCCGAAACTGCCCGGGCTCTGGCCCGAGAGAGAGCCCTTTCATCATCTTAGGGAGGGGAAAAAAAGAAAAAAGACGTTTTTCTCCGTCGCTCTCGGGATCGCTCTTCTGTCTTTATTTTATTGTTTTGGACATTTTTGAGCGCCTTGGCTCGGACGGCGCTTTTTGTCTCATTGCTGGGTTTAAAAAAAAAAATTTTTTTTTCCCCTTCTTCATCCCTCTCTGGCCACTATGGAATTCTAATCTGAATCATGTTTGGATTGAAGCCGCCACTGTATTACTTACCAGGTAAGCGAGCTGTGCGCCTCCCCGGGTCCCGCGCGGCGCCGGCGCGTCCCGGACCCCCACCCCACCCGACCCCCCAGACCCGCAGCCTGGGTTCGGGGCGGCGGGGTCGGCCGAGCCCCCAGCGGGCGGGCGCAAGCGGCCCGGCCTCTCCCGCTGCGATCCAGCGGGCGGTGTGTGCGCTACGTGCGGCGGGGAGCGCCCACCCGGCCCGCCGCCCCCACCGCGCCGCCGCCGGGGGTTGCGCGTCTCGCTCCTTTTGTCTGCCCCGAGCCGGCTCCGCCGCGGCGGCGCAGCGAGCGGCCGGGGCACGCTGCCTTCCAAGGTGAATTAAGCACCGGGTGTGAAGTTACTTTGCTGCAGGCCGCCCCGATCGGGTGGCATGCGCCCCCCTCCCGCCCCCAGCCTGGGGCTTATTTTCCCCTGCCTCCAGCCGGCCCCTTGCGCCGTCTCTGCGCGAGCGTGGCGCGCCTGCCCCCCGCCCCCCTTCCTGCCCGGGTTTCCCTGGAAGGTTTTGTTCCTGCCTAGGTCGGAGGAGGGGGCCGGGGGAAGCTCCGGAGGGTGGTTGGCGTGGCTTCCTGTTTCCCTAACCTTCCTGCGCGCTGACAGCAGCCTGCCGTGTAACTTTCTGTTTCGGGGCAAGTGGTGCTTGTAACCCACAGTGGAGGGCCGGGGAGGGGTGACAGCCGGAGGTTTGGGGAGCCCCTCTTGAGTTCAACTTATTTGGACTTTGAAACCTAACAAATAGTGACATGTAGGCTGAGGGGAAGCTGGGAAGCCAGGGGTTCCTGGCGAGGGAGGTAGGAGCCTCGATGATCCCTGGGGCCCTTCCGGCTGCCTCCTTGGCACTCCCTTCCAGTGCCCCCCGGGGTCGGGAATAACTGACAAGGCCTGCCCTCGGTGGGCCCCTGATGCCCAGGTCAGGAAGGCAGGGCAGCCTGTGACCGCTGGTACTAGGAACGAGCTGTTTTTCTCTTCCCTTCTTTCCTTTGAGAGTTTCATCTGCCCTGGGAGTCTACACAGTTCCAAGTTGGGGGGGAGGTCCATGGATCTGGGGGAGGGGAGATGTGGGGGGCTGTAGGGAGGAGGGGAAGTTCCTGGGCTCATACTGGGGCTTCTAAAATTCTACAGAAGGGGCTGCCGGTGGAGGGTAATTTCTGCCCTGTTTTGATGGGGAAAGGTGCAGGTGGCTGAGTGTTGGGTTTGGGGTTTTTTCACTGTATGTTCAGAAGAAGCCCCTGTGACTTTGGCTTCAGCTCCCACAGAAGCCCTGGAGCCCCGGGGGAGGAACGGCCTGGACAGAACCCAGCTCTGCTCGATCTGGTGCTTGCCGCCCTGAACCAGGACAAGGGGAGGAGGTCGTCCAAGAGTCCAACAGACAAAAAAAAAAGTAGGAAAGGCTGATGGGTTCAGGGTGTAATCTGTACAGTTACTCTGAGTTTCTTTGTGGCTGTTTTAGGTCCCCATCCCGTCCCAGAAACTGATAAGGGCTGCATTTCATGCTTGGTGTCTCCACCGCTTTGGTAGGAAGAGTATCTTTCAGGGTCTGCACTTGATTCTTGGTCTCTTTGCCCTTCATTGGCTGAAATGCAAATCCAGCACTTCCCCTCCGTCGGATACTGCCCTTAAAGGATCTGAACCAAATTAGAACCAGGAACCCCCGGTTTGCAAAAGGGGTGCATTCTAACACAGGGCTGCTTGGGGGGGGAGCCATCTCCCCGGTAGGAAGGTAGCAGATCGCGGAGAGCTGCATGGGGGCTTCTGGAACCCCAGCTGTAGCTGAGCATTCCCGCTGAAGCTGCTCTTCTGTGGGCCTCCCCCCTGCACCCGGAGGAGCTGCAAGAAAGCAGGGAGAGTTCTTCCCTCTGTATCTGGAGCCCCCCCCCCGGCAGGGCTGCACCTTCCCTTGTAGGCACTCAGTACATGTTTGTGGCAAGAATGAATCTTCTTAAGTACAGGGTGTCTTAAAAGCACAGGTGTTTGTAATCTACACCCCACTTTCCTGCCATTGGGTGGCTGCTGGTACTTATTATTCATCAGGTGACCGGTTTTCTATTTACACTTAGCCTCAGCCTCGGAAAAAAAAGGAGGAAGTGTCAGGCTCGGAAATTCGGGGCAATTAAGGAAAATCAGTCCTGGCTGGTGTTAAGCCCTCAGGGGCAGGGGGGTGAAGTCTGCAGGTCTGGACCCCAAGGGAGGTCAGGGCACAAGTCATTCTCAGCCTGTGGAGGGAGGTTTGTCACCCACTAGAGTCCTCTCTCTTTCTGCCTCTCTCTCTGTGTCTCTCTCGTAGTTTTCTCTTTTTTAATTCCCCCGCTAGGGTTTTGTACTTTATAATTTTGCTATTATAGTGTAGAGGCTTAACTGGGAAGAACCACAGTCAAGTGGCTTTGCTTCCCTGGGCTTCTATGAACTCAGAGTAGTTGGTGGCCTAGTTCTCCTGACCACTGTCAGGCCCCCTTGGGAGTGCTTTGCAGGAATCTCTCCTGTAAATCTCCCTCCCACCTCTGAGGTCAGTGCTGGTGGCTGCCCATTTCACAGATGAGGAAAGAGAGCCTCAGAGGAGCTAGAGATTTGACCGGCTTAGAAGTGGTAGAGCTGGGATGCGGAACGCTGCTACCCACCGCCCTGCTCCAGGAAGGAGGGGGGGCCCTGGACGCACCCTTAGAGCAGAGGCGGAGCCTTGCCTGTGGTGGCCTGACACCAGCGCTCTGGAGCCCCTGGGACCTGGTTCTGTCCCCACAGCCAGACCCCCAGGCAGTGTCTGTAAGTGCGGGGAGCCAGGGCCCAGCCCCTGCCTGTGCAGCCCTCACCCCCGAGGCTGCTGCCTGTTTGACAAGTGACAGGACTGAGGCCGAGCAGTACAGTTCCGAAGTGTCCTGCTCTACCTCTTCCAAGCTGGGACCTTGGTCCAGTGACTTGAGCTCTCTGGGCCCCAGTTTTCCCACTTGTGACCTGGGATCTGTAATGGTCTCTCCCTCAGTATCCGTGTGAGGCAGGGGGTTGGTGATCCCCGGCCCACCCTCTGTGTTTGTAAATAAAGTTTTATTGGCACATGGCCACGCCTGCTCTTTTATGTGTGGTCTGTGGCAGCTTTGGGGCTACACTAGCAATGATGACTAGTTGCAACAAGGCTGGCAATACTTACTATCCCTTGACGGAAAGTTTGCTACATCGGGTGTAAGGACAGTGCCTGCTCGCTGGCGACAAAGTTGACACTTAGCAAGTGATAGCTAGAAGAAAAATTATTTTTTTTAAAGTAAGCTCTACACCCAAACGTGGGGCTTAAACTCACCACCCCGAGATCAAGAGTCACATGCTCTACCGACTGAGCCAGCTAGCACCCCCCCATTATTATTATTAAGGTGGAATTATTTGCAGAAAATCACAGGGCTCCTTAGTGGTTGAACTGGGACTTGAACTCAGGTGTTTGGGCCAGACCCCTGGACCCCATGACACAGTATCTGGCCTCTGCATGCTCCTTCACTGGCAGGGGCGGGGAGGGGGTGGTATCCAGTGAGGGGTCGCTTCCTAAGCCAAGAGAAGGAGCCGTGGGCATGTGGGAAGAGAGCTGGGGACTGGTGGATGGGTGGGGTCTCTAATGCTTCTTGGACAATTTCCTTTCTGCGTGCTCCTGTGCCCAGACAGCCCCTTTCCTGAACTCCACCAGAATGTGAACTCCGTGCTGGAGGGGCTCATGTGCGTTTCCTTTGTGCCCAGCTCAGCGCCAGACTGTAGCAACAATAGTAGAATAACGAGGGAGAGGCAGTGGCGGCCCCTTCTTACGTGATGTCCTGGCCCGCGAAAGAAACTGAGGCACGGAGAGGTCGTGGCCGCTCAGGCAGTAAGCGGCACAGCCAGGCTTTGACCGCAGGCAGTTGGGCTCCAGAGTCCCTGCTTAATAAATATTTGTTGAAGGAGAGTGAGGGAGAGAGTTGGCCGTCGGTGTCCGTGGTGGCGCCCCGCCGGCCCCCTTATCTTGTTCCTGGAGTTCACGGAGGGAGGGCTCCGCAGCTGTCAGCTAACCCCACCCCGGCTCCATGCTGAACTCTGGGTGACCCCGGCTGCCCCTCAGGATTTACTGTCCACTGCTGGGAAGGACACTCCAAACTCCAGGGAAGAAACTGAGGCCCAGAGAAGGCTGGGGCTTGGCCTCAAGCCACACAGCCTGCTGGTGGTTGCTGTCAGGCAATCTGGGTCTCCCTCAGAACATTTTCCTTGCCCCCCAGCTGTCTCCCGAGGGTCAGCTGGCCCCTGGGGCCCCTCTGCACAGCCTCTGACAGGCTTGCAAGAGACGTGGGCTTCCCCTGCTGCAGAGTGGAGGGCGCCCAGGCCGCCTGTGGCGAGCTGCCTGGATTTCTCTTTCTCCCCTAGACCACTGCCAGAAGGCCCCTGTGTGTGAGGCTGGGTGCGGGTCTCTGCTCAGGCCCACCTGAGTTGAGGGAGTGGGCTGGAGGCGAGGGCAGGCCGCCAGCTCCCCAGCTCCCGGTCCTCAGGTGCCCGCTCTGGGGCTGACGCCGGGAGGGGTGATGGAGCTCAGGCCCGGCTTGGGACTGGTCCGTGGGAAGCTGCTGGGTCCGAAGCAAACCCATGGCTTTGGGGCGGGCTCTGGAACCACCCTAGGCCTGCTCCAAGGGATCTGAGTCAGATAAAAGGACAACATTGCTATTTCAGTGGTGATTGAGAAAGCTGCTTATTTACAGCTCAGAAACTCAGCGGGGACAAGCATTTCGGCTCCCATCTAGCACTTTCCAGGCAGTCACTAATTAATCTTCCGATACCCCTGAGAACTGGGGAGGGGCTGCCCCATTTCCATCTGTCGGCTGGGAAAGCCAGGGCCCCTTTTGTCCCAGCTGTGGCCCAGCCCTTCTCCGAGGGGCCTGGGCTGGTTCCCACCCCCCTGCTCAATTTGGTTCTCATTAAGATTTTTTTCTTGCTTAAATGTGTTGTTCTTACTCCATGGGTGGGAATCTGATAGAGCCCCGTTGGAAACTCTCCTGCTTCTTATCTCCTTGACTCTAGGAGTCAGGAAAAGTTTTCTTTTATGCTCTTGGAGCAAACAGTCATTATGATACCTGGATTCCTGCCCTAGAATGGGCAGGAGGATTCTTTTCCTTCACCGGCGCCCAGAGACAGAGCCAGCAATGGGATGAAGTATCTGGAGTTGGGCTTCTGTTCCCAGTGTAGCGCTCCATGTTCCTTGTCCGTCTTCCCCCGGTTGTGGACATGTGTGATGGGTGTGGCCCCCCGTGTTTCCTGCCCCCCTTCCCAGTGGCAAGTGTGCATGGGCCCTGCAGTCATCTGGTCTACCCTGGCATTTCGCAGCTAAGAAAACAAGCCATCAGGAGCCCTTGCGGGACCTGCAGATTATAACTCTCCCGAGACTTTCTCGGTGAAATTGGGTTGGTAGATGCGGCCTCTCATTTGCAAGGGTACGTCCTATGGTAATCTCCTTTGCAGGGGGGAGAAAAATCAGGCTTTTATAACCCCTAAAGTAGCCTTTCCCAAAGGGCAGCGGAACCCCCATCTTTGGGGTTCTCAGCAAAGCACTTCCTCATCCATATTTGGAATTGTCTTTCCTTGGTGGTCTAGCTAAACGATCAGCTGGAATCTTGCAGCCCTGGGGGTGGGGGGGAGTACATTAGAAGGGAAGAGGGAATTTGGGGGTGAGGGAATAAAAATAGATGCCGTGCTTTCTTGTGTGTTTTTAAGAGCTCCATATAGATTTAAAGTCCTTTTGTTAATTTAGGAACATAAAACCGTGTGATGTATAGCTTGGTTTGCTCGTAAAATTACTAAGTGTGGCATATTTAGAGCTGTGAAAGCTTGGGGTAAAAGGGAAAAAAAATCAGACTTTTTTTACAAGTCTTTAGGGGAAAATGCATTTTTCCGGCTTTTTTCCCCACTGATGCCAGGCCCTCCACAGCTCCGGCTTGGGGTTGTTGGTTACTCTTAAGCCCAGATCGTAGCTGTGCCGGAAGCTGAGGGGTGCTGGTGGGGGCCGGCTGGGTTTGAGTTAAGACAGGCCTAGATCTCGCCCCCAGAGCCAGAGCCCACTCCGTGCCGGAAGCCCCCCACCCTCCACCTCGAAGGATCCGCGGCTGCCCTGTCTTCCTCCTGCAGAGACAGGAAGCGCCCTCTGACCAGGCCTGGACCGCCGCCCAGTGGGCATTTGGCCACTTGCTTAATGGCCTGCGGGATTGGGAAGTCACAGAACACTGGACTTGGAAGGGACCTCAGAGGTCAGATGACCCAGCCCCTCCCTTCTCTACGTTTGGGGGGTCTCCTCGGGGTCCTGTTCCTGATAGATAATGCCTCGCCACTGTGGGTTGTCAGAATGTTGCTTTTCACGCAGAACATACAGTGTGTGCCTTTGACCCAGTTCTGTCCTCCGGGGACACAGAACAGGTCTGTGCCCTTTTAGAATCTCCCCCTCCCCAAGCTGGACAAGGCCTGCCCCACCCCCCACCCTCCACCCTCACCCCCCCACCCCCCGGGGTGGCAGGGCCTGTTCTGTGTTGAGGTATGGAGATAGGAGCAGCGAAGGAGGTCTGTGTCTTATCTCCCAGTTGCCTCAGGAACAAACAGAGAGTGAGATGAACACGGCGGGAATCTCCCAGAATCACCCTGTTGGAGGAGGAAATCCAGGAAGGCTTCCTGGATGAAGCGGCATTGAAGGCAGGCCTTGGAAGTGAGGAACACGGAGTGAGGCTGAGTGGAAGGAGGCTGGTACGGTGAGGAAGGATGAACAAGAATAGGGAAGCTGCTCTTAAAATACTCAGCATGTTCAGTGCACTTCGGGCAGGCTGAGAACACACGCTGGGCCATTCCTGCTGTGGTGGTGGCAGACACGTGGGTTGAGAAATGCGGGTGTGTGCGGAATTTTCTGGGAGTGCAGGGGAGTGACCTGGGATTAAGGTGGGGGTGGAAGCAGTGTGAGAGGCCGCGGGGAGGAGGTGACATGGGAGCTGGCCTTAATACTCGGGGGGGGGCAACCCCCCCCACCCACACCTGTCTGGCACTGGGGAGGGAAGGCCCCCACTCCTACCCTGCTTCTCAGCAGTGCCATCTAGTGGCAGGGCTCTGAGACTGTGTGGCCCCTTCCAGAATGAGGGTCCTGGACCCAAGGCGTGGGGAGGCAAGAGGGGCCTCATCGGCCGCTGGTAACTGCTGGCTCTGGCCCCGCAGGTGCCACACCCTGGAGGCTGGACAGATGCATTGGGACCAGCCCTTGCCCCCGGAGTGGGGGCAGAGCCGACAGGCCCAGCTGGTGGAGGCAGAGCTGACCCTGACAGGGGGCTGGGCCACCCCCCGTGGGAGTTGGTGGCCTCCCGGGAAGGATAGTTTCAGAGGGAGGGGAGAGCCTGGTGAGGAAGGATAAAGCAGGGTGGTAAGAAGTGATGCCCGGGGGGAGGGGGGGTGGTTGGAAGCACATTTTGGAAGGTCTTGATGTCATAAGGCCAGCAACATGTGAGCTTGATGCTGCTGTAAGCGGTGGGGCTGGGGGTGGTGATTCAGGCCTTTAAAGCAGCTGAGTTCTTTCTGTTCATTCAGGGTGTGTTTACAACATGCTAGGCACTAGCCCAGGTACGCTGCCATGCAGCCAAGAAGCCCCCAGGGGCTGTGTCCTCCTGGAGTGCCTATTCCAGCCATGAGCACATTGCACTGTGTCCCATGATTCAGGTTCTGGAGAAAAGGGGAGCAGGGGAACGGAAGGGGTAGCCAGAGTGTAGGTGGAGGCTGCTTTATCCAGGTGGCCAGAAAGGGAGGTATTAGCCCTGGTGAAATCTAAGGGGCAAGGGCCCAGGCAAAGGGTCGTGCATGTGCAAAGGCCCTGGGGCCCCAAGGATGTGTGTGTGGCCACACGGATGTGCCCTGGGGAGCAGGGTAGAGGTGAGAGGACTTGGCCTTCAGCACCCCTCTGGCTGCAGGGCTCAGGTAGATTTCCAGGCGGTCAGGGGGCAGTGGGGAGACCAGCATGGAGGGACTGCCATGGCCCCAGGCGAGAGACAGGTGGCAGGCTAGACTGTGTTGGCAGTGTGGAGGCGCTGAGAGGTGGGGGAGAGTCTGGAGGTGGAGACAGATTGGATGGCGGCACGCCTTGGGCCCATCTGTTTTGGGAAGATGGCTCCAGCAGCCTCCTTGTGGAGGCAGACCATCAGCAGAGACTTTCCTTAGAGTGCTGGGGTCCTGAAGGAGGGGGGCAGGCTGGGGGCCTCTGAGTGTGGGGTCTGCAAGTAGAGGTCAAAAGTACAGAGAGTGGAGGCTGAGTTGGGCTAAGACTCCGGCAGTTCTCAAAGTGGGGTTCCCAGGCCAGCCGCATTGGCACCACCTGGGAGCTATTAGAGGTAGAGATTCTCAGGGACACCCTCTCCCTCCTCCCTCCACCCCCCCCAACCCTGAGGCCTACTGAGGCAGAAACTCTGGTGGGGTCTGGCAGTCTGTGTGCTCACGAACCCTCCAGGGGATTCTCATGCTCGCTCAAGTGTGAGCATGGGCCTGACACTTGTCCTGATTATGGAAACTGAGCTGGGTGACGGAGTCCCCTGGAAGTTTGAGAATGGGATTGTAATTGCCTTGGAGGGGAGTCCTGGGTGAGTAAAAGCAGGGAAGGCTGGGGAGAGAGCATGTAGAGGAGTCCGGAGGGAGGGGTATCCTGTCTTTCAGGGGCACCTCCTGGGGGAGGTGGGTGTTGACCAAGAGCTGAGGCTGTTGGCAGGCTCTGCCTGGCGGGCCGTGCCACCTCAGGGCTGGCAGATTTTCTGATGCTGGAGCACTGGTTAAGATCAAGGATGCTGGGTGGAGAGCCCTGGGTTCCATTCTGCCTCTGCTCCCAACTGGCTGTGTGGCTCTGGGCAGGTTACTTACCTTCTCTGGGCCTCAGTTGCTTTGTTTATTAAATGGCACCAGTGGGGTCGGTGTGAGCGTTCGAGGAGTTAGTTTGCGGACCCCGAGCTCTAGAACCGTTAGCTGCGGTTGCCTGCGTGGGCCTCGTGCTGCCCGTGTCTGGGCCTCTGAACTGGTGTCAGAGAAGGGGGCTCTTCCCAAGAGACCTGGCTGAGTCATTCTTGGCAGGGGCACTGGCCAGGGCAGGGAAGGCATCGCTTGTGGGCCCCCATGGGGCCGGGCGGGCCAGCGAGGAGTTCAGGGCCACGTTGCTCAGCCTCCCGAGATGGCTGTCAGCCAGCCGGGGCGTGCTCAGCGCCCTGGTCCCAAGATGGCAAGTTCTGAATAAGTAAAGAAGAAACAGAATCCCCCCGATCAGATCATCCCCGCTCTTTTCCCACTGCCCCCCCATCAGAAAAGCTGAACTGGGTGCACCCCAGACCCTGCATCTTATCAGATGAAGGATGTCGGTGGTGCCGGACCATCTTGAGTGGAACGTTTCATGTTAATGAATCCCTTCTCCGACCTCCCCACCGCAGAGAACTCCGGGGTCACCCCCAAGCCAATGGTGGAGCCCACGGCCAGCGCCCAGAGGCCGACAGCACCTTGTCTCATGCCCTGGGGCCTCTTTGAAGCCGCCCGACACTGGTCCCCACCCCCTTGTCACTCTTGCCCTATAATTCATTTAGGATTAGCTTTCAGACCTCCTCGCCAGTCCTAACTTCTGTTGTCTTGGTAACTGTGTCAACCGTTTGCTGGTTTCCCGTGATTATCTGACAAGAGGAAGGGGGGCCGGCAGGGAACATAAAGGAAGGGAGGAGGAGACAATGCCTGGGTCTTAATTGAGCTCACTGGAGGGGCCCAGCGGGCGGGCTGCCTGCTGGGGAGCAGTTGGAGGAACGCCTGGGGTAGGTAAGGCAGGGCGCAGCTGCGTGGGGGGGCAGTTCACACAGCCTCCCCCCACCCCACCCCCGGGAATGAGTGTCAGAACTATCGGCAGCCTTCATCTTAGATCTTCAGGGCCCGGGGACAAAGGTGTCACCCCCCCTTCCTCTTCCCCCTCCCACTCCCATCTCCCTTTTGGGAAGTTTCACTCACAGATTTCAACCCGTCTGGACTCCAGCACTACACACGGGATGCCAGGCCATGGGTGCGCAGGCCAGCCCGGCAGCTGGGGAAGCGGCGGGGGGTTGGGGGGTCTGCAGGGCGCCAGGATGCCCTGGGTTGGAGGAAGTCTTCCTGAGCCCAGGTGTGGTTCTAAAGCGACCTCGTTTTATTGTGCTCCAGGGTTGGTGTAGCTCAGGAGTTCAGAAGGGGCATGGTGGGCTACAACTGGTCTCTGCCCCGTGGCTCCTGGGGCCTCAGCAAGGAACACTGGATGCTGGAGGGGTTTCGGTGACCAGGTTCTGGAATCATCTAAAGGCCCGTCTCCCTTGTGTCTGGCGGTTGATGCTGGCTGTTGGCCAGGACCTCTGCGGTGGGGGCTGCCCCTCTGAGCACCTCCGTGCGGCCCCTGCATGTGGCTTGGGCTCCTGGAGCTCCAGAGGCTCATGTCGCGGCTCATGAGGGGGCAACTGCCTGGCCTTTTGGCGATCCAGCCCCGGGGGTCACACCGTGTCACTTACGAGGGATGGGCATCCCGGGTTCAGTTGGAGAGGGTGAGTCTCTGGCTCTTGATGGGCGAGGGCAAGGGGCTAGGGGGCGTGCGGGATAGGGGTGTGGACGCAGCCCCCTCGGGAAACCGTCTGTTACACACACTCCACCCACCTGTGGTCACTACTTCCAGGTGGGTGGTGGCCTTGCCTTTACCCGGGGAGAAGAGTTCGTTCTTCTCCAGAGTCAGCTGCTGGAGAGTCCTGAAGATGCTTCAGTGGAGCCTGGAGCAGAGGCCTTGGTGCGCTGACAGGGCCTTCCGTGGCAGAGGGCCCTCCTGCCCCCCCGTGGCAGAGGGGGCCCCCACTGCAGGTTCACCAGCCCCGCACAGAGAAGGGCTGTCTGTCTCTCAAGACGGGGGGGGGGGGGGGGGGGGGGGCGTTGGTCCTCGTCCCGGAGGAAAGCCCAGCCCCTCACCGGCATCCGTGGGACGACCGCGGTGCCTTCTGGGGAGCTGCTAATGAGCTCTGCCTGGTTTTTATGAAACATCATGGTAAATTATTAATTTGGGCCAGAAATGAAAGTGTAGAACCGGATAGGTTCATGAATATTCATCCTTGACTTTAGCACGCCGGGGTTGATCCAGTGGCTAGAGCCGCCAGCCTGACTCCTGACCCAGCTACAGAGCAGGTTCTGTGGGGAGGAGGCCCTCGGGAGACCTTGTACTCTTCTCCCTCAGTTTCTCGGCCCGTCGATGGGGCTGATAACTCCCAGCTCATGGGCACGGTTGCAGCTAGACCAGGGCCAGGACCGGCTCGACAGAGCGGTGCATGAGTCAGAGGGTTCCTGACACCCCCCACCCCAAGTTTCACAACGGCCAATTGGCGCTGTGTAGGCACTGATGAGGGTGACGCCCGTATGGCAGGGACCAGAAGCCCCTGTCCCTCTCTTAGGGTCTCTCGGGGCTCTGTGCTGCGGAGCCCATGAAAACGACGGTCCCTTTCGATGGGCACCCTTTGGGTCTGGAATATGAGTGTGGTTAGTGCTGCCGAGGTCACCTCCAAGCTGAAGTGGAAGGGAAGAGGCCCTCCCCCATCCGCATTTGAACCTCACGGTACGTCAGCCTCTCCGGGACGGGTCTGCCGGGGTCTGCTCGTCTGGCGGCAAGGTCTCGAGGGTCCACCCCTGCCTGTCTGTCCGGCCTGCCCTTCCCTGCCTGCTGCCCTAGAGTCGGAGAGTCTGTCTGGGCTCACCCCTGAGGATGGGCTGCTCCTTGTTCTATGCTCCCAGCTTGTCACAAGCAGGGGTGGCCTCCCACGGTATTATAAGGGAGCCTCGAGGGCTACTCGAGCTCTTGGGCTCAGGGACGCAGAAGCAAGGCAGCCAGGGTTTGAATCTGGGCTCTGCCATTTACTCCTTACAGGGCCTGGGGTAGGTGGCTCAGGTGCTCCGTGCCGCAGTTTGCACACGCAGAAGATGTGCAGGATAATCCTTCCCAAGCTTGCTCTGAGAATTGAAAGGGTCTGTACATTTAAAGTGCCTCTCGTGTCGTGGGCTCCCCGTGGTGTTTCCCTGCTGTCGGGATTGCTGGTGGTGTGACCGGTGGTGTGACCGGCACCATTGTCTCGTTTCCTGCTGGGATTGGAACTCCGGCCTCCCCAGCTCGGTTCAGGGGCGCGGAGGGCATCTGCCTGCGACTGGGGTCTTGTGCTAATGTGTGTTTTCCCTGCTTCTTGGGAACCGGCGTGGCATGCCGCTGGGGAAGGCCTTGGAGCCGCGTTAGGCTTGTGTGGGTTTTGGTGTCCCTCCCTGGGGCCCTTGCACCTGCCCCCAGCCTGGACAGGCCCATCTGTATTGTCGCCCCTGGGGACCGCCTCTGTGTGGAGCTGAGGCCACTTCCTGCTGAGCTCTGCGGCGGGGGGGTGAGCGGTGAGGGTGGGGGTTTCAATCCTCTGCCTGGCAGAAGAGGACACGGAAAAGTGAGGTTTCTGGCAGCTTCCGGGGTTAGAGCCAAGATATGAAGTGCGGCCCCGGGTTCCCAGGCTGAGCCAGTCACTCTTGCAGTGAGTTTTCAGAGCAGTGGCTCTGGGGGTGGGGGTGGGGGGGCGTGTGAGTGCAGGCTGAGCAGCCAGATGGGATTAAACGTCGCCTGTCTGAACCCCAGGCTCACAGGCCGGGTCTGGGGGCCTCTTCCAGGGCGGGGGAGCTGTGAGCAGCCTTGGCCCATGGTCAGTGTGAGCCTCCGCGGCCCTGGCGTCAGGGGAGATGCTTGGAGCCCAGAGCGTGTGGGAGGCTGCCAAGTATGTGGTTGTAAGAGAGAACATGGTGGGGGGGGCCGGGGGGGGCGGGGAGGAAAGACCTCGCCCTTGCCCTGCCTCTGTCAGTGCTTCTGGGGGGGGGGGCCCTCGGGGTCCGCAGGTGGGCTGCAGGCTGGTGGGCTGCAGGCTGGCGGGCGCGGCGAGGACTGAACCGGCTGCGTGACAAAGCCGTGGCCCTCGATTGCGGCCTGCAGAGAGGTTCATGAAAAGCGTGCGAGGTTTTATTTGGCTTATTGAAACCAGTAACTCCACCTGCCTGCTTTTCATCCTGGGTTTGATGCCTTTGACTCAGGGCTCTGTCACCTCCCAGGTGCTCTGCTCGGAGAGAGGCAGTCAGCGGGTCAGACCGGTGGGGCGAGCTGAGTGGAAGGAGTAATAAAGCAAATAGCCCGCAACCAACTTTGTTCTCCTTGCCCTGGTTTGGAAAGAGCTGTTGGCTTCTTGCAGCTGCAGCTGCTGGGGCAGTTCCCAAGCACCTGCTGGGTGCCAGGCCTGAAAGGGGCGGAGGGCAGGATCGAAAGTGAGTCACAGGTCATGCCTGCAAGGCCCTCCAGGCCACCTGAGGAGGGGAGGGACTTGGCTGTGAGCAGGCTGCAAGCTTCTGGGCTTGGAGGGATGCGGACAGCTCTAGGGGCTCAGAGGACAGAAAGTTCCCATTTGGCTGGAGTGATCTGGGAGGGCTTCCTGCAGGAGGCGGTGTTGGAAGCAGATTTTGAAGACTCAGCCGGTGTTGCAGGGGGAAACAGCCCCCACAGTCATCTGTATCCTCCCCAGGCCCAGGTGGCACCCATGTGGCTGGCCCCTGGGCCATACTTTGACCTAGCCACATGTGACCTTTGAAACATAAATTAATTAATTAAAATGAAACAAAACTTCAGTTCTTCTGTCACACTAGCCCCATTTCAAGTGCTCGATAGCTGCGTGGGGCTGGTGGCCGCCCTGTGGGATGGAGCAGGAAGAGAACATCTCCGTCATCACAGGAAGTTCCCGTGGATGGCACTGGGCTCATTGACCTGGGGGATGCCTGCAGGGGGCCAGGAGGCCCCTGGGAGCCCAAAGCAGGGCCTTTGCTGTGTTTGGGGGTGTCGGGAACTCCGGGGGCAGGGAGGTGACCTACCTGTGACATTAAACACTGGAAGGACAGAAGCCTGGGGACAGTTCCAAGCTAACCAGAGCCCACATGAGAGAGGCGGGGGCCAGGGCCATGACAGAGGTCAGGCTGGCCGTGTCACATGTGGGTGACAAGGGCCGTGGAGGTAGGAGTGAGGGACATGACATGGGGAAGTGAGTTGGAGGGGGGTGGGGACAGAAACCACCAAGTGACCGTTTGATGATGAAAGGAGTAGTTCCATCGTCAGGTGGCGCTAGATCTGTGGGCCAGGTCGAGCCTGGAGCCCAAGCCTAGTGATTTCGGGGGTTGGGGTGTACATGTGTCTATACGTGTGTGTGTGCGTGCACACGGTCGTGGGGGGGTGTCTCTAGAAGGTCTCCAGGCTGGTTCTCTCTCGTTCGCATGCGTGTTCAGTTCATCTCCACTCCGTCCTGGGCACGTCCACAAGGGCAGGGCGCCGTGCCTTTCCTTTGCAGAGCAGGTGAAATGTCATGCTAGGAGCACAGATCTGGAAGCAGACTGTTCTGTCCTCCTTCAGTGTGTTCTTGGGGACCCTCCCAACCCCGCAGGAAGCCCCTGCAGCTGCGGGATCTCAGTGACCTCGTCCAGGTGCTAGAGAGGGTCCGGGTGAAGGGACACCTTGAGTTATCCAGGGGGCTACCCGCAGGGGTGCGGGGCCTCCATCTGCTCTATCAGGGCATCCCACGTGAGTGGGTCATGAGCAAAGGCCTGGGTGTTGGGTGAACTTGGACTGGTGGGGTTCTGGGGCACGGTGGGACCTGCTTACAGGGGTACCTGAAACCGTGGGCGAGGAGTTTGAGGGGCCTCCCCTGGATTGATCCATCCAACTGTCACATTCCCTGTCAGGCAGGTACTGTTAACCACCAGCCCCGTTCGCAGAGGAGGAAGGAACTCAAGGCACAGAGAGGTTAAGTGACTTGCCCAAAGTCACACAGCTAGGAAATGGTGGAGCCAAGGTTTGAACCTCAACATTCCATTTCCAGAAGCAGTAATGACTCCCGTTTTCCAGCCTCTGTTTAAAGTGTGCAATTCCGTGGATTTTACCAAAGTTGGGCAGCCACTACCACCATTTGGGCCCAGAACATTTTTCACCCTGCAGAAACCCCTGTCCCCATTAGCAGTCACCCGCACTTCACCCCATCCTCCACGCCCCAGGCAGCGGCTCGTCGGGTGTCTGTCTCCGGGGATCTGCCCGTCCGGACACTTTGCACAAGTGGAGTCCCATGCCACGTGGTCTTTTGTGACCGGCTTCTTCCACGAGCTCCGTGTCAGTAAGGTTCATCGGCAGTGTCGCGTGCACCACGGCTTCGTTCCTTTTCACGACCACGTCGTACCCCGTTGTGTAGGCAGAGCACATCTGGTGTGTCCGCTCATCTGTGGCTGGATGTCTGGGCCACTGCCATTTCTCGGCTGTTTGAATAACGCTGCTGTGAACGTTCCTAGACACGGTTTTGTGCGAACCCGCGCTTTCATGTGTCCTGAGGAGTGGAGTTGCTGGGTCCTGTGGTAACTTTCCGCCGGAGCTCTTAAGGAGCTGCAGACTTGTCCCCGAGCCTCTGTTTTCCCAGCTGTAGAATGGGGACAGTGTCCTGGGACCTGCTGTTTTTCTGGATCAGCGACATGCGTTACTTGGCGACTCTCAGGAGCTGAATGGTGGCTTTTGTTGCTGTCACTCGCCACGCCAGAGCCACGCCAGAGCCACGCCAGAGCCACCCCAGTGCTGAGTGCAGAGCAGGGGGCCCTCAGTGCTTGGAACGGACCTGTGGCGCGGGAGCGGCTGTCAAGTGTTTCTCGGAAACTTACTGGGAAATTGAGAGAAATGTCTCCAAAGCCCAGTTCCATAGAAAAAGGGATGAAATGCTGGGACATGTGGGTGACCTCTGCCACCGTCCTCTGGGGATTTTCTGGAGAATTTGAGCAGGCACTGCTTACTTCCTTGGCTGGGGCCCGTGCTGGGCTTCTGGAGGACGGATTTGGGAGAGGCCCGGTCCCCCTGCGTGGGGGGAGGGGCACCTAGGCCTCCCGTCTGGTTCTGACAGGCAGCCCCTGGAGCCTGAGTTTTTCTTGGAGAGCGTCCAACTGGTGCAGAGCTGGCTTGGCCCTGATGCTCTTGTGGGACAGAAAGGAAGCTATTGAGGGCCAGCCGTGGGAGTTGTAAACTGGATAAATGGCCCTCCAGGATGCTTTTCCTTAGGTCTGCAGTGAGAATCTGGCCTGGGAAAATCCCAGCGTTCATTAGGCAGCTGCCGCCCAGAGAGGGAGCCTGACTTGCCTGGGGTCACACAGCGAGTTCAAGCTGAGCTGGGAAGGCTCCTCCTGACACCTGGTCCGTGCCTTTCAGCAGCTCCGAAATCCTCTTGTTGCCCTCTGACATGGCCTTTTCTATCCCATTAAAACCCGAGGCTTAGCCCCCAAGGGTCAGCAGGAGCCGGACTCCACGAAGCTGCCCCTTCCTCTGACAAGGCCCCGGGGTCAGGAGGCCGCCTCCACCCTGCCTCTAAAGGGCTCCCCAGCCACCAGGCCAAGAGCCTGCTGGGGAGCAGTTTTGGGAATGTGGCAGATGTTCTTTCCAGAAAGCACAGAGCTAGGCTGCCCTCCTTCCAGCTCTGCTGAGATTTGGGTGGGTTTCTCTTGTGCTTTCTAGAGACTAGGCCTCCTCACCCACCTGCAGCCTGGCCCTGCCACCTTGGAGACGGCGGCGGGGGCGGGGGGCTTTGCAGAAGCCCTGTGGGGTTACTGGGGTCTGCTGTCCCCGGAGGCGGGGGGGATATAGCCCCTGGCGCCCCGCTTTAGATTTATCAAGCTTGCTTCTGCGCCCTCCTTGCCCGGCCAGCAGCTTGCTGAAAAGGTTAATCCCCTTGCTCTATGGCCGCTCCTTCCTGCCCCCCTCCCCCTCCTCCCATTTTTTTTTTTTTTTTTAATGCTCCAGTTAATTAAATGTGGCTACCTATTGTCAGAAGACAGAGTTGGATATTTATTACACCTTGGCGCTCCCAAATGTCAAAGGCACACACAGTTTGAAGAAACCCTGGCAGGAAGGGGAAGCCCCAGCATATGTCTTGCAGGGTCCAGGGTGGGTGGGCTGGCCACTGCCACTCGGGTGACCTGCACGCACTTCTTCCAGATTTGGCCACCGATAAGTGCTTTCCCCCACCACGAGTCTGACAATGTGTGTTTACCAGGTTGGCTCTGGCAGGATCACCAGGAGATCTATTATCTGGCATAAACATCCTGGTTCCGGAGATTATTTCATTGGAAGGAATTAAAGATGCCTTAAAATACATACAGATCCTCCTTACATTTTCTTTTGGGGTGGTCGGTCCGCCCATGTAGCTGCAGCCCCGCCCCCCCGCCCCCGGAACACAGGACCCGGAGAGGGTGGGGTGACCTGCTTCCCCCCCCTTCCCCGTCTCCCCACTTCCGATCTCCCACTTGGGCTGTGGCACACAGTTTCCACTTTTTTTCGCTTGGGCGCAACGTGGCTAATTGTGATTTTTCTTTTTTTCATGTGTGGGGGGGGAGGGGGCGAAATATGGATGTGTTCATTTTATAGATCCCCCCCCCAATAATAATGCTTTAAAGATGTCTGACATCTGTAACTAACAGCTGGTATCCTGTTATGGAAGAATGTCCTTTTATTTCAGAGCAGGTTGAACTGTCATTAATAGTATAATTAGGTGATTATCACTATATAGCAGAACACTGCTTAATTGCAGAGATCGCTTTTCTAGGATTCCAGTCTTTTTATGGTTATATTTGTTTTAGCTGCTTGAATTTTCATGATATTTTGGCATTTGGTGCGCTGTCTCATTTTTGTGTGTGTGTGTTTTTTCTTCCTGTTTTTTAATGTGTCTGACAGCTGTCTTCGGGAGCATTTGGTCCCGAGCTATCTTCTGGTATTAAAGCAGCGCCGGGGAGCATTACCTGGAAGAGGTTTCTTACCCCGGGGGCCCTGTTTAACCCGCTCCGCGCCGGGCCTGAGTCCTTGCACTGAGCAGGCCTGGGAAATCCCAGGCGCCTTCTGATTTATCTGATCCTGCTGCGGATAATAGTGTGAAATTAGGCATTTAACCCTAGAGCCAAGGTTGTCTGTTAAGAGGCGCCTTTTACAATGCAATTTTATTTTTATGGCACGTCCTTAATCCACAATATTACCAAATGCTTCGGAGTTGCGTGGATTCCAGAGAGAAAGGTACACAAAGAGGGACGTGGTCTCAGATGTAACTGGACGTTGAAAATAGATGGGTTTTTGCAGAGTCCGAGAGGAAAGAGTTTATCTTTCCAAACAGGACTTGGAACGAGTGCAGAGGCGGGGCTACCCTTGGAAAAGCCTGCAGGAGCCAGGCGCTGCCCCTTCCCTCCGTGAGCCCCGCCCCCCTCCCCTGGCTTGGGGGCGGGGTCCAGAGCTGACCCCTGAGCGCAGCCTGCGGGACACTCTTCCGCCCACACTCCCAGAGCTGAGTTCCCTGTCTTCCTAGAAACTTAGCCCTCCCGAGGGCAGGGGTGTGTTCCGGGTATGGTGACAGTTTTGATGCCTGATGTAGAGTTTTTAAGCCTGTTTCCTTCCTACGAGGTGTGCTGTACCCTGACCCTGAGGCTGCAGTTCGGGTTCCAGGCTCCCCCTGGCCCTGCACGGGGTGACCTTGGGGACCTCATGCCTCTGCCTTGCCTCTGCAGACCCTGTGGGACCTGCAGCAGGCCCCTAGGTTGTCATGGCGCCACCATGGGGGGTGGGGTGGGGGGCTCCCTGACGGCAGGCCTTGCCTGCGGGCTTTCTGTCCCCCCTCCGCATGGCCTCCTGGAGGTGGGATGACCTGCCCCTGACACCTTCCCACAGCTGAGCTAGGCTGAGCTACGTGTAGATGCAGCCACGTGGTGGGTGACCTCCTGGAAGTGGGGAGCAGGGACGCAGGCCCACCCAGTATGAGTGCTCAGGGCCCTGGGGAAGCCTTGCTGAGAGGTGGGCTGTGCCTTCAATGCACTTTTGTTTTCATCTGCTGTCCCAGGGCCCGCCAGCCCCGCTGAGGGTGGTGGAGGGAGTGATTCACTGAGGGTGGTGGAGGGAGTGATTCGGAGCCAGCCAGAGTGGGCAAGAGGGCTCTGCCTGGTAAGGGCCACGCTGTCCTGCAGCAGGGCCCTCCGAGCAGCTGCCCTGCACCCTAGCCCAGCTGTGCCTGTGCTAGCCCTCCGAGTCCGCTCACCCTCCCACTGCTCGGAGGGGGGCGCTGAGCCTGGAAAGGCAGTCACCCATTCAGGGTGTGACAGTGGCACGGAGGTCTGGGGTGGCTGGGCAGGTCAGATCAGCAGCTCCAAAGAGTTCCGGTGGCAGGCATGACCTGTCCCTTGTGCCTGAGGATTCTTTCCACCTTTCCAAGACTTTCTGGGACAAGTCAGGTGCCTCCTCGGCAGAACAGATAGAGGCCCAGAATCAAGGTTGTCCCTAGCCCGTCCCACAGCCCCCCGGGGACCAGGACTTTGTGATTCTTAGCTGGGCCTTCCAAGCTGGTCAGACGCCTGGTGCGCTGGCTCCTAAGGACAGGAAGGTGGGTTTGCCCTCCTCTGCTTGGTTCCCTTCTGCAGAGCAGGTGCCGGGACCCAGGAGAGACTGGCCTTGGCAGCCACAACGGAGGATGGACGGCAGACCAGCCGCTGGTGCTGTGTGGCCCTAGGCAAGTCCCTTCCCTCTCTGAGCCTCTTGGCTGCCAGCCACCTGGTGCTGCCAGGCTGCTGGCCTTTGTTCTGCGGAGGGCCCTGGGGTTCTTCAGATAAGGGCCGGCTCCTCCCACACCCTCCTGCTTGCCCCCCGGGCCGTGGTGTTCCGCCAGAGCCTCTCCGGGGACTGCTGGAGCAGCCCCAGATGCTGTGTTGTGGCGCCTGGAACGGTGATACTGGACAGCTGCCCCCGCACAGCCGGCCCCGGGTTTTACGGCCGAAGGATAAATAACCCCTCGTCAGTTTTTCCACCTTAGTGCTCCTAATAACATCGATAGCATCACTGCTGGGGCCCAGTGTAGACCAGCGGGGTAGGGGCCTCACTCAGTGCTGGCGCGGTGGCCTGGGGTGGGGGTGGCCACAGGTCCCAGTTGACAAGAGCGCAGGTCACTCGGCCTTCGGTCCCTCTGTGCCCCTGGCCAGGGCTGATACCCATTTTACAGGTGGGGCAGCTGAGGCTTGGAGCACTTTCTCCCACTGCCCAGCTTTTGTGCCTGGCCCTTTGCTTATATTCTCTCTTGTTCTTTCGCAGCAAGAATGTGGTAGACGTTACTGGTTTTATGCTGCCGAGGAGAACAGAAGCCTAGAGGGCAACTGGAACCTGGGCCTGCCCATCCCCACGCAGCGGGCTGAGCGGCCCCTTCAGGTGGCTCGCCTGCTCAAACCACCCCCCCCCCCGCCGAGAATAAAAGCCGGTGATCTTAGCAGCACCGTTTCGCTGTCCCGGTGCCCCCTTACCACGCGTGGTCCCACCCCAGGGCCTTTGCACACTCCGCTGCTTGCTACCCTGCCTGTGCTCTTCGCGCACCTGACATGCATTTCCTGTGTAGTTTACTGTTTATTTCCCCAGCTGGACTGTCGGCTCTGCCAGAACAGGGGGAGAGAGAGAGAGCTGGTTTGTCTTGTTCGCAGTTGTATCTTGTGCTAACAGAATGCCAGGCATGCAGGAGAAGCTCACGAATGCCTGTTTGTTGGAAGCTACGCCTCACTGCAGGTCACAGCCAGTCTGTGGCTCAGGATCTGTGGTTCTCTGTGCTTAGGCTGCCTCGGCAGAGGGGACCCCAGTGATGCCAGCTCTTGAGCTTGGGGGGAACCCGAGTGGGCTTCAGGGCTGGGGGTGGTGGGACCGAGAGGGCCCTCCCCTGGGCAGGGCTTCTGCCTTGGGGTGCACGGGGTTGGGGGGGGCTTCTGCACAATCAAACCCACCCACTTCTTTTGAAATTCTGGCTGGGGCCAGCTGGGGGCGGGGGGGGGGGGGTCAGTCACATACAGCAGTGCTTTGTATCCTTGGAATCCTTCTGAGGCCAACTTGTTGGGGAGGGTGCTTTGTATTGTAAATTTCCACGGAGTAATTATGTCGTAATGTATGATAATCCAGCCTGGCCCCGTTGCTGGGCAGCCCGTGTCAGCTGGGAGCCTGGGCCTGCTGTGGGCAGGGTGGCCGGGGTCAAAGTGACATGTCCTGAAGATACGGGGACATCAGGGTTCAGCTGGGTCCTGCTGCGTCACTCCTGAGGGACTTGGGCTGGGGCTTGGGGGATTTTCCTCAACCTCAGTGCAGGGGGGGGGGCACTAAGGGTTTGTTTCTGGTGTGGTCCCTCACCTGTCCCTTGCCTGGGTGCAGTGGCCCCCAGGAAGCCCCATCTCAACGCCTTTCCCAAGGTTCCTGTGGCAGATCCCTCTGTGGTCTGGGCTAGGAAAAGAGTCATAACCTATCAAGTCTTAGGTCAGAACCAGCCCTAAAAGATTGTCCATGCTCCGCTTGAATTCATGGATGCAGAGCTTCTTCCATTCAGCCACCATTTTTTGTGTTGGGCACTGGGGTTCCAGGACTGAACTAAGCAGACAGAAATTCATGAACTCCTGGGCCAGACATAGAAGTTGGGGTGGTAGACAATGGACAATGTAAGTTAGGTATGTGTCAGGCTGTTATAGAGGAAAGGGGTTGATGGTGCGGAGGCAAGGGCAGGGTGGAGTTTTCAGCTGCACAGGCCAGGGTGAGCCTCTTTGAGTAATAGCCTTGATGGGAGGGAGGGAGCCAGCCTGGGAGATTTCTAGGGGAAGAGACACCAAACGAAGGGAATGGTGTGTCCAAAGGCCCAGTGGCAGGGACCTTCGCTAAGTTCCGGGTCCCCCAGCTTGAAATGTCTGTTCTGTAGATGTTCATAGAGCTCTTGCAAACCGTGGGGAAAGCAAACAAGATCAAGAGGTGGCTCTGGGTTGGACGGGAATTCTAGCCCCGTCTGTGGTGATAGGGAAAAAGGGATGGGGCTCAGAGAGAGGATGAGTGGCAGAGATGTGTGTGTGGAAGGGCCCTTCCTGGAGAAGCCACAGGCCTTGGGTAGCAGGCGGTGAGCCTCAAAAGCTGAGCAGATGCTGAACCCCAGGACAGGAGGGCAGGGCTGGTGTCTCTGCAACCCTGTTGAGCTTGGGTGCTCTCTGCCATTCTGCCTCGGTGGGGACACAGAGGAGCCTGTCGAACCTCATCTGGCCCCCTCCGCCCTCAGCCAAGGGGACACATTCAGCTCCGCTCGACCCATGCCCCAGTCGACCCCCAGAGGGTCAGGTGTCTTGGTGGAGTACACAGCCTGGCAGTGGTAGCTGACACACATCAGGGGGTCCCTGTTACAGATGGAATGTTTGTGCCGTCTCCCTCAAATCCCTAAGTGGAAGCCCTAGCCCCCCCGTGTGGCTGGATTCTGACGAAGGACCTCTAAGAAAGTAATTAACGTTAAATGAGGCCATAGGCTGGCGCCCTGTTCTGTTAGGATTAGGGTTCTTGTAAGAACAGAGCAGAGAGCTTGCTGTCTCCATCATGTGAGGACATAGGGAGCAGGTGGCCGTGTGCACCCCACGAAGAAAGTCCTCACCCGACACTAACCCTGGCAGCGCCTTGATCTTGGATCCCAGCTTCCAGACCTGTAAATGAGGAAATAATAACCTGTTGTTGAAGCCACTCAGTCTCTGATATTTTGCTGTGTGGCCCAAGCAGAGACCATGACAGTCACAGAGGCTCTGCTCTAGCCCAGGCACGGTCTCCTTGGCAGCTTGCCTGACTTGCCTTCATGTGGGACCGGGCCCTGGGCGTGACCTGGTGAACGTTTTTTGTTTTTTTTTTTTAAAGATTTTATTTATTTATTTGACAGAGAGAGAGAGAGCGACCACAAGTAGGCAGAGTGGCAGGCAGAGGGAGAGGGAGAAGCAGGCTCTCCGCTGAGCAGGGAGCCCAATGCGCTGAGGACCCCAGGACCATGACCTGAGTCGAAGGCAGCCGCTTAACCAACTGAGCCACCCAGGCGCCCCTTGGTGAACGGTTTTAATAAGGATTTAATGAAGCATCTAGGAAAGGTGCTCCCTGTGGGGGGGGGGGTGTTGGCAGGGAAGAAGAAGCCACCTTCCCTGCCCTCTCCGTGCTGGGAATGAGGCAGGTGGCAGTAGGGAAGGCAGACTTCAAGGTCAGGCCACGGGTGGCAGGTTGTAGGGGTCGAGAATGCTCAGCGTGTCCCGGGACAAGGCCTGACAAGGTCAGGGCCACGCGGAGCTTCTGTCCTCAGAGACGCCTTGCCACAATAAACCCTGGGGGCATGCTCCTGGGGTTAGGATTTGGGGGAGTTGATGGGCCCTTGCCCTGTTTCTGTGCCACTGTTGAGGGGTAGGACCCCCAAGGCAGGCCCCCAGGGAACCTGGTCTTCCGGGGTCGTTGCTCCCTGACTCCACAGAGGTGTATGCGTGTGTAGGGGACAGGGACAGGCTTGGCCAGTAACTTGGCCGACCAATGGGGACTGAGCCTTGCTTCACCTCCTGGCTCTGATCGCAGGGACTAAATGGGAGTCCCTGTGGCACCCCTGACAGCTGCCTGGAACTTTCCGTGCTCGACTCGGTGCATTGGGCTGACCTCTGGCCTCCGTTCAGCATGCCCCATTGTTGGGGGTTCCCAGCCCTCCCCCCCCAGCAAGTCTGATCCAGGGGACCTGGGCTGGAGCCCAGGGGTCTGCACTTCTCAAAGCCCCCTCACCCCACCGTGGGGAAAGCAAACAAGATCAAGAGGTGGCTCTGGGTTGGACGGGAATTCTAGCCCTGTCATCAGATCCAGGAAGATTCAGGAAGTGGGTACCCCCAGAGCGGGTGTGGGGGCTCCGAACCTCCAGATCAGGGCAGGCTTCGTGGAGAAGACTCAGCGCCTGGCCTGCCATGAGCGGTTCGTTGGCGCAGACGCAGGGGGAGCGGGGGGCACACGCACACAGAGCCGCTTCTGCGCAAACCCTGGTGTCATCTCACTTAAAACTCTAAACCTGGCAGATGTAAAAGGATGCACTTAGCACCCCAAACAGGGCTCTACAAACATTGCCCCTCCTCCCCTGGAGGTGTCAGCACCCCCGGATTAATGTGTCCCGGCAAGAAGGGAGCGTGCCAAGATTCCGCGTGACCTCAGATCCTCAGCGCGTCCGGGATGGAAGTCGGCTGCAGTCGTTGGCCGGGGTTCAGGGGGCTCGGGAAGCCCCCATGCGCTGGCGATGCCAAGCGCAGGAAAGGAGATGGGGCCTTTCTGGGAGCAGGCCAGAGCTCGGTCACTTGGGAGAGGACAGAACTTCCTTGGCCCCAAATCAACAAGAAGGCCCCCTTGGCAAGGGGAGGGGTCCTTCCTGGCTTGCTCCTGCCCCTGGGGGGCCCTCTAGAGCACAGTCCCCCCACCTCCAACCCTCCACCGGGTACCCTGCTCAGGGGTGCCCCAAGCCAGGGCCTCCCTGTGTTGATAAATTGAGCTTCTTTTCTCCACGGTCCAGGCCGTCGGGGGTGGGGACGGGCCGTCCTGCAAACACCGCCCCCCTTAATGCCTTTTTACCCCCAGCGCCGTCTGCGGAGCCTGCGGTTGGTCGGCAGCCTTGTCATTTAGCTGTTCCGAGCCAGCGATCGGGAGGCAGCACAAACTGGCATTTGCTGAGCGTAAAAATTCAATTAATTCCAGAAGACAGATTAAATATAAGTGAGTTTTAATAATTTGCTGTAAAGTCAGAGGATTACTGGGGACATGAGGAGGGAAGCCACACATGCACGCGTGAGCAGGTTGGCACGGCCGCGGGGATGCCAGCCGGGACGCTTCCTGGCGCCCCTCATTCCTCCCGGCGGGGCGTGCACCCTGCCGCCCAGTGGCCGCCTGCTGCAGGGGGGTGTCCTGGGGGTCTCCGGTTGGAATTCTAGAAGCCGACGGCGAGCGAGGCCGGCCCAGCCTTCCTTCCACCCTCCCCACACGCCCCTCCTCGGTGGAGACAGGCGGCAGGATCCCGAGGGACCATGTGTGCCCCGCGCTCTACAGTTCTGCCGGCGGCCTCTTTGCCCCCCCAAGTCTCTCCTTTCTCTTCCTGCCTCTGGGGTCCCCCAGAGTCGACAGCTTCCAGTCCTGGGCCCAGAGCTGGTTTTGTTGTCCTAACTTTTGAGGAGGTAAAGTGAGATGGAGAAAAGGCCTGTGGACCCCTCCGATGCCAAGGCTCTTGGTTGCCCGAGGTCCCGCCCTCCCTGACACACACACACACACACACACACACACACACGCTTGCACACCCGCCCACGTGCGGGTGCACGCGCAGACGTGTGCGCACCCACGGCCCTACCCCAGAGAGCCCACAAGTTCGTCACCTTCCTGAGTTCCCTCTGATCCTGACGCATCTGGGAGACAGCCTGCCCTCCATGCCTGTCTTTTGTCTTCGGCCACTGCCAAAACACACACACACAAAAAAACAAAAAGGGAGGCCTCGCCCCCTCCCCATCCTCCTCCTTGCTGTGCCACCAAAAATGAGGCCTGACCCAGAAAAGGCACTTGGTGGAGGGGGCTGTCTGGAGCCTGCCTCCCCGGCCGCCCCTGCCCCAGGGGAGGGAGCCAGAGAAAGGAGGCAGGCAGCTTTTATGTAAAGACAGTGATGGTCCAGTGAGTACAAAATGCTGTTTCAAAGCCAGCGTTCATCGCTACCACTTCCCACTGTGATCTCCATAGACTTCTTTGTCTACTTCAATTGGCCCTAATTATGGAACTGGAGGCTGCCTGATCAGTTTCATTCTTGTCATGAAATCCTGAGGGCACGCATGGGGACGGGGACACAGGCTCACCAGCTGCACAGCCCCGAACACTGGCCTTGGGTCTTTGTGTGCGTGCCTGCGTGCGCGCGCCCCCGTGTGTGTGTGTGTGTGTGTGTGTGTGTGTGTGTGTGTGTGTGTGTGTGTGTGTGTGTGTGTGTGTGTGTGTGCGCGCGCGCGCCTGAGCCCATGCTTGGAGACCTGCGTTCGCCCCCTCTGCTCGTTCCCCAAGATGCCAGGGCCGGAGTGGGGGGGCTCTCTCTTTTTGGGCAGGAGGGAGTTCCCAGCGGACCTCCCAGCTGAGAACTGGCTAGCCGGGATGTGCATATGGTAAGCAGGCTGGGATGCTGGCTGCCACCAAGATGAACACCTGCAAACATGAAAGCCACAGCCAAGCGTGGCTTACCCTGCCTTCCCTCCACGCTCCTTCTAATGCCCTAATTATGCCGTGTTTGTTTCAGTAATTTACACTCTCCGGGTACTGATCCATCAATAATGAATGTATTACCTGTCTCCGGCTAAGGTTTGGGGGATCCGGGATGCTGCCCTGAAACCGTCTGCAGAGCAGCAGGTCGGGCAGGCAGAGGCTCCCCCCGCCCACCCCCCACCCCCCCCGCTGCACTGCCCCTGCCCGCAGACTTCCTCTCCGCCCCCCCAACTCAGATGGCAGCGTGTTTGGCAAAAGCCATCTGAGGCTGGTACTTGGTACCGCTTTTCCGTTCCCCCTCCGTTTTATGCCTTTTTAATATTTAAAGCCATCATTGAGCTGAGCGATAAAATTCTTTCAAATCAAATTTTATCCTCCAATCTCGGGCTCTGCTTCCCTCTGGCTGGGAAAAGTTGGTGGGGGCAGCGCTGGCTGAGCAGGAGCTACGGGGGCCGGTTCCGTTTGAGCAGAGCGCACGTGCCAAGGCGGAGGCTGCCCGAGGCCACCCCCACCCCCACTGCCCATCCAGCATCCCTCCCAAACCCCTGTAGAATAAGCAGTGGGGGTCCCCCCGGTCTGGACTGTGACCAGTGACAGGCCCACCCAGGATGGACCCGGGGAGCTCTTCCAGGGCCAGATCCTGTGGCGTGGGGCTGGATGCCCCCCTCCTCCCTTTTGCTGATGGGAAAGGAGAGCTGCCAGGGCGTTTTTTAAAAGGTGGGGGAAAAAAGCCACCAAAAGGCATGATGAACTGTGAGCAGTTTGCAAGGAGAGGGGAGATAGGGGGCAGCCATAGGCCTCCACCTGCTGTTGTCTCGGGAGCTGGCCAGGAGGATGGGGCGAGAAAATGTGCTTGGCCTCCAAGCACCAGCCTCTGCAGCTCTGCCTGCCAAGCCAGCATGGCTCTGGCCTCCTGGAGCCCAGAGATCTCTACCTGCCGGTCCCCACGGGCTGCAGAGACCAGGGCCTGTCTGGGATGCTGCATGCTCTGGCCTGCGGCTCTGCCTGGGCTTGCTTTCTCCTCTCGCCCTTTTTGGTGACCGTCCTGCATGGCCTCAGGGACGCCAATGACAGCAGCCTTCTCCAGTGTTGCTAGCAGTGTCTCTGACCTCTTGCTTTGGCACATTATTGTTTGGGGACGTCTTTCTGACCAGCGTACCTCCATTTGGACTGGGATGTGAGGAGAGTTTCCCGCTATGTCCCAGCCCGAGTCTGGAACCCTCCCCTGTGATTGCAGCCCAGCACCGGGACATGAGACCCCGTCCTGGTCTTGGGCAAGTCAGCTTCCTTCTCTGTGCCTCAGTTAACTCCTTTGTAAGGCCGGTGGTGATGACACTAGCAAGGGTCCTTCCTAAGTCATCTCAGGCGAGGCACTGAGTCGGGTCCCCTCACCCCCCAGTCTCTACCTCTTCTGGCCCGAGGGTGTGACATGGTACCTCAGTGAGGAGCGTGGACTTAGAGCTGGCCTGCCTGCGTTCACTTCCTGGCTCTGCTACTCACCAGCCGTGTGACCTTGGACAAAGTACTTAGCCTCTCTGTGCCTCAGTTCCCTCACTTGTGAAATGGGGGCAGTAGAAAAATCTACCTCATGGTGAGAGTGGGACTTTGCAAGGATTAAATGTTAAGTACCCAGAACAGCAGATAGCCATTATTATAGTGATAAACTCTCCATCCATTACCTAGGAGGTAAGACAGTAATGATCGTTGTCCAAGGCTTACCAAGGTAGTGACTTGTTTCGTATCAGATGTCCAGGAAAGGGCTGATGAGCTCTGAGTGTCCCGGGGCTGCTGTGGCCGAGTGCCCCCAGCCGCGTGGCTGAAACAGCACAGGCATATCCTCACCTGGCTCTGGAGGCCTGGGGTCTGAAATCAAGGTGGCTCTCAGCAGCACTGGTCCTTCAGAGGCCAGAGGCAGGATCTGTCCAGGCCCCCCGCCCCCAGCCCGTAGATGGCCACCCTTTCCCTGTCTCTTCACATCGTCTGCCCCATGTGTGTCTGTCTTGGGATCCAAATTTGAAAATGACACCAGCCATATTGGATTAGGGTCCCACCCTGCCTCAGTGTGACCTCATCTGAACTAATTAAATTACATCTGCAATGACCCTATTTCCACATGAGGTCACATTCTGAGGTCCTGGGATTAAGGCTTCAACCTGTGACTTTGGAGGGACACAGTTTGGCCCATATCTCAGCATGGCCTCGGACCCAGGGGTCCTTCCTGCGCTAATGCGTGGACGTGCCCTCCCCTGGGGGGTTCCAGCCAAGAACAGTGCCCTGAATGCTGGGAGGGGAGAGACCTCGCCTCTCCTGCTCCCCCCCCCCCCCTTTCTCAGAGCCCACCTCCATGCTGTCTCTCCACCAGCCAGCCTGGAGTGCGTACTCTGGCAGGGCCCCCCCCCCCCCATGATGGAGCCTTCCCTCTGGGAGCCTGGCCACACCGACGGGCCCACTGCTGGGCTGCGTGGCCAGGAGCCACAATGGCGCCTTGAAGGTGTCCCAGCCCACATCACGCCTCCTGCCCCCGGAGGGGTGGGGGCGAGCGCGGTGCAGAACTCAATACTGGCTGACTTTTTAAATTTTAAATAATACCAGCAAGTAACAAGGGAGAAATACGTGTCCACAGTTGCCAGGGGTCTTGATGTAGCTGGTGTTTATTGAGCTACCTCAGTTCAGAGTGTGGGCTGGTTGCTATCTTTCTTTCTCACCGGGAGAGATGTCGCCCCCCTGCCCCAGAGGCATGGAATGTGGGTGGGGGCTGCCTCCATCCCTGACAGCGTGGAGAAGCAGAAACAGGGTGGCCTTTGGCTCCTGGGCTGGGCTTGCAGTCTGCTGGTCACCGCCTGGACACTCTGGAGGGAGGATTGAAGCCCCCCCCACCACGGGCAGGCGTCTGGAGGGCCCGGCTGCGTAAAATGAAAAAAATAAATAAGAGCGGGAGGGAGAAATAAAGGGGGAAAACGGCGATGTGGAGCCCCAATTGCTAGCAGATGGTGCTGGTATTAGGAAAATGAAAATACATGCAGTAAATTTGCTATTTGCCAGTGTTAATTTCTTATCCCAAGGTAAAACCTCCCCCCTGGCCCTAGCCATGCCATCTGCATGTTCATAAAATACATTACAGCAGAACTGATCGAGCGGCAGTGTGCATGTGGGGCTCCGGGTGGTCGGGCTCCAAGGGGGGAGGGCGGGGGACGCGGACACACCTGCTGGGGTCCTGGGGACGCGCCCTGTGCTTCCTGCTTTCAGCCCGGGTCCCTCGAGGTGTGCCCGTGGGCCCAGTGGGGGCTTCGCTGAGTAGAGACCCGGGTTGAGGGGTGTGGGGGAGGCTTTTAGGACCCCGGGAAGTTCTCCCACATGAGAACCCACTCCTGCTCCAGTTCCCCAGGGCGTCGGTGCTAGCAGGACTGGTGGTCCCCGTCTCCCCGCCCCCACGGCCTCCAGCCTCAGAGCTTCCCATGTCTGGGCAAGTAAAGCCTTCAGGCTTTGCAGGATAGGTAGCCCCTGGACCCCTGCTTCAGCCTCTAGCGCTGCTGGGCTGCTACCCCTATAACCTGCCCACTGTGCTCCTCCTGGCTCTCTCCGGTTCTTCCCGGTTGCCAGGAGCTTCACTGGTGAGCCGACCCCCGGCTTCTTGCGTCCCACTCAGTCCACCCCTCGGGAGAGCAGGACGTACCCACCGCAGCCGCCGGGGAGAGAGGAGCCTTGTCCACCTGTTGAGGGTGGGCCTTTGAGCCCCTCAGGCCCCATCCTGGAGCGGACACTGTCCGTGCTCAGGGATGATCGGTGCTCCCCTCCCCCAGGGTCCTGGTGCTCCTCCCTCCTTCCCACAGCGTGCCCTGAGGGGCCGGGGGCCCAGCCCGGGCCGCTCTGTCTGCTAATTACCAGTGTGGGAACTGCTTTATGGTCTCTGGGGCCCTGAGAGAGCCCCCCACATCTGGTCAATTAATGCTGAATCTGTAATTCGGATGACATACAACCCCAGCCAGCTCTCCAAATGAGGCGATTAAAAGGCTCTTCTCTTCCTTCCCTGAAGAACAAGCAAAACCAGGACCTTCTTTATTTCACGGGATTGATGGGCCCTGCCCGTGCCCTTTGCTAGGACAAGTATTATCAGGAATACCTCTGTATTTCCCGACTTTGCAGGCTGCATAAATCTCCTATCAACTCAGGCAGGCGGCAGAGTGCTTTCCTGGAGGAAGGCTGGCCTCCCTCGGGCGGGGCTGCAGGCTCCTTTTGGGGGGGGTGGTGGTAGGCACCTGCGGCCCTTCTGCCCCCAGCCTGGGTCTGCGCCTGGCTGTCCTGACTTCAGCCCCTCACCCTGCCCCCACCTGCCCTTCCCCTGCCCCCACCCTCCTAGCCAGAGCAAGAAGAGCACTTGGCCCCAATTTCATCTCTGGGGTGGGTCTTTGCTTGGGAGGGGGCTACCAGCACCTGCCCCGAGGCATGACACCCAGGGATGCCGTCCGTGCCTGCAGGGTGGCTGGAGGTCTGGTGGGTCCGTTGCGCAGCGGCAGGTGTGGATGGGTGCACGCCCGTGCCCCCTGAGCTGCAGACCCACCAATCTCCCAGGCTGAATTGGGTGTGAGTGGATGGGGCCTGGGCCAGAACCTGGTTGGAGTTTCCCCTGGTATCTCTGGAAAGGGGTGGATCCCTGCTATTTTTTACCAGTTAATTTCTCAAAGGAATAACATTTATGAAGCAGTACGCGTGAGTGTGTGAACGAGGGTGTGTGAGTGTGTGAGCAACGGTGTGAGCGAGCCCGTGTGCACACGTGTGAGGCCGGGAACGGGGGTGTGAGTGTGAGACAGCAGCGTGTTGGGGGCGTGGGGAGCAGAGCATGTACCGAGGAGTCTGGCAGTTCCCTGGTGGAAGGAAGCCGGGCTTCAGGGTCAGGTTCCTGCTCTGTGGCCCTCGGCGGCTTGCTTTTGCTCTTGGAACCTGTTTACCAGCTTGCCGAATGTCCCCAAGTTTCAGCGGGGGAGCCAGGGGGGTAGTGCTGTGCGTACTGAGCGGCCCAGCAGTTGGGGGGACTAAGGATGGTGTTCTTGGGGGACAGGACAGCCTCTAGAACTGGACTGGGGATGGTGTGCGGTTGGGTGCCTGTAGGACGGACACCTCGCCCTCGTGTTCGAGGCCAGAGCCAGAGGCCACCTGAGACCCAGGTGGAAGGAGGGCCCCAGCCACCTGCCCTTCCTGCCCATCTCCAGGGAGGCCAGCTGTGGGTCTCTCCTTCTGTTCTCCCCAGCGTGTGAAGATGCATTAGGGCTGCAGACCCCCCTGACATCGCTGGCATGAGTGGGGTTCTCCTGACAGTCTGGGTGGAGCAGACCCTCAAGAGAGCACCTGACCCCAAGGCGTGGGGTCTGCTCCAGGCCACGCCTAATTTATCCCAGGGCTCCTGAAGAAGGGCATTTGATTGTTAAGGCAGAGTCTGCTGTGAACTTGCTCCCCCCCACCCCCCCACATTGGCACTGAGGCCCCTGACTCTGGAAGGGAGGAAGTGAGGACAGCCAATTTAGACAGTGAGACAGGAGGTTTGGGAGCCCAGGGGGCCCTCCCTCTGCTCCCCCTTTTCCTGGGGGCTCTGTGTTGGTGGGGAATGAGCTGCTTCCTGGAGAGAGCCATCCCTCTCCTTCCGTGGCCTGGCTTGGGGTGCTGGGGAGGCTCCTGGAGAGAGTCACCAGGTGCTGGCAGCAGTGGGGGGCCTCCCCAGCTGGTGGGAGCTTTGTGCCCCGGACCTCGCCCCGGACCTCAGCAGCCTCCGGCCAGTGGCGCTGGCAGTCTCCCGCGGTCAGCAGGCCCTGCAGTCAGCACTCAGGCCTCACTAGGACCCCATCTGCTCCTTTTCCACATCAACACTGTGTTCTGGGGAGAGGGTTCTCATTCATTCATCCTTTGCATAAATGAACAGCCAGGCTGCTCTCTCTAGGTGCTGGGGATTCGTCCATGAACAAAACAGACAAAAATCCTGCCCTCCCATAGCTTACCTTTTAGAGCAGTGCTGTCCGGTGGAATGTTTGATGACGGTGGACTGTTCTAGAGATTTGATGCCCAAATTGGTAGCCACCTGCGACGTGTGGCTGTGGAGGACTTGAAATGTGACTACCTTGACTGAGGAACAAAGCTTTCCTCTTAGTTACTTTGAATTTATTTCAATTTGGCACCTGTGGCCCATGGCCACCCCGCCCCTGGACAGCGCATATCAAGTGCAAAGACAACTCACAGCGGGAGCAGGTTTCTACCTGGTTTTCCTTTCCAGACCCCCTTACCGTGTCCCAGGACCTTCAGGAGTGTCGGGGCGGGGGGTGGGGGGGTTTGCCCTAAACGCAGCAGATGCACTGCACCAGGACGCAGCTTCTTGCGGACAGGGACCGTCTCTTAGGTTGGTTTTTATGTTTCACTTCCAGCCCTGAGCTTGGCATTTCAGGGGCTGCTAATATTTGTGCGATAAATGCAGACAGAAACAAATGCATAACAATCCTGGTGCTGCCATCAGCTAGCTGTGTGATCGTGGGCAAGTTCCTTAACCTCTCTGTGCTGCTGTCAACAACACTAACCATAAGCTACTTCACAGGGTTGTTATGAGGCTTATGGGGGGGAGGGAGATGCCCAAGCATTTGGAGCGGGGTGTGGCAGGGGCGCTCTGTAAGTGCTTTTAGACGCTGCTTTTATTAGTACTAGAGGAAACCAGCCCCGAGCGGTGGTCCCCAGGCATTTCCAGCGGCTGCTCATTTCTCTCCAGGTCTCTCCTTCCTGTGCTCAGCCATCTTGAGGAGACCTGAGTCGCATTTGGGTTATCAGTGTCCCTTCCACTTTTAGAGCTGCGAGGAACGGAGGACTCCCCTCTGGCCCCTTTATTTGGAAGCTGAGCCCGGAGACCACAGTGACTTGGCTGGGATCGCACGGCTGCTTGGCCAGTCCCCGAGCTGGGAGGAAGAGAGGGAATGCCCTGCCCTCCAGGAGGGGAGCTGCCCTGGCCACATCTGGCCCTGCAGCCTCTCAGCAAGGCCACTCGGGCAAGTACTTTAACCTCATTAAGCCTCAGTTTCCTAATCTGTAAAATGGAGCCACTGGTGCCGCACCTCCGAGGTGGTGGTGAAGGGCCGTGGATGGAGGCGCCCAGGTCCGCTCCTGTCCCCGCACCCCTCCAGATTACCCAGCCGCCCTCACAGCGCCTGGTGCGTGGCTGCCCGTGGCCTTGGTACTCGGAGTCAGCATGTCCGGTCCAGCCTGGCCTGCAAGTCACCCTGGGGGTGCCTCCGCACGGGGCCCAGCCACGCCTGGCGGGTCAGCTGCCCTGACTCTGCTCTCCCAGGGCCTGATGTCATCGTGGGGCAGCCTGGGGGCCTGAGCAGGGAGGCGCAGTTCCCACAGCCAGATCCTCCCTCCCTCCCCTGCTGCCCCAGCCCCTTCCCCTCCATTCTCTCTCTCCCTCCTGCAACCCCCCCAGCCCAGCCCCTTAGCCTCCCCTCCCCCCAGACCCCCTGTTCCCCCCCCACCCCCCCAGGGGCTGCCCTGTGTCAGCTCCTGCCTGTGTGAATGTCTAATCTCCAATTTTATTCGCTGGGCTCCAGCCATTTGCATAATCCACATAGTCACCCTGGTTTTAATTGCCCACAACTCTGCAGAAAGATCATGTGGTTAAGTGGTAAATCATAATTAGATAAATAATTGGTTTGGCCACAGCAAGCTGCTTTTGTTACACCTGCCATCTGCTGGACCCGTTTTTTCTTCTGGCCAGAACAATGCGGTTCTGATGACAGAAGCATGCTGCTTCTCTCTTATGGGGGGCGGGGGGCTGGGGAGGGCGGGCGGTGGAGGGGGGTTGAGTGGAGGGGCTCGGAAGCAGAGCCTGGAAAATTGCCCGGTTGCTGGGGTCCGCGCCTGGCCTGCGTCTCTCTCGTTCGCCATTCATTACCCAGCTTCGTTAATGCATCAGAGTGGCAAATTTGACTTCTTTGCAGAAAAGGGAGGGAGGAGAGAGGCCTGGGGGAGGAAGAGACCGGTGGGGGCTGCCCAAGGCCTGACAGCCAGGGCAGGAGGCCCGCTGTGGAGGGCCCGAGCCTGATCCTGGGGCGCCGGCGGGGGCAGGTGGGCAGAGGTTAGAACCCTCAGATCTTTGCCCACTGCGGTCAGCTCCTCCATCTGCTCTTCGCTGGAGGCAGTTTTTTATTTTCCGTGCTGCAGGCCCCATCTGTGAGCCCAGGAGTCTCCAGGGGAATTGGGGATCCTGGGCTGGCCAGGTCGCCTGGCCAGGGCCTCCTTCTGCAAGGCCCTCCTGCCTCCCACACGTCTCTTCCCCGACCCTTGGTCCCCAGACCACGGGGAGCTGCTTCAGACAGTCCTTTGTTCACTCCTTCATCCTCGCGAGCATTCATTCAGCAGACACGGGATGAGCGTTTCCCTACGTTCTGAGTCTGGGTTCTAGGTGTACCCACGGGGTCACCCTGGCTGTGGGACTTGAGCACATTGCATGGTTGTTGCTTCATCTATAGAATGGGACCATACTTGTCGCTGGCTGTGGGCTTGCTGGGAGCATCAAAGGACATGAGAAGGATGAAGCGACGCCTGCGCTGAGTACCTGTGGCCGCCAAGGTGCACGACGGCTCATGGGGACGGTGCTGGCGCCGCCCTCCTCTAGCGATCACGGGGGCCCACGAGGCCCCGCAGAGTGCACTCGTGCAGCGGCACCCCGTGTGGTGGGAAGGACCCAGGGCAGGAGGGGGCCTGGGGAAGGGAACCCCGGGGACTTGTGGGGAGGAAAGGCGGGGGGCCTGCCCAGGCCTGCCATCCCTGTGTCCAGGGCATCTGTAGGGCCAAACCAGCACGGGAGCCCCTCACCCGCTCCCAGGCCCCTGCGGCCCCCTCCACCGACAGCGCTGTCCCTGGAAGGCCTTCCCCAGGCCTCACCAGCTGGCCCTGCCAGGCTCACGCACGCATCCTGCAACAGGAGAGACCTGGGAAGCGTCCTTTCTCTGGGGGGGGGCTCGGCTTCTAGTTGTCAGCCTGACAAAAGGCAGCCTGAGAGCTCAAGGTCCCTTTCCCCAGACAGAGACCACTGGTGCCTTCCTTCCTCAAAACCCACTGAGGCCAGTTGGGAGAGCTCTGGACACGGTCTGTGTGGCTGGGACTTTGGATGTTAGATGTTCTCTGGTTTCCATCCATCCACGCAGCCATTAACCACTTTCCTTCCTTGCCGCCTTCCATCCATCCACCCCGCCATCCATAATCCCTCTACTAGGTCCCTAAGTGGGCTCTTCTCTCTGGTGCCCTGGGCTGCCCCCTCCCCCTGCTGTCTCCCACCTCCCGGGAGGCATGCATCTGCTCCTGACTCCAACCTGATGTGTCCCCCTAAAGGGAGTGGGGGAACCTCACAGCCACAGACCCTCTGCTAACTCGGGAAATGAGGCCTCAAGACAATTTCCCAGAGAGGAGATTTCTCAGACTCCTGCGATGTCTCTAGAGCCTGGCTTTCCAGGAGACCCCCCTCGAGGGCAGACGGGGGTGGGGGGTGTCTGAACTCACCGTAGCTCCATGCCCCATTCTTCTGGAAGCCCCGAGTGCAGATATTCAGATTATTTTCTCCGTGAGCCCCCCCATGTACCTCTCGGACTGAATATCAACCTGTGGCTTCGAAAATGGTTATTTTTATATTCTCTGCCATCCAGTACAGTAGCTACCGGTCACTCGTGGCTAGTTAAATTTAAATTTAGCATTTTAAATTAGTTACGATCAGGGACGCCTGGGTGGCTCCGTTGGGTAAGCGTCCGACTCATGATCTCAGCTCAGGTCTTGATCTCAGGGTTGTGAGTTCGAGCCCCCGCGTTGGACTCCACGTTGGGTGCAGAGCCTACTTTAAAAAAAAAAAAAAAATTTAAAATGGGCGCCTGGGTGGCTCAGTCATGAAGCGTCTGCCCTCGGCTCAGGTCATGGTCCCAGGGTCCTGGGATCCAGCCCCGCGTCGGGCTCCCTGCTCCGCGGGAAGCCTGGTTCCCCCTCTCCCACTCCCCCTGCTTGTGTTCCCTCTCTCGCTGTGTCTCTGTCAAATAAATAAAAATCTTTCAAATAAATAAATAAATAAATAAAAATAAGTTAAAATTAAAACTTCAGCCGCTTGGGCTCACTGGCCACATTTCAAGTGCTCAGCGGCCACGCGTGGCTAGTGACAGCCAGATGGGACAGCTCAGAGAACATTTCCGTCATCCGGAAAGTTCTGTGGGACAGCACTGTCCTAAGCATTCACGTATGCAGAGTCGTCACTGAAAGATAGGCCGTCCTCAACTGTTACTGGTCTTAGGTTAGAGCTTTCTGGATTCTCCCACTAGGAGGGGAGGTCTGAGCTGGGAGTCACATTTGAATTTTCATCTTGTCTCTGGGGCTGTCGCTTGGATCCGATCACCGAACCTCTCTGGCCTGTAGAGGTCAGATTTGGGGGGCGTTTGGAGGAGGGGGTGTCCCTGGTAGAGAGGAAGCAAGATATAGACCAGCACGGATCGGGAGTGTTCCCTGGACTTGGGGAGGATGGGCTTGTTAAGAACATAAAAACGTAAAAGTGGGGAGATGTGCTTCCTCTGGCCTGAGCTCTGGATGGTCTCAGGGAGAACGTTTACCCCTTCTGCAGAGACGGTCTGCAAGGAAAGATGTTTTTCCTTCTCCTCCCGAGCCTGTGTCCTGTCTCCTGTTTGCTTACCGTGTCATCTCTCAGAGAGCAGGCTGGACGAGGTGTCCCGAGGCTGTTTGCTGCAGATTACTGCCTTCTGCGTCCCGGGGTCTCCCCGCCGCCACCTCGGAAAGGAGTGCCGGCCTGGTCACGTGGGGAGGGGTGAGCGTGCCCCCTGCTTGGGTTTCTCCCCTCCAGTCAGCATGCACTGGTTTCACAGGAGTGCCCACACCCCTCCCAGAGAGCCTGACTTGCTAGCTCTGTGTCCCACCTCCAGACATGCACAGTGCAAACAACTTGGCTCTTTCAGGAATTGCCAGGATAATTTACACATGCTAATGAAAGCACCAGCCCTCCAAAGAGCTGAGTGGGGACACCTTATCCCCCCTGGACCCTGGCTCCCTTAACCACCTCTGAGGATCCAGGCCCAGGCCGGTGGGGTGTACCTCCCGGCTAGCTGGGTAGCCAGTAGCCAGACAGGGAAGGGGCTCCTGGGGAGGGGTGGTTTGGCTGGTCCGAGCTTGGAAATCCATTCTCCCAAAAGTTCTGTGCGGATGGGCTCGTGGGCACCAGCCCCCTGGTCTGTGTGTGCAGTGCCTGAATGAGCGTGCTTGGGCCACACAGGCACAGCGCCCGTGGGTGGATCGGGGTGACAGTGCTGTGGGTGCTCCCCACACCCTCCTCCCAACCCCCCTAATTATTTTTCTTGGATGTTGTGAATTAAATCTTACAGTAACCACAGGAGACGGCTCTGGGTACGGCCCCCGCTCACATCTCCATGCGCCGATAGAAGTTGTTAAATGAATAATGTTTACTTACGCTGGGGACCCAGTTCTCTCTGAATGTAATTCCCCTTCGAGTTCCAGGGAGCTTCCTGGAGAAACTGTAAAAATAATAAACACGTCTCCATATCAGAGGTTGACAATGCTGCTTTGAATTCTTTGGGGGGAAGAGAGGCGGGGAAAGAAATAAATTAAAATTAATTTTTAAAAGAGGATCACGCCACAAGTCAGATGATGGAGCAAGGGCTCCCCCCACCTCCAGAGTGGGGGCGGGCTTACCTGCTGAAAATGTAGGTTCCCGGGCCCCACCCCCAAATCAGAACGTGGGGGAAGGGCGTGGGGGGTGACACTCGACAGGTGTCAAGTCGGGGCTGGAGTTTGGAGGCCGCAGGTTAATGCAGCCATTCTAGTCTGCTGGGCCTTGAGGGCCACTTCCTGTGCGGGCGCTGCCCCGGCCAACTGGGACAGCAGGTGTCTCCACGCCACCTGTCTGGCTGCTCTGCGTCGAAGAAGAAACATCAGAGACAGCCAGGGGCTGGGAGAAACGCTTTGTACGGCCCCTCCTCCTCCCTCTTCCTCCTTCCTTTAGACGCCTGCCAGTGGCAGTCACCTGTGAGAGAGCCCAGGGTCAGGGCCCGCCCCCCAGACGCTCCGCTCTGTAGCGGGAGGGTGACAGTCCTCCCGCAGGGACAGAGGTCCGGGCAAGGTCCCCCTGAGAGCATCTGAGGCCGCCACCCCCGGCCCTGCTCTCCCCCCGTGCCCCGGGAGGCCCTCCAGGTGTTGTGCAAAAGGCACTCCTCCCCCAGCTCTGTGCTGTTGGCTGGTGACACCGAGGTCACCTCCAACAGCACGGCTTCCAGCCCGGGCTGGTAGCGAGCAGCAACGGCGGTGCGGGCAGATGGAGTCAGGCGGCGTGGGGACTTTCCCAAGGTCACGAAGCAATTTGCTGGCTGAGCCAGGAATAGAACTCCGGGCCGGATTGTGCTAACCCCGGGGCTCAAATTGCTAGCCAGGCAGGTCTGTGCGGGGAGCCGCCGGGGAGTGGGACGCGGGTCAGAAGGCGAGCCCTGTATGGGGACCAAGGGAAGGGGCTGGGAGCTGCCATCCCTCGTGGACAGTGAAGGCCGGAACCTTCTCCAGTGTCGCTGTCATTCCTGCAAGAGGGGGCTGGTTTGAACGCTGGGCCAGGGGCTGGTGTTGAGCGGGGATGGCAGAGTTTGTAGCTGGGAAGGCCCCCGTGGTGTGCCTGTCTGTGTATTTCTTTTAAGATCATCAGGGAGTGTTTTACAAACAAACAAACAAACGAAAACAATAATCCAGCGTTTGTTTTCCTGGGGATTCTGCAGAATGTTCTAGCAACTCTTAGGGGGAGGGGTTGGTATGGCATCGAAGATGTGGACTCTGTAGGCACCGATGGAAAAAACCCACCCTCATGAACTCTGGAAAGGCCCTCAGCACTCTAGAAAGAGAGGGCTCCGCATGTACGTTCCAGGAGGTTCCCGTGTTCTGTTCTCGGCTGGGTTTATTTTTGGGGCAGGAGGGATGCCTGCAGCATTTGTTGCTGATAGGGTTTGTGTCCTCCTAGGGGCTTCCTAATTTCCTTTAAATCAATTCAGCAAATGTTTATTGAAGAGCTTGTGAAGGCCCAGAAATAAGTAAGGCCTGTTTTCCTCTCCAATGGTCAGGCCTCTCCTGAGCACAGGGCAGACGGTAAAGAACGCTCAAGTCACCCCAGGTAGGGGAAGGTCAGCTTCCACTAGAGGGGGTTAGAGTCACATCCAGGAAGGCTCCTTGGAGGAGGCCGATTTTAAGCCAGGGCCCACGGGGAAGAGGTAAGCAGCAGCAAACTGAAGAGTTTCGGGAAGGGCTGGGGAGGGTGGGCCTGGCCGTGGGTACAGCCAGAGCCAAGGTAAGAGATGCTCTTCATCCACATTAACCTGTCTGGGCAGGGGATGGCAGGACACAGCCAGGACAGGCGGGGGTGGTGGGGGCCCGGTGTGCTGAAAGAGACCACGTGAGACGCGTCTAGGACCGCCTGTCTGGGCGAGGTTGGAAAAGTGGGGTGGCTGGTGCGTGGATCTGCAAGTTGCAGCCGGAAAGATGGAAGCCTGGGGTCTTGAGGGTGAAGGTGAAGGTGGAGACCCAAAGCAGGAGGGGGGGGTCAGAGGGGTGGGGCGGCTGGAGGGGGTGGTGGGGAGGGCGCTGGGTCACAGTAGGACGCCCGGGTTGAGGGTGGGGTGAGGCAGGGGAGGCGAGGCAGGCAGAGCGGCCTTTGGCGGCAGGTGGAGGCCCAGGTGGGAGGCCAGAGCTTGGGAACAGGGTGTCTCAGGATGGGAGCATTGCAGCCTGGGGCTGGAAGGGCCACCCAGGACGAAACGTGAAGGCCCTTCTTGGTGCCCGCGGGTAGAAATTCAGACGGGAGGACAGTGCGGCGGCGCCTCCCATCTTCTGGGGGGGCTGCTGTGGGCACCCAGAGGCGGCTGAGGACCACGGCCTTGGCACCAGCAGCTTCCAGCTGTGAAAATGACCACTTCAGTGTAATCCTTTCTCTTTGATTATTTTCATTTGTGAGACCGAATTATAAAGACATAACTACAACAAGAGCTGGAGTGCGTGGCCGAATGGCCGGGGGCCAGTGGAGACCAAGCCCTGGCCTTGACCTCTTGTACGAGCAGCAGCCCCCCCCCCCCCCGCCCCCGGCGGCGGGAGGGTCAGGTTGGTCCTCTGCTCACATCAGGTCTTGGTGTCTGTGTGCGTTGCTTGTCCAGTTGGCTGGCAGTAAGGGCAACTGGGATTTTATTGTCCCGGTGACAGCTTGGGATTTTAATGACAGGCAGTAGATTAATTAATCCAGAAATTTGTCAGGCGCTGACATCCGGAAAGATTGGGGGAGGGGAGATGCAGAGCAATCCAAGGGGAGGGTGCGGGGTTCACCCCAGCTCAGCCTCCTGCCCCAGGAGCAACGTGCTTGACACGCAGTAGGCGCTCAGCAAACCCTGGGCAAACCCTAGCTGCTGCCGGGCAGGTTAGCAGCGCCCCGCATCCCCCCTCACCACGGGGGAGGGTTGAAGGCCCTGGGAGCTGCGCGCCTGTGGGCAAATTCAGAGAAGGAGGTGTCGATTCTTCAGGGCGATTTGATCCTTAAAGAACTCTGAAGGGTTTCAAACATGCACAGAAAATTGGGGAATGGACGCCCTGAAGTAAGTTTCTGAGGATCCCTTAGGAGTGGGTGTGGGTATTAATGGAGACCCTGTGGACCTTGGCCAGGCGGGGATTCTAGAACATGACCTGGTCTGTTGCTGAGCAGAGTCAAGTGGCTGGGCCCACCCAGATCTGTCTGGGACTCAGGATGACTCAAGGTCCCAGGGCCTCTCTCCCAGTGCTCTCCTGGGCCTGTGGCCTGCCTGCATGGGGGGCTGGGTGGGGGTCCAGGTGCATCGTCCAATGAACCGACTGGCCAGAGAGAGGAAAACCCCTCACTCAGCGCAAGGGCGGCTAGTTAATTTTTACAAAGAAGGGCTGTTCCTGAGAAGCTGCTGAGGGAACCACCCAGATTTCTGTGTCCACTGGGCGTGCAGGCGCAGAGGGAGGAAATGGGCTTCTTCTGCGGTTAGGTATGTGGGTTATGGGAGTGCTCTTGCCGCCCCACGGTAAGGGCCCACACTGGCCTCAGGTCAGGGGTCCCGGACTGGAGGGCCCCCCCTGCCACAGTGACCTGCAGTGGGCCTAGCTTCCCTGGTCCCCCAGGCCTGCCCAGATCGCAGCTGGCCGCCTTCCAGCCGGGTGTGGCCAGGTGGCAGGAGCCTGTTCTGAGACAGGTATGTGCCTTTCCATGTCATGACCAAGGCCTGCCCTCCCCGTGGAGCTCAGAACTGTTGATAAGGCAGAACAGAGCACCGTGCATTCACCCCCGCCCACCTTGAGGGCTCAGAGGCCGGGCCTACGGAGACAGCTCTGATGTGTCTGTGTGTGCGAGGGGGTCGGAGGCTGGGGGTGGGAAAATGCCCTGGGAGCAAGAAAATCTTGAACAGCACTGGTTTCTCTGGAATTACCGGGGGAAAGGGAGTTTCCAGGGATTGCCTGTCTCCCTGGCCGGGAGGGGGGGTGGGGGGGTAGGGAGGGGTTCCGCTTGGGGGCTCTCCACAAACTGCAGGCTGGGCCCTGCGCCCCCCACCCCCCAGAACAAGCAAGGGGCCCTTAGCTCGGATCTTTTTGTAAAACTGAGGTAGAATTCACATAACGTAGAATTAAACTTTTTTTTTTAAGATTTTATTTATTTGACAGAGACACAGTGAGAGAGGGAACACAAGCAGGGGGAGTGGGAGAGGGGGAAGCAGGCTTCCTGCCAAGCAGGGAGCCCGAGGATCCCAGGACCCTGGGGCCATGACCTGAGCCGAAGGCAGACGCTTAACGACTGAGCCACCCAGGCGCCCCAGAATTAGACATTTTATTTTTTAATTAAGATCTTATTTATTTATATGACAGAGAGAGAGTGAGAGCAGGAACACAAGCAGGGGGACTGGGAGAGGGAGAAGCAGGCTTCCCACGGAGCAGGGAGCCCGATGCGGGGCTCGATCCTAGGACCTCGGGATCACGACCTGAGCCGAAGGCAGACGCTTAACGACTGAGCCACCCAGGCGCCCCCAGAATTAAACATTTAAACCCTTCAGAAGCGTTGAATACATTCACCAGGTTGTGTAACTGCCACCTCTTTCTTGGTCCAAAACGTTTTTTCCTCCCCAAAAGGAAACCCTATCCCCATGAGCACACACTCCCTGTTCCCTCTCCCCCAGGCCCTGGCAATGAGTGAAGGACTTCATGTCTCTGTGTCTTTACCTATTTGGGTTTCCTGCGGGTGGAGTCACACGAGATGTGGCCCTTTGGGACCGGCTTCTGTCCCCCAGCATGCTGCCTTCAAAGTGCATCCCTGTTGGATTACGTGTCAGTCCATCCTCCTTTGTATGGCCGAGTAATATTCCAGGGTGTGGCTAGCCCATGGATTTTCACTATCCACTCGTCATTTGATGGACATTTAGGTCGTTTGCACCTTCTGGCCTTTAATGAACGCCGCCGCCTGGGACATTCGTGTCCAGTGTGATGCGGACGTGTCTCCCCCCCCTTCCCGGGAGACACCCCGCTGTAGCCTGCATCTGGACTCTGCTCCTTTTTGTGGCTGGATAATACTCCTGTGTGTGGCTAGACCACATTTGTTCATCCACTCATCTGTGGGGGGACATTTGGGTGCGTCGGGGTTTTTTTCTATTTTAAGGATTTTATTTATTTGAGAGAGTGAGCGAGCACCAGTAGGGGGCAGAGGCAGAAGGAGAGGGAGAAGCAGACTCCCTACGGAGCAGGGAGCCCAATGCGGGGCTCCCATCCCAGGACCCCCGAGATCATGACCTGAGCCAAGGGCAGACACTAAGATGCATCTCTGGGAAGGAAGTGCTGAGTAGGTGCTGCCAATGTCAAAAAAATGGCAAAACCAAGAGACTTGGGTGGCCTGGTGGTCTCCACCCTCCAACCTGGTTGTATAGACCCTGCAGGAGGCCCGCCAGCAGGACTGACCCTGAGACCAGCACGGGGGACGTGGTGCGTGATTATGGGGCTCCCGAAGGACTCTTCCTGCCTGTGGGCAAAGGGGGGGGCCCTTCCTTCCAGGGCCTGCAAGAGAGAGCACGCCGGGCCGGTGCCCCCTCCCCTCCAGGCCTGACAGCCCCCAGCCGGAGCCGGCGCGCTCTCCTGCCCGTCCCAGGTCTGAGCGCTTCCTTGTAAGACTTCTCCTTTGCAGCTGCCCTTGCACCCGTTTCTTCCTCACACCCCATGTAAGCAGTTGTGTTGAGCTGCGCCTGTGTCCCGGGCACTGTGCAAGGCTCCTTGTAGTTTATTATCCTGCTGAGGCATCACTAAAGCGGTGGGAAAGGGGTGCATTGCTCGCCCGTCACCAGCAGGCCCCAGTACTGCAGGGCGAGGTGGCCTGTGGTCCTGCAGGCTTATTTAGGCCAATGCATCTGCTGCCTCAGGGTCTCAGCCCCTCAGCAGTTTGCTCTTCGTTTGATCATTGAATGAGGTTAACACAAAGATACCCAGAGGGTTATGTTTAGGAAGAGAGAGTGGAAAAACCTGCTGGGGGTGTGGAAGCAGGCAAGGGGCTCAAGAGGGAGGCGAGGTTGGAAAGACCGCTGATTTGGGGCCTTGAATGCCCAGCTGGGACACTGGTGGCCCAGGAGTCCAGACAGCGCTGCTCCTGATGGGAAAGGAGGTCGCGAGGAGAACGCGCCGCCTGACGCCGCTGTCAACGGGACAGGGGGCACGTTTCTGGTGTTTCTGTGTTTTTGCTTAATTGACATCGTTGGCCACCTTTCTGGGGCCGTCCCCGCCCAGAAGCTCCAGCTCCTGCCCTGGAAGGCAGAGCCTGGCAGCACACACCTGTCCCACGGGCGCAGGCCTTCCAGGTAGACGGGCTTCGGAGCTGGAGATCCTGAGTGCCCTGTGATTTCCTAAAAGCCTGCTAAAATAAGACCACTCAGGAACATATTCTCTCCTGATTTACATCACAGATGTTGACAGTAGGAAAATGTGGCCAGGTTGCTCTCAAATGTGAAAAATGGGAAGTAGGCAAGCCAGAAAAATGAAGCCCGCCCCCCCCCCGCAGACAGCAGTGTGGAGGAGGTGCTGCCCTGGGCACCCCTGGAAAGTGGGGTGAAGTCTCTGCACCTCCATTTCCTCATCTGGGTGGTGGGGTGGTGCCACCCGAGAGGGCTCTGAATGCGGAAGGGGTCAGGTGCCCTCGCACAGCTGTGCCACCCTTGGGGGCTCCTCGCTGCAAAGCGTCTCTTGCCGGAAGTGGCAGGGTGGGGGGCGCTTCCCTCCCTCATCCAGCGGCCAGGGGGAGGGACAGGTTGTGGAGCGGGGCCTGAGGCTCTGCCCAGGTGGCTGGGGGAGGGGCAGCGGTTCACCCGAGAGTGGGGGACCTTGGCCCCCGGCGCTCAGCTGGGGAGGGAATGCCGAGCTCCCCAGTGGGTGTTAGAGCCAGGAGGGTCTGTGCTTAACCCCGCGGCTCGGCCACCCAGGCGAGCGTTGGCCGACTGGCATCTTAAAGGTAGTGGGGGGCCCTCGGGGTGGGGTGGGCAGTCATTGGTGGCAGAAAAGCCCCCGGACCCCCAGGAGTCGCTGCCCCCCCCGCCTTGGCCTGGCCCCGCCATATAAAGTTTAAAGGTTTTAAATGCAAATATTTCTCTTTTATAGATGCCAGCTGTCTCCAGAGAGCGCGTTTCCTTGCAGCTCAACTTTATTGTCCAATTAGCTTCCCATATCTGGGTACCGCGGAGCCTGGGGGCTGGGGGAGGGGCGCGGCTCCCGCGGCGGGGCGGGGCGGGGCGGGGCTGCAAGCCGCCCCCGGGAGACCGGGGCCGTGGCGGGGGGGGGGTGCTGCTTTCGGACTGCAGGCTCGGGAGGGAGAGGCTGGAGCTGGGGTGGGGGCCGTTAGTGGCAGGGGTGTTCTTTTCTTATTTAAAAGAAATAAAGGCAGCCCGCCCCGCGCACACTGGCTTCCTTTTAGTCCCCGTCGAGTGTTCCCTCCCCGCCTGCTTCCTAGCCGCGCGGCGGCTTCCCCATTCACCGGGGCTCGGCGGCGCTCACAAAGCGAGGCAATTAGAATTGAAAATCTATGCAAAACAGCTGTTAACTGATTGTAAGGGAGTGCAGCTGTGTGCCGAGTGCAGCTTGGAGGCTGGCGGAAGGGCAGGAAGTGCTGGGGCAGCCCGGGTTAAGAGGCAAAGTGCTGTCCCCTCGGCCAAGGGAACCCACGGGCTTTAACCCTTACTGCTTCCCTGCAGGTGACCTTGGCCCCCGGGGAGCCGGCTGAGAGGGCGCGGGCGCGTGGTCCCCCCCAGCACCGCTCCCCCGGGGGAGGGGAGCTGGCTCCAACCTCAGCAGGGCCAACGGGCTAGGATGCTTCCTTCCCTCACCAGCCTCTGCCTCCATTTACCCATTCAGCAAATCTGCCTGAAGTCTGAGCGCAGGAGTGTGCCTGGGGGCTGGGGCTGTGTAACGGTTACAGGGAGCCCCTCTGCCCTCCAGGCTGCCTTGCGGGGATAGGGGAGGGAGCCTGGGGCTCCAACCACCACCTGGAAACCCGACACCCCCTCTCCCAGTGTGTTAAGGATGCTCCCTCCTGGCCCAGAAGGAGGTTCCAAAGCGTGGCCTGGAGATCTGTATTTCTCACACACAGACTTCCCTCCCCACTTTGTCTAAGACCCACTGCACTGTGGGACCCAGTGCCTGGAGGGATGAATTCCAGGGGCGGGGATGGGAAAATCCTTGGAAGAGATAAGATTTGAGCCCAGCTTTGAAGGAGGGAGAGGTTCCTGGGCAGTGCTGGCTAGAAAGAGAAAGAGGACTTTGGTGTATAAAAAGTGGGGGGTGGGGGTCTGGCCACAGGGCAGGCTGTAGATGGAGGGGGCACCTGGGGGCTGGGGTGACTATGCATGTGACACCCCTGGGCTGGTCGCCTTGGAGAGGGTAGACCACTCATGCTGAGAGGCTGCACAAATCCCCAGAAAGCAGGCTCTGGGTGAGGGACAGCCCCAACCCCCCAGGTGTGTCTGCAGCAGGTAATCACAGACACAGGCTGCCAGGTATAGACAGACAGCCAGGCTCTGGATCAGGCTTGGATCGAATCTGTGTACCCTAGGCAAGTTAATTAACTTCCTCTGGTCTCCTAGCCAGGCTTTGTAATGGGGGTCACACGGCCCACCTTACAATACCCAGGTTGAGCTGTCTTGGCACATGTTGGGTGTTTGGTAAATGGCAAAAGCCATACTCCCTTCCCACCCACAACGCCATCCAGGTCCCTGACGCTTCGGTGCTGATACAGGTGCTGAATGAAAGGCCTGCAGCCATGTGACAGTGGTGGTGTCCCTGTGTGCCGGGAGCCTCTGATCAGGGCCCAGGGCACTGTTAAACCACTTGTGCTTCCCGCTGATCCCACAAGGATACAGGATTCCCTCCATGGTGTCAAGGGGCCACCACAGACCAGGGGCTGGCCTCTGTGCTAGACTCGGTGCCTACACTCCTGGGAACCTCACCTGGCCCAGCTAGGCACACGCATGGTGGTGGTGGGCTAAGTTGCCAACCCACCCTCGTGGCTTCCCAGTTCCTTGCTGTCCTGAAGCCCCCTCTGTCCGCACCTTGCCGCTGGTGTCTGTTGCCTGGTCCCTTAGGGCGACATGCTGACAGCATGTCAGTGCTGTCAGTGCAGGTGGACCTGGCACTTCCGGTTCTGTATCTGGGAAGGCTAGTGCAGCAGAGCTGGGGCGCGGTGTGTTTGTTGACTGCCCACCTTCGTGGTTGGCACCCCTTTCTTTCCAGCGGATCCCTTCTGGGCCTTTCCATCATGGACCCCTTTCTCAGTTGCTAGCCTCTGAGGGGCGGGTAGGTTTAAGGGGCCCCTGGGGCTTATCTTTGACAGCCGGCTTTTTCATCGTTTTGGCAGTACAGGGTTTCACAGGTTCCAGGCTTATGGAGGCAGGGCTGGATTTTCAGGGATCCAGCAGAGTAGGTGTTCAGAGCCAGGTGAGGGCCGCCGGATTGGCAGGGGTGTGCGGGTGGGTGCAGGCAAGCACGCATCTGCATCCTGTTGCCCCTGGCGTACAGTGTCCGGGCAGGTGTCCCAGCTCCTGGAGGTGTCCCCACATCGCCCCTGTAGGACTGGCTCTGGCGCCTTGCCCTTTTACCCTGAACCTTTTGTCTCTGCCTTCTGTTTCCGGGCAAATGGGAATGAGGGAGAGGAGGTCCAGGGAGGCAGCACTTTGCCCAGGAAGGCTGTGCGGTGGGAGCTGCTGAGGAGGAAAGAGAAAGAAAGCGCCTGGAGGGAAATGGAGGACCGCCAACCTGAGCCCCGAGTGGCGGGAAATTAGGAGTCAAGCTACAAACCTCGTTAGCGAGGAGTGCGGGCTGCAGGAGAGCAATTCCCACCCTTAAACTCGGAGGCCGTGCTCCCGGATTACTAATTTCCTCGAGCTGGGCTCACTGACAGTGAGTGTCATCCATCTCCCTCGTGCCAGCCCGCCTGGCGGCCGCCAGCACAACCAAACCCAACCACACTCCGCCAGCTCGCTGCTGCCCCCCGGTGGTCGCAGCGGTTTCCTGCAGCGTCCCCCGCTTGCCTCCGCGGCAGCGCGGGGCAGGGGAGACTCCGGGTGTGAGCAGCTCTACGTACGGCCCCCACTGCAGCAGTGCCCACGTGACCTCGAGCGACTTTCGGCCCCAATTTCCTCATCTGTGAAACGGGATCAGACCACCCGTCTCGCACTCCGATGGAACCCGATGTCTACCAGGGATGGATCTGCCAACTCTAAAAATCAGCCAAATTTGCGTGGTGATCTGGCCATCGTACCAATTTTTGTTTAGCTGCTGCGGTCCCCTTCAAACAGGTGGAAGAACTTGATCCCCCTCCCTCCCCAGGGCCTCCCAGGGTTGAAGGGAAGTAAGTGGGAGCTTGGTTTCAGTCCGGGTAGGAGGTTATTTGGAGGCCGGCCTCGGAGGACCTGGAAGTCCAACCTGGGAGGAGACTCCCGGCCAGGTGCGGATTTCTCATTTGCATGTTATTCCCCTCCCCTCCCCGCCTCCCCCGCAGCCTTAAATTCAGGTGGGAAAGGGTTGGAACCGCCCCAGAGGTGTTTAATTTTGTTTTTAAGGCCCTAGGCCTGTTGTTGAGTTTTCTCCTGACTCCTCCCTTCCCTGCCCCCGCCTGGGTGTCCTGGCGGGGATGGAGGCATCCCCTCCCCCCCGCGTCCTGGCCGCCTGGGCCGCGGTGAATCTGCCGGCCATTGCTCGCTATAAATCACCGGAGGCCGTGCTGCGGACACACTGTGCGGTGCGTCAAGTGTCGCGCGAGGGCTGACGCCCGCAGGAGGGAGGGCGCGGCCCAGAGGCGGCGGGTGGCGACGGGGAAGCGCCCCTCCCGCGCGGTGTCAGGGCCGGCCGGCGCCCGCAGGTAGGAGCCAGTAACGGCCCTTGGCCGGGCCTCGCGGGTCCGTTTCCCTTTTCGTTTGTGGTCGGCCAGGAGGAGCCTTGTGCAAGGCGGGGGTGGCGACCCGCGTGCGCCCCCACTCCGTGGGCCTCAGCTGGCGCTAGGTCGAAGGTGGACGCGGGGGGGTGGCTTGGGGGTGCCCTCGGGGCCCTGCCCCTCGCCCCGCAGCGAGCACATAGGCGGGTTCGGCTCCCCGCTGGCGCGGGCCCCGAATACTCCAGGCCCGCCAGCGTCATCTGGAACAGATGGATGGGGGGTGGCAGGCGCCCAGCGCTCCCTCCCATCGCAATCCGGGCTGGCGCGGGGAGGGAGGGGGAGGGGGAGGGAGGGAGGAAGGCGGGGGAGGCTGGGCCCGCGGGGATGGCGGCGTGCGCGCCTGCCAAGCGCGGCGCGGGCATGTCCTGGGGCAGGTTTGGGGCTGGCAGAAGCGCGGGCTGGCACCTGGATCCGAAAGTTGAAACCCACAGCGCGACGCTGGGGCGGCCGCCTGGGGGTGGGGGTACTAGTTTGCCTCCAGGCTCAAAAGTACGAAAGCTGTGGATTAGAGTTTTCCAAAAGAGAAGGTACAGGGAGAGACCCTGGGGCATCGCAACACTGCCGGGAGCTTGGGACGCGCGCGGGGTCAGACCCCGGGGCGCCGGAATGCTTCGAGGCCAGGGGCGTCGGGCGAGGCGTGCCCCATTAACCCGGCGCTTCCTGGAGACGCAGGCGGCGCGGGGGGTGGGCTCCCGGCCGGTTGTCGGCGCCCGCCGGCGGTGGGGGCGGGGCGGAGCGGGGGTGGGGGGGGGAAGGCTGGGGCTCGCAGTCCTTCGCCTTGCAGCCTGTGGGTGCCCAGGAATTTCAGGACGCTTCCTGAGTCATTCCAGTCTGTCAAGTGCCTGGGTGAGGTAGGGTGGGTGGGTGGGTGGGTGGGGGGTGCCAGGAATGGGGAGGCGCTGCGCCGGGGCCGGAGGCCCAGTGGGTAGTGCCAGTTTCTGGAGGCGGGCGGCCTCGCCTCTGACCGCAACCCCAGCTACTTAATGATCCCCCTGGTGGAGCGGCGCCTCCGTGGACTCTCCAGCCTCTGAGACGTGGGTTCTTTAAAGAACTACCTTCCTGCCCCCCGAATGTGGCCTTCCCTAAAGTTACTTAGAACAACGGGAGGGGGTAGTTCCTAGAATTTTGGCAGTAAGGCGCAGAGGCTCGCGTTTTTCACGTTTAGCCCTTTCAAGTTGGGGCAGTACGGTCACGAATCTTGTGCGTTGGGGTAGGAAGGATAAATGGACACAGCCGACCTGGAGTTGCCCCCGGACCCCAACCTGCGCCGCCGCCGACTCGCACACCAGCTCCAAAAAAGTTACCCTCCCAAAGGCCCCTAGAACACGTGAGTTTATCCGCTCTTTATCGGGCCTTCTTTGGGCCAGACACGGTTGCAGGCACCGGGGACGCGGCGGTCGCGAGACCTTCAAGGGCTCTGCTCGCGTGGCGGTCGTGTTGGAAGCCACTGCTCCCTACTTTTGGAATTAAGTGGCCGGTTGTGGACACCATTCTATCTGGGACCCCTGAGCAGTCAAGCCAGGGGCCCCCAGGAACCCGAGGGTAACACTTCCCCTACCTGCTGGTGTCCTCGGCTCACCTGGCCAAGCGGGCTGGGGAGGGGCCTGTGCCCGCGCGGGTGTACCCGGGCGCCTGTCCGTGCGCGCGCGCGTGTGTGTTTGCGGCTGAAACCCGACACCTCCCGCTGGCTGAGGTCAGGGAGCCGGGAGCGAGCCAGTGGCCCGGGAGTGGGCGGCGTTGCGCTTGGGTGTGTCCTCGGCGGCGGCGACAGCAGCAGGTGTTTCTTGGCCGGGGCCCCGGAAGCTCCACCTCCCCAGCGGGCCCGAGCCGCCGCCGCCGCCGCCGCGCAGCCCCGGGTGAGATAAGCAGTTTAGACAAACACTGGGCGACAGTGGCTCCAGCATGTGTCAGCCGAGGCGGAGCTGCGGGGCCCTGGCATGAAAGGTGAGCGCGCCGGGCGGGGGCGGGGGGAGGTGGTCTTCGTACACCCCCCACGCCCACCGCGCCTCCTCCTCATCCAAGTTCGCGGGTTCCGCGGGGGCGGCCGCCAACGGCTCCCGGGCAACTTCCCCCGGAGTGCGAGCGGCGATAAGAGCCGAGCGGGCGGGCCGGCAACCAGAGGCCTCCTCCTGTTCCCCCCCCCCGCCCGCGCGGGTCGCAGCCGGGGCGGCCTGGCCCGGGGCGGGGACACAGGCCGCCGCGGGGCTCGGGCTCTGTGGCCGCGTCCAGAGAGGGGCGTGTAAGTGCGCGCGGGCGTGAAGGGGGCAGTGGGAAACTGGGGGGCTCTGGGCGAGCTGTCGACGCTCCGGAGCCGGGGCAAAAACTTTGCGGCGGCGGCGGGAGCGAGGGGGCGGCCGTGCACCCCCGCGGCAGGTGCTGGCGGCGGCTGGGGCGGGCCAGCAGGCCGGGCGGGGGGGGGGGTGCGGAGGAGCTCGCCGGCTGGGGCCGCGCGGTGAGGGTTTTTGTCTTGCTCCCCTCCCCCTCCCCTCGGAGCGGGGTAGACCGCCGGGAGGGCGGGGCTGCAGGCTCCCGGGTCTCCGACCCCCACGCCCTGCTTCCCAAGGGCGCGCCCGGGGCTCCGCTGCTTCTCTCCTCCCTCCTCTCCCCCACCCCCTGCCCCCGTTGGAGCGGTGCCCCTACCCCTCCTCCTGCCGAAGATGGCTGCCCCAGCCTCGGAGGTGGGAGGGTGACTGCATCCACCGCCCCCCACTCGCGCTGCCCTTTTCCCTCCCCAGCCCTTCCTGCTCCGCCTGGATGCGCCTCCCCGCCCCCAGCCCTCCCGGGGCCCGCGGCCGCGCTGATGGGCGTCGAGTGGCCCGACCGAGTGGAGCCGATTCAATTATATTGCAGCACCAGAGACACCTCCTCGGCCGCCCGCCCGCCCGCCTCTCCAGCAGGCTAATTAAATTTTCTTCGTGGAGGCGGAGCGGGAGTTGGGCTCGCCCTCCGCAGCTCCGGGTGGGGTCGAGGGGACCACTTAGAAGTGTGCAGTGGAGGCTGCCCGTGGAGGTTGTGGGGGAGAAGGGGGCTCTCTGGGTTGGGGGGAAGAGACGCCCGAGGCCTCCCCCCACCCAACTTGATGGGTCCGGGGGCCCCTTGCCAGACGTTCCAGCTCTAAGTTTGAAGGACTGTGTGCTTGGGGAAGCACCTGCTGGCCCCCAGCTGGGTGCTGGCTACTGGCCGTGAGTTGAGTCGATTGGACTGTTGTTTTGTAAACTAGCCTTTGTCTGCAAAGTGCATCTAAAATACCTTAAACCCTTGTTAACCCCTGCGGTGCCTTATCTGGGGCCCACACAGGTTGGGGTTTGGAAACAAAAAGCAAGACCACCAGATGAAAAAAGGACTCCTTTTCTGAAGGCACTTGAACAAAAGGCCCGGCTACTCTGGGTGGGAATCTCCCTGCCTAAGCCGATTGCTAGGAGGCGGGTGGGTGGGCCAGAAGGTGCTGGTGGGGTGCTTGGCCTGGTTGGCCTACTGGCTCCTCTCCCCTGGGATTCTATGCCCTCTGGGACAAGTACTGGAGAGCAGGAGGGCGGTGGGAAACCCCAGGTGATGGGCCTGTTTCTGAATCTCCTTCAGCGTTACGCTTGGGGCACGTAGAAGTTGCTCACCCTGTGTTTACAGACCCCCTCCACCCGCGCGGATGGTGGAACCTGAGGCCCAGGCTGCCGCCTGACTCAGCCAGGCCACGCCGCAGGTGAGGGGGCCCTGGGCGCAGGCTCTGACTGGCAGGCTGTGTGTCATCCCAGCTGCCTGCCGCACAGGGGAGTCTCCACCCCGCCGGGGTGGACGAGGAAGCTGGTGGGCCTGGCCCTGCGAAAGCAGTTGCACTGATAGTTTTGGGCAGTCTGGATGGGCACGGGCCTGACCCCTGGGTGAAGGGGTTGGGGAGGCACCTGATGGCTGGTGCTGGGTTGGTTTTTGTCATTTTGTCTTGAGGCAGGAGTAGGCAGCCCAGCAAGGAAGGGGGAAGGTGGGTTTGGAGGGTTTCTTTCCGTGAACCTTGGGAACCTGTGAGTCTGGAGCTGGTGAGCAGCTGGGGCTGCGAGCCACGGTCAGCCCCACCTTGGGAGGGGAAGTCGGGAGGCCCATCCTGCTTCCAGGCCACCGGCCTATCTGTGGGGCCAGGCTCCAAACAAGGCAACAGGCTGCCCTTCGGTGCAGGCCCTGACCTGTTGGGGACAGCTTTCAGAATCTTGGCTTGTCAAAGTTGAAAAGGGTTTATTATAGCTTCCCAAGCTTGGTTTTGTAAAATGGCTAGTGGCCTGGTCTCCCCAGACCCAGTGAAGCCACAGCCTCTGGGTTCCTGGCCCTAGGCTAGAGAATGCTTGAAGTTACCCCCTAGGTGATCCTAATGTACAGACTGGGGCTGAGAACCAGTTCCCTGACGGGTGGGCACACAGACTCACAGTCACAGGGGCATGGGGGTCAACACCAGAGCTGACAGCAAGAAGGGGACCCCTCTGGAATGTCCAGGGGTCTTTGCAAAACCATCGCCTCGGGCTGTCAATAACTTCCCTGTCTCTGGGAAGATCCCATAGAGCCTTGTGGTTTCAAAGCAGAAGGCGCCTGCCCCTGGGCTCAGCATCTCAGGCCAGAGGCACCAGCACGAAATCTACACAGCGCCACTCGGTGGCAGACCTGAGTCCTGCACCTCCAAACCTGAGCCCTCTCCATCCCGGGCTCACTTAGTCCCTAACTGCCCTTGACCCCTTGGGCAGATGATGTCGCCCTCCCTGGCTCTGGAGAAGGAGGGGCCTCTCCGCTCTGTGCCCCTACCTGAGGGGTGGGTGCTGGTGGCTCCTACTTTTCCAGAAGAATGCAGGTGAGTAAGACCTGGCTGCTACCTCTCTTTCTTGCCCCAGGGACTCGTAGGGGCTTGTGGAGTCAGCCAGCAAGGCCGGTTTTTCCTGGCCCCATCTGAAGGCTTGGAATTCCCGGCTTGGGTTACTCGAAGTCCACACTGGGCTGGGGTTGGGTGGTAGCACGTTAATTATCTTTGTTATGGCAACACAAGGAGCCTCCAAACCACAGGGCTGCGTGAGGCCGCCTGCACCCTTTGGCTGGTGTGCTGGGAGAGCTGGTTTGTAACCTGCAGGGATCCGTGTTGCAGGTGACATTTCAGCTTGGCCACTGTGCTGGAGACTGGCCGTCTTGCTTTCATTTCTCCCTCTCTGGGAGTGCAGCGTGGGCCCCCCAGCTGCCGGCTTCACTTCCCCACGCTGGCCCTTCTCCCAGCCGAGGCCACAGGCGGGAGGTGACGTTTCAGAGTGTTCCTGTCAATGAGAATTTATTGAGCGCCTCCTATGAACCCAGCCGGCGCTCGCTGCTGGGAGGTGCAGGGACAGATAACACAGGAGCGCGTCCAGAGCAGCCCTCTGCACGCCTGCCAAAACGCGCGCCAGGGGCCTTTTAATCCTGCCTCTGCAGCTTCTCTCCTCCACCACCACTTGTCTCTCGGCCTCGGCCCCTAAGGACCACACCACGCGGCCTCCGGGCTCGGCCCCGTGTCTGCTCAGACTGCTGCCCCCTGCCTGGGATTCTCCAGGCAGCTCCAAACACCGCCCCCCCCCCACCCCTGCCGGGGTCCCTGAGACCAGCCTCCCTGCCCTTCCCTTCTGCATGCCTTGAGCATGTTCCCAAGTGCAGAGGGGAAGCAACTGTGGGGCCAGGGGAAGTGAAAGCAGCCTCTGGGGAGCGTGGGATGGGGGGCCAGGCCTGGAGGGAAGGGGGCTGCAGATTAGGGGGAGGGGTCCAAGAGTGTGCAAGCATCTGTGCAAGAGAGGCAATCTGGTTGAACTTGAGGCTCTGTGGGCCCCAGTGGGATTTGGAGGGGTGACAGTTGAAGAAGGTTGGGGGGAAGCAGGAAGCCTTCAGATGAGGGGGCTCGCTCTTGGCTACACTTTTGAATCCCCTGGGGAACTTTGAAACACCCAGGCCGACCTGTGGCCAATTAAGCCCAGTCTCTAGAAGAGGGGCCTGGACATCTGTATTTCATAACCCCCCACCCCCACCCCAGGTGACCATGGTATGCAATCAGAACTGAGCCAGGAGTGCCTTCTGCTGGCAGGGGAGCGGGCAGCGGGTAAGGGAGTTCTCCCCTTGGGGAAGGTGGACTGATGCTCTTTAAGGAGAATTGGGGTCCTACCCGGGAAACCGAAGAGTGTCCCTTTTGCCCCAGGGTTGGATGAGGCCACCCTGTGAGCCGGAACCCCTCACCTGACTGGGTGGCTGTATGGCTCTGAGCTCAGTCTTAACCTGGGGTGCGATCCTGAAGGTAATTCTCCTGACCTGGCCCGGGTGAGCTGCAAGCTCTTTTTCTAAGTTGGCTGGGGGGTCGGGGAGGGGGTGTGCTTCAAATGCAGAGTCGAATTTGGATGGATGGCTTCTGTGCCGGTCTGGAGCTCCAGCCAAGCCTTCCAGTCCTGGAACCGGTTCCTCCAGGTGGAGGAGTTGCATGTCGTAGTGGCTTGGGGGGCTGCCAGAGCCCGGTGTGGGGCATCCCTCCAGCTGTGTTCCATCTGTACCATGGGGTGCAGAGGCTGCAGCCACTTTTCCCACCAAGACTCCAAGGCTCAAGATGCCAGATCAGCCCCTGCAGACCCTCCGGTGCTGCCAGACGCTCGTCCTGGAGCCTCCCCTGCCTGCCATGGTCTCTAAACCTCGCATGTGTGTGCACCCCTTTTCTCAGCCGGCTTGTGGCCCCTCCCCCAGCGGTGCCCTTCCTGCGCTCAGATGGTCGGCCTGTTGCCACAGGCAGCAATAAAAGGAATCGATCGGTGAGCTTTTGGTCAGGGCGGTATCGACGTTGGACAGGTTAAGCCGTCCTGGAGGAAAGTCTGTGTGTCAAGCTGAGGAGGACCAGGTGTCCAAGCGAGGTGGGCAGGGGCCTGCTTCGTGTTGACCCCGAGTCTTCTGTCCTGGGGTGAGCCAGAGCCCAGGGCACCAGCTGGCCTCCCAGCCCATGTTGGGGGTCGTGCAGATGCCTTCTCAGGACGTGTGGCACGGGCTGCGTTGTCCTTGAGGAGAGCTGACTGTGAGTTTGGGATTATCCCCATTTGACCATTAGTTGGGAGAAATCGGGCCCCCCTAGGGGGCCCCTGCCTGCCTGCCCTCTGGTAGCTGGTTCTTGGTAGCGAAATTCTGCAAGTGCCTTTATCTTTGTGTCTTTGTTACCGTCTTAGAAGTGCTGGGGTTGGACTGTTCATTCACTAGACCGCTTGCCAGCCCAGAAGATACAAAGTTGAATGAGTGAAGCTCAAGTTCTCAGCAGGAACTCGTGCATCCTTGAAGCTGCGGAACTGCGTGATCCCTCCCTGCCACCTCGGGAGTGGGGGATGGTGGGCTGTCCCCCTGTAACCGAGGAGAAAACTAAGCTCGGGATCAGCCCCCGGGGAATGCCTGGCACCCCCTCGGCCTCTGCGCCCTGTTTGGATAGGTGGTCTCTTCAGGAGGCTGTCTGGTCAGCCCTGCTTGAGCTCCCTGATTGATCGGAGGCAAGGGCTGAGATGCTGTGCTTAAATCAGATAGATGTCCGGGCCTTTCCTTTCTGAGCACATGGACTTTATTCACTGTGCAGTTTTTGCCCACAAGGTCTTACAAGATTTTATCCGACTGGAGGGCTTCCTTATTGGGGGTGCCAGAGCCTGGGAGCCTGTCCCCCGGGCACAGCCTAGTGCATTTTAACCCGGTAGCTGGTTTCTGGCATCGTGTTGCCCCTCGCGCCGTGCTGTGTCTGGTGGTGTGGGGAGAGGGGGGTCCATGCCAATGTGTGTGTGCAGCCGGGGGCCCTCTGTGCACTTGGGGGTGTCATGCCACACGCAGTGGGCCCCCCCAACAGCTGCGTGCGTGCCATGGGACTGGCCGGGGGAATGGGTGCCAAGAAGGAAAAACTGATGTTTAAAGGTTTGACGTCTCGGAGCGGGGTCCGGGAGGGTGCTTCTACCCACCAGCAGCAACCCAGACCTTTATTGACCCTATTCTGGCAAAGTGGGCTCCCCTCTGCACCTCTCAACCCTTGGCCCCCGGGGGGGAGGAAAGTCCTTCATGTAGCCAGCTCCTGTTCCTCAGAGGGTTTGTGGCCCCCACAGTGGGTCTCCAGGGCAGATTGGGCCGAATCTCACCATGTGACCCGGAAGAGCTGGGTTTTGCAGTGCCCGAGGGTGAAGCCTGGCCCCTGTGAGAGCCGGTTCTGGGCCTCAGCATCCTCCTTGGGTTGCAGGCATCATCCAGGTTCCCAGCTGCAGCCGTGGAGGGATTACTTAGGCCTGGAGAGTCGGCTTCTCAGCAGTTGATGGAGGACAGCTGTGGACAGGAGGCGGGGACCCCCCCCCCCCCCGTGGCACAGTTCGCACTGGGAGCTCATGGCTTGTGGTGAACCTTGACCTGTGGGCCCTGCTTGAGGTCCCGTTTTGGACACAGGATAGCTGGTGTTGGGGAGGGGGGGCATTTACTGAGGTCTGGGCATAGCACACAGGGCTTGGCAGATGGTACATGAGCCCAGGAGGAAGTACCATTAGAACTTGGAGGTTCAGGATCTTACCTTTGGTAGGCCATATTCCTTCGGCCCAGGTGTGTAACATCGGGAACAGGTGTTAATACTCAGGGTTATATACATAAAGTCCTCTGTGCCCTAAAAATCTGTGTTTATGGATGCCATACATACAGGTGAGCTGTGAACTTGGCAAATCCGTATACCGAATTCAGTAGGTATATTTTTAGTAGGAGAAGGTCTAGTTTGCCATTTTGACCGTTATGATGATGGCCCTTTTTACAAAAGCAAAATTCCTATTTGAGGCAGGTCCTGGCTTGAGTGCCCTGGCTTTGAGCCGAGCGAGATCCGCTTGGTGTTGACACATGCCAGGATCACAGCCTCCTTCCTGGTGGGCCCTCACCCCCAAATCTGAGCGTGTGGAAGGGTCGACCTCTTCCTGCTGAAACAGGATGGAGTTAAGGTGTTGGTAACATCTGGGCTGAGGGTCCTGGCCACAGTACACGTCGATCCCTAAGCTCCTACACATACCTTTCACTGCCTGAGCCCATACAGTTTCAGACCTGGTGAGATACACCCCTGCGTGAGCAAGCAGACCCACCTGAGAGAGTAGGTCAGGGTGGGGACTTGGGACAACTGCTGTTCTCAGGATTATGGGTTGGTGGCTTTAATTTTATAAGAGAAACTGGAATCTTCATTTTGACTGGAAACCTCCCATTTTCAAATGTTGATCGATTCACTTTTAAGCAACATGGCTTGACATCAGCGAAATAAAGACAGGTTGAGAGTCAGAGGAAGCCTGCTTAACCTCTGCCCCCCCCCCCGTGTCTAGTGCCCCCCCATACCATTACTGATGGGGAAACTGAGGTTCGGATCTGGCAAGCTCCCCCTGAGAAGTGGGGTGGGAGCCAGACCAGTCCCGTCCCTGGCCTGAGCAGGGATGCCAGGCATCACCCTTCTATCCCCATCACATCTGGTCGGCTGATCACCTGTGAGGATGTGGCTGGTGTACCTCCATCCCTGTTCTGTTGGCTAAGGACCCACCCAGTGCCCTTGGGGGCTGGGGCTGCAAGCCTGCCTTGCATAGACAGCTTTTGTCAATGCCCACTCCGTATTGGAGGGACAGTGCTCTTACGTTCTCTGTCCCTCCCTCACCAGGGGGGTAAGGCAGGAGGTGTTGAAACACCTGGACCTCCTGGCCCCCAGCCTGGCTGCATGAGGGAGCAGGGAGTGGGGTCCAGGCTGGTCAAACGGTGGCCTCTCCTTTCTCTTTCCACTGCTTTTCAACGTCTGTCCCCCCACCCCCAGTCAGGTTTTAACGGTTTCAGAAGGACCTGGCCTTGATGCCTGCCCTCCTGGCCTGTTTCCCCACCTGCTGCTCCATGGAAAGTTGGAGAATTTCAGTGGCCGCCTCCTGCCGGGGTTGGGTTTCTCTCCTTCGGGACCTCTCCTCTGCATTGGACACCTTTGACCCCCAGCGCGTCCTGCACCCTGTGCCTCTGGGAGTCTGCTGAAAGGGCTCCTTTGTGAGCGAGACTCGGCTCAGAGGTGGCCTGGTTAGCTCAGGTGCCATGTGGCACATAAAAGGGTCCCTATCCACCCTTGTCACCTCAGGCGGCTCCAGGGGGGTGGGTGCCCTCCAGCCGGGAGCTGTGGGAAGGTGGGGGTCCCAAAGCCGGATCCTCCTCCTCGCTCCTGGGTTTTATGCCAAGGGTAATACGGGTGTGGCACATAGGTGGGTGCCACCCCACAGGACTGGGGTCTGCAGAACGGGAGGCAGCCCCAGCGAGTGGCCCTCCCCAGTGTCTTCCCATCTTGGTTGCCAGCACGGCAGCAAGGGAAAAGGGTTCAGGTTCCAGCCTTTCCACATGCAGCCCTGGACAAGGGCGCCACTCTCTCCCCGCTTCCGTTTACCCATCTGTAGAGTGGGCAGAAGAGGCTCGCCACTTGGGATCGTTTGTGGGGGGAGGCCCGTTGGCCCTGGGACAGCCCTGCCCCCCCCCCCCCCCCCCCCCGGGCGTGTGTGTGGCAGGAGGGATGGTGCTGGCCGCGGGTCATCCTTGGCTCCGGCTCCGCCCTGCCCCGTGACTCTGGGCGGCCTCCCTGACGTCGCCGTCGGCTGAGGTCTGTTCGCGGAGTTACTCTGATGCTCTGGGCGAGGCAGGGCGTGCATCCGCTGCGGCCGTGAGGACTGCCCTGTCCGTGTTGTTGGGGGACCGCTGCCCTGGATGCCAGGCTCCAGCCTTGACCCTGTCTCTTGGCCTTTTCTTGCTTTTCTCAGTTGTCTGCTTCCCGTGCTGCCGTAGTTGCCTCTCCTGCCCCCCCCCCCCCCCCCCCCCCGCGGCTCGCAGCCACGCCCATCCCGCTTCTCTAGACCGGCAGCCGCCCAGAGTAGTCGCTGTCAAATGTCGCAGCCATCTGCTGCCTGATTTCTGTCCTTCGCCTCAGGCCTCAGCCTCTGCCACTCCCGGTCTCCGGCAGCCTGGAACCTCAACCCCTAGACTGTCCTTGGCCGCCTCTGGCGGGGGGGCCCCCCACTCCGGGTGCCACCCCATGCTCGCTCTCCTCTCCACCCACTCTGTGGCTCCCACGGGGACGGGGCCATCCCTCCCGGGAACCTCTCAGCCCCCCCCCCCCCCCCCCCCCCCGGCCCACAGCTGTTAAGCTGTTACCTGGTATGCGGGCATCAAGTGACGTGTGAGTAGGGGTCTCTCCTGAATGCGCCTCTCTCATTTTCCCTAGAACCTGGATTTGCTCTCCACACAGGCCCCCCCCCCCCCCGCCCACGTTACTAGTCTTGGCAGTGGGGGGGGATCAAGGCCGGGAGAACCCTAAACATTGGACCCCACTCGGGGTTCACAGTGGTTGTCGGGTGACCCCAGAAGCTGGCTTTGGAAACCGCCCACCCTGTGGTGCCAGCTCTCATTGATTGTGTTTCTGGAGGACAGTTTCCGAGGCTCAAAGGCTTCTGCCTTGGGCTCCCTAGTGACTTAATGCTGCTGAGTGACAGGTCTGAGCAGGGGAGGGTGGCAGCAGCATGGGAAAGGGAGCTGCCTTCTTACTCATTTTGGGCCGGGGGTCTCCTGTGGACGTGCAGGCTGGCCTCCGTCTGCCCCTCCCCTGCCTCTCCCCCTCCCTGCCGTCTCCGCCCTTCTCCTGGTTCCGGGTCAGGATCCAGGCCATCTGCTGGGGCCTTCCGCTGCTGCGGCAGCTAGCCGGGGCTTTGGCCCAGCCCTCCGGCTCCTGCAGCCTTAGCCTTGGGGAGCAAGTCCTCTTCTGGGATTTGGCACAAGAAAGAGGCCCCAGTCCCCTCAGCGACCTACAACCTGAGGGGCTGTCCTCAGTCAAGAAAGGACATGAGGCCTAAGCAAGCCACCCTGTGCATCCGGAGCAGGAAAGCCTTCCTGCCTCTCCCACCCCCACCTCAAGAAAAATTGCTTCGTGCGAGTGAGCTCAGAACACGCTGAAGGCAGATATAATAATTTATTATGAAGCCGCTCAGGCTCCCAGGATCACGTGGCGTGCCCCACCACCGCCACTCACCCGGTCTCCGCAGTGGGGTCACCCCAGCCTTGTTAGGGCTGCAGGAGCATCCCCCCTTCGAGGGGCACGGTGGGGGAGCCCCCCCCCCCCCCGAGCCCAGGGACACTCTGTATTTGCTCACAAACATTTCTTTCTGTGGTAATGAAAAATCCTCAGGAGGGATGATGGGAGAATCCCAGTCCAGATCCTGTGTGCGGCGCAGGACAGGGAGGCCCCGCCAGCCCGGCCCCGCGGGGTGTAATTACCCCAGGGGGGCGGCTGGGGGTGCGGACTGGTGCTTGAACTGGGAGCCAGCAGAAAATTCATCTCAGCCCTTAGCTTGTAATTAGAGAGCATGGAGGGAGCAGGCCCGAGGTCTGGTGCCGCGTAGAGCCCATGAAAGGAAGCGGTAATTACAGGGTCTGCGGGAGGCCGGGCGGGAGGCCTGCGCGCTGATTAATACACCCGCCACCCTCGAGGAGGGGAGGAGGCTGGACTGGGACCACGGTCCGGGGCGTGTTGGGCGCCTCCCTCCATCTAAGTCCTGCTGTTCGGAGCCTGGGGCGTGTTCTGAAGAATCCGAACGAGGTGGGTTTCCGGAGGGCTGCGGACGTCAGTGGGCCGGGCCAGCCCTGCACTTGCCTTCCCTTTGCCCCTTTTTTTTTTTTTTTTTTAAAGCTTTGTGCTGCTCTTGCTATATTAGAAGCGTAGGCAGAAGAGGCAAAGTATGGATTTAAAGACACCACATCGGGGAGGGGGAGAAGCAGGAGCGGCGAGGGGCACCCTTGGCTGCCGTGGCCGCCACCATCCGCCGAGGGGGGCCCCGGGGCGTTGTGCGGGTGCTGACGGCCCAGTGGGGTTTGCCGCGGGCTCTCGGCTCTGGGGGGCCGGCCCCAAGGGGGCCCAGGAGCGGTGGGATCTCACCTCCGGGCATCTGGCCCAGGAGGCTGGGTGGGCTGCTGGGGGTGGCCGGAGCCCCGTGCAGGGGAGGACAGCTGTACGGGTTGTAAATGAGAAGGCCAGGAGGCCACACGACCCGAGTCCCACCTGGCGGGAGAGCTCAGACAGCGGGGTGCAGGGGGGGCCTGTGCCCGCCTCCAGCGCTGCCCGGCCCTCCAGCTCTCATCCATCATTGGCCTTCACGCAGTGGAGCTTATTCCCAGCTGTTAGGATAATGAATTTACATGAGCTGATGATGTAGACGAGAATTCAGTCAATGGCCAGGAGCACAGAAGTTAATAAATACCTTCTCTGATGAGGGCACGGGGAGCAGGCACCCCATGGTCCCCTGGGGCCTCCTGAGGGTGCGGGGGCCGCCCCAAGGCCCGCTCTCCCCTCAGCCCACCCCTGCGGACTCCACGGTTGTGGCAGCGCCTGCCGTGGCCTCAGCCAGAGAGCACGTGCGTGGGGGAGGCCTGCGTCTGCCTCCCGGGGCAGGGCTTAGGGGGCAGGGGGCTCCCCCGAGGCTGCATCAAGTCAGAGTAGGTCTAGGGTGACCCTTTGCCAGGCGTCGGGGTCCTCTGAGTTTGGCCTCTGCCTGCCTGTCCTGGGTGCAAAGGAGCTGCCATCCCAGCTGCTGGTGGTCCCCCCAGCCCGCCCTCCGGGGGTGCACATGCCGAGGAGCAGGGCTAATTTTAGCTCCTTAATGAAGTGGCTGGCTTGGGATTCTATTTTAAGTGACCTGACATCAGCAGTAGCTTTCCTGGCTCGCAGCGCCCCTGGAGCCCACAGCTGACACTACGACAGAGATGTTTTGGGGGACCCCCAGGAACCCGGAGGGCTGCTGCCAGAGCCCGGGGAACAGGTGCCAGGCTTTGTGTGAGGAGGGGAGGTTACTCCGTGTCAGCAGCAGTGTGACTGTGTCATCCAGGGGGTAGCCGACCCCGGGAGGGCGCGGAGGGGGGTCTGCCCCCCCAGAGGCCCTGCTCACCAGGCAGGGGCAGGGGGCAGTAGGTGCGGATTTATTTGGGTTTGAGTTCCAGCAGGGGGGGCCCTGGTCTGAGGGGGCGCCTCCGGGCCCTCTGTTGGTGTGCCAGCTTCATGTTGGTGAGTCTCCATCTCTTTGATGACCACCCCCCCCATTTACTTATTTTACTTTGTTTTATTTTACTTAAACATTATTTAGATTTCATGTATTGGAGAGAGCACACACGCACATGAGCAGGGGGAGGGGCAGAGGGAGCGGGAGAAACAGACTCCCTGCTGAGCAGGGAGCCCCGCGTGGGGCTCGATCCCAGGACCCCGGGAGCATGAACTGAGCTGAAGGCAGATGCTTAAACCAGCTGAGTCCCCCAGGTGCCCCGATGACCCCCCCTTTTTTAACAACCTGGTTTACTGCAGAGAAGCTACAACATAAGAAGTGAGGCCTTTGTTCTTGCTGCCACTTGAAGACACCCACCAACACCTTAAGGGGCATGTGATCTTTGGAGTCTGGCCTGGGATCTGTCCTGTGGCTACCACCTGCCTGTCCCAGCACCTCGGTGCCATCCTGCCCAGCACTGTCAGCTGGCGGTCACAGCAGGTCCACCCGGGTCACCAGCTGGCCAGCCTGTCACATGGCCACTGGACAGGGGCCTCGCATCGGCTCCTGGGCCTTGGGGACTGTCACCGGGAGGTGGAATGACCCCACTGTCTACCCTCACTTCCCCACTCCTTGTTTCCTCGTCCCCATCTCTTACATCCGTGTGCAGTGTGGGGCAGGATGGGTCTGGATCTGGGCCCTGACCACTGTGGCGTGAACAGGATGTACGTGCTTTGTTGCAGTAATCTCAGCCCTGCTGTTAACCATCTGTCGGCCCTTGGATCCAAGCCTGGCCTCCCCATCTGTAAAATGGGCACAGTAACACCTTTCTTACAGAATTGGGATTAAAGAGAGATGACTGGCTCTCTAAGGACTGAGGGAACAGGGAGGGTGTGGTTGACGGTCGCCGGTGGCATCGGGGTGGGGGGGGGCCGTGTTGGTCATGGAGTATTTGCAGATGCCCCCTTCTGGGGCTCCAAGAAGGCAGGGAGATGGGGAGAGAGCTCGAGACGGTAGTCTTGGTCAGTAGAGCCTGTGGCGGTACCGTGTCAGTTATCCTAAGCTGCATAACGAACTCTCCCAGACTTAACATTTAGGGATGCGGGGTGGCTCAGAGGCTCCAAGAAGGCTGTGATTCAGCTGGCAGCCGGGGCTGTGGTCTCATCCAAAGGCTCATCCGGGAGTGGGGGGGAAGGAACACGGTTCTTGTCTGGAGGCGGCAGGAAACCTGGGACCCTGTGGGCAGCCTGAGCACGCTCCACTCAAGTGATGCGGGAGAGCGGCCACGGTGGTCTCTTCTCGGAAGTCACATGCCATCACTTCTACCATACTCTGTTGGTCAGAAGTGAGTCCGGAAGTCCGGCCCACATCTGGGGGCAAGAGAATTAGTCTCCACCCCTTGAAGGGATGAGCAACAAAGACTTTGTGGATGTGTTTTTCACTTTGGTGACACGTGTTTTAGCCGTGCATGCACACATGTTTATCCTTTCTGGTCGAGCATCCCGTTGAGGCCTCGGAGCGGGCAGGTGGTGTAAGGTGTGCGGGGAGGCCGTGTGGGGCTGTGAGACAGGGTTCGAGTCCTAGGCGTGCTGCCTGACTGTGGCCTTGCACCATCTGTATGACCAGGACCAGACTGTGAACAGCTGCTGGCCTCTCCTAGGCCCGTCTGGAGGCATCTTGGGAGATGACCCAGCCATGTCTAACTGATGTCCCCTGCGGGAGAGAGCCCGGGGTCCCTCCTCACGCACCTTGTCTCCCGGCAGCCCTGTGTAGCCACACCTTCCCCTGAGTGTTTCACCAGGACCAGTGGGGGCCTTATCCCCACAAGGCCTCCGTTTTACCGTGTAGCATCTCTAAGTGCTGTCTCTCCTTCCCAAAACAGCTACCAGCTCCCGCGTGTGACCCGTCCTCAGCCGCCACCCGCTCAGGCACATGGAACTGTGCTCTGCCGGCGGCGTGCACACCGGGCCATGCAGTCCCCAGCCCGGGGAGGGGACCATGGGGGGCACCCCAAGCAGCACGTGGACTTCTGACGCCACATCACCTGGTCCCCCAGGTGGGGCAAGCAGCACAATTCCGGAAGCGTGTATCCTGGTTTGCAGGGGCTGACCTGTGAGGCCACGGCCGGGCTCCTTGCTCATCTGGACCTGTGTTTCTGCTCCTCCATAGGCTGGTGGACTGTTTAATAAATGGCCCCTGGTGTGCACCGGGCACACTCTATAAAGTCCCTCGTGTTAGTTCTTTGAAACCTGTCTAGGTGAACCTACAAGGTAGACTTTGTCCTTACTGCATTTTACAGACAAGCAGACAGGCCTAGAGAGGCAAAGGTACTTGCCTGAGGTCATCCAGCTTTGAGGCTACAGAGCAGGATTCATGCCCCGGGTACCTGGCAGCCAAGTGAATGCTAAGCGTGACCTTCGGGCCCCCACTTCCTCACTCCATGAACTTGGCCACACCTCCTGCCCCCCTCTGTCCCCACTGTCCACTGGAGGAGGAGAAGGTGCCAGTGGTAGCCTGGGGCCACACTCCTAGAGTGTAACATCCATTGTGCTCAGTGGTCCTCCAGGGGCCAGCTGGGTGCTGAGTTGGCCAAGAATGACCCTGGCCTGAGACCTGTGTTCTTTGGCAATCAGGCTTCTGGGGAAGGGACCCTCACACCCCCCTGGATTCTTGGGTTTCTCTACTGAGAGTCACCCCCCACCCCTGCTATTTCAGGAAGAGGAGGATGCGCGGGTCAGCCGGGGGTTGGCGCTACCCCACAGCTGGGAGACTGGCAGACTGGCTGTGGCCACCGGGGCGCTTGTGGGGGTCCTTTGTTCCCAAGCACAAGCCCTCAATATTGTCTTGGATGCGCCAGCCTGAGCCCCAAGGATGGCTCTTCCTGCCCCACCTGGCGCTCTGGGACTCGGGCTTTAGGATGTGCGTCCAGGCCTGTCCTCTCTCCTGGCTAGTTCTGGGGGCAGCAGGTGGGTGCCTACCCCTGCCTGACCCCCCTTGTGGGGATCCCCCTCTTCTCACCCGGCCGCCTTCCAGCCTGCTGGCCCACAGGGTTGGACATGGAAGCAGGTTCCAGGTAGACTCCTTTAGACTCAGTGCAGAACCCGGCGGAGGTGAGGTGGGCTCTGGGGGCCATGGAGAGCCTCTTGGGGTGTGGGCCGCAGCCTGGGGGGGGGTCCCTTGCCACCACCCTGCGAGAAGTGCACGTTTCTTGCCCTGTTGTGTTCTTGAGTGTTCTAGGATTGTGTTCCTCCACGCACTACTCCCAAGGACCCTTCCCCGGATGCCTGTATGGTATTCCTGGAGCCTGCCCCTCCTGGGTGTCCATCTGGGGGTTTGGAAGTCAATTTGCTTTTCCCTGCACACGACCTGTGACCCCTGCCAGTCGCAAGGCCATCGGGCTTGATTTACACCCCTGGAACGCACCCACAGCGAGGGGGCGGGGAGCGGGGCCTGGGCCGGGCCGGTGGCCCCGAGAGGGCAGGGAATGGTAATGGAAAACTTATTTATGGCGCCTCTTCCTCGGCTGCCTGAGTTGGGCCTTTATTGATTGGGCAGTTGGGAGGCAGTTCAGCCTCCTCGTTGACACTTGGACGAGACGTGAGAGGCTGGGGGCCTGTGGGAAGGTGGCTCTTTGCCCACTGACAGTGGGTCAGACTACAGTTGTGTGTCTTTGGTCTGCAGGCAGGGTGTGCGGGGCGGCCGCGTTCTCTCCCCGACGGCGCACGCAATGGCCGATGGGGCCGTTCTCCGAGGCATCTGTGCCGCTGGGGACCTGCCAGCATCCCGGGTGGCCTGCCTGGGGTCAGACCCTGAGTCTGTTTTCTCTAGAATGGGGGCAGGTGCAGCGCCTCCTTGTCCCTCCTGCACGCGGGAGCAGATGCTCTGGGATCCTGCTGGGCTGAGCCGTCTGGCGTCTGCAGTCCCGGGGTGCTGGGTGCACTTGAGCCTGTGACCATGGGTCCACAGGGGTGGGGGCGCCGTGGCCCCACTCTCTCTGTGACGCTGGCCCTCTTCTGCCTTGCCTGTGCTGCTGGCGCCGCCCGCATCTGCTCCCGCTCCCTGTCCCTTGCATGCTGCTCGCTGGTGCCGGACCCCCCGCGCCCCGCGGACCCCCGCTCTGGTGCTGGGCCCTCCTACTCTCTGGGTGACCTCTGGTTCTTCTTTTCCTGTTTCAGGCATGAGCCATGAGCCCAAGTCCCCTTCACTAGGGATGCTTTCCACCGCGACCAGGACCACCGCCACCGTCAACCCCCTCACCCCCTCGCCGCTCAATGGCGCCCTGGTGCCCAGCGGCAGCCCCGCCACCAGCAGCGCGCTGTCGGCCCAGGCCGCGCCGTCCTCCAGCTTTGCCGCCGCGCTGCGCAAGCTCGCCAAACAGGCGGAGGAGCCCAGAGGTAAGAGGCGCGCCCGCCAGGCTGCAGCCCGAGGGGGGAGCGCAGCCCCCTCCCCCCGAGCAGGAGCTGGAGCCGCCCCGGGGTGGGCTCCTGGCCACTCCGCTGTCCCTCGCGCTGCCTCATTCTGGGGGGCGGGTGGCGCCATCCCAACTGCAGGCCCTCCCAGCCCCCCGCCCGGCCGGCGAGCCCACCCCACCCTGGCACCTCTGCTTTTTGCTTCTGCCTCTCTACCGCCTCTGTCCGGCCTTGGCTCCAGGGGCCACTGCGGGGGTGGCCACGGTCTCTAGAAACCCACTTGATCTCAGAGTGGGGGTCTCTGGGACAGCTCCCCCCACGACTACCTAACTCCTTGAGGCAAGGATTGCGTGCCGGCGTGGATGGGTGTCGCCCAGATCGGAGCCCTGGCTTCTGGGGTCACTTGGGCTGTGACATGCTGTGTGGCTCTGGGCAAACGCTGACCCTCTCTGAGCTTTGATCTTTATTCGGAGGCTCCCTGGGCCTCCGGCTTCAGGCCCTTCTGGGACCACCATCTGGTTGCCCATGTTAGTCTGGGTCATGGGCTGCTGGTTGGACAAGAGGGTGGGAGGCAGTTTGTGGCTGGGGCTGCCGGGAGACCCAGGCCGGTCTATGGACTTGCTGCTCAGACATGGGGCTGCCCTCTGGGCAGAGGAAGCAGGGACCTAGGTACCTCTGCCTGCCATCTGTTTTGCCCCAGAAGTCTAGGGCTTGCGTCCCAGGGCCCTGTGTGGGGAGGACACATGTGTCTGTGTGTGCAGAGGCTCCGCAGCTTGGCAGGAGGGACATTTGCCCTGACTTGGGGTGGCTGGGGGTCTTCGGAGTTCTGCATCTCTCCTCTTCACGGTTGTTGGGCAGTGAGCTCGGGATTGACGGGGTGGGCCGCGGCCTGGGAGGGCAGACCGCTGGGGCCTGGCTTTGTGTCCGCCTGGGCAGAGCGTGATTGCTGGCAGCCCCACACACTCCTCACCCTCCACGCCCACCAGGGCACACTGCCTGGTGTTGTCCGAGTGCGCCCGGCCGGTATTGGGAGGCCCTGCTGTCCCAGGCCACAGCGTGCCACGCAGCTGGGGCACAGATGGCCCCACAGAAGGCAGCGAGCTCCCTGCCCGTCGTGGGGGTGCGCACACAGCGGGGACGGGGTGGCTGAGACTCGGTGGTCCCCTCAGAGGTGACGGGATGCCCCCGTGGCAGAATTTGCCCGGCAGCTCCTTGCTCTGGCTGTGTCCTTTCTCAACGTTCAGAAGGCAAGTGTTGGCACGTGGGAAAATGCTGATTCCGCTCGCGCAGAGTCACCGCCAATCGTCCCTGCACCTCAGGGGACATGTCCTGGTGACACCTCACTGCTGCAGAGTACGTGGCCATGGAAGGGCCCTTTTCTTCCTTGCAGAGGCAGGCAGGGGAGGTCTGTAGACGGGGGATCATGCCAGGACCGTGGGCCCAGGGCACGAGCCTGCCTCGATGGTGCTGTCTCCTCTCCGCTGCCCTAGGCTGGTCTGGTCTCGGCGTCCGGCTGGAAGGACAGGCCAGCAGGCAGCCCACGTGCCAGAGGCTTCCGGGCCTCACTGGCTGGGAACAGAGTGTGTTGCTGGCAGAGGCCTGGCCCGGTGGCTGGGGTGCCCTGTTCTTCGCGGCTCTGACCTGGGCGTTCTGTGTGCTCGCTGTCCTGGAGGCGTGAGTCCTCGGTGGGGGGCTGGGAGAGGGAAGACCAGCCCCAGCCACACTGCCCAGAGCCATTACATCGTGGGAGCGTGGCATCTGCAGCTGGCTGACCGGTCACTCCGTCCTTCAGAGGGGAGGGCCGAGGTTTGGGAGCAGTGTTTGAACCCGGGACGCCCCCCACTCACGTTCCTCTGTGTGTGCACCTCGGCTCTCGACACCCTGTGTCTTGAGAATGGTAGGCTTTCCAGCGGTCGACAAGCCAGGTTCCGAGAGTTTGAAGCCATGGCCGTGAGCTCCGTGTTCCATTCTTGATCGGCTCCACCCCTCCCCCACCCCCCAATCAGGCCTCAGTTTGAGAAAACGAGGAAGTGCTGTCCCTCTCGGGAGCATCTCTGGGCTGCACCCTGTGCCTGGTCCCCTTTTTCTCACTCAGTCGCCCTGTGACCTTGCCGTCTCCCCCATCAGCAGAAGGGGCTCACAGCCCGGAGTTGCTTAGTGTACAGATGGTGAGGCTGAGGCTCAGAGACGTCAAGTCATGAGCCCGAGGCACACAGCTCGTTAGGACGGTAGCCCTGGGTGGAAGCCCCCTCGCCCCTGGACCCACCTCGGTGGTGCGAGGGCCGCGGGTGATGGGGGTGTCGACTTCCAGAAGCCTGGGGGCAGCAGGGGCACGAGGGGGAGAGCCAGCAGCCTCCTTTGCTTCTGCCCTGCCTTTCCAAACCCTGGAACCAGAGACCCGCCGGGGGCAGGGGGTGCTTTGCTGGGCTTGGTGGTCAGGGAAGGAGCAGGCTAGTGGTTGAATTGTAAAGATTGATTTAGTGCCATGAGAGCCCTCTTGTAAAGCAGTAAGGTGCTGTGGTCTTTGGGGTCTTCAGAGACATGCGGGCGTGACCCCTAACTCCCAGACCACGGTCGGCTGGGGTTGGGGGGGGCACTGAGCGCATGTGCCTGGAGTTCTGGGGCCGTCCCCACGCGGCATGCCAGGACTTGGTTCCTTCTCACGGCCGAATGACCTTGTGCCTGGCTGGCACCCCACACCGGTCACTGGCTGTCGTCCGCGGGGCTGGGGGACACCACTGAGCCGCGGGCTGGCTGCTATCCCTCGTCCTAAGCAGCGGAGGGGAATTTGGAAGCCGTGGACTCAGGTCCCAAGACCCCACAGCCTCCGGCCCCTCCCTGGCTTGTTGCTGACCTTCCCCCCTCTCCCCAGGGCCCCTGTCTCTGTCGGCACCCTGTGGCCGACTGCCCACAGCCTTGTCTCTGTGGACAGAGAGGTCCTGGGTGGAGCCAGACCTCCACGGGGGTGGTGGGGGAGGCAGGGCCTGTCCTGGCGGCCACGTGCAGCCTGGGGCGTCTCCGGCTCACCTCTGACCCCCGCCGCCCTCCCTTGCTGTGCTGCGCCCCCTTGTTCTGAGCAGTGGCCCAAGCTCTCCCCTCCACTTCCCGAGCTAACGTCTTCCCTCACATGGTCGTGTCCCGAGGGTACAGTTGAAACATTCAGTTCACAGAGGACGTCACCTCAGTGCCTTAGGGTTTGCTCTACCTCTAGAGAAAGGATGAGAACCGCCGTTTGGTGGGGGATTGTCTGTGTCCCAGGGCGCTGAGGTGCCTTTTTGGCAGCCAGACCCCCCGGGGGGCCGTGTGGAGTGGCTGTGGGCACCACGAGGGCCTGGACCCGCCTCATCCCCCGGCTCTCATCCTTGCTGTGTGACCTGGGCACGTCGCTTTACCTCTCTGGGCTGCTTTCTTGCTTTAGAGAGCTCATCCTCATAGGTTTGGATTCAGAGAAAACACACTAGGGCCAGGCAGGGCAGCTGCGTGCACCATACAGGGGCCACTGTGCCCCCCTCCCCCACCCCTGACCCCTGCGCCACAAGGGGCTGGAGGGGTCTCCCTAGGAGGGTCCTAAAAAGGAGAGGGTCTCCGTGGGAAGGGGGTGGGCTTGGACTTGTGGACTTGCTATCACCCCTGCGCTGGGGGTCAGCTGCTGGCTCCATGGCTGCCCTCTGTCTCCGGGTCCCTCCTCTTTACCCCTCGCAGGGAGTGATCACACCCACGCAGCACATTCTTCTGGAAGAGACTTGGGGTCTGACCCCTGGTTGATCCCAGCTGTACCCATGAGACCGTCTCTCCATGACAGGCCAGGGCGTGCCCCACTGAGGTGCAGCAGCTTGCGTGGAGCCCCTTGCTGCCGTGGTTGCTGGGCGACCCCCCCCGCCCCCCCGTTTCTCTGGCCACAAAAAGGTTGTCCTCCTGGGCCACTCGGCCCTCTGTCCTCTCCCGAAGCTGCTTGTCCAGCTCCAGCATTGGCCTGGCCACCTCATCCCTGCCTGTCCCCCCACCAGAGCCTCTTCTGGACACAGACTGTACCCCCCCACACACATACACCCTTACATTGGCATTTGAAGCCCAGTTTTAGCCTTGGAACGAGCCCCAGCCTAGGGACCCCAGGACCCCACTGACCCTCAGAACGTCCCAGCCTCCTCCACGGCCTGCCTTGCAGGGCTTGTCGGGACCTCCAGCTACCCTGTGAGCTCAGAGGTGCTTGTTGAATGACTGAGTGAGGGCATGAGCCAGGAAATGCCACAGCCCCTCCATCTGCCCTAGGAGCTGCCCTAGGTGGGGGGGCACCCCCCTCCCCAGCGGCCCTGACCCTTCCCCCAAGCTCCCTGCAGAGGGCGAGCCTGGGCGCCCGCATCCCTGCCGGCCGGAGCATGACGCTGCAGAGGCAGCTGCCAGGCGCTGGCTCTGACAGGCTGTGTGGCAGTGTGCTCGCCTCGCCTCCACCCTGCGGCAGGCACCTCCCGTGGGGCTGCAGCGCCCTTGTGCAGAGGGCTGGGTGGGGGCCGCGGTGCAGAGAGGCTCTGCGCCTCCCCTGACCCCACCCCTGGAACCCACCGGGAAGGTCCTAACTCTGATGTGTCGTCCTTGCGCGCCCAGCCCACCTTTTCCGCCTTGCACATCGCTCGCCTCCGCCGAGGGCAGGTGTCTCTGGGCAGTCCCTGCTGTGGCCTGGGGGTCCTGGCCGGGCAGAGGGAGCTGGGCGGGCCCCGAAGCCTCTGGGGCCTGTTCAATCCCTGCAAAGTGTGTCAGGCACGTGGTGTTGCCACCCTGGGCCCTGTGGGGTGGCCCACAGCCTCCCCCGAGGGGGCGTCTGCCAAGAGCACCGGCCCCAGGGGCGGGGGCAGCTGGACTTGAATTTCTAACTCTGCAGGTCCAGAGCCCCTAACCCGGGTGCCCCTGCCCGGCTTCCTTCCATGGCGCTTCTTGGCTGCCTGCCTCATCTTGTCGCTGGCTTTGCAGGCAGGTCTGGTTACCGTTGGGCCTCGGGAGCTGCCGGAACAGAGGTCCTGTCCCTGAGCCCTGGCGAGGGTGCAGGTGGGACCCTGCCCACCAGTGTTGCCATCATGCAGCCGGCCTCCCTGCTGGCCCCTGAAATCTGCCTCTTTCAAAGAAAACAGCCAACCAAACCCAGGAAGGAAAGGTCCTGCCTGGCGCGCTCCCTGCGTGCGTGTGTCCGCCGTGCGCTGGCATTTCCCTGTGGGTACCTGCGGCCCCATCTGTCTCCGGGCACAGGTGTGAGCTCGTGGTGGCGGTGGGAGACCTTCTCCTCTATCCGCTGGGCTCTGGGGATTCTGGAGGCAAGGGCCGGAGGGCAGGGGAGGCCAGAGCTGGAGGAGAGCAAGGCCTGGGAGCTGCATGTGCCCCGGATGCAGGGAGGTGGCAGGGGCACAGCTGGCTGGGCAGGGAGGGTATGACCAGAACGGTGGACCGGGGGGCGATGCTCGGCGTGGCAGGCCTCCCCTGGCTGTGGAGACACGCCACTGACTTGGCCCTGTCCCCCCCCCCCCGCCCCGAGCTCCCTCTGTGCTCCTCGCCAGCCCCAGTGCCGCTCATCGACCAGTAACAGGCCCCTGGAACGTGGTTCAAAAGACAGACCCACACTTGTCTTTGCCGATTTGGGTTTATGGACGGTGACGTGGTGGCAGATCGGGCACAGGACCGCGCCGGTGGCCGTGAGGCGGGACAGGGCTCCCACTGCTCTGTGCCGGAGGGCGCGTTCTGGGGAGGCCGACTCTGGGACTGTCCGCGGAGTTGTGTCCAGCCGACTGCCGGCCTCCCAGGAGGCTTCTTGCGGGCCCCACGGCCCCTCAGCCTTGCAAGCAGAGGGGGCCACGCTGATGGCCAGTCTGCTTTCTGGGTCCAAACGGCGTTCCCCCACCGGGCCTGGGGAGATCGGGGGAGGATGGGGAGGGCAGGGCACCCCGGAAGCGCGAGGCAGTGGAGGCTGTCCATCCTCTGGAATACAGCAGTCTGCCCGGGGACCCTCCGAGGTCAACCTGGGGCAGGACAGACTGTAGGGGTGAGCAGAGGGCCCTGGCGAGCAGGTGCGCGCAGGGTCCTCGGGTGCCCCCGCCCCACCCTGGTTGTGGCCGAGGGTTCCAGGTTGATGCTTGCCCTGGGTGAAGCCTGGCAAACGCTTGCTGGGACGGGAGTCCTGCGCTTGGTCCCTCCCACACACAAGTCTGTCCCTGCGGTGCTGCCCCTGCCAGGCCCCCCAAGCTCGGGTGGCCCGGCCCCCGGAGCGGGCATCCCAGGAAGACGTCCTCAGGGTCCCTTTTTAGGGAGACTGTTCTCTTGTCTTCTCCCTGTCGTCAGGGGTGAGGCCCCGGGGGCACGAGGCCAGCGCGGTGTCCCCGAGAGCTGGCCTCGCCCTGCCTGCGCTACAGGGCTGGGGTGGGTGGGGGGTAGGTCATCGTGGTCGTCGTGGCTTGTGTGTCTGGGAGAGCGGACAGTTGCGGTTTTGTTTCCAGTCTCCCCCCGAGTCTGGGGTCTCAGCTGTTAATTACATGTGCCCGGCGGCCCCGGCGCTAATCCTCCGAGTCAGACAGCAGAGGGGACGCCGCGTGCCTCCAGTTAATGAGGGCGGGCACAGCGGTATTGCCACTGCGCGGGAGCAGGGTCGGGGTGGCTGCTCGCTCATTGTGGGTGCGTGGTCAGGGATCGATCGCCTGCTCTGGCCAGCCATTGACGCCAGCCCCCCGGGGGATGAGGCTGCTAATTGTCGATGGCCTCCTGGTGCAAGTGCACCTGGGCCCCCCAGCTCCCCCCGCCCCGCCCCTCACCCCTTGGTGATTAGAAATGAGGTTAATCCAGAGAGGCGAGCTAATGGCGTGAGGCGGGGCCTTTTCAAGGGGAGGAGAGCGGCCTGGGGGGCCTGGTGCTGGCAGGTGCTCCTGCTTGCAAGGCCCCCCAGGGCTGCCGCACCGTGGGGTCCCAGCCGTGTGGGCCCCCTGGCCCATCTGCCCAGCGCCTGGAGGCCCAAAGCCCACTTGGCCTTTGACCCCGGCTTTTCCTCCAGGCTCTTGCCGGCCTCTGCCTTGACCGCCGGTGCTCTTGGCCTGTGTGCATTTTCCTTGCCTCCTTTTTCGGCTCCAGAGCGCACCTGTCTGTCCCCCCTCCACCCCCGGGCACAGGGTAGACAGGGCTGCCCAGGCTATGGGCCTGGCAGCTGAGCGCGGGGCTGAGTGGGAGACAAGCTGTGAGCGCAGGAGACATAGCAGTCGTCACAGAGCCAAGGGGCTGGGCACACCAAACGAAACGGGTCTCTGCGTACAAGGGAGGGTAGCCGGCTATAGAAAGGGGGTCCTGACGCCCACGGCCACACGCACACACCGTAAAAACCACACTGAGTGAGCAGCAGCAGGGGAGGAAGGTCACATACCGTGGGTCATTTACAGGAACCGCCCAGAGTAGGCACATCCTTGGAGACCATGCGGATTGGGGGCTGGGGGCTCGGACTTCCTTTCTGGGGTGATGGCGGCCCCTCTGTGAAGGTGCCGGGACCGTCGAGTTGCACGCTGGAGGTAGGCATTGTGTGGTGTGGGGCTTGCCTGCGTGCAGCCATTGCCACCCAAAAAAGGAGAGCCATAGAGGTTCCGTGGAAATTGTATTTTAAGGAAAAGATCCCTCATCTAGCGTGTTGTTCTGTTTTTTTGGTTTTTGGTGGTTTTTTTTTTTTTTTTTTTTTTTTTTCAAAAATACAGAGTGGAACTTTTTATCACAATCTAGATAAACCAGAGAAAAGCGCACAGATGGCCAGTGTCCGGGGGCAGGGTCTTGGAGTGACCCCACACCTCAGGGGCCAGCCGCCTGCTATCACCCCCGCCCCAGCGGCCGGACCGGGCCTTGCCTGGCTGTCTGCGCTCCAGCGGTTGCGCCGCCTGCTGCCCCCGCGGGGGGGCGCTCCGGCCTGAGGACGGGCCCCATGCCGCCCCTTTGCCGTGTCTCTGGTGGGCATCAGCCCCGCGTTGCTGGGTGTGGTCCCCAGAATGGGGCTGCCGGCCTTGAAGATGCCGCTGGTTTTGCAAAGTTGCACATACCTGGGTGACGGTACAGAACTAAGCACCCAGCTGCCTCTCGGTCAGCAGCTCAGCACGGGCGGCAGTCCACCAGCCCCCGAGGCGGCTCTGCCCGCGGGACTGGCTGGATCTGCCTGTGACAACGCCCCCCCACCCCCCGCCCAAAGCCGAGGCGGTCATGAAACCAGCTTTGGGTGCAGGACGGGCTGGTCACCGACTTGGGCAGACGTAGCTTGTTTCGAAGCCTCAGGCTGTCCCCACTGGGACGGGAAGGTGGCCCTGTTGTACAGTACTGACCCTCCCCCAGTGGTAATGACCTCTGCCCGGGGGGTTCAGGCCTCACCCAGGGTAGTGGGGAGCAGAGCTGGGCTTGGTCCAGCTAGCGTGGGGTGGCAGAATTCTTGGGGTGGGGGCTGTGGTTGCTGCTTCATCTCGGGAATCGGGGGTCACAGTTCAGGGCCAGCAGCCCTCGGGCAGTTCCTTGAGGGATACCCGGCCTCCGTGGTGGTCTTAATATTGCTGAGCAGAACGTGCTGCTGGGCTGCTGTGGGGCTTGGCCTGTGCACTTGAGCCTGGGTGTCTCCTTGGGGCTGCCCTGTACAGTTGCACATGCCGTGTACTAGCCTAGGGAGTCCTGTTGCTTAGGTCGAGGCTCTGTCCCGATGTCGCCGGGGCCTCCACGTCCAGCCACTCTACTTCCTAGCGACGCTGCTGAGGCCACACATGGCTGGTCAGGGTCCCTGGGGCAGGAAGGATAGATGGCACTGCAGTGACCCCTTGGCAGCTGGGAGGTTCCATCTGGTAACGTGAGTGTGGCCACTGGAGGTGGTATGGAGACAGGGTGAGGGTCCCTCGGCCCTCAGGAACGAGGCAAGTTTGGAGTGAGATCTGGGAGGATGCCTGCACACCGATGGGATTCTCCTTCCGCGAGGAGCTGTCTCTGCTGACCTTGCTTCCTTTTCCCCCCACCCACGTGGGGCTCTTGCCAACGGAAGGTGCCCGTGGGGACCCTTCAGAAGGGTCAGTGTTTGCCCTTTGAGTCCAAGAGCAAGACGGGGCGTCTCCAAGCCGCTGTTTGGGATTGTCAGCGGTGGCCTCCTCGTGCAGCTCGGCCAGAGCCCCTGCACCCCACCCCGCCCCCTGCCCGTGACCATAGCTGACCGTGTGTCCTGCCTCACACGTGGCCCCAGCTGCTCTCGTGCTTTCAGGTGAAGTAGGGCCCGTCTGGGACGGGGGCTTGGGTGGCGTGAGCCAGCGTCTGTGGCCCCACCACGGTGTGGGCACGTGAGGGGGTCTCCTTCCCGAGTGCAGGGTGGATGTGAGTACGCGCTGTGGATTTCGCCGGGCCCGGGCTGGGCTCTCGACGACCCCCAGACAGTGCTGGACTAGCCCGGGCCAGACGGGTGCCTGCTGGGGGGCCGGGACCTGGGAAGGAAGCATGGTGACCTCCTTGCTGCCCGTTGGCGGGGGGAGCAGCCATCAACCTGAGCAGCCGACGAGGGCCTTCTGCAGGGGACCCTGGAGCGCTTTCCTCCCAGCCGCGCCCTAGGCCCTGCCCGGCCCGCCTTAAGCCCTGGGCCCCCCACCGGCTCTGCCGCCTCTACCCTGCCTCCAGGGGTACAGCGGGGAGGAGTGGGCTCCAGGGTTCTTTGGGTGGGTGGGCAGAAGTGATCTGGGGCCAGGTAGCCGTCTTGGTTGCACGACTCTGAATGTGCTAGAAACCAGGGACCTTTGTGTTGTAAATGGCGCCCCAGATCTGAATTTTAAAAACTTAGGAGTAGATTGCAGTGGATATCTAAGAAAAAAGATGAGCCTGCCGTGGCCGTTTCCGCATGTCCCTGCCCGGCCCGGCCCGTCCAGCACGCCGGCCGCCGGGGCCTCCTGTAAGCCCTCTGTCTACAAGCACACACCCGCTGTTCTGAGGCTGGGGGTCTTGCCCCCGCCCGCGCTGGGAGCACGTCTGCTCTGCCGGGGCTCCGGGCTCCATCGGTGCGTGGAGGGGTCACCCTTCCTGGCTGGCCTGCGTGCGCTCCCGGCTCCTTTCCCCTTTGGGTTGGGGCTCAGGGCTCAGGTGAGCTGGGGTGTGGCTGGGGACAGCCAGAGCCCTGGGTGGGTGTGACCCCCACTCACGCTGCTGTATCTTCCTTCTCCCGCAGGGTCTTCACTGAGCAGCGAGTCGTCCCCCGTGTCCTCGCCGGCCACCAACCACAGCTCCCCAGCCAGCACGCCCAAGCGCGTGCCCATGGGCCCCATCATCGTCCCCCCTGGGGGCCACAGTGTGCCCAGCACGCCCCCCGTGGTGACGATCGCCCCAACCAAGACCGTCAATGGCGTCTGGAGGAGCGAGAGCCGGCAGGTGAGCGCCAGGGCACGGGGGCGGAGGCGGGTGCGGCCACGGCCACGGGAGGGCAGCGCTTGGGGCCCGAGACCCCACGGCACGCTCACCTGGAGGATCTGTGTGTTGGAAGAAAATCCGAGGGTGCCAGTCAGGCGGCCACAACCAAGCACCAGACCAGGGGTTCACACAACAGATGTATCCTTTGTGCTTGTGGCCCCCGCTGTGGTCAGGGTGGCTGTCCCCTGAGGCCCCTCTTCTGGGTGTGGAGATGGCCGCCTTCTCCCTGGGTCCTCACCCGGCCCTCCCTCTGTGCGCATCTGTGTCATGATCTCCTTTCTTGATGACACCGGTCATGTTGGGTCACGGCCAACCGGAATGACCTCTTCATGGGCCCTCCCAACGTGCTCCCGTTTTGAGGACCTGGGGGTCAGTGCCCCGACATGAGAAATGGGGGGGCGGACACTGTTTCGTCCTTAGCCCCGTGTGAAGCACTTAGAATGGTGTTTGCACACATCCTGGCACTTGGTAAACAGCAGCTGATGGGATTATTGCTCCAATGAGGATCCAAGTAGGGAAGATACCAGCATTTCCTGTTTCCGTCTTAGTTTCCAAAGCCGCCGCCCCCCCTCCCCTCCCCGGTACTTGGGGACTCCCTGGTGCAGCTGCTCCCCTGCAGAAGGCCCTGGGAGCCTTTCCGCATCCCCGCCCCGGCTGACCCCCCTCCCCAGCGACACCCGGGACTCCCGGTAGGGGGGTGGGCGGGTGGGGAACCACTGTGGGTACCCAGCAGGGAGGTGGAGAACACTGGCCGGGTTTTTCTGCCTAGTTCCCATGGGGGTGGCAGTACTCAGAAGTACTAATGAGACCACACGAAAAGTGGAAGTGGAGAGGCAGGTGGGCACCAGGGCCGCAGGCACCCCCGGCGTCTTGGTGATCTGTCTTTACTCTGCCCTGGGGGATGGGGGTAGCCAGCCTCTGTCTCTGTCCACAGAGGGGGTGGCCGTCGGGCAGGCCCTGACCCAGGGTGAGCATCCACAAGGACCCCAGCTGGTATCCCTGAATGCCTAGCAACAGCTGTAGGCTGGGACCCTGCTGGGTGTGGCCCTGCGCGCATCTCGAAGCGGCCGTCTCGGCCCTTGGCTCTGCCCCGTGTGCGGTTTGGGGGGTGGGAGAGCCTGCGTAGGGCCTGGTGGGCAGATTCCAGCCAGAGGGGTTTGGAGACACCTGAGCTGGCCCTGGTTTAAGGGAGGACGAAGGGTCTTCAGGTGGGCTCGCTGCCTCTGGCGATCCGCCTTGACCTCAGGGCCCCCGGGGCGGGGGGGTCCTGCCTGCCGTGTCCCTGGCTCAGCCCTGACTGGTGCCACCCGCCAGGGCCCACCCTGTGCCCTTTGCCCTGCCCCAGAGGGGCTTCCTTCCCCCCCTTATCGGCCGGGACTGGACGCCTCCCATGTATTTCCCTCCTCGAGCGCCTGCGCCGTGGGAGTCCTCCGAGGGTCTCCTCCGAGGGTCCTGCCTGTCTCGGAAACATTTAGTCACCCCAGAGAAAGGGCCGTGATAGATCTGCTCCAGCCATTTACCACCGCGGCGCTTAATGAAACACTAATACCACCAGGGAGGGCGGCGGGACGGGAACTGGATTAGCAGATGATGTATGGCTCATCAGCTCCGCACAAAGGCTCAGTGGAGAATGTAATCCTTCTGGGGAGCGGAGCCGGCAAGAGGCGTGAAGGTGGGGAGGGGATGGGGGGGCGCCTCCCGCCAGGTGGGGCGTCGTGGGGGCGGGGCTGTGGGCCCTGTCCGTCACCGGGGTCGCCAGGGTCCTGTCTCCCAGGTAGTGGGAGCCACAAAGGACCGCTGAAATGAAAAATGGTTTATTTTCAAGCTAACAGGGCATGTCCTGCTGCCTGCCTGGGAGCCTCTCTCTGAGCGCCGGAGAATGCCGGATTTCCCTCCCTCCCGTCCCCCCTTGTCCTCCCTTCATCGGTACAGCTGTGCCTGCAGCCGCCGCTCGGAAATAAAAGCTGCCCCCAGATGCTCTTTGCCGCGCGCCCGTCTGCCAGGACGGCGGGGGGAGCCCCGCGCGCTCTTGGGGTGCCCCCGGGGTGGCCCGGGCAGCCTCTGAGCACCCCAGGAAGGCCGACCTCGTTCCCAGGTGCCCGTCACCAGCTTGACGGGGCTGCAGCCAGACGGAAGGCGCGTGGGTCCAGCCCGCCCGCCCCTCCCCCAGGCTCTCCGGCGCCTTGTTTGTCCGCTGCAGTGGGAAGGTGCCATCTGGCCCAGCCGCCTTCAAGCCGGGCTTTGTCCCACTGAGGGGACAAGGGGCTTCTGGGGACGGTGCACTCGCGAGCCCCCCCCCCCCCCCCCCCGCATCAGGGGCTACCCGGGGGGCTTGGCTCTGCTGCGGGATTCTGTACACAGTGCCTGGAGCTTCTCCCCAGATGTGGTCCTTGGGGCGAGGACTTCCTCCGAGGGTTCTGCCGTCCAGCCCCTTGGCTACCGCCACTGTCCCGCTCGGGCAGCTGAGGAGCCTCCCTCTCCAGGGGGTGTGCTGTGTTCAGTCCGTCCCGGGCCACAGGCACGGGGCCATCTCCATCCCCCGGCGGCCCCCACGAGGGGCAGAGCGCGGCAGCCGGGGGGTGTGGGGCCCCCGTGCCACGTGATAGGCACGTGGGAGGACCCAGCAAGCCCTGACCTGCCAACGGCCCCTGCGACGTTCGCGTGGGCGGGCCCCGTGCTGGTCCTCCACCCTGCTTCCCCTTGATGTCCGTGCCTCTGTCCCCGTCACACTAGGAGCTGGGGCTGCGCTTGGCACCCTTGACAGGTGGAGAAACTGAGGCACAGAGCAGCGATGGGTCTCCTCTAGGGTCTCCAGGCCCGGATGGGAGCCCGTCCTGCCGTCCACACAGGGATCTGCGGGACCTGAGGCCAGGCGTGGGCCCCTGTAGAGAAGTCTCTGGAACAGTGGGAGGTGGGAGTTCTGGGCGGCTCGCTTTGCCCCAGGCTGTTGGTGTGCGTGTCCCCTTGATACCGCCACGTGAACGCCCCTTCAGGGAAGGGCAGGGCAGGGTTCGCGGACCTGCGAGGACCCCGCCGTGAGCAGAGGGGCTGTGCCAGCGTGCCGGCAGGAACAGATGTTGCCGCTCATTAAAAATTCCAATCAGCGGCCTGTCTCCTTCGATTAATTATCACGGATGTGTCTTCTGGAAGGCCGGGGCGGGCACGGCGGCCGCCTGGCACTGGCCAGGCCCTCCTCAGCTGCCCCCACGGCCCACCCCGCCCTGGTGCCGGAGGACTGGGGGGGTCAGAGGGCGCAGCAGCTCTGCTCCTCCCCTCCCGCGCCTGCGCCGCAGAGCCTCGGACCTGGCCGAGCCGGGAACACACGTGGAGGAGTAGGGAACAGGCCATCTCCTGCGGGGACGGGGCTCAGCCGCCACACGTCCGGTGGCCCCCCCGCCTTGTTTTCAAGGTGTGCTTGGTGTTTTGCGACACGGTGGAAACACCACGGATTTGGGGTGGACAGGCCGGGTTTGACCCGCCCCCCATGACTGCCGCCTCCTTTCTTGCGGCCCTGGTTTGCTGTCTATCAGGAGCGGCCAGACCGGATGCCGGGGGGGTAGGGTGGGGGACGTGGCAGTCCAGCCAGGTGAAGGACGGGAGGAAGGGCCTGGTCGAGAAGCTCCTGGGGCTTAGGGGAGCCTGTGGCCACGCCTCAGAACCCCCATGGCTGAGGTCCCAGCATGGCTGGTGCTGACCTTGCTTAGGCTGAGAAGGGCTGTCAGGATAGTGGAGGCCTCCCACCCCCACCCTCAGGGGGGGCCCAGCCACCCCCAGGCTGGCGCCTGCTCCAGAATCCAGAAGATTCTGAATAGAGGTCAGGAACCCCCCCCCCCCCCAACTGCTATTGACGGGCTCAGGATCTTGCTGCTCAGCTCCCTTTAGCCACGTGAATGACCAGAGGGGTCGCAGCTGTGGGTGGTGTGTGTTCCCGGGGTAATCACTCCTCCGGTCCCTCCGTGTGGCCAGCCATGGCGGGCTCTGCCCTCGGTCTTGGTTGGGGCTCCTCTTTCTCCGCCTTCCTGCCTTGAGCAAGCCCTTCCTCTGGTTTCCCAGGGTCGGCAGGGCCCCCGCCCACCACCAGTGTGTGCAAAGGTGTCCCCAGACAGGTCCAACCAGTCGGGGTACCCCAGCTGCCTGCTGTGGCTGGTGCCAGGACCACCCCAAGGGGTCGGTAAGCGGGGTTAGACTAGCGCCTTCTGCCCGGGGGCAGCACCAGCTTCTTGGCTGCGACTCTCTGGGCACCAGGGGGCCGAGGGATCTGTGATGCGCGCTGGCAGCTGTTGGCGCAGCTGACGCTTCAGCCCCTGGGGCTCGCCGGTGCCCGCTTGGCGATCCGCGGGCGGGGGGGCCCCGGCTGGCTCTGTTGCTCCCTGCTGCAGAGCGGAGCTCACTTCCTGCGGGTGTGGAACAGCACCATCTAACCCCCCGAGTTCGGGTTTGGAGCCGGCAGGACCCTGTGTGAAGGGCACGCTGGCAGGGCATGGGGGTTGGTGCGAGGTGGGGGCCCCTGCTCTGTGCCCTGTCCCCTCACGGGCACTTGGTTTTGTGGCCCCAGCAACGAGATGGGTTTCAGTCCAGCCCTCGTGCCGTGAGAAGCCGTGTCCTCCCGGGGGAGGAGGGGACTGCCTCCTGCGTATCCTGTGCGTGCCCCGCAGGATGGGGTGGAAACCCTTAAGGAAGGCACACCAAACGCGAGCCTCTCTGAGTCTGGAGGAGGCCCCGGCCCCGCACCCCGGTCCTGACCCGGTGCTCTCTGTCCTCCCGCAGGACGCTGGCTCTCGGGGCAGCAGCGGTGGTCGGGAGCGCCTCATCGTGGAGCCCCCGCTGCCCCAGGAGAAGGCGGGGGGCCCAGCCATCCCCTCCCACCTGCTCAGCACCCCGTACCCTTTTGGCATCTCCCCCAGCTCTGTGGTGCAGGACTCGCGCTTCCCACCACTCAAGTAAGTCTGCAGATGGGGGGGCACGTGTGCTTGGGGTCTGGATCCCGGAGGCTCTGGCGGTGGTGCCCGGCGGTGGGTCTGCACCAGCTGAGGCTGAGAGCCGCCAGATGGTGGCTGAGGCCCGGGCCCGCGGCCCCGTCTGTGCCTGCTACGCATTTCCATGTTGACCTGACGGCTGGTTCTCCCAGCCCGCCTGCGCCCCCGTTCGTGGGAGCCAGGACCTGTCCCTGAAGACCCCGCGTTCTGGCAGAGGCGGGAATGGGGGTGTGCGGGGGGGGGGGGGGGGAATGACGCGTTGCTCAGCCTGGAGCAGGAAGCCTGCTCACCACTGGCCCTTCCTCGTCTGTCCGTCCGTCCCCACGCGCAGCCTCCAGCGGCCTGTGCACCACGTGGTGCCCCCGAGCACCGTGCCCGAGGACTACCTGAGGAGCTTCCGGCCCTACCACACCACCGAGGACCTGCGCATGTCCTCCCTGCCTCCCCTCGGCCTGGACCCCGCCGCCGCCGCCGCCGCCTACTACCACCCAAGCTACCTGGCCCCGCACCCATTCCCCCACCCGGCCTTCAGGTGAGGCACCTCACTGAGTCACCCTCACGCCCTGGGGCCAGGCTCCGTAGCTCGGAGCAGCCCCCAGCCTTCCGAGTTAGCCATTAGGGGTTTGCCCCCTGGCGGGAGTCATCCCTGCGCCCCCCCCCCCCCCCCCGCCATCGTCCGTGCTGCCCCTCCCCCAGTGGCTGCCTGTTTTGCTGTGTAACCGAGAAGCCCCAGGGCAGGTGTGTCCCACGGCTCTGCTCTGTGCAGGAGCCTCACAAATCTAGCCCGATGCATCCATAGTGAGTGGGCTGCTGCTCACAGGAGGCCTGCCGTTCAGGCCTGGAAGGGTCCTGGCGGGGCTCTGGGGCTGGCCATGGCCTTTATCCGCATGGCCTTTGTGGAGGCTCCCGGCCATTCTGCCCTGGCCCCGGGGCGGGGGGGGGGGGGAGGGACACCTTCGAATGGGCCTGGGCTTTGTTTTCTTTCACATTGGTTCTCACTGGGCCCCCCCCTTCTCCGCACAGGATGGATGACTCCTACTGCTTGTCAGCCCTACGGTCCCCCTTCTACCCCATCCCCACCCCCGGCTCCCTGCCCCCACTGCACCCGTCTGCTATGCATCTGCACCTCTCCGGGGTCCGCTACCCCCCCGAGCTCTCCCACTCGTCCCTGGCCGCGCTGCACTCGGAGCGGATGTCCAGCCTCAGCGCCGAGAGGTAAGCCCTGTGCTGGGCCGGGGCGGCCCTGCTCACCTGCGAGGCGGGGAGCGGCTGGTGCTCGACTTCGAGCTTGGTCTCTGTCGAGCTCCGTTGTCCGTCGCTGGGCCTCCTGGCGTGAGCGTGTGGTGACGCTCGGGGAGGCAGTGTGCGGCTCTTGGTCCGGGGGCCTTGGAGTCTCCGGGGGACCCTGCGCATCTGCTGTCACGGTGCGGTGACAGTACTGGTCTCGCACTCCTGGGAGTTCTCTTTGGGGGCCCGTGCCTGGCCCCCCTGCACCAGCGCAGCGCCGTCACCACCCCGTGCCCTGGCCCGCAGGCTGCAGCTGGATGAGGAGCTGAGGCGCGAGCGGGAGCGGGAAGCCGACCGCGAGCGGGAGAAGGAGCGCGAGCGCGAGCGGGAGAAGGAGCGCGAGCGGGAGAAGGAGCTGGAGCGCGAGCGGGAGAAGGAGCGGGAGCGGGAGCTGGAGCGCCAGCGGGAGCAGCGGGCCCGCGAGAAGGACCTGCTGGCGGCCAAGGCGCTGGAGCCGGCCTTCCTGCCCGTGGCCGAGCTGCACGGGCTGCGGAGCCACGCCGCCGAGGAGCGGGGCAAGCCCTCGGAGCAGCTGACCCCGACGCGCGCAGGTACCGCGGGGCCCGTTACCAGGCTGCAGACGCGGGGGCACGGAGCCAGGCGGGAGCTGGGGGGAGGTGCCCGGTGGATCCCGTCGAGGGTGCCACGCACCATAGTGAACCGCAGTGAAAGCATCAGGAAGGGAGGGATGACCTTTGTCTTGAACGTATTTCGTGTCATCGGGAGTTTATGTAATCAGACTTAACGAGGGCTCGTTAACAACGGGCTTGCGTGGTCCTGGGAGGGCTCGGTCTGCTCTCGCAAGCCCGCACGAGCCCAGAGCTGCAGCACCCCGGCGGGTGCGATCGGGAGCCGTGCCCACCGACCACCCAGCGTCCCCAGAGGCCGTGCTCCCTGAAAGCATCCGTAGGGGCCCTGGGGGCAGGCAGGGGCTGGGCCCCCTTTGCGGAGATGCTACTGTGACGGCCTCCCCTCTCCCCCGCCCCCGCCGCCCCACAGAGAAGCTGAAGGAGGCGGGCCTGCAAGTCTCGAAGCCCGGGCAGCACCCCTTGCACCCCACGCCCACCGCCCACCACGCCGTGCCCAGCCTCCTCTCCAACCACAGCATCTTCCCGCTGCCGGGCAGCAGCGCCACCACAGCCCTGCTGATCCAGCGCACCAACGAGGAGGAAAAGTGGCTGGCGCGGCAGCGACGGCTGCGGCAGGAGAAGGAAGACCGGCAGTCCCAGGTGTCGGAGTTTCGGCAGCAGGTGCTGGAGCAGCACCTGGACATGGGCCGGCCCCCGGTTCCCACGGAGGCGGAGCACAGGCCGGAGAGCACCAGGTGGGGCTCGGCGGGGTCGGGCAGTGCCAGGAAACCCCCGGGAGGCAGGGGGGGGGGGGTCTTCATGCTTGGATTTGCTCGTAGCCAGCCAGCATTTATGGGGTACCTGCAGTTTACCCTGCCTCCTGAGTGCTTTCACTTGCTACCGTGCGCTCCCCCCCCGCCTCCCCCCCCGCCGCCGACCTGTTGGGCCTGCGAGGAAGCAGAGACTCCAGGCCGGGAAAAGAGGCACTCAGAGGTGCCTGTCCCCAAGTGATGGCGCTGGCCAGAGCCAGGGCCTTCCCACGCAGCCTGGCTGTGTCCCCGTGGGGACAGTCGTGGCGCCTGGAGGAGGCAAGAGAAGCTTTAATCAATAATTACACCCATTCTTTCTGTCTGCCTGTGCTTTCAAGTCCAAATGTTTTTTAATGAAAAAGGGGACTGTATTTAATTTGGATTTAAACAAGAAATTGTTTATTGCTATTACAATAAATAATACCCACTTCCCAGCTCCATTCTGGGATCCCCCGGGGGTCCTTTGTGCCCATCGTTGGGCCCCTTCCTACACTCACAGCTGCCCCCGGGCCTCCCCACTCCCACCTGTTGGTCTGGCTGCCACCTAGTAGTGTCCCCTAACCCACCATCCAGGGCTCATCAGCCAGAGTTGGCAGAGGGCCTGGCCACGTCTCAGGGACAGGGGATGCTGGCCTGTTTCCCCAGTTGTGCACAAGGGAGGCCGGGTGGAAAGATTGGGGAGTGTCTCTCCGGGTCTTCATGTCTGGGATGCCATCTGGGTTGGAGGCTTTTTCGATGTCCACGTGCTCCTTCCCTCTCTCACCTTCAGCGCCCGTCCGACGGTGCCCTGGGTGCTGCTGGCCTGTTCCACGGCGCAGCCATGGGCTCTGCTGTCGGGTAGGGCGGCCGCAGGGATTGGCTGGGCTGATCCTGGCGTGAGATTCTCCGCCCCAGCCGGCAGCTGCACTGCCCACCGTGGCCGTAGCGAGGGCCCCTCTCTGCAGACCGTTCCGCTGCTTCTGTCTGTGAGCTGATCTCTGCTCATCTGACTCTCTCCCCGCCCCGGGCCCTGGGAGAGCAGCCAGCACCCCTCGGCGCCTCCTGATAAAGTCTGGGTATTCTGACTCCCGTGGGGGTCTTCCTCTGCCAAGGCCCGAGGATCCCGGCACCACCGTCCCCAGCAGGGGCGGCCTCTGTCTCAGGACCTAGCAGCCTCATGTAGGCCTAGGGCACCAGACGCAGCATCCGGCCCCCAGCTGCCCTCTCCTGGCCTCCGTGGTCCTCATAGTAGCTGGCAGCACACTCGGCCTCACAGCAGCATGAACTTGACATCTGACGGGCCCTTGTGTTCCCAGCTAGAAAACCGTTCAGTGCTTGGCTCCAGTGCATGACATATTTGGTCTGCTAACGGGTTCCTTGACTCGTTTAAGGACATGGGGCTTCTTGATATAGTCCCCTTTTGTACTCTACAGTGTCACTGGGGGGTTTTCTCCCAGCCTGCATTTGGGAATAACTTGGTGGCTATGGTTCAGTGTCCCCTGCCCCAAGCCAGGTGGGGAGAGCCCTGGAAGCCTGCTACAACAGAGGTAAAGTGTCTTACCTGATAAAAGGTCCCCTCTAGTTCCTGCCCTGCCTGAGTGTAGGGGCGCCATGCTCTAGCAAGTGGCTTGGCTCCATAAAGACTCTTGGGGTGTAGCTGCTGCTTTGGGGCTACGTGGGGTTGTTGCCTTTTTTTTTGTTTTCCCCTTTAAGATTTTATTTATCTGAGAGAGGGCGAGCACACAGGGAGAGGGAGAAGCAGACTCCCCGCTGAGCGGAGAGCCCGACGTGAGGCTCAATCCTGGAACTCTTGAGATCAAGGACCTGAGCCGTAGGCAGATGCTTAACCGACTCAGCCACCTGGGCTGCTCTTCTGATGGGGACCACTGGGGTTCAGCAACAGCACAGACCCACCCACCCTAACTGTGAGGGTCACCCTGGAAGCAGGCCTGCCCCGCCTCACTGGGCTGGGAAGACACCTGGGAGAGAGGAGAGTGGCCCCTTCGAAGGCTGGCCTGCCCTCTGCATCTGTCCACGGCTTGGCACACGTGGAGGGGGGTGCCGATGACAAAGCCACACCTTTGCCGTCAGGGACTTGTCTTTATTTTCCCTTCGGTGGGACTCCCTGCGGAAAACAAAGGTGCAGGTCTGTCCTTACACAGAGTTCACAGGAATTCAGGAAGTGGTGGAACGTAAGGAGCTATTGCCAGGTCATGGGTGAGAAACAGGAGCAGAAGTGGGTCTGGCCTGAGACTGTCTCCATCCTCAGCAAGCAGCGTCCACCTTTGAGCTTCTGTGTCCTCTCAAAAGTCTACACCTGCCTGCCTCCAGCTGTGTGCGGGGGAAACGGGAGTCCACGGGCAGCAGCCTCTCAAGGGGTCGTAGAGGTAGCAGCCCTGGTGCCCCTCCAGCTCTGCTCTCTGGGGAGTTCTGGGCAGGCGGCCTGGGTGGCTGCTGTCGTGACTGATGGCCTGCTCTGCTCATTCCCTAGGCCAGGACCGAACCGTCCAGAGCTGGGCAGCCGAGATCCCCCACAGCACTTTGGCGGGCCCCCGCCACTCATCTCGCCCAAGCCCCAGCACCATTCTGTGCCCACGGGCCTCTGGAACCCGGTGTCCCTGATGGACAGCACCCTGGAGACACGGCGGGCCCCTGAGAGCCACCCTCTGCACAGCCACCCCACTCCCTTTGAGCCCAGCCGCCAGGCAGCCGTCCCCCTGGTGAAAGTGGAACGGGTCTACTGCCCAGAGAAGGTGGAGGAGGGGCCCCGGAAGCGAGAGGCCACCCCCCTGGACAAGTACCAGCCACCCCCAAGGGAGGCAGCGAGCCTGGAGCACCAGGCCTTTCCTCACGGGCCCGGGCCCTTTCTGGCTGAGCTGGAAAAATCCACCCAGACCATCCTGGGCCAGCAGCGGGCCTCCCTCACCCAGCCTGCCCCCTTTGGGGAGCTCCCGGGGCCCCTGAAGCCAGGCTCGCCCTACCGGCCTGCAGCCCCACGGGGCCCCGACCCCGCCTACATCTATGACGAGTTCCTGCAGCAGCGGCGGAGGCTGGTCAGCAAGCTGGACCTGGAGGAGCGCAGGCGGCGAGAGGCCCAGGAGAAAGGTGCGCCCTCCCTGGAGGCTTTCTGGGACCGGGCGGGGCAGCGTGCCGCCCTCCTCCCACTCCTGCTTCCGGCCGTGGGGTCTGAGCAGCTCAGGGAGCAAGTTCACTGGCTTTCGTGTCGCTGACACCTGCACTGGGGAGACAGTCCCGGGGTCCCTGCCATTCCTGCTGCAATGAAAATTGGCCCAAAAAGCCAAATCAAAACTCTGGAAGGATGGGTCCACAGACACGCATGATTAATAAGTGATGAACAGAGGCTCATAAGACGGTTTTAAATATTAACGTTGCAGCATAACAAGGGAGGAGGCCGTCGAGAGAACAGGCCTGGGCCCGGTGGGGGCTCCTCATAGGGGCTGCCGTCCTCGGGGGCGGGCAGGCCCAGGTGGGAGCGGGGCAAGGGCACGAGGTCTGGCCCCCTTTCCTTCCTGCTCCTGCGGTGGGGGTGGGGGAGTGTCAGCCAGCAGGCCCAGGGTGGCCTTGGCTGTCCCCCACCTGCACACCCTGTCTGACCAGGAGGGGGCAGGGGCTGCTCCAGACCGGTTTCTTTTCTCCTGTTGAACTCAGCCTCTTAGCCAGAAGCTGGGGCCAAGGCCAGGTCTTCCCAGGTGGTGGTTCTAGGCTAGATTTTGGGCCTGACTAGTATTTTTCTCCTCCGCTTGCCTTGTGAGGGAGGATGCGGGGATACCCTGGTGCCCTTGGTGCAGGGGTTCTACGGTTCTCTGCATCTCAGTTTCTGGGCATGCTCTTTGCCTCTGGTAGGGGCCCTGAGTGTGCCCGTCCCCTCCTGGGTAGTGGACCCAGATGGCCACAGTAGGCAGGGAGTGGATGTGCACACACAGCCTTGGGTTGCCATGGACACAACCCCAGGCCTGCGGGATGAGTGATTCCCTGCAGAGAGATCACTGTCCGTTCACGCTACCTTGGCCTGGTCACTTGGGGTGCAGAGGAAGCCTGGCGTCTGCCTCCTGCATCCTCCACCCCCACCCCCCCAGCTGCCATCCCTATAAAGTGCTCAAATCTTAGGACTGGGGGTCAGTGCACATTTCCACCCGGGATAAAAGGAGTCTGGGTTTTGGGGTGCTCGGAGCGGTCGGCAGGGCTTGGTCCCACAGGCGCGTCTGTACACACGTCACAGGGGCCCCGTGTATGCAGCATCCGCTGGAGGGCGAGGCTCCTTGCCCAGCCCAGCAAACCCGTTCTCGCCCCCAGGCTACTTCTACGACCTGGATGACTCTTACGACGAGAGCGACGAGGAGGAGGTCAGGGCCCACCTCCGCTGCGTGGCCGAGCAGCCGCCACTCAAGCTGGATACTTCCTCCGAGGTATCTGGAATCTGGTCCCCGCCGTGTGGGGCTGCGGGCTGGGCTTCTGGCGCACCCCCCCCCCCCCCATCAGAGCCTGCTTCTTGGCTTCCCTCCCACTGTCCCGGGCAGCCCTGCACTCGCTGGGACTCCCTGCGCTCCTCCGTGCCCACAGACTGTGGGTGTCTGGATGTGCTCACGGTCACGGTCCTCCCCCTCCGTGGACATGGGCTGCGTTGGACCCCAGGACGGGCCCCTGGGACAGTGGAAGCATGCCACTGCCAGTGGTTTCAAACTCATTTGTTTTCTTTCCCAATCTAGAAGCTAGAGTTTTTGCAACTTTTTGGCTTGACCACCCAACAGCAGAAGGAGGAATTGCTGACCCAGAAGCGGAGGAAGCGGCGGCGGATGCTGAGGGAGAGAAGCCCGTCACCCCCGACGATTCAGAACAAGCGGCAGACGCCTTCACCGAGACTGGCACTGTCCACGCGCTACAGTCCCGACGAGATGAACAATAGCCCCAACTTCGAAGAGAAGAAGAAGTTCCTGACCATCTTCAACCTGACTCACATCAGTGCCGAGAAGAGAAAAGGTACGGCCTGGTGCGGGCCCCACGGGGTGGGGTCACTGTGGCCATGAGCTTCTGGACAAGCAGGGGCCCTGGGCTTCTGGTGGGATCTGGAACCACTTCACCCTGGGGCTCTCTCAACTCCCTCTGGCCCCCAAGGCGGCAGCCGCTTTGCTCTCTCAGGCCTGCCCTGGTGTCTCTCTGGCATCCAGTTTCTCTCCACCCCAAATGCAAATTCCCTTCCTTGGAGCACGTTTCTTTTGTCGCATCAGTGGCCTCTGTTCTGTATGTAAAGCCCACTTTTGTCGGCTGCTCTGTCACTTGTCAGACCTCCCAGCACTTGGGGCGGCAAGTGGGGCGACCCCCGGGTGCAGGGTCGCATCGTACCTTCCCGCGGTAGCGGCTCTTTCCTCTTGGTGGGGGCCGGCATGGCCCACGGCGCTTCGTGTTCCCACGGCAGGAGGCTCGGGGTGGCCCGTAGCAGCCAGGCAGAGCCAGCAGATGTCGTGATGAGACAGCTTGCCCTGGAAGGTGCTTCCAGGTCCTTCCGGACACCAGGGGCCATGTTGGGGCCGCCTCCTTGGGCTGGAGTCCATAGTGCAGAAGGAGTGGTGCGCTGTAAACGCATTCTGGTATCCCCTTCTTGGGTCTGCTCCCCACGCTCGCTTAGCGCCAGGATGTGAGTTCAGGTGAGAACTTGGCCTGTCCAGGTGCTCATTTGCACACTTCCACGTCCAACTTGCTGACACCTAGGTGGTCACTTCTCTCTGGAAGGAGTCCAGGTGAAAGCAGAAGTGCTTACTGGTCATGTACTTGCTTCCACTTACTTCATCAGTGGGGTGTGGCGTTTGCTTTTTGCCTTTAACCAGCAAAGTGGAAGCCGTGCACTCCCTGAGGCAGTGACGTGTTGATCACCAGCACCAGTCCCCGGGAACAGCCACAGTCTGTAACGAGCATCTTTTTGCCTGACTTAATTCCTAATTCCTAGCGGACGCCACCAGTAACATAGGCACTTCGTGTCAGTAACAGGTGCCACCGCAACAGGGAGTCGCCACAGTAGGCGTCACGGGGCTCTGGTCCCGTTTCGGTAGATGGCAGCCCTCCTGGGACTTGGGCTCGCATACCAGGAGCTGTAGGGGAGGAGGATGCGCCCGGAAGCCTGGAAGCAGAGGCTTCCAGAAGTGCTGTGTGGATCTTCGGGGTTGCTTCTTTGTGTCGGGACCTTTTGTGCGTCTGAGAGAATACGGCGTCAGCAGTCACCTCCGAAGATCATAGGAACCCTAGGAACCCGCTATTTTGCTGTACACACATGGTTATTTTTGGAATGCATCTAGAACGCTCTGGAGTAAAAGCTGAGCAGAATCTGGGCTCACTCTAAAATGAAGGTTTCTTCCTTTAAACACAGCCTGTCCCCTTGGTGCTTGCTTTGTTCTTGGTTTAAAGGACTTGGACCTGCCAGTCACGGCCTGGGCTAGCAGCCTGCTCCCCTTCCCTCTCAGCAGTGACGCAACGGTGTTGTTAATCTCAGGCTGCTTTTCTCATAGACAAAGAGAAACTTGTTGAAATGCTCCATGCCATGAAGCAGAAGGCCCTGTCCGCAGCAGTGGCAGACCCACTCAGGAATTCTCCGAGGGACAGTCCTGCTGTCTCCCTGAGCGGTAAGGCCCAGGGCGGGAAGGACAGCCCCTTCCTCTGCCGCCGCCTGGGACTGTCCCGAGGGCTGCCCGAGGTCAGAGGCGACCCCTCAAGGTCTTCTTCGTCATGAATCTTTCCTCCTGGAAACAGAGTATGTTTCTCTCCATCTCTCTCTCTCTCTCTCTCTCTCTCTCTCTCTCTCCTCTCTCTCTCTCTCTCTCAGAAGCTCCCTGCACGAGTGGGAAGGCTGTGCTCGGGACAGAGCAGGAGAGTGGGAAGTCAGGGCTGCGAGCCGGTGGGCACGGTCCCGGCTTCCGCAGGGCTGTCTGTGGTGGGTCAGGGTAGTCGGAGTCCGGCCAGGCCTCGGAAGCCCCATGCCCTGGATTCCGGCACCTGCTGCTTCGGCTCTGCTGCTCCCGCTGGCCCCAAGTTGGCACTCTTCTCCCGTGTCTCCGTCTTTCTTGTTCTGCCCTGCAGGCCTCTCTGACACCTGCTTTCACACCTCCTCTCTCTCTCTCTGTCTCTGTCTCTCTCTCTGTCTCTCTCTCTCTCTCGGCTTCGGTTAAACCTTGCTGCGCTGCTGAGTGGAGCAGGAAATCTTTATGGTCCGGCCCTGTTCTCAAATCCTAACGTGGTCTTTCTTACCGGGTTGGGCCACATAACATCTACCTTTTGGGTGATCTGAAGCAACTTGCTTCTTCCTGCAGATTCTCTTTTCTTCTCAGATGCCTTCCTGGGGCGCCTTTCAAGGATGGACTTGCTGCTGAACACAGCCCCACCTTCTGACCACACGTGCTCACTGACACTGACGTTTAATTAAACGGCCCCGAGTCTTCGTCTTTTGCACTAGGTCTTTATTAAATGTAAGCTCTAGAGGTCAGGGTCCGCCTGTTCACTTGCCCCTCTTAACATTTTCCTCGCTTTCTGTCTCTAAAAAGAACCAGCCACGCAGCAAGCCTCTCTGGATACGGAGAAGCCTGTGGGTGTTGCTGCTTCCTTGTCTGATGTTGCAAACGCCATGGAGACTGGGAGACTGGAGCAGCTCCGGCCCCAGGAGCTGTCGCAGGTCCAGGAGGCAGCTCCTGCCAGCAGCGAGAAGGCCAGGCTGAGCGAGGCCCCCGGGGGCAAGAAGAGCCTAAGCATGCTTCATTACATCCGGGGCCCTGCGCCCAAGGACATTCCCGTGCCCCTGTCCCACAGCATCAACGGGAAGAGCAAGCCATGGGAGCCCTTCATGGCGGAGGAGTTTGCACATCAGTTCCACGAGTCTGTGCTGCAGTCCACCCAGAAGGCCCTGCAGAAGCATAAAGGTAAAGAGGCTGCCTGTCACTGTCCTCCCACGTCACGAGAGCAGCGTGGAGCACTCAGCTGCAGCCGGGGGCTTGCCCCTTAAACTTGAGTGTGCACAAGGCACATGAGACGGGACCGAGAAGTCTCCGTCGCTAACAGGTGCCCAGGTGATGATGGTGCCGCTGGTCTACTGACCACACTTGAAGAAAAGTTAGCGAGCAGTGTCCTCTGAGTTGAGTTAGAAGCCCTTCCTTTTTGTAGGGCCAGGTGAGGGGTCTCTCAGGCACAGAGAGGCTCTGTTCCTTCCGTAGCTTGTGGATTTTCCAGCATTCCCGTACACACTCACCTGGAAATCTCCCCGCTCTTTGATAACCAGACCAGCAGGTGTTTGTTCCAGTAACTTCAGAGAGCACTTGGTACAACACTCGAGCCCCCGGATCCACTCCCCTTGGACATTTTGCTGGGAGTCCCCGAAGGTGGGAGAACGGGAGTCACTACGGCTCATTCTCACTGAGTCAAGGGTTGAAACTGACTAGAGGGAGAAGAATCCCCAGTGGTAGGGTAACTGCCGAGTATACAACTTTCATATGCTCTAAGAGAAGAAGATAATTAGGTTATTAGGCCAAAGCCGTTTTAAACACGTTTCTTACTGCAAGCTGTAAAAGATGAATGTGGGTAAGTAAGGATCTGTAGACACAGAGCTCTTGACGCTGTGTCGGCATCTCCTAGGTAAGTTAACGCTGCCATCAACAGAGACAGAATGATACCAAAGAGCAAGGATGGTGGTTTTCGCAGTGAAACTCGGGAGGGATTCTTGACTGGGTGTTGGTCATGAGTTTACTTGAACGAATCCTGTTTTTCAAGGAGAAAATACTTTGACAAGATGCCCGGGTTAAATACCCCCATGCCCTCCCAGACACACCTCACAGAGGCTTTTCTGTGGATCTAGGACATGTTTTTCCTGCCTTGTTTTACATCAACCCTTTTCTGACATTACACTCAACTGTTTCCTCAAGGCTTTTTTTTTTTTTTTTTTTTTTTAAGATTTATTCATTTATTTTAGCACACGTGCAAGGGCCAGGGAGGGAGAGCAAGAATCCGAAGCAGGCTCTATGCCCAGCACAGAGCCTGACACAGGGCTCCATCCCAGGGGCCCAGAGGTTCCAACCCGAACAGAATTCGAGTCGGATGCTCCACCAGCTGTGCCACCCTGGCACCCCTTCCTCAGGATTTTAAAGCCATGCATCTCCTGCCAGTCTGAGCCCTACAAGTGCATTGCCTGAGCACGTCCCAGACTATAGCAGAGGCCATGTGTACCTGTTAAGAGGACATCCCCTGCGGGGCCATGCCACAGGGCAGCGCCAACCTTGTCTAAACAGGTCCGAACGACAGCTAACGGGGTATGCCTGGGGACCACGGGACATGCACTTCCTGAGAGAGCGGGGACTGGTAGTCACAGAGGGCCAGCTGCAGACCAGGCTCCAGCACCATTTCCTAAAACAGGACGCTGACGCTCTGGGATCGGCGTGGCTGAGACCGCACAGCCATTAGGACTGAGTGGACTACATACAGGTCTGCTGTGGTCGTTAGGGCTCTCTGACCTTGCCCTGGGGGCCATGTTTGACCTCTGAAGGGCATCGGTCTGTCCGTACTGCCTCTGGTCAGCAGGCCTGCAGTCACACAGACTCCTGCAGGCCTGTGATGAGCCTGTTCTGCCCCCGCAGGGAACGTAGCCGTGCTGTCTGCAGAGCAGAACCACAAAGTGGACACGTCCATCCACTACAACATTCCCGAGCTCCAGTCCTCCAGCCGCCTCCCTCTGCCCCAGCACAACGGGCAGCAGGAGGCGCCCCCTGGGAGGAAGGGCCCCCTCACGCAGGAGACGGACCAGGACTCAGAGGAGGACGAGGAAGACGGGCAGGGGGAGGACGACGAACCCCCCAGGCGCAGGTGGCAAGGGATTGAGGCCATCTTCGAAGCTTACCAGGAACATATGGAAGGTACGGGGGGGCGGGGGGGGAGGCCGGGGCGGGGGGGGCTGTGGGAAAGAAAGTAAAAGCTCACTCGACCCATCCGTGTGGGATCTCCCCGCCAGCCCTGGGGACTCTCAGCGCGGGCACTGACACTCAGCTTCCTGGGGCACAACTAGGTAATTCTCCTCTGTTACTCTGCCAATTTAAAACCTGCGCCTCGGGCTTCTGCAGGTGCCCCAGTTGACAGACCAGAGGCCACGGTCACTGGAGGAATTTAAATTCCAGTGCCTGCCACCACTCGTTCTGACAGCCAGACCTGGGACACGCTCTCTGTGCTTGCTGTCTTCCGTCGCGCTTCTAAGTATTCTATCAGTTCTGACTGTGGCTACACACAAGGGGCCTGGAAACAGAAGGTTTATGAACTCAGCTGAGCCCCAGATAGTGAGGCCTTGTCACTGCCAGAGGCTGCCTCCCCTTCCAGTGCCTCAAGGCTGCTGGCAGTTCGCTCACAGGCTGTCACCCTCCCGGGCTAGTGCTTGGCGCAGGGAGGCGAGCCCTCGGCAGCCACCGCACGCTTCTCCCGCCCTGGCCTAGCGCTTCGGGGTGAGGGGCCGTGGGGGGGGGGGGGTCACACGGCCTGAGTGCTGTCCCTCTGCTTGTTGCACACTGGCTCGTTTTCTCTGCTTCTCCGTTTCCTCAAGAGGCATCTAGCTTGGAGGCTGGGAGGCTGCAGTGCCTTGACTTCAGTGCAGGGGGCCCCTCCCCCGTCCGGAAGGGCAGGTGGTGAGCTGGGTGCCCACTGCTGACCTCCGGCCCCCACCGTCTTTGAGGTGTCGGGGAGGGGGGGCCACCACTCCCTGACTCACGCCTTAACATTCATAGAGGAGTCTTCGTTTTGAGCATGGACTGGGCATCCTTTTACATTTGATTATGGCATGTCCTAACCATCGTACATCCCTTGAGAACGCGTTTTAAAACGCTCACGAAGGAAATGCCTGTGTAGCCACGAGCAGCCTATCTGCTCCGGCACTTTGCTTCCTCCCCCACGGGGAATCCTGTTTTGAACTGCTCACTCCTTACATGTTGCTTCCAAGTGAATACATGTGTATCCAGAACCAATACAGAGCCTTTTTCCACAGAGTGAAATGTGTCCACCTTAGCTGGGTTTGTTTTTTGGTGCCTTGTTGGGAATCCTTCACTGCCCCGAGCACATGATTCTCTTCATTTTCTTCTAAAATTCTTCAGGCTCTGCTTTTGTTAGGCCTAGAATTCATTTCTGTGCATGGCTTAAGGTAGACATTCACCCCCGCCCCCCGGAATAGCCAGTTACCCTGGCAGTTTGTGGGGTGCCGTCTTTGTCCCCTCCCCCACGCCCAGAGCGAGCTGTGGAGCCCATCTCTGGGCCTCTGGGCTGCCGTCTCTGGGCCGTGCCGTGGGTGCACTGGCTCGGCCGCTCTCCTCACAGCGGAGCATGCTTGCATCTGCACTGTTCTGGGCCCTTGGGGGTTCCCCCATGGATTTTAGGATCACCTTGTTTGTTCCAAGAAATTTTTAGAATTTGCAGTTGCACTGAATTTATAGACTTGGAGAGAATATTTTTGATAGCAGCGCTATTCCCTCTCTGATTATGGTATTAAATTGCATTAAACCATTTACTCCCCCCCCCTTTTTTTTTTGCCATAAGCAGCATCCTTTTATTACGTTGAGTTTTAGGTGTCAGTTGGGTTATCATGGATTTTTTTTAGTTTTTATTTTCCTTTATTCCTTATATGATCATAGATGATAGATCTGTCAATGAAATTTAGTTCTTTTGAGTTTTCACTTTTTGTCCTGCTGCCATGCCGGGGACCTCTGGGCTACTGAACAGAGCACAGCACTAATGGAGCTCTTCTCTGGTTTATGAAACTGGGAAGAAATAAAGGTTCTCATTGGCTGCTGTGTTGATGGCACAGGACCGTCAGAGTTCACGTGGTGCATAGGTCTGTAGAGGGGACAGCCTTAGTTTTTTTGCCTTTGGTGTTCTCTGATGTTGCTTGCTGAGTTTGTTAGCACTTTCAGTCTGTGTTCTTCAGTGGTAGGAGATGGGTTTTATTGCTAAACTACAAAAGAAAAAAAAAAAAGTTTACATCTCGTTCCCATAAAGTCCATCACAGGACTGCGGGACTCTCCAGGACAAGGGCCCTGCAGGTAGGGGGCTCAGCATTCCAGACTACTTGGAGTTGCTGACCCCTTTTTCTGTATAGGTTTCCACAACTGATAGAGGAAAAGCAGTAGTATTGGACCAACAAATAAGGCTTCAGCCCAGCCTGGCTTTCATTCTTGAAACACTTCATAGAAAGCAGAGATTTATCCTTGAAAGTTTGAAGTCACTTCCATTAAAACCAGGCCCAAGATCTTTTGGAAACGCAGAGATACTACACTTTCGAAGTCCAAGTTTACTCTGGCTTTTTTTTTTTTTTTTTTTTTGCAGCTTATTTTCTTTTGAAAAATGCATTTTAAGACCGTAAATTTGCCCTTAATGACTTCCTAAGGTGTATGTCTTAAATAGCCTTTTGATGCTAGGTCCTGTGTCTGCATGCCACTGGGCTGGATTTCCCTATGTAATGCACAGGGCTGGGGCGCTATGGTCCAAAGAAGAGCCCTGGCTGCCTGAAGAGAAGGGCAGCCCCGACCAAGCCCATGGCCCCTGGGTACAGAAAACATACCAACATCGCTTATCTTTCCAGAGCAAAACCTGGAGCGGCAGGTGCTGCAGACGCAGTGCAGACGGCTGGAGGCCCAGCACTATAGCCTCAGCCTCACAGCGGAGCAGCTCTCCCACAGCATGGCGGTGAGTCTCGGGTGCCACACACAGGGAAAGAGAAAAAAATCCGCTGCGTGGGGGTGGTCTTAAAACACCCCATGCTTTAACCTTTCAAGTTTGCGTTCATTACCCATACAGCTGAGTTTTGCGGGGTAATGCTCTTTTATGAAGCTACAACTTGTAATTGGCGAGGGTGGGGGGGGATTCAGGAGCCAACTGGTTCTCCAGGTGTTAGCTAGAGGGGGAGGTACTGTGAATTTACAGAATATTGATCCTGGAACTGAGAGGTTACTTTCGATCTCCCTCTGGGCCAGTTAGTGCCTGTACCCATCTCCCCCGTGGACAATTTGCTGAATGGAAGAGGGTCTTACAGGAGGAGCAAAGCTCTTAGGACAGCGGCCCCTCCTACTTCTGTAGCCTGGTTCCACTGCTTTGTCAGCTGCGCTCGTCATTACCCACTCCCTGGCTTCCTCTTGGCGTATGGGGCCATGGGGCTGCAGATCGTGGCCACTCCAGAGCAGCAAAAGTTTTATGGGCTAATTTTTTAAAAGCTTAGGGGTGATGTTGAGCCAGCAGGTGTACCCGGGTTCTATGGGAGTGAGCAGGTCCTTGTGAGAACCTAAGGCTTTGGGCACAGCTTGAACTGGTTCGTCCGGAGACCATGGTCAGAATCCTGAGCCAGGAAGGGGTTTCTGGAGCCTAGAAGGTGTGCCTTTCCTCATGGCCCCCAGAGCATGCATGTATCACGCCCATTTCTCTGCTACAAAATGAATGTTTTACCTGAATCTCTCTCTCCAGGAGTTGAGGAGCCAGAAACAGAAGATTGTTTCAGAGAGGGAGCGACTCCAGGCAGAACTGGATCACTTAAGGAAGTGCCTTGCGTTGCCTGCAATGCATTGGCCTAGAGGTTACTTTAAGGGATATCCTAGGTGACGGTTTCCCTTGCACTAGGCCGAACCTATAGTATAGAAATATTATCTATTTTATTACCTTGAATATTTAATATTTTTCACTGGGAGGTTTGAAGCTTAAAAACAAAAAAACAAACAAAAAAAAAAGAATGTGCCATGCATGAAGCAAAGGATTCCAGGCTCTGAAGAACGAACGAACTCGCCTTGACTTCAATGCAACTGAATCACCTTTGTCATTCAGTGAGCAACCAATGTAGGACGCCCATAGTTCTTTCTTTTTAAAAGTGGTTTTATTCTTCCCCCAGTCATTATTTTCAAATCTGAAAGTGAAGGCTCCCTTACCAACACTAAAACTTGATCATTTATGGCCCCTGGGTGCGTAAGACTGGATCAAACCGAGCGTGCTCTGTTCCTGGAGTGGCCGTGTTAGCGCCGCGTTAGCACGTCCTGAGAACCCAGTCTGCTTTCACTGCAGCGTGGGGTCAGCCTCGCTCCGCCCCAGGACTCAGACCTGCTTCAGCTGGAAGAAGGTGGGGTGCATTTCCGGTAAAGGGCTCATTTGTTTCTTTTCTGCAAAATTTTCGAAGCAACAGGTCCTAGGAGCACACAAAGCAACAGTACTGAAGCCTCACCCAAAGGCTTTTCTCTGGAAAAGCTCTTCTCTAAAGTGCATCAACAAACTGAAGGTACCTTTTTATTACTCCGTGGGGGAAAATGTACAGAGCTCTATGTATACATATGTTCACACCCACCAAATTGTTACTGCAGTGGGCTGTGTTTTCATACAAACGTAAATTTTGAGAGAAAAGTCAAAGGTGCTTCAGCCTTGTACTGTGTATATATATTAAAAAACAAAGTTTTGTATGTTTTTATTACTTTAATTATTGTTATAAAAAGCCTGCCATTTTTAATATGTGGTTTGGGGGGATTTTTGTTTGTTTGTTTTCCTGTTTGGGGGTTTTGTTTGTTTTTTTGCTTTTGTTTTTCTGGGCAAAAAAACTTGCTTTTAGTGTTTGTACTGCTGCTGGTCAGGACATTAAAATATTGAAGTGTTTTTAAAAATTAAAGAAGAAGAAAAGTAAAAGAGCTTACCACTGGCGCCTATGCGATCACTTCATTTTTGAGTTGTACCAGAAAGTGATGTAGAAAGCCATGTGTTACTTCTTACCTCCTCCTGTCCCCTCCCCCTGGCTCTGGACAGCAAACGGAGCCAGTCGCTATTGAGGAGGGGCTTGTCCCCAGGCGGGAACAAGCAGCTGCCGTGCATGTGCACCTGCGTGTGCACGCAGCTCTGTTGAAAGAACCGGTCAGGAAGTGAGCGAGTTCTGTGATAGGATTCTAAGGTGTCTTACAGCAGTCTGAGAACAGGTGCAAAGTAGAAACTTTAGAAGCTTTATTTAGATGCAAAGCTTTGTAAAAGCCTAAAAAGTAGGGTAAACAATGTCTGAGCTGAACTTCTCCTCCTCTCGAACTTACTGTTATGAGCACAGGAGTGGCTAGAAACTAGGAATGCCATCTCAGTGCAGAGAGTGTTTCCTTCTCGTCCCAGGTACTGCTCATTCAGGCAGTGTCTAATCTAGATCAAGCAGATAATCTCTTGCCGAACGGGCCTAAATCAGAGGCCAAAGCAGCCAGCGGTTGGTCTGTTGGGGGTGGGGGTGGAGGTAAGAATCCTGACGGCCACTGTCCCCTTCACCCTAGGTCAGGGAAGGGCTGGCTGACCTTCAGGAAGGCTCCTCACTGCGATCAGTGGCCGCGCCCTCAGCCCCAGACCTTAGCTGTGCGGAACAGCTTGCTGGCAGATGGCACTGAGTTGCTTTATCTGTTCCCACACCGTTTGCTTTGTATGTCTGCCAAGAATCTTCCAGTTATTAGCAAACTCAGACAAAAAGTGCCGCCAGTATTATCAGCAGTCAACAAGCGCCTTCCTCGCCACAAAAACGACTTGAAGAGAACGAAGGCCTGTTCTGTGGGCTTCCTCCCCTGCAAAGACATTGAGAGATCAACATGTTCCACAAGTGGGGACAGGTGTTCAGAGGGAGCTGTACTGCCAACAGTCAGGGAAAACTATTACTGAATTTCTCTGAAGTCCGCTTGCTACTTCCAGTCTGAAACAGCGAGCTCAAGAGTTCCCTCTTAGCACCTCACTCCCTGCCCCCCATCATCACAGGAAAGGGCTGGACGCCCCTGCTGATCAGCTTGGCAACGGCCAGAAGGAACAGGAAGCACAGCCCAGCCCTTCACCAGCCAAGGGGAGTCCCTTGTAGGGGTTTTCTGTAATGGGAAGAGGTCATGAGGTAAACGCAGCCGCACGGGAGAGGTCTCTGGCCAGGGGTACAGGCTGTGTCCCTGAGCTAGAAGAACTGCTCTTGGCCCTTGTGGAAACACCCCCTTGCCCCTGCCTCCTGCTTCTGTCACTCTGCCTCCCTACACTCTCACCTATCTGTAATAAGACAATCAGAATATAAACCAGTAAGGCAGCATGAAGAAACTCAGAAAAAGGTAAGAAAACATCTTTAGAAAACAAAAGTGTACCATCAAGACGTAGTGCTCAGTAATGGTTTTTCCCATCTGGTAATTTTCAGATGATTCAGAAGCAGCCCAGTAGCACCTAAGTCTCTTCAGTTTGGGCTTAAAATTTGACAGATATATAATTTCTGAAGCTTTTTGTTCAGCTAGTTCACAATGAGTTTAAAAGATGGAAGTTCAGAAGTACACCACATTTGCTCGAGAATGGGTTATGCAACTTCTGTCAGTATTTTCGTGAAGACCTCTACCTCTGTCTTTCACGACCTTGTGTCTTCCTGCCGCACCTGGAAGAGAGGGCTGCCATCTGTCCTGAAGGGGATTTCACTCAACTTGTGAGGGTCCTCTTCCAAAGCCAAGGTCATGTGGTTCCACATTTAATCAGATCATTAGAAACAAACCAGAGCTCTCCCCAAAACTTGGCACTATATAACCTCATCATTCGGAAATGTTTTCACATAGTTAGAGCCAAATGGACATAAAATAGGATCTTAATCCATTATCGCAGATAAGTGACCCAGATAAGACTTAACAATTTCTCCTATAGAAAGAATATAGGCTAAACACTCAATTGACATTCACATTCTCATAGATTATATCCTTAAGGAAATTCCAAGAATGTTAAAAGGAGCCCACACTTTCAGCAGCCGAGAATTACAACACAAGAAATCTCAAGTTCGTTTGTGGAATGGTATTTTCCTCAAATAGCTCAGCAATGCTGCCAAATCTTAAAAATCCAATAAACCCCCTTTCCCCTCTGAGCTGTTTTTAAGTAGAAAATTCCAAGGTCCCACCACAAGATGGAGATGGTCAGCACAAGCCGATTCTGTTACTCTTAGGTGTGTATTAGCCACTTAGCAGTCATCCCTGCGCTCCTCCAAGGAAGCCAGTTACTGACTTCCTCACTACTTGCAGTAGCCTGTTCATCCCAACTTTCTGGTCCAGCGCTTAAGTGAAACTCTTATCTCTGCCTTGACCTGAGGAAGACCATGCTAATTGTTTGTGTTACTTTTGTATGTACCCTGTGCTTAAGGTAGAACAGTAAAAGCAGTACACGAGAGGGAGGAGGAATGCCTCGGTCACTCTGGGGGCAGTTTAGATGCTGTGAAATTAAACCTGTTCTAAGTGTACTTGTTTGAATTAATTGTATTGTAATATTATTTGTTGAATGTAGTAATTAGGTATTTATGAATATATTGCTGTAATTTCTGACAACATCCAAAAAAATAAAATCTTCCTAAATCATGTTAAGAGGAAAATCTTTGTTATAATAGGGCCCAAAAAAAGTGCCGGGGTGGGGGAGAAAAGCCCAACCATCAAAGCTTTATGGGTAAAAGATGAAGACAAACTGGATAATAACCTCAGCCAGGTTTCGAGAACACAAGGTATTAAGGGGTGAGATTAGGATCTACGGGACTCCTGACCCTCCTCAGTACCATGTGGTTTCATTCTAGAAGAGTCCCCAGATGAAAAGGCAAGTCCTGTCATCTGAAAGCAACCCTCTAAAACAGTCACCTTAAATGACAGAGAACCAGGTCTTCGTGTCTGGCCCTTCGGTGTTCAAATAATAACCCTCAGCTGTTTGTTGGAAGGACAGCTGGGTAGCGATTTGGAACTGCGAAACCATGCTTGAGTAATGGGAAGGGAGTCTGGACTTTGAACACTGAAGGGCAAAAACCAGAAGCTGTTCTCTGGGCTTCAGAGTGCATGCCACTCTGAAGAGCCCCAGGGAGAATGTGCTCTGACAATGCTACAGTCGAAAACTAGCTGGCTACAAAACCTTCTATCCCTTGTAGGACTCTAGATAAATCATTTCTCCTCTCAAGGTAAGGTCATTTCTAGAGCAGTTCCAACCACTACAACTGAAAAGTATTTCTCCTAGGAAAAGAAATGGACCCTTCGTTGAGACACTGCTGCCTCCAACCAGGTCTCTTCCCTCCGTCCCTCAAGAGCAGCAGTATGGGCCCGACTTCCCCTCCCAACATCTGGACTTCAGCCTCACAAACCGCAGAACATGCAAAATCTGTTTCTCCCAGGCTTTTTTAAAAGTTTATTAATATGAAAGATCTGCACAAGCACCACAGATCAAGTCACTGCAGAATCTTGACTCCTGTCGCCCAGTCTCCAGCTGGTGGCCAGCACCTGGCCTTCCGCAGCCCCCGGCCCCCTTCATTCCTGCTCTTAGCATATTCCTTTTGCTTCTTTCCTTGGGTCTCCCCCTTCCCATGCAGGCTGTGTTTGCGCACCGACATTTGGGTCTGTTTTCCCTCCGCATAATGCAGGGAATTCTAAATCATGCCAGTTGTCTTGCTACCACCAAAATGGGTTCTGAATCCGAATACAAAGATGACATCTAGTGTGGTCTTGTACATTGTGAGTTTCTGTCTTAGTGCCTTCCCAGGGTGAAGAACATCAGTGACCATCTGTTTCCACTGAAGGAGCCCAGCTGGTCATGAACTTCCTCACCTGGACAGCTGCTGTGTCGTTCATGATTGTGGCTGAGCGTGAAGCACCCAGGGAGTTCCCTGCCTTTCCTCTTGATAAAAACCCACTACACCTTAACCAGAGGTAGCCAAGAGAACAAGAAACACCCAGAGTGTCAGTCTAAAGATCACCCCTTCCTGCCACACATCTCCGTAGGATCGGTCAGACCATTTTAGCCACATGACTTGCTCTCTTCACTTGGTAGTAATGCAGGGAAAAAACCCAACGTGATAGTTGCATAGAGTCCGTCTTTATTGGGCTTAGATGGCGAACCCTGGTCAACATCTTGCCAGTCATCTGTCATCCTTCTCTGTGTGAACAAACTCTAGGAGAGTCTAAATTTAGCCCAAGAGATCAGGGTCAAGAAAGGAAAAAAGCCCCAGGCCACATCGCCACTCCTACTGTATCTCTTAAAAACAACACTTAAAGTCACCAAATGTTCACCCACATGACAATGCCAAGCAGGAGACCACAGGCTCTGTAGGGAAAATAACGTGTTTTGCCAAAGCTGCTTTCTTTCCCCCATAAAAGAACAGCTGGCTTCTAGAGACAGATGTGGAATTAAAGAATGTCTCAAGGACTAAGCACAAACCTGTTGCTTTCCAACAATGTTATGAGCCCATTCCTTGTTTCATTACACAATTCTTCATACATTCAAAAGGGGTTCTAGAACTCCAGAGATAACAGTACCTCTGTCATGTCTCGAGCACTCACACCACCTGGCAAGCCTCCGGCCAACAGATGCAAGGCCTTTCTTTACAGTTCATGTCTTTCTCTAGAAGTCTTGAGACTGGATGCCTTCAGAAGGTTGCAGGTTCGTACGGAGTTTATACATGTGATTGAGTGCTTGTGTGAGGAAGGCCCCACTGGTGTTGATTTCCATCAAGGTCAGGTTATCCAGCTAAAACACAAGAGAAAATCAACTGGGTTGGTTGAGGAGTGTTTGGTTTGAGAAAATGTAAAATCTACTGAATAAAAATAAGTAACCAATGAATAATGGTTTGGTTTTTTTTTTTTTCTTGTTTTAAAGGCACAGCACAGCTAGCAATCCCTGCTTGCAATCATCCAAGCAGACTGGATGCTGGGGGCAATTCATTGGCACCAGCAGGCAGCCCCAGGCCTTCATGGGCACAGGAGGAGAGGCAGTTGCCACAGGGAGGGCCCCTGTGCCCCTGCCCTGCATGCACCTACCTTGGCATGTGCCTCCTGCTGGCTCACAAAGCTGTCAGCAGACACCCGTAGTTTGGCTATGCGAGTGTCCCACACATCCTTGATCAGGGTCCGGATCTCATCTGCTTTCGGGATATTGTCTGAAGCACTAAAAGCAGCAAGGAGGCGGGGAAATCACATAAGGAAGCACTTGGTAAACTAAAGCAACATCCAGGTAGAAGTGGCCTGTATTATTTTTTAAGTAGGTTCCACACCGAACGTGGAGCTCAAACTCAAGACCCTGAGATCAAGAGTGCATGCTCCTCCAACTGAGCCAGGCAGGCACCCTTCCAGGTAGAAGTGGCTTTTTATTTATTTATTTTTTAAAGATTTTATTTATTCGGGGGCGCCTGGGTGGCTCAGTCGGTTAAGCGGCTGCCTTCGGCTCGGGTCATGATCCCAGGGTCCTGGGATCGAGCCCTGCATCGGGCTCCCTGCTCAGCGGGAAGCCTGCTTTTCCCTCTCCCTGCCTCTCTGCCAAATTATTCTCTCTCTGTATCTCTCTGCCAAATAAATAAATAAAATCTTTAAAAAAAAAAAAGATTTTATTTTTTCATTAGAGAGAGTGAGCGAGGGCACAAGCAGGGGGAGTAGCTGAGGGAGAGGGAGTAGCAGGCTCCCCACTGAGCAGGGAGCCCGATGCGGGGCTCAATCCCGGGACCCTGGGATCATGACCCGAGCTGAAGGCAGACGCACAAGCGACTGAGCCACCCGGGCGCCCCTAGAAGTGGCTTTTTAAAAAATGCTGCTGGGCTTCAGGAAAACACAAGATGTGTTTTCCTTTGTTTTCAATTTTAAGATGTAAAAAATTTCTAGCAGTTAAGCTTGGTGCCAAGAAAATTCAGCCGTGGGATGCCTAGGCGGCTCAATCAGATGGACATCTGCCTTCGGCTCAGGTCATGATCCCGGGGTCCTGGGATCGAGCCCCGCGTTGGGCTCCCTGCTCCGCTCAGCAGGGAGCCTGCTTCTCCCCCTGCTCCCCGCTTGTGCTCTCCTCCTATGTCTGTGGCTCTCTCTCTCTCTCTAGAATAAATAAAATCCCCCCCCTAAAAAAAAGAAAGAAAATTCAACCATGATCCACACAGTTATTTGTGCTCACATTAACTGTCCCATGGCAGGCTGCAGTACAAGGACTTCAGAGAATAAGCTCTAAAGGTTGGACATCCTCTGCTCAGGGTAACTGAGTGTTCTGTGCTGTAGAATTTCATCTTGAATGAATTTGCTTCAAGGGCTGGCTCAGGGGTCATGACTGCTATTGCTCATACCTCATCATTTATGCAAGGGCTTACAACCCACCAGGGAAAGAAGACAACAGCTCTGTGCCAGGCACTGTGCTCGACACTACAAAGTGTTTCCATCCTCCCCAGAGCTCTGAAGGCTAGGTACTGTCCCACTCCACAGAGAAAAGTACACTTACAGAAACCACGGAATAAACTGCAAATTAGCATAAACCGAGCATACCAATACACAGCGAATTCTGGGTAAAAGTCTGAACAGTCAGCAAGGGTCCATGTGACAGCCTTCTTTTTTTTTTTTTTTTTAAAGATTTATTTATTTATTTGAGAGAGAGAGAATGAGAGCGATAGAGAGCATGAGAGGGAAGAGGGTCAGAGGGAGAGGCAGACTCCCTGCCGAGCAGGGAGCCCAATGTGGGACTCGATCCCGGGACTCCAGGATCATGACCTGAGCCGAAGGCAGTCGCCCAACCAACTGAGCCACCCAGGCGCCCCATGTGACAGCCTTCCTGTCGTGAGGTACATTTTGGATCCTTCTAGGCCATTAGGCCATTTTAGTCCTTTTTTTTTTTTTTTTTTTTTCCCTCCACGTAGCTTCCACACCCAGCATGGAGCCTAATGCAGGGCTGGAACTCATGACCTGGTCATGAGTTGAGCTGAAATCGAGAGTCAGACATTTAAGTGACTGAGCCATTCAGGCGCCCCTTGTTGTGAGCTGTATTTTAAACTAACCATTGAAGGAAAAGACAAAAAAGATGAAAGCAAAAGCTAACACTATCTATCACCTGGCATGCTAGGAAAGGTGCAGTGGCCTCTCCACATGCTGAAAGTAGCTTGTGATTAGTAGTAGGGAATCAGTGGTATAAAATTTACATAGTGGATTGTATTTAAGACCCAAACATTTGGATCTTACGCTCTGAACAGCAGGTTACAGAACAAAGGACCCCATCTATTTGTTAACTGAAGTGCAGAAAAAGGTAAAAATTAGGTCCCTTAGCCAAATGAATTACAAAGAATCATAAAACCAAAGTTTCAACAGGAACTGCATACATAAGATCCTGAATTTCAAAAACTAAAGGTGAACAGGCCCCTCACCTCTGCTTCCATATTTTCCCTTCCAAGTCCTCCTGCCCACTGCCACAGAAGGCTCTCCAATTCACTGGATGACAATCCCTGCCAAACACCCTCCCCAGGACACTGCAGCCACAGAATAACAGCCTCAGCCCCCCAACTCTTTACCTGGTCTACATCAACCCCAACAGCCCTGCTTCCCCAAACATACTGTGCCCATTCACATGTCCCTGCCTTCTACCTAGAGCATCCTGTTCTCTAGTAAATTTTCCCTCCGTTAAGCCGAGGATCCCTTCTCTGACACCACCAGGTATTACGGCTGCATTCTGACATGGTCTGAACAGGACTGATCACACTGCAGTGTGGAACTATAGGTTAACAGGCTCACACTGCTCCCCGACTAAGTGGGGCTCAAGCCCATGTGACTATTTCCATTATCTAGTGGAATGCTTCATATGTTGTAAACTACAGCCTCATATCAACTTAAGGACAAATCCATGTTACATACCCCAAATATTCATTTGAATTCAATAGTGTCATACAGTGGAGGCCTTGCTCTAGAACAGATAATAGGGAGCTTAATTTTTGTTCTAGTTCTGCTCTTGCTTTCATCAATGAGAAGGTGCTCAGGGACCCCTGGGTGGCTCAGTCAGCTAAGCAACAGACTTGGGTCTCAGCTCAGGTCTTGATCTTGAGGTCATGAGTTCAAACCCCACATTGGGCTCCATGATGGGCATGGAGCCTACTTAAAAAAAGAAGAAAAAAGAAAACATGCTGAGGACTTCAAAAGCTTGACATTTTGCAAATTACAGTCTAGTATCTCCCAAGCAAAATCATCCACACTTGCTTGCCCGCCCCCGCTGATTTCACTCATTCATTCAACAAACACGTATGCACCAGGCATAATAGGTACAAGACGCAGTCCCTGCCCTTTTTATTTTTATTTTTTTAGAGGAAGAGAGAGCACATGTGCACAGACATGCCAGGGGTGGGGGGAGGGGAAGAGGGGACGGGGAGGTAGAGAATCTCAAGCAGGCTTCATGCCCGGCGTAGAGCCTGACACAGGGCTCAATCTCACAACCCTGAGATCATGACCTGCGCCAAAATCAATAGTCAGACACTTAACCGACTGAGCTACCCAGGCACCCCAGGCACCCCAGGCCTGTCCTTTCGAACTGGGGTAGGGGTGGGAGGGCACAGCCTGACTAGTGTTTAGATTACAGCTGACAAATGCCATGGGGGCTACAGAGCTGTCAGGGGATAGGCATCCTTAACCTGTGAGAGAACACCGGTTAGGCTAATAAACCAAAGGAGGGAACAGACAACAGATGGACTAACTGAACAGAGGAAACAGTATTTGAAAGCCCTGAGGACCTTGGTATGTGGAAGGAAGTAAAAGAGGCCAATGTCAGCCTGGAACCCAGAGAATCAGGGAGCCACGAAGGAAGGTGTAGGAGCCACAAAGGAAGGCAGGAGCCCAGCTAGGCAGTGCTTTGTATGCTATCATGAGGACTTTAGCCTAAACCCTGGACAGTCTCCAAGGAACAGGGGAGTCGCATGGCAGCTCCATCTTTAAAAGTCTACTCTGGCTGCAAAGTGGAGAATGAATTAAAAGCCAATGGGGAGGGTGCCTGGGTGGCTCAGTCGGTTAAGCGACTGCCTTCGGCTCAGGTCATGATCCTGGAGTCCCGGGATCGAGTCCCACATCGGGCTCCCTGCTCGGCAGGGAGTCTGCTTCTCCCTCTGACCCTCTTCCCTCTCGTGCTCTCTCTCATTCTCTCTCTCAAATAAATAAATAAACTCTTTAAAAAAAAAAAAAAAAAGCCAATGGGGAGCCAGAACTGAACGCAGGGAAACAAGAAGCTACTACACCACACTTTTTGCCACCAGTGGGCTTTCATTACAGCTAGGGTTCAGAGCAAGTGTGAGCCCTCTGGCCTTTCCTGTGAAAGACATGCAAGAATTCAGATGCACAGAGTGGAAGACAAAGCAGTAAAGCTTCACCAATAAACAGAGAGACAGTAAAGAAAAAGGCTAGAGAGGATAATGGAGACTCACCGGGGTCCAGTGTCAAGCGATAAAGCAGCAAGGGATTCCCTAGGAGAGGGAGGGGTGGGAAAAGGAAAGGACAAATGGGAAAGCCCAGGCAAAAGTGTGTGCACACAAATGTCTCCCAGGTTACTGACCCAGGGAAACGGGTGCCCGGGGACCCCCCTCACCTTGGAGCCGAAAATGGAAGAGAGGAGGAACAGGGTAAGGGATGAGAATCAGGAGTTCTACCTTACATGTGGCTCTAAGAAGGAAACATACTTACTGATTTAATAGGAGTTTCGTAAGTTCCATGTAGTAAGGGCTAGGCATAGGGGTAAAAGTTTCTTCCTTTCGTTCATGATCCCTAATCTTCTCCAACTTTTCTGAAATTTAGAAATGTATACAGTTTACCATCACCATACCCAAAATATTTGTTTAAGCTTTCCAAATTTGCCAAGTATCTACATTATCTATTGGATCAACTAACAAAAACATGAAGAAAAAACACTTTTTGGAATAACATATCACTAATAGATGATTCACAGCCTATGTCCTCAAAAGTTTCTCTTATGGGACACCAGGGGGCTCAGTCAGTTGAGCATCTATCTGCTTTAGGCTCAGGTCATGGTCCCAGGGTCCTGGGATCCAGCCCTACATCGGGCTCCCTGCTCCGCGGGGGGCCTGCTCCTCCCTCTCCCACCAGCTTGTGTGCTCTCTGTCAAATAAAGAAAAAGACTTTAAAAAGAAAAGTTTCTCTTATAGAAGGTGGTAGATTCTTGGTGTTGCTGCTCTGGCCTGCAGGATGTATTACTGAAGAAGCTGGGAGTCAGAAGTTCTTTTCTTAGGGAGACAAGCATTCTACCTTTGACGCAAAAGGTGATGAGAGTAACCAGTGACTGGAGAAATTTACTTGTGTACACGAAGCCTTGTCCGGAGGGGAGCAAGACATCAAACCACGGCCACTCCAGCCTGGGGGTGGGACGATGGTCACGTAGGGCCTAAAGCCCAGCATCTGGAATCCCACAGTGGAATCCCAATTCCAACCAGGAGCAGCACCCCTTTCTCCCTATCTTATGGGTCTGAGAAAGTCCTGAATCCGGCCACTGAGGCTGAGGGACACACACACAACTATGCTAGGGGAGTGGGGGAAAGCGGGGTCTTTCAGTGCTGGGCCCCCTCTTCAGGGGCCCTTGGTGCCATGCTGCAACCCAACCTACTCCCCTCTTCCATTCACCCTCTCACTCTAACCCGATGCCCTTCTGAGGGCCTGCACACTCCTGCGAGCACACCGCTCCCAACCCCCTCCACACCTGTCTCTATGCACAAGGAACAGCCCTCCAGGTGCGTCCTGGACCTCCTCTCTGACCAGCACAGAACACCGCCCCAGCAACTGTCTCACTTGAGTGTTCGCTGTTGTCCTCATTACTTCACCATTCCATCAAACTCACTGCCACATCTTCCATCTTAAAAAGAAAATCCTAGGGGTGCCTGGCTGGCTCAATCAGTTGAGCAACCGACTCTTGATTTCGGCTCAGGTCATCATCTCAGGGGCCTAGAATCCAGCTGTGAGTCAGGGTCCCCACTAAGCGGGGAGTCTGCTTCTCTCCCTCTCCCTCTGGCTCATGTGCTCTCTTCGCTTGCTCATTCTCTTGCTGACTCAAATCAATAAAATCTTTTAAAAAATAAAAATAAATATAGGCACCTGGGTGGCTCGGTCGGCTAAAATATCTGCCTTTAGCTCAGGTCATGATCCCAGGGTTCTGGGATCCAGCCCCACGTCACGCTCCCTGCTCAGTGGGTAGCCTACTTCTCCCTCTGCCTCTGCCCCTCCCCACCAGCTCATGCTTTCTCTACTGTCTCTCTTAATAAAAAAAATCTTTAAGGGCGCCTGGGTGGCTCAGTTGGCTAAGCGACTGCCTTCGGCTCAGGTCATGATCCTGGAGTCCCGGGATCGAGTCCCGCATCAGGCTTCCTGCTCAGCAGGGAGTCTGCTTCTCCCTCTGGCCCTGCCCCCTCTCATGCTCTCTCTCTCTCATTCTCTCGCTCTCAAACAAATTTAAAAAAACCTTTAAAAAATAAATAAAATCGGGATTTTATTTATTTATTTGAGAGAGAGAGAGAAAAGAAACAGCATGAGAGGGGAGAAGGTCAGAGGGAGAAGTAGGCTCCCCGCCGAGCCCGGAGCCCGATGTGGGACTCGATCCCAGGACTCCGGGATCACGACCTGAGCCGAAGGCAGTCGCTTAACCAACTGAGCCACCCAGGAGCCCTAAATAAATAAAATCTTTAAAATAAATAAATAAGGGACAGCTGGGTGGCTCAGGTCACCATCCCGGGGTCCTGGGACTGAGTTCCGCAGCGGGCTCCTTGCTCAGCGGGGAGCCTGCTTCTCCCTCTGCCCCTCCCCCTACTCGCGAGCGCATGCGCACGGTCTCTGACAAATCAGTGAATAAAATCTTAAAAAAAAGAGACTGTTTAAATAAAATTAAAAATAAAACCTTAGTAAGTGAAAGAAGTCAATCAGAGAAAGACAAGGATATGATTTCACTCATGGAATTTAAGAAACAAAACAGGATCATAGGGGAAGGGAAAGTAAAATAAGATGTAGATCAGAGAGGGAGACAAACGGTAAAACTACAGGGAACAAACTGAGGGCTGCTGGAGGGGAGGTAGGTGGGGGGATGGGGTAACAGGGTGATAAGCATTAAGGAGGGCACGTGATATAATGAGCACCGGGTGTTACATGCAACTGATCAATCAGTTACCCGCTACCTCTGAAACTAACAATATATGTTAATTAATTGAATTTAAATAAAAATTTTTAAAAATTTAAAAAATAAAATCTTAAAATAAGGGCGCCTGGGTGGCTCAGTTGGTTAAGCATCTGCCTTCAGCTCAGGTCATGATCTCAGGGCCCTGGGATAGAGCCCCGCATCGGGCTCCCTGCTCGGCGGGAGGCCTGCTTCTCCCGCTGACCCTCCCCCTGCTTGTGTTCCCTCTCACTGTCTCTCTCTCTCTCTCTCTCTCTCCCTCTCTCTCTGTCAATTAAATAAATAAATAAAGTCTTTAAAAAAAAAATCTTAAAATAAAAATCCTCCCAACGCCAGCTACCAAACCATTTTTTCAAGAGTTAACTTCCTTTCTTCGACCACTCAGGTGGGTGTCTATTCTGCCCTTCCACCAGTGCCACTCAACACCAAGGCCCGCGACCTCTGCTCAGCCAAGCCCAATGGTTCCACCTGTCTTCACATCTCACAAAGATTAATCCTTCTTGGAGGATATTTATCACTTGATTTCTGGAATACCACACAGAGTTCTCGTATCTCCGGTTCCTCTGGGCCTTCCTGACCTCTCTCAGCGGTGGGGTATAGAGCTCAGATCCCTGACCACTTTACCACCTAAACCCACATCCCATGTGATTTCGTTCTGCCTCATTTAAATACTATCTAAGCACTCATGAGGACTTCCACATTTGTATCCCCAAATAAGCCCCTTCACCGAATTCCTGACTAAATACTCCCGCCCACATTATCTACCTAGAGAGCTAACAGGCACCTCCAGTGTGACACGGTCAAACCCCAACTCCTGGTCCCTACCCCAGCCCTAATGTTCCCCCAGCCTTCCCCATCTCAGGAGACAGCCAACTCCGTGTCCTTCTGTACTTCGGGCCAGCAACCCTGGCAGGCATTCTTCACTCTCCTCCCTCATCCCACAGCCTGTCCTTCAGCAAATCCTGCAGATTCTTCCTTTGAAATACGCCTAGACTCCAACCATGTCTGCGCACCTCCATCACCTGGTAAAACTACTCCCAGACTGGGTAACTCCCTACTGCCCTCTCCCCACACACATCTTCTCTATACAGTGGACAGATTCTTTTCAGGTATCTAAAATCAGAGTATGAAATACTGCTGTTCAAATTGCAATGAATCAAACAGACTGATGTCACCCACTGTTGGCCAGGATGTGGAACATCGGGAACTCTCACATGTTTCTGGTGGGATCAGAAGAACTCTACCACGCTGGAGGGCTAGGTGGCAATTTCTTATAGTCAAGCACCATCTGCCCTATGACCCTAGGTATTTACCCAAGAGAATCAAAAACGTGTATCCACAAAAAGACTTAGGACAGGAACGTTCATAATAGCCTCATTAGCAATAGCCAAAAATAGGAAACGATCCAAATACCCACCAACAGAAGAATGGGTGAACTAACTGTGGAACACTCTACCGTGAATGACATAGTATTTGGCAATAAAAGAATGATGTAATGCTCCATGCAACTATAGGAACAAATCTCAAAAACTGTGCCAGAGCGGCATCTGGGTGGCTCAGTTGGTTGAGCACCCAATTCTTGCTTTCAGCTCATGTCATGATCACTGGGTCATGGGATAGAGGTCCGCACTCAGTGGGGAGTCTGCTTGGAGATTCTCTCCATCTGCCCCTTACCCCCTCATGAGTGTGCACTCTCTCTCAAATAAACAAATTAAAAAAACAAAAACAAAACAGGGCTCCTGGGTGGTTCAGTGGGTTAAGCGTCTGCCTTCAGCTCCAGTCATGATCCCAGGGCCCGGGGATGGAGCCCTGAGTAGGGCTCCCTGCTCAGCAGAGAGTCTGTGTCTCCCTCTCCTCCTGCCTGTCACTCCCCGCTGCTTCTGCTATCAAATAAATAAGATCTTTCAAAACAAAACAAGACAGCGTCAGAGAAGTCAGAGACAAAAACGGACTTACCAGGTGATTCCATTCATAGGATAAGAGCAGGTGGAACTCTACAGTGGCAGAATCAGAGGGCAGCTGGCTCTTGGGCATGCTCTACTGACCAACCAGTGAGCTTTCACTACTGTTCACCCCAGCATGGCCCTGGCCTGTGAAAAGGGTCAGTCAGGCTCTCTCCACTTTTCTGACTGGCCTGCAATGAGACAGGCTCTTGCCCCTATCACCTTCTGTTTGGACAGGCCGAAACCGCCAGAAGATGTAGGGCTAACAGTCAGACCTGGCAGAGTCCCGTGCCAAAGTGCCCCTCAGCAAAAGGAACTGGGATTGGGGGTTTCCCTTTGTTGCAGACCCTCCAGGGCCAACCTCGCCCCCCGCCCCCCGCCTTTAGGACCAGAAGGAGAAAATGCACAATCTTTCTGAAACTGTATTTGAGAGTGCCTGGCTCACAGTGTCCTTGCCTTTTTTTTTTTTTTTTAAGATTTTATTTATTAGAGAGTGAGAGAGGGAGAGAGGGAAAGCACAGGCAGGGGGATCAGCAGGCAGAGGGAGAAGCAGGCTCCCCACGTAGCAAGGAGCCCGATGCGGGACTCGATCCCAGGACCCTGGGATGATGACCTGAGCCGAAGGCAGACGCTTAACCAACTGAGCCACCCAGGTGCCCCCATCATTTTATTATTGAGGCATAATTAATGCACCATTCAATTCACCCATTTAAAATGTACCATTCAGGGGCGCCTGGCTGGCACGGTTGGTTAAGCGTCCGACTCTTGGTTTCGGCTCAGGTCATGATCTCAAGGTCGTAGGATGAAGAGCCCTGCATCAGGCTCCGAGCTCATTGCTGAGTCTGCTTGAGATTCTCTGTCCCTCCCCCTGTACCTCCAGCTTTACTCCCTCTAAATAAACCTTTAAAAAAGCAAAACGTACAGGGGCGCCTGGGTGGCTCAGTCGTTAAGTGTCTGCCTTCGGCTCAGGTCATGATCCCAGGGTCCTGGGATCGAGCCACAAATCGGGCTCCCTGCTCCGTGGAAAGCCTGCTTCCCCCTCTCCCACTCTCCCTGCTTGTGTTCCCTCTCTCGCTGTGTGTCTCTCTGTCAAAGAAATAAATAAAATCTTTTAAAAAAAAACATACAATTCAATAATTTTTAGTATATTCAGAGTTGTAGGTGATCTTTGTGCCTTTTTTTTTTTCTCAGCATAATGTGTTCCATGTTCATTCAGTTGTAGCAGGAGCAGGACTTCATTCTTTTCTATGGCTGAATAATATTCCCTTGTTTGGATGACACATTATTTTCATGCATTCTGTATAATGAGAGAGGACTCTGCTCCTTAACACGCTAGTCTATACGTGGGGGCTCAAACTGAGGTCACTCACGACCCTAAGGTCAAGAGTCGGGTGCTCTACTGACTGAGCAAATTAGGCACCCCAATATAGCTTTTTTTTTAAAGTTGAAAGAAATGCTTCTTCAAAGTCATACAGTATTTTTGGGCGCCTGGGTGGCTCAGTTGGTTAAGCGACTGCCTTCGGCTCAGGTCATGATCCTGGAGTCCGGGGATCGAGTCCCGCATTGGGCTCCCTGCTCGACGGGGAGTCTGCTTCTCCCTCTGACCCTCTTCCCTCTCGTGCTATTTCTCATTCTCTCTCAAATAAATAAATAAAATCTTTAAAAAAAAAAAGTCACACAGTATTTTTAACGTTATCTTATATTTTTAACGTGTTATTTATTTGACAGAAAAAGAGAAAGACAGCACGAGCAGGGGGAGGGGAGAAGGAGAGGGAGAAGCAGACCCCCTGCTGAGGACACCCCTCCCACCCCGCAGGCCCGCGCATGAGGGCTCAAACCCAGGCCCCTGGGGTCATGACCTGAGCCAAAGGCAGACCCGGGTGCCCCACAGTATTCTTAATTTTATGATTTTTTATTTTTTAACATTCTTATTTATTTGAGAGCGAGCGAGCGCACACAAGAGCAGGGAGAGGGAAAAGCAGGCTACCCGCTGAGCAGGGAGCCCCATGTGGGACTCGATCCCGGGACCTGCAATCACGACCCGAGGAGGCAGACGCTTCACTGACTGAGCCATCCGGGCGTCCCAATATTCTTAATTCTAAAGCAAGTTGAAATATCTTAAAATCAAAGTCTGAGCGGAATTTGGTACAGACGCCTCAAATTCATACGACGTTAGTCATAGCGGTCAGACTAAGAGGTGGAGCGCCAAGCACGCCCTAATTGCAGCTGGCCCGTGGGTGACGCGGGCAGTGCAAAGGGCTGGTGCTCCCGCCCTGAGGGGGGTGCCGCCCGGCCGCGCTCCCCCCGGGGGCAGGCAAGCACTTACCCACACCCATCCACTCAGGGGGGATCAGCCGACACTTCTGCCTCTGCTTCAGGTTAATCGCCAGCCACAGAGGCACTTCCACTGGTAAACCAGGGTTAAAAGGCCCCAGGTCCCCCTGCCAAAGGAGAACCAAACCCTGGTAAGAGGGAGCAGGGCCGGAGGCTCAGCGGGACCCCACCGCTGTCTAACGAGGGGAAGGGCGCTGCAGAAGTCGGAACCCGAAGAAGAGGAAAAGCCCAGCTCTGACCACACACCTCGTAAGGCAGCTCCGAGCCAGCGGCACGCCCCGGGCGCCCGCCTCAGCGGCGCCCCTGCCAACCCGCCGCAGCCCCGTGTGCTGCCGTCAGCACCGCTGAGGCGCGGGGCCCGGGCTGAGCACCTCGCCCACCGCTTCGACCCCCCGCTGCGTCCACCCACGTCCCCCCCGCCGCCCCCGCCCACTGCGTCTCCCCCCCGCCGTGTTCTACGCCCCGGCTCCCCCCCCCGTCCTCCCCCCGCCACCACTCAGGGTCCCCTCACCCCGTGCTCCCACTGCGTCTCCCCCCGCCGTGTTCTACGCCCCGGCTCCCCCCCCCGTCCTCCCCCCGCCACCACTCAGGGTCCCCTCACCCCGTGCTCCCACTGCGTCTCCCCCCGCCGTGTTCTACGCCCCGGCTCCCCCCCCGTCCTCCCCCCGCCACCACTCAGGGTCCCCTCACCCCGTGCTCCCACTCGGCGTCCCCCGAGCCGGTACTCCCCCCGACCCCGACCACTCGGCGAGTCGGGGCGTCCGCGGAAGCCGCAACACTGCCGCCCCTTCCCGGCGCTGGGGCCTGAGGCAAATGGCCGACCCAGCCCTTACCCCGATGAGGTAGATCTTGTCTAGGCTGAAGTTTGGGATTATGGTGACCAGCTCCTTCTCAGCCAGAAACTCCACCTCCGCCGCGTCCATGCTGGCCACAGCGACCCGCCCGGGACACGTCGCCGCCGACTGCCCCTCACCGTCGGGGGCGGGGGGAAGGGCCGTGGCCGCAGCTTTCCCGCCAACACGCGGGGCCCGCCCCCCCCCCCCCGCGCCGGAAGCCTATGGCAATAGGCCAGCCAATTGGCCAGCCAATAGCAACGCGGCACTCTGAGGCGGGGACCGCGGCCGCTTCGAGCCCACGGATTGGCGAACGTCAACGAGGCTGAGCAGATCACGCCCCACAGCGCCTCCGCTCGGTCCCCCAAGCTACAGGCCCGGGGCCCCGCCCCTCCCGCAGCCCGGCCCCGCCCCGCCGCGCTCCTCTCGTGGGCGGGGCACCGCGCGGGGCACCTGGCGCCGCGCGCGCTCCTGACGCTGTCTCCACGCTTCCGTGTCCTTTCACCTGTCCCGGGCGCCTACACTGAGTCAAGCTGGGGGTGGAGTTCGGAGCACGTGGACACTGGGTCCCGCACCGGGCCAGAAGTAAATGCATTTATTATTAGGTCATGCCTGTGACCTGGCTAGACAAACGGGGCCCAGGCCCCATCGGAGTGAGAGGAACCCTTGTTTCCCTTAACTTCACAATCTTCTGTCCTCTCTTCACATACTGGTTAGACCTATAAAAAGACAGATTCCCCCGCCCCACCACATCTTCCGATTCAGAAACTCAGAGTATGTGCTTTGGCAAGCACCCCAGGTGAGACTCAGGAAGGGGCAGGTTTGCACGGCTGCCGTACGTACTGGTGAGCTTCCTTGTCCCTCCCTATATACAGTGGGCTTATGTAAGACCTCATAGCAGTGGTTCTCACACTCTCTTCTATGTCAGAATCCCCTAGAAGATTCTGAGTGTTGGGTGCCTGGGTGGCTCAGTTGGTTAAGCGACTGCCTTCGGCTCAGGTCATGATCCTGGAGTCCCGGGATCGAGTCCCACATCGGGCTCCCTGCTCAGCGGGGAGTCTGCTTCTCCCTCTGACCCTCTTCCCTCTCGTGCTGTCTATCTCTCATTCTCTCTTTCTCTCAAATAAATAAATAAAATCTTTAAAAAAAAAAAAAGATTCTGAGTGTTAACATGCACACTCCTGGGGGCTCCTGGGTGGCTCAGTCATTAAGCCTCTGCCTTCTGCTCAGGTCATGATCCCGGGGTCCTGAGATCAAGCCCCATGGCAGGCTCCCTGCTCAGCGGGGAGCCTGCTTCTCCCTCTGCCTGCAGCTCCCCCTGCTTGTGCTCTCTTTCTCTCCGACAAATAAATAAAATCGAAAGAAAGAAAGAAGTAAACATGTGCACTCCTGGAGAATTCTAAGTCGGGTCTGGGGTGAGGACAGAAAACTGAATTTTAACCAGGGCCAGAAAGCTTCCTGGGAGTGAAGTTGCTAGTGCAGCTTGTTAGGGACAGGCAGTGGGCTGAATTTGAACCCTTGATCATTGGGCCCTGCGAAAAAACACAGCAGACAGGAGGATTCCAGGGTTCCGGATCCTCACAGGAAAGCTGCCCCACCCTAGATAGCCCCATGCTTTCCTCCCTAAGCCCCCTGAAACCTGCCCCATGTAAGGTTGTTGGAGAGACAAAATAAGGCCATAATTTAGTTCCGCCCACTCACATGACCTAGAAAGCTATGTCTGCTATTTATCTGCTTTGGAAATCACCTTCATTGTGTGCCATTTTATTAAGACAAATACAAAGCCAGGCTGGCTCAATCCGCGGAGCTGGTGACTTTTTTAAGTAACCTCTCCACCCAACCTGGGTCTTGAACTCATGACCCCGAGATCAAGAGTCAGATAGTCTACCAATTGAGCCAGCCAGGCGCCCTGGAGGGAGCTGCTCTTGATCTTGGGATCCTGAGTTCAAGCCCTTCCTGCAGTGTGGAGATTACTTGAAGAAAAAATAAATAAAAGGTCCCTCTGGATGCTGTGTGACAGAGGGCAAGTGACTACTCTGAACCTCAGTCTCCTCATCTGCACACGAGGTAGGAATGAGAAGGAGCTTGGGGTGTGTGGGGAGGGGGAGAAGCTGCAGGCCACCTGGTCTCTCCTAAAATAGAAGCTCCCTCAGGCATCTGCAGAGCATGTGTGCCAGTTTGTCTGGGTTTTGACTGATAGGGGAATGTTTTCTTGACTGGCAAATATTTGTGTTTCAGAGTTGGCGAGGCTTCCCTCCCTGCTTTTCATAGCCTGGAAAAGAGCAAAGGAAAAGAGCTGGTGGGAGAGCCCAGGTTCAGAGAGGCCACGCAGGGCAGGATGAGTAGGAGAACTAGCCGAGCCCAGTGTCTACATCACCCGAGTGCCCTTGTCCCTGACTATAGGGTGGGGGCAGTGCTGCTGCTTACCTCTTTGGGCTGTTGAGAGAGCAAGACGAGCTGGTATGGTGTCCAGTGTTGCACACTGCAACAGGACAGCGCCTCGGAGTCTCAAACATGAGCAAACATCAGGGGCACCTGGAGGCTTGTCGAAAGTCTTTCCGTTCCCAGAGGTATGATTCACAACAGCTGAAAGGTGGAAGCCACTCAAATGTTCATCAATTGAGGGATGGATAAACAAAATGCAGTCTCTACATACTGCGGAATATTATTCCACCACCAACAGGAATGAAGCACTGTTTCGTGCTACAGCATGGATGAACCTGGAAAACATGATGCTACATGAAAAGAAGCCAGTCACAAAAGACCACATATTATGAGTCCACTTATATGAACAATCTAGAAACTAGGTTAGATGTAGAGATAGAAACTAGATTCGTGGTTGCCAGGGCTGGGGGAGAGGGAAAGGAGAGTGGCTGTTCATGGGTACCGGGTGTCTTTTAGGGGTGATGGAAATGTGTGGTGGTGTTTGCAGAGCTCTATAAAGACACTAAAAAAGACTGAGCTGTAGACTTTAAAAGGGTGAATTTGTGAAGTATTCCCCAATAAAGCTGTTATTTAAAACGCCCTCCCCTAAGCTCCAGATTTAGACTTTCTGACTGAGTGACCACACACATGTAACTGGCTCCCAGGAGGTTTTTATAATTGGGAAAATTGGGAATTGAAAGGATTGGCCCCAATTCGGTCCAGCTGTGAGCCACACTTAAGATCCAGCAAAGACTTCCAAATGCCTATCCTCATGCCTAGTCTCTGAAAGTCGGGGAGACAGTGCACACAGGGGAGAGGAACACGAAAGGCATGGGGCCAGCCCGGAGGGGCGCGGTGGAGGCGGGCTGTTGCGTCAGACCAGGTGGTCAGGACCCTCCCACCGCTACCCCTGTTGTAAGAAATGCCTCCCCTGGAAGATGGGAATGACCCATGTCATGGTGAATGAAGAGCTGGAGATGATGTAAACGGAGATGAAGGGACAACCTTACTGTGCAGAAGAATTCCAAACGATGTACACAGAGACTCACTCTCAAGAGGGTGACCCGAGGGCACTTGGCTGGCTCAGTCAGAGGCACGTGCGACTCTTGATCTTGGGGTCGTGAGTTTGAGCCCCATGTTGGGGGTAGAGTTTACTTCAAAAACTAGTGATTCAGGGGGCGCCTGCGTGACTCAGACGGTGAAGCCTCTGCCTTAGGCTCAGGTCATGATCCCGGGGTCCTGGGATGGATCCCGGTGTCGGGCTCCCTGCTCAGTGGAAAGCCTGCTTCTCCCTCCCCCCTGCCCCTCCCTGCCACCACCCCCCCGCCTGCATTCTCTCTCACTCTCTCTCTCAAATAAATAAATAAAATTTAAAAAAAAATTCTCTCCCCCTCTTCCTCTGCCCCTCTCCCCACTCGCACATGTGCTGGTGCTCTCCCTCCCTCACTCCCGCAAATAAATACATAAAATCCTTTTTAGGGGCGCCTGGGTGGCTCAGTCATTAAGCGTCTGCCTTCGGCTCAGGTCATGGTTCCAGGGTCCTGGGATCGAGCCCCGCATCGGGCTCCCTGCTCGGCGGGAAGCCTGCTTCTCCCTCTCCCAAACCCCTGCTTGTGTTCCCTCCCTCACGGTGTCTCTCTCTGTCAAATAAATAAGTAAAATCTTAAATAAATAAATAAATAAATAAATAAATAAATAAATAAATAAAATCCTTTTTAAAAAATTAAAAATAAAGAAGTGCCTGGCTGGCTCATTTGGGAGAGCGCATGACTCTTGATCTCGGGGTTGTGAGCTCAAGCCCTGTGCTGGGTGTAGAGATTACTTAAATAAGTTAATTAATTAAAAAATGTTTACAATAGAACTATCATATGATCCAGTAAATACTATTTACCCAAAGAATACAAAAACACTAATTTGAAGGGATAGCTTTATAGCAGCATTATCTTCAATAGCCAAGCTATGGAAGCCGACCAAGTGTCCATCAGACTGATGAATGGATAAAGAGGTGGTGTATATACACAATGGAATATTACTCAGCCATAAAAAGAATGAAATCTTGCCATTTGCAACGACATGGATGGAGCTAGAGAGTATTATGCTAAGTGAAATAAGTCAGAGAAAAACAAATGATATATGATTTCACTCATATGTGGAATTTTTAAAAATTTTTTTAAGATTTTATTTATTTATTTGAGAGAGAATGAGAGACACAGAGAGAGAGCATGAGAGGGGGGAGGGCCAGAGGGAGAAGCAGACTCCCTGCTGAGCAGGAAGCCTGATGCGGGACTCGATCCCGGGACTCCAGGATCATGACCTGAGCCGAAGGCAGTCGCTTAGCCAACTGAGCCACCCAGGCGCCCTCATGTGTGGAATTTAAGAAACAAAACAAAGGAGCAAAGGGAAAAAGAGAGAGAGACAAACCAAGAGATAGATTCTTAACTCTAGAGAAGGGAGGCACTTGGGGGAATGGGTTAAATAGGTGATGGGGATTATGGGGTGCACTTGTCTTGAGGAGCACCGGGTGATGTATGCAAGTGTTGAATCACTATGTTGTACACCTGAAACTGATACTGCCCTGTATGTTAACTAACTGGAAAGAAAAGAGTCTTGCACCATAGGGCGCCTGGATGACTCAGTTGGTTGGGCACCTGCCTTCAGCTTGGGTCATGATCCCGGGGTCCTGGGATGGAGCCCCCGTCAGGCTCCCTGCTCAGCGGGAAGTCTGCTTCTCCCTCTGCCTCTGCCATTCTCCTCCTTGTGCTCTCTGGCTCTCTCTATAGCTCTGTCAAATGAATAGATAGATAGATAGATAGTTAGATAGATAGATAGATGGATAAAATCTTAAGGTCTTTTTTTAATTCATTTTTTAAAAGATTTTATTTATTTATTTGAGAGAGAGAGAATGAGATAGAGGGTACAAGAGGGAAGAGGGTCAGAGGGAGAAGCAGACTCCCCGCTGAGCAGGGAGCCCGATGCGGGACTTGATCCCGGGACGCCAGGATCATGACCTGAGGCGAAGGCAGTCGCTCAACCGACTGAGCCACCCAGACGCCCTGGTTCATTAATTTTGACAAATAGACCAGAGTAAAGTAAGATTAAGGGCAGGGGAAACTGGGTGGGCACTCTATGGGAACCCTCTGTACTGTTTTTGCAACTATTCTGTAAATTTATTCTTTTTTTTTTTACGATTTTATTTATTTGGGAGAGAGAGTGCACGAGCAAGTTGCGGGGGAGGGGCAGAGGTAGAGGGACAAGTCGACTCGGCAATGACAGGGGCCCGACGTGGGGTTCCATCCCAGCTCCCCGAGATCATGACCTGAGCCGAAGTCAGATGCGTAACTGACTGAGCCACCCAGGCGCCCCAAATCTAAAGCTATTCTGAAAAAAAAAAAAAAAAAGCCTTGTTAAAAAAAATCTTGGGGCGCCTGGCTGGCTCAGTTGGTGGAAGATGTGACTCTTGATCTCGGGGTCATGAGTTCGAGCCCCACTTTGGGTGTAGAGATTACTTAAAAAAAATCTCTCCTCCAGATTCCCCCAGGCACCTAAACATTCCTGAAGTTGAACCTACTGCCCCCTTCAGGACAGTCCGTGCTAGGGTACCTTTGCTCACGGTAGAATTTAGGCGGGCAGAAAGGCACCTTGGACTTCAGACCTTTCTGCAATGACAGAAGTGTCCTATCATCGTCCCATCCAGTCGGGTGGCCACTTAACCCCGTGTGGACCAGTATTTGCAGCATCAGCCACCTCCTCGAGCCTTGGGTCCTTTGAAGCGTCAGGCAGGCCTGTACCTGGCATTGGGCCCGCCGCCTGCCAACACATCCGGGCAGGTGGGTCTTGTGTTGAGCACGTTTGGGCCGGACCTGTGGTCCATCTGCGTAGGGCATGTTCATTCAATCCTTGATCAGTTTACCTCGAAGTCTGAATCCCGGCCACATGGGAGCCCTTTCCTCATGGTGAGGGGACCAGCAGCCGAGCACCATGATGAGCGGCCCAATGGAGGAGGTGGGGGACAGGCTGCAGGGCATCTCGGCCCTGCTTGTGCTTGGGAATCACCTGCCCGAGGCCAGGCCACACCTGGACTGAGGGAACCACAACCTCTGGGGCGAGGCTGAGGGCCATTGGGTCTGATAAACCAAGTCCAGCCTGGCTCCTGCGGCCTGCGGGGGGAAGGTAGAGGAAGCCGTGACTGGCAGCTGGTGTCACCCATCTAAGGAGGGGGCTGGAATTACAGTCACGGCAGCAAAAGAGAAATGCAGAATGGAGATCACCCCCCTCTGGTGCCTCTTCCTTCCCTTGCCTCCACCAGAACCCACTGTGGCATCGCACAGAGCAGTGTCCTGATGATAGGGAAGGATCACTCCCCTGCTGGGGCCCCCGTCCCACGGTGCTCCAGGAGCCTGAGAGCCATAGCTCCTACCGTGACTTGGGGGAGGCTGCGTCCTCTCCAAGGTCTCCAGGGCAGGGGTGATAACACGACCTTCTGGCCCGCAGCGCTGCGGCCCATTGGGCCCACCTGCTCCAGCGGTTGCCTATTCGGAACCTCACCACCTCCTGCGGCCCCGTGAGGCTTGGGAAGGCTGACACGGTGGCAGCTTCTGCACTTAGCTATAGTGGCCTCTCTCGAGACGTCCCGCAGCGAGGAGCCGTTCTCCCTGCAGAGCGCACGGAGAGGCGAGGTGGGAAAGACGAGCAGGGGTCAGCTCGCCAGGGCCTGCTCGGTGAGCTGCTTCCAAGGACATGAACAGGAGCCTGAGCTCAACGGGAGGCCCTCTGAGGGATGCGGGTCAGGTCGGGGAGTGACCAGAATGGATTCACGTTCTAGGACGAGAACTCTGGTGGCCGCGGGCGGCGTGGGGTGTGGTCTAGCCGCACGGCGAGGCTCACCTGGAGGCTGAGAGCAGAAGTCCAGGCGAGAGCCTTGGCCACGGCCTGGCCTCGGGCAGCCCCAGGACGCCCTGGAGTAGGGACTGTGTGAAAGCAGAGCCCATTAAAGCCCAGCAGCCCCCAGGGGGCCAAGGGAGCTCCCCATCCACCTGTGGCTCCAGGCGGCCGCCCCTCCTGGGGGCCTGCGCGACCCTCCCCGCAGCTCACAGGCCTCCGGGGTTGGGCGGGAGAGCCGGCGAGAAAACCTCTGAGCAGGGCGGGCGCTCTCAAATGGCTCTGACATGGTGCGAATACACTCTTGTGTCTTTTTGCCATCTGCTGCTGTCATTAAAACATTACATTTCCATCTGTTTTCACACTTCTCTCCCCTCCCAGCCGCCCCTCCTGGAGGCACACGGCACGAATCCCTAGTCGTGGGCCGGAACGTTCCCGCGCCTCCTGGAACCTGGGAGCTTCTCCGGGACACGCCGGGGTTAGGGCGAACAGACCTTCTCCGGGCTCAGAGCTGTTAACGTCCATCTAGTTCCTCGTCGCCAGTGACCCCAGGCTCTGCGTCACACCCCGCCGACACACACTTTGTGGGGGGAGCCACTCACAAAGCGTTATTGTTGGTTTTAATTGGTGTGCACGACTTTGGCATTAAGAGCAAATGAAAAATAAAGTACAGACATTAGTATCCATTTCCCCCAGGACGTATTTAAGGAAGAACAGACTGAAGAAGAGTCAGGGAGCCATGCTTTGGGCTCACGTAAGTCATCATTCCAGACCAACCCCAAAGAGGCACCCACCCCACCCGCCCCCTCCTTTGTAAGCACCACCCCCCAACCTTTCATTGAAAAAGGACTTCAGCCGCCTCCATTCTGACCACAAACTTTTTTTTTAAAGTTTTTATTTTGAAGTAATCTCTACACCGAAAGTGGGGCTTGAACTCGTAACTCCAGGATCAAGAGTCGTTGCTCCAGCCACTGAGTCAGCCGGGCGCCCCTGACCTCAAACTTGCTAGTTTGGGTTCTCCTTTCCAGCTAGTCTGTCGGCTCAGGTGGAAGACCCTAAGGGCAAAGCATCCCATGCTGGGAACAGAAGCTACCCCCTCAAGCGATAAGGACTGCCCTGAGCCTGCGAGATCTCTCGTGATTGACCCAAGACGGGGATGCATTTGACCTTCACTGCCTACCTGCACGCACCCACCCACCTTTGCCCCACGTTTTCCTTAGATAAACTGGAAGTATTTTCGGCACTTTGGAGACAGACTTCGAGCTGCTAGTCCACTGTCTTCCCAGTGTTGGCCTCACTGAAATAATTTCCTTTCTTGTTTCCCTACCACTTCGGATTTTGTCAGCAGCGAGTGGCCAGACCAGGTCTGCTCGTGAACCCCAGAACCAGGTGCTCTTGCATCCCTGTGCCCTGGGCTACATCATGAAGGGCCAAGTCCACACAAAACTGAACAACTTCACAAGTTTGTGACCGCACAGGTGGGCCTGGTGGGTCTTCTCAAACACAGCTGTGCTAACATCAGCATTATTGCTAACGTTCTGGAGGACTCTTTGGATCCTATGCCACATGTTATTCTAGGTTCTGTGTATTCGCTCATTTAATCTTCCCGAAAACCTAGTTATCATCTCCACTTGAAGATCAAGGAAACTGAGGCTCAGGGAGGCAAAGTAACTTGCTCAAGTTCCCCCACTGATAAATAGAGCGTTGAGACAGACTGGATTTAGGCTAGGAAGCAGGAATCCACAATCGCAGACTCCACCCCAGACTTCCCAAAACATAATCTGCATTTGAACCAGATCCCTACTGGGAGTACCTTCAACTGCAAGAAGCACTAGTGTAGTCCAGAACATTCCTCAGAGTTGCCTGACCACCACCACAAAGAGCACAGCACGGGTGGGGTGGGGAGGGGTGGTGGTGTGGGTCAGGGGGTTCATTATCTGCTAACCCATCCAAAGGGGGTGACCCTGGTACTGCCAGCTGGCCTTGAGAGCCCCCAGCCCCCCTGCTCCTGCTCCCAAAAAAGCCCCAGGTGCTTGCTCTGGAATGCTATTGTTAGAGAAATGGGAGCTCCCCTAGCACCCACTGTAGGTAAGGCCCCCGGTGGATGGCTCCAGGACCCCCACTCTCACCACCCACCCCACGTTCATACCTTCACTGTCAGTAATCCTCAGGTCCCTCGGGGCATCGTCGCCATCCTCCAGGTGAAAACGGAGGCCCAGAGGGGTTGGTGACCACCTGCCTGATCAGAATAACTCCCGTGGATTGACTGTTTGATCCCTGCCAGGCAACCGTGCAGGGATTTTACATAGACTATTTTACTTATTCCTCAGATGCTCCCCATTTTATCCTCACTTTCTAGGTGAAAAAAAGGTTCAGAGAGGTCAAGTGACTTTCCAAGGTCACACAGTACAACATGGGTCTTGCTGACACCAAAGCCCTTGCTCGTACCCACTCCCCGCATTCTTTCTGATAGCTCCTATGTGGGATGCTAGAGCTGCAGTGGGGTGCCCTGCTCCCTACTTGCATGCCCTCCCTGCGCAGAAGTGTGCACTGAGCAAGCCTCCTCCACCTCGCCCCTCCCTTGTGGGGAGAGAGAGCTTGCTTGAAGGCAGAGGCTTAGGGTGCCGGGCAGTGTCACAGCCTTTGCTGCACGTTGGGGGTGCAGACATCACCAGGAAAGGTCTCTCTCCCCTTACTCAGCAGGCACCCTCCTAAGGTTGCTGGCTTCACCAGGGATGGAGGCTCCAGGTACAAGAGGCACAAAGCCAGGAACTGGTACGGACACACTGGGCGCCATGAGAGCAAGGGAACTCACTCTGCCCCTGCAAGAAACCCATATCCAGCATCCTGGGACTGCGCAGCCTCTGACCGACCCCCTCCTGCCTGGGCTCCAGCTCACAGCCCTCTTGCTGTTGCCATGGGCACTAAAAGCCTGGGCTGAAGCCGGGATTAGCCACAGCAGGTTGCTGAGTGGGCTGGAGGCCTCTGAGCTGTGCCCGGGGAGATACAGGGACTCCTCCCGCGCCCTGGCATGTAGACCGAGCCAGTCTTTAGGGCTCGTGCCCAGCACCAGTGCTCCGGCCCAGCGTGCCCCCTGGTGCCCAGAGTCAGGGACTGGGGCCCCAAGCCATGAGCAGGAGCTGAGAATACACTCGCATGGCCTGGCTTGGTCTCTGTGCTCCCGCCACCCTCCATGACGGCACACTGGGGCAGCGGCTGGCCACAGCTGGAGGAGACACACAAAGCCGATTTGAGCCCAGCCCCTCACAGCCATTCAGCAGAGCCATGGCCCACCCGCCCAAAGACCAGGGAGTGAGACACCTAAGTTCCGCTGTCTTAAGCCAGTGAGTTTGGGGAGCATGTGTTTCTTCGTGTCTTTGGGTTGCTAAAAATCTATTTCTCACATTTCTGGAGGTTGGGAAGTCCAAGATCAAGGCACCAGTAGATTCGGTGTCTGGGGAGAGCCTGCTTCCCGGTTCACGGTTGGCCATGACCTCACATGATGGCATCTCTCTGAGGTCTGTCTTGTAAGGGCACCAATCCATTCCCGAGGGCTCCAGCCGCATGACCTAGAGGCCCCCCTCCTTGCTCCATCACACTGGGGATTAGGTCTCAACACGCAAATGTGGGGGGTGGGTACACATTCAGCCTAGAGCTGGGGTGTTTTGTACACAGCAACATCACAGCAAAAAAGAAAGCTGACTAATACGCGACCCCTAGGAGTTTCCTCCAAGAGTATCCTATGCGTTAGAGGTGCTCAGAACTGTGCCTGGCACCCCTCCAGCTGCATGAGCGCGAAATAACAACTCGCGCACCTGTTGTGTGTGAGCTCTGGGAACATGCTGGGAAGTGCGACTCTTCTTTTTTTTAGATTTTATTTATTTAGAGCGTGCATGAGCGGGGGGCGGGGGGAGAGGGGCAGAGGGAGAGGGAGGACCCCCCCAGAGAGGTCTGGCCTTTGTCCTGGGCTCCTGGTAGGTGACCTGGAGGCTCTAGGAATGTCCTGCCTGATAAGACTATCTTTGTTTACCTGGAGCCTCGGTCACGCAGAACAGTCTGACGGTGTGATTTACAGAGGGGCTGGAGACTGAGGTCACCATGTGGGAGGCCAGCCGTGTCTATGTGGCCAACCCCCCAGGGAAAACCACGGACACCCCGGCGTCTCAGTGCGCTCCCCTGGTTGGCGGTACCCCGAGCGTGCGTCATCATGGAGGCTGGAGAATCAAATGCTGCCCGCGGGACTTCCCCGTGCGCTCTCTCCTGAGCCCCACCCTTGCCATCTCTGCCCTTTGAGGATTGCAATCTGCATTCTTTCGCTGTAAGAAACCATAAACACGGCACAGCCAGGGTGGCTTTTCTGAGTTCTGAGTCCCTCTAGTGAATTCCTGAACCCGAGAATGGTCTTGGGGTCCCCCTCCCTCCCTCCCTGTGTGCTCCTGGATCACCTTCCAAATAAACTCTTTCCCCACAAAGCCTTTGCTCAGGCTCTTGCTGCTTCAGGAAACCGGCAACACAGCGGGAACCACACAGCCTCTGATAGAAGCCAAAGGTGCCACCGTCAGAACAGTCTAGGAGGGGGACGGGGACACCAAGGGTTTAATGTTCTCGAAAAACACCAAACCCAGAACCACTGCCCCCCATCCTAGACATATATCATGACGAGGATCCCACAGCTGGCGAAGACGGAGCTGGGACTCGGGCCCCCACACGACTTCAGAATCCGTGCCTTGGGCCTTGCTCAGGCTTCCGTGGCAGAGTGCGAATCGGGGGGGGGGGGGGGCCACGACCATCGGAAGGCCCCCCCCCACACACACACCGGCGAGCCCCGCCCCGCCCTCTGTAGGAAGCCATTCTCTTCACCTCTGTACCTGCGTGCGTTCCAACGTCTCTGCCCAGCCCAAGGAGCAGGGTTCACTGTTTGTTACAGATGACCTTTATTTATAATACAAAAAAGGAATTATAAATCACTTTCTGGACTGTTTTGATATCTGTAAAACAACTTGTAAAAAACGGAGCCACTCCTCTGCAAGTTCCTGTGTGTGTTGACCTCGTGCACACCCAACTGTGTGGCCGAGGGCTCAGGGAGGGTACGTTTGTCCAGGAGAAAGTCTCTCCCTCCACCCCGGTGGCTGTCACCATGACCGTGTGGGCGTGAGAGGTCCGGTCAGCTCAGCTCAGCGGGGCCCGGGAAACGTGGCTCTGCAAGCAGGCAGGGCCGGCCGATTCCTTGCTCTTCTTGCCACGTTGCAGCTGCTCAGGTGCCGGATTCTTCCCTTCTCCCATCCAGCGTCCGGCGTGCTCGGTGCATCTGCCCCAGGCAGCCACGCCCCCAGGGACTCGTGGGGTTGGGGGGTGGTCCCTGGAGCAGGACCGTCTCCGACCTGTGCCTCCTCCTCAGGCTTCGGGGTCTATTTCTCCATCCTCTGGGCACGACCCTGTCTCGTCCAGCCAGACTAGGAGGAAGACGAGGAGTCAGTGTCTGGGTGGGCACCCATCACATCCAGGCTCCCTTTCCCCCAGAGCTCCAAGGCCAGAGCCTCCGGGCTCCCCGCTTTGTACCGCCACCTTGAACTCCCCCCCCCACACACACATAGAGGCGGGTAAGGATGCTGACAGGGGACCCGGGTGACACTGGGTCTCGTGGGCCTTCCCCACGCACCCTCCGCCCACACCGAATGCAGAGCTCACCCGGGGCCCTGGCTGAGGTTTCTCGGATTGTACCCCTGGCCCCACCCTTGGCTCAGCATCTTCTGGGAGGTGCCTTCAAGGCTGGGACTGGACGGGAGGTCGGGACCTCCATGACCCTGTCCTAGAGATGGGAAGTTGAGGCCCAGAGCAGGACAGACCTGATCCAAGCCAGCCAGGGCGGCCCAACCCCTCACCGCCTGGGGAGGCCCAGGTCTCTGGTCATCACTGGAGCCAGCAACACTGGAAGAAGTGCTACCCAGGTCTGGTGTTCTCCTTCTGCCCCTAAATACCACTGGTGAGAATATGAGCAGCACTGCCCCTGTGCCGCGCGTGAGGTCGGACTCTGCCCTTCTTGTCACCGGATCCTCCCCAGCCTCTCTGAGGCACCATTTTACAGATGGGGAAATCAAGGCTCAGGGAGGTAGCCCCTCTTGCTCAGTGTCACAGGGTGCTAAGTCACAGAGCAGGGATGTGAATTCAGGGTCCTCTGACCCCGAGGTCCGCGCCCTTTATCCTATGCCTCCGTTCTCTGAAAGGGGAAAAGCGGAGGCACGGGGTCTGGGCGGGTAGGAGGGGAGGGTACAGCTGTGCAGGCCCTCGGCGCTGATCCACCCCTGCAGCAGCTTCCACTTAAACGGGCCTCTCTGGGGTTCCGGAATTCCTCTGCGAGCTCAGGGACTCTGACCCTGTAAAGTAACCCTGAGCCTCCCCGCGCTCACATTGGCCCCGGGGGCGGGGACGGTGGTTATAACCCCATTCTACAGATTTGGACACCAAGCCTGGCAGGACAGCGAGCCTAATGGCAGAGCAAAGGGCCTGAGCCTCTGCTGCCTGCACTGAGCTCTCTGGTTGGACACGGAGCAAGAGCTCAGCTCTTCTCCCACCTTGCTGTGTGCCCTTGGGTGAGTCACTGTCCCTCTCTGGACCTCAGGACTCCCATCTGTAAACTAGTGATAAGGGTGGTACTCACAGCCCTCAGGGTTGGCAGGAGAATAAGTTGTGCGAAACCTTCAGCCCAGTGCCTGGCACTTGGGAGGGTGATACAGGAAGGTGACCCAGGGTGAGTCATTACTGAGAATGGCCCAGCACCAGTCCCCGCATAGGGCCCGACCCAGAGGGGATCCAGTGGGTGGTGGGCAAGCTCAGCACTTCTGGAAAAGTCTACCCAGCCCCCCCACATCAAGCCTGGTCAGCCTGTGCTCCCAGCAAGAGCCAGGCGGGACTGATGTCCTGACGGCTGGTTGGCTGACTGATGCGAGCCACTGGGAGGGCGCCTAGCCTAGGGGCCACAGGGCGGGCTCCAGATCACACGGCTGGGTCTGAATCCCAACCCTGCCACTTACCAGCTCTGTGGTGAGCATCTCACCCTCTCTGACCCTCAGTTTGCCCATCCGTGAAACGGGGATGAAAACAGGACCTAGCCTAGAGTCACCCTGAGGACTCAATGAGAAACTGCTCACTGCTAACATCAGTATTTTTTATTACTATTATTCACAACGGCAGCCTCAGCACCTAGCACAGGTATGGCCCCCTAACTCTCCTTGATGAACAAATGAACAAGCCGTCCCACCAGCTCCAACAGTGTCCACGGTGTCCACAGGTGAGGGCACGGGTCTGTACCTCTCTCTGGAAACAAGTCTGTCTCCTCCCCACTCCCTGCAGTGAGCAGCATCTAGGAGGCCCAGACGTGGTGTGTTTCCAAGGCTGTCCTGTCCAGCTGAACTGCTGTGGCCAGCAAGACGGAGCACCAGTCCCCAGCTGGCAGGGGAAGGCACATCCATCCATTACCTTGCTGGGCCTGCCCAGCCCCATCCATCACGTGCCCCGGCTGCCGGCAGGGGCTGTCTAGCTAATTACTTAATAGGCCACATCTTGCCGAGGCTGGTGCGTGCGAGGGGCCCTCGGTGGAGCCTACGCAGATCCCAGCATAAATTTTTAACAAACCCCGGCAGGTGGGGACGTGAGCTCAGACCCACGGCACAAAGGGGGGCCCCCCGGGACCTGTCCCCAGCCAGCTTGGCAGCGGTGGCAGGGCACCTCACCTGTCTGCCTGGAGTCCCGTGGCAGCATCATGCCCGTGGGGGTCGGGGGGGTGATGATGATGTTGGGCACGTCCAGGTGTTTGTCGCTCAGGACGGGGGCCTCGTCATGGCTACCGCTACCGCCACACATTTTAAAGCCTGAGAGGGCAGGCCGTGGGACACACAGGTACACACACACACGACAGGGAGACAAGCATCAGTGGCCGCCTGGAACTGCCCGCCGTGGGTTGCCTGCCGGCCTCCCTCCCTCCCCGCTGCTCCACTTTGCACACACGGGGAGGGAACCCCCCCCCCCCGCCGCTGGATGGCCTGTCCAAGCTTGCATCGTTCGGGGAGGGCACTGAGTTGTCCCCGCTTTGTCCACTGACGTGGCCCCAGTGCCCAGAGCAGTGTCTGACACACAGCGGGCGCCCAGAACAGGGTTCTGAATGGACGAGAGCCGCGCAGCTCAAACGGGAACGCGGCCCGACCGACGCGGAGCCCTGCCTGCCAATACCTCTCCCCCACGTCACCACCTGAAAGGGTGTCTGTGACATGGGGCTCATTTCTCCCTGATGCATTGGACCGGATTCCCCAGCGGAGCTGTCTGAGCCTGGCATTTGCTTTGGGCAGAGACTTTGGGTTAGGAATTCGGTGTCTTTCATCGACAGGGGGCTGGTCAGGTTTTCTGTTTCTTCCTGTGTCAGTTTGGGTAAAAGCTGGGCTTTCCCAGCCATTTGTCCATCTCTTCCACGGCGGTGAATTTGTGGTCCTGAAGGCTGCTGCTAATGAGGTTCCGGTGGCCCGGCCCTGCCCGGGTACAGACCTCCAGCTGACAGAAAAGCATCCCCGAGTCATCAACATCACACGCCTTGCTCCATGCTTCCCCTCTGAGTCAGCGGAGCCACGATGCGCTAGAAACCAGAATGTGCGCCATAATTCCTCCCTTTCCTGCTTCACCCTCCAACCCCCGAGGCAAACTAGCCAACCTCAGGCCCGCAGGTGCCATCCCTCAGCATCTCTGCAGAGTCTTCTCTCTCCCTCCCCATGCCCCTCACCAGTCTCCGGGCCAGAAACTGAGAACCGGATCATACCACGTACCTGCAGGACCCTCGCTGCCTCCTGACAACCAGCTATAAGCAATAGCTCCCAAAGTGTGTTCCCTAGAACACTGGCCTCCTGAGACTCCCTCAGGAAGGGGGTCCCACAATCACATGAGTTTGGGAATACCACATATTTGAATGTTGACTGGATCCCATCTAATCTATCTTTCTCATGGAGATTCTCATGCATGTTAGAGAGAATTAAAGGCTCTGAGAAGTCCTGCAGTAGGGAAGCGGCTTTCACTGAGGTCAACCCTGGGCTTCCTGAACTTTTAAGTAACCTCGGGGTCTGTTTTTGAAAGAATGCCTGTTAACATCTCACAGAACCATGAGTTGTGACATACATTTTGGGAAATGTTGATCATAAATTATAGCCGGCCTTCACAACCTGGCCCGAACTACGGGCAGCTTCATTCCCTGCCACTTGCCCACACTCCCCAAACTGCTCACCGTTCCCCAAATGCCTGGGCTCCCAATGCCTTTGGGCCTTTGCACATTTACTCTCTCTGCCTGGAATGTTCTTTCTTCCTTTGCAGGGCAATGGGCTCCTGCTTACCCTTCAAAGCCCAGCAAAATAGGCTCTTCTTTGGGGAAGATGTCCCAAGCACATGCGATCCCTCCCTCCTTTGTCCATCTACACTGATTCATTCATCAATCTTCTTCCAGCACTGATCACACTGTACTGAAACATTCGTTCTTAATTCTGTCTCCCTTTACTGTGAGCGTCTGGAGGACAGCGAGTGTCTCACTCATCTGTCTCCCTTGGGCCCACACAGTGCCTGGGAGAGAGCAAGTGGAGTGCTTTAAACTGGAAATGAGAAACACCTCCAGGCACTGCTGAACTGGCTGTAAAAATCCTTGTCTCTAGACCCCCCACCACCTTGTTTTTCACCCCAAACAATCCCGGACTGGGATGACATTCGCTCAGGTATCTGGGTCCCTAGTCAACAGCAGGAGCTGGGGAATGGGGTGATGGTTATTCCTGCTGCTCCTCAATGGCCCCTGGCGGGGGGGGGGGGTGGTCAGTGGTTCTCACGTGTGTCCCCAAGAGATGGAGTCTGATCCACTTCCCCTTCCATGTGGGTGGACTCAGCATGGATTCTTGCACACGACATATGACGGAAGGCATGGCGTGGGACTTCCAAGACAAGGTCACAAAGGACTGCAACTTCTTCCTTGCCCTCTCGCTCTGGGGGAAGCCAGCCACCATGCTGTGGGGACAAGCTAGCAGCCGGGGGTGTGTGGTGAGGGACTGAGGCTTCCTGCCAACAGCCCTCTGAGGGAGCCACCAGGAGGGGGAGTCCTCCAGCCCAGTCAAGCCTTTGGATGACACTGCAGCCCTGGTTGACCACTTAAATGTCGTCCCACAAGAGACCCTGAGCCAGAAGCTCCCAGCAAAGTCGTTCCTGAATTCCCAAGCCACAGACACGGAGATAATACATGTTAAAGCCGCTGAGTTTGAGGGTAATTTGTCATACAGAATTGGAAGCTGATGTGGTCCCCATCGCTCACCCTGACCACAGGAGGAGGAAGGATAGCAGGTGCACAGGGGGAATGCACTGTTCCCACTGTGCTGTGGGAAAAATCACAGGCGGCTTCTCAGGGTGACCTCTGGCCACCTAAGGGGTGCTCCGCTGATGGGCAGTTCATGCCTGGACTGTCAAAGACAGCCTGTTTGAATCCACAAAAGCATGAACATCAGGTGACCTAAAGCAATGGAATCAGGCCAATTTCTTGGCCCATCTGCAGCTTGACCTGGGCCATGTGCTCAGAAAAGCTGCCAGCAACGGACACAGTGGTGAGCACGCTGGCTCTAAATCAGGCCAACGGCTCGCTATCCGTGCCACCCTGGGCAGGTCACGTCTCCTCTCTGGGCCTCTGATTGGGAAAGAGGTCTGGCCTCTGTGCTCGGCTTCTGGGAGGCCACCTCTAAGCCCCTGGGCTGCCATGCCTGGCAGGAGAGGCTTTGTTTGCCTGGGGGCCCTGGTCATTTTGGAGAGTCCAGCCACGCGGACTCTGGGTGACACCCAAAGGGACTGGAGACAGATCTGCCTCATGGGCAATCAACCGTGCCTTTGTAATGGAGTCCCAATGTACTTGTGTCCTTGGGTTGCTGTGACAAAGGACCACAGACTGTGAGGCCCCAACAACAGAACCTTACTCTCCCCCAGTCTGGAGGCCAGAAGTCGAGAGCTCCATGCCACCAGGGCTGGCTGCTCCTGAGGCTGCGAGGGAGACCGTGCCCCATGCCTCTCCCCGCCGGCTCTCCGTGGTTTGCGGGCAATGTTTGGTGTCCTCTGGCTTACAGACATATCACCCCGATTTCTGCCTTCATCTTCACACAGCTTCTCCCTGTGTGTGAGTCTCTGTCCAAATGTTCCCTTTTCATGGGGACACCAATCATATTGGATCACGGATTATAACCCATAATAATCCATACCGGATTATTACCCTACTCCAGGATGTCCTCGTTTTAACTAATTACATCTGCAACAGCAACCCCATTTCCAAAGAAGGTCACGTGCTAGGGTCCTGGGGGCTAGGACTTCAATATATGAATTTTGGGGAGCACAATTCAGCCCAGAACACCCAGTAAAAACTCTGAACACTAAGGCTCAGGCGATCTTCCCTGGTTGGCACCACTGTGTGTGTGTGTGTGTGTGTGTGTGTGTGTGTGTGTGTGTGTGTGTGTATCACACATTTTTACCAAGAGTGTAATGCATGTGGGAGCTCTGTCTGGAACTTTCCTGGACTCCGCCCCACACACTCCCTCGGCTCAGCTGGTTGGAATCTGTGTCCCTTCCCCGTAATAAATCATCACCGCGAGCACGAGAGCCTCCAGTGAGTTCTGTCCGTCTTTCTAGGAAATCATTGGACCCCTGAGCCTGCAGCTGCTGTCAGGAGTGAGGCTGTTCTTTGGACTGTGTTCCCTCTGACTTCCTGCTTTCACTGACAAAACAGGGTGGCCGGACCCACGTCTGTGGGCTGGGAAGAAGATGACACCGTGCCTGGCAGACGGCCTGCTCCCTCCCGGTGAACACAGCAGCCTTCCAGCCCTGAAGCCGGATCCTCTGTCCTCCCTGGGGTGGTACACCACCCCCCCCCCGCCACCGCCCCAAAACTGGCCAGGCCAGTTAGTTCTGCGGGAAGAGGCCAGGTTTCCTCATCAGACTCCGAGCCCCTCGGGAGCACCCACTGAGGCTGCCGCCAACTTGATTGAAAGCAGTACAACCCAGAATGTAATGCAAAGGAAGCCACTTGGAGGAGGCCGTCCTGTTATCACCTGTAATGGCTGACATCTAGGATTATTTGCTGCATGCCGTTCACGGTGCTGAGCGCCCGATGGGCACTTTCTCCTTCGGTCTTCACTGTTCCTCGCTGAGGTGCAAAGTGCAACCAGCCCCATCTCATGGATGTGGAGACTGAGGACCAGAGGGAGAAAGCACTTGCACTCAGTTGAACAGCTAGTGTGGGCTGGAGGCCAGGATCAGAGCCCAAGCCCAACCTGTCTGACTCCGCAAGCTGGTGCTTCTCGTAACCACAATTCTATATGATGGAGCTGGCAAACTTTCTGAAAAGGGCCAGGCGGGAAGTATTTTTTACCCTGGGGGCTCTGCAGTCTTCTGCTGCAACTGCTTCACTTTGCCATTGTCACAGGAAAGCTGCCACTGACGATAGGCAAATGAATGAGGGGCTGCATTTCAATAAAACTTTCTTTCTTTCTTTCTTTATATTTAAAGTAGTTTCCAGGGGCCAGCGCAGGGCTTGAACTCACAACCCCAAGATCATGACCTGAGCTGATACCAAGGGTCCCATGCTGAAACCGACAGAGCCACCCAGGCGTCCCCCAATAAAACTTTGACAAAAAACGGGCGGTGGGCCGGATTTGGCCCAAGGGCTGCGGGCCACCAGTCCCTAGGCTCTGTAACCTCCAGAAGTCAGGGAGTGTGGATCTGGAACCTGTCTGAGGTCCTAACAGGCAGTAACAGAAACTCAAAAGCCTGAGGCTGCTTAACGCCAAAGACAAGAACAAAATCTGAGCCCCACCTGCTGTGGTAAAGTGACAGTACCTAACGTCGGATGGGTGTTGGGCTCGAGGAAATGAATGAATTCACATAAAGCCCTTGCCCAGCAAGCCAGGGGCCTAGAGGGTGCTCAATCCCTGTTAGCTTTCTCTATAATCATCCATAAAGAGCGTCTCATGGAGTGCTGGCAACAAAAGGAAGCTCTGATTATTGTTATCTGTTAACAGGAGGGAGCCTCCCTGCTCCATCTCCGAGGCCCCTTCCTCCGTGAATATTCCCAAGTTCTAAAATAAAATGCTAATAGGGAAGAGCCACACTCCTCCCGGGGCCCCACATTTGCATTTTAACAGGTTCTGGGAGCTTGGCAACAAAGCCCACATTCTTAATCGGGAAGCATCAGGTCACTCAGTGGGCCCTGGAGAGATGCTCGAGGCGGGGGGGGGGGGGGGGGGGAAAAGGGGGGGGGTGGGACTCCAGCACTTCTCCAATCCCCCCCCCCCGCCCCCCGCCGGGGGCTGCCCAGCTTCGAGCAGAGGTGGCTGAGCAAGAGGGAAAAAGCTCTCAGGAGATAAAGCCTACTTTGGGGATTAAAGACAAATGCCAACCCTGCCCCAGACAAGGAGCTCATTTGTGCTAAAGCCAGAATTGTTACTTGTTAATTACGTGCCCGCCTCAGGCCATTAAAAGCCCATTTCCTGAAGGGGTGGGCTTGGCTGGGATTCTAGGGGGCCAGGCCCCAAGGAAACAGGGGGTGGGGAGCAGACCCCAGCGCCCCAGAAATAATGAAAGATTTTGGAGTGCAATAGGGAGCCTGTGCGGGAGGAGGTCACCTGACCCTGACTGGGCCCCTGCTCTGGGGCACGCAGTGTTCTTGGTCCTGGATTTAGAGCAGGCCAGACTGCCAAAACCCTGGCCTCCAGGAGCCGGCCTTCTCTGCGGGTGAAGTGGGGAGACACTGGGCAGCGAGGCCAGACAGACTTCCTCTGAAACCTGGTTCTGCCCTTTTCCCAGCTCGAGGGGAGTGGTTTTCCATCTTGGCTGCCCGCTGGAAATCACGTGGGAAGTTTGAAAAATACCGATGGGGGCCCCACCCCCAGAGAGCCCGATTTCTCTGCCCTACACCGGCCACCAGGATTTTTTTTTTTTTAAGTGGGTTCCAGGCCCAGCGTGGAGCCCAGCATGGGGCTTAAACTCTTGGCCCTGAGATCAAGACCTGAGCTGAGATCAAGGGTCGATGCTTAACCGACTGAGCCACCCAGGTGCCCCTGGGGCTGCCAGGATTTTTAGAAGCACCCAGGTGAGTCTAACAGCCAGGGCAGGGAACCCACAAGCTAAGGTGACTGTGTGAGCACAGGGCCCCACTCTGAGCTTGTTTTCTGGCTGTAGAAGGGGTTACACCGGTCTTGCAGGCATGAAGTACCTGGCATGGGCCGTGGGGCTACCCAGTGCGGGAGACATGGCCAAGGGTGAGCCTGCTGGCTGGCTGGCGCCTGGGGGAGACCGGGGTTGGGGACCAGGCCGCTTCCTCACACCACCCCTTGGGGTGCATACTGGGCCCACGGCTGTTCTCCAGGCGAGAAGACCAAGGCTCAGAGAAAGAAGGTGCCAGGAGGGCCCGCGGAGGCCCGGTGGCTCCCACCTGAGCTCCTGCCCTGCCCCTTCTGGCATCAGCCACCACTTCTCATCCTTCAGAAGCCCCGAGCCAGGCCTGTGCTCTGCTCAGGATGCCCCAGTTCCCTGTGCTGCTCTCAGCAGCCCCCAGGCCACTCCCAGGCCGCAGTCCACACCTGTTGCCCTCGGCAGGCTTCGTGGCTCAAGGGTGCCCTCTGCTGCTTCTTTTGAGAATGGCACTCGGACAGGCACCCAGCTTGGAGACTCCGCCTGGGCCCAAGTCCCTGGGACTGTGTCCACTCTTCCCAAAGGCACCGTCGCCCACACAAGTGACTCCGTTGCGCCCACGATGTAGTGGAGGCCAGAACGTACACCTGGGCTTCAGTACACCTGGTAATGACTCTACCTCTTTGGGCCTTGTTTCCTCACCGGCAAAATGAAGGTAAATAATCGTCCCCACCTCCAGGGGGCGCTGAGGGGGGATTAAGACCCACACTGAAGTCCACGCTCCAGCCAAGGAGGGGTGCAAACACTATGGGCATTTTGCAGGTGAGAAATCCACACAGTTGGCCATGCGGAGCACGCTCAGTAAACACAAGTGGTGATTAATAGCACGAGATTCTGATCTTAGCACTTATTCATTGATTCAGCCAATATTGAGCACCTACTGGGTGCCACCCTGCGGTTGTTACTCCTAGCCCCCTGAGCGGTCCCACCCTCGGTGTGGGACGGCTGGAGTGGGGGCGGCTCCCCCAAAATATCCCTGGTTCCGACTTAACCCTAGGAGACACATTTTCCTTATTGGATTGGACCAGCCCTGGGCTCCAGGGGCTCCGGACCCTGACGCTCAGTTCTGCCGGCTGGCTGGCTGGCTGGAACCACGCCTCGCTTGGCCCTGGCCTTCTCATCTGATGCTCCCTTCCCTTGCGACACGGAGCCGGGCCCAGGGGAGGTGCTCAGTCGGCAGGTGGTTAGTGAGCACCCACTACGTGCTAGGCGTCATTCGGAGTCTCAGCATGTTTCTCTGCTCCTCCCCCCACACTGCGCCTTCCTCCACCCTCCAGGCCCCAGCGTGCGGAAGTGAGGCCCCAAAGATTTCCGTGTCAGCTGGAAAAAACCCCGAGAGGGCCCTGGTGTTCCAAGCCACAGTCCGGAGGGCTCACGTTGCTGGGGGGGGGGGGGGGGAAGCACTGTGTGAGCTCCTCGAGGGGAGTCATCATGCGGTCCTCCCAGGGAGGCCGACAGTGGGAGAAGCCCATTTTCCAGATGGACATACTGAGGCACAGAGGAGTCAGGCCATGCCCAGGGTCCTGGGGGACCTGACACGGAGCCTGCCTTCCCTGGGCCAGGAGGCAAACACTTTCCAGAGCCTGGGTCAGTAGTAAGAAGCAGATGATGGGAAGGAGCAGCAGGCTTGGGTCAGAAGGGGGGAGTCAGAAAAGACTTCCCAGAGGGGCCAGTCGGAGGGCGGCCGGAGAAACGGAGGGAAGGAGAGGGCACTTGGGTCAGCTGCAGCAGGCACAAAGGCCCTGGGGCAGGAACGGGGTGCGTGGGGCCAGCACTAATTCCTCGGAGATGACCGGATGTCGGATTCGGATTTAGCGTAGGTCTTTCAAAAAACAAGCCGACAAATGCCTCCAAGGGTTTCAGATGCACTTAATCTTTTTTTTTTTTTTTCCATTCCAATTAAGCAGAAAGCCTTGCATTATTATGGATGAGGCCAGGGCAGTGAGGGCGGTTTTACCTTTTCAAGGCAGCCCCGGCCCAGTGGAGCCCGCAGTGGATGTTTTAAATCTCTTTTTAATTAAGGAAAAAGCCCCAGCTTGCGTCAGGGATGAGCTGCTGGAGTGAGAGCCCGGGAGGGGGAGCCGGAGAGAGGGTGGGGCGTGGTGAGGTGGGGCGAAGGCGCCCCCCTCCCTGCCACCTGCGGCCTGTCTGCCCGCCGGCCCGCGCCCAGCGCCAGGGCGGACTCCGGTGGGCTCCTGGCCCCGGCTCCGGACCCCAGCCTCTCTGGGAGGCATCGTGGGTCTTCGGCCAGGTGGGTAAGGGTGCAGTGCGAACCCAAGTCAAAGAAAGTAGGCGTAGCATCCGGCCGCGGCCCCGCCTGTGGGAGTCACTGCTGTGTGTGGCTCACGGTTCCACCGCGGCTCACGCCTCGTGGTGGGGGCTGCCCTGTGCACGGGAGGGGGCTTGGCCTTGGCCTCCAGAGGCTGTAGCGCCCTCTGGCTGTGACGCCGGAAAATGTCTCCAGATGCAGCCAGCCTTTCTTGGCGGGTGGAGTTACCAGATAAAATACAAATTAAAAAAAAAAAAAATACAAATAATGTTTTAGTACAAGTCCCGTGCAATATTTGGGGCATACTTATACTAGACAGTAATTCCTTATTTACTTGAAATTCAAATGGGCCTGGGCATCCTGTTTATGGTTCCCCCCACCCCCGTAAATCTGACAACTCTAGGTAATGAGGTGGGGGTGGGGGGCAAACCGCCCCCCCGCCCCCGCGCCGAGTTGAGAAGTCGAGAACCACGGTCATGGCTGTTACAACTCGCCACAGTAGCTCGGCCTTTCCGAGCAGGCCCCGGGGAGCTGCTGGTTTCCTTTGTCCTTTGTGGCCGCGCTGGAGCCACGGGAGGGGGCTGCGGGGTGGCCCTACTCTGCCTTCCACCAGCTGTGTGGGCTGAGCAACTTTCTTACCCTCTCTGAGCCTCTGTTGGCAAACTCACAGAGGGGATAACAGAGGGGGCTATCCACCTTGCCCCCCTTATTAGGATAAAGATTCAAACTTTCGCCCAGGATAGTGACCTGTAAGCTGCAGGGCCCCCCTAAGGATGTGGGATGTTAAGTGGAAGGTGTCCAGCCGGTCTCAGAGGCAGGAGGTGAGCGAGGCTATCCTGAGCAAACCTGTGAGCTCCCGGGGGAGACCGAGCCCTGAGGACGGGGACGTGTCTTCCCAGCAGTGGGCAGCTGATGCGTGAGAGGGGCCACGGATGGGTGGCCACACAGCAGAGCAGATCAAAAGCTCAAGACCCAAGTGGCATTTGGCATTTGGGACGCAGAGCGGCAGCACGTGCCACCACGGACAGCTGAGGCTGTGGCTCCGCCCGGGGAGTCCTTTCGGGAGGCCTGGCTGCCCCCTTCAGTGTGCTCCCCGGTCAGCTCCCCCCTCAGCTCCACATGGGCCCTTCCCGGGCTCAGAGGGCAGCCGATGCTCTGGGATCTGGCGCTGGCAGGGTGCAGAGAAACCGGACAGCCACTGCCCTGCATGCCGCTGGTGCCAGTGCAAGCTGGGAGAACCTTCCCAGGGCGCGGGCTGCTCTGCAGGGGGCAGGAGGGGAGCCCCGCCCACGGCCCGAGCAAGCGCTGGCCCAGACGAAAGACGGGGAGCCATGATGAGAACCCCCCCATCTCCTTGTATCAAGGGCCTGCTGTGGCCCCACCTGGCAGTGGGGGAAACTGAGGCAAAGACAGTCTTCACCACTTGCCCCTGATCACATAGCTGCAGCCTATGTATGGTACAAGCCCCGTCCCACCAGAGGCAGCACCATGTCGGCTGTAGAATTCTGTTTGCTGACAATTTGCACCGCGTGCAAGGGTGACAGACAGGAAGTGCCCCCAGCTCCATCCCAGAGCATCCCAGCCCTCACTGCAGAAACTGAGGCTTGGGATAAGTTCGTGCCTTCACCTTGGGTGTCCCCAGTGGCTTCAGAGGAGGGTCTCAGAGGAGTTTCGGGCGTGGCTTGGGCGGTTTGAAGCTCCCTGCTCAACAGAAGAGGTGACACACACAGAGGTCGGGGGCAGGGAAGGACAGAGGCAGGAGAAAGAGACCTGGGCTGGTAGGGGTCAGGGGAGGGGTCTGTTTCTCGATGAGAATGCTGGTGGGTGTGTGGCCCCCTCACAGCCTGCGTCCTTGCTCTGCCCGTGTGTCGTACATCAGTATGAAGGCAAACCTTTCTTGCAGAAATGAAACAAACGTCCCCGAGATAGCAAGAGTGAAAGAAAAAAAAAAAAAAAAAGGCTGTTACCACTGTTAGCTTAGTCATTCCCCACGTGAAGGTTGCAGGGCCTTTGGGTGCAACTCCCGAGGTCACATGGCAAAACTCTCAAAATGACAAGGGTGCACGCCCTCCGACCTAGCAGTGCTGCTCCGCGGAATGTCCCACGGCCGGGCTCCCTGGCGGGTGAAAGGCAGGCTGGGGACGGTGAGACGCTGAGGGCGGGCCACACGAGGGACTACCATGCCTCTGTCCACGAGGGAGCCCATTCCCGCGCCTGCAGATCCGTGGAAGGAACAAGGGGCGGAATGGCGGGTCTAATGCCACCACTCATGTTGCAAAGAGGAAAGGGATACGCCCAGGACCCTGTCTGTGCATGCAGACATGGAATATTCTGGAAGGAGACCCAAGGAAGCAATAACAATGGCTGCCTCCACGCAGGCGGCTAGGAGAGTGGCAAGGGCAGACTGACTTTTTATTACATATGCTTTTGTACATTTTACATTCTGTACCACAGAGGTATTTTATATATTCGGAAAATAAAGTAATGAAAAGGAGAAAACATTTTCTGAAGGGGGGCTAACACAGACAGACGGACGTAGGAGGGAGGAAGGAAGAAGGTGGGCCATGCTGCTGCAGGAGAGGTCTGATCAAGGTCTCATCAGGTGATGAGGTGAGAGAGTAAACAGGAAGAGAGAGGCAGGAGCAGGGATGCGAATGCTCCTTTTCAGGAGAGTGGCCCCATGTGTGGTCACCGGGCCCGGGGAAGTCGAGAGTGAAGTCCCCAGAGTTCTGGGGGTGGGGATGCTGGGCCCAGCTGGTCCCTCCAGGCCAGAGAGATGGGCCGAGGAAGACTCCAGCCTGTGGGCCCTGCTCTTGGCTGACCCCCAGCCACCCTGTTCTTCATAGCTTCTCCCCTTGGAGGCAGTCATGGTTGCTGTTTCCTGTGTCTCCTTCCACAACATTCTCTGTCTCCATGTACAAACACCCTCCTAGGCATATTTGTTTCCTTTTTCCAACATGCATGGTGGTGTTAGACCTGTCGTTCTGCCCCTTGTTCCTTTCACTGAACCAAGCGTGTGGGACATGGCTCCCTAGCTGTTCAGACGGAGCTGCCGTCCTTTCTCGCACCTTCATGGTCTCCCCTGCACGGCCCCCCTCTGCCCGACACATGGGAAGTGCATGGTTAGGACACCAGTGGGGGCCGCCAGAAGCTGAGGCCGGCTGTGGGGGCGGCTAGGACTCAAAAAGACAGGCGTCCTTGGGGCCTGTGCCTTTTTGGCCCACAGGCTGGCCCCAGAGCCCCCCACTGGATCCTGTGACCTGAGTGGATGTCACGCTTTACGGCCCAGGCTTGTCCCCAGGGGGCCGGAGTGTTGCCTGCTGATGGTTCCCTAGGACCGGCCCGCCCCCAAGGTGGGAAGGACTGAAGTGGGCTGCTTAAGGAGCTTAGGGTACACAATTTAAGGGGGCCCCATCCTCAGGGCCAGGCACCCTCACTCTCCTCATCTCGGCCCTGCCCAAGGTCATGCCCCTCCTGACACAGCCCTCCAGCATGTCCAGGAGATGGGCAGGTAAAAGGCCTGTCCCCCTCGATCTGGGACAACGGTGCAGGGCCATCTCAGCTCCAGAGCCCCTGCGCACGGAAGCCCAAGCCTACCCTGGGTATTGGTCCTCAAGCACGCACCAGGCCAGCCAGCTTGACTGTGACCCTCTCGGCCGTTCCTCCCTCCTTCCTCAGGACAGTAGGGGTGGTGTCAGGGTTGGTGGGGGGGTTGGTTAGCCTAAGCAGGACATGGGGCTAAATCCAGGCCATGAGCCAGGAGGGCTGCTGGCTCTCCCATGGAGACAGGGCAGGGCCAAGTTAAGTACCATCTGCTTCGGCATTTAAGATAGTCTCTGATTATCCACCCCTCCTTGGAGCAGGTGGGGGTCTCCCTGCCCTCTGAGCCCCTGCCTCCTGGGTTTCTAGCCAAGCCAACCTTGTCACCTTGGGCAGTCAGCCCCCAGCCCAGGTTCCATGTGACAAGCAAGGATATTGGCCCCGGCCAGTGGTTCTCACCCTGGGCTGCACAGGAGAATCAGCTGGGAAGTTTCATAAACACGCCGGCGCTCAGGACCCCCACCCACACTAACTGAATCCCCACCCCCTGGGGAACGGGCCAGAGCTGCACCTTTGTGAAAGCCTCCCATGAGATTCCGACGTGCATCTCTGCACGTCGGAATCGCATGGGAGGCTTAGACCCCCGGTCTGCCCTGATTCTAGTGCTTCCTACTACTAATACAAGAAATTCTTGATACCACACCTCAGCTGCCACGGCCCTGCCTGCCCCAGGGACCTCAGCAACTCCTGCTTGGCCCCTCAACCCCTCACTCCTGTCACAGCCCCCTCCTCCTTACTGCTCTTCGGCTCACCAAACCTGTCCCTGCCTCAGGGCCTTTGCCTCCGCTATTCCCTTTGCCTGGAGCACTGTTCCCTGCCTCCGTGTGGCTGGTTCTGACGTCAGGGCCTCGCGCACGGTATAACACCACTTCAATTCCCTTTACTGTTGTCACCACGTAATCCGCTGGCCTGGCTCGTGTTCACACACTCGTTTCTGCCTCTCCTGCGTGAGGGCAGGGCTCTGAGCCATCCATAGGCCTTCCTTGGGGCCTGGTGCAATGCCTGGCCCAGAGCGGATGTCCAACAGCTGCCTGCCGGACAGATGGAAGGTCTCGTGGGAACGCAGTGCTGGTCTGGGCTCTGTTCCCTGAGGGGAGGGGGTTTAGGGCAGGCAGCAAGGATCCCCACGGGCAGGAAGCTGCAGCCCATTGCACAGATGGGAACACGGAAGCTCAGTACACTAAGGCATTGACCTTGGCCACGTTCTACCTTGATGCAGGCCCCACCATGTCACCTTCCTTTCAAACATATGAAGCCCCCCAAAGCATTCTGAAAATGGCTCAAGATGTACTAGCCGACTGGATGTCTTTATTCCTCTCTTTACATAGAGCCCCCAGCCCCCATTGGAGTAAGCCCCAAATTCCCTTGCCCCCGGTTCCACCGTCTCCCAGAGCAGCTCTTCCAGGATTGCTTGCTTCCCTGGTGCCACCCCTGCCCTGGGCCGGGCCACAGGTTTCTGTCCTAGCATGTGGCAGTCGGCACTCAGGTGGCTGCACTGAGTAACGTTCACCTCTCTCTCACTCTCCCAGCTCCACACGGTCCAGAAGTGCAGCCGCCTTGTTCATGTCTGAAGCCCTGTATCTGGCCCTGGGTCGGCGCACAGTAGGGATGCAATCGATGTTTGTGCAGTGAGCAGTCTCTTGACCAGCTCTGCCTGCAGCGTCGGACGGCTCGGACACGAGTTTGCCCTAGGAGGTATATGCGTCATGACGCTCATCTTTGCTGTGACCTGCAGCTGATCTCAGGCCTCCTGCTACCAGGCAAAAACGGGCATCGTGACCACCAGGCCCCGACCACCCATGCCTGGTTACAGGCCAAGTGGAGGAGAGGCCCTGAGCCTCCCTGCAAGGGAAGTGGGAGAAATGCCTGGACAGTCAGGGGCGCCGCGGAGGGCAGACCTGTGTCCCCAGTTCCCCACCATCACCATTGTCACCTGCTTGGCACAAGAAACTAAAGACCCCACTAGCATTGGCCAGATCCTGACAGTGGGCTGTCCTCCCAAACAGATGGCTGTCTTCCTCAAGACGGTCAAGGTCACAAAGAGGAGCTTCTGAGAAACTGTCATGGTCAGAGGAGCCTGAGGAGATGTGACAAGTAATTGTAAGGTGGGCTCCTGGGACAGCAAAGGGGCCTGAGGGGAGAACAGGAAAGCTGAACAAAGCACGGGCCTTCCTGGTAATAACGCATCTGGACCAATTCAGGGGCCGTGATGAAGGGACCGAGCCGATGCAAAAGCCTTAACGAGAGGGAAAACTGTAAATTTGAAACTACTTTCTGTAAATCTAAAACGGTTCTTAAAAAATAGTCATTAAAACACATGAACAAGCCACCAAGCCCGGACAGAGTCTCCATCTCCTGGTGCCCTTCCCACCTGGTCCCAGGCGGCCCCAGAAGGACAGTCCGCTGGGACTAGCCCAGCCCAGGAGCCTGTCTCCTTGGCGACACTGTCATTGGCCGGGGCTGGCGCTGGCACGCTCTGGGGAACCCCAGAGACCACAGCGGCCCCTGAGGTGGCCCCCACAGGAAAGCCCACACCTCCAGACTGACTTCCCTTGCACCTGCAGCTGCCACCAGAGTGGGAAGGTACAGAGGGCCGGGGCAGACAGGAAACCCTGTCCACTGGGCACCATCTTCAGTGCCAGTCTATCTCAGATAAGTCTCGAAACCTGGCCCAGGAAATGTCCCCACTCATCACTCCATTTTACAGATGGCGTAGCTGAGGCTTTGCTTTGTGAAAAGATTTGTATGAGGTTGCAGTTAGTCAGGGACACACCTGGGATCTGAACTCAGATCTTTCTGACCCCAGAGCCAGGTCACCAGTTGTTCTGAAACTTGAGCAGGCACTGGAATCCCCCAGAGGGTTTGTTAAAACCCCCCCGAGTTTCTGACTCAGTAGGTCTAGGAGGGGCCCATGAGTCTGACCAGTTCCCAGGTGATGCTGAGGCCTCAGGTCTGGGGCCCCACCAGGCTGCTAACTCACAAACCCACAAACCAGGAACCCACTCACCCCTTCCCTGCCTACTGAGCCAAGCCCCTCCAACCGGCCATGGGACGCGGGCTGGTGAGAGTGGCCCTGTGCCTCAGTCTCCCCACTGTGAAGTCACCTACACTGTCCAGCTGTAGTGAGCAGGAAATAGGCAAATCGAGGGACCCCATTCTGGGAGCAGTACCTGGCTCAGTGACGCCCGAGCCAAAGCCAGCCCTTCTGCCAGAGGGCACAGGGGAGGTGCTCTTTGGACAGCAGAGCACTCCCACATGTCACAGCTGCCGTGGCCAGGCCCTTGGGCAGCAGGACCCCACACCCAGTGCTCCGCTGCACCCACTCTCCTTTGGGACCGGAAACAGAAGGATTTCGGGCGCAGCTGTGTTCCTCTCTCCCGTGCCACACCCTCCACAGGTCCCCACCTCGGGCTGAGTCTTTGCCGTCGGACCGGAGAAGCACCTTCCTGCCCCGCACGTGCGGGGCTCAGGCATGAAGTGACTCATGGTGGGGTGAAGTGTCCCCTCAAATCCATGTCCACACAGAACCTCAGAACGTGACCTTATTTGGAAATAAGGTCTTTGCAGATGTGATTCGTTAAGAATCTTGGGATGAGATCATCCTGGATTTAAGGCTGGCTCTAAGTCCGAAGACCTGTGTCTTTCTAAGAGAAAGGACACAGAGAGACACAAGCAGGAGGCCGTGTGAGGACGGAGGCCGACCCAGGAGGACAGGCCACACGCCCAGGAGCGCCTGGAGCCCCCAGGGGTGGGGAGAGACAGGGAGGACCCTCCCCTGGAGCCTTCGGAGACAGCGTGGCGACCCTGCTGGCACCTAGATTTAGGACTCCTAACCTCCAGACTGTGGGAGAATGCGTTTCCATTGCTTGAAGCCCCTCAGTTTGGGGTAATACATTTCGGCAGCTCCAGGAAACTCTGACACCATCTTACTGACTGTGAAGGTGAATGAGAACGTGTTGATAACGTTTCTGGCTACAGCGACTGCTTCAAATGTCAACTTAAAATGTTTCCTCCTGAAGAGGCCATACCAGTGGTGGTTGAAACAAGGCCTCTGGAACCAGCCTGCCTGGGGTTCAGATCCCACCGGGTCCCAGCTGTGTGGCCTCGGGCCAGCGGCACTGCCTCTCTGTGCCTTAGCTTCCTCATCTGGAAACTGGGGATCCCGGGAGGACTCACTTGGTTGTCGTGGAGACAGGGGAGCGGATCCACACAGAATATGCACAGAACAGGGCCCTGTCCAGGCTGAGCCCCCAGTAAGAATTCACCATGTATTCTAATTGCTTGACTGGGTCATTCTGATTTCTGGAATTCACCCCAAAGAAGTAATAGTTTTAAAAATCAAAAATCAAAGATGTTCAAAATGGCACGATCTACAAAAGCAACGAATTGGAAACCACCCAAAGACCAACTCTTGGCAGGATGTGACACAGGCGTTAGAGAGTGTGGAAAGACACATACCAGTGGCAGCCAGACAGAACACACAGACATGTCACAGCCCCACAGTGGGGTAACACCACGCTTGTGGGTGCAAGGGCCCAGGCGGCGAGGGCTGAGAAGGTAATGTGGACAATGGTGTGCAGGGAAGGGGCCAAGGGGCACCTGGCGCTTTGCAGTTGCTGGGCTGTGGCCCATCCCTTATGGGAGGAGGAGGGTCGGTGACTCTGGGCCGGTGGGCCTGGGTCGTCTTGGTGACGCACAGAGAGAGGGTCTGGTGCTCAGCTTCCCGCCCCCTCACCCCCTCCCCCTGCCTGTCACACCTGAGACCTGCCACTTCCCGACATCAGGGCTGGGTGAGGCTGGTGTGGGTAGAGGGCTGGCAGCCCAGGGCCGGTGGCAGGCCCCAACGAGCTGCAGTGAAAAATATGTGAGCAAACCTCGCTGCTCCAGCAACATTCCAGCCCTTCGCTCCTCCAGGGCCTGGCTGGAAGGTGGCCCTTTTAAAAGCCACCCCCCCCCCCCCCCCCCGCACCAGGAACATTCAGCCTGCTCCTGGGCTCTCAGTCCTATAGGGAGGGAAATTGGGGGGGGGCATGGGATGTTCCCCAGGGGCTCTCAGGGTCCGAAGTGTCTGGGTCTCCTCCCCTGGGTGGTTCCTGCCTTGGGCTGGAAAGGAAGCAGCCCCAGGGGTCCCTCCGGGGCCTTGGTTGACTCATCAAAGACGTCCTGGCCCAGCAGCCAAAAGGGGAGGCAGCCCCGCGTCCACAGAGGAACGAATTGGATAAACCAAACGTGGTCTATACACGGGGTATATAAGTCAGCCTTAAAAAGGAAGGCTATTCTGACACCTTGAGGACATTCTGCTGAGTGAAATAAGGAAAGGGTAGATAGTGTATCACTACACGCATAGGAGGCCCTTAGAATAGGCAAATTCACAGAGGGCAGGATGGCGGGAGGTGGGGCTGGGGGGAGGGGCTGGGGCGTTGGTGTGTGCAGGCGACCGTGGAGAAGGTCTGGAGGTGGGTGATGGGGACACCTGGCGCAACAACATGAATGTACTTAATGCTCAGGCACTGTACACTTAAGAACGGTTAAGACAGCAAATTTTATGTTACATATATCTTACCACGATTAAAAACCAAAACCAAAATCTTGTCCTGAATGCCCACTCTGTGCCCGGCCCTGGGGACACCTGCCGCGAAGTCTAAGGGAGGAGGGTCCTTGAGCTCCGGGGGCTCTGACTGGATGCAACCCCTGGCCGGCCACCCCCACAGATGCTCGGCCCGCAAATGCCCCCCACTCCAGCGGGGGCTCAGCCTGCGGCCTCAGAGGGGCCAGGCCCTGGAGGGGCGTGGCTTGTGCCCCGCTCTCCAGCATAGCATCCCCACCCTGCCAACGACACTCTGGTTTTCTCCAGGGGACCCACTGCCCCGCACTTGGGCGTTGTCTCGAAGGAACTGTCCATCAAGAGGCCCCACCCCCTGGCCAAGGGGGCGGAGCATAAGCCCTAAGCGGGGCCAACCAGAAGCTCTCCTGAGCTCACCCATCGCAGCAGCGGGACCGAAGGAGGTCCTTCACTCTGGCCTGGACCTTCCCGCGTGCCTGACCTCCTGCGGCGAAGGGATGGGGTCAGGGGCACCTCGGAAACATCCAGGAGGTGAGTCAGGGCGGCTGGGCATGCCACACGTGGGCGAGGGGCCATCAGAACAACTCCCAGATTTCCGGCTGGGGAGCATTTGTCGCCGAAGAATGGGCTTCAAGGGGAGAGTGTGGGCCACTTTGGTCTGAGGTGCCCCTGGGCCCTCCAGACGCCGGACAGAAAAGTCTAGGGCACAGGACAGGAGTCTGGGCTGCCTCTGCCAACACCTACCACATTCCACAGCGATTTTGTGTCCTTCTAGGACCTTCTCCCTGTTGGCCTTCCCAGCACCCAGTGGGCCGGACCTCCCATGTCAGTGATAACAGGCCCGCGGGGTGGAGAGCAAACAGCCCGGGGTGTGCCTGTCGGGGGCTCTTCCTCCCTTCCTCTCCACGGTTGGGGTTAACGGCCCTGAGGGACAAGCCACGGCCCAGGGGCACTGAGACTTTCCCACATCACTCACCTGCCAGTGACAGGGAAGGCCTGCAGGGGCGCTCAGTCAGAGCAAGCCTTTATAAGGCACCTGCTGTGTACAGGTGCTGCCTTCAGTGGTGGCCCCCCGTCCCTCGCCAGAGTGTACCCTCCCACTCTCTCCGGCCTCATTCCTTCGCCTCCCCCCACTCCCCTAGCCCCAGAGGAACTGGTGGGGGAGCTGCCCCCCTTACCTTTCAGGCAGGACAGCTGAAGCCCCATGGCGGCGCCTCCGCGGGCCTGTGGAGAGAGAAGGGGCTCGTTGGTATTGGCCACGTGCGGCCAGCCCCCGCCCCGCCCCCGCCGCACGGGCGCACAACAGGAAGTAGTGGGGAGAGAAACCGCCAGACTGGCGAGGTCAGGGTGAGTGCTGACTACGTCTGGGCCAGAGTTTGCTCAAAGATGAGTCTGTGCGGTGGAAAAAACTTTCAGGCGCCTCAGAGCCGAATATACTGGGGATCTGAGTGTGGGGTGCAGTGGAGGTGAGCGTGGGGTCGGGGTCTGACCTGGCCTTTTCTTTTAGGGTCTGCAGAGGTGGCTGGCTTCAAGAAGCAGGAGCAGGAGGATGTGAGGATCCTAGGCCAGGCTGCGGGCGGGCGGTCCTGAGGCCACCATGATGGGCTCTGCTTCTGTTAGGGCCCCGCCCCTCGTTTAAGATGCACGTTCTTTGGAGATCTAACAGATTAAGGGCACTTAGCCTCAGTCCGAGGGAGTTAAAATTATCCCAACCAGTGTTCCCCTCGTTGGCCAGCAATGGGATGCGTCCTTAGTGTTCTGAGTGATGAATAAAACAGGCAGCAGCTGACAGTGCTCAGCACCTGTGTGCTCGTGACAGCCCTCAGCGACAGTCCCGGGATGTGCTACTACCGTCCCCACTCACAGACGTGGAAATGAAGGCTCAGGGAGCTGGGGTTCCAGCCTGGGGCTGCCCCAACCTCGGTCTGGGGCCTGTGAGGCTCTGCAGGCCCTTCTGGGGAAGGGGAGGCTCATCCCTCCATTCACAGGGAGCCGCCTGTGTGCCAGGTTGGGGGCAGGGAGAGGCATAGAGGGTGGCCACGAGAGGGGCCCCTCGGATCTCCAACGCGAGTGTGTGACCGAGGCCCCGCGTTGTGCTCTGAAACCCGTCATCCCGTCCTGCCCAGAGGCCGGCATCTATGGCTAGGAAATGCTGGGGTCCCCCAGGCGCTCACTACCCAGGCTGTGCCGGTGGACCTGCAGCCTTGGCCCCCCTGGAAGCTTGTTAGCAATGCAGCATCTCAGGCGCACCCAGATGCACTGAGCCAGAATCGGTATTTTAACAAGGCCCCCCGGGGGGCCATGTGCCTGTTAAGGTCGAAGCTCGCTCTGGGTCAGAAACTGTGGAGCCTTAGGATGGAAGATGAGGGTTTCGGGGGGGGCAGCGGTGGGGGGGGACAATGAGGGTGTGGAGGAGCAGCTGGGAGTCTGGGAGACATGCAGGCTTAGGAGATGGTGGAACCAGGAGGGGGCCTGGAGACAGGCTGGGGGGCTTGGAGACGAAGCGGAGAGCACGAGCGAGTGGGAGGGAGAGAGATAGGGCGGGAGAGGTAGACAGTGGTGGAGTATCTTTTAACTTGCCGGCAGGTCCTGGAGCTGTGTGCCCTCCTGGCTGGACCAGAGCCTGGCTCAGCCAGGTGAGCGCAGGGGGCGGTTCCTCAACCAAGACTTCACTTTCCTCATCTTTAAAATGGGGGTGATGCTCTTGGCGGGATCACTGAGCAGCACGGAAGACTGAATTATCAGGAGGGCACAGAGCTCAAACCCGAGAAGTGTCCAGTGCTATTATTTATAACAGCCACAGAGGGAAGACAGGTAGTGGTTTCCAGCGGGGGCCTTTCTCCACGGTCATGCTATCCGGAGCGTGGTCTTGGACCAGCAGCACAGGAACACCAGGAGCTTGTGAGAGATGCGTGCTCTCAGGCCCCACGCCGCCTGCAGGCTCAGGAGCTGCATCTCAACAAGACCCAGGGGATGCTCATTACCGCTGCAGAGGCCCTGAGTACTATCTCCTACAACACAGGTAATTCGCCTGGGCACTTAACATACAGGTGCCTGGGTCCCACCCCAGAGATTCTGGGGTAATTGGCCTGGGGTGTGGACCTGGTCCTGAGATTTTTTAAAAGCTCCCCAGGGGATTCTAATAATGTGCAGGATGCGATGCCTAGGAGAGGGTATCCTTCTTCAGGGGGAGAGCAAGGGAAGAGAGAGCCCAAGGCCAGTCCTGTGGGAGTAACACCTGTTATCTCTTGAGTGTTCACTGTGTGCCTGTCAGAGCCCCTGGACCGAGATTCCTGGTCAGTTAATGCTCACGACAGCCCCGAAACATTGGGACCATCCCCATCCCCATCCCACAGAGGGGGAAACAGAGGCACAGGGAGGTTAGTTAATTTCCACAAGGTTGTATGGGTAGCAGGAGGTGGGTTCAGCGTTCAAACCCAGCACTTTGGACCCTACAGCCACAACATTTTCAACTACAGGGCTTCCCGGGGTTGGGGGTGGGGGCTAAGCAGGGAGTGGCATAGACCTTACCTCTGTCTCTCCCAACCCTCCTTAGGCTGGGTCTCCGGCCCAGGGGTCTGCAGCCCTGAGGTCGGGCTCATGAACACACCCAGGACCCCCACTGGCCACTGTGAGCAGCTCACACATCACAGCCTAGTAGACACACCGTGCACAGTGTACCCCAACTTCACTGTGCGCTTACGGGCGACCCGTCCCAGGGTTTAGACAGTGATTTATGGGGAAGGCCTCCCAGAGGAAGTGAGGTTAGGACTTTGCTGTAAAATGCTCCAGAAAAGCCACCCCCCGTGCTGTTGGCGCAGGGGGACGATGCAGTAGGGGCGGGGCGCCGAAGCTGAAAGGTGGGAGTTCATGACGTATTTTTGTGTTTGTCTGAAAAATGCCAGGGCACCCGGGTGGCTCAGTCGGTGAAGTGTCTGCCTTCGGCTCAGGTCATGATCCCAGGGTCCTGGGATGGAGCCCTTGAGCCCCGAGTCCGGCTCCCTGCTCAGCGGGGAGTCTGCTTCTCCCTCTCCCTCTCAAAAAAATAAATAAAATCTTTAAAAAAACAACTAATACTAAAATAGTCAAGGGGCGCCTGGGTGCCTCAGTTGTTAAGCATCTGCCTTTGGCTCAGGTCGTGGTCCCGGGGTCCTGGGATTGAGCCCCGCATCGGGCTCCCTGCTCCACGGAGAGCCTGCTTCTCCCTCTCCCACTCCCCCTGCTTGTGTTCCCTCTCTCGCTGTGTCTCTCTCTGTCAAATAAATAAATCTTTAAAAATAAATAAAATAAAAATAAAAGTCAAAAGAGAGACATCTGTCTATGAGGTGACAGGATGCGGCCGATGTTCAGGTTTCTGATGTCGATCATTGGACCAAGTCTGCAAGAGGCAGTGCGGCTCCAGGTGTCTGGGCTCGGGGCCACACCGTGCCTGCAGCGTAACTCGGTGGTTCAGCTAGGAGATCAGCACACGCGTGTGTACGTACAAAGAGAGACCCCGAGGCAAACGTGGCTAAGTGTTCATCTCTGGGAAAGGACCTGGAGGAGCACTTTGTGTTCCTGCAACTTTTCTGGAGGCTTGAAACTATTTCAAGAGAAGTCAACCAGGGAAAGAAAAGCAGAGACACAACAGCAACAGGGGCCCCACGGCCTCTGTGCCCGACGCCACCGCCTCCCCAGTGGTGGCCCAGACCGCAGTTTTGTGCATCAGACCGTGTTTTCCTAGAGACTTCTCTGATGCAGTTGGAGGTGCGTTCAGGGGACCGCGGCTCTGGTCTGGGGAAGGCTGTGTTCTGTGCCAGAAGCACCACCTCCCCAAGACTTGTCCTGAATTGATAGGTGTTGTCTCTAAAGCTGTCTTGTGACTTGAAAAATACCCATTTCAAAACATTCAGGAGGGAAGGGGAGAGGGAGAGACAGGAGGAGGAAGGGGGGAAGGGGGGAAGGGGGTTGGGAGGGAGAAAAAAGAAGGCAGCTCAAGGAAGCAAGAGGAGGAAGCAGGAGCGGCCCCAGCCTGGACTCAGGGGACATAGGGGCCAGAAGCTGCATCAGGGTCCGGCCAGGTCACATCAAGGGGTCATATCAGTGTGCAGTGTTTCTGTGTCCGATTTCTAAAATTCCCAAATGGAGAATTTTCACAAACCGACGTGTCTTGTCCCAGTGCACGGGCCCTAACTCTGGCCACCCTGCCTCTACCTCCCCACAGGACAGAAGGTAGGCAGCAGGGGCAGGGGGGAACGGCCTGGAGGAACGAGGAAGAACCAGGGTCCAAGAGCTGTGTGACCTCAGGCAAGTCATTTCCCTCTCTGAGCCGGAGGTGCTGAAGTTTGGCTGCCCAGGCTCTGTGTCAAACTGGCACCCTGCCCCCAGCACTCCTGTGCAGGCGCTGCGTTAGGGGTGTCCCACGTAGCGGACCCTGGTTTGGGCTGCCGTGTCGGGAGGAGGCGCTCCCACGGGTGATGCACTCCCTCTGTGATGGTGCTGCTGGCTGAGGGCCAGGCCTGGCAGAGACTGGCAGAGACTGCGGAGACAGCCCCGTGAATGGGAGGCGTTGAAGCCTGATTCTACAACTGGGGGCATGGAGGCCTGACTGGGGCGAGTGAGGCCGCTTCTACTTCAAACCCCTTCGTGGGCAGCATCACAATAACGAGAGCTGACAGATACCTGGCTAATGCTTTTAAGAGGCCAAGTCCTGGGCTGAGATTATTATAAAAATTACTCCACTCAACCCTAACAATGCCCTAAGAGAGAAACATTACCGCCACCCCATTTTACAGACAGGGAGGGCAGGGGTTGGAGCTCCGAGGGGTCCCGGGGCTAGGAAGCCCAACCCGGGGGCACTCGGTTTCAGGGCCCCATCATCCTATACGCCGCGGCTCTGCGCTGCGTTCGTTACAAAGATACAGGTTTCTGCGATGTGGGAAAAGAGATTTAATGGGAGGGAAGCAAAGATCTCGTGGGAGGGGTCCCCCTTCGCTCGGCAAGATGGCACAAGTGTGGTCAGGCCCAGGAGAACCGCTAGTTTAGGTATAAATGTCCCCTTTCACACTGTGGCAGCAGTGTGGAAAACCTCCCTTTCCTATTGCGTCGGGCTGTTTGTGTTTCCTTTGAAATATCAGATTGTTAATTATTTGCACAACAGCTTGAAGTAGAACAGGTTCTTTCTTGTACCTGGGCATAGAAATGGCTCTACCGCCAAATGGCCACCACAGGATCCTCTCTCGTGGCAGGGACGGCAATGATAGACACTTCCTCCTGCAGGGTCTGCCTCCGCTCTGAGCCATGGAGAGAGATGGCTATCAGCTGCTTTGCACACCACGCGGCATGCTCTAAAAGCAGGAGCATCTCCAGGGGAAGGACACACTTGGCCAAGTGGTCTGTGACTGTTTTTACAGCAGCCTGGAAGAAATTGCCAGCCCACAGTGGCGAGAGCTCCCCCACTCACCTTCTACACGCTTGCAGTGCAGAGGAAAGGAAGACAGCGTGTTCTCTGCCCAAAGTAAAAAGTAACTATGATGTAGTGTCCAAGACACAGAGCCACAGACGGACTGGGGGGACCCTACTTTTTGAAGTCTGGCCCCAGCGCGGGCTGACTCCCTTCAGTTACTACTTTCGTGGACCAGAGGCTGGGCTCTGGAGTGTGAGGGGACGTCTTTCTGAAGTGAATCATATGCATCTAGAGCTGGAAGGAGCCGGACAGAGAAGGCTCCAGATAAAATAAACAGTGCCCTGTTTCTGCATGGGACATGCTCAGACCCCAGATCCTTCATCATGAATCCGCAATTCAAACTTAACTGGGTGTCCGGGTTTTTTTGTTTTGTTTTGTTTTAAGATTTTATTTTTAAGTACTCTCTATACCCAAAGTGGGGCTTGAACTCACAACTCTGAGATCAAGAGTCGCATGCCAGGTGCATCCTGTATTTTATTTGCAAAATCTGGCAGCTCTCGACAGAGGTGGTCTTGGTGCTCACATGGGTTTCCCAGATGAGGACACGGAGGCCCAGAGAGGGAAAGTGAGTGAAAGGTCGGGTCCAGCAGGAAGTCTGATCTTGGTCTCTGCAGAGCCACCTCCTAGACGGAATCGGAATGACCCTCTTGAGGTCATGACTCACCGTAGTGTGGCGCCTCAGGTGCTTAACCAATACCTCACTTGAAGCCCAAGGAGAGGGCCGGGGTGAAGAATCATAGCTGAGGAATGTGACAGTTGGCCTAGGTGGGTGGGCCCACTGAGTGAGGATGGAACCAGGTGCCACTCCCAGCCAGGGCACGTGGGCAAGCTCTCCTCGCCTGTTTCCTCACTGCAAATACAGGGAAGAAGGTTCTAGCAGGCTGGCCACCCTGGGCTCCCAGTAGGCACGGGGAACATCTTGGTTTTCTTCCTTCTTTAGAAAAGGCACTTGCTTTTTGTAACAGGATTAGAATTCCTGCAATTCCAGCCAAAGGGTCTGTGCTGGGAACAGATGCTACAAGCGTTAACATGCCTCCCATCCTGGTACACAGAGTGCAAACATGAGCATCTCCCTGGCCTTAGCCCATGGACCTGCAGGAGGCTGCAAGCTCCTCTCTTGGGGGGAGCGGGGAGCAGGGACAGCTGCTTGGCCCACAGCAGCTCACCAACAAGAAGTGAAAGAGGATGGGGGCGGGGAGGCAAACCACCCACTGAAATCCCCACCTATTTTTCTGTCATGGAGAAGGGTCTTGGGCCACCTGGGGTCCAGCCTTGGCCTCCCTGTGATTGACTATGTAACTCTGAGCAAAATACTCACCCACTGCCTGCCCTGAGCCTCTATGTGATCAAGCTCAGTGCTTATGGTTTGTGTAGCTTTTCATATGTTATATATGTCAGTAAAACTGTTTGTTTAAAAATAAGGGGTATGCTATTAGAAGTCAAGTTAATGATTAATTAACCACAGGGTTAATTTAAAAATGTGCAATTAGGGGCGTCTGGGTGGCTCAATTGGTTAAGCATCTGCCTTTGGCTCGGGTCAGGATCCCAGGGTCCTGGGATCCAGCCCCACATCGGGCTCCCTGCTCAACGGGAAGCCTGCTTCTCCCTCTCCCTCTGCCTGCCGCTCCCCCTGCTCGTTCTCAATCTCTCTCCCTCTCTCTGTCAAGTAAGTAAATAAAATCTTCAAAAAAATTCTTTTTCTTTAAAGTAGGCTCCATGGGTGCCTGGGTGGCTCAGTTGGTTAAGCGACTGCCTTCGGCTCAGGTTGTGATCCCGGAGTCCTGGGATCGAGTCCCACATCGGGCTCCCTGCTCAGCGGGGAGCCTGCTTCTCCCTCTGACCCTCTCCCCTCTCATGCTGTTTCTCTCTCGCTTGCTCTCTAATAAATAAATAAATAAATAAAATCTTTAAAAAAAAAATAAAGGGCGCCTGGGTGGCTCAGTTCGTTGAGCGACTGCCTTCGGCTCAGGTCATGATCCCGGAGTCCTGGGATCGAGTCCCACATCGGGCTCCCTGCTCAGCGGGGAGCCTGCTTCTCCCTCTGACCTTCTCCCCTCTCATACTGTTTCTCTCTCTCTCTCTCTCTCTCAAATAAATAAATAAAATCTTTAAAAAAAAAAATAAAGTAGGCTCTATACCCAGTGTGGGGCTCGAACTCACAACCATGAGATCAAGAGTATGCTCTTCTGACTGAGCCAGCCAGGTGCCCCCAAAAACATGCAATTGTTTTTCATGGCAGCCTTGATGATAGGAGCCACAAAGTGCCAGCCCGCAGCAGTGAGCACCTGCCAGCTCACCTGAAGGTTTTCGGAAGTGGCAGCCTGTGGGAGACAAGGGACCCACTGCTGGCTCCCGAGGGAGACTGCCGCTGGGGGGGGGGCAGGAGGACATTCCTGGGGAAGTTCTATTTCCGGATCTGGTATACACTTTCGATGTGCACATGTTACCATGTGTGTATTATACATTCATAATATTTTAATGGGGGGGAAGTGTTGCACTTGCTGGTCCCAGAGGCCAGGCCTAGCTCCTGCCATATTCAAGAGCAATTCACTGTCAGGGATAGGGGTTCAAGGCCTGGCCTTGCCACCGACCCGCCTCATGACCTTTACAAGCCTCCCTGTCCTCATCTGTAAAATGGGGATAACACCACTACTTGGTCAGAGGATGAAAGGAACCAGGCAGGTGATGCGGACTGCGGGGTCTGGAACACTGCAAGTGCTCGGTACACATTAAATAGCACTGCTCCCTTTCCACACCCACTGAGGGGAAGGTCCCAGCTCCAGTCCTCAGAGGGGACCTAAACTCCGGCTCAGGGCCCACTGAGTTGCACCCCACAAGCAAGGGAAGGGCTTCCAGGGAGAGGAGATTAGGTGGTGAAGCTTTCAGCCTCCTTGGGGCTTGCAGAGGGATTAAGTCTTTCCATAAATACACCGCCGGCCTCCCTCCCTCCCTCCGTGCCTCCCTCCCTCCCATCCACCCATCCATCCATCCATCCATCCGGAGGAACCGGTACCCAGGGTGGGGACAAAGAACCCAAGATAGGTGTGGCCTGGACAGGTGCGGGGATTCCCGGGGGTGGGGCAGGAAACGCCAGGGCCTGCCCATCCAGCTCTGCTTCTCTGAGCCTCAGTTTCCTCATCTGTAAGACGGGGCGCTTGTGCCACGAAGGCTCCGCTCTCTCAGAAGCGCCTTCCACCTGCCCTTCCTCCGTGACCCACTAGCTGCTCAGCCAGTAGAGACTGCCTCTCTCCGCGGTTCCTCCGCGGCCCAACAGCCCGGCGCCTCCGGACCAAGTCCGACCGCCCTTGACCCCGCCCCCCACGCGGCCAGGCGAGCGGAGCTGCGGGTCCCGGTTCTTGAGAGCCTCCCCCAGTTCCGCTGAGCTCAGCCGGCCGGGAGAAGTCGCGCGTGCGTTCACACTGGTCGCCCTTTGCGGTTGCAAACCTGCTTTGATGCCCTGGGAGCCAAGGGGGCCCCTAAGTGAGGCGGCTCATAAATAATATATCGAGTTTGAAATACTCGATAGAGGGGAAATGGTTCCTCCCGAGGCCTCCTGCCCCCACCCCCGGCCGGGCTCCTTCCCAGCTCTCAGGAATGGCGGTCTGGCCCATTCCCGAGGAACTCGTGACAGCGCGAGGTGTCGGGTGGACAGTGGGGGGCCAGAGGCGTCTATGCGCGGACACACCCCCACCCGCCCGGGGTAAGTTGCAGCACAACCAGAGCTCCGGACCCAACTTTCCCCAAATCCGCCTCTCCGCAGAAAAGTCTGCGAGAAGTTGGGGGGACGTCCAGGACCTCGAGGGTCCTCCAACACCCCCTCGGAAGCCCCTGGCCTCCCCTGCCGCGCCCTTCCCGCCGCCGGAGTCGGCGGGGCGTGGACGCCGCTTGGTCGCCTGCGGCTCTCGGGGAGCGCGGGCGTCCTCTGGAAGGGGTGGGTGGGCAGCGCCGGGCCAGGCAGCCGGGCGCACGCGGCGCGGGGCACTCACCGCTTCCTGGGGGGCTCACTGCGGAGCCGCGCCCGGGGCGCACAGGGCCCGCCCGGGCGCTGGCGGCGGCGGTGGCCGGGCTCTGGGGACCGGGGCGACGAGCCTGCAAGAGAGAGCAGCGGGGGTCATGGCCCGGGCCGGGCAGTGCACGGGGGCCCCCCGCTCCGCCCCGGCCGGCGCTCCGGTCCGCCACCGCGCGCACGCCTCCCACCGCCCCCTCCCCGGCCCCTCGGGGCGGTGCTGCCTGCGGCCCCGCCCAGCCCGCGGGCGCCGGATTGCCCGGGCCGGGCGCGGGGGCGGAGCAGGCCCGCCCGCCGCCTCCCGGGGACCGTGCCAGGGGCGCGCCCGGCGCCCGCGCCTCCGGCCTCCCGCCTCAGTTTCCTCTCGCCCGGCCTGGGGAGGAGGTGGAGGGTGGGGCCCGGGGGAAGTTTGGGCCCCTCCCCGGGGCTGCCTGCCAGGCTCCCTGAGGCGGTGCACCCCAGCCCTGGTTGGGTGGAAAGGGGCGCCGGGGTTCTCCCATAGCAGGTAGCCATACTTGAGTGGGCCCCATCGCCCGGCTGCGGAGGGGGGAGGCGAGAAGTGGGAGGCCCCACCATCTCGCCATCCGCAGCTCCCTAGCCCTGCTCGGGGGCCCTGGGGACAGTAAGCAACACGGCCCCGCCTCCCCCTCCCGCCCCATCTTGGGAAAGCCGCGGGGCTTCAGATGGCCCTCGTGATCAAAAGGCAGCCTCCCTGGTGTTAGGGTCTGGCCCTTCCACTCTCCTCACAGGCTTTCACTCTTCACTTCTGGAGGTGAACCCGGGGTGCAGCAAGAGGGGGGTGTGAAGACTTGCCTGCTGGCCCGTGTCTCCAGCTTCAGGTTTTGCTGATGCCCCAGCTGGGAGTAACTCTCCAGTTCCTCTCCGGGTGGGTGTGGAGACCTTTTATCCAAATGGGTTTCTTAGGAGGCTCCCTGATGGGAAGGTCTCTGCCCGCACCTACCCAGCTAGCCAGGAGGGAGAAAAGCACCTCCGACCGTGGGTTCTTCACGTCATTGTCAGAAGCCCGTCATGCCCACAAGATCTCCACACCCTGTACTGTATGTAATTCTGGAGGCTTGGAAGGGGAAACTGAGTCAGAGAGCAGGACAGTGGCACTCCCTGGGCGAAAGCAGGAAAGAATTGAGTTGCAGGAAACGGAGTCAGCATCCTAGCTGTGTGTTCTCCCTTTGAGTCATTCCTTAAAATGTTACAGTCTTTTATATCAAGTCTGGAGTGAAATGTAGAAAATGTATCATGTCCCACCTCCCCAAAAGAAGGACAAAAGGGGGCAGGGTTAGGGACAGGATGCTCCTTCCGAGGGTCCCCATCCCCCACCCTCAGAGGGAAAGGGGACTGTCCAGGGTCTTGTGTCCTGGCTGTGAGCTGTGGGCAGGGCTGCTCTGAATTGTCTCCTTTTAATGGTGGTGACAGAGGGGTGGGGGAGCCCCTGGGACGGTGGGCACAGCCACCAGGTTCTGGTTCCGGCATGGTGGAGCACCAGCGAGGTCTTTTCTGCTGGCAGAGAAGTCCTCAGCAGGCCGAACGAATACTCGGTGCTGGTTGTGAGATCAGCCTGTTTCTGGGCCTCAGTTTCCACCAGGACAAATGGGGATTTATTATTTCTACACATGCTTTTTGAGCACCTACTCTGCCCCAGGCATGGGGTTACCGCGGTGAATAGGATAACTGTCACTGACAGCGCCACCTAGGCATGTGACACCCCTGTCACCACCTGCTTAGGACAGCCCTGCGAGGGGGAGACACTTATTCTGTCCACGTCCTGGGGCCTGTGGCACAGGGAGGTCATAGGTCACCCAACCAGTGGGCTCTGCGGCCCCAAGCCGAGGGAGGAGGGAGGAGCTGCCAGTCTCGGGAGGGGTGACTGCTAATGAGAGGCGGCCAGGTAGATGGGTTTTGCCAACTGTATGAGTTGAGATGAGGAATGGAAAGAATCCAGTTTAACTTGCTTCCTCCCCCAGGAGTCCTCGGTCCCCTGAGAACAGTGGGGGCTGTGTTTCAGGGTCAGAATTTTTCAATGTCTGCGCTTGATGTCCGGGGCTGGGTGATTCCGTGTCATAGGGGCCCGTCCTGGGCACTGTGGGATACTGAGCAGCATCCCTGGCCTTCACCCACTAGAGGCCACTAGCATCCCCTCCCCTTCTCCAAGCTGTGACAAGACACTGCCACCTGCCCACTGGGGGGTGCAATCCCTGAGTGTATGCCAGTGGTTCCCAGCCCTAGCAGCATGCAGGGATTACCAGGATCACCGAGGGGTGGGGCGGGGGGGGGGCGGGGGGGCTTAACAAGTAAATGAATGCAAATACTCAGGCCCAGGCTCACCCCAGGGATCCCAAGCTAACGTGGTCCAGGTAGAGCCCAGGTATGCGTGTTTTGTAAAAAATCCCAGGTGACACTGGGGTGCCTGGGTGACTCAGTCGGTGAAGTGTCCCACTCTTGATTTTGGCTCAGGTCATGATCTCAGGGTTGTGAGATCGAGTCCCGCATCGGCTCTGTGCTGGGTGTGGAGCCTGCTTGAGATTCTCTCCATCCCCCTCTGCACCTCCCCTGGTGTGCACCTTCTCTCAAATAAATTAATAAATAAATTAATTAATTAATTAAAAAACAAAAAACCTCCCAGGGACATTAATTGGCTGCTCCCATGGAGAACCTCGAATCTAGTGTCAGAGCCCCATGTGGAAGACTAGAGACTTAGGGGACAAATCAACCAAGCGCAGTGTGTGAAATGTGTACAGATCCTGAACAAACCCACTGTAAAAAGGTATGTGTGAAGTAATAGTGGAAAATGGACTACAGTCTCGGTATTAGATAATATTAAGAAATTATTACTAATTGGAATGGATGTGACAGTGGTATCATCATGCTTTTAAAAGCTTTTCTCTGGGGACGCCTGGCTGGCTCAGTTGGTTAAGTGGCTGCCTCAGCTCAGGTCATGACCTCAGGGTCCTGGGATCAAGCCCCGAGTCTGGCTCCCTGCTCAGCAGAGAGCCTGCTTCTCCCCCCCCCCCCACTTACTTATGTGCTCACTCTCTCTCTCAAATAAAGAAATAAAATCTTAAAAAAAAAAAGCCTTTCTCTTGTTAGTGATACATATGGAAATGTATTTATGAGTGAATTAGTATGAAGACCAGATTTGCTCTAAAAGTGTCCAGGAAAGGGGCGCCTGGGTGACTCAAGTCGGTTGAGCATCTGCCCTCGGCTCAGGTCTTGATCTCAGGGTCCTGGAATCGAGCCCCTCAACATTGGGCTCCCTGTTCATCGGGGAGTTTGCTTCTCCCTCTCTCTCTGTCCCTCCCCCTGCTCGTGTGCTCAATCTCTTTCTCTTTCTCTTCTCTCTCAAATAAGTGAAATCTAAAGAAAAAAAAAAGGTGTCCAGGAAAATAAAAAGATGGAAGAGGGAGGAGAGAGAAAAAACGATGGGAAATGTTGATAACTGTTGACGTTATGTGGAGGCTCGTTAAGCTGTTCTCTCTACTTCTTGTGTGTTTGCAATTTTCCAACATAGGGGCATCTGGCTGGCTCAGTTGGTGGACTTGGGGTCATGAGTTCAAACCCCACATTGTGTATAGAGATTACTTAAATAAATAAATCTTTTTAAAAAAGACATTTTTCCAAAATTAAAAAAAAAAACACATTTTTCTTTTAAGAAAAGAGAGAGCCCACTTGGACAACAGTTTTCCTGGCAGCCAGGTGAGGTGACCACCTCCAGGAACTTGGTCTCCATTTGGGGGTGGGGGCGGGTAACAGGAAGCTGGTGGTGGGGCCCTTGTGGGTTCTGGGAGGACAGTCAGGCTCAGTGGGCTCACCTTGCACCCCCACCTGGCAGCAGCCATCACCAAAGAGCGGGCTGGGCGGCCATGAACCCGCACACCCTGGAGACCAAGCCGGGGCAGCGGCCGCACACCTGCCTGTGATCAGAATCATCTGGAGCTTTGGGAAAAGGCAGGTGCTGCAGCGCAGGTGTGGATTCCTTAGGTGTGGGCCTGGCTGGGCGACTGTGAAGTCAGGTCCCCGACACCTGTCCCGCAAAACCCTTCTTTCTCAGCGCAGAACCCCTTGGTCCGCAGGGGAAGTAGGAGAATGGCCGCGAGAGCAATTTCTCCCCACTCCTCCCCACGGGATGCATGCATGGACAGCTTCCTGTGCATGATTCAACAAGAGTTCTCAGCACGGACTGCGTGCCCTCCATGTGCCGGGCTCTAGCGAGTGACCGAGACAGTCGAAAACCCTTGCCCCCACGGGTGTTAGAGTCTGTAGGCTGAGCAGAAAACCAAGAGAGTAGGAGGCTGTGAAGGGTGGGGCTGGGGAGCTAAAACTTTGGAGCAGGTGGGTAAGAAGAGGCTCTTGAAGTAAGCCCCTGGGAAGGCATCAGGAGGAAAGGCTTCCTGCGGGATTCTGCGTTCGGCGTATGGCCCCAGGAGGGCAGAGAAGGGACAGAGTTGTAGGACAACTTCTTCCTCCTGAAATGTCTCCTTCCCCCCTGCCCTTGCCCCGAGAGCCCCCTCCCGACTTTCAGAGCCCCGAGCAAGTGGCCCTTTGCCGTTTGGAACTGCAGCCTGTCCTGGGCTCTTTGGCGAGTCTGTCTGTCACTTGCCAGTAAGCCCCCAGAGGGCAGGAACCAGGTCCGCTTTGCTGACAGTCGTATCCCCGGCCCCGTGTAGTGCTCCGTACTTCAGAACCGATGGGGTTTGAATGAGTGAATGAGGAACCCCAAGTCCTCAGTAAAGAAGGAGACGCTGGAGCCCATTCCCAAAGGGAGCCAACTGCCAAAATGCCAAACCAGCGCAGTCGCCTGGGGGAGCTGCAGGGGACAGCATCTCCCTCAGGGTGCTGTGCCCAGACCCGGGGTGGAGGCTGGTTCCGTCTCCATGGCCCGGCTCTCTAGTGCCCCTCCTCCATTGTCATAAAGTGGCAGCTTGGATGAGAACAGTGGCGGTGGTGACATGGGGGCTGTATCCGGAGACGGGGCTTGAGGCAGCAAAGAGAGAGCAGGCATGGTGGCTGCCCTGAACACTTTCTGGGCCTGGAGGGACATCGGGGCAGGCCCGAGGCTCAGCCGGGGGCGGGGGGAGGGATGGAGATCATCCCGACTCTGGACAGCCTGTGATGTGGTGGCAGGGTGGGGGTTCCTGCAGACTGGCCTCCTGGGAGACCCCACACATGGGTCTGAGAAGCTTGGGCCTTCCCATCACTACGGCACAACAACCTCCCTGCACGCTGGGAGCACCAGCCGCCTGTCACAGGTGGCTTTGCAGGGATCTGGGTCATCCAGCATAGGCAAGTCCCCATCAGGTGACACAGTCCCCGCCAGTGTCATGAGCTGCCCAAGAACCCACCTGGGGGAGCCCGGGCATCCCATAGAATGGGGGTGGGGGGGTGGGGAATATAATGTGGTGGTTGTTTTAAGCCACTTAGTTTTGGGACATTTTGTTACACGGCAACAGAGCCGAGACAAGCTTCTGCTAAGTGATAGACATGATCTGAGTTACTGTTTTCTCTAAGTTTGGCCTTAGTCTGCTGCAGTTAGATTTATGAATTATTCCAAATGTCTGAAAAGCATACAGCTTGAGAAAATGTACACCTACAACTTGCTATATTTGCTTGAGTTTCTGCTGTGTTGCTACAGATATTCAAAGCCCTCTGTCCCTCTCCCCATTCTCATTCTCTTCCCTGCCTGCCTGAGGCTGATCCTCCCTGCTGCGGGTCCTGCCTTGCTGTACACCTCGGCACTCACAGGCAGCCGGTGGTCGTCGGGGGGTTTGCCTCCAGAGGCACCTTGCCAGCATCGGGCCCTGACGTCCCACTTTACAGATGCGGAAACGGGGCTCCGAGAGGTGGGCCAGGGACACCCGGCTGGAGAGGGGCAGGGCCGGCCTCTCGCACCAGGACCCTCCAGGACGGAGTGGGCGGCAAGCGGCTCTTTCTGTCGGTGGAGATTTTGTGCATGTGTGTGCTCGCACGGTACAGCGGGGTGTTGGAAATGGGGCCGCGAGAACGGACTGACGGGACCCCAAGGAATTCACCCGGCGGATGGGAGAGTAGAAGAGAGCCCCCTGACGAGGCCATTGCTGGAGCCGGGTGACAGGCCCACAGGATGGGTTGTGCTGCCCTCTCTCTCTTTTTTAAATGACAATTTTTTCCTTTTTATTCATTTCATATATTACACTAAATGCATTCTCCTTCATACAAGACACAATAAGTATTCTAGATAAAACTAAACACTGGCTGGAGACATTGCTGCCAATTCGAGTCTTAACAACGATAATTTCCTTTTCTTCAAATGTCTCCACATACATGTTTGAAAATTCTCTGAGTAAAACTTAAAAAAGAAATGCAGGCCCTGGGGAGACAGGCCCCAGGAGGCAGGGAGTTGGTGGCTGTGAGGTGGGACACCCCATCAGGGCTGGGCTGTCTGCCCCACAGGGTCCCCCGAGAGCCCTTGCATCTCCCAGGCTGTCAGGAGGGGCCGTGGGGGGTTTAACCCACCGTGGGGGAGGCTGAGGCGCCCCCTCCTCAAGCCCCACGCTGGGTCTGGCTCCCTGCCCCACGCTCCCCAAATGCCCAGGGCCCTCCAGCCTCGCTGACCAGGCTCTATGTCAGCAGCTTCATCTCCCTCACGGGGCTGACGGCCAAGGGCTTGGCCTGGGGCTGCAGTGACCGAGTCTCAACCCTGCGTCCCCGTGGGCACCGCGGTAAGTTGAGTGGCCTTCTGATGCAGACACTATAATTACCTCCCCCCCCCCCCCGCCCCATATGGGCGAGGGGCTGAGGGTAGTGGTGCCTCAACCCCACTCCCCAGGTCTTGGGTCAGGGGTGACAGAGCCCGGGTTTCCCCCGGCAGTCAGGGGTCACTCTTTTTCTCTCCACACACACTGTGGGTGAGAGTCGGTGTGAGAGCATATGGCTGTCCCTGTCCCCCCAGGGATGATCGGGGCTGCCCATGGGGGAAAGGGCAGGAAACCGCCCCATGAGGGCCCAGCCCGCCATAGCCCTCGGGCAAAGCAGCGTCTGCCAACAGATAGAAGGTCAGGAGATTCGATGGCCGCGTCCCCAAAATCAAAACCTTCAAGAGACACCGTTACAGAAATTAGGGGACTAGCTACAGACTGGAAGAACGTATTTGCAAATCGCATACCTGAGAAAGGACTAAGCACGCAAAGAAGCCTTTGGACTCAGGAACAAGGAGCCAAGGAACCCAATTAGGAACTTAAATTTAAGTTAAAAAATTAAATTCAAAAAAGATTTGAATAGACAGTCCACCAAAGATGCACATATGGTCGGGAAGCACAGGAAAAAAATCTCAAGGTCATTAGTCGTTAGGGAAATGCAAGTCAAGCCCACGATGAGGTGCAGCCAGGGTGGTTGTAATAATAATAAGGGGAAATAGCAGGTGTGGGTGAGGACTTGCCGAAGATCTGACCTGACTGCTGGGAATGTGAAATGACGCAGCCACGCTGGAAAACAGCTGGGAAGATTCTTAAAAACTGAAACATTCATCTACCATAGGCCCCGCCGGTTCCCCCAGAGGGGTGGGATGAAAGCCTGCGTCCACACAAAGCCCGGCGCACGCACGTTCACAGCGGCTGTGTTCACAACAACCCACCGGTGGAACCCGCCCAGGCGGCCTTCCAGTGCGGGGTGGGCGCACACGCGGAGGTCCGCGGGGAGGAAGGAAGGAGGCGCCCACTCACACCACAACATGCATGAACCTCAAAACCGCTATGCCTGGTGCGAGAAGCCAGACAGGAAAGGGCTCAGATTGCAGGCGTCCATTCACCTGAATCATGCAGGACAGGCAGGTGGTGTAGAGACAGGATGCGGACTGGTGGTTGCCAGGGCTGGGCCGAGAATGAGGAGGGCTGCAGATGGGCAGGTGGGGGCTGGACGCTTACTAAGGGTTATTGAACTGTGCGCTGGAGCAGGTGACTTCTATGGTACGTGAGGGACGCCCCGTTACCTGTAATGCAACAAGGACACGGAGGCACCTCGGAAGAGGCAGGCTCCCCCCTCCCCCCGGCCCTGGCAACGTGGGGCCTGGAACGATCAGGTGGCCGGCAGGTTCGAGAACACTCGTCGGGCTCTGGGGCTTTTGGAAGGGCCCTGAAGGAAGGAGAGGGGATGCCGGGGACCCTCACACGGGCATGGCGGAGGCAAGAGGGCAAAAGGTGGGCCCTAGAAGAACGGGCAGCGGGGTGGGGAGGGTGGAAGGGGATGGAAGGACCGGGGGATGGGGGCCTGTGGGCGGGAGGCGGGAGGAGCGTTGCCCGGCACCGTGGGGAGTCCGCAGAGGACAGTCACTCTGCCGGGGACTCGGGCGCTAGGGGCACTTGTGGGGTTTGGCCTCAAGTCTGCTGTTTCCTGCACTCAGGCCACATTCATCCCTTCATTCCTTACTGCGCATCTCGCAGGGGCCGCCCTCTGGCAGGTGCCGGCCGTTTGGGGACCGAGCAAGCCCCCTGCCTCACAGAGACCGTGGGCCGGTGTGCAGAGCTCTGCGGGTGATGGGGGCGCGGAAGCCGAGTTCAGGGGAGGAAGAGCGGTTGGTGGGGTCCAGGGACGAGGCAAGAAGGTGTCCTGAGGGGAGATGACAGGAAGAGAGTGACAGCCCCGCCTTGAAGGCCATCGGGAGGCCCCGCGGAAGGGCAAGAGCGGAGGGGCTGAGGTCAGAGGGGCCTGACCCCGCGGGGCCCTGGGGGCGTGCTCTGGAGGCTGGCGGTCCTGACAATGGAGAGAGGGTGATGGGGGTTCCGCAGGGGACTGGCTGGGTCACAGGGGCGTGCTGGAGGGTGGGTGCGCTCTGTGGCAGGGAGGCTGGCCCGTGAAGTGGGGCCAGGGCTGGAGAAAAGGAACAATGAACACAACAGATACAGTCTCTCCGCCGCCATGGGAGAGACCCGCTCTTCACGTCCTGAGACAGAAAGCTCCCCCAGGGCAGAGGAGCAGGGGTGCCCCGTCCTTGCCTTCGCAAGGGAGGGGGGACGCGGCTCTGCGTGTCTGCCTGAGCACCGGGCGCCTGGACAGTCTCCGGAGACCGGTGCTGCTGGCCGCCCGCGTGCCGCAGGGTGCGGGCCTGGGACCCTCTCCACTTCACACACTTTGTCTCTTGGGAAACTGAATGCGGACAACGGATGACTCAGTCCAAAGGTTAAATGTAAAAGAAAAAAAAATCCATAGGTTCTAACATATATAGAAAGATGCAAAATGGAAGCTAATAAAGACAGGGAAATGTGGGGTGCCTGGGGGGCTAAGTCGTTGGGCGTCTGCCTTTGGCTCAGGTCCTGATCTCAGCCCCATGCGGGGCTCCCTGCTCAGCGGGGAGCCTGCTTCTCCCTCTCCCACTGCTCCTACCCCCTTGTGCTCTCTCTCTCTCAAATAAATAAAATTTTAAGAGACGTGGAAATGTGACTCAGTTGTTTTAGCTTTGCTCTCCACAAAGCTTTAGTATGACTGAAACTCACGAGCGTTCAGAGTGTGCACGATTGCTGAGCACTCACTACCTACTTTAACTTTGGTAAGTTACTTACAGCCAAATGATTGCAAGTGCAAAATCACAAAAAAATATTTTTTAGAAAGCTCCAGAGCCGGGCCATCTGGGCGGCTCAGTGGGTGAAGCGTCTGCCTTTGGCTCAGGTTGTGATTCCAGAGTCCCGGGATTCAGCCCCACATCGGGCTCCCTGCTCAGTGGGGAGCCTGCTTTTCCCTCTGCCCCTCACCCCACTTTCATGCTCTTTCTCACCCTCTCTCTCAAATAAATAAAATCTTAAAAAGAAAAAACGCTCTGGAGCCAGTGGTGTTTGATGGTGGGCATGAGTGAGATTTTCATCAGTGTACTGGGCTCTGGGGTGGAACCTCATAAGGCAGGAGATTTGGAGACTCCAACCTGGTCTGGGGTTGAGGTCCTGAGTGTGGAGACACAGATAGGGGGAGTCCCTGGGCAGGAGGGCAGGGGCGGGATCTGTGGCTAGTGGATGGGGGGGGGCAGAGGGGGAGTCCTTCGGGGGGCAGTGATGGGATCTGTGGCCAGTAGACAGGATGGGGACGGGAGGAATCAAGGACGGCTCCTAGCCTTGTGCCTCCTTCAGCCCATGGGTCGAGTTTGCTTTGTTGAATTAATTTTGATCTTGCTAAATTCAGGCAAACAGCAGATCTTAGAACCATCTTAAAGACAAAAAGATTGGTACTTTGTGATCTGTACGGAATTGTTGCTCTTGATCGACATTCTCGTTCATATACCAGTGTGTGCTTATAAGGACAGTAATGCCATTCATTTGTGGGCATGTCTGGGGACCGCACCTGTCCAAAGACCACTCAGGGGTCAGAGGTAAGACCCAGAGGTTAAGACCCCTTCAAAGGGTATCTAGATGGACTGGCGGACGGTGAGGTCAGGGAAGGATGCGGATGGCAGATGCCCTGATGCAGCAGGAGCTGATGAAGACTCTGGTACCAGAGGAGGAGAATGAAGAAGTAGGAAAAGCAGACTGGGGGCCCCGAAAATGTGGTCACTGGAGACAGCAGAAAGACAGCCTTCCATGCTCGTGGGGCCTGAGGGTGTTGCCATTCAACTGTCCAGCCTTGGACCCAGTGGTCTCCATTTGTCACAGAGAAAAGGATAAATATCACTGGTAAACACTTCCCACCTAAAACCATTAAAATATGTGTACTGGGGTAACAGTCAGTCCCCCGAAACCTCAAGTGACATAGATTTCCTCCCAAAGATTGCAGATGGGTGAGGTTTCTGCACGTCTTTGGAAGGAGAGGGGAATCCCTGACAATTCAGACGCAGCCCCCCATTGCTCAGGGGTAACTCTGCAGGGAGCCCAGAGCGGGAAGCCTTAGGGCTCTTTGTTCAAGCCCCACCCGGCTCAGCCATGGCAGCTTCAAAGTTAACCTTTCTCAGGGCTTCAAAGTGGCCCCATGGAGTGCAGGGCCTGGGCACCAGGCTGAGGGGCTTTCTTCCCGAGACCTTGGGCAGGCAGAGCAGCTGGCTCACAACCCTCTACAGTGTGGGCCGGGCCTCCCGTGGGCTTGGGGACAGTGCCAGCAGGGTAGGGCTGTCACATGCCCCGGCTGGGAGAGGGATGAGGGTGCTCACTAGACCCCAAAGGGACCTGAGCTGTTCTTCAGGACAGTGTCTCCCTGGTCAGCGTGGGCCTTTCAGGGAGGCCCTGCTCTGGGGAGGCTGGCCTGGCAAAGCCCAGGCTTCTCTCCCAGGCAGCTGGTCTCCCACGGCCTACCCCCCACTTCCTGGGGGCAGGAGGGGCAGGGAGGAAGGGAGGAGTGTCAGGGCTCTCAGGTAAGGAGCCGGCCTCTGTACCATCTGAGCACCAGGGGTGGGCCTGGGGGTGGGGTGCTCGGCCACACGGCAGATGTGCCCGTCTCAAGCAACTGATTTCGCTCACTCATCCATCAGACTTGCCCTGGGCACCCGCCACGAGGGCCGGCCAGGAGTGTAGGGCCGCACTGTCCCTCCAACATCTAATTCGCACCACAGGTGCCATCTACAGGTTTCCTAGCGCCTTGTCAAGAGAAGTAAAAAGAGATGCAAAATTCGTTTTAAGGGCCTCTTTCATTTAACCCTGTGGATCAGAAAATGATCCTTTCACCATGTCATCAATATAAAAATTATTATTATTATTATTTTTAAAGATTTTATTTATTTGACAGAGAGGGACACAGCAAGAGAGGGAACACAAGCAGGGGGAGTGGGAGAGGGAGAAGCAGGCTTCCCGCCGAGCAGGGAGCCCGATGCGGGGCTCGATCCCAGGACCCTGGGACCATGACCTGAGCCGAAGGCAGACGCTTAACGACTGAGCCACCCAGGCACCCCAATATAAAAATTATTAAGAGGGGAATTTATATTCTTTCTTTCTGCACTCAGTCTTCCAAAGCTGGAATGTATTTTACACTTAGAGTGTGTCTCCGTTCAGAACAGCCACATTTTGGGGACGCCCGGGTGGCTCCATCGGTTAAGCATCCGATCCTCGATCTCAGCTCAGGTCTTGATCTCAGGGTCATGAGTTCAAGCCTCTTGCTGGGCTCCACGCCAAGTGTGGAGCCTACTTTAAAAAAAAAACAAAAACAGCCACATTTTAAGTCCTCGGGAGCCACACGTGGCTGCCAGCTGCCATGTTGGGCACCACAGATCTAGAGATACCACAAATAGTGACACCCGGACTTGCCCTGGAGGGGCTCACAGCCCGGTGGCATTGCGGTGGGGGGGCGGGGGTGGGGCAGGTGTGTAAACAGCCCCTTGCGTAACTCAGTGCTGGGAAGGGTTACAGGATGCAAGGCAGAGATGGTCTGTCCAGAATCTCCTACGCGGGCTCAGGAGACAGGGTTTCTGGTCCTTGCTTTGTCCCTGGTAATGACGCCCAGCCCCTGGCGAGCTGCAGGGGCTGGCCAGCATTTAACGACTGGACCACGAGGCAAAGCCACTGCATGCCTGCCTGACAGACAACTTCAAGGTGCTGGTTCTGGCCGGAGTGCGGAGAACCCTTCCCTGCTCGTGCAATGTTAGGAACCAGGCAGTATCTGGGGAGCTTGTCCCCTGCTGCCCAACCACTGCGCTGGGGGGCCTGTGTCCCGGGAGACCCACACAAGCCAGCGGAAGCGGGCAGGTGCGAGGGCGTTTACCTGGCATTGCGGGTGAAACAGCCAACTAGGGATTGCTGTTTGTCAGAAGAACGAATAGACAGTCTGTGGTATGTTATGGTCATTCACGAATGACCTATTCATTCGACGGGAGACGAAGCTTACTGAGTGGGGAAACGCAAACTTGGACGGTATGACGTCGATCGGAACACTTAGGAAAGACAAAGCGGCACATAAACTCCCATAGCATCGTTAGTGGGCTCTGGAGGAAGGAGGCCCACCAGCCTCAGATGAGTGGTTGACTCTCGCAGGGGAGAGGAGGACAAAGGGGGTCTTAGCTCAACATTTTACCTTTTTTTTTTTAAAGGTTTTATTTATTTGCCAGAGAGAGAGCGCGCCAGCACAAGTAAGGGAAGCTGCAGGCAAAGGGAGAAGCAGACTCCCCGCCGAGCAGGGAGCCCGATGTGGGGCTCGATCCCAGGACCCCGGGATCATGACCTGAGCCGAAGGCAGACGCTTCAACGACTCAGCCACCCAGGCACCCCTCAACATTTTAACTCTAACAAGTTCAGCAACGACAGCAAGAGGCTCCTAGGTGTTGAATGCAAGAGCGCACGAGAAAGTATTCTCTGTACTTGAGATATTTCTTTTTTTTTAGATTTTATTTATTTATTTGACAGAGAGAGACACAGCGAGAGAGGGAACACAAGCAGGGGGAGTGGGAGAGGGAGAAGCCGGCCTCCTGGCTGAGCAGGGAGCCCGATGTGGGGCTCGATCCCAGGACCCTGGGACCGTGACCTGAGCCGAAGGCAGACGCTTAATGACTGAGCCACCCAGGCGCCCCTGTACTTGGATATTTCATAATAAAAAATTAAAGCCCCTCTGAATTAAAAGACGAATTAAAGAACAGCCTTGCGTAGGTCACCTGTCCTCCCTGCCCTTTGGTTTCCACATCTCAAAGAGGGAATAAGAGTCCCCGTGTCCCTGAGCTTAGGTGGAACAAAGCGTGGCCATGTTTTCGTGACCAGCAGCGGTAGCAGGAGCCCTGGATCAACAGCACTCGTGAGCGTTTGTTGACTGCTTACTATGCGCCTGACACTGATGAACCGGCCTGGGTGGCTCAGTCGGTTGAGTGGCTGACTCCTGATTTCGGCTCAGGTCCTGATCTCAGGGTGCTGGGATCCAGCCCCGAGTCGGGCTCCGTGCTCGACGGGGAGTCTGCCTGAGGATTCTCTCCCTCTGCTCCTCCCCATGCTCATGCTCACGCATGCACGCTTTCTCTCAAATAAATAAATCTTAAAAAAAAAAAAAAGAACTGGCCTAAAGACTATCTTACAGAGGGGGACGCTGAGGCAGGGTAGCTGAGTTGCCCAGCGTTACCAGCTGGTTGAAGGTGGAGTCAGGATTTGAGCTCAGCCGGTCATTTTCAGGATTGGCATTTTCACCCTTTCCGTATACTGCCTCTCATCAGTGCTGATTTGCTTTCCTTTTCCGGAGATTGAAACCATTTTTCAAGTCTGCAGGTGCCCAGTGGCGTCCCATGCTTGGGTCCCTGGCTAATCCCTGGAGAGGCAGGTGGTGCCCACTCTGGCTGCAGATGGCTCTCCCCGGAATGGACGAGAGCCACCCACGGACTTTAGGGGCCCTCCAAGCGTACCGAGTTCAAAGGTGTGCCCCAAGTTAACACTGAGGTAAACGCTGCTGAGGACGTGGCCACCAGCAGCCCCACCTTTAGGTCTCCCAGCTATAAAAATATGTAGCAGGATGGGGGTGCGCACAGAAGGAGGGGTTCTGGGTCCTATATCTGCCTGCAAGGTGCCCTGGGACCTCGGAGAACAGCTCACTCCCCTGGAAGACCTGGCTGCCTTCGCTGGGGAGGGAAGGTAGTCACTGCTCCCTGCCGCCTCAAGACGAAACTTGGAAGGCTTGGAGGTTTTCTGCTGGGCAGTGGGCTCTCCTCTACCAGCCAAGCCACTGTGCAAACAGATGAGCATCGTCTTCCTCCTGGGGCACAGCCAGCGACAGCGAGAAGAAAATGAACTTTCTTTTCTGCCTGCCACTGAGTTCCTATCCCTTTTAATTTAAATTGGGACGACTCCCACTGAACTGTGGATTGGTGGGGTGAGAGGAGACACATTACTGCTTCTTTCTCTGCTGTAACTTTCTGTAATCTTAAAAAACAAAACAAAACAAAAACCCAGCGGTATATATGGCTTCTGCTCTAAGAAAATAAAAACACAGGTTTAAAAATTCACGAGAAGAGGTCCAGGAAAGTGCCTGGCGCAGCGCTGGCCACCCAGAAGGCGGTGTTCAATACTGACGGAAGTTGCAGAGCGAGGACGTAAGGAGGGCTCCTCCCCAAAACCTGGAGAGGTCTGGAGACGGGGCAGGTGGACGAGGCTGCTTTTCCCTCCGAGCCCTGCGCTGAAGCCCCTTGCAAGGCCCCCAGCAGCAACCCCCTTACCTCTACGAGAAGAGATCAGTGGCCGTCTTGCGAATCAGGCTGGGGACAGTAGCTCGCTCTTCTGGGCTGGCCATCTGGGCTGTAGTTACTCCCTGTCCCCTGCTGGCCTGGCCCTCTCCTGACTCTACCCATTTGGACTAAATGCCTGGCCTTTGCAGAGAAGGGAAATTATCTTTAAGCTCAGACCTTCCAATGGCCCCCGTGACTTTCGGAAGCTTACTCTGTGCAATTAATCCCTGGCTCATATCCCCAGTTCCTGGCTTTGAGGATAGAGGGATGGACCAACCGGAGATAGAACCCACGTGGTGAAGGAAATCAAAACCACGACAGGCGGCGGGGGGCGGGGGAGAGGTGGAGGACGTCACTGTTTCTGGAAGGCTCTCCTGGGAAGGTGGCTGTGGGACTCTTGTGGGGCCCTGGGCTGACACTGGGGTCCAAAGGGGACTGGTTTATGTATAACAGAAGGGGAAATTTCTGGCAATCAGGACTGGGGTGAGCTGCCTCAAGACCCAGTGAGGGCCTGAGTCTGGGTATATCAGGCTCGCTGTCACCACGCTGGTTCACGCCGGTTGACCCGATGACTTGCCAGCCTGGGAGGGAGGGTTTCCCCTTGTGAGCAGGCCGCCTGTGGCCCGGCACTCGGAGCAGGCAGAGCTCAGGGAGGAAGAGCAGAACACAGCCGGCAGCAGGAGGTGCACCTGCACGTGGGGTGGGAGACGGTAGAGGGCTCCAAGGTCGGCCACCGGAGGTGCCAGACAAGCCAGGGCAAGAAAGCAACCTGATCCTGGCCTGGGGGCTTCGACCCGAAACAGGCCAGGGTAGAGAGCAGGTGGGCGCCCGGCTATACAGAGCCGTGAGGACGTCACACGTGGCCAGGAGCTGTGGTCGGTGGTAGTAAGACCAGGCTGGCTGAGAGAGCAGGGATTTCCAGGAAGCCATGGCCAAGGACAAGCCAAGGACGCTTGCTCAGGCCTGCGAGGCCCACCCGAACCCACCTGCCATGCCGGTTCTGGGAAGGCAGTGAGCAGATGGGTCTCTTCTCCCAGCAAGCTCCCCAGGCCGCCACTTAGCTGCGGAGCCTTTTGGAGCGTGAGTAGAAGCATTGCACAAGGCTCTGAGCCCTCAGGAGTAGAGCGTTCCTGGAATTAGAGCTGCTGTGGACCCTGGAACCTGAGGCCGTGGAGTGGCTCAGGGAGTGGGGGGTTGGGGTGCGTGTGCTCATGCTCGGCAGCCCAGGGCCCAGACTCCACCCCTATGCCTAGAAACACAGCCGTAACCAGAGGTAGATTGTCCTGGAGAGGGGCCAGACAGAGGGTCTTCTGGTCCCCATGGGATGCCTCAGTGTTCGAGGACCTGTGACTCAGTCCAGGCAGGCCCTGAGGGGGCCGTGGGACTCCTTGGTGACTTGCCCTTCCTAGAGTTCCTTTAGGGGCCCTGCAGTCCTTTTTTTTTTTTTTTTAAGATTTTATTTATTTATTTGAGAGAGAGAGAATGAGAGAGAGCACGAGAGGGAAGAGGGTCAGAGGGAGAAGCAGACTCCCCGCCGAGCAGGAAGCCCGATGTGGGACTCGATCCCAGGACCCTGGGATCATGACCTGAGCCGGAGGCAGACGCTTCACCGACTGAGCCACCCAGGCGCCCCCATGGGGGGCCCTGCCGTCCTGATGCTTCAGCCCATGGCCTGCTGGGTTGTGCATCCTTGGGAGGAAATGTTGCTGATGGCCGAGCTCGGCCTCTGCTCATTTTCCACGCTCCCCGCTACACTTCAGACAGCATCGGTCCTAACAGAGCTGATCTAGGGGGCTGGAGCTGATGCGGAGTTGAACCCAAGGCCTCTGGGTAAGCGAGGGAGCCCCGAGGCGCCTCTGGAAGCGGGAGGGAAATGGCCTTGTGGCAGTTTTCCAGGCTGGTTCAGACTTCTGGAATTCTTTCGTCTCCAGGACGTGGCCAGCCCCTCCTGCTCAGGGCCCACGGGATGCAGACTCGGTAAGGCCTGGAGGGTCATCTGACCTAGCCTCGGCCTCCTCAGCCCTCGTGACCTCAGCTGGGGTCGAAGTCCCTGTCCCAGGAGCCCAGCAGCCAAGGAGGCCGGGCCGACGCCGACCCGGCTTGCCAACTGGCGACCAGACACTTCCTGCATGGGCGCGCTGCAGGAAGGAGGCCCTGTGTTTGGGGCTTTCGTACCCTGTCAGAGCCTGGGTTGCTGGGTGGCCAGGCCTGTCGAGGGGCCCTGTGGTGGCACCTCCTCTTTTTCAGTTGACTGGGGAGGTTTTGCCTGCTCTGGGGCAATGTTAGTTTCTACCTAACGAAAGCTAAGTGTGCCGCCTCTAAACGGTTCTCCTGGTCCTGGGGGGCCGGGGGGGCCGGGGCTAGTGGATCCGTCCCTCTGAGGGTGGAGGTGAGCCATGATGTGGCTGTCAGCCTGTGGCGCTCCTTCCCCGGTGACTCAGCAAACCGGAGCCTGGGCTGAACTGTCTGGGGTGCCGGGGAGGCCTTACCCCACCAGCAGCCCTCGCGGAGCGGGGACAATAAATGACAAGATTGGTTCAGCGCCAGGCTTAGCCAGTGCCCTCAACCTCCTACCCAAATTAACCCAAGAATAGTGAGACGGAAAGCCAGGCTCTGCTAGGGGAGCTTGTCAGAGATGCACGTTTCCAGGCCTCTTCCCTGCAGCGTGTTGCTGGGGGTCTGGGTGCCCTCGGCGGGGGGCGGCTCAGCAAGCTGGAGCAGTTGCTGACGGTTGCCAGGTGGGAGGGGGTAGGAAGGGACCCCACCTTTTCTCTTACCACAGGGAGCTTCTTGGTCACCAGCACGGAGGGAAACCACACAAAGGAACGCTTCCTTTTCCCGAGTCTCTGGAATATTCCCTCCCTGCCTTACCCCATGGAGCCTGTATGGGCAGCATCCACACTTCCTCCATGAGGTGTCAGGGGTGTGAATGGAAATGGCGAGATCCCAGTTAGTCAGCTGGAACCCTGGCCCCCAGGCCCAAGCCCCTTGGCTGAGGGTTCCCACATCCTCTGCCAGCCTCCTTCGGCACCGATGCCCTGCTTCTCCGCGCCCACCCCAGCTCCCTGACCCAAACTCCTGGGGCTGACCCCTCCTGGCCACCCTGGTCCTGGCTCAGTCCTGCCTCTCTGACTGCTCAGGCGGGCATCCCCCAGGACATGTTTCTGCCCACGGCTTCCATCTTCCCCAGAGGGATGGCTCTTGCCTTCGACGTCAGCCCCTTCCTGTCTGGAAGGGATGGGTCCACAAAAGGGTGTCCGAGATCCTGCCTTCGTGGGGCCTGTCTGAATGGTGGGCTGCTTGGGAGACACATTTGGGAAGGGAGCCAAGGGACCCCTTGCTGAAAGGGGAAAATATGCAGGTAAGTCCTGACTTACTTTTGGGGTCCTGAGCTTCTCCCTCCCCATCTGCTTTGCTCTCCTGGTTCCCCAACCAAAACACACTCCCCTCTTCTCTGCGTCCAGCCTCCCCTTTGCCTGGGATCAGCCCTGCCTGTTTCCCTCTGTCCAGGCGTGAGTGGTGGTGCAGCATGTGGCTGGGTCTGCAGGTGCATCAGCCCACCTGAATCACCACACTCCCGTAATTATGGACAACACCATCCCTCCCAGATAACCCTGCAGAGCCTGGATGAACAGTGCCTTCCTCCTGGGGCTCCAGCCAGCACAGAGCCAGCTCATAAAGGCGCCCCAGGTCTCCGGGACTGTGGAGGAGCCGTTGTGAAAACTACCTCTTAGCCCAGAAGTAATTTAGCAGAGAGCTTGACCACGGGGCAGCCATTTTACCAGCAGGATCTGCAAATGACTTCGAGCTCCTCAGAAGGCAGGTGCTGGGTAAATTCCAGGCATTATAGGTGATTAAGAGAACAATTCCACTCTGGAAAGACTAGCTGCAGGGCAGGACAAGGTGGGAGGCTGGGATGGTGGAGGTGGCAGGCCACACGTCTTCCTTGAAGATCTGCAGAGGTAGACGTCCTATGTCGCGAGGAGAAACCCAGCTGAGGCCCGCACCCTGTAACTGTTGCTCCCCGTTTGCCTGGGCCAGGTATTAAAGCTGAGTCTCGAGCATCCGTGACCCCAGGACCGAAGAAGCGGGAGGTGGCTGTGTCTTTGGAGGAATCCTGACCCCAGGTCACGGCTGTGTGATGTTGTCCTGGGATGGCCAGGGCATTTGAGCTGTGCACTCGTAGAGGATTCTGCTTCCTGACATTTTCTTCCCATTAAGAAACGGACTCCCGGGAGGGGGGTGGGGGGATGGGTTAGCCTGCCTGGTGATGGGTATTAAAGAGGGCACGTTCTGCGTGGAGCACTGGGTGTTATGCATAAACAATGAATCATGGAGCACTACATCAAAAACTAATGATGTAATGTATGGTGATTAACATAACAATAAAAATTTAAAGAAAAAAAAAGAAACGGACTTCCGTGTTTTCAATTTGCTTCTCCTTGGTGACATTAGTTGAGCACATTTTCATATGCTTACTGGCCACCTCGGTATCTTCTTTTGGGAAGTGCCTGGTCATTTGGGTTGTCTAACTATTTTAAAAAACTGATCTGTAATTTTTAGTAGATTTGGATGGATACACTTAAGTTTTTTGTGTGGTGACTAAATTATAAATATCTTCTCCTGTTCTGAGGCCTCCCTTTTCACCACCCTGATTATGATTTCTGAGGAACAGAAGTTCTTGATTTCAATGTAGTACAACTGATTTATACATCCTGTTTAAACATGTTTGCCAAGCCCAGGTCATGAGTATATTCTTGTGTGACTTTCTGGAAGCTGTATCATTTTGCTTTTCATATTTAAACCAATAACCCATGAGACACCAGTCTACACCATGGAAATGTCTAAAATTAAAGAACGACAACACCCGGTGTTAGTGAAACAGGACCGCTCACACACTGTGCGCAGGATGCTCAACTGGCAAAACCACCTAAAAAGGTGCACACACACACCAACAGGTTCACCGCTACACGTAATCCTGAGAGAAACGTGCACCTGTGTGCGCGAAAGGGCCCGTACAAGAGTGTCAGCAGCACCATCTGTCAGCCCAAATGTCCATCAACAGTGAAATGCATCCACCGTGCGCTTCCTTGATATTGTTATTTACACAGAAATGGATGAAAACCTGCTACACACAATGATGTGAATGAATCTCAGACACAATTAGATTATGTACTGTAAACTTGCATTTCTGCCAAGCTCAAAAACCAGGCAGTCCTAATCCAGGGCGTGGGCATGAGGGACACTCGGGTGTCAGTAGTGTTCTAAGAGTCTCTCTCTGTTTTTTAGAGATTTTATTTATTTATTTGACAGAGAGCATAGCAGGGCAAGAGGCAGGCAGAGGGAGAGGGAGAAGCAGGCCTCCCGCTGAGCAGGGAGCGAGATGCAGGGCTCGATCCCAGGACCCTGGGATCATGACCTGAGCCGAAGGCAGACGCTTAACGACTGAGCCACCCAGGCGCCCCAATATATATATATATTTTTAAGATTTTATTTATTTGAGAGAGAGTGTATTATTTATTTGAGAGCAGGGGGAGGAGCAGAGGGAGAGGGACAAGCAGACTCTGTGCTGAGCACAGAGCCCGATGCGGGATCATGACCTGGGCCTGAGCCCAAATCAAGAGTCAGACTCTCAACCACCTGAGCCACCCGGGCGCCCCTAAGAGCCTACGTTTGGAGCTTGGTGGTGGTCACAGGAGCCTGTGTACTTCGTTCACTTCGTGAAAATGGAGTGAGCTACACATTTGTGATTTGTACTTTTTTCTGTATACGCTACACTTCAATAAATACGTTTCATAAAAACAAAAAACGTGTTTCTTGCCAATTATGTCTGAGATGGGGATACAGAGAATTTACATGAATGTAAGCGGGCAATGTATGGGTTCCAGAAATAAAGTGTTTATGTAGTCCAGAAAATATGAATTACAATCTTATAAAGGTGTTTCACGGCATATCTCTTTCAATAAATTTAAATCTAGGACTTCAGAATTTCAAAACACAGAGATCCGGCATTGAGGAAGAAGTGATTAGAAGGATATTCAGAGGGCGCCTGGGTGGCTCAGTTGGTTAAGCGACTGCCTTCGGCTCAGGTCACGATCCTGGAGTCCCAGGATCGAGTCCCGCATCGGGCTCCCTGCTCAGCGGGGAGTCTGCTTCTCCCTCTGACCTTCTTCCCTCTCATGCTCTCTCTCTACCATTCTCTCTCTCTCTCTCAATAAATAAATAAAAATCTTTAAAAAAAAAAAAAAAGGATATTCAGAAAATGGTGAGACTTCAGATGATTTTGCTTTTTCAGTTTGTGCCTTTTGAGCTGATTCATAGCAGGTCTCTGTGGGCATGTCCTGATACGCAGGGACCAGGATGGGGCTCTGGGGACACGGGCTACGAAGCTGCCTCCTGCAAGCGGGAAGCACAGGACTGATTCGAGACCAAACTTGGAAAATTAAAGACGTGTAAGACACCTCTGAAGGCAGCAGTGGAAGACATTGACCTTGCTCTACCACCCTGGGTCTAAGGTGCTGAGATTGTTCAAAAGCCGGGAGTCTGGCATCAATCTGTTTTGTACTGCTCAAAGGTGAAGCACACATTTTATGCATTCTGTGTGCAATACATTTTAAAAGAGAAAAAAATCAAAGAGCCTCCTGCTGCAACAGAGTTCACTCAGGAGTCCGGATTCTGCCTGCCTGAGCCCCGTGGAGCCGTGAGGCTCTCAGCCGCTGCCCTCCCCAGGTAGCAGTTTCAGAGGTCAGCCTAATGGTCCAGTGCCTCAGGCCCTGGCTGCCTGAATCACTGGTTTCCTGGGGATCTGAAATTCTTCAGGGTAAAGCACGGGCTTTGGTCAGAGACTAGGGTTTGTAAAACTGTGGCCTGAATCTACCAGCTAAAAATGTCAACTTCTGGGCCCAGAATCACCATGAATTAGAATGCTTGGGGCTGGGGTGCCTGGGTGGCTCAGGTCATGATCCCGGGGTCCTGGAATTGGACCCACATCATCGGACTCCCTGCTCAGCGGGGAGTCTGCTTCTCCCTCTGCCCCTCCCCCCCGCTTATGCTGGCTCTCTCTCAAATAAATAAAATCTTACAAAAAAAAAGAATGCTTGGGGTCTGGGCCTAGGGATCTACACACATTTCCTAGTATTTTACTTGGATTTACACCTTCTTGCTCTTAAAAGCTCCTCCAAGGTTCATCTCAATATGCAGAACATTAAAGGTGTCCAGGTGATCTGCAGATCTGACTGCTTTCTACCTTGTCTTGGTGGGGGGGCCGAGGAAGGTGGTGGAAGGGAGTGACTACATTTCTTCCTGATTTTCTGCCGTGAGCATACACTGACGTCACAGTAAGGAGGAAAATTTGTTAGCACCGGGGCGGTGGCAGGAAGTTCAGGGGGAGTGGGAAAGAGGTCTCCCAGGGGAGGGGCCGCACCCGAAGCCCTTGCCTCCCCTTCCAGGCTGTCTCAGACAGATGTGCATATGCACCTGGGCCCCGGTTCCCACCTGTAAAATGCAGACAAGGCCCCGAAGCATCCCTGGGCGGCTGGGCAGGTGAATGTAAAGGAGAAGGATGGAGGAGATGTAAGCTGCAGTTACCTTTTGAGAAGGGAGGCTTCCGTGCATTCACTCGTTCACTGACCACGCACTGGATGTCTACCACAAATAGCCCTTGGCTCCTTCTCAGTCTGGCCTGGAACGGTTAAAACATTAGCAGTGAAGAACTCCCGTCAACAGGGCCCTAACATGCTCCGCTAAGCGTGAGCACATGTATTCTTCCCTCTGGTCTTCATGAGATTCCTGCAGACAGGAATTATCACCTCCTGTTTCAGACAAGACACAAGAGACAACGTGCTCACAGCCGCAGTGCGAAGGCAGTGAAGCTGGGATTCACACCTGGCCCTTGGGACGACTCACTACCACACACCTCCTCCCATCAGTGGGGACCAGATGATGCTGCATTTTGGTTACCGAAGAAGCAGGGAGTGAGGCACTGCTGGAGGCAACAGAAAGATTCTCCTTTCTGAGAAAATCCAATGCTAAGAAATGAGCAACTCTTCCTTGGTAATGAGGCCGTTATGGAGAAGGGGACCTGGAGGGTATTGAATCCTGTCCAGCTTGGGCTTCACTTGATCCTCGGTGCCCAAGGTGCACCCAGGGCCCTTGGAAAACTGGCCAATGTCCTGCCTTGGGATAGACTCCCCACCAACTGTGGGCCATGCCAGGCCAGCAGCCTTGCCCACAGAACTTCACGATCATCCTGAAATGCAATTATTTACAGGTTTATTAATGGTATCTGGAACGTTTGTTTGGACGGCACTAAATATAGTATGTTATTCTGCTTTGAAAAGCAACACAAGTTCGGGCCAAAGGTTTCCTCCAGTCAAATTCAAGTGGGTACTTTGCTGGCACTTGTCACACTGCTTTGAAAGCAAAACACCAAGAACACAATTCTTGGCAGTTCTAACACTGGACGAGGTCTTGTATTCTCAAGAAAAATCTTCAGATCACAGCAAGGAAATGTCCACCCCAAGATGTTAATCCTTTAAAAAAAAAGAAAGGAAAAGGATCCTTGGAAGAATAGCAATTTATTCTAAGAAATGGCAAAGCTGATCAGATTTTGCATCCCATTCAAAGATATCTCAGGCATTTTAAGAAGAAACAAGTCAAAATTATGATAAAAATATTCGAGTTATCCCCTGGATTCTGAAGCACAAGGACACGAAGTCAGATTACTACATTGCCTACCTGAGAGTTGGCAGGGGGAACACAAACCAACATTTTCTGCCAGGCCTTCTCCTGAATTGGAGGAAAAAAAAAGCCAATGTTTAAGAGGCACTGAGTTGATGGAAAGCCTCAAGGAATGGTCAATTAGTAAAACGGAAGTCTACCTTCAGACTCCGCTCTCTTCACTAAAATGGCTGAACACATCCGCAGGGTCCAGAGATTGATGCTGGTGGCTATTTTTCTTGCATCTACCTACCATGATGTCATGAAGTAGCTAATGGGGTCAGACAGTACCAAAAAGGGGCAGTTTCAGAAGCAAGTATTTTTCTTTCATAGCTAGGAATCACTATATGTGGGAACAATAGGTCTTCCAAGTATATCCAAGAAATAAGCTGTTCAACCAAAGCTAATTACACAAGGGCTTTTTATACCAAGGTGGCCTGAAAATACCAGATCCCTGGAAAACAGACTTGAAATTTAAATTGCTCAAGGTTTATAAGTTGTTTTCTATTCTAAATCAACCTAATTTAATTAGAATTAGCAAGGCTGATATCCCCCTAGCAAGCACGCTGCTTTTGTTATGTGGGAAGTTCCTGAAGACTTTCCACATTCAGTATCCTCAGTTCTTAAAGGTGACCATGATTAGAAATGGAAATGACATTTTTATTCGTTAATAATTTACCTGTCCCGCAAATTTCTTATTGGATGGGTGCCATGGAAGAGACAAGGTCCAGCAGAATGATTTTGAGCACGTGGCTGGCTCTGAGGGGCACCTCTACACACACCCCCCCGCCCTCCGATCCCTTGGAGTCAAGTGAGAAAGAACTATTTAGGAACATTTTGATGGACAAAGAATTTTTCAGTATACAAATATACTTTGTGTCAGTTCTTTAAGTCTTTTCTAGAAAAAGGCAGAGTATGACTACGAATGTGCAGCTACCTGGCAGGTTCTTTTATCCCTGGGAGGGAAACAGGGAGCTGGTTCTCAGGGCCCCAGAGACAGCCTGGAGGCAAGAGGGAGGGGAGCTCAGCACAGACTTCTGCTGTTTTTACAAGGATACAGGAGCCGGCATCTGCATTTTGTAAATCTCTTTTTGTTTTTTTAAAGATACATTCTTCCTTTTGGAATATTTAACATGAGTTCTTCTGAAAACCTAAGCCTGACTCAGCCATAGAAAGGGAACCTGGTTCTAGGCTGAAATCCGAACTGGAGGGTGGCACAACATTCCTGGGAAGCTGGTGGGAAAAACAAGTACAAGAATTCCAGATAGAGGTGAAAATGAGGGAACACAAGAGTTGGTCTTTAAAATGTCTCCAAAACTAGCCTTAGCCACACCTTCATTCCAAATAGCTCTGCCAGTTCCCCTTGACCTTGAGCTGTAGGTAGCACATGCTCATTTTAATCCCAGGAAAAGAGCATTTTTTTTTTTTTTTTTGGTGGTAAATGCTGGAGGCGATCCTTCTCCCTTTCTGAAACACACACAAGCCCAGTCGGAACGGGACTGCTCATTGCATTCCATCTGTGACGGGTCCGGCGTCTGAGGCAAGAGGAGCGGGGAAGATGGAGCACGCGAACCCATCACCTCCTCCATCTGTGTCCTCACACCAAGTAACACCAGCTTCAAAAATTAAGTGGAAGACACGTTTGATGAAAGGGCAGCGAAAATGACTCATCTAGGAAAGAAAACAATGCAGGAGAACCACAGAGTCTCCCCATCATCTCCTAGGCCTGACCCAGTGTTCGAACTATACAGAGAGTGCTCTGTAAAACCCGGGGAGTCTAAGTTTTATTTGGCTTTTGTTGCTTCAAATACAAAAGAAACAATTATTTTGAGTACACAGATTAGAACCATTTAAGATAATCATGGAAGTGAGTTAGGGGTTGGGACTGATTTTTGCCTTTTAAAGATCATCTGAACGCAGCTCCATTTTCCCTGTTTTGATTCCGCAGGTTTCCGAGCTTTCTGGTTGATTGAGAAGCATTACACTGTGCTCCCATCCAAGTTCCCATTACCGGCGGCGGCATCTGTTTTCACCCTTAACGATGAAGGTTTCTCAGGCAACAGTGGCATTATTCCCACTGTGTAGTCACCGCGGCTACGTGAGCCCGACCGGCGGGGCAGCGCTGCTCACAGCCCCAGCCTCCCACCGCCAAACAGCAGCACGCCGCGTGCCCGGTCCCGGACCACACGAACCCCTACAGGATGAAAACTCACAAACTCCCATGCAAGTATAAGATCTGGGCTTTTTTCTTTTAAAGGTAATTCATAAGCCTTAAAAAGTATTCTCTCCAGATTATAAAAGGTTAGTTAAAACTGTTTAATAGGAACAATCTTGGACAAGCAGAAACAGCTTTGATTTGGAGGATTAGAGCAACATGTAACTGGGAAGGACCCCACAGGAATGGTAAGGTGGGACAGTGTGCACCTCTTCTAGAGACTCTGCATTAAAAAGACGGTGAGGGACACTCTGCCCTATCAGGGCACAACCACCTCTGCTAACTGTCCGCTTTCCACGCAGGCTACGCGATCTTATTTACATTTAAAAATAGCTTTCTTCTTCAGCGTAGTGGAAACGCCCAGAGACCAGTCACTAAAACCTCTCCCTAGCACAGATGCAGAACAGCTTTATTGATCTCTGGGTTTGTCCAGTCATTCCGAATGTCATCCAGGTGGTTATCGAAATCCACAAGTGTTTCGTAGGACCGGCTGTCCAGGAGTGATGCTGAGATCCTCTGGGCCTCTGGCCAGTCTTCACAGTAATCACTATGAGGTGAAACAGGAGAGATCAGCCTCTCAGCGGAAAACTGGCTTTCCAACAGAGGAAACAGAAAACCGGCCACACACACAGTGGTATACAGGAAAACAATTGTGAATGCTAGCGGACACTCAAGTTTCAAACACACAGAGATGTGCATGAAGAATATGTAGCATGGTTAAGAACCAAAAGAGACCCCCTCCAAATGAAGATCTGAAGAAGCTGGAGCGGGACGGTGGATGCTTTCTGAGTGATTATTAATGACCAAAGCAAACGCCTGAGAGCAGTGCCCTGGGGTGGGGGGCAGACGACCCAGGGGTAATACTCAGGCTCTCTCAGGAGCCGGGGAGCATGCATGATTTCTGTATGAGGTTTGTACAATGCCCTGGAGAATATGCTAACTTAAACACAGAAGGCTGGGGCCAGCCTCCCAGTGGGCGCTGGGTGCCCGGGAACAGCCCCCAGCGCACTACACACAGGTCATCGCGCGCGCGTGGCACTCACTAGTGTGGGTCCCTGCACCGCCATCGGTTTTCATGGTGTTCGTACACATGGATCGTAGGCACCACGCAGTCCATCGTAAACTTAGCGTTGTCTACCTGCGCACAAGACAAAGGATGCACTTGTGAACAGAGCTAACAAAGAGCCGACAGCTGGCACGTTTCTGGAAGTCCTCAGGCACCTCCCCGTGGTGCAGACACTGAAAATCCGACGCATGCAATCATACCTCAAGTGTGGTCTAAGGTTAACTGCGTGTTATGCAGAATAAATGCTAAGTACTCCACAAAAGCAGAGCTTCTGAATATTACTTTTTCCCTCCCTGTTAGAATTCTGTCTGAACTAAGCCTGTGTAACAAGGCTTTTGATGTTCGCTACTGTCTACCTGACTTCTTCCTTCCCTGTGGGCTGTTGGCTAATTCAGTGGCTCTCACTTAAGCATGTGTCAGAATCATCTGGAAGCTTATTAAAGCGGCCTGCTGGGACCCGAGAATCTGCACTTCTGACAAGTTCCCAAGTGGTGCTGATGCTGCTGGCACAGAACCCCACTTTGAGAACCGCTGAGCGGGAGCCTCCCCCCGCCGCCATGGGGACGTGGAGCGTGCTGCGGCATTCATCCTGTGCCTGCGATTCAGCAACTCTGAGGCTGCAGCCGGGAGGACACCACAGAGGGCAGCGCTGGCCTGCCGGAGCATCGGCACAGACCCCTCATGGGACAAAGCTCCATATTAGCCAGAGAATGCTTGGCAACAGAAAACACGACAGCACCCAAGAGGGACTCACCATGATGAGAGCCGTATCGCTGAAGCCCTCGGCGATTCTGGAGGCCACCTTTTCTGCGACCTGGTTTGGACTGCAAAAGACACGGCAGTGAGCTGACTGTGAACCAGCTTCGGCTGTCCTGCGTGGTCTCCCTACGGCAGGGCTGACAAGCACCGCTACAAAGGGCGGCACCAATAACCTGCGCGCTCCTCCTGCCTGTTAGAACGGCCCTGGGTCACCGCAGGGGCCGCGAGGACTTGTGCCAAGGATAGGGACTGTCATAAGGGCAACGGGGAGCACGGTGCAAAGCAGGTCGGTGCATTCGGGAAGAGGCATCTTCTAAAGAGAAAGACTCCCTGGAACCCCATGGAGAGCACCCCTTGAGGCTGCAGATCCCCGCTGCATGCTCCCACCCACTGAGCTCCGGGCTAGATGCCTTTTGGGCCACCCGCTCCATCGCACACTTGCAAAGGGACTCCGTCCACCTCTTAGCTGCTGACAGTTGAGCCATTTGACTTTTAATTTTGAAAATCTCTAGGCCATTCCAAATCTTCTCCATGCTTGTCAGTCTTCTGTCTCAGGCTCTGGCCCCTCCCAACCTTGATAAATGATGACTTGCTACCTCAAGTCCATTAAGGCGAACTAGAGAGGCTCCCACATCATCCCTGTGCCACCCCCCAGCTATTTTCCCATCCTATCTCAGGCAGAGAGGCCTCTTTGTATCCACAGGCCCCTCCGTGCACACCTCTTTCTCGGGGGCCTCCTGTATGTTTTCTCCTCCCAGTGGCCCCTGCTCTGGTGCCAAATCTGAGCCAGTCTTTCCCTTCTTAGGAAAAACATTTAACTGGTTCTCTCTAGCCCCTGTCCAACCTCTTTCCTTTCAACCATGTTTCTTAAAACTTGAATCCATCTTAATCTTTCATAAGCTGACAGTCCTGTGCCTTGGTGACCACTGTGCCATCTGGCGCCTGCCCCTTCCCTTCCCTTCGAGGGTCCGCACCCAGGAGGCCTGCTGCACACCCCCACCCTCCCTGGCCACCCTGCTGCAGCCTCCCGCGTCCGGGCTGCTGGCCTGCTCTAGTTCTCTGATTTGCTCCTCTTCTTTGGTCCCTCACAGGTGCTGCAGACGGGCTCCCTGCTTCCGCCTCCTCAGCTCACCCTGCCATCCGCTGGGTTTAACCCACTCCACACCTGGGTTTCCAAAACTGCTTCCGTACCGGTCTCAATTTCTAGGCTCTTCTTACTTCATGTATCCTGAAAAGTCTTCAAATCAATTTTCTTGAAATCAAACTTCCATCCTGTTCCCTGCTGCTCACCACTGCTTGTGGTCTAACAGCCCACTGTTCTCAGCCTGGGCGATCCAGGCCTTTCTCCTTGTGGACCTAGCTACCGTTCCTATTCACGGGAGCAGTCTTTTGTGCGTCTTTAATTTCAGTGGAACGGTCTACAGACTGTCTCCCTCACATGCTCCTCCCCCTCACTCACACCGTCCCCGGTTTGGGATACCCTTCCACATCGGTATCTGCTTCCTGAGTCACTTCCCATCTTCAAGGCCCAGAAAACACCATCCTCTGTGGGAGGTTTTGCCAAACTGCCTCAGAGGGGGTCCATTTGTCCCGTCTCTAAACCCTGTTTATTTCTAGAGTGCTTTAATACCTAACCCCTGGCACGCAGCTGTCTTTCTGAGCATCTTATCTTCCTAGCACAATGAGAGTCTCAGCTTTTTGAAGGACTGAGCCAAGTATATTTTATTTTTTTTATTTTTATTTTTTTTTAAAGATTTTATTTATTTATTTGAGAGAGAGAGAATGAGAGATAGAGAGCACGAGAGGGAAGAGGGTCAGAGGGAGAAGCAGACTCCCTGCTGAGCAGGAAGCCCGATGTGGGACTCGATCCCGGGACTCCAGGATCATGACCTGAGCCGAAGGCAGTCGCCTAACCAACTGAGCCACCCAGGCGCCCAGAGCCAAGTATATTTTAATGGCCATAAAAACACACTGATAATTGTGGGTTTACTTAACGAAACACACTATACAATTATGTTGTGACTGAGCTGAAAAAAAAAAGGCAAATTAATGTTTTATGAAAATGAATTATTTTATCTAATTATTCTATTTTCAAGTTCAAAATTGAGAATTTGTAGTGATGTGCCGATTGCAAGTCTGCAGGATTAGGAAAAATGAAACAACAAAGCAGTTTCAAAGAGAAAGGGCCCCAGGGGTTCCTGTCCCCCAGGCCACCATGAAAGCTCTGTAAGGGACAGCAGAGTTACAGTGTGTAACTGCAGGCGCGCAGGTCCTACGGCTCAGATGGCGAACGGCAAGGAATGGGACCGGAACCACGGAGGCCTGCCTGTTCATCCATGAAATATGACACACACTGACGTCCCTAGCTCACTCACACCTTAGGTGCAAAGGGAAAAGCCAGCATTTGCATAAAGTATCTGCCATAAAGAAACTTACAAAATTATCATCCTAACATTTAAGATGATCATGGTAGCCAGTGACTTTTTAAAAAAATATTTATTTGAGGGAGAGCGAGAGCGAGCACGAGCGGGTGAGGGGCAGAGGGAGGGAGAAGCAGACTTCCTGCTGAGCAGGGAGCCCGATGCGGGGCTCGATCCCAGGACCCCGGGATCATGACCTGAGCCGAAGGCAGACGCTTAACGACTGAGCCACCCAGGCACCCTTTACATTTTTTTTTCTTTTAAAGATTTTATTTATTTATTTGACAGAGAGACAGCGAGAGAGGGAACACAAGCAGGGGGAGTGGGAGAGGGAGAAGCAGGCTTCCCGCGGAGCAGGGAGCCCAATGCGGGGCTCGATCCCAGGACCCTGGGATCATGACCTGAGCCGAAGGCAGACGCTTAACGACTGAGCCACCCAGGCGCCCCTACATTTCTGTTTATAACATAAAACACTCACTGATCTTTTTTATTTAAGCCATGTTTCCTATGCTGTAGTTTTCATCCCTGGGACTTTTATAATGGAAGTTTATACCTCTTAATCCCCTTCACCTTTCCCCCCACCCCCACCCACCTCGCCTCTGGCGACCACCAGTTTGTTCTCTGTAGTTAAGAGCTTTTTTAATTTATGTCTATTTCAAATACTTTTACTTTTAAGTAATCTCTACACCCAACGTGGGGCCTTAACTTACAATTGCACATTACACAGCCAGCCAGCCAGGCACCCCAAGAATTGGTTTGTTTTTTAGATTCCACATATGAATGAAATCATATGGTATGGTTCTTCTCTTGTCTGACTGACTTCCCTTAGCTTAATAACCTGTAGGTCCCACCACGTGGTCAGAAACGGCAGGATCTCCTGTTTCACGGCGAGTCTTAGTCTATGTATACACACACCAAGTCTCCCACGTCCGTTCATCCACGGCCGGACACTGGGGCTGCGCCTACGTCTTGGCTGTTATAAATAGTGCTACGACAAACACAGAGGTGCATGTATCTTTTCTAATTAGTGTTTTCATTCTCACTTTCTTTGAAAATGGAATTAGTGGATCATATGGTATTTTTATTTTTAACTTTTTGGGGCACCTCCAAACTGCTTTCCACACAGGTTGTACCAATTTGCACTCCTACAGTGCAGAGGATTCTTTTTTCTCCACGTCCTCACCCATGCTTGGTACTTCTCGTGTTTTTGATTCTAGCCATTGGTGTGAGATGACATCTCATTGCGGTTTTGATAGGTATTTCCCTGATGATCAGTGGTGCTGAGCATCCTCCCTCTTCGGTCTGCTGTGCCATGTGTGTGGAAAAAAGTCTATTGGAAAAAAGTCTATTCAGGTCCTCTGTCCACTTTTTATTGTTTGCTTTTTTTGGGTGTTGAGTTGTATAAGTTCTTCATATATTTTGGATATTGACCCCTTACGGGATATATCATTTGCACATATCTTCTCCCACTCACTAGCCTGCCTTTTTGTTTTGACGATGGTTTCCTTTGCCATGCAAAAAGCTTTTTATTTATTTAAAGATTTTATTTATTTTGACAGAGAGAGAGAGATTGAACACATGCAGGGGGAGTGGGAGGAGAAGCAGGCTTCCCGCTGAGCAGGGAGCACGATGTGGGGCTCGATCCTAGGACCCTGGGATGACCTGGGCCGAAGGCAGACGCTTAACGACTGAGCCACCCAGGCGCCCCCCACGTAAAAGCTTTTTATTTTGGTGTAATCCCAATAGTTTGTTTGAATGATTATTTTTTGAAAAAAGTAATCATGTGACTAGTAACAGTACCAGCCTCCACTTTGAACCAAGCACAAAGCTAAACATGGTGTATGTTGCTTCACTTCGTCTTCAAGACCAATTTCTGAGGCATGAGCTTTTACTACCATTTTATAGATAGGACCACTGAGGCCCAAGAGGTAAATCAGTAAGTCACCTATGATTCGAATCCAAGTCTACCTGGTTTTAAGGCTCATGCTGTGAGACACTGATAATCAGCTGACTATACATATATGTATGTGTGTGTGTATATATATATGATTTTATCTATTTATTTGTCAGAGAGAGAGTGCACAAGCAGGGGGAGCAGAGGCAGAGGGAGAAGCAGGCTCCCCGCTGAGCAAGGAGCCTCATGTGGGACTTGATCCTGGGACTCCGGGATCATGATCTGAGCCAAAAGCAGACACTTAACCGACTGAGCCACCCAGGCATCCCAATCAGCTGAAATTTCTAAAAGAAGAGCAAATTTTTAGCTAAGTCTGGTCGAAGAGAGAAGTGAAGGTTTTCCAGGTACAAATAGTATTAAAGAAGGAAATTAGCATAATTTCATCTTCTGAGCCTCCAAGGTGTGTGGCCTTTGTGCAGTGACCATCTCTGGCTAGACTTTCTTCACCTGGGTGTCCTTGTGAGGGTTAGACAGGACGACGCCAGTAAATCCTAACAAAGCAATGGCACACACACCGGGAGGACTGAATCCCCAATCTCAGCAGAGACTCATCAGAAGGGACTCAAAAGGGTGACTGGGCACTCTTGTTCCCCAGCTCATGTTTAATTCCCCTACAGTCCTGACAAGGGCCTGTTAGTAGGCAGGTAGACATTGATGGGGGAACGCAAAACCTCCTGAGCAGAGTAGGTGAAGGAAGCAGGAAAGTCTAGAAGTTCCAAGCAGCAAGAAAATGCTGTCTGGGTAGAATTCTGGGCTGGGCTGGAATGAGGTCCAAAAAGAGGCAGGAAGATTGAGTAGCTGTGAACCAAAGGAGGCACACAGGTGAGAGCCGTGCATGTACATCTGGGGCAACCATGTGAGGTGGGGATTTGGGGTGTGGTGGGAGGAAAGGGAGGCATCTACACTCAACAAACTGGTGCCATTACCTCCCGCCTGGTCTGCTTGCCTTTCTGCAAGGCAGCTGTGGCAAAGTACTGCTCGCTTCAGGGGACCTTCCTTCCAAGGACAGCTCCCCACTGCTTACAAAGTCAAGTTCCAAAATCCACCCACGGTCTAACTCACGCTGCCCCTTCTTCGACGCTCTTCCCTCCTTCTCTCCACACGTGCACCTGACAGGACCCTGCCCACTGCTGGGCATTCAAATGACACCCCTCCCCAAGGGCTTCTCTGGTCGTCCCAATGGAGGAGTTCCTCACTGCACTTGCTGTCACAGCCTCTGCACCACCCTCAGGGCACGTGGTCCCAGTCGGGCACTAGAGTCCTGAGCTGGCAATATCTTTCATGTTCAATCCAGCAACCTGAGGGCAAAGGCCAAGAGCATCTAGCCTTTGCTCAGCAGAGCCTGGCCCAGGGACAGTCTTTCATGTAACAAAGACCAAGACCGACAAGGGCCCTGTGAATAGGCTCTGGATCAGAGATGGACGTGCAGCCGTGGAGTCATCCATGCGTGGGACGTGGATGGAATCAAATGGAGAAGGGGTCCTAGAAGGAGTGAGGTTGGTAAAAGTGGCGGGTTCTGGGAGCACAGACGCCGTGTGTGTGGTCGTCCAAGCAGGGGCTTTAACAGGGGTCGCCTGGAGCCCAGCATTTCGCTAGTTACCCTGGCTCCCTCTGAGTCCTGACTGGGGCATTTGTTCCTCGTCAATAGCACCAGCTTACTGGATATTTCCAAAAACACTACTGAGCCCACCCTCTGGCCTATGCCAGGCAAGTGCACATAACTCCAGGTGGCGTTTTGGTCTGGAACCCTCCCCTGTAGCCCCCAAGGGCCTGGACACTGGAGTCAGCTGGTTCTGTCTGACAGTGTGAGGGGAGCAGGAAAGGGCCGCGCAGGAGACCTCCCGTCTGGAGGAAATCACACGGAGGGCAGGGGAGCGACTCTTCTGGGGCTTTCCCTGTCAGGTCATACAGAGCAGGCTGGCTGCTGGCCGTGTCCCTAAACCAAAGGCAGTGCTTCCTGTGAGGTAGACTTCTTTGCTGTACTCCTCCCTCCCTGCAGGCCCAGGGATGGTACCACCTTCTGTCACAGCTCTACCCTCTGTGAGTACATACTGCCCAGACCTTAGGAAACAACCCACTGATGAGCCCTCCTCAAATCATCCGAACTCCAGTGTGTCATCAGTTCTTCTGTTGAGACAAAGGCAGAAAGAAAACAAAGTCCTCAGCTTTGCTCCATGAGAACCAGAGGCCCACATGAAGGAATCTGCCGGCATTACATCTTCACCACAGCCATCAGACCCTAAGGGCACCAAATCTAAAAGTTGTTTTATTTGTCTCCAAAGAGAACAGTATTCTTTCCTAATGCTCTGCCCTATGCCATTCCTAGCTGGGACAGAAATCGGAGGCCTCTGCCTGTTGCTTTCATTGTATGAACTCCCTTCAAGCAAAATAAAGAAGATATAAAACACAATCCCAAATTAATTTAAGTGCTGGGATTTCTGTTGTTTGGCATTACCCACACCACAGTTCCCCTCAAACACCATAAACAAGCATAGACGGCGAGGAGGGGTTTTGTTCTCACAGAGACGACAGAAGTCAAAAGGCACATCAGAGATTGTCCCACGATCAATCTTTCAGACCACAGGGTTTTTGCACGGACATACCTGGCGTCCTTGACTCGTTCATTAGCTTGATAATAACCAGCAATCACGTAGCTATTATCTTTGCACCATGAATCAATCTGAAAGAGAAACAGAAATTGGGAAGAAAAGATGAATGATTTTCCCTTAAATGTCACCTCTCAATAAACACAGGTGACCCTGTTCCCCCAAATGCTGGGACAAGACACAGTATAATCCCTGAACCCTCTTCCCCAGGAGAAAGATCACACCAGCTCACTGTCCACGGTTTGTGGGAGGCCACAGAAAACACAGGAGAGTGTGGCCTCACCCTCACTGAGGGGCCCCAGTGCCCACACACACTGTACAGGTGCAGTACTGTGGGGAGCCAGGGAGCAGAACCAGAATGGGGATCTCGGTCTCTTTATATTTAAATTTCTGTATTTGTAGCAACAAACCATGAGAAACACTTCATGCCAGTGTATGGGGTAAACAGGCACCGGGGTGTGTACACACACGTGCACACACACGCGCTCTCCCACTCAATTCCCTCTCAAAATTTTTGTCTGTTTTATAATGCCACTCTTCCCGCATCAGATTTGGCTTCCTGCAGGTCTAATGCCATTATTAAAAAAAACAAAAGGTCATCCTGTTTTGCCATAAAGGAATTTTAATAATATACTGCAATAAATTCTATTCTTAGTCTGCAGAAAAAGAAATAAAATTGATCCTTGTTTTTCATAGTAAATTAGTTAAAAATACTCTTTTCTTTTTCTTTTTTTTTTTTTTACTCTTTTCTTTTTAAAAAAACATAGCTGTATTGCTTTTTTTCTTGAATTCTGGTTTAGGGCTCAGGCAGTTTCCCCTATGACTAAAAGCAGACTTCACAAGAAGGTTACAGTCCAAGGTTCCCTGGCTTGCACAAGGATCAGAATAATAATTCTGGCCTCCCAAGAGCTCACAAATTACCATATTGGGTCAAAAACAAGGCTCATTGAACCAATTAGATGTTTTGGTCATCCACCCAAAAGATTACGGCTATGTCTCCAAAATATTTACAATGGCTCTTTTCACTGTAACTTTGCTACAAATTACTCCCAAATCACTTACATTTTGCTTCTATCACCTCTTAAAGGAATGGGTTCCAGAAACTTTCTGTTGCTGCTTACAGTGGCAATTTCTTTCCTTTTCCTCTAAACCTGCTTCTTTGTAGCACCAAAGGGCATGACCTAGCTCTACAATCTGGCATCTGCCCCATTCCCTGACCTCAAACCCACAGATCAGCCTCCCCTTCAGCACAGCCCTCTCAGCCTTTGCTTCTACTCAAAGACCAGCCTCTCGAGTGTGTCCTCACTGACCACTTGGGCGTCCCTCTCCTGGCTCTCTGGTGAGGCTTGTCCTTTTATCAAGTCGAAACCAAAGAGAAGTTCTAAAATGGGTCAGCATAAGGGCGCCTGGGTGGCTCAGTCTGTTAAGTGTGTCTGCCTTCATTTCAGGTCCTGATCTCAGGGTCCTGGTATCGAGCCCTGCATGGGGCTCTCTGCTCAGCAGGGAGCCTGCTTCCTCCTCTGTGCTCGCTCTCAAATAAACAAAATCTTTAAAATAAATAAATAAATGAGTCAGCAGGGCCGATTCCTTCTGGAAGCTCTTAGGGGAAAATCTGTTCCTTGTCTCGTCCACCATCTAGAGGTCACCCACATTCCTTGACTGGTGGCCGCATCACTCTGACCTCTACTTCTGTTGTTACATTTCCTCTCTCTGACCCCGCCTTTCCTATCTCCTTCTAAGAACCCTTGTGATTACAGGGGCTCATCAGATAATCCAGGTTCATCTCCCCACCTCAAGATCCTTATCTTAATCTCATCTGCCAAGTCCCTTTGCCTTGACCTTACATAAGGTCCCTTTGACTTTACGTGAGGTCACGCAGTCATGGGTTCTGAGCATTAGGATGCGGACGTGTTGGGGGACCATTTTTGGCTGACTGCAGCTACATTTAATATAAGGATTATTATTTGATGCTGCTGCTGTTCTGACCACTCCAGGAGCTGTCTTTAGTGAGCACTCCAAGCTCTTCCAGATCCCTTCCTGGGCTGGAGGCAACAGTTCAAGACTTGTCCCTCAGCAGATGCACATGGTGTCACCCTGCATCTGTGCTCAGGGAGCACAGAAAGTACCTGACATGAAGGCGATTCTTGTGACAAACATAAGGGCCTAACCAATTCCAGGAGAAAAACAGTGTCACGACCTTGAACTTCTAGTAGAACTCTCTGAAGAGACCGCCCCAAAAGCAAACCAGGTCATAACAGCTCTGGCTTGGTTTTAAAACTTTTGAATGATTCAAACAAGGAAAACCAAGTTAACTGTAAGGATGCCTTTTTTTTTTTTAAGATTTATTTATTTATTTGAGAGAGAGAGAGAGCGAGCGAGTGGCGTGAGTAGTGGGAGGGGCAGAGGGAGAGAATCCCCAACCACACTCCCCGTGGAGCAGGGAACTGTGGGGCTTGATCCCACAACCTGTGAGATCATGATCTGGGCCGAAACCAAGAGTCAGAGACGTTCAACTGACTGAGCCACCCAGGTGCTCTCATAAGGATGCTTATGATGGGCGATACAGCCTGTCCACAGCTGTCCAGATAAACATACAACTTAAAAATGGAAAACACAAAAGGGTGGATGTAGAACTGACTAAGGGCTCCCACCAGGCACCAGAGCCCACAGAGGTCGGGTGAACAAGTTTTTAGTAAGATGGAAGCATTTTCTTTGACGGTTTCAAAAATGGAGCCAGACCTCATCGGGTGAGAGTGACCTGGAGTGTGGTCCAAGCTGGTGAGCAGAGAGTGAGAAGAGAGAGTGGGGGAGGCAAGGACGGGGTGGGCAGGTCTTGAGGGGCTTCAGAATCCTGCAGAAAGCCCAAATGGCTCATTAATGAAAAGCTTTAGTGGATTTAAGAGGCAGCTTGCTCAGTTAAGTCAATTTGTGCTCAAGTGGGACAGGTCAAGGCAAAAGAACTGAGCAGCTGTCTGACCTTTGTTCTCTGCAAATCCATTTTCCATCTTCCCTGCTCTCCCGCCACACATCCTGTGAACAATCCAAGCAAAGACCACAGTTCAGGACAGCACTCTGAAACCTGATGTCAACTTAGTACAATGGACTCTGCATACAGAGTCCAAATTTCACATGTGCTTCGTGGTTTCTTCTACCTTTCACAGGGGAAGGAGGACACTTTTACCGTGTATAAGCCCGCCACCCTCTGTCCAATGCCTTTCTGGCTCGTTCCATCTCAGACACACAGGAGAACTACTAAAGGCACCAGGCCCTACTTGTTCATTCCCAGTTCAGCTCTGCACAAAGAAGCCAGCTTCTCTCCGCACTTGCCGGCATTTGCATGTGTGACACTACACATTTTCCAAAGCACTATTACCTACCTCCTGTGACTACGCCATCGCCACAAAGCCCGTAAGAGAGAACTGATAAGAGCCATTCTGAGGAGGGCGTCACTCCCACACTTGCCACTTAAAAGCTGAGGGTGTCTGTAAGCCTTGCTCTCTGTAGCAACAAGCAGGCCTTGGGAGCCTAAGGAGAGGGCTTGCTAGACTCACTGAGAAGAAAAGCTCCTTCTCAAGTGGGATGCTGGTTTTTCTATGGAACGGGAAGGAGCTGGAGCCATGAAAGAAGAGCTCTGGAGGTAAATGGGATGGGGAGAGGGTGAAATTCAGTGGGGAGAACCGAAAAGAGGACCAGAGCAGCTGTCTCCCTCTTCCAAGCTAGCACATCAACGTTCTGGAGATAACACGGGACAGAATAAGTAGGGGGCTTAGGAAAGAGCTAGAGGACAGTAGCCCATGCAAATGTGCACAGAGAAGGCACACATGGACGCAGCAGAAAGAATTCTGGGCTGAAATCAAGGTGATGAGACCAATCGGCAAATAAGAAAGTCATCTCAGCAGAATGTAATCAGAAGCTGCTCCACAGAACCAGGAAATCAATGAGGGGAAAAGGACAAAAAGGGATTACAGAAACAGCAGATCTATGCTAATTTTCCTGCTAACATTTTATAGGTTTTTGCTATTAGAAATAATTCTGTCACTACCTACGTCACTACCTATGGTTATTAGGATAAATAATAGGCGTAAGTACTTAAAAAACAAAACAAAACAAAAAGCACCCAGAAATGCAAGGATTTTTTTTTAAATGGAAAATTATAATGAAAAGCTTTTCAAAGGAATCTGATGCTGCCCTTTGATGGACTGCATATCAAGTCAGTCTTTCCCACTTACTAAAAATAACTACAATATGAAACTCCCTGAAGAGAAAAAAGCCACGAGAATAAAGCCTCATTTATACAGTTTCATGGATTTAGAAGCCTTAGTAAAATCACATCTACCATAGCTGATATTTTGATAAACTATGGCCGATATGCTGAGATCATTGCCTTCAGGTTATAAAGTTGCTAAGTCAAAAGCTGAATGGCACAAACATAAATACCTTAAATGTAAAAAAAAATTTTTCAGATGCGGGCGCCTGGGTGGCTCAGTCAGTTAAGTATCTGACTCTTCATCCCAGCTCAGGTCTTGATCTCAGGATTGTGAGTTCAAGCTCTGAGTTGGGCTCCATGCTGGGTGTGGAGCCTACTTAAAAAAAAAAAAAGTTGCACAGAATCTAGTTTAGACTTAACTTTGCAGGATGGGAGCCTCAAACACTGATGGGCATGTCTGGGGAAGTGCTGCAAGCTGAGAGTGAGGGCAGAGTGCAGTGATACAGGAGAGCAAGACCAAAACAGGGCCTCATGCAGTGCCCCTCTCCCTCTTAAAGGATGATGGCAGTGGGCCATTTTAAGAGTCAAGGTCTCAGGACGCCTGGGTGGCTCAGTCGGTTAAGCGTCTGCCTTCAGCTCAGGTCATGATCCCAGGGTCCTGGGATCGAGTCCCACATCGCTTCTCCCTCTGCCTCTGCCTCTCTCTCTCTTTCTCATGAATAAATAAATAAAATCTTAAAAAAAAAAAAAGAGTCAAGGTCTCCTCTGGGCATCTTCCCTCCCTAGTGAATGGTTTGGGAGGCAGCTCTGCTCCAGGGCAGTTGTTTATATAGTTCTTATGTTTAATTCCCTCAAGTACTGCATTTATATCTACAATAGTAACATAACACTTTAATTCTGTAAAGTCTACTTAAGAATGAGAAGTGCTAATAATACTTCGACAATTCCAACTGAGATTCAAGTTTGTCTTTAAGATGCTCTGACAGGATTTTAAATGGATTTAATGCAACACACCTCTCCCTCTGGCTATTCCTCAGCTAGCCTGCCCGACTCTCTCTTTATCCACCCCGTAGAAGTTCTCAGGGTCTGTCCATAGCTCCCTCCTCATCCCACATGCTGCCCTGCCAATATGGCCTGCTCTCACTGCTTCAACAGTCATTGAGAAGCTACCGATTCTCAATCTACGTCTCCATCCCATCCATCTTCTCCACTCCAGACCCACTTTTCAACATTCAACACTAGTTCATCTTCATTTTCCCTCAATAAATGGTACCACTGTCGTCCAATGCATAAATCAGACACCGAGGCGTCTCCCTTGTTTCCTTCTCCCTCTCTCCACATATGATTAATCACCGAGTCTTGTGGATTCTTCCCGTTTCTCTCTCTCCTCTGCATCCTCACTGCACTCAGTGTAGGCCACCTCTCTGCCTCTGGTCTTGTATGCACTCTGTCTCCTTGCTGCAGGCTGGAGCGATCACTGAGACGCAAATCCAACTGTGCAACTCTCCTCCAGTGGCTTCCCTTTGTCCTCATGACGGTGCCCCACTTCTTTGTGTGATCTGCAAGTTGCTGCACGATGAAATCTGTCCACTGATCACCTCTGGCCCTGGTCCCTCTACACTCTAGCTCCCCCTCCCCCATTTCCTCCTGGTCTTTGCACACACTGGTCCCTTTGCCTTGAATGCTCCCCCTTCACCTCCCCCCTCCCCATCCCCCATCACTATGGCTGGCCCACTGTGTCACTCCTTGCACCCCCCCTTCTCCAGGCTGCCTGCCTTCCCCCACTCTGGAAGCCTGCATTAGCTATGGACCTCTCACCATTTTGCTTAAGCCCACATATAGCATTTATTCTTTGGTATTGTACTTTCTGCTTCCTGCAAGTTCAAGTGCTAAGCAGGTGTTGTGATCCACAGCCACAGCCCTCTCCCAGCACAGACCTGGCACACTGTTGGAAAACTGAATAATCCTGCATTAATGCTCCTGGTAAATCTAGTTCCCTGCAAGTGATTGCACTTCACATATCCAATCACCCTGCAATTCCCCTGAGAACAGAATAAGGCAGATGGATGAAAAGACTTGCATCAAAATATACACATGCACAGCCCAGTGATGACTTGGTACAGACAGCACATTTCTTCAAGAGCTAAAATGATTGATTTTCCAAATATCTACATCCTACCCATCTCCGCTCCAGAGATGATATGATGAAAATCATAAAATGGCTCAGTTTAACAGGCACTCAAAGATGTGCCCAGTAACCTTAGGGCAGGACCGTTTGCCCAGGGGTACTTCCTGCTTACATGGGCGTCATAATTAGGTGAATTATGAAACGGGTTCCTTTTGCTTGGTGTGAAATATAGACAAAGGATCTCTACCTACACCTCAAACTTACTACTTTCTCTATGAACTAAGTAGCTTTTTTTAGGGTTATACTTAAGTGAAAAGTGAACAGTATCTCAACTCAGGCACTGAGACAGCTCTGAGGTTACAGGTTATGTTCCCCTGAGGTTTTAACAACTCGGTGGAACTTACAAGTGGTCTCTTTTCCTCCACTGATCAACACCCAGAAGCCACTGCCTAGAACTCCGTCACCAGCCAGCTGATCTGTATGCTAAAGCTCTCCCCTGCCGCACTGCAATAAAGCAGTGGTAGTCACCTCAGAGCGGTGGCTAAAAGGTCTTTCTAATGTCACAGGGAGTCCTTCGAGTTTGAAACCCTGGGTGCATTCTAGGGGGAGCCTGGCTGGCTCAGTCGGTGGAGCGCGCGACTCTTGATCTCGCGGAGCTGAGTTCGAGCCCCACGATGGGCAGAGAGCTTACTTAAATAAGGAAACAAACCCAAGGGCGCAGTGTAGCGAAGTCATTACTGAGGACGAGGCCATTCTCCTTACGCAGTGCTCACGCACATTCAAGGGGACGAGCGCCCGCCAAGCCACCGCTACCCTCCTAAACGTGTCTCGACTCTGGGGGTGCGGAGTACTAAGGTACCCAGAACCACAGCGTCTACACTCGCGGCAGACAAGGTATGTGCTCGGTGACGGTGCGCGGGAACCAAGCTCCGGCGTCTAAGTCCCAACACATCCAAATCCCCGACAGAAACTCTGCGGAGCCACGGCCCCCGTTAGCGGCGGCTTGTTTCCAAAAAGCCTACGGGTTTGAGGAAGTGAACTGGACTCGCCACCCAACGCGTCCCTAAGAGCGCCCGCCACGGCTGCTGCTCCACCAGCTGCCCCGTGCGGAGCGCTCCCCGTGCGCCCGCGGGGTACTAGGTTCCAGGTCAGCTGGAAGCCCTGCAGGCAGTCGCCGGCGACCGGCGACCGTTGGGGGGGGCGTCCAGCTGGGACGGCCCCGAAGACGATCTCCTCACCCGCAGACTCCGAGGGGAGGGGAGGCCGCTCTTCCCGCGCTTACCAGGGTAAGGGCCACCTCCAGCATGGGGGCGAGGGCCAGGGTGCCGTGGAAAAGGGGGATACAGTCCACGAAGAGGGTGTGGTGGGCGCCCGGGCCGCCCAGGGGCAGGTGCTCCTTGCGCGGTTTCTGCTTCTCGGCCACCAGCAGTCCGTTGACGGCGCAGTGGGGGTACTTGGCGCCGTGCAGCACCATCTTGCAGTAAGCCTGGGTGGTGAGCTTCACCCCGGGCATGCTGAGCCCCGCAGGGCCCCGGAGGCCCTGGCGCCGGCTGAGGCCTGGATCCCCGCCCGGCCGCGCGCGCCTCCGCGGAGAACCGGGACGAGGCGACGGCCGCCCGGCGCGGCCCTGCGGCCGGTGGAGGTCCACACAGGCCCGGCCCGGCTACGGACTGGGCTCCTCACACACCGACTCCCGCTTGGGAGAAGCCGACGCGCCAGCCTCACTCTCCACTCGCGCTTCTGGCCGCGCGCCGCCGTAAAGCGGTCTCTCGGCGCCGCCGTAAAGCGGTCCGGCTCGGCCTTTTACGACGCTCGCGGCGCTTCCCTGCTTCCGTTTGGGTGACCTCCGGCGCCGCCGGGTCCTCCTCGATCCCGTGGTGCTCCGCGTGCGCCCTCGGTCTCTTCCGGTCGCGGGCAACCGGGGCACAGAGGGCGGTCGCGGCGGGCAACGGCGGGTGGCAGCGGCAGGTGAGCGGTCGGCGGGCTGCAGGCGGCCGTCGCCGCGGGGCCGGGGAGGGCCAGGGGCCCGGAGGCAGCGGGCGAGTGTGCTCGCGGCTCGACCCCCGGGCGCCAGGAGGGAGCGGTGGTTGGGCCTCGGAGTCCGGTGACATTGAGGCCGGCTGGCGGGGGCTCGGGGCTCGGAGGCCGCCGCCGGGTCGCGGCCTGTGTGCCGCCCCGCAGCATCCGGCCCGGCTCCATCTGCGCCGCCGCGGCCGCGAGCTGGGTTCGAGCTCTGACCTTGGAGCGCCCGCTGGCCGAGGGCGCGGCCCGGGGTCCGCGCTGCAGCCTGGGCCCGCAGCCCTTCAGCCACGGCTTGCGCGACCGTCGCCAGTTTAACGGGGCTGCGGGAGAGGTGCTCCGCCTTTCATCACAGAAGCCGCCCAGCGTCCGCCCACGAGCGGGCCAGGCCCGGGGAGAGAAGACGCGGGGTGCGAGCTAAAATTCAGCCTTGACGTCATGCTTCTGTTTATTCTCTCTCAAAGCGGGTATTTTCCTAATGCGTTAGGAGTCCCTTTCGTCAACAGCCCCCTGAAAGGGCCAGTTTTAAAGCAGGGGGAGCTAGGGGAAAAGGGCCCGAAGCTGGAAGGGCCCAGGTGAGAGGTGGGTCATCCAGGTCATACGTTGTCCGCAGGGACTGGAAGTGGACCAGGCCATATTTGCAGCCTTTCTGCCTGCCTTTCCCTTCCTATCCTACGCACATACTAGGTTTTTAATCAAATACTCAATTGCGTGCAGTGCATGCCGGTCCCTTTGAGCTGTTTATTCTTTTCTGCCAAACAGTGGAGCCTATCATGGCAGCTCAGCGCTGTAGGGTTTCTAGCTTTTTCAGTCTTAGGAAAACTGCTTGTCCTTGTTTTTTTAAGAAAGCCAGTTTTTTACTAATTTCCTGTAGTGTGTATATGTTATGGCATTTGGTTTATAATGAAGCTCTGTAAAAACATGTTGACTGCTATGAAAAACCTCATCTTAGGTTATGTTGTGAATTAGAGTCAGTAAGGAAGAAGGGATCATCTATGCTGGGGGGAAGAAAACAAAAAAAGTAAAATGCACTGGAATTCCTATTAGGTGTTTGCCCTCATTCATGGAGAGGGTGTACGTTTTTATCTTTCAGAATGTTGGCTATCAGAGTGTTTAGCCTAATTGGCAAGCGAGCAGTTTCCACCTCAGTGTGTGTACGAGCACATGGTAAGTGTAACTTTTCTTTCTTTTTGCTCCCACTATGTGTAAGCCCTCGTCCTGTAGTGTCAAACACAGATGGCCTAAGGTGGCTGAGATCCTGATTCTGCTGTTGTGGGACTTTTGGGGGGGTAAAAATATTTTAACAGGGCACGCTTCTAGATTACAGAATATTTATAAATCATATCGAATACCAGTCTGGATCTTTGTTTATGCTATTTCTTTCCTCTTTTTTCCTTTCCTTCCCCCTTTTTTCAGGTTCAAGTTCCACCCCTTTCAAGAGATCTCCACCATACTTGACTTTAATGATTTCCTCTCTCCCTGCAAAAAAAACACTCAGCCAATATTCTTCAATACCATTTACATTATTGGGGCAGTGGAAGGGAAGGAGCTTGGACTTCCTAGCCTGAGCAGAGTTTAATCTCATTTCTGTCTTGGACGAGCTACTTACATGCAGGAATCTGTTTTCTCACCTGAAATATTTATAAAGAGCTTAGTTCAGTGCCTGGCACATAGCAAGTTTAGTTTTGCATTTATTGCGCATCTTTGTACCAAATATTGTTAGGCATTGAGAATAAAAAGAATACAAGATGGAATCTTTCCACAGGACCGTTGCAATCAGGAGAGAGACAGATACATAAAGGCAGTGTTTGAGTAAGTGACAGCCCCTGAGGAGAAGCATTTAGCCTGGCCTAGGGTTCAGGAATGGTTTCTGGAGGAGAGACTTCACGTGCTGAAGGATTTGTAGGTTTAACCTCATAGGGTTTTTCTTTTTCTTTCTTCCTTTTTTTTTTTTTAAGATTTTATTTATATGTTTGAGAGAGAGAGCGCACACGCATGCACACAAGTGGTAGAGGAGCCAGAGGGAGAAGCAGATTCCCTGCTGAGCGAGGAGCGGGATGTGGGGCTTGATCCCAGCACACTGGGATCATGACCTGAGCTGAAGGCAGACGCTTCGTTGACTGAGCCACCCAGGCGCCTCTAACCTCATAGGTTTAACTTTATATTCAGACGGCTATGGCAAAAATGCAAATTTGTGTGGCAGGTTGTGTTAGCTAGGGGTCAGGTGCAAGGCTTGAGTAGTGATAATGAACTTGGAGAGCAAGGTTTATAGATCTCGGGGCTCAATAATCAGTAACTGCTTTATGTGTGAATTTTTCCTTGAAATTGTGTCCTTGAGTTGCTAATACCGTTGTCTTACATTTCCCTCTATTCCTTACATTGCCCAGGATAACACATGGATGCAGATAATTTTATTTTATTTCTTAACATTTTACTCTATTTTGAGAGAGAGCGAGTTAGCGAGAGAGAGAGAGAGAAGCAGACTCCCCGCTCAGCAGGGAGCCCGACACGGGGCTCAATCCCAGGACCCTGGGATCATGACCTGAGCCGAAGGCAGACGCTTAACCGACTGAGCCACCCAGGTGCCTGACACAGATCATTTTAGTAAGAGTATTATTGAGATAATTTGTTATTTAAATGAGTAAGTAATAAAAGTTTGTTTAGTACATATGGAAAGAAACACTTCTTCATTAGAAGCCTAGGAAGTCATTTATGACAGATTTTGTTTTGTTTCTATTTTGGCTTTGTTTGTATATTTTCTTAGCTTTTTTGTTTGTTTAGCTTGACGTGCAGTTTGTGGAAAGTAAAATGTATTCTTTCTAGGTGTAATGTTCTGTGGATTTTGAAAAGCTCCCATGGTTGTGTAACAGTGACACCAGTCAGGACCTACAACATCTCCATCACCCCCCCCGACAAAGTTCCTTTGTGTCCCTTTGGTCATTCTGGTTTTTTATAAGAAGCCAACTTCTTTTGGGGCGCCTGGGTGCCTCAGTCGTTAAGTGTCTGCCTTCGGCTCAGGTCATGATACCCCAGGGTCCTGGCATCGAGCCCCTCGTCGGGCGTGGTGGGAAGCCTGCTTCTCCCTCTCCCACTCCCCCTGCTTGTGTTCCCTCTCTCACTGTGTCTCTCTCTATCAAAAAAAATAAAATCTTTAAAAAAAAAAAGGCAACTTCTTTCTCCTTATGGTGGTATTGGCCATAAGTTAGTCCTAGGTATTGTTTTGGCAGAGGAAATTAAAATTGTTCCTTTTTGAAATCCTTGAGTGGCTTCTTGTGCCTCGGGTAAGATCTGCAGCTAGCCCTTCTGATGTCATCACACTTTATTCCAGCAGGCAAACGACATAGGCAAACCAGCCCCCCGGGTTGCTCAGCATCCCAACCCCCAGCGGTACGGTTCCTTGCAGGCAGTGGGCTGTTGTGCCTCAGTGCCGGGGTTGTGGGTGGGAGCTTTCTCCTACTGCCGGGGTTGTGGGTGGGAACTTTCTCCTACTCGTTAGCCTCAATGCAGCCGTTACTTTAGGACAGCCTTTCCTCGCCACCCACTGTGAAGATGCTGCCTGTCCTACATCACCCTGCTTTGTCATTGCTGGGAGTGGGGACGTACTGCGGTTTGTGTGTATTGCTGCCTTTGCTTCTGGAGTGCAAGCTCTGTGGGGCTGATGTCCTGCCTCCTCCATTCCTGTGTCTTCACACCGTAGGCTGATGGCCACCACCACAGTCCACTGAAGAAGTCTTATTTTTAGCTTTTAGCCATGCAGGTTGTACCTGAATACACAGACCGGTTCCACATAGAAATCACCGTGGAGCACTACTGGTGGCCACCATGGAGTTGGGATGCTTGTGTGGTGACATGTCCGACTGAGGGGGCAGCTCCCATCCCCTGGACCTCCTCAGCAGAGGCTCCGTGAGAAAGCCAGCTGTGGACACAGATGACGAGATGCGAAAGTCTCTCTCTTCCTCCCTCCCTTTAAAAGGAATGCTTGGTATGCTAGTCTTTGCAGGGTGTGGAGGACCAGGCCCAGAGTACTGAAGAGCTCTGGCAGCCCTGAGACCGCAGATTGGCCACTCTTGTTCTAGAACATGCAATTTTATGCTGCGGGTGCTCCAAGGTTCTGAGTATTTGCCTTTTTATAACTTTATTGAGATGTAATTCACACAGCAGACGTTCACCCATTGAAAGTGTGCACTTGAGTGGTTTTCACTTTAGTCCCTGAGTTGTGTCCTAACCACCACAGTCAGATTTAGAATGTTCTCATTACTCCAGTTTGCCTCTGTTTTTAGTAATTAACATGCTAGTGTACAGCTCTTCTTTTTAGTCCACTCATTTTGATAGAACTTTAGAATTTTAAAATTGGAAAGTAATTCTGGTCATTTTCACCTTAAATTTTTTGGGGAAAAGCTCGAATATATGTAAGTATGCTGGTCATTTACATGGCACAGATAAGCATTTAGAGAAATTCTACTTTGAGGTGAAATGATTTTTTTACTTTTGTTAACATGATTTGGGAGAATTTAATCGTTGGTACTAAGCTAATAGAAGTGAAGTGTTTCTGCAGGACTTCGTACTTCCAGACCAGTTTGGATCACAAAATTTTCTTGCAGATGTAGGATAGAATTGAAAAAGGAGCTTTCAGTAGCTTTATTTAGGGAAACCCCAAAATGAAAATAAAGCTATTCTTTTCTTTTCTGCTTTCTGAACTGTTTTCCTCTTTACTTGAGTAATACCCAAATACGTGCTTGTCTTAAGGCACTGAAATTTCTGTCTCTGTGATCAGAAATCCCCATTTTGTCCTCTCCCCACTGACAACTACTGGGCTTTACCCTGCCAGGAATTTTGTGTGTTCAGTTACATGTACGTATAAGGACACACACACAGTTTACGCTCTTAGGAAAAGAGCAAGCCCTGTATTCAGTGACTCGCCAAGTACACGACTCCATGTTGAGCTGCCTTACTCCCCTGAGTGTTGGGTCTTGTTTCCCACTGCATACGCACCCGCCCCCGATTCTCTTCCTCTGCTCCACCTCTTCTCTTTCTTGAGCCCTCGCTCTGCGACCCCTGACTCCCATGTGTGTGTCCCGCTTCTAGCATGTCCGCACCAGGGATCTTTGATCTCATGTCTAGAGCCGCGACCAGCAGGTAGTAGGTGCTCAGTAACCTCGGACCTGTGAATGAGTGATTCTATGATACATCTGTGGAGCCCGTTGCTTCCAGCCTCTCGTGGACACAGGTTATGTGTTTTTATTCTAATGACAGTGCCGTATGTCTCGGTTTCTGACCTTTAAACACTTGTTCTTTTATGAGTTTTCTGTTGTTTTTACTTCTCGTCCTTAGTGTGAGTCTTACAGAAGGGCCCCCATTGAGTCCAGTAGGCGTCTTGGGAGCCGACCGTGTGCCCTCTGTGTGGCACTGTTAGCCACAGACGATGCTGCCTCTGTGGACAGCTGCCCTGGAAGATGCGTGTTGGCCGTGATGAAGTGCTTCTGTTACCCCTCGTTCTGCCGTCCGGGCCACGGGGGACAGGCCTGCTCGCTCCCTCCTTCGCACGACAGTCCCTGAGCTGCTTGAAACGCGGCTGCAGCTCGCCGGGATGACTGAGGTCTTCAGGCTGTACGGGCCTGTACTCAGTTTGCTTTGTAACTCCGAACCTATGTGAGTATTCAGATGTTTGTCCACTGTGTTTTGTAGGAAGCGTCGTGAAGAGTGAAGACTATGCTCTCCCGACTTACGTCGACCGGCGTGACTATCCCCTGCCCGACGTGGCCCACGTCAAGAACCTCTCTGCTAGCCAGAAGGCCTTGAAAGAGAAGGAGAAGGCTCCCTGGAGCAGCCTCTCCATTGATGAGAAAGTTGAATGTGGGTATTGAAGCAGGAATATTGGCAAACTGTGTGAGAGAATTTTGACTGGTCTCTGCGCTGCGAGATGGAGGGTGCTGCCCTGAGACCATCGTGCTTGGGAGGCCCAGTGTGCTGTGTCCTGCGGTGCGGGGTTGATCCAGGGCCCTGGCTCTTTGGGCTGGCTGCGCCTCTGCTCAGGCTTCTCTGTCTGTGCTCAGGGGGCTTTGGTCCCCAGGGGGCAGCATGGACGTGGACACAGAGCAGCGAGGTAGGGGTCAGTCGGCTGTGGAGTGTGTGGATGCAGCTTCTTGGCACCTCTGCTGAGTAGGACTGGGTTCACTGTAACTTACTGATGGAACGTCAGCACAGCAAAATGCTGTCAGTTGGGAAAGGGGAGTGAAAGTTACGGGATTTTGCAGATCCTACGCTGTAACCTAAAGAAGAAAGAAGTTGATGTTTTTTTTGCCCAAAGTAGACTCCGTGCATTTTCTTCCCTTCATCATGCCTTGTACCCGTGTGTGAGCACGTGCATGCACGCTTTGTCTCTTGGCTATGTTGGAGAAATAGGGGAGCCCTGCAAGGAGGGGCGCAGCTGCCCTCATTCCCACAAATGCCTGTGCTCTCTTTCCAGTGTACCGCATGAAGTTCAACGAGAGCTTTGCTGAAATGAACAGGAGCACGAATGAATGGAAGACGGTTGTGGGCACTGCCATGTTCTTCATCGGCTTCACTGCTCTCATTCTGATTTGGGAGAAGCACTATGGTGAGTGGGGAGGGGCTGTAGGCCTGGAGTCTCGGGTTGCAACCACACAAGACCTGGATTGGGGCCAGGGCCGGTGAGTGGACTGTGGGCGCCTGTGCACACGACAGGCACTTCCATTCTGAGATCTATTCCAGGATTGTTCGCTAGCTTTGAGAAACCAGCTCATGTTAATGGAAGTGTAAGCCAGACTCTGACTTAATTCATGGCAAGCTGTGCTCTGTAGCGAATGACTTCCCTACTTTGTATGGCACACCACCTTTCTGTGGTGCTTTATTGGCTCACCACACAATTGTCAAAAGGTGGTGTAGTGAAGGTTTGATCAGGGAAAAGGGCACAGATTTTCATCGAAGGGCTATTTCAGTTGTATGGGGACTGCATCTCGGTAAGCAGAGTCTTAGGTCTTCAGACCTCACAGTTTCTGCTTAGACAGTGTCGGGGTTGTCCGCTCATTCCGTGCTGCCTCTCTGGGTTCTTCGTGTCCAGGTAGAATGGGTTTTTCCCATTCCAGACAGCGATAATCCTGTACTTCTGGTCTGCTGTGGACATGGGTTACTCATACCTATGTATTTGATCTCACTACTCTAGTCACTTTTGGCTCTGTTTGTGCCCTGTGCTAGCCTGTAGACTCCATTGTCTGCATCCTACGGAGGAGGCTTTCTGCTCTTAGTTTGTATTTTATTGCTAATCTTTTATCCACAAAGGAATAATACCAGGCGTTATCAGTGCCCAGAATTCGAAGCCTGTGTGTGTTTTGGTGTTGGTGTGGAGTGGCAGGTGACTTCACTAGCCTGGCGGCCAGTGTGTTGTGTTGGGGAACACCTGACCCGAATGACCCGTGGGCTTAGAAACGACTCGTCAAGACAGTGTTGTCTCATGAAATTGTTTTGGGCTTTAGTGTACGGCCCCATCCCGCACACCTTTGAAGACGATTGGGTGGCCAAGCAGACCAAGAGGATGCTCGACATGAAGGTCAGCCCGATTCAGGGCTTCTCAGCCAAGTGGGACTACGACAAGGACGAGTGGAAGAAATAGAGGAGCCCACCTCTCACCCGTCTGGGCCTCACCTTGCTCTGCCAGATCCACACAGCCCAGCGTCTTCACTGGAAACAGTCATGTTGCATCACCAGTGCTAATAAACGAGCAGCCTACGTGAACTCCATTGTGGTCGGTTCTTTGATAACTAAATGAAAATACCTGTTGTTTGAAACATAGTTTTTTCCAAGTGTCTGACGTCAATATATTTTGGGTATAAATGAAATGGCAAGGATAAATTGTTTAAGGGGATATCATAGCCAAAAATGCAGGGTCTGGTGATGTGAGATATTTGGTTTTTGATGAGATTTTTAGGAGTATAAAATCCCATTACGGAAGCTGGACCGACAAGTCCCCATGGCTACTTTTCTTCTGGGACCTGCCCTCCCCTCTTTGAAATTGTCAGTGTTGTTTGGAGTGGGTGGCCGCAAGCCTGGGAAGGGCAGACTGAGCTCTGAGCTCCTGGACTGAGGTCTTGAGTGATGGCCTTGGTTCTCTGGCCACTCTCAGCCTTTTAATCTAGAAAGAACGATGGAGCCAGTGCCAGGGAGGGAGCGTCATGCTGGCCCCAGCAGGCTCCCTGGGGGCTCGCATCCCACTGTCCTGCTGCTCTCCCACCTGCTCTGCGCATTAGGTCTCCTCACTGATCCCTGGAGACCCTGCCTGGAGCAGCAAATGAATCCTTGAACAGCCTGTGTGATGAGCTGCACAGAGGGCAGGCAAAGGGGTCTCCCAGGAGCCTTTGTGCTGGAGTGTGCCGAGGGTGGGAGGTGGCCTTTGAGTAGTCCAGCTGTAACTAGGAGGGGAAGTTGCCTTCTAGAGCTTCACTAGAGATCAAGGGCTGTCACAGGAAGAGGGCCTTTGGTAGTAAGAAGGCTTGAACAAACCAGCTTAAAATTCAGAGCAGCTTAAATAAAGCCCCTGGTGGCAGTGTCTTCCTGCTGACTTCCTGGGAGGCCCTCCCCACCTTAGGGGAAGGGGATGCTGCGTTGGGAGTCTGGCTGTGAGGGCCAGTGCATGGGTTGGGAGTCTGGCTGTGAGGGCCAGCGTGGCCTCTGGATGGCCTCACCTACAAAGCTCAGGCCTGCTGGGTGGTGTCATTTTCAATTCCTTTTCCAGGGTGGGCCCGTATGGGGCTGAGGTGTCTGACCTGGCTCAAGGTCACCGCTGGCCCGTCACCTGGCTCTTGTGATCCTTAAATGACCACCGATGGAGCACTACCTAGGCCAAGGCACTTCAAGGCCATTGTCCCTCTTCAGAACAACCCTGAGAAGAAGGGCCCCTTACCCTGGGTTAGATGATGGAGCTGAATGGGGCTAGAGGTGGGGGGTTCTGCCCGAGGGAACACAAGAATGTTTGAGACTGTGTTTGAAGGTCCCCTCTGACCCCCAAACTCTTCTACCCTGGTATAGCTCCAAACAGTCTCCCTGAGCTCAGGGATGTTCCATGGGGTAACCAGGCTTTCCCTGGCCTTCCCTTACCATGTAGGAACTTGCTGTCTTGAATTTGCTAAGAGGATTACCACTTGTACATCGGTGTCAGGTCCCAAAATGTGACTATGGAGTCCTGTTGTCTGTGTCCTTGTTCCTTCCTTGCCACTGTAGTGGGAATTCAGGAGGGAGCTGGGTTCATTCATGCTAGATTTCAGCCTGGGATCCTTAGGCCAGAGGTCTCCTTGACCATGGCTCGATCATCTACATGTTGAGTGGGGTAACGGTGGATGTGACCCTTGGAGCCCTTACCCTTATGGGGCTCGCAGAAACACTGAGGACAAGTAAAACAATGGGCAGAATGGGAAGATTGGATAGTGTTCCTCAGGGCTGATGGAGAGGGGGCCGGGGTGGGGGTACGAACAAGTTGGGGTTGGTTGGGGGAGAGCTCATGGAGGACATCATGTGAGCTGAGACTAGAAGAAAGCCAAAACGAGTGGAGGTGCACGAGGCAGGTGGAAAAATTTCCAGACTCGAGGGCCTGCAGATGAAGGCCCAGGGGAGGACAGAGCAGAAAGCCCATCAATGGGCCAAAGCTCCCTGGGGGAGAGGAAGGAGGCTGGGGCAGGGCTCTGGGAAACACCTGGGAGGACATTGGAACAGCCCCCAACTTGGCTTCTTGGAGGCCAGAGGCATCCCTGTGCCACTAGGAGTGGGGCTCCCGACAGGCCTAGCACTTGGTCTCCACGTGGGACCATCTGCTGCTCCTCACCTAACGCTGGGAGAGCTCCTTGCCATTGAAAACGCACCTCGTCCCTTTTGACTATGATTTTTGCCTCTCACTCAATGCTCATCTTGTTACTAGTGGCAGCTTTTTACTGTGCGCAATTTAAAACTCATTCCCTGCAAAGGGACAGCCAACAGCCGACTTGTCAAACACAATCTTGGAAGCCAGAAGGCAATGAAACAATAGATTCCTCTAGAATGATATCATCAGCTAAACTATTGCAAAGAGCAGGGAAAAGGATCTTTACAGGCGAAGATCATGGGTGTTTATCACGGACTGGTCTTTGTTGAGAGAAGTGTTGAAGGGCATAGTCCCAGAAGAAGGAAATTGAACTCCGAAGGAAGGAGTGAGCTGTAAGGTGGAAGGGCGAAGGAACTGGAAACCGTGAAGGCAAGTCTGCCCAAACTCTGGCTGAATGGGATAGTGACCACAATGACGACCAATTCTGGGGACAAGTGGTTGAAAGCAAGGGGAAGGGGTTCTAGGAAGATGAAGGCTGTGGCGACATACTTTTGAAGTATTTCCTTAAATCCCCACATGAAAACAAGAGTAACAAGAGAGCAAACCCAAAAGCCATAGTGACAATATCTATCAAAAAATGAGGCGAAGAGGTATTTCTATGGAGCACCCCTTCCCAATGATGGCAAGTGGAAGACGGAAGTTATGAATGTTAACTGTGGCTCCATGAGCAGTCTGCTTCCTGTCTGCTTCCTGTGTCCTATCCGCTTCCTGTTTCCTGTCACTTCCTGTGTCCCGTCTACTTCCTGTGTCCTATCCGCTTCCTGTTTCCTGTCACTTCCTGTGTCCCGTCTACTTCCTGTGTCCTAGCTGCTTCCTGTCTGCTCCTGTCACCTGTTTCTTGTTTGTTTCCTGTTTCCTGCCTGCTTCCTGTTTGTTTCCTGTGTCCTGTCTGTTTTCTATGTCCTGTCTGCTTCCGGTCAGCTTGAGGTTGGCTTCTTTGTACTTCTTGTGTGTCACGCCAGCATGCTTCTTCAAACCCAGCCGTGGTGGTTCCTTCTGTCCCAGCAGCTGAGTCTGGTTCTGAGTCGTCACCATGCCTGCCGGATCAGCCCAGCAGTTCCTCCAGAAGCCCTGGTCCTGGTGGGCAGCGGCATGCTGCGAGGCCTGGGATGTTGAGGGGTTTCTGTGTGCCCTCCAATCAGCTCAGAGGCATCCCGGGTCCTGCAGGGTGTCACAGTGCTCTCCAAAAGGGAGTGTCACTATGGGGAGGCATGGTCAATTTTTTTATTTTTTCCGAAAAGAGCAATTGAGTAAGTTGAATGTGTATTTTTAATGTATCTTTGATGTTGTGTATTTGAAGGGAAAAAGATGTTACTCAGTTAGGAGGAAGTACATAGCACTTTTTTGATAGCAACTCTTAGAAACCCTTTTGAATTTCTGTGAATTCTTCTGGGTACTTTGAAATGCTTCAGAAGTTGATGCCAATATTACTGTGTCTGACTCCCCTTTGGAGCTTCGGGTCTCCCCTAGGTGGGATGGCTTCCCTGCATACCCGGTACTTCCTGCAACCTTCAGACATGTCAGATGCTGGCTCACTCCACAAATGGCCTAAGCCCTGAACCCCACACAGGCTGGTGAGGGGTTGAGTGTGCCGCCACCTACTCAGTCCTGGCCCCGGCTTACCGTTCTTAGGCATCATTTCCTCACAACAGCTGGAGTTATTGACTCCATTTTACAAATTAAGGGATGGGGGCCCAGAGAGGTTCAGTGACTTGGCCAAGGTCACACAGCCAGTAAAGGCAGTGCTAGGATTCAAACCCCAGGGGGTCTGTGCCAGAGTCCAATCAACACCTGCTGTTTTGCTGTCTTTGCTTGAGTGCCTTATAAAATTCCTGGCACACAGTAGGTGCTCAGTAAATGTTTACTGAATAAACATGTCCAAGCCCAAGGACAAGTCAACCTCTAAGGATGTTTTCAAATGATTTCCTCATGTTCCTGTAGCAGCCACAACTGCCCTCCCCCAAACCAAACGAAAAGTCAACACTCACATCAGCCACGGTCGGTGCCCACTGTTCTCCAGCTGACCAATGACATCACAGCCACTGAGCCATCTCTTCCCAGACCTGCCCTGCAGGCAGCACCTCATCTTGGGATGGATGTCAGGAATCCCATTCCCTCCATACACATGGCTGTATGGGGCCACTGCCGGCTTTCATCTGGTGCACCGGTGGAGCATACCTTGCAGATGAGGGTGGAAAGCAGCATGATCATCCTTGGGGGGTTACAGGCCCCTGCAAGAAACTGATGGACACCCCAGCTGCTACTCTCGAAAATGCATGCATTGAAGTCCAGGCCTAGTCATTGCTAGTCTGAGGCAGGTGTGAGGACGAGGGTGACCAACTTGTCCTGGTTTGCCGGGGACTTTCACAGTTTTAGCTCAAAAGCTCTGCGTCCATAGGGCTGTCAATTGCATTATGTGGTAGGACAAATGCGGTGTCCTGACAAAGCCCCATCAGAAGCACAGGAAAAGTCCTTGCAGGTGACCTACACATCCTGGAGCCCCTTGGTCCCAGGATGACCCGGAGGGTTGGCTGGCTGCGGAGCCATGTTGACAACAGGCATCCCTCCCATGGATGCTAACTTTATGAGGAAGTTCACGGTGTCCCTCAGCCTGGGCTGCAAGGTAGGGTCACCTGGCAACCATTTGAAGGCACTGACGCGTGGGCCTTGCCCTGGGTGTCTCTGTAGGGTTTAAATCTGCCCCAGGTGACTTAAGTGCAGGTTTAAACCACTGCATTCATTCCCAGGTGGCCTGGGAAATGGTTGGACCCACAGACCTCTGCCCCAACCCAGCATTCCTAAACCAGGATCTCTAAGTCCACAGGTGCTCTTGAGGCACCACCTCACCCAAACGAGCCTGTTAACCAAGGGGGGAGACCAGCTGCTGAAATGGGAGGGTGGTCTTCAATGCTAGGTTCCCGCATTGATACAGGGTCTCCCCCATCGACACACTTTCAGAGGTGGCTCAGAGCTGGCTGTCATACCCCATTGTGGACAACAGGTGGCATCCAGGCTCCGTGCTTTTCCCAGAGCCCCCGGAGGCTGACTCTGAATTTAAAAGTGTTCTCCCCTCGTCAAACTTGTCTCCTGAAAAGTTGGAGGAGAGTTTGTGCAATCTGAATTATTGGACAGTGGCCTGAACTGTCCTGCTGGGTGTGGTGTTCCTTTAAAAGTCTTGTGTCTGGGGGTGCCTGGGTGGCTCAGTTGTTGGGCGTCTGCCTTTGGCTCAGGTCATGGTCCTGGGGTCCTGGGATTGAGCCCCACATCAGGCTCCCTGTTCGGTGGGAAGACTGCTTCTCCCTTTCCCACTCTCCCTGCTTGTGTTCCCTCTCTCGCTGTGTCTCTCTGCCAGATAAATAAATCTTAAAAAAAAAAAAGTCTTGTGTCTGGTAAACATTCATGGGCAATTTGTAGTTTGCCCCACCACCCTGCTGTATTTGTTTGAAAATGGAAAAATTATTTCCACAAATTGTGAGTAAAATTGACCCCCTAGGGAAATGCACTGGCTTTGGCAGGCTCTTCAGTGCCACCCACCTCAGAGGTGAATGCACCCTCTGCGGCTTGAGGAGCTCAGATCGATGTGTGGCCCCGGGCAGGGGAGCAAATGAGATTGACGGGCACCCCTTTGTTCTTTTCCTCATCAATGCCAAACTTCTGCGATGGGGAGGATGGGACCCTTGTTCTCGGGGCTCACGTGAGAAGCATTCTCATCTGCTCAGTAAATTCCAGTTTACTTCTGAACGCATGTTGTTATCGAATTATCCTCGAACCGATTTCTATTTCCACACTCTGAGGCTATCTGTTATGTAACAGGGCTGAAAAATATGTAAAATACTCACTTTATAAAACAGAAACTCCGGGAGCCAGGTGTGTGGTGGGGGGCAGTGAGACTCTGAGTCGAGTTCTGGTTGGCCCAGTGGCCTGCTTGAGTGCCCTGCTTCTTCCTGCCTGAGGAAGTGGGTGCAAGGAGGTGTAGTGGGTGTAGCAGGAGGATGGCGGCCCCGGGCAGCTGGGAGGGTTCCGGGGCCAATTGCAGACTCTGGCCACACATGGCAGCTCTCTAAATACCAGCTGACGGCATCATCAGGGGCTTCTGGAATGGACACTACTGCTTCATGGCCCAGTGTCTATTGAGGATGATGATGTGGCACATGTGCTGGGAACACTGGGGTTTTACAGGGAAAATGAAGTTTCCAGAGACCTTTTCAGGACCTTTTTACTTTGACATCTTTTGGCTCTCAGTATAAAGTCACTGAGTCCAGGCTCAGCCTCCTTGACCTCCAGAGCACGGAGCAGTGTGCAAGTTGCCTTAAGGTCATTGCGCTTCTAGCTCCCCTGGCCCCAGCACCACGAAGAGAAAGAGGCATTTTCTCCAGTGTTTAACTGCTTGGGTTCATGCTTCTGGCCTGGGCTTTGGACTCTGGATGTATGTGGGGTGGCCTGAGGGGGTTGGTGTGTGTGTGGTTAGTATCTCAAAAGCCACAGGAATAAACGGTATGTTTTCTTGGGGCATCATTTTCACTCAAAGTTTTGGAAATAAGTTCTTCTTGTTTATAAGTAAAACAAACATGGATATACCATAGAATGGAATGAAAAACTTAAGTCAATTTTAAAGATAAAACACATGACTTCAAAGAGATTTGCATGGGGGCCAGTTTGAACTACACTTGGAGGAGTTCTCCTCTGCTTAAAGCAACTTGAAGAATAAGTCCATGAACAACATACATTTCTTAAGTACATACTATGTGCCAGCCACTCCTAGACAGCAAGGGAGCCAGGAAATGGGAGACACCGCTCTTGCTTGTGAGGATCTCATGGTCTAGAGAGGATCTTAGCTTTACCATCACCATCACTGCCATCACCACCATCATCACCATCATCACCATCATCATCATCATCACCATCACATCATCATTACCATCACCACCATCATCATCATCATCATCATCATCACATCATCATCACCATCACCACCATCATCACCATCATCATCATCATCACCATCACATCATCATCACCATCATCACCATCATCATCACCATCACCATCATCATCACCATCACCACCATCATCATCATCCCATCACCACCATCATCACCACCATCACCACCATCATCATCATCATCATCATCATCATCACATCATCATCACCATCACCACCATGATCACATCATCACCATCACCACCATCATCACCATCACCACCACCATCATCATCACATCATTATCACCATCATTATCACCATCACCATCACCATCACAACCATCATCACCACCACCATCATCATCACCACCACCATCACCACCATCATCACCACCACCATCATCATCGCCACCATCATCACCACCACCATCATCATCACCACCACCATCACCACCATCATCACCACCACCATCATCATCGCCATCATCATCACCACCACCATCACCACCATCATCACCACCACCATCATCATCGCCATCACCACCATCATCATCATCCCATCACCACCATCATCACCACCATCACCACCATCATCATCATCATCATCATCATCACATCATCATCACCATCACCACCATGATCACATCATCACCATCACCACCATCATCACCATCACCACCATCATCATCATCACATCATTATCACCATCATTATCACCATCACCATCACCATCACAACCATCATCACCACCACCATCATCATCACCACCACCATCACCACCATCATCACCACCACCACCATCATTGCCATCATCATCACCACCACCATCATCATCATCACCATCACATCATCATCACCATCATCACCATCATCACCATCACCATCATCATCACCATCATCACCATCAACATCATCACCATCATCACCACCATCATCACTGTCATCACCACCACCATCGTCATCACCATCACCATCACCACCATCATCATCATCACCATCACCACCATCATCACCATCATCACCATCACCACCACCATCATCACCATCACCATCACCACCACCATCACCATCACCACCACCATCACCACCATCATCACCACCACCATCACCATCACCACCACCATCACCACCATCACCACCACCATCATCATCGCCATCATCATCACCATCATCACCATCATCACCTTCTCCTTCATCTTCATAAACTCCAAAACATCTGTCTGCTTTGTTTCCCACTGTAACCCCAGTTTCTAGGCTATCACCTGACACATATTAAGTATTCAGTAAGTATTTACTAAATGGGTGCTTGGGCATGATATAATCAAGCTAACTTCTATGTTGTGTATTCTCTCAGTTACTGCTTACTGCAGTCCTATGAGGTAGGAAGTACATTTATCTGTTCCCAATGGGGACACTGAGAGAGGCTGAACAACTTCCAGAGGCTCTATGCCAAGTAGATGGTAGAGTCAGGATCTAAAACCTCATCTGTCTGACTGCAGTGCTTGGGTGTTCTACCTTGAACCATGGTGGCCTGAAGATCTTGGCACAGCCATTAGATTGGAACTGAGCTGAGAGGGCATGAGCCCGTGAGGCTGGCTTGGTTAAGGATGGCTTTGAGTTAGCTTCTCCATTGGCTACTGAGACAATCCAGTGTCCCGATACCAGAAAGCACCAGCTGGAGTTGACCACATGTGTCCAGAAGATGTGACAGCAAGGGATTTAGGCAGCAATTTTGTATCTGGGGATTCTTGGCCAGTAGCCGTGTTGGCTCCTGGTGCCGCCAAGGTGTTTCCGCACACAGTGTAGCTGTGCTGGGCTGGAGGGGGTCTTGTGGGGTTTTCCCTTTGATCAGGAGTTGGCTGGGATCACCTATAATGCGGAGTCACAAGGCTGCCTTGGAGGACTTTCCCAGCCATGAGGGTTACCACTTCCTCAAACCTGCCCAAGGCCCTATTGGAAAACACCAGGTTGGGATCCTCATGAGTCTGGGAGAGGCACTCTTCCGGGGCCATGGGGAGATGGGTTGGGAGGATGAAAGACCATGTTGGGTGCCTGGATGCACTGTTGGGTCATAGTCTGATGTCAGGGTCAGGTAGAGTATGAGTGTCCTGTGGCTACTGAAACAAGGTAGTCTAGATTGGGGGCTTAAGCAACAGGAATTTACTATTTCCCCATTCAAGGGGGTAGAAGTCCAGAATCAAGGTGTGGGCAGGGCTGTGCTCCCTCCAGAGGTTGTAGGGGAGGAAACTTCCTGTTTCTTGCTGCTCCTGGTGGCTCCTGGAATTCTTGGGTTTGTGGCTACAGTGCTTCTGTCTCTTACCCCATCGATACGTGACCTGTGTCCGTCCAATTTCCTTCTCCTTTCTCTTGTAAGGACCCCTGGCATTGGGTTTATGACCCACCCCAGTCCAGTGTGACATCTTCAAGGACCCTATTTCCAAATGAGGTCACACTCACAGGTCCCGGAGTTAGGACTCCAACAACTACAACACACCTCTCTAGGGGACACAATTCAACCCCACAATTCATCTCTGCAGATGGCTCCAGGCTTGCCAGCTTTTGCCCACAACCGGTCACAATAAACTACTGGAGCACTTGAGCTTGAGCTTATCTAAGGATTCAGAATGCAGGGGACAGATGTTTATTGCCTCTGCCCTGTGCCACGACCCCTTCCTCATAGCATCCCTTGGATTTCTGCTGGTGACTCATCACCCCTCGGGCTGGGGCTGGGCGTGGAGCCTGGCCTGAGCCCACCGGAGCATCCCAGTCCTCTGCCAGAGGGATCCATCCGTGGACGGGCACGGTGCCCTGGATTCCAGGACTTTTGCTGGAGAGACTGGAGGAAAGATTTTCTTTCTGCTGCATGTGAAGCAGCAACGGTGTGAATCTGGACCCACTGGGGGAACTGGGTGGAGTGAGCCCACCTGATGACAAAGCCCACAGAGGAAAGTGAGTCCGAGATTGAGAGAGATTTGGGCTTTCAGGCATGATTTGAGCCCTGGATTCAGTCTCACCTGAGCCCAGCTGTTCCTGGACATTTTGGTTCCATGAACCAATAAATTCCTTTTTTCCCCTCTATTTGCTCAAGCCAGTTTAAGTTGGACTTTTATTTTCTTTTTGTCATTCATAACAGAAAGAACCCAACTGAAACCCACAGGTTCAAAGACTTGGAGTCAGCACCCTCTTGAGAATCCAACAAAAGCTAAGACTCCTTTCCCCAGAAGCAAGCAGGAACACACAGAATTGGGCATGTAATCAGACTCATAGGCTCCGTCGGTCTCTTTCATGGACCGAAATACCAGGAAACTCAAACTGAAACTGATCTGCAAAAAATGCTAAAAAGTTCTTGGATGCCGTGCTGGAATCCTTTTGGGTTCTGAGATCAGAGGAGACAGAGCTCTGTGCAGGGGTCCGTCTGCCTCCCAAACTGATGGGAGAGCCTGTGGCAGCGTGGGGTATCTGCACATTCATCTACTGCTCTACCCAGCTCCTTCCCTTGCCCATCCTCAGACACCTTGGGGTTACCTGCCTGCCTCCCTGGGGAGGGGAGATGGGCGTGACCCCACGGGGCGGGGGTTGTCGGCCACACCGGGAGAGCTGGGCACGGGGACCCGCACAGGTTCTGAGGATGTGCACTGCAGGACTGTTTAAAAAAGAGAAAGAAACGAAATGGGAAGCGAGCATGTGTTTATCAAGGGGGGAATGGAGAAATGAATGTGGTGCATCCAGGAGTTGGTCTGGAAGCCGCAGGTCCATGAGTACCAGCAGGGAAGGTCTCGGAGCCCCACGGTGCAGGGACAGGGAGCCAGGTGCTAAGGTCCTTCTCCCCAGTGCACAGGCGTTGAACAAGGCGGTCACACCGTCCTTGTGGTGCCTCACCTGTAGGGAAGGACACGACACGGGTGTGTGGGAGTGCGTAGCCACAGGACAGGGGCTGCGCCTGGGAAGGCACGGAGGGGTCTGCAGGACAACGGGCTGTACTCTCTCTGTGGGTGAAGTTCTTTCCAGAGTCTGAAGCAGACCCAGGAAAACTCCACTCCAGGGTCTGCTCTGCGTGTCACCATGAATTCTCTGTGAAGCCTGGGCTCCGAGGCCCTAGCAGGCATCAGGCTTCACTTGCACACTTGTATGCACACAATGTACACACACGCTCAAGCACGCACATGCACACACAACACAATGCACACGGACACAGGAATGTGAACACACACGAACAACACGCAATGCTATGTGCATACACACGCACACACATGTGCGTGCACACGCAATGTGCACATGCACACGGGCATAGGAATATGTACATACAGGAACAATGCACACATGCACACACGTACACACATGTACATGCACGCACACACACACACACACACTGAATACAGACAGCTTTCTGTAAGTCTCCAAACCCCTTCACCATGGATCCACCTCAGGATTTCCTGGTTATGTGCTTCCATATATTGCTTTCCTCTGCTTAGTCAGGGTGCGTGGGCTTCTGTTACTTGTGGCTGAAGACCCCAGCCTTGTTACCCTCCATGGCATTGACTTAGGGACCTTGTACCTCTGGGGAGAGTTCCAGCCGTGGGTCTGGTCCACCTTCCCCGTGTGGTAGATGAGAAGCTCAGGTTTCACGAGGTGGTCTGTGCGGGTGTAGACAACAGCCCGCCATCGGTGAGAGTGTGGTTGTGCTCGTGGAAACGGAACGTTGGTCCCTGGCCACGAAACCCTCCACGGGGTTTTTGAAATACTAACGTATAACTAGGAACTGCAGCAGTTGAATGCCAAGCTATTTATGTTGCGAGTGATTTATATATTTTTGTCCATTTGTAGAGAACAGATCTTTCAGATGTTTACCCAGTAAAGATCCCTGTGGGTCTCAGAATCGGATGCTTCAGATGTCTGAGAAGCCTGAAATATTCTGTCCTTGGGCTTGAAAAACACATCGGATTCCTCCTCTCCCCGCGCTGTATGAACACTGTCAGTGGTCTCCCTTGGGGTGGGCTGTGCTTGTTTGTGGGGCGGCCTGGGGAGGCCTGTCCGCAGGGCCCAGCTCAGCCTGAGGGACTGGGGTGTGGCCTTTTGCAAGCTATTATCCCACGGTCAGGAAGGGGCTTGCTTTGTTTTCGTTTTGTCTGCCGGGCACTTGAATTCTGAGGCTGTGTCTTGGGATAAATAGTGGGGCCTGGGGTCTCTGATGCAAAGAGCACCCGCCACTTGGCCAATATTCTTCTGAATACGGACTCAGTGTTGGAGAAGAGGTCTACACATTTGGGTGTTTTCTTTGTTTTGCTTAAAATGATAAAATATTTCAGACCTGCAAAACCATATAAGGGATAATACAGCGAAGCCGGTAGACCCGTCCAGTCACCCACTCCGTCCCCCAGAAGTGACACTCTATTCACAGAGGTGTTTTTCCCTGTGGGCATTATCCCCTTGCAATTTCCTTCCAGAGGGGTGAACTCAAGAATGATTCTTTACTTTTCAAAGGACCCCTGAGCCCCCTGCACCTGGAGCCTTCCTTCCGTGTGGCCCTGGAGGCGCTTGGGCCCTGGGGGCTGCTCAGGGTGGACCCTTGCGGGTGAGTGGTCCTGGTTCGGGTCCATCTCCTGCCTGCCTGACCCAGGCCAACCGTGTCACCTCCCTAGCCAGCCGCAGCTTCCTCATCTAGACACCCAGGGTCACATCTGGCCCACTCTGCAGGGCGGTTGGGAGGATGGCACGGGCTAGCTGCCCCCACTGAGCAGCATTAAATACTAGGGGTGGTTATTATCGTGCAACCTCCGGACACATTCCAGCCCCCTTTCTCAGGGAGACAGAGGAAGGGAGCTGCTTCCATCTTGCTTTTGGGGCGCACGGTGCTTGTCCCAACCCCTTGGTGGGACCGTCAGAGCCTCTTCGCAAACAGACAGCCCTGGACTCCTTCCCCAAAATAAAAAAGCAAAAGAAAGGGGTTTCTTCACAAGCTGTTTAGCAACCCAAGGCGGGGGGGGGGGGGGCGGGGGGGGGGAAACAATCAGAGACTTGGAAACAGCCCTGGGGGGGTCCGGCGTGCAGGGAGCCGGCGCTTCCCTGCGGCGAGCCCGCAGAGCCGCCGGGACCCCATGCTGCAGAAGCTGCGCCCGCTGCGGAAAAGGGGAACAGGAAAAGCATGGCGGGTTGAGCAACGCAGAGCCCAGATTGGGGCCGGGCAACCACAGCCCGCCGCCACCGCAGCTGCCTGGCGTTTGTACAGGAAGCGACCCCAGCCGGGCCAGGCGGGCCCCTCTGTGCACGGTGGCCACCTTGGGGTCCCGCACGCTCGGTGGGGGCCGAGCTCTAAGCCAGAGGGTCAGACATATGGGGGATCCCTGGACGCCCTCAGCCCGCAGCTCCGCCTGCCTCTCTCCCAAGAAGCCCTCCGCAACTCTCTGGAAGTTTATCCCCTCATCACCGGCAGCCTCCTTACATCCTGCTGCTTAGCATCCTCCCCCTCTGTGACTGCCTTGGCGTCTGTTCAGACCAGTTCTGAACACCGTGCAGGTAACTCTCTCCGAGAGGGTGGAGAAAAGGAAGAACTCACCAATTACCCTCCCACCCCAACACTGTAGCGAATGCAATTGCCGTGTATTTCCTTCCAGACTTTTTTCCCTGATGCGTATTTTTGCATATGGTTTACATACAGTATAGGCATCCATAATCTCATGAGCATTTGTCCAGGTGGTTTTCATACATATACTCATCACCCCTGGGTACTTGGACTGTTGTTTTATTGGTAAGTTTTTTTTTTAAGATTTTATTTATTTATTTGACAGAGAGAGACACAGCGAGAGGGAACACAAGCAGGGGGAGTGGGAGAGGGGGAAGCAGGCCTCCCGCGGAGCAGGGAACCTGATGCGGGGCTCCATCCCAGGACCCTGGGATCATGACCCGAGCTGAAGGCAGATGCTTAACAACTGAGCCACCCAAGCGCCCCTATTGGTAAGTTTTTTAAAAAGTGTTTTATTATGGAAAAGTTTCAAACACACACAAAAGTTGAGTGAGTCGTAAGAGAAATCTCCATGCCCATCATCCAGTTTCTATGACTATCAGTGTGTGGGTCAAGCACCCTGGTATTTTTTTCCTTATTGTGGTAAAATATATAGAAGATAAAAGTTGCATTTTTAACCAGTTTTAAGTGTATTGTTGTATAGTGTTAAGTACTTTCACAGTGTTGTACAAACATCGCCACCACCTTCTCTAGAACTTTTCCATCTCCCCCATCTCCCTCTGTCCCATTAAAGAGGAGCTCCCCAACCCTCCCTCCCCCCAGCCCCTGGGAGCCCCTCTTCTACTTTCTACCTCAATGAATTTGACTACCTTGGTGCCTGGTATAAGTGGAATAAGAATAATATTTGACCTTTTGTGACTGGCTTCTTTTACTCAGCATGATGTTTTCAAGATTCACGCATTAGTTGCAGGTTCTTTGTTACAGCTGAACCATATTCCATTATGTGTGTATGCCACATTTTGTGTATCCATTCATCCATCGATGGTCATTTGGGTTGTTTGACCCTGGTATTTTTGAGCAAATTGCAGACATCTTGTTCCATCCACAAATATGTCTAAATGCTTAGAGATACAGACTTTAAGAAAAAATTGCAGCCATGCAATTATTCCATCCAGACAAATTAACGACAATTCCTTTATATCACCTAATATCCAGGCAGCGCTCAGATGTCTGATTTTCTCATGTACGTCTTCCTAAAATTGTTGTGCTGGAATTAGGATCTAAAAACAGTTGATTTGCTCCTTGAGGCTGCCTTGTCCTTCTATTTCTCTCTTGCTGTTTATCTGTTGAAAAGACTGGGTCGTCATCCTGTGGAGTGTGTCACGGGCTAGAGTTGGATGGCATGTCCCCCGTGTGCCTTCTGACTTGTCCTCTGTCCCCCGGGGCTGGGCCTGACTCAGGATTGGTGGGAGCACTCCCAAGGGGGCCATGTCCCTCCGGCCATGTGTGGCAGCAGGCGCTCCAGTCTGCCCCATCGAGTCGAGTCTTCTTGGGCTTTCTTTTTTTTCCTCCATATTTATTGTTATTGTTTATTTCAAAACCGTTCCAAGCTTACAGAAATGTATTTCAAAGAGTATTTCAAAGAACTCGTGTGTACCCTTCATCCAGAGACCCCCATTCAGGTGGGACCCCTTGTTCCAGGCACAGGCTCCCTATGGCGAGCCCAGTCCAGGGCCATTCATTGACCAGTCTTCAGTATGGAGATTCTTGGACTTTCCCTTGGCATTCGCAGCCTTGACACATTTGATATTACACACTAGTCTTGTGTCAAATGCCTCTCAATTCAGATTTGTCTGATGTTTCCTCACGAGGGAATGAAACCTATGCATTCTGGAAAATCACAGGCTTCTTCTCTGTACATCCCACTGGGGCAGGGTTGTGCATGGTGGTCTGTCTAGGCCGGGGGCATTAGTGTTGATCCCTTGATTATGATAGTGTCTGCTAGGTCTCTCCATTGTGAAGTCACTTCCCCACATTTGTATTTGGTAGGTCTTTTGGGGGGAGATACTTTGAGACTATGTAAAATCCAGCTCCCCGCCCCTCTCTCACTAAACTTAGTGTCCTTGAGTATTTCTTGTTTTAATTAATCGTTGCTGTTAGGATTGCGAAATGGTGATTTTTTAATTCCATTGTTCTGTATAGTTGTTGGCATTCTCCTGTAAGAAAGAGGCTCCTCTTATCTTACACTCATTCTTTTATTCCAGTCACGTCTGTGGGTTCCTGTTCTTTCTTTTCTTTCTTTCTCTCTCTCTCTCTTTCTTTCTTTCTTTTCTTTCTTTGAGAGAACAAAAGAGAAAGAGCATGAGTGGAGGGGGAGGGGCAGAGGGAGAAGCAGACTCCTCGCTGAGCAGGGAGCCCAACGCGGGGCTTGATCCCAGGGCCCCAGGACCGCAAGATCATGACCTGAGCTGAAGGCAGACACTTAACTTACTGAGCCATCCCGGCGCCCCCTGTGTGTTCCTGTTGTATTCAAAGCTCTGTTTTCATTCTCAACTACACATGCTTTTCTTCAAGCCGCTCTTGTCACTCCACATTCAGTGACGGAGCTTGTCCCATGTACAGCAGAACCTCGGACACCTTGCTCCTTCGAAATATGGCCTTGTTCTCTGTGGCAGTTCTACTGATGCTTCCTTCATCTACCTCCAATTCCCCCAACAACACTGCAGGGATATCCTTTGTGCAGGGACCCCGTTCCCTCATGGGAAGTATTCTATTTTAGAAGGCTCACCTTGTCAGCAATTTCTTCCTTCTTTCGAACCCAAATGTACCTTTTTTGTGCTTCCCTGCTGCCCCCCCACCCCCGCCCCGGGTCTCAGTTCTGCTCACTGGAGCCATGGAGCCCTGAGGTCAGACCTGAAGCTTGTCCACCCTGCAGGTCACGGAATGGGCGAAGATGCCCCAGGTCCCCAGCCTCCCCTCTCCGGGGGCACTCCAGGGTTCCTCCAGCTGCCCTCCATCCATGGCCTCCGGTGCCTCGCCAGCCCCTCTGGTCACAGGCTGGTCTTTGGGCCCGATGTCCAGAGTGAGGGCAGGCCTCCTGGTGGCCCAACTGGAGGGGACGTGCAGGCCTGTGCGCTCCCGTCTCTCGGGCGCCAGGCCCTCCTGCCTGATGTTGCTGCTGCGTTTGGCAGCCGCATCCGCTGCTGAGGTGGCTGAATTTAAGTCAGCAGGAGCCCTGTCCATGGGCTCTAGCCCTGTGTTTGCCGTGCAGACGGCCGCTGCCCAGGCCCTTTCCTGTCCATCGCCACCTTTGCTCTCACCACAGTCCCGGGAGCAGGCGTTATGCCCACGTTTACAGATGAGGCCATGAGCCTCTGTGGGCTTATGCCAGAGGTCCCCATGCCAGTGGGCACCCTCAAGTTAGGACGGGGTGCCAGGGCCCTTGGTCCAAAACTCATTTCAAAGGATTTGGGGTGGGGGAGGGTGTGGGAGGCAGAACCTAGGAGAAGAGTTCAGGAGCGTGGGGTGGGAGCAGAGGAGTAGGGGCAAGGGAAGGGAGAAATTTCTGGAACCACAGGAAGGATGACATCGTTTCCATCAGGTCTCCCTGAGAGGAGCAGTGATCCTTGGGGAAGGGTTGCAGCCAGTCCCACAGGGAGGGGCAGCGGATAGAGGCCACCAGCCCTGTCCTCCCTCCCTCCAGTCTCCTTACTTGGCTTCCCCACTAGCTGGCCCCTGAGGCCATGGAGGTTTGCCCATGGGGCCACCCAGGTTTGCCCCTTCTGCAGGTGGGAAGGAGAGGATGGGAAGTGGGTCTGGGGAGGCAGATGGAAGATTCTGACACAGAAGCTTAGTGGATTGCCTGAGGCTTGAGGTGGGACTGGGGGTGGCTGTCTAACATCTGGTTCTAGAGAGGGGTCTCAGTTCATTCCCCTTCTCTCTTCTTTCCCCCTTCCCCAACCACATGCGCTCTTTACATCCCAGCCACACTCAGCTCTGTGCATGCGGTCTAGTCCCCTGTCACCCAGCCCCCTTGTGGCGCCCTCCCCTACAGTGAGAGAGTGAGCTACCCTCCGCAGTAGAGCAGGTGCTCAGAGAGGCTGTTCTCCAGACCTGCCTGGGGTCTGGTCTCTGCTCCTCAGCACACGGCTTGTCTGGACAGAGCCAAGTCCTCTGACGGATGGTGCTTTCCTACAGAGAAGGTGGTGGGAGACTCCACTCAGTTTATTCTCCTGCTTGATCTGCCTCACTGGCAAATGGAAACAGCATCGGGCTGATTATCAGTTAAAATTAAGTTTGGTGGGGCGCCTGGGCGGCTCAGTCGTTAAGCGTCTGCCTTCGGCTCAGGTCATGATCCTAAGGTCCCGGGATTGAGCCCCACATCGGGCTCCCTGCTTGGCAGGAAGCTTGCTTCTCCCTCTCCCACTCCCCCTGCTTGTGTTCCCTCTCTTGCTGTGTCTCTCTCTGTCAAATAAATAAATAAAAAATCTTAAAAAAATAAGTTTGGTTGTATGGAAGGAAGGCAAGAAGGCAGGAGGAAGGGAGGAAGGGAAGGGAAAGAGGAAACAAGGGAGACAAGGAAGGAAGAATAGGGAAATACATGAGAAAAACCATTCTTTTCACTAGACAGATCATTTCTCTCCCACATACTAAAAGAAGAAAACTCCAGAGGTAGCGACTCCAGGCTGGTAGGGCTATTGCATCCTCCAGTGTCTCCCGTTGTGTTGTTCTGTCATTCCTAGCACAGTGCCTTGGGGTCAAAGATGGCTACTCAGGTTCCAGCCATCAAGTCTGCATTCCAGCCAGCAAGAAGAAGAAAGGGGGAGACAGAGCCACCCCCTTTTTGCTTTGAGGAGGATGCATGGAAAGAATGAAGTCACACTTCAGCTTACGTTTCATTTGTTTAAAAAATAGCTTCTTTTGTCAAAAAACACTTCTGCAAGGATGCATGCCAGATTCTGACTGCGCATACCTTTGGGGATTGGGAAGGGTGGTGCTCCTGATTTTTGCCTGGTGATAAAATTCATCCTTTACCAGGAGGCGGACCCACGAGGGTGCAGCTGGAGTCCAAGCTAGTGAGGAATGAGGAGCTGTACGGGCAAGGAGAACAGGAGGCGTCCTCCGCGGGGGAGGCGGGTGGACCTTTGACTTGCAGAGGCTGTTGTACGGGAAAGGAGCTAGGAACTAGGCTGGCCGTGGGCGCTGCGTGGACGGTCCGGGGCAGATTTCAACCCCATGTGGTGAAGCACTCTGGTCGCAGAAGTTTTCGGTGAAGCAACTCGATGGGTTTCCCCCAGGCGTTTGGGTGGGAGGTCAACCTCCTGCACCTCCGCGTACTTCTGTGGATGGGGAGCTCAGGATCTTCTGGTGCACTGAGGAATTCCTTGCACACTTGGAAGGGAGGGGAAAAGGAAATCTGCCTGCAGGGCCAAGCCCTGAATGCCACACCGGGTGATCATTCATGTTTGGGTTGTGTGTGGTCACTGTGCCAGGCGCTGTCCCAAGAGCCCCCCAGGTGTCCTCTCGCACAGCCCTCCAAGCCTCTGTACCTTGAGGCTGAGCACACAGAGGTGGGCAGCGGGCTGTGGCCCCGCCCATGTCCACAGCTGGTGGGTGGCAGGGCCAGGATTGGAACCTCGTCAGTCTTGCTGGGTCCTGGCCTGGCCATCTGACCAACTGGACTGGTGTAGAGATAGGCAGGCAAAAGGTCAGATGTGGTTTCCACACCCACCTAGCTCAGAGGGCCGCACCGAGGGCGTTGGCAGAGTGAAGAAGGACCAGCTTCCACAGGGCAGGGAGGGACTCAGCCCGCTGTGGAGCTGGGAGAAGGGAGAGCCCCTCTCTTCAGGAGGAGCCCAGGGCAATGGGGGTCAGCTTTGCCCATGGTGCTGCTGCAAGCCCACCACCAGAGACACCGGTCCCCTCGTGGCAGGAGGGGAAGCCCAGGTGTCTCAGCAGGGACTGTCTGGCCCTGAGCCTGCCAAGACACTTTTTACGGCTCGGCTTCCCGTGCAGACTTATCTAGAGGGGGAGACTGCAGGTACTGTGGGTAAGCACGTGCCTGTGCCATGACCCCACGACCTTTCAGTGCCAAGACATGCACGTCTCCTGTACCAGTCTAGCAAGTGGGGGTCTGTACTTGTTCTGAGCCCAGCGGACTCCTATGGAGAAGGAGTACTGGGATAAGGGGACAAAGGCCACCCCAAAAGACCTTCTTCAGAGGGCCACCTGCTCTCCGTCCCCCCACCCCAGGGTCCACATTCCAGATCCTTCTCTGCAGGGGCAGGTGCTGCCTATTGGGTATCAGGTTGAGGCTGTGGAAACTGCTTGCCAACATTGCCCCAGCTTTCTGGAAGGTGGGGCGTCTCTTGCAGGTGCTGACCGGAAAGTAAGGGCTCAGCCAGGAGAGCTGCGGTGGCTGAGTCCCCACCTCAGCGACCTCCGCAGACTCAAGGAGCCCTTAGCACCTGCACGCAGGGGGGTGCTGGTGTGGAGGGAAGAGGAGCAAAGAGGAGCGAAGCCAGTTCTCCAGGGAAACTGGGTGGCAGCCCTGGGCTTCTGGGCCCTTCCCCTGAGCCCCCTTTGCTGTGTGGTGAAGAACATTGGTTTGGAAGCCAGAAGGGGTCCGGGAGCTCATCTAAAGCAATCTCTCATTGGACAGATACGCAGAACACAGCCCAGTACCTGCTGTGGCTCCTTCCTGCGGGGGTGTGCTGGAACCAGGGGGCCAGGGGGGTGGAGAGCCCTGATTTCCTAGCGCTGGCCCATCCCTGTGCCGTAGATGCTCCCACTGTGGCCCAAGCTGCCAACGTGGCATCATTGAACGTGGCCTTCGAAAGAGCTGAGCCCTACCCCACACACTTCCTGGTGGTCTAGAGACCCCTAATCGGTGAGGGCCACTTACTCTTTTGCTCTGCATGGGCATGGGGTGGGGGGAGGGGAAATTACTCCTTACCCCGGGGAAGCCTCCAGATAAGGGTCCTTCAGGACGTGAGGACACATGGCACATGGGAGACTGGGCAGGGCAGCATGGAGGTCTGAAGCTACCCCAGGACGACCCCATGTTGCGGGAGGCAGCCCCAGCCACTCTGCCGTTGGGCAGGGTGGGGCTTGGAAGGCACTGTCGTGGGCTGCAGCAGCCCCTCTGACACTTGGGGATCATAGCCCCCCGTCGGAGCCGCTGTCAGGATCACACTGAGTCAAATGCCTGTAAGGCTCTCAGCTCTGGAGCTTACTTCAAAGGTCGCTGTTGAAGGAGGCCGGGAGGCTGCGCGCGGCCCCGGCGGCTCACGGAATAGGCTCCTGGCTCTCGGGACCAGGTGAGTTTCTAGTCGATTCAGAATGAAGGAGTGACAAAGTCAAGAGTGGTTCTGTTTTCGACTTTGGAGTCCAGACTACTGGGAAAAGCAGGAGCGAGTGTTGTTCTGAGAATTTGTAACAAAGTAAAAGTTCGACTAAAGGAATTAAAAAAAAAAAATTCTGTCTTTTGGAGAAAGGAAAATGAGAAGAAAGCCGCAGATGTTAGTTGTTGCAAACACCCAAAGGAGCATCCGTGTCCCGGGCGTGTCCTCGAGCTGGTGGGTCCGTCCCCATCCCCAGCACCTGCAGAGAAGGCTCTTGATCCTGGGGCCGAAGTGCTCTGGCCTCCGAGCGGGCCCTCAGACTGGATGTGGAAATGGCCCTTGGCAGTGATATAGCTTGGGACCGTGACTCTTAGCGATCAGGAACCCGGGAGACCTTCAGTTCCACTCCCTGCCCTCCTCGGCGGTGGGGCCTGGGCCCCCAGATCCTTGGCTTGGTCTCGGAGAGAGAGCCACAGGGTGACCCGCCCTGGTGACAGCGAATGAATCAGACTGGACACCAGTGTCTGGGGTTCCCTCCCGGATGGCCGGCAGCAGGCTCTCCGGGGCCACTGAGCCGCGTTCACATATGGCTTCCAGAAACTGGAATGACTCCCCAACGAACAGAGGTTGAAACCAATTAAACCTGAGGTCACACAGCGGGGGCAGCTCAGAAGACAGTGGAGCTCAAGCATGGCCCACAAACTCTGTTCTTGACCATGAGGACCCATTCCCACCCCACCCTTCCCAGTAAGAAAGGTCACAGCTGGATGGGTCCAGAAACGTCTGCAGAACATTAGAAAGCAGTCGGCGAGGTGTTGAGTGTACCACTAGGAACCGAGTGGGAGGGGGTTCATGCATTACTGAGGGGCGGGCGTTGACGAGAGGGGGAAATGTCAATGGACATCTCAGGGGCGGGGGGGTGGGGGGGGTCACAAAGTGCAAGGCAAGGCAGGTGCGGCTGGGCCTGTGCATGGGTTGGCGCAGGTGGGAGTGGAATGGGGGTCTCCCGCGGTGGGGCCCCTGTGTCAGCACTTGGGGCATTTGTGTGAGGCTCGGAGGGCGTGGAGGAGGAGGAGGAGATCACTGGACCTGACCCTGTGCGTGGTTCCCAGTTGGGCCCTGGATGTGGTGTTGATCTTGTCCCCAGGCAGAGTCCCTGAGAACCGGGCTCCCCCACTCCAGCTGGGTCGGCCCGCTGTTTTTTCAGTTCCCCATTGGCCCTGCGTTCCCAGGGCTGCTGCTGCCCACCCCAGCTGGAAGCTTGGCCACACGGCCTGTGGTCCCTCTCCTGCGGCCGGCTCGGCAGCTGGGAGTGGGGCTCTGCGTGCCAGCACCCGGCCCCACCCGGCTGGGGACAGGGGTGTGGGCCAGTCTGGCCTGTGAGTGTGGGCTCTCAGGGGGCTGTGTGGTGAGGGGCAAGGCAGGGGTCCCAGGGCTGCCCAGCCTGAGCTGGGTGGTTCAGCGGCTGCCCCTCAGCCCCCTCTGAGCCTCCACGGTAACGTCGGGATCACAGGGAGGCTCAAACGGGACAAGATGTGTCAAGTCCTCGCACCGGTTGGTACCCAGATATCGACTTGCTTCCACCTTCTCTTTGAATGAGCTCCATGGACCTTCTCCCCTTCCCTACTCTTCCTCCTTCCTTCCTCACTGCACTCCCCAGCTCCCGCGTGGAGGACACTGGGCTGGGTCCCCCAGGCTTTGCTGCCACAGAGCCGGGGCCCCATGGAGGGGGTTCCTGGGAGATGCATTTCCAGCTTTTCACACGGGTACTCCCAGGCCCCTGACTGGGACCCCGCCTGGTTCGGAGGGAGTACTCGGGTTTGCTGAATGAAAGGATCCAATGTGGAGCCCCAGCCAATGCGGTGGTCGCGTAGGGCAGAGGGGAGGTGCCTTTCAGAGGAGTCCTTCTGTGCCATGCCAAGCGGCCAGCCGCAGACACACTGCCCACTCCCAAAACGCGGGGTGACCACAGGGGTGACCGAATTTGAGGGAGGTCAAGCCCAAAAGCTCCCTGCCTGTGTGACTCAGGGACGATTCTTTTTTACTGACAAGTTAGAAGCAAGAAATAGTCCTAAGTCCCAGGGACAAGACTTACTTGCCACTCTCCTTGGGACATTCCATGTCTAAAGCTCCTTCCAGATGTTCCCAGCCTGGGCAGGAGGACCTGACCCCCAACACCTCGTAGCGTGGACCACAGGGACAGTGAGCCCACTCCCATGTCTGCAGAGGGAGCACGGAGTGGGAGATGACCTCCCATGTCCACAGGCTGGTCAAGGCAGAGCTGGGCATGCGATTCTGTCCCAGTCCCACAGCAACTCCAAGGAGAGAGAGCAGGCTGCATTTCAAAGTGCAAGGGTGGGCAGCATCGCTCTGCGCGGTATTTCGAGTGTGAGTGTCCTCGGGAGCCTCGGTGGTCGGTGGTGCTCCCTGAGTCCTCACAGAGGGCCAGATCAGCACCCTTGGCCTGTAGGATAATCTGGAGCCACGGGGGAGAACGTGGCCCTATTCACACGTCTCCACACAGCCTCCAGGTTCTCAATCTTCCCCATGACAACAGTTAGGGCCGAGCCCGTAGTCTGAATGGCCACCACGCATGCCCCCAAATCTCCACGCTGTCTCTGCTGCAGCAGCAAGCTGGGGAGGGCTTGGTTCTAGGTCTGGCTCATCAGACCATCCCTTTTCCTCCTCTCTTCTCGCACAGGGAGATGCCCTCCACCCTTCCACCCGGTCAAGACTCCTCGCCCTCCAGAGCTCAAGGAAACCTTTTCCCCCACTCCCAGCTGGAGCAAATCCTTCTCCCCAGATTTCTGGAGGCACCACTGTGCAAGGGAAGGAGGGCTGAGCCGGGCTCTCATCCCCACCCCACCACGGGCTGGCAGGGGATCCTGGGAAGGGCATTTTGCCTATTGGAGCCCCATTTTGTCATCTGCCAAACAGACCGAGTGTGGAAATGCACAAGGCATTTTCGGGGGGGTCACGGGGCCACAGGGCCATGGGAGGATGCAGTGTAAGAAGGGGACGGGAAGCCAGGAGCCCCAAGCTCGCCCAGCTAGTCTGTTCCTCTCCCGTGTCACTTTAGGAGAGTGAGTTCATCTCTTTGGGCACAAAATTCTCCCAATCCTTTGAATGTGGGAACAGAAGACCTAAGCTCCCTTCTGGAGCTTTGGACGTCATAAAGTATTTCTCACACTGTGGCCTCTCTGGTGTTGGTCCCTTATCAGATTGTGAATCATTCATCCACCTGTCTGCATCTCCAGCTTGCCCCGGGCCAGGGATGCTGTCATGTGCTTTTTGGGCATGTATGTGATTTAAAATCTGCCCTGTGGTGTTAAGATTCTGAAATCTGTCTTTGAAATTTTGGTCACTCTGGACAAGTGGTGTGGGAGTGAAGACTTTTTTCTTTCAATTCTAATACATAGAATTTAAAAATATTTTCCCACGCATGAGCAGCCTTTTCAAAGCTTACCTCCATGTGGTTAATCCTACCCGATGGCAGGAAGCCTGGGTATTTATAGTCTTTGCTTTCCTCTGGTCTCCGATGACTGAGAACAAGCCCCACTGGCAGGGAAGGCTGTCCTTTGACCACTTATGTGGACTTGGTCTGTGTCAGCTAACTTTGCGAAGCTGGGTGTCAGGGGTTCTGCCTCTCCCAGAGCAGAAGTGACTGATTGATAGATTGGGCATCCACATGATTGATTTTGAAATCATGACTTGAGCCATTCACATGACAAGTCAATTGATTCCCCTTTGCATGGGGTAAAAAAGTTTCATGTGACTCTCCTTGATATACCTGCAGCTTGGGTAGAGCTTTGCGTGGTGCAGGATGCATCCTGCTCACACATTCTGCTCATTGAGGTCGGTGTGGGAGCTTGGTGCAGCTGCGCCCACTGAGGGCTGCAAACCAGTGGCCGGAAGCAGCAGGAGTGCAACTTCTCTCGGCTCCCGAGGCTCCAGGGAAGGACCCTCGCTTGCCTCTCTGCCATCTTCTGGTGCAGTCCTGGGTGTTTCTTGGCTGGTGGGCCCATCACTCCAGCCCCCGTCTGCACCATCTCTCGGCCCTCCCCAAATTTCACTCTCAGGGCACCAAGCATGGGATTCAGGGCCCCCGCTACTCCAGCATGACCTCATCGTCACTTGATGGCTTCTGCAAAGCCTCTATTTCCGAATAAGGCCACGTCCATGGGTGCACCACGTCCACGGGTAAAGGGGTATGGCTTGAACACATCTTTTCGGGGGATGCAATTCTACCCACAACAAGGAGAGAAACTGCTCTTATTTTTGGTCATCGATATAGCTTACACTTGGAGCTCATTAGTTTTGGAAGTCCCATCCAAAAGTGTAACAGAGCTCGTTTTATTTATTTATTTGGTTGTACCTGTTCCTGTGATAACTCCTGGGCCACTTCAGGCTTCCTGGTTGTCCTTCATTTGTGGCCTCTCCTGGACCTGTGTGTGGCTGGATTTCTAAGAACGTGGTCTACTTCTTCCCAGTCCTCACGCACGATGCCCTTCTTCCACCTTCCAGGGGCGTGTTGTGTGGAAAAAGCGTGAGGCTAACCTGTGTTCCAGGACTGGCTTTGCCTCTGTAAAGGGGCGGGCACGTGGGGAAAGTCTGGGGGAGCCCATGCCAGCTTCCAGAGCCCTCTCCCGGGGGTCACACAGCAGGATTGTCCACCGGTGATGCCCGTTAGGGGCTCAGGCCCTGGGATCCCTGGGGAGCCGGTCACGTGAGCACCCAAATCCCAGAGTCCCGGGAGGAAGGCAGGGGTCCTGCATCAACTACATTGTTTGCACAGGGAGCTCCTCTTACCATTTCTGGGAGTGGGGGACCCTCCCCGAATCCACGCACCCAGACACCCGCAGAGGGGCCTTTCTGGAGGCTGCGTTAGCTGCGTGAGCTCGCTTCTGCAGGGCGGCCCTGCCCCGAACTCTTCTGCTGCTCCCTTTGGCCTCCTCATGACCACACTGCTTCAGGGTTGTGACATTTGGAACTTCCCACACACCTCTCAGAACCCCGGCACCTGTCCCGTGACCCTCCCCATGCTCTATTTTGGGATCGCCAAAGTCCTTACAGCGGAGATGTCGTTTCAAATTTTCATCTCTTTCCTTGCATGCATCGAGCCCACCACAGCCCAGCTTCTCTCGGGTGACCCCCCGCCCAAAGATTCATTCTACCGTTGGTGTTTGGTGTTAGTGTTTCCACTGTGGGCTTTTTAGAGTAGAAACACGTGACTCCAGATCGGTTATAAATCGCTTGGCGTCTATATTGCTGTTCATGGTCTTCAGTATTTCAGGTCGTGGAAATGTCTGTTCGTTTTTCTTGGCAACTGTGCCTAAGACACGGCGTATTTGCCCAAACGCGCTCTTGCGGGTCCCTGCTTTTCTGCAGACCCTGCCACCGCACTCTTTCCCCACGTGGGTCTGCGAGCTCCACTGAAGCCCCCTGCCCCCACCCTGAGGGCTCTCCGCCGCCCTCCCCTCGGGGCCAGTTTCTCAGGGGTGGATCTTCTCTCACTGTTCAGGTGCCCATGGGTCTGAAGATCACGTGCCCTTTAACCCCAGTGTCGTTCGGAGACGTGGACGGGGCTGCTGGCGCCCGGGGCTGTAGCAAGCTTGTGTCTGGCTACTGATCTTGCCTGACAGGTTCAATATTTGCCAATATTTGCCGCTTGGTGCGGCTTCCAAAAAGTTCCCACTCCTTTTTTTTATATTTAATTTTGGGGCTCCTGGTGGCTCGGTCGGTTGTTTGCCTTCAGCTCAGGTCATGATCCCAGGGTCCTGGGATCGAGCCCCGTGTGGGGCTCCCTGCTCAGTGGGGAGCCTGCTTCTCCCTCCGCTGCTCCCCCTGCTTGTGCTCTCTCTCTCTGTCAAATAAATAAATAAAATCTTTAAAAAAAAGAAATTTTTTTTTAAGTTATCTCTGCACCCAACATGGGGCTTGAATTCACAACCCTGAGATCAGGAGTCGCACACTCTACCAACTGAACCAGCCAGCTGCCCCCAAAAGTTCCCACTTAATTTCAGAGTGCTGTTGGAAGACTGGGGGGGAGGTGTCTCACTTCATGGAAAAACGTTTACCCTGAAAATAAATCCTGCATATTATTCTGCACTCTGTGTTGGTCAAGAAAGGCCCCGGCCCCGTGGTCAAGAACAACTGAGTCAAGGGTATGACCCTCGTTTGACCGAGACCTTACTTGCACGCAGCTGATTTGTGAGGAAGCGTGGATTTCCTCTCCTGGCCAAGTTCCCACACATTCTTTGGATGCATCAGCGTGTGCGGGGCCCCGCTCTTCAACCTGAAGGAGGCCTTCTGCATCCAGCTCATCAGCGCTGAGCGTGGCCCTTTAGCAGTTGGTAGCACTTTGTCTGACTCCCCACCCTCTCTGCAGCTCTCTGGCCCAGGTCCTTCAAGGCCTTGTCCTTGGAGTTGCTCTCCAGAAAACAATCCCCATAATCCGGGCATCTCATCTTCACACGTTGTCTGTGGAGGAAGTCTTGGTCTTTGGTGGTCCTCCTTCCAGATGCTCTCTCTCGGTCCCTGTCCCCTCCTGCAAATATTTACCCAAGCCCTCCTGTGTGTAGGGCATGCCGGGCCACCCTCAGTCTGGGTCACAGAGCAGTCAGCGCGGCAGACGTGTCCATGGGAGTAAGACACGTTCCAAATGACCCTGAGCCCAGGCCTCAGGCAGACTCGGAGTTGGTCTGGGAGAGTTCCGGTGGAACAGGGCTTCCGGTCTGTTACAGTGCTAGTCCTTCTTGCTTCCCAGGCCCTAGAGTGTCCATCTGGGGGGTTGCAGGGCGGGTCTTGACACATCCAGCACCAGTGTGAGGACTCTGTCCAGTGGAGTTTGTTGGAAACGTCCCGTGTGCCCAGCACTGCTCTCCACGTATTGGGCAGACCTGGCTCCTTGCGACCGTTTTGAGGGCACGGGCAGGGATCTCTGGGAAGGGTGATGGGAGGGACCGTCTTTAGATCCAGCCGTTGCTGATGGTCTCAGCAGCAACCTGGAGCCAGCAGCTGGAGAGTGGGGTTGAGAGGACCACAGGAGGGGCACGGGAGAAGGCCTGAGCTGGAGTGGCGGACCTCAGGTGTGTCTGACTGTGAAGGAGCCACGAGAGTCTGCTGCAAATAAAGATGGGGCGACTTCACGGACAGCCAGAGGGAACCTGCAAATCCCATACTGCAGAGAGTGAGTGGGAAGGAAAAGAGACAAACCATCAGCAAATACTTGTTGGGGGGCCTAGACTGCATGTTTAGGGCAGAAAAGCAGCCTGACTCCAGGGCGTGGAGGGAAGCCAGGTGGCAGAAAGACTGGGTGTTGGAGCTGGAATCGGCAGGTTCCTGCCATGAGGGGAGGAACCAGGTGCTGCGGAGGCCCCCAGTTTCCTCGGCGGTAGTAGCTTGACTTTCAGTAGCGCTCTGTTTTGCTCTTAAAGGTGTGCCTGTTGGCCAAGGAATGGACACAACAACCTCATTCAGAAGCGCCAAACACTGCAAACAGTCCAGGAGTCTATCTACGGGAGAATGGGCGAGCAGACGGCGCTATTTTGTACAATGGGATGTTACTCAGAGATAGCAAGGAGCAGACCACCGCTCCTCACAGCAGCGGATGAATCTCAGCCAGGTGCTGAGGAGAAGGAGCCCACCTAGGAGCATACAGGCAAACCCCAGAGATGAGGTGGGTTCGTTGCAGACCACCACAATTAAGTTAGTACCACCATAAAGTGAATATTGCAGGAGAATGGGTGAGATGAAGTTTTTGGTTCCCAGTGCACATAAAAGCTGTGTTTACACTATACTGTAACCTCTTAGCTGTGTAATAGCACGATGTCTAAAAAATGTGCCTACCTTAATTTAAAAATATACTTTATTGCTAAAAAATGCTTTCAGCGAGTCATAATCACTGATCACAGATCACCCTAACAAATATAATGAAAAGGTTTGAAGTACTGTGTGAATTACTGAAATGTGACACGGAGACAAGAAGTGAGTAAATACTTTTGGAAAAATGGCGTGGATAGACATGCTCCTCACAGGGTTGCCACAAACCCTCAGTTTGTAAGAAGTTTGTAAGAAATGCAGTATCTGGGAAGTGCAATAAATGAGGTATGCCTGTATATGGTGTGAGGTAGGGGTCCAATCTCATCCATATGGATGTCCACTTATCCCAGCATACTTATTCAAGCAGAACACAATGGAATATTATCTTCAAAGAGATGAGCAAATATAACTGTCAGGCTAGAACTATCACTATCGAGAGTGAATTATGAAACCAGGCATTGTAGATGGAGATGCAGAGAGGTTCACCACCACTGGCCTGCAGGGAAAGATGTAAAGGCTGTGTTCAGCAGTGGAAGATCTACCCAAATCTACCCTGATCCAGCAAGGACCCCATTCTGTTCTTTTTTTTTTTTTTTTTTAATGTCATGAGAAGTGTTCCAGCAGCCCAATGGACAGGTCATGAGTATAGCCAGTGGTGAGTACCGGGGTTTGGTCTGATCGACCCCTTTCATGAGATTTTCATGCCGAGGCCGGGCAGAGCGTTGCTGGCTCAGGCGCAGAGCCCTTGCTGAAGCAAGGTTTTCTTTACCTTCACAAATTTAGGACACCAGGGGGAATCTGCTTGTTCATGTCCTTCCTAAGTGGAAGGGAGAAGCTTTTACAAGAAATAACTTTTTCAGCAAATCCAGTGTATTTTTTTAACCTCTCATTTTTTTTCTCCCTGCAATTGTGACATGTCTACATGAAATTGGCCACAGGAAGGAAGCCCTGTTCAAGAAGCTATTTTCTGAACATCCCTCTACACCCTGGATTTCACAACATGCCTACATTTAGGTGGAGAGACAGAGACTTTGTGCTCCCAGGACAGCTGAAGTTTGGGAGACCAGGGCTGTCGTGAAGTACTTACAGCTTCTGGTGATCTCATCCTACAGACAGAAAAGGCAAGAATCAACGGCGTAATTAAATATTTATTTTGGAGAAAGAGACTTTCAGAGCAGAAAGTCTAAATGCTTCTGGAAATAAGCCTGAAGTCAGAGGTCAACTCAATGAGATTCCACAATGGGGAAGTTAAGCGTTTAGAGAAGGACTAGGGAAAAATAGAATGACCCAACCACTGGGAGGTACCAGTGACTTGGGACTGCTGCTTTTAAAAGTACCCTTCTGGCTTAGATGGGGAGTCCAGGGTCACCAGTTTACAGCCTGAGGAATGCGCAGCCAACACTGACAACTTACTCCAACGTTTGTGCTCAGCCATCTGAAACAAGGGGAGTCACCCTCTAGTTTCCCCTTCTGTCTGGGTTCTGTGAACTGCACAGAGTTCATATCAAGCGTTTGGCACATAACAGCGCTAACCCCGCGCTTCAGGTGGGCAGGTTACTGCTGCCGTGTTCCGTGTCTCCTGGTGCTTCTCTTAGCTCATGCTGTCCTCACCCCAGCTGTCTGAGGTGGTTACTTCTGTCTGTGGGCTGCAGAGGAGGACACAGGCTTGGGGCGGTCAGAGGGCTTTTGAGAAGGGCACACGGCAGGTCTAGTGGAGTGGGGCATGACCACAGGTCCGCCGGCCCGTGCTCTTCGTGGCTGAGCTCCCCTGTCCCCAGCATGGCGCCCCCTGCTCCGTGGGTGTGGCTGGGGTGGTCCGGCTGCCCTCCTCACTGGCATCCTTGGAGTGGGATAGACTCCAGCTCGCTCCTGAGGGCTGCTCCCTCTGACCTGCCATCATTACCCCTGCTTTATTCACTGATGCGGCTTCAGAGCCTTAGGGGCCTAGAGACCATCTAAGTCAAACTCACTTTCCATAAGGAAACAGTTGCACTGAAGAGGAATACAGGGGCTGGGCTGATGTATCAGTGAGCATTGCTGGTTAAGAAATGGCCTCCGGACTCAGGGGTTTAAAATAGCGATGACTTATTCCTCAGGATTCTGTGGGTGGACTGGTGATCCCTCAGCTGGTCTTAGCTGGCTCACTCATGTGGCAGCTGCCAGCCGGGAAACCTTTCCTCCTGGGCATCTTCAAACGATGGTGAGTGCTTCCCAAGAGCGTGAAATAGGACCTGCCTCACCTTGGATGTCACGTGTCATTCCTGCTCCACTGCATGGGTCAGAGTTGTCCCAAGGCCCTCCCAGAGGCAAGGACTAGTCCAGCTCGTGATGGGAGGAGCTGCAGAGCCACGGGGCTAAGCAGGGAGAATGCAGGGAGCACAACAGGCAGAGGGGGTCATTATTCTAACATTGCCCGGATAATGTGGCCAATCCCTGGCAGAGGCAGAATGTGAACCCAGGACGTTCTAGGGTCCCATGGGCTTTCCAGGAGTCTACCTAATGCACTGACGGGCTTCTGGCTCCAGTCTGTCAGGGAGAGACTTTGTGTGTCCACCCGTCCACTCCAGACTGTGCCAAACAGTGTCCTCTCCCCAACAGTCCCACAGAGCAGCCACCATGCCACTTCCTTTCTCCAAAGCATCCTAAGATGGGAGGATTCTGGGTTCTCTCTCCCCAGAGGGGGCTCAGGTGGGGCAGTGGGGTCAGGAAAGAAAATACAAGACTCCATTTATATTTCCATTTGCCTAAAAAGGAGATTAGCTGCACTAATGTTTAGAAGGGGAGAGACACTGGCACCTTCCCGCGGTCCTCATGTCAGGTGTCCTGAGAGTCCTGTTGGGACGAGAAGACCTGGAGGGAGGAGGAGACACTTCACAACCCAGACACACAGGTGGTGGCACATTGAGAAGGTGCTCACCTGTCTCATTTAGTGGATTGAGGGTTATATTGTCTTAACACTTGGCGATAGTTTGCAGTGAGATGCAGCACGGCCACAGAAATATTTTGTATGGCACAGACTTCCACTGGCAGCGTGCTTTAAAGAGTGACCCAACTTAGGGATGACTCCTATGCTTTTCCATCAAGGCACAGGTTCCAAATTGCTGCTTTCATTTTTCGATGTGAGAAGTAGTTACCTGTAGATTGGTGTAATTTCTTTCCTTGTGATATACATGTATTGTTTACCTTATAAATAAATATGAAAATACATATACTTCATCTGTCTCTTTGAAGTAGAAGACATTCAGACTATGAAGAAGAACACTTTGGGGCGTGTGGCAGCTCTGTTGGTAGAGCCTGTGACTCTTAATCTTGGGTTCATGAATTCAAGCCCCATGTTGGTTGTGAAGCCTACTTAAAATTTTAAAAAATTTTTTGAAAATGTTTGGAATTTTTCCCATTGTTATGTGATTTCTGGGACTGAAAATGAAGAGGGAAAACCATAAAATATCGCTCATCTGTACATCTAAAACGTTGTGGTTTTTTTTTTTTTTAAGTAGGCTCCATGCCCAGGGTGGAGCCCAACTCGGGGTTTGAACTCACGACCCTGAGATCAAGGCCTGAGCTGAGATCAAGGGTCGGACACTCAACCAACTGAGCCACCCAGGTGCCCCAAGTACATCTAAAATTTTGGAAGCAATATCTTTCATGTGCGACCTGCAGCATTTTGTTATGTTTATTCTTGACTGTGAGTGACCTGAGGGCTTGCTCTGTGTCTACTCATCTTCCCATCTCTGGATCTGCCAGGGCCTGGCCCATGGGTCAGGACCTAAGTGTCCTTTGTGGCTAAATGGAGTTGCGTCCTAGTTGCTTGCTGTGTGTAGAGGCCCTCGTGGTGAGTGCCCTCTAGAACCTTCTAGAAGTACTACAAGAGGCATGAGCCCAGGGCAGCTTTATGCACGGCCCGTATCTGTTCTCCACTCTTCATCTTTTCTTGTGGAGCTGTTGGCGTAACTGACACAAGGGGGTGCCTTGGATAAACCACTCTTGTTCTGGGGGTCGAGTGAGAGGCTTTGTTCCAGATTGTTCTGTTCCCACCCCTTGGGAGTTTCCGGCTGAACCCCTGCTAGGAATAGGCCTGTTCAGCCATCAGTGTGTTTCCTACTTGTGCATTGCGTTTGGCACCTGGTATACATTGCCTTGCTGTCCTCCCAGCGGTCCCTCATTTTCCTGTTTTCTTGTCGTTCAAGGAATGGATGGGAGCAGAGGACATCTAAGGGCCTGAGCTAGTTTCCCGTGGCTGCCGTGATAAATCGCCATAAACCTAGTGGCTTAAAGCCACACAAATTTGTGGCTGCATAATGTGGAGGTCAGAAGTCTGATGTGGGTCTCAGTGGGTGAAAATCAAGGTGTCAGCAGGGCTGTGTTCCTTCTGGAGGTTCCAGGATGAAGCTGTTTCTGACCTTTTCCAACTTCTAGAGGTGCCTGTGTCCCTTGCCTCGGGGCCACTCCTCTACTAAGCCTGCAACCCAGCAACTTCCAATGTCTCTCTGCCTCCCTCTTCTAAGGACCCTGGCGATTACATGGCCCCTGGGCCATCCAGCACAACCTCATATCTCCAGGTCCTTAGCTCAGTCGCATCTCTGTGCTTCTCTCTTGCTCCCTCCCCACTTCTGTCCTTCTGCGGGACCCACACGGTTTGTAATCCTGCATACGCGCCTTTTTGGAAGCTCTATCTGCTTGTTCATGGCTATGTTCCTGGGACTTAGAAAGGAATGTTGGCTAATATCCTCAAATTGAACATTTCTCTCCTTTTATCCGTCCCTATCCACTTGTAGGCCATACATTTGTCCAGTAAGAGAGGGTGAAACACTGACACCACGTGCCAAACTCAGGGGCTTCCCAGCCAGTCTCGGGGCAGCACATTTGGGCAAGTACTGTGGCCTCTGCACATGACATCGTGCTGTGGGCAGTGCCAGGCCTGGGAGCTGGGGGTGTGAACCCTCCGTGACGGGCCTGCCTGTGGGCAGACCTGGCCCGAATCTCAGCTGCCAGGCTCCCTGTCCTCTGGTTCTCCCAGTGGTCTCGGAACTGGAGGCTTGAGGAGAGAATATCTTGGACAGCTGTCTGGAAGAGAGGAGAAGAAACGAGAAGTGGGTATGGTCACTGGACAGCAGGAAGGCTTGCTGAGGGTCACAGGCCTCACAGATGCAGGTCCCCCTCCTGCCATGGTCAGCTGCTGGGTCCAGGATGCAGCAAGCAGAGGATGGCATTTAGCCAGGTCTAGTGTTTGCTGAGTGGGGAGCACTGTGGGAGCAGGTTCCCTTCCTTTTCTGCAGAGTGGGAGGGACCTCCCACTGTGGACTGAGGGTGCCTGATTCAGAGGTGGGAGAGGAGGAGCTTATTACATCCAGAACTTCCATAGCATTTCCACCAGAGCCCAGGTAAGCTGAAATTTACTTTCCTGCAAGGCTGCCCTGAAATGTAGTCTGATCTCATGCACCCCATGTGGGAGGTGAGGGCAGGTGGGGGCTGGGCGTGAGCACCGAGCCAGAAGCTCTCTGGCCCAGCCCCAATCCCCCACTAGGGACTCTTGTCTGAAGAGAGAACGTATGAACAATCTTCATCTTGAAGGCAAAATTCTCCCATCAGCATCGTCTTCATGCTTATGGCACAGATGTCTGCCATGTGCCCAGGAGATGGGGTTCACAATGTATGAGACCTCGAGACACTGGCTTTCTTATGGAATCGATCAGCTGTGACAAGGACACAGCAATAACTGATATTTAACAAGCTCAGACCTAGGCATTATGACGGAGCCAGGTTTGTCTTGGCCCCTGAAGGCAGGCGATGGGAGAAAACCAGGGCTCAGGGGTTTGAAGAGCAAGTCTTGTCTGTGCTGCTGGTTGCTCCTGACAGGTATGATCTCGATGCCTTTCATGGGCCACACTGTGACTCAGGCAGCCCAAGGGACTCCCCCAGTTTCCTACTGGGGTAGGTCTTGCTGATGGGAAGTGGTGCCTGCTCGTTCAGTTTCCTTTCTTGTCAGTTTCTTGCGAATCCTGCCACTCTGATACTTAAAGCTGGGTGGGGAAAAGCCCTTCCTAGGAATTTTTGGTGCTGTGGGCGTCTGTTCCTCAGCTCCCAGAGGGCCTGGGCGGTGGCAGGCGAAGGTGAGTGTCCCAAGGACATGTGGGTGACACCTGGCAGACAGGTCTTGGCTCTTCCCTGCCGGGCTGGCACTCACCCAGGGACGGTAGTACCCTGTCATTTCAGAAGCCACTGGCCTGTCCTCGGGACCCTGTGCCGGGAGTGGTGTCATGTGGGAGAGCTCTGCTTCGGCCGTTGTTGGGAGACACCTTTTCCTCTGAGTCTCTGCTGGAGGGCATGTAGGCTCCAGAACAGTCCCAAGGGGGTGACTGTGGTCTGGGGGCAGGTTTGAAGGAAGTGGGGAGAGGGAAGAGGCGGAGCGGAGGGGAAGAGACCTAAAGGGGACTGAAGCAAAGGGAAGAAACAAAGCTCAGTGGTTTCCAACCCGGCGCTTCTGCCCCTGGAGGATGCTGGGCGATGTGTGGAGACATCTGCGGTTGGCACAACTTGGGGAAGGGGTGCCCCCAGCATCCGGTGCGTGGAGGCCGGGGATGCTGCTCAACCTGCTCCTGCACACAGGACGGCCCCACCACAAAGAACAATCTGGCCCCAAATGTCCACAGAGCCTTGATGTGACTCCCAGGACTGGCAGAGGCTGGAGGACAAGGACCCCGTTTGTCTCCAACTGAGCTCTGCAGGAAGAGTCTTTTGACTGGGAACTTCTCCAGTGGAGAAAGCTCCCCTTTTTTTCTTCTTGAGCTGCAAGTAGTGTGCGTGATATGGCCTTTGGGCAAATTGTGGAAATGGAAAAGTTAAGTTTGGCTCTCAGCCCTGATTTTGATCTTTTCCATATGAAGCTTCCTTTTTGATTTCCCCTCATCCAGACAGGAGAGGGTATCATCAGTCATTGGCCCCTAAATACAAATGGTTGTCCACCCCAGGCCGCCTCCCTCTGGGTAATCACCAAGTAGCCTTTTCTGTAGGTGACAGAGTGCCTTGCGTGGCCTTGGGAGGAGGTTCTAGGTGCCTGGGTGCAGTGGGGCGGCCCTATTGGTGAGGGCTCCCTGGTGACCGCTTACACCTGCCTGGCCTTGCTGAGTGTGTTTGCCACGAACTGGGCTCTCACCACTGAGATTGGCAGCTTGCTGGCTGCCAACTGTCCTTTGAGGGCCCAGTTCCACGCAGGCTGCCTTCTGGCTTTGCATGGGACCCGATGGGGATGGGGCGCCGGGGAGCTGCCTGGGCCTCTCTGCCTCGTCCAGCAGAGGCCTTCCTAGGAGCAGTCTGAGGCCCTGCACTACTGTGGTGAGGAAAAGAAGTTGGAGCAGGAGCGAACCGTCATGGGGAGTGTGGTCTGGGCATCCAAGGAGGGACGGGGACCGGGACTCATTGGGTGTGGGCATTTTTGGGGAACAGCTTAGACACCCAGTGAGGCTGTAACTGTAGGGACAACAAGAGTGTCCTGGGGGCTGGAGCATGGGGCAGTGTGCTTCACCGGGGACAAACAGTCGGGGCAGGTGCCAGGCCCAGTCTTGGGGTGCACCAAACCATTTCTGAGGGTGTGATTACCTCCCGGAAGCTGAGATCTGAGCTGTGCCCCTGGTCCTGGCCTTCCCTTCTCCCTTCCATGCGTGTCGCCCATGGTGGGTCCGTGGAGGGCCCTTCTCTCTTTAAGACTGCCCTTGATGTAAACGTCGGCCAGGTGTTGCTGGAAGCTGGAGCCTGAGGGCCGTGTGAGCATCCACCACCGGCTGAGGCTGCAGGTCTGGGGTGTGCACCGGGGAACACAGCTTGGAAAGTACATGCTGACAGGGCAGCTGAGAGCCGAAACCCCTTCGAGCATGTGGTCATGCCCCTCTAATAAGTAGAAAAACCAAGAGTCCCCGCCCGGTGCTGGGAGAGCCGCCATGGTCAGGCTAGGGGACTGGGGGTGGGGGGAGGCATCGGGAAAACTCTGAAAATTCTGCACAATGTTTTGCTTTCACTCACCTAAACTTAGAGGAATCCTCTGGCAAAATGAAACTGAAATCTTGCTTTCCCGCTGACCATCCTCCTGGTGACTGCAGTGTATGACTTGCCCTTGAGTGTAGACTGGATGCTTTTTGGGGTCAGCTCTGTCTACATATCATTCAGGTACAAGGAAATCCACCCATTTCAAGCGTACAACCGGTACGTTTTTACCAATGTGCGCAGCTGCGTAAGCCCCGCAATCCCACCTCATGCCGTAAGGCGACATTTCCATCGTCCCAAAGTTCCCTCCCCTGATCTCCTCCCCTCCAGCCCCAGCCCCGCCCCCCCCCCCCCCCCCCCGCAAGCCCTGATCTGCTCTCTCTCTGCATTTGACCTTTTAAAAAAAATACTTGTTTATACCTGGAATCTTAGAGTGTCTGGCTTTTAAAACTTAATGTAATGCTTTTCCGTTTCATGCACACTGTTGTGTGCCGCAGTAACTTGTCCTTCGGATGGCTGAACGCCGCTCTCTGGTGCCTCCGGGGACACCACAATTTGCTGATCCATTCACCAGTTAATGGCCACTTGGGTTGTTTACAGTTTTTGGAGCCTCTGAAGAAAGCTGCTATAAACATTAGATTGCAAGGATTAATATGGACATCTGTTTTCTGGTTTTTTGTTTTGTTTTTTGGAAATACCTGTAAGTGTAATTGCTGGGAGAGCTTATGGTTAACTTTTAAGGAACTGTCCACCTGTTTTCCAAAATGGCCTTGCCATCTTGCCTTCGCAGTGGTAGTGGGTGGGGGTCCTGGCCGCGCCCTGGTCCTTGCCAGCACTGGGTGTGGCCAGCCTCTCAGTTTAAGCCCTTCAGCGACCACAGGGGGATCCTTTGTACGTCCCCGAGGACCAGTGATGTTTCCATGGGCTTACTTGCCGTCTGTGTATCTTCTTTGATGAAATGTCTGTTCAGATCCTTTGACCACTTTTTAAAACCTGAGTTGTTTTTCTTTTATGATTGAGTTGCAGGAGTTTATATATATATATATATATATATATTCTGGATCCAAGTCCTTTGTCAGATATATGTTTTGCAAATATTTTTTTGTGGCTTTCCTTTTCATTGTCTTTTTTTTTTTTAAAGATTTTATTTATTTGAGAGAGCGACAATGAGAGATGGAGAGAGAGCACATGAGAGGGGGGAGGGTCAGAGGGAGAAGCAGACTCCCTGCTGAGCAGGAAGCCCGATGCGGGACTCGATCCCGGGACTCCAGGATCATGACCTGAGCCCAAGGCAGTCGCTTAACCGACTGAGCCACCCAGGTGCCCCTCCTTTTCATTGTCTTAACAGTGTCATTTGAAGAACAAAATTTTTAACGTTGATGAAGCCCAATTTATCAAGTATTTCTTTTATAGTTTGTGCTTTTTTTGTGTCTTATTTAAGAAAACTCTGGCTAACCTAAGGTCACTTATATTTTCTCCTGTGTTTCTCCTAGAAGTTTCATACTTGTAGCTCTTACATTTATGTCTTAGGCCTTCTCTGGGTTCATTTTTTTGTATATGAGATGAGTCATGGTTCATTTTAAAATTTCCATATGGATACCCAGTCATTCCAGTACCATTAGCTGAAAAGATCATCCTTTCTTCATTGAATTGCCTGGGCACCTTTGTAGAAAATCAGTTGGCCATGCGTATGTGGATCTACTTCTAGATTCTATACTGTTTTGATTTTATTAGAAAGAGTAAGACTAAAATATAGTGCTTCTCATGAAAACACATTCACACTTTATCAAATAATGTATTTATCTGGGATGCCGATTAGAGTATTCCCTTCTCCCTGAGGACTATAGTCTAATTTTGTGCAAGTTGGTGGTGTGCTTTGGCTAAAGCATTAGTAGCTGGGGCCCATTTAAATATCATTAACTGGGCGCCTGGGTGGCTCAGTTGGTTAAGCGACTGCCTTCGGCTCAGGTCATGATCCTGGAGTCCCGGGATCGAGTCCCGCATTGGGCTCCCTGCTTGGCGGGGAGTCTGCTTCTCCCTCTGACCCTCTTCCCTCTGGTGCTCTCTGTCTCTCATTCTCTCTCTCTCAAATAAATAAATAAAATCTTATAAAAAAATAAAAAAATAAATATCGTTAACTTATGCAAACAAATGGGCAAAACGGCCTAACGACTTTTGAGAATGAGATAGAATAATCTGAAATATATACCTTACACCTAGTTTGGTATTTCTTTCTCTTCTACAACTCCCAGGTCCACGAGTGTCCAGAAACCCTCTGACTCAAACTTGGGAAGGTAGGTGCTGGTTTCAAACACAGTTCTCCTTGTCACAGCACGTTAGGAACGCTTCCTAATTTCCAGGAATATCTTACATTTTCTTTGGTTATCCAGATATCAGGTGTGAGTCTACCCAGGTGAATTTCTGTTCCTCGGCACAGTAATTAATACAGTTCATCAGTTGTAGGGGCTCTCATGTTACACAACCTGTTCATCCCCACATTTCCATCTCGTGGCACAGGGACACGCACCACGCAGTGTGTAAGGGGAGAAAGGGAAAAGCACTTATGTTCTTGCCACTGTAAAACCCTATTTTCATATTCCTATGTAGTCTTCATCACATGCATACAAAGGTATAGATACTCTCATCTTGTATTCTCCTTTCATATAGGATACATTTGATCACATATGGCCTTGTCAAGGGCTTCCTACTCTGTTGTGTTTCTAAGACCAGTAGGGGGAAAAAACAAAACAAAACTATGTTGCACTGGGGAGTTGATACTTTAACTCTGTAGTAAGGTTGGGCGTCTGCCCGAATGAAAAAATAAAATCTTAAAAAAAAATTAAAAAAACCCAACTACCATACAGCAGTGTCATCATTCATAAAAGAAAGGATACTTTAGCTCGACATTATGAAGGCCATCTCAGACTGGCATTGTACCTGCACCAGCGTTTCGGAGCTGCCAGGTAGACCCTCAGAAAGGACACAAGGCTAGAATCAGTCTTGGGATGAAAAATAGGGCTCTGTCCCTTTCTTCACTGAACTGTTTGCTCTCTGAGGCTTACTGTCCTCACCTGGTGTTTTAATAACAACCCATTTCTAAACTGAAGCTGCTCACAAGTTTTATCTATCTATCTATCTATCTATCTATCTATCTATCTATTTATTTATTTAGAGAGAGAGTGTGCAAGAGCAGGGGGAGTGGCAGAGGGAGAAGCAGACTCCCCGCTGAGCAGGGAGCTGACATGAGGCTCGATCCCAGGACCCTGGGATCACGACCTGAGACTAAGGCAGGTGCTTCACCGACGGAGCCGCCTGGCGCCCCTGCTCACAAGTAAATGACAGCTCTCCCAGCTTCGGCCCCCATCAGGGCTTTAAAAGCCAGAGGATCAGTTCAGTGTGACTTGCACACCCAGGACAGGAGGGTGTGCCCCTTGGGGTCTTCCCTTTGGGGCCCCATCCAGCTAACACCCTGTCCTGGAAGCGAAGGGGCCCCAGAGGCGTGCAGACCACGGGTCCATCAGCAGCCGCTCCGTCCCATCGTCTTGGGAGGGTCAGGCAGATGCTGGGCCCCCCGGTGCCTTCCCGTCTTCCTTCAATCTCCGGAGCGCACGCTTAAACTCTCTCGCGCGCGATTTCTTTCAAATCTTGCCCATTTACCTGGAGGAAAGTCAGCGTCCCCTTTTCATTCCACTTAGGAATAGAAACCCTTCACCAATCCTTTATCGGACTGATAAAGCAAGAGAGGTGGGGATAAGGCAAAAGCAAAGGAAAGCCACAGGCATCAACCCTCACCCCTGGAGAGCAGAACTAACCGGTGACAATCAGCTTGGGCATTCTTGAACGTCCCCTGAAATCTCGACTAAATGGTATGCCCTTGCTTATCTTCCTCTGATTGTATCTTTTTCTCAAGTATTAGCAATTGAATAAATCCTCACGGGAGGGAGAATAACGGCCCCCACAGGTGTCCACATCCTCACCCCGTGACCCTTGGCATATGGCTATGTCACGCAGCAGGGCAAAGGGCAACGAGGACCGCTCATCAGCAGACCTCCAGACGGGGAGAGGGGCCTGGGTTATCCAGGCGCTGTGCTATTACGGGGTCCTTAAGAGTCACCAAGGAAGGCAGGAGAGGGTCAGTGGAGCTGCAGGGTCTGAGAGATGCAGTGTCTCCACCTTGAAGGTGGAGGAAGGGGGTCGGGTCTAGAAGCGTAGGCGCCTCCGGGAGCTGGAAAAGGAGAGGAAACAGATTGTCCTCCAGAAAGGAACGCGGCCCGCTGACCCTCGGTTTTTGCCCAGTGAGTCCTGTGTTGGACCTCTGCCCTTCCGGACTGCAAAATAATAAATTCGTGTTGTTTTAGGCCAGTAAGTTTTTGGTAATTTGTTATAGCAGTGATCGAAAACAGATAAAATATTTAACCATTCCTTATTCATTTCCCCCCTGCTTTGTTTAATAGGATGGCCACAAAATTGCTTTGCAAACTTACCGATTTTTTTTTTTTTTAGACTGGCATGAGAGTGTGCCCACCATTTTAAAGCATTTTTCCTCAACTCAATCATTTTCATGTCACGCTCCCACTATCTTAAAGATTGTTTTTCAAACTAGAAAAGTAGGGGCGCCTGGGTGCCTCAGTCAGTTAGGCGTCTGCGTTCGGCTCAGGTCATGATCCCAGGGTGCTGGGATCGAGTCCCGCATCGGGCTCCCTGCTCTGCGGGGAGCCTGCTTCTCCCTCTGCCTGCTGATCCCCCTGCTCGTGCTCACTCTCTCCCTGACAAATAAATAAATAAATAATAAAAATCTTAAAAAAAAAAAAGGAAAACAACTGCAATAGAATTTTTGGAACAAAATCTGTGATTATGAGCTTCCCACTTATGAATTTCTATAGATTTTTTCTATAGCGTAAGTCCAAGGAAGTTTTTATAAATGCCACCACCATCCCCTCAGAGTCACCTGCTGGGGAGGGACTCTCGCTCTGTGCTGTCACAGCAGATGGCCCCACCTCAGTTTTTGAAAAGGATTTGAATTGGAATGGACTTTTTCTCAATCTAAGAGTTTTCTGAACATTAAACGATTAAAAAAAACAAACTGCTGTATGAGATACCAAATTTCTTATTTCTGGAATAATTCAAAGAGGCCCCCAAGGGTGTTCTAGAGGGGATTCCTGCAAGGGGTGGGAAGTTATGTTAGGTCACCCTCGGGTCCTTTCCAACGCAAAGAGCAGATGATTTCCTTATCTGGAAGAACCTGGAATTGTTTCTCGGCTGTCTTGCCCTGATGGCCCAACCCCCATCCGTGTTGCCCTGCCCAGTGTTTCCCAAGAGACAGATGTGTGACATCAGAGCTGGAAGTGTCCCTGCACATTTCCCTTCCTTGCCAGTGTGGCCAGCCTTGGGGGGTGCGAGGGAGCTGGGGCCGGCTAACACTGCCCAGCCCTTCTCCCTGAGTTCACGTGCTAGGGGTCCTTGGGGAGCCTACCGTTCCTGTTCCTCCCTGCCACCAATTCGTTTAACCCACACTTCGGTTGGAGAGGTAGGGGTGTGCCCCCGTGACCGTGGGTCTAGGAGTCCCTGTTTCCCGCCTCTGAATGGACATTTCCTAGGCTATGATGCCGGCCGAGTCCGTGTCCTGCAGGACAAGCACAGAGAGGGAACAGGAGAGAGGGTGGACAGTTGATTTGTCCAGTGGTAGAATGGGGAGTGGCTGGCTTTCTTCCATGTTCCACCCTTGACATCACGGAGTCATTCACTTTTCATTATGGGAAAGTTGCTGTGAGAAATCGAGATCCTCAGTCTCTGTGTTCAGAAAAATGGCCCTTGAGAGGAGGGGGCTGACCGCTGGTCCTGTCTGCTCTGAGTGGGCGCAACCTAGAAAATAAAAGTGGAATTACTGACCACAGTTTTCAGGGCGTTAGTCATCGTGATTAAAAAAGGAAGTCAGACATATAAATGGAGGAAAGGGTAGTCACTATCTCCCTATCTGTGGGTGATGCCAGTACCGTGTGTCCTCGCATTAACCAGTGAATGAGGAGACCGACAGCATGGCTACTTACAGTATTCAGAAAGCTCTATTTTACCTGTAAGCCAATAATGATAATTTAAAAATTGTAATGGAAAAGAAAACATTTCATCCACAGTAACAACAAAATGCATAAAAATCTATAAAAAATTTGCACGAAAAATCATGCAGGACCCAAAGTGAGAAATATTGATGGCTCCATTAAAGGCATAAAAGATGACTTGTCCTCAGGTAAAAATTGTAATTTAATTAATTTTAATTTAATACAGAAAAGACTTACTATTGAAAAATGTCCATTCCTCATAAATTTTCTATAAATTCAATGCAGTTCCAACCAAATTCCCATGAACTTTTTTTTTGAGCTTTTATTTTTTTAAAGATTTTATTCATTTATTTGAGAGAGAGAGCACAAGTGGGTGGGAGGGGCAGAGGCAGAGAGAGAAGCATCCGGGCTTGATCCCAGGACCCCAGGATCATGACCTGAGCTGAAGGCTTAACTGACTGAGCCACCCAGGTGCCCTGAGTTTTTTTGTTTTGTTTTGTTTTTTAAAGATTATATTTATTTATTAGAGAGAGAGAGGGCACACAAGCAGGGGAGAGGGAGAAGCAGGCTCCCTCCTCAGCAGGGAGCCCGATGTATGTGGGGCTCGATCCCAGGACCCTGGGATCACGACCTGAGTGGAAGGCAGACGCTTAACCGTCTGAGCCACCCAGGCGCCCCAGCCTTTTTGTTTTTAACACAATTATTTTAAATGTATCTGTGAGAGTACACATGGTAAGGTGGCTAGGAAGTATGTGTGGTTTGCTAGCGTCCACAAAATCTATTGTAAAATTTACATACAGTAAAAGTCATTTTTTTAAAAGATTTTATTTATTTATTTTACAGGGAGAGACACGGCGAGAGAGGGAACACAAGCAGGGGGAGTGGGAGAGGGAGAAGCAGGCTTCCCACTGAGCAGGGAGCCCAACGTGGGGCTCAATCTCAGGACCCTGGGATCATGACCTGAGCCGAAGGCAGATGCTTAACGACTGAGCCACTCAGGCGCCCCTTATTTGCTAATATTTTGATGAGGACTTTTGCATCTATGTTCATGAGGAATATTGGTCTGTAGATCTCCTTTCCTGTGTAGTATTTCTCTGGTTTTGGTATGAGGGTAATGCTGGATGCATAGAATGACTTGGGAAGTAGTTCTTCATCTTTTATTTTCTGGAAAAAACTTAGAATTTGTGTTATTCCTTCACTGGGTGCATGATAAAATCATCTAGTCTTGGGGTTTCTTTCTTGGAAGGTTTTCTTTTTTTTTTTTTTTTAAAGATTTTATTTATTTGAGAAGAGAGAATGAGATAGAGAGAGAGCATGAGAGGGGAGAGGGTCAGAGGGAGAAGCAGACTCCCCGCTGAGCAGGGAGCCTGATGTGGGACTCGATCCCGGGACTCCAGGATCATGACCTGAGCCGAAGGCAGTCGCTTAACCAACTGAGCCACCCAGGCGCCCAAGAGTTTGTAGCTTAAAAAGAAAACCTTCCGGGCGCCTGGGTGGCTCAGTTGGTTAAGCGACTGCCTTCGGCTCAGGTCATGATCCTGGAGTCCCGGGATCGAGTCCCGCATCGGGCTCCCTGCTCAGCGGGGAGTCTGCTTCTCCCTCTGACCCTCTTCCCTCTCGTGCTTTCTATCTCTCATTCTCTCTCTCTCTCAAATAAATAAATAAAAAATAAAATCTTTAAGCTACAAACTCTCTAATAAATATAGGACCATTTAAGTTGTCCATTTCTTCTTGAGGGAGTTTTGGTAGTCTGTGTCCTTGAAGAAACTGATTGATTTCACTCAAATTGTCAAATTTGCCGTCGAATTTTCATAATATTACTCTGCTCTCCTTTCTTTCTCTCTCTCTTTTTTAAAGATTTTATTTATTTATTTGACAGAGACACAGCGAGAGGGGGAACACAAGCAGGGGGAGTGGGAGAGGGAGAAGCAGGCTTCCCACTGAGCAGGGAGCCCGATGCGGGGCTCGATCCCAGGACCCTGGGATCATGACTTGAGCCGAAGGCAGATGCTTAACAACTGAGCCACCCAGGCACCCCTCTCAATCTCTCTCTTTTTTAAAGATTTTATTTATTTATTTGACAGAGAGCGATAGAGAGCACAACAGGGGGAGTGGCAGCAGAGGGAGAGGGAGAAGCAGGCTCCCTGCTGAGCAGGGAGCCTGATGTGGGACTCCGTCCCAGGACCCTGAGATCATGACCTGAGCTAAAGGCAGACGCTTAACCTTCTGAGCCACCCAGGTGTCCCAGTCTGCTCTCCTTTCAATATCTCTCGGCTCTGTATGCTATCCTTTATTTTGATGACTTTTATCTTTCCTTTTTTTTTTCTTGGTCAGTCTGGCTAGAGGTATATCAATTTTTTTGATTTTTTCACAAAACCAGTTTTTGGTTTTATTGATTTTTATCTATTGTTTTTCTGTTTTTTTTTTTTAAGATTTTATTTATTTATTTGACAGAGAGAGACACAGCAAGAGAGGGAACACAAGCAGGGGGAGTGGGAGAGGGAGAAGCAGGCTTCCCGCAGAGCAGGGAGCCCGATGCGGGACTCGATCCCGGGACCCTGGGATCGACCTGAGCCTAAGGCAGACGCCTAACGACTGAGCCACCCAGGCGCCCCTGTTTTTCTGTTTTTAATGCAACTCATATTTGTCCCTATTATTATTTGTTTCCTTCCTTTTCCTTGCTTTGGATTTAATTTGCTCTTTTTTTCCCCTAGTTTCTTAAGGTGGATGCTTAGTTTATTTATTTGAAATCCATCTTCTTTTCTAACATAAACATTTAATATCTCTAAACTTCCCTCTAAGCACTGCTTTCCTGGCATCCCACAGATTTTGATAAGTTGTATTATTATTTTCCTTCCACTCAAAATATTTATAATTTCCCTTGTGATTTACTTTGTGGCCGAGGGATTATTTAGAAGTATGTTGTTTAATTCCCAAATATTTAGGGGGATTTTGTAAATATCTTTCTGTCATTAATTTGTAGTTTAATTCCGTTATGGACAGAGAACATACTTTGTATGATTTCGATTATTTTAGATTTGTTGAGTTTTGTTATGTGACTCAGGATATGGCCTATGTTGATGGAAGTCCATGTGCACTTGAGAAGAAACTGTATTCTGTTGTTGCACAGAGTACTCTAGAAATGTTAATTAGGTCAAATTGGTTGCACATTGGTTGTTCAGGTCTTCTATATTCTTGGTGATTTCCTGTCTACTTGCTTTATCAGTCATCGAGAGTGGAATGTTGACATCTCTCAGTATAATTTTAGAATTTGTCTGTTTCTGCTTTCACTTCTATCATTTATTTCTTCACATATTTTCTTTTTAAACTAAAGAACATTTGTTTTTCACTATGACTTTATCTCAAGGACGTAACTAAACTGTCCCCACCCTCCCACCCTAACCTGAGGAAGGAGTGGTACAGTGAATGCAATAAAGCCGATATGAACAGTTTGAAGGATTGGAACCAACATTAACTGACAAAGAGCAACTTCTATCTAAATTATCATAAAAATGTTTAATAAAAAAAGCAGGGGAGGAAGGGGGTAATGAGGGAGTAATGAAGGTTTCCTATGGAATAAGATCCTCACATGTCATCAGACACATTCAATCCTGACCATAGTGTGCCAAACGGGAGCCGGATGACTCTAACTTGTGTCACTTCTGGCACAGCATACTCTACGCATCTGTGTTCAAAGCCCATCCCCTGCCCCCTACTGCTGCCAGCTCAGCTATTTAGCAGCCTTTTGGGCCTGCTGACAAAGGGGCATGTGGATCTTCTCTTTAACCCAGTCTCTGTTGTAAGGCTGACATGTCTGTCTGGGTATCAGCTCGGTAAGCAAGGCTGAGGTCTGTCAGATTACCAGTAAGATCAAACAACTGACTGACACCATATGCGACAGAGGGACTATTGCATTCACATGTTCTTCATGCATTTTACAAACGCCTTCCCTGCATTCATTCACAGATTCACAGTCTGCAAAATTCTACCTCTGGCCTCTTGGTAGGCTGTACCAGGAAAACGGTGTGAGACATCACGCCAAACTCTCTTGCTGCAGCCACTGCCCACACACCCTTGCACACCGGCTTAGCCCCAGCACTGCCTGCTTCTTCACGCATTTTCATTCTCTGCCGTTATGTGCATACACATTTAGGATTGTTATGTCTTGCTGAATTGGCCTTCATCACCATATATTATTTCTCTATATCTTTGGTAATTTTCCTTGTTCTGAAAGTATTTGTCTGCTATTAATATAGCTACTCAAGCTTTCCTTCCTAATATAAACAGCTTTATTGAGCTATGATCCATATACCATAAAATTCATTTAAACTATACAATTCAGTGTTTTTTTTAGTATATTCACAGTATGTGAAAACATTGCATAATCAACTTTGTAACACTTCTGTACCCTCAAAAGGAACTCTGTACCCGCTAGCGATCAATACCCATTTCCCTCCTACTCCTCTCTGAGCCCTAATCAACCACTAATCTGCTTTCTGACTCAATAAATTTACCTATTTTTGACACTTCATATAAATGAAATCATACAATTTGTTTTTTGTGTGTGTGTCTGGCTTCTTTCACTTAGCATAATATTTTCAAGAGTCATCCATGTTATAGCATGCATCAGTATTTCATTACTTACTATGGCTAAATAATATTCCCTGGTATGGACATATTTTATTTATCATTTCATCAGTTGATGGACATTTGGTTTGTTACCCCTTTTTGTTTATTCTGAATAATGCTGCTAGAAAAAGTCATGTATAGGTTTTTGGGTGAACATAGGTTTTCATTTCTTTTGGTTACATACCTAGAAATACAATTGCTGGGTCATATGTGTTTAAACTTATGAGTAGTTTTCTTTTCTTTTCTTTTCTTTTTTAAAGATTTTATTTATTTATTTGACAGAAAGAGACAGCGAGAGAGGGAACACAAGCAGAGGGAGTGGGAGAGGGAGAAGCAGGCTTCCCACGGAGCAGGGAGCCCGATGCGGGCCCTGATCCCAGGACCCTGGGATCATGACCTGAGCCGAAGGCAGACGCTTAATGACTGAGCCACCCAGGTGCCCCAGTAGTTTTCTTTTAATTAGTGTTTTCATGATAATATGTTTTTCCATCCTCTAACTTTTAGCCTTTGTATGCCATTGTATTTGAAGTGGATTCTTTGTAGACAGCATATAGTTGGATATTTTAAAAAATTCAATCTGACAATCTCTGTCTTTTAATTCATGTGTTTGACTATTTACATTTAATGTAATTATTGATACTGCTGAATTTAGGTCTAGCAGTTTATTATTTGTTTTTTGTTTGTTTCTCTGTTTTTTGTTTCTCTTTCTCCTTTCCTACCTTCTTCTGGATTATTTGAATATTTTCTTTAGTATGCCCGTTTTAATTTGCTTATGGGCTTTGACTATATTTCTTTGTATTATTTTTAAATGGTTGCTCCATGGATTACAATATACATACCTACCTAGGGTTTTATCCCGTCTACTTACTAATAGTTTACCACTTCAGGTAAAATGTAGAAAACTTATGATCATAGATATTCCTGTCCTTCCCCCTGCTTTGTGTTGTACTTGTCAGAAGTACTTTATCTATATACCTCAAAAACCTCATCAGAGGTTTTTGTTATAGTTTTTCCTTTCAACTGTCATTCATAGTTTAAAGACCTGAAGAAGATTGTTTATTAGATTCACCATTCTGTTGCTCTTCCTTAATTCCTGAAGTTCCTAGTTTCCCTCTGTTATTTTCCTGTCACTTTCTTTCTTAGCATGTCTTTTACTGAAGGTTTATTGGCAGTGAATTCTATTTTTGTTTTATTTAATAATGTCTTTACTTCATTTTTATTTCTGAAGAGTGTTTCTACTCTAGAAGTATGGGTTAATAGTTATTTTCTTTCAGCATTTAAAAAAACATTGTTCCACTGTTTTCTGGTACCCAATGTTTCTGATGAGAAATCTCCAATCTTTTAGATTATGGTTCCCTTATATATAATGTATGCTTTTTCTCTGGCTGCTTCCAATATTTTTTCCTTTTATCTTTGGTTTTAGCAATATGATTATGATATGTCAGGGTGTGGATTTCTTTGGGTTTATCTTCTTTAGGATTTATTGCATTTCTTCAATCTGTACATTATGTCTTTCTCCAAATTAGGGAAGTTTTCTACTCTTGTTTCTTTGAATATTTCTTATGCACCATTTTCTTTCTCTTGTCCTTCTGGTACTCCGATGACATGAATATTAGACCTTTTGATATTTTCCTACAGTTTCCCTGTGTCTCTGTTGATTTTTCAAACCCTTTTTTTTCTCTGTTGTTCAGATAAGATCCTTCCTATTGATCTATTTTAAAAGCTCACTGATTCTTACTCCTGCCATCTATTCTGTAATTGAAATGTGAATTTTTTTTATTTCTGTTGTTGAATTTTTTAGTTTTAAAGTTTCTATTTGATTCTTTTTTATTGCTTCTATTTCTTTGCTGAGAACTTCTGTCTTCACTCTGTTCTGAGTACTCCCCCTCACTTCATGAAGCATGATTTTATTAGCTGCTGGAAAGGCTGTAATAATTCCAACATCTGGGTCATCTTGGGTTTGAGTTGTTGAGATTTTCTTGATTCTTTGTATGTCAAAGCATTTTGGATTGTATCCTGTACATTTTGAATATCATGTTACAAAACTCTGGTTCTTGCTAAATTCCTCTGGAGAATATTTCTTTTTCTGTTTTAGCAGGTTCCCAATCTGGTTAAGTTCGGACTGCAAAGTACTGACCTACCTTCTGTGGGCGGTGGTTCTGAGTTTGTTTTGTTTCCAAAGCCTCTATAGCATAAATCTTGTCACTTCACATGCACACCGGCCACTGGCCAATCTGGGACACCAGTAGCCGGCCGCACCATGGTTCAGTTCTCAAAGACTTTGCTGTGTGCTGTCAGTCAGTGATGCACATGTGCAGCTTGGAGTGAACATAGGGTTTTATCCACAGCTTTAAATGGTCCCTTTCTCTAGATCCCTCCTCCCCTGAGGTCCCCTTTTCTAGAAGGAGAGGGCTTAGCCTTCTTGCACTATTGCACAGTTCTGGCCTTAGGGTAAAGCAGAAAGAAGAAAGAGAAGAGACTTTGGACTGCCAGGGTCCTCTTTCCTGGCAACTCTGGCCAGAAGGAAGGGTTTTCCCTCAGTTTCGGTTGTCTGCAGTCTCCCATAGGCACAGACACTACCACGGGAGAGCAGATCCATGATGGGCGCTGCTTTAGGATAGGGGCAGGACAGTGAAAAGAAAAGAGCAGAAAGGGGGTCTTCCCCATTCTTTGTTCCTCAGGACCCCCCTTTCCCAGTCCTTAGAGCAGAAAGAGAGTGTTTGTCTTGGAGCGTTTTCCTGTCCACATCCAACTATGTAGTTCTAGGATTTGGGCTTCCCTATAATAAGGTCTGGAAATAAGGAGGGAAGAAACTCAGGAAGCTCATCCCCCTATTGGTTGTTCTTCAAATTTTTAAATCTGCGCTCCCCTCCCCCACCTCCACGGAATCCACCTGCTGTCACTGACTTGTTGGGGTTCCCACGTAGTTGCTTCAGGCGTCTGTTCAGGGTTTGGTTGTGCTGAGAGGGAGGAAGGATGGGGTTTTTCCTGGCTTGGGGTCCCAGGAAATGTGTGAATGTCTGAACTGTGTGCATAACGAGGCAGGAGTAGATGGACCAGGGATAAATTAAGAATGCAGAAATGACCTCACATAGCAAATGAGGACTGTCAGAGGAAGCATTTTAAGTCAGTGGGAGGAAAGTAAGATTATGAGACTACTGGCTGGACATTTGGGCTAAAAAAGTGGGAACCACACCCAACTTCTTATATCAAAATAAATTTAGGAGAGAATGGACTATTTACATGTGAAACACAGACACAGAACTAGTTGAGGAGAATTGGGGTGAATTTTTATAATCTTGTGGTGGGGGGATCTTTTATGACCATGACACGAAGTCTAGAAGCACTAACTAAAAGCTTCATGGATCTGATTCCCTGAGAATTAAAAAGCTCTATAGAGAAAAGCAAACGAAAATGCCATTAACAAAGTTAAAACGACAAGCTGAGAAAGCATGTTTGCAATACGTGACAAAGAATAAAGTTCTATTTTTAAAAACCTACAAATTAATAAAGAACAAGGTCAAAGTGAGCAAAGGAAATGAACAGGGAATTCAAATAAGAAGACATGAAATTGCCTGTAATTATAGTTTGTGAAAACACGATATATTTTGCCCACCTTGCTACTGCTCAGGAAGAGGCAAATTACAGTAGCAGGATGCCTGCTGTTTGTCAGATTGTCGCATAGCAATGGCCCGTGTTGGTCAGGGTGCAAGGTAATGGGGACCTTGTGCACCATCAGCGGGAGCATAAAATGTCCACAATTTGGGAAAATGTTCAAAAACTTCAAGTGCATATTCTTCCACACAGTAATCAAGATCTAGAAACTTCTGGGAGGTACCCGGACATGTTCACAAAGTCAAATGGGCAAGGATGACCACTGCAACATCGTTTATTGTAGGGACGAACTGGAAGCAACTGAAATTGTCCAATACGGGGGCGGCCGGTTAGACAAACTACGGTTTTACCCACACCTTGGGGCAGCTACCAGCTTTTGAAAAGGGTGCCATAGCTGTAACTCTACTTTTTTTTTTTTAAGATTTTATTTATTTATTTGACAGAGAGAGACACAGCGAGAGAGGGAACACAAGCAGGGGGAGAGGGAGAAGCAGGTCTCCTGCCGAGCAGGGAGCCCGATGCGGGGCTCGATCCCAGGACCCTGGGATCATGACCTGAGCCGAAGGCAGACGCTTAACCATCTGAGCCCCCCAGGCGCCCAATTTTTTATTTCTTTAAGTAATCTCTACATCTGACGTGGGGCTCAAACTCACGACTCATAGATCAAGAGTCTCATGCTCCACTGACGGAGGCAGCTAGGCACCCCTCCCCAAATTTTATTTACTTTTTTTTTTTTTTTTACAGAAAATGCTTTTAACTCTCCCACAGAAGGCAAAATATATTTACATCTGATTTTTTTTTTTTTTTTGCACGAGTTCAAGGAAATAGCAACTTCATTTTCTCCCCATTCTCCGTTCCTTGGTTAGCTGCTGACTCAACATGTCAGAATTGGAAAGTTTTTGTTTTCATAAGGTTAATGTTTATCATTTAAAGAGTACAGCTTATCTATTTTTCCCTATTGCTGAATATGTCTTTGAACTTTTTTGTTTGGTAAAATATACACAACATAAAATGTCCCATTTTTAGCCATTTTGAAGTGTGCAGCTCAGTGGCATTCAGCACACTCACACTGCCATGCAGCTGTCCCCACCATCCGTCTCCGGAACTTTCTCGTCTTACCAAACTGAGGCTCTGTCCCCATGAAACAGCAGCTGCCCTCCCCTCCCCCAGCCCTCGTAACCACCATCTGCCTTCTGAATCTATGGATTTGACTATTGTGTATTCCTTGTCCACGTGGACCCAGACAGCACTTGTCCTTCTGTGTCTGGTTTCTTTCTAGCTCCTCCGTGCTGTAGCATGAATCATAACTGCATTCTTTTTTAAGGCTGAATAATATTCCATCAAATGGGTGGACAACCTTTTGTCTGCTCATCTGCCGACGGACGTTTGCACGATTTCTGCTTTGGGCTGCTATGAGCACGCATGTACAGATGTGATGATCGATTTTTAAAAGGCATAAACCCAAGAAAGATGCAGTGTATGGGGGGAGTGGAGGAATGAGGGACAGGTCAGGGGTCCCAAGCGCCCCTTTTCTATTCAAAGCAGAGGATGGACTCAGGCATGTGCACCTAGAGATGCTGGGAGGGAAAAAACTTTAATAAAAATGAAAATATGCAAAAGCTTGATGGCAGAGCTAAACTTTTGTAATCAAAGAATTTTGGTTCATTTCCAACGTAAGAAAAATGATAACCTGCTCGTCAAGATCTCAGGAACTTGAGTGGAGCATTTTACCTTTTCCCGACCCACAGTCACCCCTGTTGGGTCGTGTGACTCAGAAGGAAGCACATTCTCCCGGGTCACGCTCAGCCTATCCTGGGATGTGCAGGAAGGAACCTAGTTCCTTGCTGGAGCCACAGTCCATGTCAGCGAGGTCAGCATCTTTAGAGCAAGATTTTTTGAGAAGTAACAAAGAGCGTCACATGTTTTTACCAAAAACAAGTATAGAATGGATTTCAAAACATGACCCTGGAGATTTCCCCACCAACACTATTCAACCGTCCTCAACCTATACCTCCAGGAGCAATCCCAGGAGGTCTTCTGGGAGGTGGTGTGCTCGGCAGGTCTTTGCATTCTTGATGACAGGCTCAGCGATTATAATAACAGCTTTTCTGAAAGGGGAATTTAGAACCTGGCATTCTCGACACAACGAACACTGAATTGCAAATGGATTAAAATTTTCTAAGAGGGAGTACACATGGAATACAAATTGAAGGGGGACACTAGGGAGTGTAAAATATGACAATGTTGCGGGTTAGTAGGAAGAGGAAGATGGATGAACAGTAAGTGATTTTGAGGGACCACGTCCTTAGCTCACCTCTTCCAGAATGGTTGCACGTACCCCTCAGTTTCTCCTGGTGTTGGGATGACCCCTGACCCCCCAGTCCCCCGCAGGGCTGACCTTCAGGGCAGGTGGAGGGCCTGCATGCTGCTGTGTCCAACACCTGCTTAGAACCCAGGCTTCTGCTGCCCTCTCTGATCCACGGTGGACTGAAGACGCAGCACGGGCCCCTTCAGAGAGTCGATCGGACAGATCTTGGGTGAACTTATATAAAGATAACCGTGGCTTAGAGAAGGCACTTATAAAATTTGATCACGTTTTGGGGATCATAACCTTTCTTTACTTATATCTTTGGATATCCTGCAGAAGGAGACCAAGAACCAGACATCCCTAACAACTGTGCTACCACCCACGTGGTTTCTGGGCTTATCAGCGCCCGTTCCTAGGGCAGATGTGGGGGGCAATGAGAGGTCTCCCAGGACCTCAAAATACTTCCCTAAGTCCCTCAGCCTGTTGTCTTGTCCGTATTTGAAGACTTTGTTTGGTTCAGGGCATTTAGCCTCGCTGAAAAGGCAGACTTTGTGGTTGTTTGGGAGGGCAGCCCCCTGGGCAGTAGGTCAGGGGCTTTGGACTTCTGCCCATCCCCGCCCTGTCCCCCTCGCCCTCTGACGCTGACCACTCTACTTCTCTGAGGCTTGGCTGGGATGCAATGTGACCCCCATGCCAAATTTAAAATTTTCTAGAAGCTACATTAAAGAAGTAAAAAGAAAGAGGTGAAACTAATTTTAATAGTATTTTTTCATTTCACCCAATTGATGTATGTAATCAGTATAAAAGTTATTGATGAGATTGTTCACGTTCTTTTTTCTTTTTTTCTTAAGATTTTTTTTTTTTTTTTAACAGAGAGAGAGACAGCAAGAGAGGGAACACAAGCAGGGGGAGTGGGAGAGGGAGAAGCAGGCTTCCTGTTGAGCAGGGAGCCCGATGTGGGACTCCATCCCAGGACCCTGGGATCATGACCTGAGCCAAAGGCAGACGCTTAACAGCTGAGCCACCCAGGCGCCCACGTTCTTTTTTCTTGAACGAAGTCTCCAAACCCTGGTGTATTTTATACCTACAGAGCATCTCCATTCACAGCAGCTGCATCTCCAGGGCTCAGGGGCCACACGTGGCTTGTGGGCGCTCTACTGAAGGGGGTGGGAGCATCCAGTAACTGGTCCTGGGGGGCTCTGTCCGCTGCTTCCTCTCTCTGTGACTCTTCGGGGCCAGAGGCCACGCATTGGCCCACTCCCAATGGCACAGAGGTTGTGTCAGCTTCCTTCTGCCATGCCACCGGCTGCCACGGATTGGTGGTTTCCAGCAACAGCCATTTGTCATCTTACAGTTCTGTAAGTCAGACGTCCATGTGGACTCAGCCGGGTCCTCTGCTCAGGGCCTCAGAGGCTGCCCTCGTGGGGCCGGCTGGGCTACATTCTCCTCCTGAGGCTCGACCGGGTAGGCTCTGCCTCCAAGCTCACTCGGGCTCTTGGCAGAATTCAGGTCCTTGTAGATGTGGGACTGAGGTTCTCCATTTCCTTGCTGGATGTCATCCGGGGGACCAGGCTTCACTCCTGGAGGCCACCCACCTTCCAACTCATGCTTTGCATGTGGCCCCTCAGGCTTTCACTCTGACTTCCCCTTCTGCTATCAGCTTTTAAGGGGCTCATGTGAGTAGATTCAACTCACCAGATAATCTTCCTTTTGATTCACTCAAGTCAACTGATTAGTAATCTTAATTACAAAATCCATTTTGTCATGTAACACATATAATCAGGGCATGACGTCCCGTGGCCTGCATAGCCCCGGGGGATTAGGGCAGGAAGTCTTGGGGGCCGTTTTCAGGGGCGGTGACCTCGTTTCTACAAGTTGAGGTGGATGGAAGCACGAGGCTCTGTCAGGCTCTCCTGCTTACCTGGCCTGGACATCCCAGCAAGGTTGGCGGGGCAGGTGGAGGCCATGGCTCTGTAGATTGCATACGTCTGTCTGATCTAGGGCTGATTCTGGGACTTCTCTCTTTTTCTCTGAATAATCTTCCCAAGCATTTGACCAAGGGCAACTGGTCACCCGTTTTCCCGCCCAAGTCTACAGATCAGGGGACACTGTGGTCTGATGCTAACACTTTTGGTCCTTTTGGGTTTCTGAGGTTGAATGCGGTGGTGATTTTAGAGCAACATTCTCTTGAATGTTTTGGAAGAAAAACGATCTTTGTGGAAAGACGGGTCATCGCAGTCTTTCTTCCCCCAGCTATGAGGAGTGGGTCCCATCGTGAGCAGAGCAGGCTCCCTGCAGGCCCAGCTCGGGGCTGAGCAGACCCTGTGTTGGAGGACCCACTGGGGCGCTTGGAAAGCCTATCCCCTGAGATACACGTGCTGGGAGGCTCTCCTGCCCTTTACAAGCAAGTTAAGGGGAAGGTGTGTCACAGAAATGTGTGTTTCTTTCTCCCTACTAAAAGTCATTGTTTGAGGCTTCACATAGGTCACTAGGCCTTGAAGTCCAGCCTGAATGTCCTGGGCACGAGGCCTCCGGATACGACTGCATCTGTGGCAGAACGTATGCATTTGCCAGAATGGGCTCGAGTGACAGGTGGCCCCTCCCTGGCCAGTGGCTATTCTCAAGGCATTCTGGTACATGGGAGTTCTAAATCAGCATGCTTACCTGATAGGAACCAACACCAATACATTCTCCAGTGAGAGCCATAGAATTTCTCCTTGTTCCTCACCTGGGACTCATGGGGTCCAGAGAGCAATGGGCACCTCAGTAGGATTGGCTTCTTTGTCAACCCTATACCTTGCATTCTATGCCTTTCATAAACATTATTCCTGACAGGGCCCATCAGGCCTCACCAGATTGCCGTCTGTACGAGTGTCCTGGGGCCGCCGTAACAAATTGCCAAAAACTGGGTGGCTGAAAACAACAGAAGCTTGTTTTTTCACACCTTCTGGAGGCCAGAAGTCTGAAATCAAAGTGTGGGCAGGCTTTGGAGGAGATCCTGCTCTGTGCCCGTCTCCCAGCCTCTGGTGGCTGCCGGCGACCCTGGGTGTTTGTTGCTCGGGCTGTGTCCCTCGGGCTGCGTCCCTCGGATGTCTGCCTCCCTCGGATGTCTGCCTCTGTCTGCATGCGGCCTGTCCCCGGACGCCCGTGTCCTCTGTTCTGATAAAGATACCTTCAATCCTGGATAATCTCCTCTTGAGAGCCATAATTTAGTTACAGCCACAAAGACCCCTTTTCCCAATAAGGTCACATTCCCCAGCCCTGGGTCTTAGGGTGTGGACGTATCTCTTTGGAGGGGTCACTGTTCAACCCACCGTGGAGTCCATGACACAAAAACGGTTAAGAATCCTTGTGATCTTTCTAGAGGATGACTGATCTCTCCTGTCAAAACTTCACCTTTTAATGATTTTGGCTGTTGTAAACGTGCTTGCATTCCTGACTTGCAAACTGAAAATAATGATGGTTCCCCAGACCCCCTACCCTCCTTAAACAGCTTCTGAACATGATCAAGTTACAGCGGGGATGGAAAAGGGCGCCTTTTCCCTTATTTTACGCTAAAAAATGGTCTAATCAGGAAAGCACTGGATGGAGATGACTTGACGTCTCTCCTAAGTACATTCGACAGCATGACACGCGCTAACTGCTTTTTGGCCAGGAGGAAACTCCCGCCGGGCTTGGGGTGGCCCTTCTCAGCTTTGGGCTCAGTCTCAAGTTCGACACCCACATCCCCTGCCCCCTGCCACTTCTCCTGAGACACTGGAAACCACTGTGGGGTCACAGCTGGCTGGGCGCCCTGTCCTTTACAAACCACTTTCTCCCACATGACTCCGTGGGACCGCCGTGATGGTTCTCCTCCTGCTCACATGGCCCCTTGCCCTGCTCTTCTGCTCTCAGCTTAAATGTCACCTCCTCGGAGCTGCCCGGCCACTCTTTCTGCCCCGAGGTCCCTTGCATTTTCTCTTCTCTTTTTCCTCCTTTGTCCTTTCCTGATGATGTCTGCATGGCAAGGAGACAGGCAACCTCAATGCCTTTGAATGACATAATTTTTAAATTTCCTCCAGTCAAAACCAGAAGAGAGAAGTGGAAAACGCTGGGTGAAAACCGTGTCATTCGATCGCTTAGGATATGCGTGCAGTGAAATTTGGGTGATTTTAGTTTGGACGTGCAATGATAATTTTTCTGAAATAGCACAGGAGCTAAACATTGACCCTGATCCTGAGCTGGAAACGTTTCCATCCCCGGGCCCACCACTGCTGTTTTGAGCTGGTTTCTCCTCGTGTCTTCTTCTTCTCCTTTTTTTTTTTTTTTTAAGATTTTTTAAATTTATTCATTTGAGACACAGAGATACAGAGAGAGAGAGAGAGAACATGAGTGGGGAGGGGGGAGAAGCAGGCCCCCCGCCGAGCAGGGAGCCCGATGTGGGGCTCGATCCCAGGACCCTGGGATCATGACCTGAGCCGAAGGCAGATGCTTAACGACTGAGCCACCCAGGTGCCCCTCCTCATGTCTTCTTCTTGACTCGGAACTCACATGCCGTCAAACCCACCATTTTAAAGTGTACAGTTCAGTGGATTTTAGTACGTTCACAAGTGACATTTGGGATGCTTGGCTATTGCAGAGGCGAACAGTTCAAAAAATTTTTTTTCCCAGTGTGGAATTTGTGCAGTGTTTATTAAGGTATTGAAAGCACATTAAAAAACCTCGGGGCCATAAACACTGAGTGTTTTCTTTGTGGCGTCTGGTTCGGGGGCTACGGGAGAGGGACGGGACAGTGGTAGAGGCCGAGGCCCCGCTGGACGGCTCAGGGAAGCTGGGAGCCAAGGAAAGGAGAACTGGCTTTCTGGAAACCCCCAGGTTCACGGTCAGGGAGCCCAACCACCCACGGAAAACTTTTCTGAATGACACAATGAATTCTTTTATCCTGTCGCCAACCTGAGATGCAGATGCCCACAGAGCCCGCCACACCACGGCCTTCCCAGGGGCCAGCTGTGTCACAGCTCGTCATGCGGGATCTGGTGCAGAGAGCCCATCTCTGCACGGTTCCCCCCCTTCCTGCCATGTCCCTTCCTCTCCCGTCTGTAACCTGGACTCCAGTTCTCTGGCACCAACACTGTCCCCCGGCCACGCCCGACAGGCCCATGGTCTGCTCCTTAGACACTGGAGGCAACACAGTCCAAGATGAAGCCAGGCTTTCTGCCTCCCCAGGGGCCCCTGGCAGGAGTCTTCTCCCACTCGGGTCTTTCCTTCCTCTACCTATAACAAGCCTTTCTCAACCTTTAAGTCCTATTTCAAATGTGGCTTCTTCCATGAAGTCTTTCTTGATTGCTCCAATTCGGTGAATTTGATGCAGCAGGTAAGCTCTTCTTCCTTCACTTCAGAGAACCGCGTCTCCTTCTCCTGTTTGCTGGCTGGCCCACCTTGTGTGCCTCACTGCCTCTAGGTTTCTGCATGTGGCCATTGGGGGTGCCGGTGTTCAGCCTGTCCCCCTGCCAGACCACCGAGGAGCTCCAGCCAGCAGCCTGTGAGAAGGAGCGCCATCAACTTTACCAGAGTGCGCTGCGTGTGTGCATTGCTGTCTTTCCCCTGGACTCCCATGTGCCGGCCCCTCCTGGGTCCTAACCTAACACATTTTGCTTTGAATTATAGTGATTGTGCACCTGTCCAGTCGTGCCTGCTAGAGAGGCCCCAGGCTTCCTGAGAGAGGAGATTATGGTTCCCTTCTTTATTCCTCTTGATGATTTAGTCTATGCCATATGTGTGCGTTTTCTAAACACGTTAAAAAGTCAGTCTTGGATCGGGGCGCCTGGGTGGCTCAGTCGGTTGAGCGACTGCCTTCGGCTCAGGTCATGATCCTGGGGTCCCGGGATTGAGTCCCGCATCGGGCTCCCCGCTTGGCGGGGAGTCTGCTTCTCCCTCTGACCCTCTTCCCTCTCGTGCTTTCTAGCTCTCATTCTCTCTCTCAAATAAATAAATAAATAAAATCTAAAAAAAAAAAAAAGTCAGTCCTGGATCAAGGAACAACGTGGAACGTCCTCCCTGTCCTAGCTGGGCCGTGTCTGCGTTCCCGCGTGAGCACTTGGATTCTTGCCTGACTCTTCCCACCTGGTGCCCATCTCTGGATCTGTCCTTGTGATTTCTGCTTCTAGCGTAAGCTGTTCTCGCTGCTGGCTCTCACTCCCAGACGCCTCCTCGGTCACACGTCACGTTGCCACACCTGCGGGGCAGTTTCGGGGCTGACCGCATGGCTTCCTGACTTTCAGTCTCTACTTGGGTTGCCATCATGTCCCCTCAGTCCCTGCTCCGTGACAGGACTGGGCAGCGGGCAGGGCACACCCTCTGTATCGCTGGGCAACACCATCTTGGCTCCTCTCTGTGATGTTGTGTTTTCCAATCCATGAACATGGTATGGTCTCCACTCAGCTGTGTTCACTTCCAATAACAAGGTACTTTCTGGTTCATAGACGGTCCCCTCTCTCTGTGTCCTCACATGGTGGAGGGGCAAGGGTCTCTCTCGAGCCTTTCATACGGGCACAAACCCCATTCACAGAGGCTCTGTCTTCATGACCTAACTACCCCCAAAGGGGTCAGGCTTCAACATATGAATATTGGGGGACATGCATTCACGGAAGTTCGTGTGCCAAGACAGTAAATAACCCAAATCAAGCAGCAAATGAGGGGGTAAATGCATAAGGACAGTCTGTGGGGGAAAGAAGTGTGGCACCCATTGCTCGAGAGGGTGACACACTTGTTCACCATGGGGGAGTCTCAGCACGCATCAGCAGCACCCACCGTCTCTCCAGAGACCTACGTCCTGGGATGAGACAGGTTTTCCATTTACTCATACCCAAGAAAGAGTCCCTGTAAATTATTCTATGAAGAGATAGTCCCAAACGCTTGGCACTGCCCTGAGAGCAGCCCCAAGAGTTGGAGGCGAGCAGAAGAGGGTGTGCGCAGCTCCGAGGCTTGGTGTGAACTTGTGTCACCCTCACACAAATGAGGCCTTCGTGCCCGCTCCTGGGGCAGAGGGGAAACAGGTGTTGTTTGCACACATCTCTAGCTTGGCTCGCAAGCGATGATGCATCTATTTCATGAGTGGGTGACAGAGAGAGCTCAGAGCTCAGAGCAAGGAGAAGGCTGTCAGGAAGGAAATGACTATCTTGTACAGAAATTTCAGCCATTTGTGTCCTCTCCCAGGTGCCTCCCCACCAAGTTCCCGGTTGGCCTGTGTTGGAGCTTTAGCCTGGCTCTGCCCAGAGAAATGAGGCCTGGAGATCAGGAAGAAACTGGAGCGCCCGGCTAGTTCAAACCTTTACTCTTCCACAAGGGGAGACAGAGGCGTGCATTCTACTCCCTGCCCCTGCCCCAGCTGCACCTGCGTTCCCGAGCAAAGCAACATGGAGGAGTGGGAAGAGCCTTGGGCTTGAGGTTCAAGAGCCCTCGGCCTCCCTGAGCCTCACCATCCCCATCTACCAAATGGGGACAATCAGACCTGGCCCACAGCGCTGTTTGGAGAACCACGTGAGAAGGTCTGAGAGCAAGGGTTTGGTAAAAGAGAAAGCAAATTGCAGATTGAAGTTGCTGCTGCCGGTCTCACTCAGGTCCGCACACCGTCCAGCCCTCCCTCTTCGCTTCTGGGATGGAGTTCCGTAAGGCAGCAGTGGCCCCCGGGGGGGGGGTCCCTGTGCTGCGCCCCGGCCTTGGGAACCAGCTCTGCCTTGTCTCTTCTTTGCGCCCCTCCTTTGTCGCCCGTTATGTGGTACATCACTGACAACCATGTGATTACAGCAAAACAGGTCACGACCCGGTATAGATTTAACTGCCTCCGGTCACGAAATACTCAGCAAACACCTGTTAGTAACAATGAAGGTGAACTGGAATTGCGATCTTTTGTTTATTTATTTATTTAAGTAAACTCTACCCCCAGCATGGGGCTTGAACTCACAACCCTGAGATCACGAGTCTCATGCTCTCCCAACAGAGCCAGCCAGGCGCCCCTGGAATCACCATCTTAAACTCGCAAGGGACCCGGGCGTTTAGGATCAAGCAATGCTCTCCCGATGACACAGGAGGACTTCCCCCCAAAACCAGCCACAGCGCAGGACGCACCTGTTCCCTCCACGGTCCCGGGGAGAGGCAGCTCCCCACCTCACCCGTGGGCTTGTCATCCCATGTTCCGAGGGATGGTGAGGGCACAGCCCATCCTTCAGGGGACTGAAGTAAACATGGCAGCAGATCCTGCTGGTGCACAATCCCCATGGGCCACAGAAGTACCAAAGGCAGGCTGTTGACCCACGGAGACTGTTGTGAAGTCTTCAGCCCCGTCTCATAGGACCAGTGTGAGGATGGGGTTTGGGTGCACTGTTTTAAAGTCTCTTTGAATCCTCAGAACCTGTGTTTCTAATTAGAAGTCAGTAATTACTGTTGTACTATTTTTTTCCCTTGTGCTTAACACTGTATGTTTATCAGAGAGCTATTTGTTGCAAGTCAGCAGGGGTAACTTGGAGACGGGGATGGATAACAGGTACTCTCATTATTTATGTTGAGCGGGCGGGGTCCCAGCCCCACCCTGAATGTACTAGGTGCCTTGTGTTACTTATGCATATTAAAATTTAAGGACATTCATCTATTCATCTACGGTACATGTCAGAATCCATAGTTTTGGTAAACCAGTATTTCCTAGCAATAGCCCCAGATGTTAAGGTATTTTTGATCTGTCATTAGACCCTTTTACTCCAAAAAACTGTTTTTCAGGACTGTTTCAAGCTCTTTCACTAGTAATCAGTATGAGTATAAAGTTTATATTTGAAAGGCAAAAAAAAAAATTATCCAATTGCTTAATGCAATTCTTTACATTAAACTTTTATATGCTTTGCTTCCCATCCCTCCTTTGAAGGAGGGTTATGAATTAGGTACATGGCACATTTTTCAAGGATTGAATAAACTTCCAATAAGTGAATGAACAATGCATTTAGAAGTAATGAATTGTAGGATGTAAAACAGACTTATCTCGGATTTTTATTTGTCATCCTTTCAGGGTAAAGAAATAAATTGGGGTCAATATTAGTGATGCAGTTTTTAGAATGTTGGTGAGGTTGCTGGGGTCGTCTTGGGTGCAAAAGGTGGTTTTATAAAAGCAAGGGGCCAGAACCTGTGGGCAGAAGGAGCTGCTGTTCCGGCATAGTGAGGAGCAACTGATTAAATACTTTGGGGTGGTGGGAGGTAAAGATAAGGGAAGTTCCAGAAGGATTTTCATATGCTAAAGGAGACTCACTGGATACCGGAGGCCTGGCTATTGTCAAGCTAAGGTTGTTTTTCCATTTAGCAAAGCATTAACATTAAGACAGTCGGGAGCTTCCTGGAGGAAACTTATACTCTGCCTGCCTCAACTATTTGTCAATGGGCTGCCGGTTATAAGGACATTTAATTTTATCTACATTTCCTTCTGCCTTTGTTTCCCACATCATTAGCAACTCACAAATAATCATCTAAATCCACCTTGAACAAATAGAGCAATGGATTCAGTTACTAGGGAAACTGCATGAAAGGACCTGGGGTCAAAGTTCACATCTCTAGCGCAGAGGATTTTTATCCGGTTTCTGGATATTTCCTTCCCCAAGGCCCTTGAGTCAGCCCTGACCTGCCACCTCAAAGAAAGCCCCCTTTTATTGGAAGACAGCCTCTTATGAAAAAGCCGACCCCCTATGTACCCGCACACACGCGTACACACACACCCTGTGCGTTCAACTACCTGACAAACTGGCCATCTGTTTGGTGTTGCGTCAACTAATGAATGAATCTGTCCCTTATCTGGCTGGATAACTGCCAACTTTCTACTCCAGGTCGGCTTTCCCAGGCGGATCCCTTACTTCCTGCAGCTGCGGCCCAGTGCGGCCCCCGCATGCAGCCCGGCCTTCCTTCTGACCTCGCCAAGGGTCCATCAGGGGTCTGCACTTGAGCCAACATCCCTGTCACTTGCCCGCAGCTCGTCAGCTGCCCTTTGGCACTGTATTCATTTTTCGTACAAACCTTAAATACAGCAGGATGGATAATCCGTATGTACACACCCCCCAGATCAAGATGCAGAACATTCCAGCCCCAGGAAGGCTCCCCGCTGATTCACCCCAGCCAGTTCCCGCGCAGCCCCCTTCCCCAGCCCCCAGAGGTAACTTCTGTTCCCACCTCTGTCGCCTTAGTTCTGCGTGTTCTTGACCTCGGACAAATGAAAGCAGACTCCCGGCTATGCTTCACTCGTCTGTGAGCTTCATCCTTGCTGTGGAGCATGGTGTTGCTTTGTTCTCTCTCACTATTGTGTGGTATTTCATCGCACGCACAGAGGCTGCTCCCGGCTCACATTGGGGTTATTCTGAATAAAGCTGCAATGGAGTTTCTTGTATGTGTGTTTTGGTGGATGTGCTCCCTGCCCTCATTTCTCTTGGGGACATATTTAGGAGTGGAATTTCTGGGAATAGTGTAGGTATAGGCTCAACCTATGTTTTCCAAAGTGATTGTAGCAGTTTGCACTCCTGCCGGCCAAGTGTGAACCTTCTCATCATTCCACACCTCTACCAGCATTTGGTATCGTCAGTCTTTTCATTTTAGCCATGCCGGTGGGTATGTAGTGGTATCTTACTCTGGGTTTTTTTTGTTTTTAAAGATTTTACTTATTTATTTGAGAGAGAGGGAGAGCACAAGGTGGGGGGTTGGGCAGAGGAGAAGCAGACTCCCGGCTGAGCAGGGAGCCCGATGCGGGGCTCGATCCCAGGACCCCCGGGATCATGACCTGAGCCGAAGGCAGACGCTCAACTGACTGAGCCACCCAGGCGCCCCTTACTGCGGTTTTCAATTTGCATTTCCCATGATCTCGATCACCCTATCATGCGTTTTCTGGCTCTTTGGTTAGCGCAGTGGTTGCGTCTTTCGGTAGACACAAGCCTGGAAACTCAGAGTGCGAACATGACTTCATACGTTAAGGGGATTTAATTTCGATAGTCTTAGAAGGACTGATTCAAATTTCAAATTCAGCGTCTGTTTCACGCCCACAGAAACCACTTCAGGGACATCAAGGATCTCTCTCAGCCCAGCAGCTCCGTGCATGTAAGTCACATTTCTATGACAAAGCCTTGAGCACTCGCCCGGGCTCAGGGATGGGACCACGTGGCATGTAAACACAGCCCTAGAGACAAGTCGGAGCAGCATGCAATCCCAGTGCCCGCCACCCACCGGGGTAGAGCAGTGCTCGGTGCCCCCTGGATGGGTCCTGGAGTCCAGCACCCACCCGCCCAGGCTGCGTAGACTACATTTCTGCCACAGCCGTTGCTCCTGTTTTCTTCGAAAACAGCCAGTGATATCTGGCGGCACAGTCCGCAGCCCCTGCTGGGGGTGGAGATGCCATCTGCCTTTCTCCTTCTGGGGCATCTCACTTCTTTATAGCCAGCATATAAGTCATTTCTTGAAAAAGGGTGTGGTGAGCCTCTCCCAACGTGGTGGCGCTCTTCACGCTGACTGGTAAAGACCATGAACTCTTAATTTTAGTGACGTCCGGCGCGTCTTGCTTTTCTTTCATGGTTGTTGCTTTCGCCGTCCTGTTTAAGGAATCTTTGCCCCCTCACTGCTTTCTTGATGGTGAGGTTATTTTTTGGCGTGTGCCTGTGCTGTGTTTCTGACCCATGGCCTGCCCCTCACTCCACCCCACACGCGCACGGCGCATTCTCTAGAGCCTTCCTTATCTAGCCGCCCAGATGAGCGCTCTGCAGACTGGCAGGTCTATTCCTGTGTCCTGTTCCTCCGCCTGCTTATCTGGAGCTCTCTGGCTGCCCATCCACGGTTGCAGCATTACCACCATGGCTCACAATGAGCCAACCTTCTCTGATTTGGCGCTGCTGCCCTCAGAGGAGCGCGATCCAGTTATGACGTGGATGTGGTCTTAAGCAGAAAATTCAAGTTAGAGTCAGTATGACATCTCAAAAGGGATCAATTCTGTTAGAGTTGTCATGTGTTGGTCTCGTCGTGGAAATATGCAATCAGGAAAAAATGCCAAACGGTACCTGTTTCCTCTGCCCAGAGCTGTCCTTGGGGGGGGGGCACTGGAGTCAAGCTCGGGAAGACAGAGAAACGAGGGGTGCACGTCGGGATCCATGTGGCCGACAGATGCAGCTCTTCCTCCCGGGAAGCCTGCATCCCACCTGCCTTCACTCCCAGCGTCCTGTGAATGCTGGGCCCCTGGGAAGCAGGAGCAAGCACAGCTCAGACTCGTTAACAAGTAGACAGGGGCGGCTCATGGCAGGTTGGTAGAGCCACCAGGCACCTTTGGAACACGTGTGGAGCTTCTGTTCGTCAATAAACCCCTCAGAATTAAGAGTGTGGGCAGAAGGGAGTTCACGCAGCAGGGCTGAAACCGTGGTCCCCAGAAAGGCCTGCTGGCCAGGTCAGCCCGCAGCTGGAGTCTGGGAGTGTGGATTTAGGGAGGGTCCCCCCACCCCCAACTCCCAGCACTGATAAGAGTGGCACCTGGTGCCAACACTATGCAAACAATGTGGTTGCTGCAGAACACCTGCTTTCCTCCTGGAACTCTGGGCTTTGGGTCCAGGCTAGACAGAGGACGATGCTTACGTGACCAGCCCTCAGGAAAGCCCTGGGTGCTCCGTCCCTAGCGCGCATCCCTGGTGGACAACACATCACACATGCTGTCACAACGCACTGTTGTGAGGGGGGATTGAGCATGTCCTGTGTGACCCCCGACAGAGGGCTCTGGAAGCCGGCGCCTGCTCCCCCAGACTTTGCCTGCATGCCTGTCCCTTTGCTGATCTTGCTTTGGGTCCTCTCCTTCTAATACACCATGGCCATGAGTACAACTCCGTGGTGAGTCACAGTGAACTCACACGTGTCTATTTAAGGCACCCCTCATTCAGTGCTGTGCTAAGTAGGGGTGCTAACCCAGAATAAGATTTTATGCTTTATCTTAAGGAGAATTCAGTGAAATCATTCATAAATGTGTACATCAGGTCCCAAATTATGTTATAAAGATTTCAGTGTGGCTGGAGTCGTCCATGTGCTTAAAATGAGGGTCAAAGGTTGGAGGAAGAAAAAAATTAGGCTTGAGTTGGATCTTACAGATGGCGTGGCAGGCAGAATAATGGCCCCAGAGACACCTGCGTCCTAATCTGTGGCACCCAGGAATGTGTCACTTTACCGGCAAAGGGAAATTATGGCTGCAGATGGAACTGAAGTTGCTAATCAGCTGGCCTTAGGTAGGGAGAGCGTCCTGGATTATGCAGGTGGGAGATGCATGTACGCCCTGCGTAGTCACAGGGTACTTAAATGTGGGAGAGGGATGTCTTAGTTTGTTCGGGCAGCTATGACAAAATACCTACACTGGGTGGCTGGTAAAGAGCACACATTTGTCTCTCACAGTTCCGAGGTTGGGAAGTCCATGATGAAGATGCTGGCAGATTTGGAGTCTGGTGAGGCCCCACTTCCTAGACAGCTGCCTGCGCTGTGTCCTCCCACGGTGGATGGAGGAAGGGAGTTCCCGGAGTCCCTTTCACAAGGGCACTACTCCCGTTCACGAGGGCTCGCCCTCATGGCCCAGTCACCTCCCAAAGGCTTCACCTCCTAATGCTGTCCCCGTGGGATTAGGATTTCAACATATGAATTGGGGGGGCACAAACATTCCATCTATGGTAAGGGAGGCAGAAGAGAAGGGCAAGGTGATGTGATGTGGAAACTGGCCATCAGGGCTTTCAAGACGCAGGAAAGGGCCCTAAGGCCAGGAACACGGCTGGAAGAAGCTGGAAAGATGAAGGAACACAGTTCCGTGGACGCCTTGATCTTAGCCCCATGACCCTCGGGTTGGATTTCTGACCTGCAGAAATGAAAGTATATGATGTTATAGCAGCAGTAGGAAATGAATAGAGATTTGTTGGGGTTTTGTTTTTGGTGGATGAAGAACAGTAAAAGGCACGGGCTGCAGGCTGTGACCTGCTCATCAGAAGCGCCAGGTGCCACCACTTGTCGATTTCCAGGGCGGGAGGCAGAACCCCCACCCCAACCCCCGCAGGTGACTCTGGCTTCCTCAGGAGGGAGTCCACACTTGTCCTCCTAGCAAGCACCTTTCCGAGCTCTCTTGAACACCCCTCACTAAGCCTGGCTTGGAAGGTGCAAAGGAGAGGTGGGGAATGGAAAATGAAAAGCCCCTCCCTGAGAAATCTCTTCGCCAATTCCCTTATAGAGCCCCCAACCCAACTTCCCCGGCGCCCCCCCCCCCCGCCGTGGTCTCAGGCAGCCCTCACTAAACTTAAGAGGCAGGAAGGACTAGGCCAGACCATGCAAAACTGCCTTTTTTGTAGGGCAGAAAATAGTTGAATGTCAGCAATTTCAAATTTTACATAATATTCTCATCAACACTATTGTACAGACGGGGAAACCAAAAGTTAGGAAGGTTAAGTCATTTGCTCAAGGGCACACATGTAGTGAGCCAGGAACTTGGATCTGAACCAGGGCCCCACTGCAGAATGTGCCGTTCTGACGGCGGAGATGGGCTGCGATCCATCGGGTTGGGAGGGTGTGGTTTTCAGATGCCAGGGTGAGCATCTGGACGTGCTGTGACGCCACGGGGGAGCCCTCATTGAGGGAGAGGCTGAAGCTGGGGGCGCAGCGACAAGGACACACAGGGACATGGTACAGAGGACAAGGCGTAGGTTGCCGCAGAGACCGGGGTGAAATTTCCCTGGATTATGAGGTACTGGCAGGTCATGGGAGAGGCAGAAATGGTCAGAGACACTTTTGTTCTTTGGGTCTCCTGTCCTTGGCACCGTACCCAGCCCATAGCAGTCGCTCCATCAACACTCAGTGAATAGGAACAGAACTAAACAGCTGAGGTTACAAGTTGTTCCCAGGCAGTGAGGAGTCACCACGTTGAAAATGCGGGGTTTCGGGAGCAGGTTCAATGCAAGCCCGTGTGTGGTGAGCAGCTCCTGTAATGTACATAGTGACACCTACTGCCGGCGATCCTCGCTGGGACAGCTGCAGGGCTGACTTCTCTGTATTTGTGCGCCCCCGGCTTGACCTAACTGGAGTGCCGAGTGGAAGTCTGAACACGCGTCTTTGTGCCGCGGGCAGCAGCACTGACCAGGAAGGAAATCTGGGGAGGCTGAAGGGGCACGTCGGTGAAAAGATAGGAGTATAAACATGCATGCGGGCTCTTTAAAGAATTTCTGAGTTCTGGAAGCTCGTCCCACATCATAGCGAACATATCAAAATACTCCCACATTATCCAAACATTCTTAAAGAATTTGAGCTTTGAAAAACGAGTTTTCATGGGAAATTATTTGGCGACAGGGAACTCATTTAATTTATGACTGCTATGACTTCCTGGCAATCATGGTATTAGGAAATTCTTACCAAGTGATTTCTAACTTCCATGTGGTTTTCAAATACGACCAAATGTTTATCAGCAGAGAAATTACAATTTGAAGTTGGCACGTTACGTGTTGGGGACTTTTCTTTGAACATTTATTAATTTCAAATTTGCAGCGTACTCTTTGCATTTGGGAGCCAATAAAATTTCTTTTTCAGGCTCAAATATTCTCATAGGTTCTTGAAAAGCCTAATGAATACATGGCTCAGTAAACACTGCTGCTTGTGTACGATTGCTCAACAAAGATTCCCATTCTTCTCCCTATAAGGGTGCCCCACACCTGAATGTGGGGAAACCTCTTTCCTTCTGTCTCCAGGGTTTCCTTTGTCATTTCCGTCACCAGGGCTGCCCCCCACTCTACTCCCATATATAGTAAATGCCAGCGAACATCCCAGAGGGGCTGGAAACTGGACACAGACACACAGAGGACCCTGCCTCAACACAATTGACATTTTCTGGAAAGGATTTATGATGAAAACTTCCCTAATTGGACATTCTAGCGCTAATATGCTAGACAATCCTGTTTTTACTTCTGATCTTCAGAGGGCAATGGTTTCAGATACCTTTTTATAGCTGGGCACTTTTTTTTTACACTCCCAGTCACTTGCCGGCGACTGGCCATCTAGGACCAGGTCTATAAGTAACCACAGGTCAGGTGTAAAGTTTGCGCCGTCTGGACATGTTACTAGGGGCTCCCTCCGGGTGGGGGGATGCCTCCCACGCAGCTCCAGGAACTTGGGCCACACTCACGGAGATGGGGGGGGTCACTCTGCTGCAGACAGGCCGTCTGCAGCACTGACCTCTGGGCCGCCACCATCCCAGCCGTGACTTCCAAGGATATCCACCTTGGCCCGTACCTGTGCGGCCTGACACCCATCGTCCATCCCAGAGCTCTGACTCTGGTATCTGAGCCCAGCCCCAGCCCCAGCGAGTCCGGACCTCCAAGATCCGACCTCTGCCTCTGCCCCGGGGCCCCGGCTATGCCCTGACCTCCAGCGTCCGGTCCCCGCATCGCCCCGGGGACCTGGTAGCGCCTTGACTTCCGCCATCTGACACCCACCACCCTCCCTGCCCTTGACTTGGCCGCAAGGACGCCCCCGCAGCCCCGCGGGAATTCCTGCGGACACCCCCGTCCCGCGCCACCCCCGGGACCCCCAGCGCGGACCCCGGAAGGGCAACCGGACCGTCAGCGGCCGCCTCTGCGCAAAGTGATTTCTCGGAAAGCTGAGCCCTTCGAAGAAGGCGGGCCGGACGGGCCGCGCCCATTGGGCGGTGCTGGCGGCGCATCCACGCCCATTGGGCGGCCCCGGCTGCTCTCCCGCGCCCATTGGCCCGCGCGGCCGCCGCTCGGCACGCCGGACCCGCCCCGGCTCTAGACCCGCGCCGGCGCCCGAGCCCGCGGACGCATCCCCGGAGCGCGGCAGCGAGCGTGGGAACGCGGGCGGCGGCGCCGAAGGCGGGCGGCGGGCTCGGGCGCGCGCGGCGGCAGGTAGGCAGCCCGGCGGCAGGTAGACGGCCGGGCCGGAGGGGGCCCGGGCGGCGGGCCAGCCCGGCTCCGTCTCTCCTCCTCGTCTGCTTTTCCTCCTGAACCCAGACCCAAAGTCCAGGCGTTGAGCACGGGGTGGCGGGTCCCCAAGTGGCTGATGCTTGACCAAAAAAATCCCATTTTTCTGAGAGTCGGGTTTGCATGGAAGACCGTAGAATGGCCTATCTAGTGAGGGCAAATATTGACCCCTTTATTGCAAGACCTGTTCTCCGGTCCCGCCCAAGTCCTGCTGCCTGGAGTAGCGCGCGGAGGGTCACGACCGAGAAACTGCCCGGTGACCATCCGAGTTTGTGTGAGCTAGTTGGTGGAAGCGGGTGCACACTGGGGTTTTCTTCTGCCTGATGACAGTTAACGATTTCTGAGTGGGCTTTGAGGCCCTTCGCTCTCATCATATAGCCCAGTGGTCCCTGGCAAGAAAGCCCTAGCTTTGTAGGGCTCACCGCTAACAGGAGCTTTTGGTGCAAAATGCACCCCAGGACAAAGGGAGACTTTACAAAGTGAGATATGTTGCTTACCCAGGGCTGTGGAGTGCTTTGTGAATGGAAACTAGATACTGAATGTTCCAGAATTTTAAAATAACATGTCGGGGGATATAACACATTTTTTTTTTTTTAAACCTAAGTTAGGAGCTGGTTCTGAGCATGTCCTTTGGGATTATGGTAGGTTCTTACAAGAAAAGAATTGGGAGTGGTTCAGTCATTTCAGAAAGACTGGGGTCAAAGTGACAAATGGCTTTGATGCTTTTGGTCTGGGGGTTGGGGGATGTGGGGATTTGTGGCCGCCCTTGCCTGGGGCCCTGAAAGGTGTGGGAGGTGAGTCTTGCACCACCTCCTAGGCACCTCCTGGAATCTGCCTTGGGTGGGGCCACCGCAGCCTCTTATCACCTCCTGCCTGGGAAGCCTGATACCCGGGACCCATTTATTGGGAGGCAGATTAGCTCCAGATAGGACTTGGCCCATAAAGGGAATGATTATCTAAAAATCAAGGAAGAGGAAGTTATAAACATGTGACCGGGCTTATGAATTTTTTTTTCTGGCTTGACATTTGATGGGATTAATGCGTTAGCGTTCTATAAATCATAGTGGGTCATCATGGGACTAGAACCTTAGTCTTCTATTGCCACTTAGAGTCTTAGAGGTGATCTCAGTGAGAATTCAGGTGGGGCTGTCCACGTGCTTAGATCTGGTAACGTAACCTTAGTTTTTCTCTGCAGAGTGAGCAAAGTAAGACCCTCCTGCGGTGCCGGGGGGTCAGGGTGCCCTTCTGGGCTTCATTCAGTGTTTCCTCCCGTGAGCAAACAGGCTGGATTAGATGGTTTCTAAAGTATTGTCCAGTTTTCATATTATGTGATTCACTCTTCCTCTCATTGACCTCTTTCTTAACTTTATTTTCTCTTTTCCTGTCCTTATAAATCACCAAGACCATTGTCCTTAACAGTTTTGGGGGCTAAATCCATCAGAAAAAAATTTTTTTTAAAGGTTTTATTTATTTATTTGAGAGAGAGCAAGGGAGAGAGAGATCACAGATGGAGAGGGAGACGCAGACTCCCTGCTGAGCAGAGAGCCCGGCTGAGCAGAGAGTCCGACCTGAGCAGAGAGTCCGACGTGGGGCTCCATCCCAGGATCCTGAGATCATGACCTGAGCCAAAGGCAGACGCTTAACCAGCTGAGGCACCCCAAATCCATTAGAAATCTTGATAAGAAGGTGTTGACCCACTTTCTAGAAAAGCATGCATACAAACAAAATCTTGTTTTCATTTTCAGGAGGCTCCTGGAGGATGGACTCTGGTTTACAAACCTTGTGCTAAGGGGGTGAACAAAGTCCTAATGAGGGGGCACATTTCACTGAGTTTACAGACCCACACTCACCACCCCTCCTGTAGTGTTCTGGCCCCTCTCGCCCCCCTCCTGCACACAGCTCACTCCTCAAGCGAGGCGAGATTCTCCTGGCTTGCCCCCCTGAGAGGATCTGTAGGAATCAGTTCGGTGCTAGGTTATTTTCTGGGGGGTGCTCAGTGGTGGGGTTTCTTTTCTCTCCCTAGGTGTCCCTCCTAAATGTGTACCTTTCTTATTTAGAAGCATAAGGGACTGTTCAGGAATTCTGAGATGCTTGAGATGCAATTCCATTCACTTTGCCGCTGAGGAGAGCCTCAGAGAGGTTCAGGTGGTTTTCCTGAGGTCAAGTTGGAGAAAAGCCATTACTGGGTCTGCAGTTTCCAAATCCAATTCCTAATTCCACCCACGGTCACCCCTTTTACACCCAACAGTGGGCATGGAAAAGTTACAGTCGGCACTTGGGATTCACCTTCTCCCCAGGACCTGGACCCCCCTTCCTATCCCACAGCCACCTGGAGGGTGGCTGGGTTCCAAGTCATGCACTTGCTTTATGGACCAGCATTGCTCTGGATGTAACCATATTCTTGGGGACATTATGTCTTGTCACTACTGATGGTTTCAAACCTATTTGCCCAAAAAGGTCACATTTTAATCAGAAGAATAGAAATGCCTTTTTTTTTTTTTTGGTGGGCGTCTGTCCAACTGTCTAGGGGATTTCCACCCTTGTTCTTGTAAATGTGGGCTGTGCGTCGATATGGCATGATTGTTCTTTTTCTGTCTGCTGTTGGGAAAGCTGCCTGTTCTGGCAAGAATGTTCTTCCAAAGGATGTCTTTGGGCACCCTGGTGAGGTCCCCAAATTCTATTGCCTTCTGGAAGAGTCTAGCCTGGCTGACTTTGCCCTGTTCTATGGCCCCAATTGATTTCCTTGCTTTTGTTCTAAGTGGTTGTAAGAGTTCCTGAGGAAGAAAGTTAGGATAATAATACCTGTTATTTAGAGAGAACCTTCTAAGGTCCAGGCATGGCCTCAGGTACATCCTCTGAGCCCTCACCCCAAAGATGCTGAGTACTGATGGTTCTCCTGGGGCTTTAGCCTCCGGAGCTGGCACTCCAAGGTTAAATCATGATACAAGGTCACCCCGCTGGGAGATGGCGGGACTCAAACGGGACCCCAGCACTGTCTCATTCCCAAACTCTTGCTCTTACCAATAACCCGTCTGTGAAGGAACAATCCAGGAGGGATGGAGGGTCTCTTCTTTCTTGGAGCACACAGATGTCGTATTTGCTAAGAAACACTGGTCAGACTGGGCATCAGTCAGGGAATTGGCTCTCAATGAGCTGCTCATGGAAGGACCTGGAAATGTAAAGGTGATTATTCCCCATCGCATGCTAAAAAATGGAATGGTGCCCTTCGATGTGGCTTGTGTTTGCCCAAAACGGAGTAAGGGATAGGCTGGAAGGAGTATCAGCTAGGAGGGACAGACATCTGGTACGGGGCAGTGGCAGATTTCCCGGGGAGCTCTCAGTTTTCAGGGGTTTGAGGCCCAGGGGAGGCACGGTCTTCCCATGGCAGGTGGCCCAGGGTCCCAGGGTCCATGGGTTTCTGTGAGGCTGGCACCTGTGTTGCAACCCTCTGATTTTCCTGTTGGCAGTTCTCGGCTCTCAAGTACGTGGGGTGCTGTGATTAATGAGATAATATCTGTAATATCACAGAACATGTTCTTTTCTCTCCAAGGATGTGTGACCGGAATGGTGGCCGGCGGCTTCGGCAGTGGCTGATCGAGCAAATCGACAGCAACATGTACCCAGGGCTGATTTGGGAAAATGATGAGAAGAGCATGTTCCGGATCCCTTGGAAACACGCTGGCAAACAAGATTATAATCAGGAAGTGGATGCGTCCATTTTTAAGGTACGGACTCGAACCCCCTCCACTCAAGCACCAGTGGTGTCTGTCTTCCCTCCAGGCCCATGCAGGTGTCGAGTGGCATCTCTCTTATTTGCTTGAAAATTAATCTAGTTGTTTTTTTTTTTTAAGATTTTATTTATTTATTTGACAGAGAGACAGTGGGAGAGGGAACACAAGCAGGGGGAGTGGGGGAGGGGGAAGAAGGCTTCCCGCTGAGCAGGGAGCCTGATGCGGGGCTCGATCCCAGGACCCTGGGATCATGAGCTGAGCCACCCAGGCGCCCCCTAATCTATTTTTTTTCAACAAATATTGATCGAGTGCCGAATGGGTCTCCCCAAATATCCTAGGTGATTTTACGTCTATTGTATGACCGAGTTACTTCGAGGTCAGTTGGGTATTATTGGCATTTTCTCGACGGGGAGATGGAGGGCACTTTCCTCAGCTACACTATCATGTCTTTTGCATGAGAACTAACAATTGGAGAGTGAGAAGACTTCTTCAAGGCCCTGAGACAGAAACCTTTATCCCCTGGGCTGCCGTCTCAATTCCATTACGAATTCTAGGAAGGGTGTAAGTCTGTCCTTTCAAAGTTATTACTTCTGCCAGGCAGTGTAGGGTCAGCTCAGATGAGAGAGACACCATCTGTCATTGCTTCCGGGGCTGGGTCATGTTCGGGTGCCCAGAACCTGCAGCAGATGTCTAAAAATAGTCTTCCTTCCCTTGCGAATAAGAAGTACCCAAGCATGGAGAGGCTTGCTATTTACCACCGGCACTGGGTGAGAGCTTGCTCTGTGCCAGGCCCAGCCCACATAGTCCGATGTGGTAGGTGCTCCTCCTCTTGTTCTGTGCAGGCACCGAGGGGGAAGTGACTTGTCCAAGATTTCACAGCTCCTGGGCGATGGAGTCAGGCAGCCCGACCAGGAGCCCTGCTCCCAGCCCTGAGCAGTCATGATAAGCGGGGGTTACTTGCCATCATTCCTATGTTTAGGCAGAGGAATGGGAGCCAGGGCAGCCCAGCTGGGCTCTCAGGGTCCCCTGTGGGTCATCGTCACCTGCATGCTTCTCTGAGGCCCCCCACCCTGGGAGATTTGGATCCTGAGGTCAGGGTGAGCCCAGGCTTCTATGTCGGCAAAGGGACACAGCTCAGGTGGCTGACTCAGAGCCCCCCTTGTTCTGTGGGCATCTGGGGTCTGGGGAGAGCGGGTAGGATGGGTGAGGGCGGGGCGGGCGGAGTTGTGGAAGGTGCGAATCGGACCCCAGACCGAGGTGAGGGCGGGAGCACAGGGGGCACCCCAGGGCGGCACAGGGTGCTGAGCTGGGGATGACCATCCTCTGGCCCGACCAAATACAAATGACGGAAGATCATGCCTTGGCCCCAGAGTGGGGCGCATGTAGGTGACAGCTGGCTTCGGAGGCCTGTCGGCCCTTTGGTTCTCTGTGGTGTTGGCAGCGGGGCTCCCCATTTCAGCAGTTCTGTTCCATCTCTAATCCGGGGTCCCAGATCTCTTTCGGAGACTGCTGTCAGTTACTGGCTCTTGTCCAGAAAAGTGGGCCCAGGTGGACGGTTCGCCCTCACTTGCCTTCCAGGGGCGCCGTGTCGCCTGAGTGTCCAGCAGATTTCTCCCCATCAGGAGCCTGGACATTGGCAGGTGTTTACAGTGTCACTGGTATAGCTGCTTTACCATTCTTGGCGGTGCTGTGGACTCCTGTCTTGTAGAGGGTTTGCCTTTGGCATCGTGGTGAATCTCTCCTGGGAAAGACTTCAGCCAAATGTAAACGGTGCCCAGGGTCCACTGAGTCTGCTGGGAATTCGAGGTTATAGATGGCTACAGACCAGAGCTCTTCAACCTTAGCACTGTTGACGTCTCGGGCCAGATAGTTCCTTCTGGTGGGGCCGTCCTGGGCCCTGGAGCATGTCCGGCAGCCCCCCTCCCCCTCCCCACTGGGACCCGCGCGGGTTGCTGACCATGGCCAGGACCAGCAGATTTAGGCGGATGCCTGGGGTGCTGAGGGCCCGGTTTCCGGGTGACCATCACTGAGACCTCTCCGGGAGGGGAGTAGGGGCCCGACCAGTAGGCTGCATGTCCCTGGCTGTGGCCCCTGGTGGCCGTGCCAGGCCTCTCCCTTCACTCTGCTCCCTGTTTCAACTTAGGCTCTGGGGGTAAAGAAATAAAGCCCCAGATTTATATGTCTTATGCAATGCGCCTCATGGCCGTTTCAACAGCGTTGAGAAAAATGTGCAAGATTCCCAATGCTTCCGTTCATTACGCAGCCGTTCAGTGTGGCAATCTGAGAGGGGCCCACAATCTCAGCAGGAGCCGGGTGGGAGGGAGACGTGGGAGCCCCCCAGGGCTCTCGGCCACCGGGAGGGCGGCGCGCTGGTGAGAAACAGGGAAGGACCCACTTGGCGCTCTGCTGGGCCGCGCCAGCTGGTGCCCATCCTCCGAGGGTGTCTCCCCACGGCGCCCGAGTGCACCTGTGCTGGGCCAAGAGCCTTACGGGGTTTCTGGTTAAGTAGAGAACCTTTGATATGGAACACTCAAAGAAAACCTTTCAAAAAAATTTAGTGGAGCGTGAGAAGCCATTTATACCAGAGCATTCTTCACTGCCTGCAGGTGTGATTGTGCGCCCTGCCTCGTGGTGTAGGCCGGAGACGGGGTTGGAAGAGGCTGAGCTCGTTTGGTACCATCCTCGCGTATCCCGAGGCTCTCTTTTCCACTCGTTTTTTAAAAAAAGTATTCTGCCTCCTTTTCGTGAAGCTGAGGGTTGTTTCTCTCATTGACCAGCACTGGGACCGGCCTAAATGAATTAGAACAGACATTTCAAATTCAGTAGGCTGTCAAGGAAAAAAACACAGGATGAGACAGTAATATTAAATCAGGAAGGCTTTGTGGTCCCAGGTTTACTGCTGGCAGCTGATAAGCGCCCAGGGGCGGGAGGCACGGGTTGGGGGAGGAGACTGCCCACGGGCCTCAGAATCGCTCCGTTCTGTCTGGTGGTAGCTCGAGAAGGAAGGGTCTTGAGAGATCACCCAGCTGAGCTGATCTTTTATTTATTTATTTTTAAAAGATTTTATTTGTTTATTTGACACAGAGAGAGACAAGCGAGAGAAGGAACACAAGCAGGGGGAGTGGGAGAGGGGGAAGCAGGCTCTCCGCGGAGCAGGGAGCCCGGTGCGGGGCTCGATCCCAGGACCCTGAGATCATGACCCGAGCCGAAGGCAGTCGCTTAATGAACTGAGCCACCCAGGCGCCCCTAAGCTGATCTTTTAGAGCCGGCCAGAGAGCCCATGAAAAGGCTCAGGGCAGGGCTGGAAGCAAGGTACCTCTGATGCCCACCCAGGGCTCCTCCTGACCACAGTGCCCTGCTTTGCGCTAGGATGTCCTGGCTTGCTTCATGGGTGAGTGTGACCCTCTGATGAGTGATAGGACGGTAAACCCTGCAGGTCTGGATAAAAACTAGCTGGTCCTAACATTGCCTGGAGACCCATGCTCTTCAGGGTCTGCGTATAATGTGGATTAACCAGGGGTTCTCAGTAGCGGGGTGGGGGAGTGTGTCGCAATGTTGCCTCCCCGGGGCGCCCTTGGCCATGTCTGGAGACAGTTTGATTGTTTTCTGGCCTCTGGTGGGTCAAGGCCAGGGATGCTTTTAGACTTTCAGCCATACACAGGACGGCCTCCACCCCAAAGTACGGTCCAACCCCAAATAGCAAGAGTGCTGAGGTGGAGAAACTTGAATTTAACCTAATAAAAGTTGGAAATTACTGTTCAACGTGTACGTGGTTCGCCTTCCTTGAAAAAAGTAAATCCAAGCCTGGGCTGCGATGCCGTTAAAAAAACACTGAACAACGATCGGGAGGGACCGGAGGCCATTTACTTGAGAGGGGAGTTTGTCTGAGTCAGAGAAAGGGGTGACGCTCATGCGCTCCAGGAGGAACATTCTCCTGTTCGCCTCCCGCAGCGGCACCCTGGCTCAGCTCAGAGCGCCAGCAGAAGAGCTGTGAGGTCTTGTCCCGGGGGCCGGGGTGACACGGAGTTCCTGCACGTGTGGCCCCCTGGTCACCCGCCAGTCTCTGCGACGCCTGGCTGAAGATGCAGATTCCCAGACTAAGCCCTGCTTACTGAAGGAGACTCCTGGGGTGGGGCCCAGGGATCTGCATTTCACGAGCCCCCGTGGGCGCCGGTGCGGGCATTGAGCTTGAGGACCCTGGCTGTAGGGGAACTCCACTGGGCTGACCGTCGGGGCATGGTGTTTAACACCCGACTAGGTCACCTTTGGAGGACTTGCGTCTTCCTGAGTGGGGCTGAGGATTCCCTCCAGACCTCGTGTTCACGGAGGCTGGCAGGTGCGTCTGATTTAGCCCGAGACCGAAGGTTTTCACCTGACAGCCCTGACCCCCTCGTTGTTGTGTCTGGATTCCAATTTCGAAATCTTGAAACTGCTCATCCACGTGTTCGTCTGAATTTTTTTTTCAGTTCTGCCCCCTTCTGCATTGTGGCTTTTGTAGGTTTCCAACTTTGAGCGTCTTGGTCCTAGTTGAGACTGTAAGGTTTGGAGAGGTTAGGAACAGCTGTGGAAAACCAAGAGAGACAGAAAACGTTTCATTGCCTTTTAAACAGGGCCCTGGGGGTGGGGCGGGGAAGGTTAGAATAAATGCCAAAATGCAAAACAAAATTTCTATTAAAAGTAGCAGGGCAGTGGATGACCACATTCAGACTTCTTGCAAATGTTCCCTTTTCATGCTAAATTTTGGCTAGGGGTTGATTTGAAAAAGCAACAAATTGTTCTTTGTTTTGAACATTGTAGTGAAACCATGTGCTACTTCCTCTTTGTGCTAGCTGACCTCAGGTTCCTGGCCCGCTGGTTCAGGGAAGGATTCGCCAAGAGGCAGATCCAAGATGTGTGTGTGGGGAGGAGCCACGGGCAGGGGCTGGCTTCTGGCTTGGCTCGGTGGCCCTGGGGGCCCCCTTCCTGGCCCGGGTCTTTCCGAGACGGAGATCCCTGAGTCCTGAAGGTCCCTGAATGCGAGCTCATAGCCAGAGGTGGCAGGACGGCAAGAACTCGCCGGTCCTGACCGTGGCCGTTGTTTCCCCATGGTCGGGGTGGAATGGGGCTGGCCTCGCATCTCATGTGCTGCTTTCTTTTCCTTCAGGCCTGGGCAGTTTTCAAAGGGAAATTTAAGGAAGGGGACAAAGCTGAACCGGCCACTTGGAAGACGAGGCTACGCTGTGCTTTGAACAAGAGCCCAGATTTTGAGGAAGTGACAGACCGGTCCCAGCTGGACATTTCTGAGCCATACAAAGTTTACCGCATCGTCCCCGAGGAAGAGCAAAAATGTAACTATCCGTGCCGGGCGCTGAGCCCAGCAGAGGCTGCCTGGGTCTGGGGGGGACATGTGGGCGAGTGGTTTTAGCTCAGCCCACTGTGTGCTCCTCTGTGTAAGCAGATACTGAGAGCTCTTTCCCCTGACCTCGGCCACCATGTGCTGGCCAAGTGGCAGCTTCCAGTTGAGTGGGAGGTGGTGGCCGTGGGAGGAAGGGCGGGGAGGCTGCTCACCGCTGTCAGACAAGGGCTGATGGTGGGGCCTCCCTGAGGCGCGGTCACGGGGTTGGGCAGGAGCAAGTGGCCTGGGCAGGGTGGACAAGCGTTCCTTCTGTTCTAGCAATGCCCAGAGGAGGCTAGGGGACAGTTAGGTGGACGAAGTGGGGAGAGGGTAAGGTTCTTGAATGCAGTGGGGGACAATGGCACCATTGGCCTCATGGCCAGAGATTAGATACACTCGGCACGTGCTTAGATCCTGGTCATTATTTGGGAAGTCCGGGAAGTGAGGATTCTGGTTGGGCCTTCCAGCTCTAAAATCCCGACAGAGCATTCGCAAGGAGATGAAAGCAGGAGCCGCCCAAACCTGCCTCACGTACCACGGCCCTGCTGTGGCGCCCTGGTCGGACATGGCTCTTGGCCGGGAGGCAGCGACCTCCGGTCTGGCCTCAGAAGCCTTTGCGAAGTAGGGTGCTGTGTGCGGATCAGAGCTGGCCCGGACACGAAAGCTCCTTATCGTCAGGGGTTGAGAACATTCTTTTAACACATCCCTTAGCCATTAGATGTAGCCATTAGACCCCTGCAGCCAAATCCCTTGCTTCTTCCAAGCTCTTTAGTCATTCAGGAAGCCTGAAGGAAATAGAGCCCTCAGAAACTCTCCGGGGCTGTGCAGATGTTCTGGATTTGCGCTCTTCCCACTGGGGGAGGGTTGAAAATGTCCACAGAGAATTGAAAAAAGAAAAGTGGCTCTCCCAAATCTATAGTGAGCCTGGCTCAGAGAGTCATTCAACCCCTCCCCAAGGGAGCCGGCGTAAGGACAGAGACGGTGGGGATGGGGGGGGAGTGTGAGGCTCGGGTGGTGCTCGCTCCGCAAGCCCAGCTGCTGGGTGTCCTGGCCCCGGCGCGCGCCCGTAGTTTGGGGGTTTGTCAGAGGTGCTGGTCGTTTGTAGCTTCACTGTGTGTGAATTAGCACCTAACTTGACTGAGTCAGAACCATTCAGCAGTAAGTCAAACTGACCTTCCTCTGGAGAACCTGACGACCTTGACAGGGAGGCCTCGACCTTGACAGGGAGGCCTTGACCTTGACAGGGAGGCCTCCCAGCTAATGCTCTGGGAGGGCTCCGAAAGGCCAGCCCTGCATCTCTCCCCCTCACCTCCCAAGTTCTGGATAATTTTTCATCAACACCAAATGAATTGTGATTTGAGGGAGTGGAGAAGTTTCTCTTGGTTCCTCCGCCCCAGGATCGGCCAAGCTTGAACTGGCAGGTGAGCCCAGCTTGTTTATAGCGTGGGGTGCAGCCAGCATCACCTGCCAGGGTGGGTTTTACAGAAGAAGCTGGTTCTCAGGGGGCAGAGGGACGCTGCATTTGCATAGCGTCTAAATGGACCCACTCTGCTCTGTACTTCAGTGGTTTGCAAGCTTCACTGGGGGTGCCCCCTCCACTCCCTACTTCCCCCATCCACAGCTTCTAGCGAATTCTTGAGTCTGTCCAAGTAGAATTGAGATTCAGTTGGGATGGAGCCATGCATGGGTCAGTCAGGTGCCTGTTGGTTATAAGACATGGCACACGGATCCCTTGATAAGGCAGATCTTTGACCTGGGGGTGGGGGCGGGGAGGAAATGAGCCTGGGGTGGGGGGCTTACTGTGGGGCAGCTCTGTGCCTGGAGGCCGTGCCTGATGGAGCAAGCCTTCCTGGTGCTCTGTGTGCACGCTCCGTCTGGTGTGTGTGCACAGATGCGCGCTGTATATTTGGAAAGGCCACAAAGACATTTTCTGTCAATTAACTTTAAAAAATGACTCCAATCTGCACACACATTTTGCCAGGAAATCTTCTGAGTGTCTTCGAATAGCCCGGCTTGTGAATGTAACCCATATGGGTGGTGAACGCCTGGCGTGAAGGGTGTCTGGTGGGCACTCCTTTTCCAGCTCAGCAAATGGGGACGAGCCACATGGCCGTCCTCACCCTCTGAGTGTTAGAAACAACAAAACCGACTTCTCCCTTTGACTTGGCTGCTCAGACAACTGAGGCAGCACGGGAAATAATTTCTAGGCCTTTTCCAAACTGGTGAAGACACCGACTGACTTTTATTTCCTTCAACTCAGCATTAAAAAAACCCCAAACCAAAAAGCTGACTGTTTCTGGCCCCGATGACGGCTGTGGTGGGCTTAGTGCCGTGTGTCACGTGTCTGTCCGATTTTCCGCAGGCAAATTGGGCATGGTGACTCCTGGCTGCGTGAGCGAGATCCCCGAGATGGAGTGCGGGCGATCCGAAATCGACGAGCTCATCAAGGAGGTGAGCGGGCAGGCCGGCCAGAGTGGCCCCAGCCGTGGAAGCTGCGAGGGTCTCGGGGAGGAGTGGCATTGCATCTGCCCTGCCGAGGCATTCCGAGCCCTGGGCACTCTTGGGGTGCGGCACCTCCACCCCCCGCCCCGGTTCCTCAACTTCATCCTGGGGGCCAGGGCTGGGCTCCCTGCTCTGTGCTCCAGCTGTAAACTTGTCCTGTTCTAAACATTTTGAATGGCAGTCTTAGAAAATGCATCATGGAACCCCTTGGCTTCTTCGGTGGGCTGCACTGAACAAAATGTAAACCCCCCACGCGGCTTGGGGTGGTCCTTACGAGACGCTCCCAGTGGGCGGGCTGCCTGTCTTAGAATCTGCCACTGGGAGGCGGGTGATCAGCCTGTGAGAATTGTATGCAAACTCACTTCGTAGGCTCTAAGTAAAGGCTTAACGGGGTCTCCTTAGGCAAAATGGGTGGGGTTTTGGATGCCAGTTTTAGCTCTACAGATACCCTTTCTGTTACCATCCGCCTCTTCTGTGTTTATGGCTGTGACCAGGTGGACCTAGCGTAGCTGAAATCACCCCACACAGTCCTTATAAAAGGTGGTGTGGGTGCTATAGAAATCCTTCCTAATACTCGTGTGGCAATAGCGGAATTTTTAGGAGTAGCCCGTCGTCCGAGGATGCAGATAACAAAATGTAGCCTCCTCTCAGTGGCCTGAGTTTTGTGCAGATGGCAGATGCTGAGTTTCTGGGTGGTCTCTGGCAGCTGACCGAGTGAATTCCTGGCCTCGCATCTCCAGCAACATCCCGTTTTTCCGGCAGGGCTTTTCTGCTGACTCAGCTAAGAGAGTGAGGTGGTTGGGTTGCCACACCAGGATCCCAAGAACTGCAGAGTTCAAAATGTTGGCTAATCAGATGTATCAGCATCTGTTCAGGAATGGGCCAGAGGTCGGAAGTCCGGACGTGGAGAGGGAAGGAGGATGTGCTAAGTCATGGCAGAGTCTGTCCAGTGTCACTGTTCACTGGTGTCCCAGAACCTTCAGCCTCTCCGGGGCATCGGGGCAGCTGGATGACCTGGCCATTCCGTTTTGCGACAGGCAGTTTCACAGAAAAGGCCATGAACTTATTAGGGCTCCTGCAGAGGCTAATCACTCAGGCACATGGTTTGATCGCTATGCCCGGTGGGTTTGTCTTGGATCCTTCACGATGAGAAGTAAAACTTTCCTTTTGTCTTGGGATAAAGGTGACAGTATGTCTTTGGTTAAGTCTAAACCGTTCATCTCTACAAACACCGGAGTCCTACTCTGGAAGCGCAGTGACCACAGCACTCTTCTCTCGCCCCTGTTCCTATAGCCTTCCGTGGACGATTACATGGGGGTGGTGAAACGGAGCCCCTCCCCGCCAGAGGCCTGCAGGAACCAGCTCCTCCCAGAGTGGTGGGTGCAACAGTCTGGCGCAGGTGAGGATGGGCCTCGGGCCTGCCCCACGTGAGGGGGTGGAGGGTGGGGGGCGTGGCACTCACCCCCTTTCTGCCTTCAGGCAGTGGGGGTCACGTGGGGCCATGGAACTGTGGTGATCCCTATTTTATTGAAAGTAACTGAGCCCCCTACACCACTGCCTCTTAGGAGGGCACAGGGACCCTTCCCCCAGGAGGGCTCTGCTTGCCGTCTGGGCTCCTGGGAGGGTCGGAGGGGAGGGAGGGGCGGTGGCAAACCCCTCCCAGACCAGAGAAGAGACGGGCTTTTGGCCACACTCAAGCTTGCCACGTGGGCCTGCCGGCCACTCTCCTAGGACATCAGGGACCCCTCAGAGCCACGGGGAGCCCAGGGCATCAGGAGAGGAGTGGGCCCAGGGCCAGGACTGTGCAGTGGCTCAGTGGGAGCCCTGGATTTGAATCCCATGGAGGGGGGGTTTGTGTAACTTAGTCAAGTCTCAGTCTTCTCATCTGATGGAGACCCCAGGACCTGTCCCAGGGGGTCACAGGGGCTGAAGGAGACATTCACGCATTTATCAGCTTCTGATGCCTCTACCCCACCTTCCCACTCGAACAGCTCTCCTCCGCATGCAGGGATTGCTGTGCCGCCTCCCTTGGGCTCTTCCCCCCACTGTTCCCCCGTGGGAAACTGGGAGGTGACTCTGGCCCAGCTGACTTCAGAGGTCGCCAGGCTGTCAGGTGGCAGTTTGGCCTCCGGGGCCCTGGGCGAGCCCCCCTCCCTGCACTGTGGTGACACCTTGGGGAAAGCTAGCTCGGGCCCCAGGTCCCTCTCTGGAGACAAGGCCTGGATGGTGGGCACGCAGTCCCGTGATATTTTGGGAGCAGGGCCTTGGGTGGGAGGAATTGGGACCCCAGAGCATCACACTGAACCTTGGTCAAAAATCACACAGCACAGAATGTTTCTTCTCCCTCTTTCCTGGTTGAGTTGAGGTCTGGTTTACGAAACGTGGGTTACCGTGCTGGTGCGGGGGGATTCCCAAATTCAGCAGAAGCCTGTGGCAGGAACTCAGGAGGACACCATGTGTGGCTTTTAAAGAAACTTTTGGAGAGGGAGCATTTGGGTTGTTTCCCCACACAGCTGGGTCTGAATCTGCCTTTCGCTTTCTCCGGCAGGCTTGCCGCTGGGGACGGGCTACGCTGCGTACGACGCGCACCATTCAGGTATGGAGCCGCGCTGGGCTGCGCTGGCGGGTGGGACATGGGTGCGCTTCGAAGGCAGAGCTCAGGGGACCTGTGTGGGCGTGCCCAGGTGCATGGACGAGCCGATCTGGTGTCAGAAGTCAGGACCCTGATTCCTCCTCCTCACTGTTTGCTTTTGGAGCAAGCGAGGGGCCGGCCTTTTTGAGGTTCTTCTCGGATTGGACCAACAAATAGATCCAAAGAGGTCTTTCTGCATAACCTTGCAGGAGAAGAGCCTGGGGACAGCTCGGGCCCAGCTCTGCCCCTCTTCTGTGACCCCAGGCAGAGTGATTTGAGACTCAGAACCTCACTAGAGTGTGGTGAGGATTAAATGGAGTGTCATTAAAAGTTTCTGGTAGGGACGTCATTGGTCAACAAATGTCACCAGTGTCTGTCATGAGTATCCATTTGTTTTACTCTCTTCCACACTCAAGTTCGTAATGATACTAATGAATGGTGATGATGGGGATGGTGCTGCTGCTGCTGGTGGTGGTGATGATGGGGATGATGGGGATGAAGGAGATGATGGGGATGATGGAGATGATGGTGGAGATGATGGAGATGATGGTGGGGATGATGGAGATGATGGAGATGATGGAGGGGATGATGGAGATGATGGTGGGGATGATGGAGATGATGGAGATGATGGAGGGGATGATGGAGATGATGGTGGGGATGATGGTGGGGATGATGATGGGGATGATGGGGATGAAGGAGATGATGGGGATGATGGAGATGATGGTGGAGATGATGGAGATGATGGTGGGGATGATGATGATGGGGATGATGGAGATGATGGGGATGATGGAGATGATGGTGGGGATGATGGTGGGGATGATGGAGATGATGGAGATGATGGTGGGGATGATGGTGGGGATGATGGTGGGGATGATGGCGATGATGGTGGAGATGATGGAGATGATGGTGGAGATGATGGAGATGATGGTGGGGATGGGGATGGGATGATGGAGATGGCAGTGGGGATGATGGAGATGATGATGGGGATGGCGATGATGATGGTGGCTGGCATTACTGAATGCTGACTAGGTGCCAGGATCAGTGCTGAGACCTTAATGTCTGCATCCCGTACTTCCCATCACCCATAGAGATGTGCTCTTGCTCTTCCCACTGCACAGGCTCAGAAGCCCTGGGTCGTAGCGCCGTGGGCTGCAGAGCTGGGATATGGCTTCGGGCTGTCCCATCCTTGCTCCTGTCCCTCATGGTCCAAGGTGGCCTCTGGTACATTTTTGTCTACTTATGTTGGGGACTCCAACGTCCTGCCAGTGGCCCCTGGAATTTGCATTCTGGCTCCCTGATGGGGCCTTAGAGCGAAGGAAGCGGTGTCTTCCCCAACAGCTGTCAGTTCTATGAGAAATAAACAGCCTGACTCATCAGGATGGACCACAGAACGTTAAGTCTGGGGGACCGGAGGTCTCTTGGTGCAGAGGAGGAAATGGGGCTCAGAGAGGTGTCTGGACCAAGGCCCTCATGGGACGGGTGTTTGGGGCAGTGGAGGCAGGTTCCCACCCAGGCAAGAAGAGGACACAGAGAAGCGGTGTTAACTGTTCATAGCGCTGGTGTCACTGCAGAGCCATCCTGCACACTGGGGCCTGTCACAGAGGAGGGAACCCAGACTTAGAGGTTAAATCGCTGGTCAAGCTCACCCAGCTGGTAAGCAGGTGGCCGGGGTCAAAGCCAGGCACCTGGCTGCCTCTTCCGGGAGGCCCTGGCTCATGGGGCCAGGCCTCTGTCCTAGTCAGCTCTGGGCTGTGGCCGGGGCAGTCTGCTGACCGGTGCTTTTTGGGGGCAGGAGGGGAGCCGAGGGGCACGGCTGAGGCCTCTGGGCGAGGAGGAAGTGTGCTCGGTTGCCCCAGAGCTGTTCCAGCACGCAGCGGGTGAAGCAACCCGTAGCGCTGCCTCACACAAGGAAAAGCCTAACACGCTCTTCTAGAAGTTGTGGACTTGGGTACCCCTGTTCCGGTCACCCTCCCCCCAACCTGTGTAAATAAGTCGATGGCAGGGGTCCCCCGTTCTCAGCTCCGCAGGGACGAGGTGATGAGTGACCTGGTGGGTGAAGGGTGGCAGGGAGGCTGGATGCCACGGCCTTCAGATGCCGCCGGGCTTGATTTCCCCATTTTTCTGGAGAGATCAGAAGTCTAGGTTTTTATGTGAAACCTTCCCGAGTGAAATGTTGACCACAGACCTGCGTTAACAACGCCCCAGTGTGCTGGCAGATCCAGATGCGCCCGTGGCTGTGTTCGCGACGTTCGGGGGTGAAGGCGGGGGCTGAACTCGGACAGCGGGGGGCACCGTGCTGAGGACCACAGAGGCAGAGCCAGTCTGCTGGGGACGAGGGAATCCAGTGTCCCCAACTCAGCAGTCATGCTGTCCAAGCAGACGCCTTCGCCCGTCTACACCTGTTTCCTTACCTGTAATAGTCACCTCTGCCTCAGGGCCGTTGTGAGGATTAAATGTGCTCATAGGTCCGGTGCACTAGAAACAGCACCTGGTATCTACTGCAGAGACCCGGACTTAGGATTTGGAACTTCAGGAATCTCATCTACACGGCTAGTGGCTTGTCCTGTTAATCCTGATTTATCTAGTCGTAGCTGCTCGTGGGGTGCTTACGTGTGCTGAGTGCAAACATGAGCTCATGCCATCCTCAGCCGCCGGAGGAGGTGGGTGCCACTATTCTCTCTGCTGATGGGGAAACTGAGGCACAGAGTGGTGAAGTTGCTTGCCCCTGGTCACGCAGCTGGGCTCCCATGTCAGGGTGCCTGTGCTCCTAGCATTGTCCCCTGGTTGGCGGGTGGCTGTTGCGGGGCAGGACAGGTGGCGGAGGGCTGCCGAGACTTGCGGAAGGTCCTGGTGGTGGCTTCTCCTCTGCGGCTCACCTGTCGGGGGCAGTGGTCCTCGCTCAGGCCCTGCCAGCTCGAACCTTCCCCCAGCTGTGCTGCCCTGTGGTTCCTGGGCCCCTGGGAGAGCCTTGCATGGGCATCTGGGGAGCTCCCCCGGAAGCAGCCAGTCCTCCCGGCCGTGAGGCACCGCTAGGAGGACAGCGGAGGCAGCGACAGGGCAAAGGTGCGGAGTGGTGGTAGAGTCCTCTGCGACGGCGTTCAGGATTGTTCTGGAGTGAAGGAAGTGGAGCGTGTCAGCCCCGCCGGGCTTGCTTTCCCCATTTTGCAGATGTTACAGACCCAGCTTGGTGGGCAGGATGGTGAACCGGGTGTAACAGGGCGCGAGGTCACATGCCGGCGCTGCCGTTTCCTGGCCGGGCGACCCCACCTGGGCCTCAGTGTTCCCACATGTCACATAAGTGAATCGGACTGGGACACCTGAGCTCCCAACTCGGCATGATTCCAGAATGCTGCTTAACTCCGACATGGGAGAAAATGGAGCCATTGGACGGCGGCGGGGGAGTCTTCATTCCTCGACTGAGCAAATGATTTTTTAAAAGATTTATTTGTCAGAGGAGAGAGAGGGAACACAAGCAGGGGGAGTGGGAGAGGGGGAAGCAGGCTCCCCACCGAGCAGGGAGCCCGATGCGGGGCTCGATCCCAGGACCCTGGGACCACGACCTGAGCCGAAGGCAGACGCTTCACGACTGAGCCGCCCAGGCGTCGCTGAGCAAATGATGCTTAAGCAGAGCCCCGTGGGAAGGGCCCAGGGACCAGCTGCGCTCTTCAGAACTCTGGTCCCATGGCACCACCTGCCTGAGGCCCGGAGACCCGTTTTCTCCCTTTAAGAAGGAGTTTGCCCGGAGTTGGTTTTAAGGATCCACCTGCAGCAAGCTGGGGCTTCTTGAGGTGACCAGAGCCTGAGAGAATATTGTGGCGCCCGCCGCCCTCCCTCAGTCCCTCAGTGTAGCACATGCGGGGAGACGTTCACTTAATTTGAACGTTTTTCAGACTCCTGAGAACAGGTGTAGATGAAGGGTTTTGGATTCACCATTTGAAGTCGCCGGAACCCCAAGGGGACTGCATTTGTCAAGGAGAGGATCGCGTCTTTGGTTCCCCTGCCCTGGAATGCGAATCTCGCATTTGCGTCGGTGATGAATTCGGGAGCAGGCCCCTTGGTTACGTAGCACGTGAGACAGTGTGTGCGTGTGGCGTACGTGCGTATTACAGGACAGCGTGGGAGAGTCAGTCACATTAGGATCGGGGAGGTGGAGCGGTTTTACGAACTTCTAAACTGTACGGGTCAGCGCCACCTCCGCCGGGAGAGTGGAGTGCGCTGTGCGGGTGTTTTACATTGAGTCATTGGTTTCCTCAGTAATTCTGTATATTCATGCATGCTTAAAAAAAAAAATGCTTTCTAGAAGGGTGCATGAACTTCCTCGAATGCCCAGAGGTCCCAGGCACCCGAGAACTGAACCCGCCCCTGCGCCGAGAGGCCTGGCTCCCCCTTCCCTGCAGCCCCTGACCGGTGCCCCTCCCACCCGCAGCCTTCTCCCAGATGGTCATCAGCTTCTACTACGGGGGCAAGCTGGTGGGCCAGACCACCACCACCTGCCCCGAGGGCTGCCGCCTGTCCCTGGGCCAGCCGGGCCTGCCAGGCACCAAGCTGTACGGCCCCGAGGGCCTGGAGCTGGTGCGCTTCCCGCCGGCGGATGCCATCCCCAGCGAGCGGCAGCGGCAGGTGACGCGGAAGCTGTTCGGGCACCTGGAGCGCGGTGTGCTCCTGCACAGCAGCCGGCAGGGCGTGCTGGTCAAGCGGCTGTGCCAGGGCCGTGTGTTCTGCAGCGGCAACGCCGTGCTCTGCAAGGACCGGCCCAACAAGCTGGAGCGCGACGAGGTGGTCAAGGTCTTCGACACCAGCCAGTTCTTCCGAGGTGGGTCCCGCTGTCGGCGTGCTGCCCTGAGCCTTCCCCTTGTGTTCTGTCCCTTGAGGCCAGGGTGGGCCCGTGGAGGAGCAGGGGACGCGGGGTGCAGGCAGCAGGAGGGCCCCCCCTGGTTCCGGTCCAGCTCGGTGCTTGCTTGCCGAGCAATCCTGGGGAACCGCTCTGTGCCTCTGCGGGGCCTCGGATTAGCATCCCGCCCTGGGTACTCCTCCTAGAAGGTCAGGGTTGCTGCAATCAGACCAGCTGCATTGCGGCGCTGGCTCCCTGCTGTGTCCCCAGTGCTCTCTGCACCTGGAACAGCACCAGCTCGGGGCAGGTCTCCTGCCACCTGGCCTGAGAACTCCCAGGGGGGTGGGGGCGGCTTCCCTGGAGAAGCGGTGCTATAGAGGGGGGCGAGGTGTGGCGTGTGAGCTCAGGTGTGCAGGCCCTGGGGTGCCTACCTGGGGCAGAGGGGAGTGAGGCTGGGAGCTGTGGTCAGCGCCCCCTTCCCCCTGTGTCCTCCCAGAACTGCAGCAGTTCTATAACAGCCAGAGCCGGCTTCCCGACGGCAGGGTGGTGCTGTGCTTCGGAGAAGAGTTTCCGGATATGACCCCCTTGCGCTCCAAACTCATTCTCGTGCAGGTAAGATCTCCCGGCCCACTCCTCGGGACTCCGTTTATACTTGGGCTGGAGAACAGGCAGCAGGGACTGGGGGACTCCACCTGTGGACAGAGGCAGGCCCGGGGGAGACCTCTACATGGGGCTCGTGGATTCTTACCACCTCTCTCCCTGTGTGTTCTCCCCCTGCCTTAAGTCAAAACGCCCTTTCTAGGAAGGTTTAATTGCCTCAAGGTCTGAGAGACAGAATAGACTTTTCAAGCCCTTATTTAATCTAGTCAAAGGAATGAAACTCTAATGGTGGAATTCTGGACACTGGCTACCAGGTTGGGACCGTAGACTTTGCAGCAATACCACTTGCCCTTCCCTTGCACCTGCCTATCTGGGACTCATGTGGAGGTTCTCGGCACTTTGGGTAATCAGAGAATCTGGCCGGGGTCCGAGACCGCCCCACCGCATTTCCCACCTCCACGTCTGACCTGTGCCCGTCCCTCTAGATCGAGCAGCTCTACGTCCGGCAGCTGGTGGAAGAAGCGGGGAAGAGCTGCGGTCCCGGCTCCCTGGTGCAGCCTCCTGAGGAGCCCCAGCCAGACCAGGTCTTCCGGATGTTTCCAGACATCTGTGCCTCACACCAGAGACCTTTTTTCAGAGAAAACCAACAGATCACCGTTTAAGCCTCTCTCTAGGGCACCCCGTCCTGCCCACACCTCGTGTTTCATTATTACAATTACTATTGTAATTATTTAAGGATGTGGATCCCTGTGACCTGGGGCGGGATGCCTCACTCGGCTCTTAATTTAGTAAGGGCGTTCCCTGAGGACTTGACCTTTATACCTGAACAGGAGAAGCATGACTCGACTCTCAAACATTGAAACGTGCCCCCCAAATGACCTGGATGCTGTAACTGTAACCTGTGATTCAAACATTTATTTCCCCTAATTATCATTAGTTGCTAGATTCTTTCAGCATTTGGGGATAACGGATATTTCCAAAGACTTACCCTTCAATTTTACTAGCTCATAGCTGCTTCCTGGAAAAAGATTTGAAGATCAGCTTGTCAGAACAAGGCTGCTTTTTGTCTTTACCTTGTGTTAGAGCGATAGATTCATGATTTCATACGCTTGATTCGATGTGGAGTCTTTTTTTAAACATGTTAATAAGATGCCGAAATACTTATAGATAACAATCTCCCTTCAGCAAGAGAAAGCACAACGCCAGGCTTGTTAGAGGAATGGACACCCTGCCTAGGATGTCCTGCCAGGCGGCCGTGTCCATCACCAGATGAACTGGTGTGTCCTCACCTTCACACCATGAAAATCTTCCCTGTGGGCCTTACTGCCCGGAATCTTAGAGCTAAATTTTTCATTTCTATAATTAAATCATTCCCAGATCCCTTGCTCTTTTCTTCTTGCTAAATGGTTTTGACCTGTTTTAAAAATACACATACTTTTACTTGTCCTATTGTAAACTGCTTTGAAAAAAATTTTTTTTTTTTTATAAAGTGAGCAGGCTATAAACCACAAATTCAAAAGGTAATGGTAGATTGTACAAGCATTTTGGCTGTGCCTTCCATTCAGCGAACCCAGAGCCCAGGCGGTGGTGGGGAGAGGGTGGGCGTGGCTCGGGCGTATTGGAGGGGGCGTCACCAGCACCCGGCCTCACCACCCCGGGCCTGGGGGGGATGGTAGCAGGGACAGCGCCTGCCCCCGCGCTGGGACTCCTTGAGGTTCAGGGTGGCCTGGGGCCATACCCAAGTCTACTCCTCTTCAGAGTCCTATGGTGAGACACCGAGGGGAGAAGTCCCAGTTTTAGCCCCAGAAGAACTTAGGCTGTTTGCTAGCAAAGAAGATGCATTTACTACCCCACGCGTGTCAGAAGGGCAAGGGCAGGTCAGCCTTGCTGCTGGCCATCTGTCGCACACATGACACATCTCCACAATGGCTCCAAAAACACTTTCATGATTAAAAAGCACTTGGACATTTTTTTCTGGGGGGGGGGGAATATTTTGCTCAGTTGGGGTACCTCTTCCCCGTGTCCGGGGTGATGTGCCAAGACGGGCGGAGGTTGGCCAGCCAGGTGAGTGCGGAGCAGGTGTCTGCCGTGTGCCCCGGGGAGCCAGCTCCGCGCTCAGTGTGGCCACCAGGCGGGGCTGGGGGCTCTCCTTCCGCGCTTGGGGGTACGGTGGGGTGGGGAGAAGGGTCTTTGCCCCACTTCTTTATAACCCAGCCTGGTCACCACCGGCCCCGGCTCGGTCTCACCTGAAAGGGCAGGAAGGGGCCTTACCTGTCAAGGTGCGCTTTGCGAAGTGGGAGAAGCTGGGGTTTCGGGGACAGGGTTGCCTCCTGGCAGCCTCGTAACCATGAGTCTGATTTAAAATCCAAGCCTGAAAATCCCCGGTCACATTCCCTGCGGCCGCTTCTGTGAAGGTGGTGGAGCAAGACTTTGTCATCGTAGGTCCCTCGCACTGTGTTTGAATCCACCTGAAAACATAGGGGATTTTGCAGCACAAGTAGCTTTTCCTTTTTGGCCCACAAAGCCAGCATCACATTTTTAAGGATAACAGATCTGTTTTCTGAAATTATGTCCGAACAGTGGGTTTTGGTGTCTAGCTCAAACAAATGGTAAAACATAGATCTTGAATATGCTAAATGAATATTTATTTTTGTATCCACTTAAAACGTATATTGATCTTTTTTGTTTATTAAAATAAAATGCCCTTTTAAAAGCTGATTCATGCTCTGTGTTTTAAGCCACTGTAAAATGTTTCCTCACTTAGGGGGAATTAAAAAACAACACTGCACTGAGTTTTAAGGATTTTCTGCTTGTTTTTCACTCATCCCCAAAACAGCAGCAAAAACGTAGAGAGGCTTGCAGATCATAGAGAACCTTCTGGAGAAAAAGGGCATGCTAGGTTTTTCTGAAAGTGCAGGGGCCCCTTTGTGTGTATCGTGAGGGGTGTGGAGGGAGGAGGAGGTTGGTGGGGATAGGCCTGCCCTGGAAGGCGCTGGGCCCCCCCGGTTGGGTCAGCTGCACGTGATGGGGACGGGCGTCTCCATTCACACACGTACTCACTGCGCGGGCTCCTTAGGGGATCCCACGTTGGTCATCGTGGAGGTTGCTTCATGGGACATGCCTGTTGAACAGCCCGGGACAAATCAGTTTCAGGGGGGCCCAGACCCCAGCCAACCCAGGGGGGCTTCCCCACCGCGCTCCACCTACAGGCAACGGGCACTGGGACGGTCTCGTCCTCCATGAAGAGATGAGGGAAGGCAGGCACGTCCCCGTGGACAGTGGCCTGTGGCCATTCGTGGCCCGGGACAGCCGAGTGTGAGGCTTTCTGACAAGGCCTGGCTGCAGGGCTTGAGCCCCCGGCTGGCTAAACCCCAGGAGAGGCGGCCGTTGGCCAAACGCTGGCTTGCTTAGACATCTCATGAGTCACTAATTCCCGCATGTCGCAAGCAGAAACTTTGTTTATCAGCAAACCCTTTTCTGCTTGTGGATTCAGGGCCAAATGTGGAAACTTGAGGGAGTCTGCTTCTTCCCAGAGCTCAGCGCTCCTGTGCAGCCCGCTGGCAGACCCTGCCCCCTCAGCTTCTCCAAGGAGAGAAGGGAGGCGGGGGTGCCCTCGCCTGTGGGGGGCGGGGCTCGGACGAGAGGCCGCAGGAAGAGCCGGGGGTGCGGAAGATGCTGTTAGGGCCGCAGAGGCGACCTTACCTTGGATGTGGGGCCTCCTCTGGACAAGTAGCTTCTGGGACCCAAGGGCAGCCAGTGGGACCGGGTTCACGAGACACTCGGTCAGACAAGTGGCCTTCACCCTTCGTATTCTAGAAACATTTACGCAAGTGAAGCTATTTCAACTGTCATTTGCTGAGCGACTGCCCCTTGGTACACTAACTTTTGCAAAATCCATCTGGGATGGAAAATTTTGGTTTTCCTTTGTAATGTCCAGATGGATGAAGATGCTGGCCCCCTGGGGTCAGCATCCCCAGGATCTGTTGGGCCTGGGGTCCTAGGGGAGTCCTCCGGGAATGGGCTGTGGGCAGGCACCCCTGGGTGTTCCTGAGACACCTACTCTCCACATCGCAGCCATGCTGGGAAGCAGGAAGAAGTTATTTGTGTGAGTGATTCAGACTCTCCACAAGAGAAAGTTTTGCAACTCAACTACTCAGAAATATTTAGAAATTCTTTCTAAAGAATGATCTATAACTAATGACTGTAATTTTAACAGCTCAGTGGGCTGAGGGAGGAGGGGGGGTGGCTTCTCAGTGGAAAGTGGGGCTGTTTTTACTAAAAGCAGGGGAAGCAGTAAATGTCTTAACCTACTCATCATCGCCATCCTGGGCAGGGGCACATTCAAGTTCTCGCTCATGGTAAACTCACTGGAGCCGGCATTTTCCACACTTCCTCGATCTGCCGTGCCTTGCGAGTTGTCTGTGGATACGCGGTGCCTCATGTGGCTCGACCAACTTCAGGCGTCAAGAGGAAAGTGTGCGTATTTCTGTCCTGCTTGGGCTGCCTTTCCATCTCGATGGAGGCTGCCAGGGATGGGGGGGCCGCCCCTCATACCACCCTCAAACTTACCTTTTATTTTGCTCATGGATTTTGTGGGTCACGATTCAGACAGGACACAATGGTGTTGGCTTTCCTCCTGCTCCACAGATCTGGGGCGTCAGCCGGGAAGACTCACATGGTGAGGGGGGTGGAATCATCTGGAGGCCTTTTCATCCATGTGTCCAGGGCCTGGGCGGAGGGAGGGGGCTGGGAGGCCGGGCGTAGCTGGGGCTTCCTCAAAACATGGCGGCCCCAGGGCAGTCCGGGGGACACGGGACGCTGGACGGTGTTTGTGAACCAGCCTCAACGCCATTTAGAGTGACTTGTGGCATGCTCCGTTGGTCGAAGCAGTCACAGGCCGCCCAGGCTGAGGAGCACGGGCAGGGTCCCCACCTCTCGATGACAGGAGCGCCACAGAGCTAGCAGCCATGTTTGGAAACCATAGGGTGGGGGGAGGAGGGAGCAGAAGCATCTTCTTTGCTACGCATCCCGCCTACGCTTTGTTGGAACATATTTTCTGCCCCCTCCCCGGAAGCCCTGGTTCCTTGAGCCCCAGACAGGTAGACCCTTCCCTCAGCCCACCGTGGGCGCCTGGTCATGGACTCTCACCACCTTCAGAACGTGGCCCTTCCCTTGGGGATACTGATCCCCAGCCAGGGCGTGAGGCCGGGGTGTTACTGTGCGAGCCCGTCCCCACCAGAGGGGAGCTTCTCGGTGGGGGCGAAGAGCCTGACGGGGTGTTTCCCTGACCCCTCCCTTCCTCTGCTCCTTACCTCTCAGGGTAAGGTTGGGCCACCTTCCTTGCCGTCACCGCCGACGTGAGGCCTCTGCCAAAACGCGTCGGAGGAAACAGGAGACAGGAGAAGGGATCGGGCCCTGGGTTACGGTTTCTGCAGGGCCGGGCACGGCTGCAGCTGAGGGAAGGAGGGCAGGTTAGGCGGGTCCCCCACGCCTGAGTTCTCCCACCTGCAGGCTGCTCGGGAGGGCCGGGGTAGCGCACGGAAGCAGCAGAGAACAGCGCCGGGCCCACCCTCAGCAGCTGACTGGCGTGGACGGCCATTCCAGAGCAGCCAGGCAGGATTCCGCTGGAGATTCGCCCAGAAGCAGAGCCAGAAACGAGGATGGAGTGTCAGGAGTTTGTGTGTGGGGTCCCGCCAGGACGGGCCAGGGGGGCCGAGGAGAAGCCCATGGAAGTGATCCTGCGGGGCTTGCGGGGCTTGCGGGGCCAGGAAGGGCCAGGCAGGGCAGGCACACAAGGCGGTGGGGCCAGCCCCGGGGGAGGGAGCCAGACCCGTGTCCACCTACCTCCACCAGGGCCGGCTGACGTGCTCCCAGGGGAGCGGTGACCCGGTGCTTGCCACCGGCCGTGTGTGCGGGAAGACGGGGCTCTGGCAGCCTGAGAAGCCTCAGCCCCTGCCGCCGGGGTCCCTCGCCGCTGGGAAGCCCGAAGGGACGGGCTGGGGGCTCCATGGAGTGTTGTCACCTCTCAATAGAGGGACACGTGGCAGGCGGCCCAGGGTTCAGCTTCCAGCTCAGGACTCACTAGCTGTGTGTCCTAGAGAAAATCTCTTAAACTCTCCGTTCCTCACCACCTCCTCGGTAAAACGAGGTAGTGATATCACCTACTGTGAGGATAAAGGGCTTACAACAGTCCCTGGCCCCAGAAAGTACTAAAAAAAAAAGTATATTTATCACTTAGGCAATTCAATCACTTTAGTATTAAATTTTGGTAAGTCTTAGATTTAACAGGTCTAAGAAATAATCTTATTTATGTTACCTATAACTATATGCAATATTTGCTAATTACTCAATGATGTGACAGTTTATATATTTACCTAATTCTATATTTATCTCTCATTAGAACTGACTTAATAAATGTAGTAATTACTCAATGATTATATAAAGATTGGAACTATGTTACAATTATATAAATAAGGAAATAATTATAATGCGATTGTTGATTATCCTGTCATTTCCTATTTACGATCTGCTCTTGAGCACAGGCAAGGACCGGCTGGAATGAGGGCCGGGCGTGCGGGGGGGTGCGGGGGGGGTGCGCGGTCAGTGTTGGTAGAGCGAGCGGCCGACGTGTGAACGTGGCGGGTCGCACGCGAATGTGGGAGGGAAGGGCTCCGGGAGGCAGGTGTTCCTAGCTGCCTGGCACATCGTAGGTGCTCAAGGCACATTCCCTCGCTTGCCAGTGCCTCCTTGCTGTAAAGTTCGGAGGAACGAGAGCCCCCCGAGGGGCTTCTGTGGGGTCCGACGAAGGCACTATGGTTACTGCGAGGGCGTTCACAGACTCTCCGCTCCTCTGGTTTTCCAGGGAGAGCGCTCTACGTGGAAGCTCAGGTTCGTCCCCCCTCCTTCCTAGACGTGGTTGTTTCTCCCGGGAGGGGGCCTCAGCTGATGTGTAGCGGGGGGTGCCCCAGGAACGGACAGCAAGCGCCACCCCGGAGCGCTGGGAGTTGGGGCACGCGGCTGGCGCGTGCACGGGAGACACGAAGGCTTGTCACGGAGCCGGGCTGGGCCAGCTGTGTGGGTCGACTTCAGGGTTCTCAACAGTGAAATAAGGGGACGTGAGCAAACCTGAAATTGCCTGTGGTTGTGGAGCTACATTTCCTTGGTCGGGGGGCGGGGGGACACACTTCTGAGACAGGCCCCCGGCTCCAAGCTTTGCTCACACACACATCCACCACCTGGTTCGTGGAGGGCGTGCTCTCCTTCTCCTTTTTCCAAATCGTAAGGACCCGAGGGAGCTGGAAAGAACCAAGAATCTGGAAAACAAACATCGCTCAGAGAATGGCAACAGGGAGGGACTCTGCTGTTTTCTTGGAGAGCTTCTGGGGGCAAAAATCACGGTGCGTTGGGCAGGCCCAGATGTTACCCTCCGTTCAGCATTTCCCTTCCTGTAGCACCTGCAAAAGCCTCCCTTCTGACCTCCTCGCTGCTCCTCCGTCCAAAACAAGCATTGAGCAATCGGGGCCAGTTAGAAATCCCGAGCCCGGAAATAAAGTGGCTGTTGCTTTGATGCCCTTGCATGTCTGTTCGGGGGTCCTGACAGGGGTAGAAGCTAGGCTTGCAGGAAGCAGATGGCCTGGCCCACTGTACATTTCGGAATATTTCAACTGCAAGGCTGGCCGGGCTATTGCATCACTGGGTCAGACAAGGGCCACGGGACGGAGGCCAGGAGGGGAGGAGGAAGGGGGACAAAGGGGGACGAGGGTGGGGAAAGCACCCAGTTCTCAGCCAGGTGCACCTGCGAAGGGCAGCTACAGCGGCCGAGGGTTCAAATCCTGACCGGGTTGCTGATTAGCTGCGAGACACTGGGGAAGGCCTTCCCTTCTCCGAATTTCGGTATCCTTGGCTCGAAATGATCTGTCACACCCACTTCACGTGGCTGCCATGAGGGTAACTGCCCTGTCTTCAGGGGTTGCCGTGAGGATGGCACGAGGTCATCCATGCCTGGTGCTCAGGCCCGGCCCACTGCCCGAGGTGGCGCGTTGGGGCCAGGCTCCGCCTGTGGGCAGGTGGTGTGGGCAACTGGGCAGACTGCTCAGGGGGCATGGAACTGGAAAGAGGGAGCAAAGAGATTCCCAAAAGGGCCTCCCCCGCCCCCAAGTGCCCACCTGCTCGCTCCCCGGGAAGCGGACCCCCCCGGAGCGCTAGCAGGCTCCCCCACACTCTGGCTTCCAGCCGAGTTGGCCAGTGGGGGCCCCCCCGGCAGGACTCGGAGGGAGGGAGGGAGGGGGGAGAGAGGCCAGCGTGTGTCAACCCCAGTCTTCTCCCTGCATCTCCCCGAGTCAGCCATGCCCCTCCCAGGGCCCTGGTCTGCACGTGACTGTCCCTGGGCGCCAGGAACCATTCCCTGCTCTTGTCCCTTTGGGGGCCACCTCCTCGGGTGGTGACAGCCATGCCCCACTAGTCCTGCGCCTGACCTTTCTCTTCTGGTTCCGAGACCAGGGCTCAGCGGATCTGGCCAGTCCGGCCTACTGCCTGCTGGTGTCAAGCTTCAGCAAAACACGGCTATGCTCCGTTGTTTGCATGCGCCCTGTGGTTGCTTTGGTACCACGGTGACAGAGGGCAGCATTTCCAGCAGACGCCGCACAGCCCCCAAAGCCGAAAACACTGTCTGGTCCTTGATCTCAGCTTTCTGGAGCAGTTTGCCGGGCTCTGCCCCCGACCCGGCCACACTGGAGAGGCTGACCCTCCGCAAATCTCCCCAGGGCGCCTGGCTGCCGATCGTTTGATCACTGGTGTTGCGTGCTCTTCATGCAAAGGAGTCTACTTTCCCGAGTTTCCGTGTTCCCGGGAGGAGAGGGTCCTGACATGCTGCAGGTGTCAGCGACACTCCTGTCTTCTCCGAACCGCTCCACGCACCGGCGGCGGGAGCAGGACGGGGGGGCCGTGGCTAGGCCCCCGATTGCACCCCCTCTAAGTGTGAGCTGAGGCCGTTCGGGGGGCACCTCGGGGTCACTTCTTCCTCCCAGGGCTGCGGGAGTCGGGGTCTGAGAAGCGTCACACATTTCACTGCATACGTGGCCCTGCTCTGGCCACCAGTGGGGGGCTCGCCCCTGGGGACGTGCAGGTATCTCTGGTTGTCACTGCTGGAGAGGTGGGGGCTGCTGGTGTCTAGGGGATAGAGGCTGGGGTGCCACTCACACCCTACAGTGCACAGGACAGCCTCCCCGCCCCACAACTAGAATCATCCGTCCCCACTGTCAGCGGGGCCAAGGTGACGCCCTGGGGGAGATGCTAATCTTCACGCAGGAGGGACAGCCTCTGCTTCGCTCTCCGTTCGATCTCTACCATGTAGCACCTGCTCAAAGTTCCTGACGCACGAGAAAGCGTTCGCCGCTGGGCGGGCCCTGGGCAGAAATGTGCTTCCTGGCTTGAAGACAGCGTGGGATCCACGTTCCAGCCCGGGACACAAGCCCTGGGGGCTCCGAGCAGAGAGATGGGGCATGCGGTGGCGGCGGGGCTGGCCGGGCCCTGATGGACAGGGTGGGGTAGCTGGTCAGGAGGCGTCCCAGGCTGGGGCCCAGGCTTGCTGGAGGTGGCAGGTGGGGGCCCCTCTGGAGGTCTGGGGACGCACCAGGGAGGGAGACACCAGATTGCAACAGCCGTGTGGCCCAGTGAATGCTCCAGCCAAGACACAGTTTACTCAAGAAGAGCCTGTCCTTCGGAAGTTTCGGGGGGAAGGTGTGGGACACAGGTTGTTCTGAAACTCAAGGTGATTCCCTAAAGTGGGCCTTTCGTTTCCTGAGCGTGATGCGGGCTGGGATCACTTCCCTCCGTCTCAGGCCTGCAGACCCAGTGGCACCAGAGCTCGGGCCCTGTCCCCTCCGCTGGGTTCGCGGCCGCGGGACTCGGTTCCCCCCACCCGGCAAATGGGTGGGAAGCCACAGAGAGAGGGTGCTTGGGGAAGGGGCCCTGGACCCCACACCGTGAGCCCGGGGTCCCTGCACTCGCCTTCACGGGCTCCTGACCTCGCTTGCGCCCCGCCGATCCCCTCCTCTCCCCACTGGCGGGGAGACACCGGCTGCAGGGACAGCGCTATCCGGACTCCCCGCTGGTCTGTTTACCACCCACGAACACACGTCCGGTGGGGAGTCACACAGGCGACTTACATGCCATGCCTTCCCGTGCGTGCGACTGCACTCACTCAATGTTGACGGAGAGCCGGCCCGGCGGTCGTGTGTCCCCGGGTCTCACCACCCGGGCCTTGAGCACAACGGGACGCCCACCTCCTTGCGCGGCCGGGCACTCAGTTGGGCTCCACGGATGGCATGGCGTGCGCGGGTGGCACACGCACACACACGGCCGAGCTGGGATTTTGGGGTCCCTGCACCCCGGCCCACGGCGCCCACGTTCCCGCATGAGCGTGTGCTCCTGTCCTCACCCTAGTCGCTCTCAGGCCCACACGGGACACCAGCCCCGGGGCAGGAGGGCTTTGCTCTGGGAGCTGACGACTCGGAGGGTCAGGATCGCAAGGGCGGGAGAGGCCGAGGGGTGGGGGGGGGGGAGGCGGCGAGGACCCCAGGCAGCGACTGTGGCCTGTCCTGCCCGGGCTCTGTCCTCACTCACCGGCTCCGGCGGCACCTCCGTGAGCTCCGTGCCCCCCGGGCGGCTCTGGCCCTCATCCTGCCGGCAGCTGTGAGCGGAGCTGCTCCCGCGTGTGTGCAGGTGACTGCGGGGACCTTCGTTCTCGGCTCCCATGGCTGGGTGCCTGGGTGCACAGCTCCTGGATCAGGGGCTAAGCCGACGTGCAGCTTTGTGCGACTGTCTTCCAAGGCGGCCGAACATTCTGCGTCCCCAGCAGCAGCGAGTGAGAGCCCTCAGGGCTGAGCAGCTTGATTTTCAAACCTTTGGTCCGTGTTGATTCAATGAGGTGAGTGTGGTTTCAGCCTCGGACACCAGAGCCGCATCCGCACGAGCGACGGAGGGTTCACGGACGCAGCTCTGCTGCTCGCTCCCGAGTGAACGTGGATGGGCCATCGGCTACCACTGTGGTCGATAGCGAGTTTGGTAGAAGCCTCATCTTGCCCAGAATCTTAGAAGGTTCCAGGGGGAAGGACTGTGAGGTAGACAAGGGGGAGGCCCCCACCACGTCCATTTGTTAGTGCTCAGAACGAACTTGGGAGGGAGCTCCCTTCATGGTGGGAGGCTCTTTGCAGATGGGGCTGGTTAAGGACCTGGAGACGGGGAGGTGGTCCTGGATGAGCCGGTGGGCCCGGCGTCCCCACAGGGTCCTGGGAGGAGGAGAGGAGGGGGCCAGTCAGAGAGACAGGACGGTGCCACTCCACTGGTTTCGAAGATGGGGAGGGGCCACGGACCAAGGATTGCGGTGGTCTCTGAAGCTGGAGAAGGGGAGAGAACATTGTCCCTGGAGCCTCCAGAAGGAACCAGTCCTGCCGACACCTTGACTTGAGCCCTGTGAGACCTGGGTTAGACGTCTGACTTCCGGAATCTACGTGTGTCGTCTGAGAACAGAAGAGAGCGAAGGTGTGTTTTCAGCCACTGGGTACGTGGGTGTCTGTACCACAGCTGGAGCAGACGGACACAGAGCCTGTGCGAGCAGACAGGAGGCCCAGGCCCAGCGTGGCCTCGCGGCCCACGGTCCATGGTGGAGACATGCTGCTCTCCATGTGTCCTTCTGCCCGCCTTTCTCAGACCTGCCTTCTCTTCTGTCCTTTCCCGTGGGTCCAGGACCCTGACGGGGTCACATGGGAGCTGGGCTGCCCCAGCGCTTTGGGGACTTGGGGTGAAAACCCCAAGGTTGAAAATAGCTCTGTACCCCTGTGCGGTTAGATTTCTGCTGCTTGGCCTGCTGCGAGGGCGACAGCTCACATAAGCCACTTCCTCCTGACTCAAGGCTGCCAGCCCCTCCTCACGGGCATGCCCTCCTCTGCCACTCCCTCCGTGGCAGGTCCTGCGTGGCCAGCCTGGGGCGGGGGGGGGGGGACACACCGCCTTCCAGCTGTCTGCGGGGACGGCCACCACACGCTCCCGGGCTCCCAGCCACGGCAGCTGCTAGTTCAGGCGACTGCTTTTCTGTGTGTGACTGTTACAGTCTTCCTCGTTTTGAGGTTAAAGTCAGTCCTTTCTTTCTCTGGTGTGAAAGTCAACCATGATGCAGTCACAGCAAAGACCATATTTCCACCCAAAACCACGGTGAGCGCTCGAGACATTCTCCTTAGCTTCCTCTGGGTTCTTCGGCTCGACCTAAAGGAAATTCTTAGCTGGAAAATCTGAACAACATCGGAGGCACATCGTGTAGGTTGTGTGGGAGGGAAGGAATTATTTTCTAAACGAGGCTTACAATTTCTGTTTCGTTTCAGACACAAGCATTTCAAACAGGCCAAGGAGGTTTTATAAAAAGCCCGTGTTCGCCATAGAGACTCGACGTGACCGTTGCCAGCTAGGTGCCCGACTTACACCCCGGCACGTCGGTTGTAGCTGTTTGAGGGGTATTGGATGAAGGGACCACCAAAGGAGTGGCTGCATGACTGGGTCAGCAATTTGAAAGCAGCCGGAATGTTCTAGAACTTACCCTCATGCTGTCCCTCTAATGTGGATCCTGTGTTCTCACTCTGAACCGCTGTGCCCATCAGAGGAGATTCTTCTCGTGGCTGGAACACCTGCTGAATGGGGACCAAGACCAAGGGCCAGGCCGGGGCGAACTTTCTCGAGCCTGGAGGAAACAGCAAGATTTCGGCTCATGGGCTGTGCTGATGACGGCGAAGGCTCTGAGGGGGACGTGGTGTGTAGGGGAGGAACTCTATGTCCTGTGGACGAGAGGGTGTCATCTGGTTAGCAAGGGGACTCACATTTGTGGAGGACCACTCGTCTCCCCGCCCCTCCCAAGCATCTTAGCAAACCTTATTCCTATTGCTCAAAGAAACCAAGACTCCGTGATGTAAGCAGATCACCCAGGTCTGGGGGACAGACCAGAATTGGCCTGGAAGTTGGCCAGCGACAGGGGCAGTCTTGTTTGACAGTGGACATCCGTCTCCCTACCTCTGTCTTGCTCGCAGAGCCCTGATTCTGTTCTGGCATCTACTCCTTCCCCGTGTGACTCAAGGCGAGGGTCCCCTTTCTCAGACCCAGCTGTAATTCCTGACCACTCCTACGACAGCGATGTCACCCCCTGGACCTGACAGTGATGTCCGTGCCGGGCAGACACCATCCGCAGGGGAGCTTCTGGGAAAAGTCTCCTCACTCCTTCTCGGCTGGAGCCGGGGAGGTGACCGAAACGGGCCTCCCTCTTGCTGCCAGTCTGTGGGTGATGCTGACGGCAGGTGGCAGGGGAGTGCCGGCCCCCCGCCAGCTCTAGGATTCCTGGTTTCTAGGGCAAACACCCCCTTGAGTCCGGCGTTTGCTCCTCGCAGCCCCCAGCGTCCCGATGCACAGACCTGGTCCCCTCTCCTCTCTCCTCCCCACACAAGCTAGAGAAGCCCCAGGCCTCTGCAGCCTCAGCCCTGCCACTTGCAGAAATGGCCTCCCCCTGCTCTCCGGCACTGCCCAGCTCCCGGTGTGGCCGGGGAGGAGTCATGTACTGCGTGCAAAGGCATGCACTGTCGGGCTGTCGCCCCGCCTTCCCGTGGTGCTACCTCTGCCCCTCCCGGGGGACAGGCACCCCTCCGCTGGCTTCCCTCATTCTTCCTCGACAGGTCTGGGCACTTTACACGCTGATGAGTTACAGTCGGTGGTGGTGACGCCAGGCCTTTCCAATCTGCCTGGGAGAGGGTGGCCGGGCCTCTGAGGATGGTGGTGCGGCCCCAATGGCTCCTGGCCCCGAGCTCGTGGAGGGCTGGGCCCCTTGGTGTGTCCTCGTGGGACACACAGTGCAGCCCTTGCTCATGGGACCCAGGCCGCAGTGTGAGCTGTGGACGAAGGCGCCCCTGCGCTTGAGCTAAGCCGGAGAGGAGCTTGCTGACAGGAAGCTGGGGGCTGGAGGAGGGGGCCAGAGGCCAGGAAGCCGCCCCTCGCTTCTTGGGGGCTTGTGTGGTTTCGAGGCCCACCCAGCTGCAAGGTCTGGAAAGCGAACATCCAGCATTTTCAGCTCCTGGCTCCGGGATGGGAGCGTCCCTCAGCAGCAGAGGGGCCTTGAAGGCAGGGTGGCCCAAACCAGGGACGGACACTCTCCAACGTCGCCAGCAGGTGTCCCATCCACACTGCCCAGGTAAGTAAGAGCAAACCATCCTCTACCTCCAAGACAGCTTTGTTGCAGGGTCTTGACCGGCAGTGTGGGGTCAGCAAGGACTTGAACCAGGGGTTTGCCGTGTTTTTCTCTGGGTGCCCTGCCTTTGAACCCTGGAATTTGTGACCCATCCCTGCCGATTAAAAGCCTCCTGATAACCGCGAATACGCTGGTCAAGAGAGTTACCACTGCAGTGCAACCATCCCCCCGAGCCCAGAAACGTCTCGAGCGCTCCTGCTGCCCCCAGTCCCGTCATGGTCGAGGGGAACGATGCCCTGGCCTTCCTGCCCTGTTGCCTGCGGCCGCCGTGGCAGGGTTACGGCAAACGGAGCGGCTCAGGGCAACACAACGTATTCTCCTACAGTCTGGGGCCCAAGTCAGGATCCTCTCCCTATTTTAAGGTCAGCTGATTAGTAACCTTAATTCCGCCTGCAACCTTATTTGCCCTTTGCCACATAGGACAGCACACCCACAGGCTCTGGGGAGGGGGGCCGGCCTCATGATCCCGCCTACCACACCGGACAAGGCAACTCTCTCCCAAGTTCCAAGAAACGCACCTCCTTTCCTTCCCTCGCCTGTCCCGTAGCTAATGACACCACGCTCCTCTCCACAACACTCAACATTTTCTCTCGCAGATATTTGGTTATTTAACGATCCCACGGATGCTCACTGACCAGCCACGTGCCACGCCTGGGTCTACACCCACGAGTAAAACAGGCTTTGGTCCCGTGCAGCTCTTGGTCTCATGGACAGTTCGCATCTCTGGAGCGCTTCCTGAATCGCCTCCTCCGGCTGCACAACCACCTGGGGGATGATTGTCATTGTCATTCCTCTCTTACAGATGGGAAAACCGAGGCACAGCCGGCTCAAGGTCACACGGCCTGCTAATCAATGGCGCAGCTGCGGGAATGCAGGGGTGCCGCACTTAACCTTTAGTCTCCTTTGGTGCCCACTACGGAATGTACTGTGAGAGCAAAACATTACGTTCCGCACTGGAGAAACGTGGCGGCTGCCCGTGGGGGGCATACGGCTCAGCAGCCCAGGCCAGCCCCCACTCTCATGCGGATGTGGAGACTGGAGCTCAGGCGCCATTCTTCCCGAGCTAGAATCCGGTCTCCTGAACCTGGTGGCCTTGTCCTTCTGAGGCGTGGCATCCTACGGTTGATAGGGACCTCAGAGCACCCAGCCCCACCTCCGTCCCCAGCGCAGGGCTCCGGACCGCAGCACCCTGACCGCTGATCCCTCCCAGTCTCCATGGGTCCATCCTACGTCAGGATGGACTGAGTGCCGAGTGGCTGTGCTGTCCCCTACGGCCGGCCCCCCGATGGCCGTCGGGAGGAGCAGGGCCGCGTACCCCCAGCCAAAGATCAATTCTGTGCCCCGTCCGGGCCAGAATCTGCTCTCAAGATGGGGCACGGGCATCTGAATAAAAACACCACCACCACCACTTTATTTTTAAGAGCCATCTTAGATTTACAGAGAAATTACAAAGATAGGGTAGGGGGTTCCCATTCACTCCCAGACCCCCCCTTTTACTAGCACCTGCCCTTAGTATGGGGATCTGGCACAATGAACGGACCAGAGTTGATCCATTACTATTAGCTAAGTCCGTGCCTTATTCGGATTTCCTTGGCTTTACCTGACGTCCTTTCTCCATCCCAGGATCCCATGCTGGGTTCGGCCGTCCGGTGTCCTGAGGCACCTCTGGGCTGTGACGGTTTCTCAGACTTGCCTCGACAGCTTTGGGGAGCACTGGCCAGGCATTTCATAGACTGCCCCTCAGTTTGGGTTTGTCTCGGTGAGACTGGAGTTACAGGTGGCAGGAAGACCCCAGAGCTGAAGGGCCCTTCTCAACCCATCCTGTCACTGGACTCTTCGCTGCAGATGCTGCCCTGGGTCACCTGGCTGAAGGAGCACCTGGCAGGCTTCCCTGATGGACGGTTTTCTGAACCCCTTTCCATGTTCTGGCAGAAACAAAAGGATGGTTTTCACCAGCAGAGCTCACTCTGGCCGGACGTTCCCCCCCCGACCCCTACCCTCGGAGGGCAGGGAAGAGCATATTTCCGTTGGGAGGAGATGAAATTTTTGAGTCAGCAAATTTGGGATTTGCCATCGTAGATCTGTCCGAGACTTATCGGTCTGGGTTTTCTCAAACCACAGAGCGTGAAACTCAGGGCCTGACCCTGCCGCAGGTGTACCACAGGGCCTGTCCCCCAGCTGGTGTACTGTCCTCCAGGGCTGCCGAACAAATTGTCCCCGGGCTCAGTGGTGCACAACACCCACCACTTTATTTGACTGTAACTTTGTGGGTCAGGAGCTCCGGCAGGGCTCAGCCGGTTGGTTCTTGCGTTGGGGGCCCAGGTGGCCGATGAGCCGCTCCGGAGGGACCACAGCAGCTTCTCAGACGTGGGTGTGGGAGAGCGGGGCCCGCTGTCCCTGTGTGGCCCTGGGGCCTCTCCAGGAGGGCAGATGGACTTCCTGCTTGGTGGCTCAGGAACATCAGGGCGGGTGTCCTGGGGGACAGGAAGAGGGAGCTAGTTGCCACGCCCCCGCAGCTGAGGCCTGGACGGGGCCACAGGGTCATCTCTGCCTTTCCTACTGCTCGAGGCAGGCACAGGGCCCACTGGACTGAAGCAGAGGACCCAGGCCCCGACCCGCGTGGGAGGAAGGTCACTGTGTTCTGCCACCGTTGGCAATTCCTGGCTTGAATACTTGAAGCAGCGGGGAGCTCACTTCTTCATGCAGAACAGGTGGTTCCGTGGCAGGGGGACTCTGGAGCGAAGTTTGCCTTTTCTGTTGAGAGGATCCCCGCCTCCCTGCTGTTCCACACGTCTGTCTGGGCTTGTCCTCCTGAGCCCCACGGAAGCTGCTGCCCCTTCCCCGGCCAGCTCTTCAGAATCCCGCCTCACTGAGAACCACGCTCTCTTCTCACACAGGGCCCTGCCCTCTCAGACAGCATGGGCCTGCTCAGCTTGGTGGGAGCCCCCTGGATCAGCACTTCCATCCCTCAGTGATGGCGGGAGGTGGGGTGGGGACTCACCTCTAGGTGTGGGTCCACGTGAGTCCCAGATCTGAAGAGACGAGCATCTGGCTACATTTCCACTCAGGTCGGTTCTGTTGGTGGTCAAGTGAGGGACTTTTTATAATGACTGTCTGTTCAGTCACTCCTTCACCTGCCACCCAGCTACCCGTCCACCTGTCCACCATGCACCAATCCCCCATCCACCTGCCCTCCATCCATCCGTCCGTCCAACCATCCATCATCCACTCAACCACCCACCCATCCTCTATGCACTTAACCACCCACCTCACCTCCATCCCCCACCTCTCCATCTTCCATCCATCACCCCTCCATCCATCACCCCTCCATCCATCACCCCTCCATCCATCCATCCACCCATCCTCTATGCACTTAACCACCCACCTCACCTCCATCCACCACCCCTCCATCTGTCCATCCTCAACCCACACCCACCCCATCAAGGTGGTGCTGGGCTCAGCCCACAGGATCAAAGGAGTTGCCCTTGCCCTACTGGAGTCCACAGTGATTTAGTGACAGCACACAGTTCTAGGGGGCTCCCTTTCAGAGCTTCTGAGACTTTGGGACTTGGCTAGCTCTCTCCTGAGTCTCTCTGGCTGCCTGGGACTGGGTAAAGATGGCTCAAGGTTGGACCAGCATATTTGCATTTTTTGCCCTTTTGGTCTCAGTTTTGCAGAGGAAACTTTTCTGGAAGTCTTAAAAAAACTGAAGAAAAAACACGCACACAGGAAACTGTGTCTTGTGTTCTTTGTAGCGAGTCTTGTGCTAATTTTGAACCAGTTTTATTTTTCTTTATTTTTAAACCCTGAGTCTAAAGTGTGAAGAGAGAAGCTTCCTCTAGTAAGCAGCAACCTCTGGAGCCGCAGGGGGCGGTGGGGATGAGCGACCCCTTGGGGCGAAACGCTCACATGGAGGCTGGGGAGGGTCCGGCAGGTACCTGGCAGAGTCACCGTCCTGAGGCCGGCCCGACGCTGGGGTCACGGTCAGGGTGCGGCTGTGGGGCGCGAACATGCCGCAAGCCTGGCTCTGCCCCCACCAGGTGCGTGGCTGTGGGCAAGCGGCCCTGTCCGTGCTCCAGCTTCCTCGCCTGTGAACTGGGGGTGATAGAGGGGGCACCCCTCGCTCCTGGTTATCGTGGGGGTGACAGGCGTGAAGACACACGCACGTGCTGCTCCCAGGGGTGGGAGGTGCCTGGCCTTGCTGGCTGGGGCAGTGGAATGGAGGCAGGGGGCCGGAGAGAGCCACCAGGCGAGGAGATGCAGGGCGCTGTGGGGACTGCTCGGTGGGGGTCGGGGACAGTACCCCAGTTTAACACAAACTCCCTTGTCAGTGCTCAAAACTGGTCGGTTGTGCTGCTGGCTCAGCAGGTGCGAAGGTGTGACTTCGTTGGCCACCTGGGAAGGCCATGCTTTCCCAGGACTGCCTCTGCCACCGTGAAAAAGCAACCACCACAGGCCAGTGACTTCTAACCCCTGTCTCCAGGCTGGCTTGATAGATTCTGGAACAGTCTCAGGACTGCTTTATTTGACTTCTCCGCCAAGATGGGCCACAGGCAACCTCACACTCAACATGTCTCGGTCCAGACTCCAGATCTCAACGGCGGCCCCTGCGCCCCCGAGGCTGGGCCCCTCCCTGCTCCTGGGGCTCAGTCGAGGACCGCCCAGAGACCAGGCGTCGAGTTGCCCTGGCCGCCTGGCTCCCTCCTGGCCAGCAAACCACTTTTGCCTGGACGCCGTGTGGCAGCTAACTTCTCCCTGCAAACACTGGCCACTCCCCCCATCTGCTGTCTCCATAGCAATAGAGCCATCACGTAGCCACACAAACTGGATGTCGCGACTCCCACGCCAGAAGCCAAAGTGGGGGCTTAGAGCCGCGCTGACGTGGTGGCTACTAGCCCCATGTGGCTATTGAAATTCAAAGTCACTAAGCCACCACAGCCTCCTGGCTGGTGTCCAGGGTGCCTGCTCTGCCCCATCACCCACAGAAGAGCCACGGAGAATGTTCTAGAACCTGACTTTTGGGGTCAGTACCCACCTACCCAACTCTGCCGCTCACACACCCGTCCAGCCTCCTCTCCCCTCCCTCCCAGGTCCCTGACGCTCAGCCCCGTGTTCCCATCCCCACACGCCCCTGGGGCCGTCCCTCCCAATAATCTCCCTTCCCTTACTCCTCCCATGAGGCCCCAGGCTGACAGAGCACTTTGTCCTTGAGGGTGCTTGCATGTGGCCGAGGTCAAGGCCCAGGAGCTGGGATACCAGCGTGGGGAGCCTGGTTCAGCAGCACCTGCACCACAGGGCTCTGTGCTCCTTTCCTGGCTGGGTCCTTTACTGCCTGGGGGTCCACTCTGGGCTCTTTATCTTGAAGAGGGACCCTAAGTCAGCAGCAACAGCCCCAAGCCTGGATCCACTGTGGACAGCCTCCTTGCCTGGATGACCTCAGCTTCCCCATCTTTAAAATAGGAATGATACCCACCCCCACGGGATCATGTACAGAAATGGGGTAGAGTGCCCAGGGTACGACAGGGGTGGAATATCTATGTGTGGGGTCATATTGTTTGATTGATGAACAGGAACTTAATAAGTCATAGTCATTATTAGAATGAAGAGTCCCAATGTATGGGCGAATGCACTTCGTTCTCTCTGACCTGGTGGGGTGGGTGTTCCTGTTGCCCCATTTTACAGACGGGAAAACTGAGGCTTAGGGAGGCCAAGTGATTTTGCATCAGGCAGCGGCCTGCTGGTGGAGCCGGGCCCGTGGGGCTCGGAAGTGGGGTCTGTTTCTGGGATTGTGCCGTTCCCCCGTGTGGACGCCGAGAGTGGGCTCTGCTAAAAGACAGCCCGGCTGGGGTGGGGGGCGGGGGGGGGGACGGCAGTGGCTCCCGGAGCTGTGGGACCGGCTCCCGTACTGACTCTTCTCCTTTCTATTTCAGCTCTTCTCATTCTGAATTTCGTTTCGCCTCACGCTCCTACCTTGACACACACGCGGGAGCGGGCGAGGTTTCGGGGACCCTCAACACCAGGGTGGTTCCACGCCGACGAGGGGCCCAGCTCACGGGATTAGTCATGCACCTTTCTGATAAGAAAAGTGAAAACGTGAAGTTGAGGACGGAAGGCGCCCAGCTCCGCACGTCCTGCCCGAAGGAACGAGCGACTCCCAAAGAGGAATCGTTAGTGGAAGGCCCACGTTTCGCTGGTGGCTGAAGGGGAACTGGCGCGGGGGTCTGGTTTCAGGACCTCACCTCGCCCCCCTCCCCGCGGGAGGGTCTGGCGTCCACACCAGGCGGCCGGGCCCCGTCGGGGCACCTGGGCCAGCGCCCGAGGCCGGGTCTTCCTGAGCAGCTACCGGCCAGGCGTGTGGCGGGGCCGCACGGTTGCGACACGGCCCCTGAGGTTTCTGCGGAGCCTCCCGTCAGAAGGCAGGTGCTGTGGGCAACGCGTGTGGCGGAGACCGCATTAGAACCCTCAGAACAGACACCACCCCACCTGCCTCGAGGCAGGGCCCGGCTCGGGACCCGCACCCCAACGCCGACGCCTCGGCCGAGTTGGGCGCTCGGGTCCGGGCCACTGACGCTCTCGGTCGGAACCCCTGGGTCCGGGGCCGGCCGCCAGCAGCTACTCTTGGGAGGCCCCCTTCCCATCTGCATGATGGGCGCTGTGCGCCCGTGAACAGAAGCCCCTCCCAGGGAGGCTGCGAGGCCTGAGCGACCGGACGCACGGGGAGCGCTCACCTTGGCCGCGGGCACGGCGAGCACACACGCAAAGTCAATGTTCACGGAGCGAGGACGGGAGGGGGAGTTCTTGAACCTTGCTCATCCGGGACAGGGATCTGATCCAGCCACTTAAATGCGTTGGGAAATCATCGTTAGTGTATAGAGAACCTGGAAGAACAGCGCAAACGACACGCTCCTGCTTCTTCCCGGGACTCACGGATGCTTGCTGACGGCTTTAGCAGGGAGCACCTTAGCTCGCGAGGCTGAGGGGCACAACTTGGTGGCCTTCTGTATCGTCAGAGTCACGCAGCGTCTCCAGTTCTGGGATGCACCCATTATGCCCTCTGCCCCCAAATCCCGCGCCCCTTGGGGGTCACCCCCCACCGCTCACGTATACTTTACTTTCTACTGTGAATGCTTTCATGCATCCTTTGGACTGTGATTTCCAACGTCTTGGGGACCCACCTAAGTATCACGATACTCTGCAGGGGCCTCACCGTCCGGTCCTCGCGCCGCCCGCAGGTACTGAGCACGCACCGTGGGCCGAGCCCAGCACTAGGAGGCCCTGCGGCAACAGGACTGCAAAACAGACACGGCCCTTTTCCGGGGCTGGAGACGGAGCTAATCGGGACCCGAGGAGTCTGTGTCCCTCACAGCATGGAAGGTGCTGGAAAACCAGCAAAAAGCCACTAGAGATGCTGCAGGGACCTTACCTCTCCTGGAGTGAGGGCAGGCTTCCCGGACGAGGGGGTGTCTGCGGGTCGAGTGGAGGGCAGGGGAGGCGGTGAGGCGAAGAAGCCGGGGCCTCTGCGGCCTGTGGGCTGAGATCAGACCACGCAGGGCTCGTGGGGGCCACGCCTCGCGAGCGTCCATGATTATCAGGAGGTTCAGCTGTGCTGAACCCTCTGCCCTGCTTTAGCCAGCACGTGTCCTTAATTAGTCACGGCAGTTCTCGGCCTCGGATCAGTAGGCACACACACGTGTGCCAGAGCATCTGCAACGGGAGCTGCTGTGAGGGCTCCTGGCTCCCACGGAGTCCATGTCCCACCCGCTGGACACCATCGTGTCAGCTTCTCTTATTTCTGCTGTTAATAAACGCTCTCCCACAAGACACTGGCCACCTCCCAAAGCAAACAAAGAAACCCCAGACCTCTTGTTTGTAGTCAAAGTTTCAAAGTACCCTAGGTCTCGCCCTACATTTCAGATGCCCCAGAACATATTAAAGGCTCCGAGAAGTCCTGCAGCAGAAGCCCAGTGCTTCCCATACTCAACAGTGAAGGGTACCCTTATCTTCCATGACCCCCAGGAAACTCATGCAACTAATGTTACATAAAAAATCCTTTAGAAAACAAGGCTTATTTCTGTGAATGAACCAACTGAGGTGTGGGACCCAGAAGCGTCCACCACACCCAGCACAGAGGGGAAGGCCAGCATGAAGAGCAGGGATGGCAGTGGCTTTGGAAGGGTTCACTCAATCACTCTGGAGGAAGCAGAGGGGCCCTGACACCTGGGCACAGCCCTGGCTCCTGGCTGGGCCGTGCTGTCCTCCTGCTGGACACAAACCCCCTCACAGGACACCAGCCTCGGACAAGGTTGCCCCGAGACCATGGTGCAATGGGACGAAACAGGTCACTTGTCCCCCATGAGATAGCAAACACTCTCCCCTCTCGGCTCAAATGACGGATCACTGCCTCTTCACCCCACAGCTTCATCCTGGCGCTGCTCTCCTGCCCCGCAGGTGAAGGAGCGAGACCCCCAATCAGAAGATTGCCCCCATTTCCGAGCACCATTCGGGAGGGAACCCAGCCCTGAGGCCCTCCCCAAACCGCCTCCCACAGCGGACTCTGGCCCCCTCTCGCCCCGAGGTTCCCGAGGGAGGGTCAGCCCTCCTGTGGGGAGCAATAAACGGGATTATTCCAGCGCCGGGCAGGCAGGCTCCTGGGAGGCTTGGCGGGGGGGGCGCCGTCACCCTCGGAAACATACAGGTCTCTGAACATATCCCCGTTGCTTGATGAGCGAAGCATCTTTCTGAGAAGACGTGGAGTGTATTTTACCAAGATACTTGCCATGATAAGGCTTGACTCGGGGGGCCTGTGTTTTCAAAGTGAGCTGTAGACCAAGAAGTCCTACATAAGGAGTGATGCAAAGATGGGTGTTGCTGCCCTGTCCCGGGTCCAAACCTATGCCCAGTCTCCCCAAACCAGAGCAGAGCCTCTCCTGTCCCAGCCCATGCCTGCCAGCGGGGCGCCATGCAAACTGGACCGGGTGGGCTCCGCGTGGAGCGGGGTGAGGACTTCCACGTGCCCGCTCAAGGGGAAGGACTTGGGTGGGGGTGCTGGGAGGTCACATGCAGCCCCATCCCTCAGTAACGGAGTGACCTTGGCCAAGTTTCTCCGTTCCCAGCCCCCCCATGCTGCGTGTGTACCCGATCCCTTGACATCCACCACCCCGCGAAGCGAGTGAAGGGCTTTCAGGGGCTGCTGTCATGCCAGCAGGAGCCGGGCGGCTTAGACCCGTGCACATGGGCCCTCTCTCAGTTCCGGCGGTGGGAAGTCTGGCACAGGCCTCTCGGGGCTCAAGGAAGGTGTGGACGGAGCTGCGTTCCTTCCGGAGGCTCCGGGGGAGAACCCCCTTCCTCGGTTTCCAGCTCCTGGAGACATCGCCTTGCCTGCCTGTGGCTCCTCCCTCACCCTCCAAACCCACGTGGCAGGTGGTGCCCCTCTGCCCCTCCCCCCCACCTGCACCACCACCTCCTGCTTCTGCTTTTGGGACCCTATTGGTGATAGTGGACCCACCTGGCTGACCCACACTGCTCTCCCCATCTTGGAGTCAGCTGATGAGCGAGCTGAATTCCATCTGCAGCAGCAATCCCCTTGGCCGTGTAACCTGACCCACCCACAGCCACGGGGGGGTTAGGGCGTGGGCGTCTCTGGGGGGAGCACTGCCCACCACTCCACGGTCTCCTCCTCGACTCACTGTTCCCGTTATACAGACAGAGAAACTGAGGCTCTTATCGACGGAGCGGCTTGCCTAGGACTGCACAGCGGGTGAGGGCTCTGGCGAGACTCCTGGCCCCTTCATGTGGGCCCCCCCCCCCCGCTACCTGCAGCCCCCGCAGGCCTGACGCAGGCCGTGCACTTCTGCATTTTCTGCTCTCCATGACCCCAGGGCTCGTTCCGTTCCCGCAACCAGAGCAGGTGCGGAAACCACACGCCCTCCGCCGCATTCCCAGCCCCCGCCGCGCAGATGGTCTTCCACAAAATACCCGCCACTCCCTTCCCAAGCCAGTTTCTGTTCATTTAATCAGACCCCTCGCGTGTTGAGTTGAGGCCAGCTGGGAACATGGAGGGAGGTAAAAATAAGAAACCCGTAGGACTCCGGGCCCCACACGAATGGTTCTCGAAGGCTTTTATTTTCCACTTTGGAGGCTCACTGATTAGAAGCCCTTGCCTCTTTGATGACTGCTGTTCTGCCCGTGGGCCCGATGGGCGTGGGCTTAGGAGTGAAAGCTGCGGGGTCAAGATTCCCTCAGCATTCTGGGGGAGGTGCAGGGTCTGGAGGGAGCAAGCTGAAACCCTAGAACAAAATTCTCAGCAAGGTGCTGCTCCCACCAGAGATGATGTGCATCTGTGCCACCCCAGCCTTGAAGGAATCAGAATCTTGGGGCTGGAAGGGCCTTTGGGCACAGACCCTGGAGCTCACACCCCTCCGTGTGGAAGGTGGACTCGGAGCCCCGAGGGGGCCGTGCACAGATGGTGGCGCACGGAGCCCCGGACCCAGGCCTCTGTGCCACCGGCCGGGGCCCTGGACAGACGTGGGATGCATCAGGGGAGACTCGCCCTCTCCCATCCCTCTTTTCCTGTCTCTCGTGGGCTCCTTCCCGAAGCCGTGTTCCCCCTGAAGGTTCCAGCAGGGCTCAGAAAGCAAGCACGTGAGGGTGGAAGCTCCGGGGTCCTTGGACGCTGCTCCATCCTCTCCAGAGCCTTTGGGGGTCTCCCTGGGGACCGACCCTGGCAGCCGATTCCAACAGCTCCACCCAACCCCCATAGCGCCCCCCGTCTGGGCTTCACCCCTTGTCGTGCGGCGCCTGGACACCCGCACCGGGAGAAGCCCCTGCGGGGATTTGCACGTGTGGCATGGCCACGAACCCCCATTGAAAGTTCTCTTTAAAATTTGCAGACCCATCTGAGGGTGGGTCTGGAAATGAGTCCAGTTGGGGGTTTGGTCTCTATTTTTTCTCTATGTTCTGAATTTATTTTTGCCATGAGGTTTTTACAAAAATAATAACAGGACGCAGTGTATTTTTTATTCTCATTTGGGAGAAAAAAGGCCAAGACCCTCGCCCCGTGGAAGCCTGTGTGTGGAGGCTGGTTGAGGAATCCCAGTCTTATGTGGCTCCGCACGCGGCCCCGTTCAGGTCCTGGGGGGCCCGGGCACCAGCGCAGGACCAGATACTGCCCCTCCTGGGGCTCCCTCGGCAAATGCCCGGTCCTTTCCCTGATGGCGAGCATCACATCCCGTGACGTGGAAGGCGAAGGGGCTCCTGGTAGCTGGGGGCTGAGGCAGGGCTTGCCTGGTCCCTCCCCACCAAGCCTGGGCTGGCCGCCGCACCCTAGCCCATGACACCTGCTTCCTCAGGGCCCCCCGGGCACCCCTGTCTGTTTCGGGCACCTCATCTGTCCCAGGCTCCGTGAGCCCTTCTTGCTCCCACTCGTCTGTGCTCCCGTTTCTCCAGTGCGTGTCCAACCTGGGCTCATTTACACATCATGGCTTCTGGGCTGGCACCCTCAGGGGTGTGTGTCAGGGTGGGGCACGGTGGGAGAGGCAAGGAGAGCGGCTCTCCCCACCTGGCTTGTCAGGATGGGTGCTGGGGTGGGCAGGAGGAGCTTGGATGGGCTCCTGATCTACACTGAGACGTGGTGAGGTCAGGGAGGGCTGCTCGGGAGAGGGGACGTCTGAGCTGGGTGTCAAGGGCTCGGCCAAGTGCAGAGCTAGGCAGGTAGGCTGCCCTCAGTCCAGAGAGCTTCAGTGTCCTTCAGGAAACGGCAGGCAGCCCGGCTGGAGGGGGTGGTGCCTGGGGAAGGAGAGAAGTTTAGGAGAGGAGAGAAGGAAACAGGATCTGGAGGCTCGTGCCCTGCGCGGAGGGCATTTGCACCTCTGATTTGCCTGTGAGCCTGGGGACAGCCCGCGGAGTGCCTAGGGGGCTGTTTGACTCCTCCGGGTCAGAGGCAGTGAGCCTGGGCCCCGGGCTGGCCTTACCCTGGCTACGGGCGTGAGGCACAGGTGGGCCGTCTCCACGGGGGTCCGGAGCAAACCCCTGGTGGCTCACATGAGTCTCATACAGACACTGGGGAGATATTTGGGGACACGGTTGTTCCAGCTGTCCTGGGAGGTCATGTGCCCTCCCCACTCTTGGCCCTGTTCTAGAAAGCTAGTCATGCTCAGGGTCAGGACTCCCCCATCCCGAGGAATCCCGGTGGCCCTTGGGGGGCTGAGCGTGGCGTTCCCTGCACTGGCTGCACCCCAGAAGGTGGTGGTGGTGAGAACACCTGAAACGTTGGTATGTGCGGGGGGGGGTTGGTATCATGAGGAAGGGAAACCAACATTTCTCGCTGCCCCCCCTCGTTCTGCCATTGGTTTGGTTTGAACACATTTTTCCCCTTAATTTTTTTTAAATTGTAAAAATAATACAGCAACCGCATTATATAAAATTTGAAAAAGGAAAAAAAGAACTGCCTCCCCCATTCCCCCCCCGCCCCAACCACACCAACAGCTCTCGGTCTTCATGCCGGCTGGAGGCCAGATTCTGAGCTGTGATTAAAAGCCTTTTTTTTTTTTTAAACATTATATCATGCACACTTTCCTCATTGCTACAAAACCTGCACGACCGTCTTTGGAGCTGATGTGACATCGTCTCTTCATCTGTCCCTGTGTGGGTGGCCATTTAGGTGGTTGGGAAATTTCTGATCCTCAGGACGATGCTACAAACGCCTGTGTATATTTGCTTCTCTTTCCTTACTCTCTTGGGATGACGTCCAGGAGTGGCATTCCTGGGGGGCCACCTCTCCATTCACCCTCCCCCCACCCCTCACTCCACGGCAGCCTCGTGGGGCTCCTTGCTGCCTGCAGATGTGTTGAGCGTGTCCCTACCTCAGGACCTTTGCACTGCCGCTCCTCCTGGGACATTCCTCCCAGTTGTTCGTGTGGCTTTTCCTTTACTTCATTGGGATCTGCTCGGGTGTGACTCCCTCAGAGAGCTGTCCTCACCATTTCTGCTCTACACACCGATGCCGTTGGTGGCTCCCCGCTAGACAGTAAGCACCATGAGGGCAGGGACTGAGTCTTGTGCGTTGGTGCGTCTTCAGTCTGGCGCACGTGTCTGGCCCACAGGAGGAGGTCAGCGTTGCTGGCTGAACATTCGAACACAGGGAGGGTGACGGACATTTCCAGGCGTCCTGACAGGGTGCCCACATTGTTCATGGAAGGTGTGGCCGCGTCCCGGCGCTTGTCAATGGCTGGCTCCCATGAAGGTGCTTGGGATCCAGGGGCAATTTCAGTTGGGGATTTTCTCTGGCTCGTTCATGCCTCCAAACCCACGGATAAGAACATAGTCAGGGTGCTAATTTGGTAGGCACCAAATCAATGGGGGTCAATCCCAGATGGAGGAATAGGTCTCTGCTCCTAGCAGTGACATCTTGGGCACCGTGTGACCACCTCTGTCCTGGAGATGGTAGGCTGCATCTGCGGACAGGGCCGAAGCAAACCGCGTGAGGGTCCCTCAGTCCCCACGGCTGCTGACCCTACTTTGGAAGCCAGAGGGCGAGCAATCCAGGTGAAGCTGACCTGCCATCATCCCGGGCGGCCTGAGCCCAAGTGAGCTGCGGGCCCTTGATCCTGAATCTGATGGAGACGACAAGGTCATGAGCCAGCTCGTGCTGTCTGGGTGAGAACAGCTTCTCTGGGGCAGGACGCCCCTCCCCGGTTGGGCTTTGCTCCTGATGCTGGAGTCTGGCTGATGGATCCTGCCGGAGCGAGCAGAGGCGACAACAAGCTGTGGGACCTTGGGTGTGTCCCTCACTGTCCCCGAGTCTCCGTGGCCTCCTGTGTCGACGTTCCAGGCAACGGAAGGCGTGCTCAGAGCTTGGGGTGGTGCAGGGGGAGCTCGGCACACGGAAGTCTTCATTCCTGGGCACCACCCCTCCAGTAACCTGCACAAAACCCTTTGCGCACAGTGGGTTCTCAGTCTTGGTGACCCTAGTTCTCTGGTAGATTCCTGGATGTAGTAGTCGCTTGGGGTTCATTCTAACAAGTCTGTGGACTCAGCCCCCCAGCGCCTGGAGGCAAACCACCCACAGGGTAATGGTTAAGGGTTTGACCTGGCTTCCAGTCTGGGTGGCCTCGGGCCTGTGGCCCGCACACTCTGAGATGAGTGTCCTCCCCTCCACAAGGGCACGCTGAGAGTTCCTGTCTCCCAGAGCCATTGTGCTTAAGGGGAAGGTGAGTGGGCAAGCCTGGGCTTGGGGCCTGGTGCACGGGAAGGCCCTCAGTAGAAGCAACCGCTGGTGATCAGTGAGTGATGTGAATGCTGGAAAGGTCCATTCAAGAGGAGAGGGGAAGGTGCCTCCCAGGCATTTTAGCTTCCTGGGAAGCGGCTGGGTGTGGGGCCCAGCCCGTGGGGCCTGGGTCAGCCTCGGCCACCCATAAAGGGAGCGGACTGTATCCCTGCCGGCAGCTGGACCTGTCTCTTCGAGAATCCCGGCCCCAGGTGCCCCTCTGTCGACAGAGATAAAATGCCCGCCCTGGCTCGTGGTTCGGGCTGGCAAGAGACTCAGAGGGGGCGCCGCCCCACAAGAACGGGGTGAGGGTGCTCCCAGCAGGCCCACCTGCTGAGGGCACAGGGCGTCTGGGTTAATTCTCCCGCTACCCCGGGGCTGACCCCTTTCCCCGCTCCACAGCTGAGGAGACCCAGGCTCAGAGAAGGGGACGTGCCTGCCTCACACTCTGCTGCTCCCGGCCCAGCCCCGTCCTCCAGCTGCACTGCCCAGGGTGGGGTTCTGTGGCCTGCAGGCCCACACCTCCATACGGGGCTACTCCTGGGTGTGACCAGCCCGGGGATCTGCACTTCCACGAACTCCGCTGCCATCCTGATGCGGGCGGCTAAAGATTGGCGGAGAGTCGGGCCTCCCCTGGGCTCATCTCCGACCCCGACTCCGACCGTCCCGGGGCCTCTGACACCGAGACGGGCTGCGCCTGTGCGAGCCGCACCTTCCCCCACACCTGCTGCTCATTAAAGAAAGGACCCAAAACCCTATGGGCGTTTAGGTCCGGAAGGACACCCAGAAATCAGGCGGTGCTGGGTTTTTGTTTTTTTAAATCTTAAATTTTAAAAACACTGACTTTATTTTTAGAGCAATTTTAGGTTCACAACAGGATGGAGTGGAAAGTAAAGTCCCATGTAGCCCTGCCCCCAGCCTCCCCAGTCCCCCCAGCGAGTAACACACCCCACGGGAGGGAACCTTTGTGACGACTGATGAACTGGCATCGACATGGCCTGGTCGCCCAAAGTCAGGCACAGCATGAGCACGGAAGGCTTCGGGGAGCACTCATCTTACTAAAGATTAGGGAAGAGTGGACAAAGTAATAGAGCCGGGCATTAAAAATGTCTTAGTCACATAAACAATTATGTTTTCTGCGGTAATTGCGAAATGCACAGGGATTTTAAAGATAACAGCAGATACTTCAAAGAAACTGGGGCCTTTTAAAGTTGTATGCTGGTTCAACTGTGATCTATCGTAAAAAAAAAAAAAAAGTTGTATGCTGGTAGAAACGCTAACACCTCGTTTTCCAGAAAAAGAAAAAGCACGTACCAGTTTCCACGGCGTCCCTACTCCCCGCGGCGCTGGACGAGGTGATGTCAGCTCCTAACTGCCCCCCCGTGGGCTGGCGCAGGCACCATCCAGCACGTCGCTGGCCTCGTAAGCCTGTGGGGAGGGGGTGGGGAGGGAAGGGGGTGAGCCTCTGGGGAGGGGGTGAGTTCTCCGTGGACTACAAAAGGACTGGATCCAGTGAGGCCGGAGAGAAGATTGATTTTAAGTCTCAAGGAATTCGTAGCCAAGCCAACGCTAGAAGCCAGCTCCCCGCCAGCGTGCGTGAATTTGCTGACATGCGGGGTCCTACGTTCCAAGTAGTGACGGAAAAACGGAGAGGGCCTATGTAAGTAGAAGTTGTCAGTAAAGTCACACCGTGGACTCTGTCACCGCACGGATCACGGAGCACACAGCGGGCATGTACATTGGGCATCCAATGTCTCCCCCCGCTAGGGTTTGCTGTGAGGATTAGAATAATGTATTCCAAGTGGCTAGCCGACGTCCAGCACAAAGGGGGCACGGGGTGAGGGTCACAAATGTCATCGAGGCAAAAGACCTCCACGCCAGCAGCAAATCTCAGCATGCTGGATTGAGGGAAAGGTACTCTGGAGATGATGTGGCTTTCGACTTTTAGAGACAGTGGGGACAGAAAGGGGCAGCAATGAGTTAACATCAAGCCCGGCGCTCAGCCCGCGGCCAGCTCGCAGGCTCTCGGGGGCTGTGGGGGGGCACGACAGCTGGACAGGCAGCAGGTAGGTGGGGGCGGGGGGTGCGCAGCAGGGGAACGGGGCCAGGAATTAGCTGGGTTCCTGCTTCAGGACGCGTGTAACCCGCCTGTTAAGCAGCAGTTACTCAGGTGGTAAGATAACAGCCAAACTGTCAAGTGCTGTGAATTCTTACCCGTGACTGGACGAGTTTACTGATGCTTAGGCCCTGCCGGGGAGTGCACTGAGGGCTGTGTGTGTGTGAAGTCTTGCCGAAAGCCCGAGCGGGAGCGACTGGTCTCAGTCCCCTCTTTCCTAGACAGTGACCAGAACCAGAGAGGTGAAGCCACACAGCCGGGAGCAGGCAGTGCTGATACCTGAACTTGGATCCCACGGACTCAAAACTCCAGTCTTTGCCCAGCAGCCTGAGCTTGCTGTCCTGGCCCCCGGAGCGGGAGAAGGCCAGCACGTGTGCACATCTGGGCCTTGCGGAAGGCTGAGCGGGGCCCGCAGGGTGCAGCGTACTCCAGCAATGAAATCTAGCCCGTGTCACAAGAGGAAGCTGATGCTGTCTCCTTCTAGAATGAGAAACAGAAGCTGAGGGCCTGGCCACCTCTTGCACAGAGCCCCAGGGGTCAAGACCAAAATACTCTCCTGGCCCTTGAACTCCATCCTGCCTCATATCCCCTGGGCCCCACCAACGCCCCTTCACTTCCCAGGTCAATGAGCCCGAGCCCGGCGGGAGGCCAGCAGGCAGAGGCTTGGATCCACTTTGGAAACATCTGGCTCCTGAGGATGTTTCGTGGGAAACTTGCATCCACCCACCTTTGAGCCCCAGCCAAGCCAAGAGCAGGCGGGGTCTCTCAGAAACCGAGCCAGCCACCCTGACATTCCCCCAGCACTGCCGGGTTGGGTGGAGGGCGCGTGGAAGGCGGAGCACCGTCAGAGGGGATCACGCCACAGCCGCATCCCCAGGATTTCCATCAGGGGTGCTCAGGGGTCACTCTGGTTGGAAAGCAAGTGGGGGTGGGGGCTCAAAGAGCACTTTGAATAAGAATCTAGGAAATGTGAATTGTTCCCAACAAAGTAGCCGCGAACTGGGCGCCTGGGTGGCTCAGTCGGTTGGGCAACTGCCTGGGGCTCAGGTCGTGATCCCGGAATCCCGGGATCGAGTCCCGCATCGGGCTCCCTGCTCGGCGGGGAGTCTGCTTCTCCCTCTGACCCTCCCCCCCTTTCATGTGCTCTCTCTCTCATTCTCTCTCTCAAATAAATAAATAAAATCTTTAAAAAAAAACAACACAAAGTAGCCACGCAGGGCTGACTGAGAGGGAGGGTGGGGGCTGCCCCTGCCCTGTGGCACCACCCTGAACTTCTCCAATGCCAGAATCATCCAGAAATGGAGGCAGTCAGCTCTCTGTGCTTTTGCAGATGTATCAGCCTGGCAGGTGGGAAGCGGGGGTTTTGCCAGATGTCCTCTATGACCACCGTGTGGGTTGTTCATGGGTGGGGGTTCCTGGAATCGGGGGCAAGTCCGCATTGAAAGCCAGCTGCATCCTGCTCCCCAAGCCGGGTGTCTTCCTGGAGGAAGAGATACCTTTCCTAACTCAAGCAGAGGCCCCGAGTGGGTTGGCACGGGTACTGCTTCTTGCTCTTGTATCAGAAATACGAGAAATGGAATCCAACAGACTTACAGAGTATGGACATCCCTATTCTCCCTAGGTGGAAGTTATGGGTGGCCTTCAGGGCTGGCTGCTCCCATGGCTCACAGATGTCCTCAAGGACCCGGGCCCTTTCCATCTCCTTGTTCTGCCAACTTTGATACCAGCTTTGTCTTTGGGCTGGGCACAAGATGGCAGCAGCGGCTCCAGACATCACATCTGGGCGACAGGGGCCAGACCAAGAAGAGACCTCTTCCAGGGTGCTCTCCTGGACGTGAGAAGACTCTTCCCGGAAGCCCCCTGGCTGACGTCTTACAGTTCATTGGCCAGAGCTGGGTCCCCTGCCCATTGCCAAGTCAATCACTCTAGAGGGACGACCGGCTTAGACTAACTATAGCAGGTGGAAGGGAAGCCAAGGACAGTGTTCATTACAGCCCCAAAGACCGCAATGCTGTGAGCCATTTTGGGGTTCTTTCCTTTGGAATTCCGGGTCCCCTCATTCTTCTGTGTTAAAACGTGCAGGCAGAGTAGACTTCCCCGATAGGGCAGACTCAGAGCAGCTCCAAGTCTCCGAAGCCCGCTCCCACCCCCACCCCTCTACTGACCACCCCTTTCGCATAGCCCTTGGCTGACACCTGATCCACTGAGCTGCGTCCAGAGGTTCAGCAGCACCTGCCCAGGACCCCACTGCCCCTCTGTGTTTGGACCGTGAGGGACTTCGGATGGTCCTTCTGCCCATCAAGTGGTGTCTTGGAAAAACAATCAGAAGAACTCTGCTTCCTTGGTTCATCTTTCTTCGCTCTCCACCCGTGCAAACTTTTATTATGGAAACTTTTCAAACACACAGAGAAGTTAAGAGTGAAGGACACTAATATTTACCCATTCTCCTCATTCAACAGCTGTCACCAATTTCCCCGTATTCGTCTTCTATATCTGTGTTTATGTATTTGTTGATCTGTTTGGAAGTAAGCTGCAGACGTGTTGACAGAACACACACAAGTATGTTCGCGTGTCTACGAAGAGCGAGCTCTGTCCTTCACAATCCTGATGCAATTATCCCACGAAAGAAATTTAATATAAATGGGAATACCAGCCCCTGCTAAAATTCCCCGGTCAGGCATCATCCATCAGTGGGATTCATTTGAATCTGAGAGTGAATTTCTTCCAGCCTCTGGGGGGTTAACGGGGTTGCTCTAAAATGACCAAAAATACATCGAAAAACACAGGGAATTTTCCCAGCCCAGAAGTCTTCCTCATCATTCTCTCTGCCCCTGCTTCCATCTCTCAGTTTTGGGGTGTGTGTGTGTGTGTGTGTGTGTGTGTTTAGGTCATACGCAGGGCAGAAACCAGATGGGTATTCTAATCTGCAGCTTGAGTGCCTCGTCCTGGGAAGGCTCCCGGGTCTCCCGGGTCTTGGTGCAGATGATGTATTTCTGGCGTCCACCAGCTCGTTTGGAAGTGGGTTCTTCCCACTTAGCATTTGCTGCTTCACATTCTCCTGTCAATGATCCCGCAGTGACTGGTAGCTTTCGGCTTGGTCTGCGCTCCCGCACAGAGGTAACAGTTCCTCCAAATGAAGTTTCTCAGCAAGTTGTGTGGACCAACCCTTTTCAGGGAAGTGGCGCCAGGGTCTGTGGCCTCAGCCAGCAAAACAGCAGATGTGTCTGTTTTCCAAACAGACGAGGGAGAGCCTGGTGCTTCCATCTTCTGGCTCACACGCTCGCATCAGCTCTGGGTCAGGGCTGGATCTGTGGTTGTATGGAGACAGCTCGCGTTTACAGGATGGTGGCTGAGTACCAGGTGTGACTCATGCAGCCCGAGGGCATGGCGTGGTCAGTGGGGATAATGGCCCTCGACAAACAGCCGTGTTCTAATCCTTGGAACCTGTGAATATTTGCCTTCTGTGGCCCAAGGAGGACCGCGCAGATGTGATCGAATTACAATTCTGGGGGTGCAGAGCGTGAGTTGGGTGATCTGGGTGGGCCCTGAGCGCAATCACAGGTGTTCTCCGAGGGAGGGAGAGGGGGATTTCACGCAGAGATGGGGCAGAAGCCACGTGGTCCCAGAGGCAGAGACTGAGCAGTGCGGCCAGGAGTCGAGAAAAGGCAGCAGGACCGGAGGAAGTGGATTCTGCGCTGGAGCCACCAGAGGAAGCCAAACCTGCTGACACCTTGATTTTGGCTCAGCAAAACAGATTTCAGACTTCTGGCTTCTCCAACTGTGAGAGAATAAGTTTCTGTTGCTGTAAGCCACCCAGTTAGTGGTAATTTGTGATAGCAGCCCTAGGCAGCTGAGGCAGGGAGGGCCATGCCCATCAGGTAAGGAAGCCATCCTCGAGTGACCTTGACCTGCAAGGGGAGCACGGGGTATGACCAGGGGTCTGCTCAGTTTGGCTGTGGTCTGTCCACTTTGCTCCCACGGAAGATCGGGGCCCAAGTGCTCTAGATTCAAGCGCCTCGAGGACGGAGGCCGTCTTGTGCCCTTCTCTGTAGACCCCGGTCGCAGACGCGCCGGCCAGCTTTCTAGGTGTCCCTTTGAATTGATCCAGTAATGTCTGCTACAGGATCGTCCGGCTGACTTGCCTCTTTCTTCCTATCTACCCAGCTCTCCATCCACCATTTATCCATCTGCTTTGTCATCCGTCAACAAATATTGGTTCCGCTTAAGTACTGGGTATATTTAAGCCTGGGATACTTAGGGGCGCAGGGAGTGGAACGCAGGCACAGCTGCAATGCGGGGCATGGGGGGGGGAACCCAGGCCAGGAGGCCAGTCTACACAGAGAAGGTCATCCCAGGCCAAAGTGCAGCCTGTCAAGAGGAACTCGAGAGGGTCTGGATAGAGCAAAGCTGAAAGGGTTTTGGGAACAGGGGCAGCTGTGCAAGCAGCTCTGGTCCATAGGAAACTCTGGTAGCAGGAGGGAGGGTTCTAGAACGTCAGGGAAGCTGCACTAAAGTGTGAGTGGGGGGCGATGGAGTAACTAGAAGAAGAAATCAGGGCCCCAGAGAAAGGGATTAGGTGTGACAAGCAAGCTAGAAACTCCGATCGCCATTAGTTGGAGCACAAGCTGGGGAGAAAAGGCTCAGAAACGAGGTAGGAGGAAACCCAGGTGCCCAAGGTCGACCTGATGACCGCGGTCACAGCTGGTGCCCAGGGTCCACCCGATGAGCACCCAGGCAGCAGGGCTGAGACCCAGAGGCCTAGGCTGGAGTGTCTGCCCTGAGTGAGGCAGGCAGGCATGGCCCTGCTGGGGGGGGAGGGGGGTCCCGTGGTGCCAGATGGACAAGAACAGCGACAAGAGCAGAGGGAGGGCCAGGCTGGGCATGAGGAGACTGGGCAAGGTTGCGAAGAAGCACGCGTCGGTACCCCGTGCTTGTAATTCCAGGTGGTTGTTTAACTCCTTTACGGGCGTACTTAGTAAGGCTGCCTTACCCGCTGGGGACTTAAGACGTGCCGGCCTCCGGGAGCTTAGGACGAGCCGTCTGGTGGGGGAGGCAGATCAATAGAAAATCATGCTACGCGGCTAGGAGCGGGGTGCTGCCGGACAGCAGTGGGGGCGGCCGCCCTGGGGGGGTCTGGGTGGGATGTGGGATCCAGAGCAGGAGCCCCCCGGGAGCGGTGCTCACAGGCTGTGTGCAGACGCTCTCAGTCCTGGCCACACGGGAGACCCGTCTGGGAGCTGCGAAGAATGCGGAGCCTGGGACCCCGGCCCCGGAAACCCTCATTCTGCAGACCCGGGCAGAGGCCTGGGCGTCCGTATTTCAAACAACCCTCTCAGGTGATGCCACGGTGCAGTCAGGCTGGAACCACCATGCACGGGGGAAATGCTTCCGGAGTGGGGGGTGCAAATCCTGTCTTGGTGGGCACCAAAGGCTTCCTGGAAGACGCCATGTGGCTTCCCACAAGGTATCTGTTTTCCCTTCGACCCAAACCAGAGGCAGTAGCAATGCTCTGCCCTTCCCTGGGGGGGCCGGCACCTGAGAGCAGGCACGGGATCTTGTGCAGGAAAGAGGCAGCCACTTTGAGTCACGAGGGTTTGGAGGGGTTAGCCGCGGAGGCCGGTCCTCACCCTATCGGGCGGGTCCTGAGTCGGCGCGTTTCTCACCTGCCCCCCACCCCCCAGGAGACCCCATCGTGCTGCTTGTAGACCCCACTTGGAGGTGCAGGGCTGCAAGATGGTCTCGATACTGCTTGGTGGGGAATTGTGTTGAAAATTTTGAGTGAGCTTTAAAAAAATAAAAGATGGTGAGTGAGGTTGGCCAGTCGCAGGATGCACAGAAGATTGAGGGCAAATACTTAAGTGGAGCAAGGAGACACTGGGGGGACAGGCGAGTGGGCAAGAGATTCATCACCACCTTAATCTGACCTCCTGCTCACGCTGCCCCGCGCACACGGGCCCCATGCCGCCTCCAATGCCCGCTCTCAGAACGCCAGAACAAGCTCAACTGCACACGGGCCTTTCCCTCTCACATTTGTAAATATATACGTATGTCTCCTTGCATGTGGCTGACACACGATGTGACATATTTCAGGTGTAGAGCATACTGGTGGGACAAGTCTACACGCTATGCTGTGCTCCCCCTCCCGTTCTTTCTCTGAGCTCCCCCCACGGGACCCACGGAGCTCTACCAGTGACGCCACGGGATCAGAGGAATAGACAGAGGCGTTTTCCCAGAATGAGTGAGTTTCACAGAAGGGACCCCTGAAAGGAGCTGTTGGTTTCACGTGGGTCACGATGATTATTTAGGGGGGCGGAGAGGAGGGGGGACAGGGCGGGGGGCAGGAAGGGAACATGCCAAGGTGACAGGAGAGACCACACTTCTGGTCGAGGGGATGGCCCATCATGAGTTTGGCTCTTTTGAGAAATTACCTAAAGTATGAAAGTTTCTGCTGCCCAAAGTCCCCCCTTGGCTGGCTAGATCATTTCATGACTTCTGGTTTTTCATTTGCCTTTGTGGTTGGAATCTGGTGCCCCCAGCATGCTGAAAATAGCCCTCGAACTGACTTTTTTCAGGGTAATATCAACCCCAGTTCACCTCCTTCTGAGAGACGTTGCCCGGGCTGTTTGCCGTGAATCCAGGTGGCGAATCCTCTGCTGGGGGGGCTCCAGTCGTCCTGAGTCGTTCTGCCCTTTGGGTCCAGCGATTGGTGCTAAGTGACTCTGGCCCCAGCGATTGTGGTCCTTCTGCTGTGGGGCTCACTTGTCACTGTGCCAACACTGTCTGTCTGGAAGTCAGGTGTCTAAGAAGTTCCAACCCTCCCGAAAGTAACTGTGAAAACCAACGAGAGGGCAGGAAAGCCTCAGCTCCACACATGTGGCCTGAAGACCAGGTGCTGGAGCCCTTGCGCGGGCTCAGGACGAAGGGCTTCCCGCGGCTGCCGCTGAGCCCCCTGGGCGTGGGCGACGTGAGGGCCACCCGGCGGGGCCTGAGCGCTCCCGGGCTCCAGCAGTAGGTGCTGCCACGGGAGCCCGGCCCGTGGGGTGCGCTCTCGGGGGACTCCTCGCTCCGTCCTGGCCTCCCCGGGGGCCGAGCACGGGCTCCCCAGGGCTGGGACTCGGGGCCTGGCCTGACACCTGGCCGGCGGTCCTCCAACGGGGCTGGCCACCTGGTCAAGACCTCTTATGTCCTGGCTTCACACCCTGCCTCTGACGCTTGTGGGGTGACTTTGGGGGAGTTACTCCATGTGTCTGCGCCTCAGTTTCTTTATCTGTATCGTGGGGACACGGCCAGTACCTTGTCGTGAGGTTTACGTGAACTAATATCCCAATACACCCGGCACAGCCCCCAGCAGGTGCCATGCTCCTCCTCCCCATGATTGCTACTTCTCCGGGGATTGCTACTCCCGTCCCTGCCGCTGTCCCCGTTACTACACGACACACCGCCGAGGGCCACTGTCACCGCTTCCACGGCTTATGCTCACCACCACCCCTGTCTCCGCTGTTACTACACTGGCCACTGTTACTCCTGCCACTGTTGTTGCTGCTGTTACTCCCGCTCCAGTTACTACACCGTGCTGCTGTTACTCCCGCTGCTACTACACCACGCTACTGTTACTACATTGGCCGCTGTTACTCCTGCCACTGTTACTGCTGCTCCTGTTACTACACTGTGCCACTGTTACTCCTGCTGCTGTTACTACACTGGCCGCTGTTACTCCTGCCACTGTTACTGCTGCTCCTGTTACTACACCGTGCCACTGTTACTCCTGCTGCTGTTACTACACTGGCTGCTGTTACTCCTGCCACTGTTACTGCTGCTCCTGTTACTACACCGTGCCACTGTTACTCCTGCTGCTGTTACTACACTGGCCGCTGTTACTCCCGCCCCTGTTACTACACTGTGCTGTTACTGCTGCCGCTGTTACTCCTGCTCCTGTTACTACACCGTGCCACTGTTACTCCTGCTGCTGTTACTACACTGGCTGCTGTTACTCCTGCCACTGTTACTGCTGCTCCTGTTACTACACCGTGCCACTGTTACTCCTGCTGCTGTTACTACACTGGCTGCTGTTACTCCCGCCCCTGTTACTACACTGTGCTGTTACTGCTGCCGCTGTTACTCCTGCTCCTGTTACTACACTGTGCTGTTACTGTTGCCCCTACTATTTCCGCCACTGTTACTACACCATGCCGCTGTTACTGCCGCCGCTCTTACTACACCATGCCGCTGTTACCTCTGCTCCTGTTACTACACTGCGCCGCTGTTACTACCCCATGCCGCTGTTACTGGCGCTGCTGTTACTCCCATTGCTGTTACTACACCGTGCCACTGTTATTGCCGCCGCTGTTACTACACCACGCCACTGTGACTGCCACTGCTGTTACTACACTGCGCCGCTGTTACTCTGACTCCTGTTACTGCACCACGCCCGTTACTACACCGCACCGTTACTGCTGCTCCTGTTACCACACCTGCTGCTGTTACTACACCACACCAATGTTACTGTTACCCCTGCTACTCCTGCCGCTGTTACTACACCATGCCGCTGTTACTCCCGCCGCTGTTACTACAGCATGCCGCTGTGACTGCCGTCGCTGTTACTACAGCGCGCCGCTGTTCCTGCTGCTCCTGTTACTACACCTGCTGCTGTTACTACACCGCACTGCTGTTACTGTTACCCCTGCTACTCCCGCCGCTGTTACTACACCATGCTGCTGTTACTCCCATTGCTGTTACTACACCATGCCACTGTTACTGCCGCCGTTACTCCCGCCGCTGTTACTACACCACGCCACTGTGACTGCCACTGCTGTTACTACACTGCGCCGCTGTTACCGCTGCCGCTGTTACTCCGGCTAGTCCTGTGACTGCATATTGCATTGCTCTCTTACTGCCCCCACTGCCTCTATGTGCTACGTGATTACATTACTGGTACGATTATTGCTGCTAACTGAACGATTCCTTCCGTGGTTGCCAGTATCACGACCGTGAGCGTGACTATGCGGTGACTGCCACGGGAGCCGCTGCCGTGGCTGCTGCTCGTGCTGTTACCTGCATGTGGGGGAGTGAAGCCCCCACCCTGCTTCCTTCTGGGCGGCACCCTCCGCACCATCTCACCCTGAGTCTCTCTGAGCCTGCATCGACAGTTCTGTGATTCTGGGCGGTGTCCTTTAGGGACGGCCCGGGGTCTTCAGCCTGGCATGCCCATTGCTCATCATGCAGAGGGGATTTAAGTGGGACGCAGCGGTGGTTTTATGACACACCAGCTCAGACTTGCTGCACCTGTTTCCTTCCTCCACTGGAAGGAAAGGGGACCCTCCTTCTCTGCGGACTCACTTTGACCTTTGGCCGCACACCCAAGCTAACTGCCAACTCCTTGATCATAAAAACTCCCTGTGTTGTTTCTTTTCAGTGTTTGGAGTTATTCAAACCAACAGAGTTCGTTATGTAGTATAAGGTTTGAAACCTCTTTATTCCTCTTAATATCCAATATTTGGACAACATGTTACAGGTAAAATATTACTTCGAAGGGATGTCTTCCGAGTCAGTGAGTCTAGGCGTTGGAGCCAGAGGGTCCTGGCTGTGTGAGCTCAGCTAAGTGGCCTCCCCTCTCTGAGCCTCTGAAATGGGGCTACAATCAGCACCTGCCTCCAGGGATTCACATGAAGGTCCATGAGATCAGGCAGCTGAAAGTCCCGTGCACTGCCTGACACAGAACGGCCCATAAGTATCCATTGTTTTTGTTCTGCCTGAGAGATGAACGCTCCTTGAGAACAGGGACAAAGCCTTGGCTCGGGGACTGGCACGCCAGAGGCTGATGCACTGAACGGACGAAGACAGCAGAGCTGAGCTCACAAGGCTGGTGCGGCAGACGGTGCTGCCCTCCCCCCACTCTGCTCTCCGCCCTCCTCCCTGTACGATGCCCTCCGTCCTTGGCCAACACTGCCTTGGCGTCTCCCCTCCCTGTCGTGCCTGGATCCCAGGGGTTCTAACGTCAGCCATGTACACCTCTTTGTGACTTAAATCAGCACACCTCTGTCCTGAGAGCAATTATGGGGCCTTTCCTTTATTCCAGGACTAAACCAGTTCTGGGTGAAGGGGTTTCGGGAAAGCAGGTGTGACGGCTGTTGAATTAAAATCTTGCCAGGTGGGGGCCGGTGGCCTGGCTGGTGCGGGATCCGTCTTAGCTGCCGTGGCCCTGGGACACACGCAAGACTGCAGGTGCACTCTGCAGGGAATGTTAGATTGGAGCTGCCTGCAACCCTCGTCAATGTGTAACAATGGGCTCACCGCCAAGCTCAAAGTGGAGGGCTCAGGAAAGTTTCATGCTCACTGAAAATGGAACTCCCAAGAGCCTCATTTCTTTATCAGACCACACCTTGGGCTTCTTTTCCTCCTTTGACCTTCACATGGAGGCTGGCCTTGCCGCTTGCTCTATTCCCTCGCTCCACTGGCCATCCTAGTCCAGAGCCAGCACCAGCTAGCCTATATGGCACCATGTGAACTGAAAAAAGTCGCCCCTCCAGGGAAGATGGGTTAAAAAAGCTGCCCCCCTCCAGGTGAACACAGACCTGTGGGCCCAGGGCTTGGCAAGCTGATGGCCATGCCTTTTGTGTAAGGAAAAAGGAGCTCCCCCTTGCTTCAGAGAAGGCAGCATACAGCTTGTGTTTTTAGCTCCACTTGAAAGCCAGGTATTTGTGCAGTGCACAAACTGCACCACTGTGTGTGGCAGCCCTGCTTCAAATGCCCTATCCATTGGCCTCGAAGAGCCTGTGGTGTAATCTCTCACCAGCCATGCCGTTATGTTCCTCAAAAATACCCGGATTGCTAAACAGCAGTTGGAATGACAAAGTCACAAACAAAACCAACAACGGGGCATTAAATACTGTCAAACCAAATTTCTAGATAGTGTCGGTGTCCCAAACCAAATCTGTAAATGCTCAAAGCCTACTCCTGTAAGTAAAGCTCCCAATCCACTTGCTCTGAAGGGTTTTTGGGAACATGGCTTCTGTGCTTGGAGCCCATGAGTTTTATGTCATGCAAACTGTACTCTAAGACATTCTTCCAAGCACTTACTGCCAAAGACCAGATGTCCTGGGGATGCCATCCCTAGAGTTGCAAAGGCTTGATGAACGCTTTCCTGAGCCTTCTCTGTTTGAGGTCCCCATGTTGACAGGGTGAAGTGTAAACAGATGTACAATGACAGTGGTCAAAAGAAAATCAGAGTATATCATAAAAAAGGGAGAATCTCAAAAGCGTAGCGGCAGAGGGGTGCCTCTGGGTAAACATGGGAACTTACCCCTTGCACCAAAAATGGACAGTGTAGGAGCACCCACTTCACAGAACTGTTTAAGGATCAAATGAGATCACGGATGCGAAGTTACAAACTTGCTGAGCACACAGTCGAAGCTCAATTAAACAGTAATTACTTTTTCTGCCACTTTGCACTTCTGTAGGACATTCAGCATCCAACTAGGTGCGTCGAGTGTCCTAGGTATACAATGATATTTCCCTTTATTGCTTTTTAAGGAAAAAGTACGTAAAAATGTAAGAAGCACACATGAGATATTAGGGTTTGGCCAAAGAATTTAAATAATGAGTATATATTTAAATAAATATCCTTCCCAGGTGCGAGCGTGTTTTGTTTTTATAAAAATACCAAACGCACTGCCCTGCACCTTTGTGGTGTCTGAAATCTGGAGGAACGTTTGGTGTCCAAGGGGCTACTTTTCCCACTGATGTGGATTGCAAGTGGTCTGCTCTGGACCAGCCCAGTGTCTGGGATTCCTGCCATAGGATAGCAGACGGATGCCTTATGGTCTTGTTTGCTTTCACATAGTGGTGCCTTTTCCCATCGCAGAGGAGAAAGTGAGGGTGGCGTGTCCTACATTTCCCTGCAGGGGGTGCTTGGCATGAAGACTGCAAGGCAGAGGTCCCCACAACAAGATGCCTGGGTTAGACACTGAGGACCTCTGATCTTGTTTCGGCTTTCTCTTTTCGTGCCATGTTGCAGAGCAATTCTGGCCAAGGATAGTTCTGACAGAAAGAGCTTCTGAATCGGTATAAGAACAGTTATTTTGCAAAAGGGCAAACCTGAAAAAAAGTTGTCTTAAAGAGCATTACAGTTATAGAAATGTGTCGCCTAAAATACCTTGTGACGGTTTGTGGGAATGTTCTGAGCCACATTATGAAAGAAGGACGCTGAGCCAGAGTTTTCAAGGGTGATCTGAAAAACCAACCCTGAACCCTAAGAGCCTGACCCACCCTGAGGATGTCACAAGGCACAGCTTCCAGCGCCACCCGATGCTGGACCCCCGGGTGCACTCCTGCAGAGGTTGGAATTTAAAGGAGAGTTTTTGCACTTTGATTAAGAAGGGACACAACCCACCCACCACTTCCTCCATTGTCATGGCTCCTCACTGAAGGTCAGGTAGAAACAGACACGGTCATGACTGGTTACTGAGCAAGGGACATGAGGGCCATGCTCAGGTGCGTTTAGGTTTGTCTTCCTGGTGTCTTGGGCTTGTCCTGGCGATCACAGCCCCTCCCCAATCTCCCTGCTCCCCAGCCGGGTCCCTGCTCAGCTGCCCTGGAATTCTCTCCCATGGTCTCTCCGTCCACCACCGTCTGCCTTTTCTGTCCTGCTTGGACAGGTCGACACTGAGCATGGACTCTTAATTTCAGTGGGGTATGTCAGTGGGGGGCACAGGGCATTTTGGTACCCTTGCACAGGATCTCTTATGGGGGCTTCTAACACATGTTCCTCCCTGACCTTGTAGAAACACTGCTGATGGCTCTGTTTAATGTGGCGTCCAAGTGGGATGGATGCCTTCTCTGCCTCACTGTGATGGGGTCCCCCCACCCCAAGATTGGAGAGGGGCCGAGAGGCTGGCGGGAGACCAGGGAGCTGGGCTGCATGCTGGCTATGTGACCTGGGCAGTCTGAGCAACCTCTCTGGGCTTTAGTTTCTGCATCTTTAGAATGGGACAGGCATCCTGGCCCTCCCTAGCTCACAGGGTTGACGTGAGGCTGTAACGGGATGGCAGGGGGTTGCACCCTGTGTCAGCGGTGATGCAAATGCCAAGCGCTCCTGGCATATCCTAAAGATCTGCTCATCGCTCTCTCTGCACTGTTTCACCTTGATGTGTGCAGTCTCTGGCATGATGCCTGGCCCATGGGAGGGCTCAGTAAGTGTTTGCTAGCTGAAGACCGACAGCTGGAGGCCTGGATTTTAATACTCTTTTGCCACCAAGCACCAAGAGAGCTTACTAGCTGTGAGCATGGTCCTGGGTACTGGGTGGACAAAGAGATATGCATGGCCAACATTCTGGACAGAGAGATGGACAGCCAGTGACCAAAACAGATAAATATAGAAGGACAAAGTGGCTCGTGAAGAATCAACATGTTCTAGATCAAGTCAGTTACCTAGAAGGCATAAAGCTAAAGATACATGTGGAAACTTCCCTGTTGTATATTTGACAAACACACACAGAGCACTTACCCTGTGCTCAGTGTGACTGTATGGGCTGTAAATATGAACCAACTAAATCCTTCCAATAGCCCTTTGGGAGTAGGTACCATCACTGCCATCATCACCACCATCACCATCATCCCCATCATCCCCACCACCACCACCATCACCAACCCCACCATTCCCATCACCATCATCATCACAATCACCACCACCACCACCATCACCAACCCCATCATTCCCATCACCATCATCATCACAATCACCACCACCACCACCATCACCAACCCCACCATTCCCATCACCACCACCACCACCAGCATTCCCATCACCATCACCACCATCACCATCACCACCACCACCATCATCATCATCACCATTTCACAGATGACGGAAGAGATGCTCAATGAGTCGTCCAAGGTTAGTGTGTTGGCAGAGCAATGACTCCTTCCCCTAAATAACCTGGGGTATGTGACCTTCACGGCAAAGGGACTTGGCAGATGTGATGATGTTAAGGATCTTGAGGTGAGAAGATTACTCTGATGACCTAGGTGGGCTCAATGGAACCACAAGAGTCTCTGGAAGAGGGAGGCGGGAGGGTCAGAGTCCGAGAGAGATGTGAGGACAGAGCAGTGGCAGAGAGACTGGGAACTGCCGCGCTGTGGAGGGGCGGCCATGGGGCCCGGGATGCAGGTGCCACCAGAAGCTGGCAAAGCCACAGGAACGGGTTCTTCCCTGGAGCCTCCGGAAGGCACATGGCCCTGTGGACACCCTGATTTTAGCCCAATGAGACTGTGTCGGACTTGCAGGCCCCAGAACGATGACATGACACGTTTGTGTTGTTTCAGCCTGCTGAATGCGTGCTCAGGCGTTATGGCGGCAACGAGTCCTGAAGAACGGGTATGAGAATGATTTTCCACCCTAAATCTGCTTTGTAACCCGGTGCCCTTCTTAGAGCAGGGGCAGGCCCCTGTGAGGCCACTGTCACCCAGTGTCCAAACGTTCCAGGGGCCGAGCCCCAGAATGTGGGACCTGCCCCGGCCGCTTCTGGTCCCGCGTCTGTGCGTCTCTCGGCCGCTGGGCTGATCATGGCCCCGAGAGGCTGTGTTCCGGCCACACACTGCGCTGCACACGGCCCTGCTCAGCCAGTCGGGGGGCTGATTTTTGGATTATGACTTTTGCCCACGTCTGTCTGAGCAAACACCAGAACAAAGGACAACTGCCCCAGGGGGCTTCGGCTGGAGTCCACCCACCGTGGCCTCCAGAAGGAGACACCCTTTTGCTCACTGAAGGGTAAAATGGATGTGCCCCTTGGCTCACTAGCTGGTTGGAGCCAGATCTTTCACACACAAAAAAGGCAGGGGGTACAAAACCAGAAAACAAGAAGCTGAGGGTAGGGGGTGGAGAGAAAATGCAGTGCCTCCCAGAGTGCCTGGTCTGAGTTTGCGGGAGGGGGGGGTGGGGTGCTGGGTGGCTTGGTCACCCGGCTGGCCAGGCACCCCCCACGTGGGGGCTGGAGGCTGACTCAGCAGCGGCGGTGGCCCCGGTGATCCCTCAGAGCCCCCAGAGCAGCCAACAGGCCTTAGCAGGGCAGGAGCCCACCGGCCCAGGAAGAATCTAAAGCGGAGGAACTTGGCAGAAACCCAACTTCTCTAAAAATATTAAAAGCCCGTGGCCCACAGAGGCCTGATTGCAAGGCCCCGCGGGCGCTGACAGCGGGTCCCTGACCGTTGAGACCCAGCGCGGTCCTGGCATTGAGCAATAGGGCTCTGCCCTGGGGCTGTACCCACCCTGCCCTGCCCCACTCAGGCTGAGACGAGAGGCGAGGCGGCTGCCGGTTTGCCAGTGTGCACGCGTGTGCATGTGACCGCACAGGGATGCGTGTTCCGGTGTGTACACGTGTGGCCTCATGTCAGCGTGTAGGCCAGTGAGTGGCTCCCACAGTCCTCCAGGCTTCGGGTATCCCGGGCTGTCTTGGGGGTGGCCTCTTCTTGGAGGACAGCCAGAGAGGCCCCGGGCAGGGCCCCAGCGAGGACTTGGGCTGCAGCTGTCTGGGAGGGATGGGCAGTAGTAACAGAATAACTGATTTACTGAGCTCTTACTGTGTGGCAGGCCCTTGTTCTAAGCCCTCCGTGGCACCCATCTGTGTAACCCACGAGCCTATGAGGTAAGAACGACTTCTGGCCCCACTGTATGGGGCAGGAAGTCCAGAGAGGGGAAATTGTTTTCCCAAGGCCACTCAGCACTGAGGCAGAGCTAACGAGCCTGGATGCAGGGCCAAGGCCTGAATATTCCGCTCTCCTGCCTCACAGGAGAGTAACCGCCTGCCCCACCCAGGCCGGCGTGGCCTCAGCAGGGTGGCCACTCCCTCTCTCCCATGTGTGTCCTGCAAGTTGGCCCCCTGGGAGCTTCTAAGCCCTTTGCTGACTTGGCAGCAGGGCCTCGTCCTGGGCCTGAGAGGGTCTTGGCCCCTCATGCTTTGGGATGGCAAGCCACGGGAGTGTGCGCGCGAGGCTCCGCCGCCCTCCCCGAGAACCTCTCCGGTGGGCTAGAGACATCTGTCCACCCATGTCTGGGGTGTTGTCCCTTCTGCTGGCTCCAGTGCATTCCTGAGCCCTTCAACTCTGGGAGAGGCTTACATGCGTCAGTGGGACGCCCTGGGATTTAGAGGTGACTGTCCCTCCAGCCTCCTGACCTGCTGGAAGGGCAGCGGAGCGAGCCGTTTTCCTTCCTCTGTCCAGCATGCAGCTGCCCAGAGTTTACTTTCTGCAGCCCAGCACTCAGTCACCCCTCAGGGTCACCGCCGCCCTGGGCCTGGAGAAAGAGAGTCCCCGCCTTCCTGACCCCTGGCCCTGGCTGTCCTGGGGCTGCCCGGCAGCGGTTGCACACAGGACAGCTGGATGACACACGCGGACCCAGCTCCTGGCGTACCACACGGGTATCGGGTGCCTGGCTTCAAGAGGGCCGTGGTGTGGCGGTCCTGAGCGTGGGGCCGAGAGCCCCACTGTGGGGCTCACCTTCCAGACCCCCGACTTTCTAGCCATGGGATGTACCAAGCCTCTGGGTGCCTTGGTTTCCCCGTGAGGGACATGGGGACAGTTCCAGCCTCCCCTGCCTCAGGCAGTTGTGAGGATGGATGCGGGGCTTGCGTGGTATTCTTGGCGCCGAGCCCTTTGGAAAGGAAGGGCTCCCCACAGGAAGCTGTGGTTGTGGGCTTCTCAAGGGAGGGGTGGAGGTGTTCTGAGCTCTGCCTTGGCCAGGAGCTGATATCTGTCAGAGGGGAAACCCGAGCCTTCCATGTTCAGACCGGAGGACGGGCAGGCTCCGGGCTTCTCTTCTAAGCTCTCTCTCTCCTACCCTCCTGAGACAGGATGGGAAGCCAGTTTGCAGACAAGCATGTGCAGACCCTCAGCACACACAGCGTTACGCTCTGCCCTGGTCAGGGAGGTGGTGAGCTGGACCCGTTTATGACGGGAGCAGGACGTGGGGCCAGCGGGGCTGCTAAAAGCTTCTGGAAGCAGACGGCACAGAGAGTGTGTCCCGGGGTCACCAGGTCACCATGTCCCTCTGGCAGGTAGTGCACTCTGCCTCCAGGGGCTTCTCGGTCCAGGGCTCCATCGAGGATGCAAGGAACTGGCATGGGGACGGGTCTCCCATCAGGCAGACGACCAGCCCCGAACGAATGTGAGTCACTGTTCTGTCTGGATTGCCCGGCTGCTTTTGTGGATGGGGACCCAGACCTGGGGAGGGGAAGTGGCTCTCATGAGCGCCATCTGTGCCTGGGGGCGGCGTGACTGACAGAGCTGGGACCAAACCTCTCTCCTTCACACCATGGGGGTTTTGCTCAGGGTTCATGGCGTTCATGCCCTCAGGGAGCACTGGGGTGGGCCAGGAGCCTGCCTGGGGTTGGGGCGGGCCGCCGCGTCCTCCCCACCGCCTCCGGCAGCTGCGGGGTCTGCGGTGGCCAGGCCCGGGTGACGGTGAGCCGCAGCTGCAGGGCCTGGGAAGTAGTACCCTAACCACTCTGCATCTCCATTTCCTCGCTCATCTGGAAAGCCACCAGCAGGGGCTCCCATCAGCCCCCACCCCCCTGCTGGCACTCGGACGCACTCCTACTTTCACGCTGAAATGGAGGCTTGGTTTCAAAGAATTTTCTTTGAGGTCACGTCTGCCTGGAAGCTATGCTCAGACGCAGCTTGAGCCACGCTGACCGTGTGCCTGAGTTACCCCGGCAATTCCTTTCTTCCTCGGCCCGCGGTGAGGGGCCGTACACACTTACTGAGGGGCACGAAGCTATGTGGCCTTAATTCTACGTGTAACAGGCCGACGGCAGGAAGCCTGGAAAGCACAGGGAAACACAGGGTCGGGGAGGAAAAGAAGAAACACACAGACAAAACACAGCATGGGAAATTAACAACAACAACAAAAAACCCCGAAAAGAAAGAAAGTGAAAAAGAAAGCCAGATGAGTGTCTCTAACTGGACACGGAGTTGTAGTAAGCTTTCCTGGGACTGCTGCCTGCTCCCAGTGTTGAAGAGTCTTAAAAATCTCGGGGTGTGGCCCCTCGAAGCCGTTGGAGCCCGCTGGAGGAAATTCTTCACTTTCTGGAAACTTGTCCCGCACCCCAAATGCCTACTGACCCATGAGGCTGCCCTGCCCGGGCCCTCCAGCAGGCTCCATGTCCAGCAGTGAAGCACGGGGGTTTCGGGGTGTTCTAGACCCAGACTGCCTGCGCTGGCCCCCCTTTTCCTGCCCCAATTTTCTGGGGCGCCTTGAGTTGGTTGTGGACTTCACTGTGCCTCACCTTGCTCATCTGTGGAATGGGATCCTAGTAAGCTGATGAACGAGAAGGTGCCCTGGACGGAGGGGTGGTGCTGGGGGGTCACTGCTGTGACTCTAGACACCCCCGGGGGCTCACTGACTAAGGAACAGTCACTTGAAGAGGGTGCGTGGGAGGGAAGCAGCCCAGGGGGGAATGGAGCAGCCGCTCTGGATGGAGGAGTGCCAGTTTGGTTGATACTGTTGCTTTATCTTTCAAAAATGCAGAGAGGCCAAAACCAAGTTGTAGAATCAGCAGCATAGTGCTCTGGGCTGGTGTCTTCCTTTAACACCTGTGTAGGGCGAGGGCACGGCCGGCCCTGACCCGTCGGTGCACTGCCCCGGCACGGACTCTGCTCCCAGTATTTGCTCCACTTTCTTTCATTTTTACTTTCCTTCTTATCCTTGCAGTTCAAAGTGCAGAGGCTGGGCAGGGCCACGGAGGTGGGACAAGCTTTGGCAGGATGCTGGGGGCTGCTGGCTGGCAGCCTGGCTCCAGGGGGGACCCCTGACCTCTCAGGCTGGGATGCGCCCCGAGGACGTCTCCTTGCTTCCTCCCCTCCGCTCCCCACGGCCAAGTGACGCACAGGAGGACGTCTGGGCAGGACCCCTTCCTGCCAGGCACACACTTGCAAGCCCTCACTCATGCCCCCTTGCCAACAGCCGACCCCCGGGGCTCAGGCCAGCTCCAGACCGGGTCTGGGGTCGCCGGGAAGGCACAGGGGCAGCGGGAACAGCCGCATCGCCGCCAGAGGGGCTCTGCAACCTCCTGAGACCCCTGGGGCCTCGAGGATCCCCAAGGAGGCAGCACCCCCTGCTGGCGGGTCACAGCACCCCTTTCTCTAAATCCCGTTGCCCTGAAACTAGGGGATATTTGCTCACCACTGAGTCCATTTGCTGCCTCTGGGGCCACAGGATGTCTGTGGGGTGGACGTGTTTGCAGATGTAGCCTCCCAAGGAGATGCCAATAACTCCCGAATTCCACTCGTGGACATACATCCCCAAGAAACTCCTACTGGGGGTCCGTCGGGGGGCCGGGATGGGGATGTTCAGTGTTCTGCATGCGGAGGGTGCAGCCCCCGGACTGGGTGTATAGGGCAGCGGCACAGACCAATTTAAAAACGTGATGCTGACTTAAAAACAAAAAACAAAAAAAACAAACGCAACAAACCGGAAAGAGAGTATGACACGATCCCCTATGTTCACCAGACAGAAAACGCCTGGATAGCTACACGGTGGAATCACACGAAATTACCATTGTTTTACTGGTTTTTCTTTTAAGCTACAGGAATGGGAATGTCCCATCGGGCAACCCTGCACGCTCTGGTGTGTCTACAGAGTCACCCCCACCGCGTCTACAGCACGAGGGCAATGACCGCGAACCCCCCCAGTCACCCCGAACAACGCGGATGATTCCCGTAGTATGTGGTCAAGCAAACCAGAGGCCAACTGTCCACACCACGACTTCATCTACCCAGGTTCCAATCAGGCGGATCGGATCTAAGGTCCTGAAAGCGAGGCCAGGGTTAGCCTGCGGGGGTGGGTGGTGACCGCGAGGGGGCACGGGGGCTCCTGGGGGTGATAACGGGCCGCGTGTCAAACCCGCGAGGCCTGTGTGCGTGATCTGCGCACTCTCCGAACCCGCCTGCGCTGCCCTGAGAGACATGTTCAGGGATGCGTGCCCCCAAAGCGACCAGCGGTGTTTATGAGGACACCCAGGAGCGGAACGTGTGTGTGCGGGAATAGGGGCCCGGAACTTTCCTCCTGCCTCCCTGGCAGCCCAGGGGACATCCAGCCAAGTCCCCCAGTCCCTCCGCAAGCTGTCCCCGGCAGCGCTGTACTGCTGGGGGCCCAGCCCTGGCTGGCAGGAAAGGAGGAAAGTCCCCACTGGTTTCTTTTTCTTGCCACCGAAGGGGCTGCAGGTATTTGTTCCTGAAACTCACGGCTGAGCTAATTTTACACCACAAGCGAGACACAGGGTGGGGTGGGGGTGGGGGAATGAAACGATGCTCTCGGGGGTCTGATCTGAGGATGGGAACCCTGGCTGGAGGGCAGGGGTGGCGCTGGCCGACGGGGTTGGGGCGCAAGGACTGGTGGACACGGGGGCTTGGAGTCCCCCCAGCATCCATTCATAACCTCAGACAGGGCACTAAGAACTGTGGGCTTACTTTCTGGCTCTGTCACTTGGCCTCAGTTTCCCCATTTCCAAGGGGCAGGGTGGATACAGCGATGCCCGAGGCCCCCTGCGTGCCCATGGTGGTGCCCCATCTTCACTTTGGTTTCCTCTCTCATGTTAGGGGACCATCCTGCCTCCAGAGCAGAGAAAGTCCCATCATGTTTGCGTTTTCAGGGAAACTGAAATAAGCCAACACTAAAAGCCCATCGTGACCCGGCAAGAACACCCATGGTAGACCAGGTCAGCGGGATGCCTGTCATCACGTGAGCACGCGTGGAGGCAGTCCCGGCTTGAGCACACGACATGCCGAGGGAAGGATGTACATCAAACAACACCGTCTAAAAATAACTCATTTCACTGCAACTATTTGGGACATATGCTCACCCAAAATGCTTCCAGAGCTCTCCAAACACCCAGAAGACAGAAAAGGTGTTAAAGATATCTGTACGTGAGGTCGTCAGTCACACTATTCACACCAGGGGGTCTCTACTTTCTCCCGGCGGCACGAGCCCGTGGGATGGTGGAAGGGAAATCAGAATGCATTTTCTCTGAAATGCTTCCCTGGATCCTTTAGCCCTGCTGGCTAGCGCTCAGAAGGTGCCTACCATTCTTAAAAGAGCAAGTGTTATTTCTGATCTTATTTTTCCAGAAGAAAGCGGAACTTCATGTCCTTCCCCCCCCACCCCCAGACAGGAGTTAAAGTAGGAAAAATACTCGGGGTGGCAAGAGCACATCGGCTGTGCCGAGCAAAGAGAATCATGCCCAGCATTCTTGGAATGTTGGGGAGTCCAGAGCCTCGTCAGGATTGTGGCCCAAGTTATACATTGTGGAGCCTCAGCTGGACATGAAAGGGGCCACGGCAGGAAGGGAGAGAAATGAAGGCCCTGGTGAGGCTGAGAGGCAGGGGTGAGCCTCCAAACTTCCACGCAAAAAGAACCTGCGCCCTGGCGTCAGAGGCCATCGAGCTGGGGACTCCATAACTTGTGGGTTATGGAAGCAGGAGGAGAAGAACACCAGGGAGAAGCAGAAAGTAAGATGCGGAGCACAAAACTCCACCCTGAGCTCCCTGGCAGCCACAGCAAAAAGGGAGCATGATGAACTCTTATCTAGAAAAAGCAGACAGGCCACCCCTGTGGGTAGGTATGGAATTGCGAGCCGGGCATCCAAATGCTCGCTGAATGAGAAGGGTATCTGGAAGGTCAGTGGCTTGCATAACCCTGAGCCTCATGTGTGGGAAGCCTCACACAAAATCTGTTTGTGGCCATCACTGCAGACCTGGTGGATCATGGTGGGCCTGCCAACCCTGCTGTTTATCTGTCATACAAGGATTAGATGTTGCCATTAGGTTAAATCACTAAAAAGCCATACACATGAACAAGTTACTTTACTGCCCTCTTAAAAAGCTCTGCCCCCCTCACTGAACACAGGGCGGATGGAAGAAGTGGCCACTGGCGGCCACGGCCCTCATCTGCATGGGGCAGTCCCGGTTTATGCCCGTTTCGCTCGCATTGCTAGTGACGCCTCTTTCACACTCAGAAACGTCCCGGTCCCAGGCTCAGCTACATAGCCATGCTGAATGTGCGCCACTGACCGCCTCCTCCAGCCTGCCAGCGCTTCTGTTCTCCCTGGCCGACGCACTCTCCAAGGCGCCACCTTTATGCTTTCCAATGTCACTTCTATGAACGCCTCATAGGTTTTTTCCTGGAGTCACGTCCGAGGGAGGAACGAGGCCCCAGCTGGGTTACGGTGCCTCTTTTACCAGCTGAGAGCGTGTCCCCTTCCCTTCTCGCTGGGGCTGTCAGGGAGCTCAGAAATAAGGCTGGGCTATGTGCCATTCCTCCAACAGCTCTTGGCCTTTGGTGGTGGTTTTGGGGGGTTTACCCATTTCAGTGGCTCTTTCTTGAGAAGCTGACTTCTAGACCTTCCTGCGTGTGGGTGGCTCGGGAATGCACAGTGAAGGTAGTGTTGGATGGGGGGGACTGGGTCACGCCTCCAGGCTTGAGCACACCTGCCTGGGAGCAGGTTCTAAGACGAACACACGGAAGGGTGAAGGTGGGGTCCCGGCACCAGGCACTGTGCTAACATTCCCTGCTTATCTCCTTCTGTTTCCCCAAATCCTACATGATAGGTGCTTTATTATCCCCATTTTGTGGAGATGAAAGCAAAGGTTTAGTCTGAGAGGAATACCCACCATGCTTCCCACTCAGCGAGCAAGCAGAAGAACCAAGCTTTGCCCCTGAGACTGCTGGTGGCAGAGGTCACGTTCCTGGTGTGGCACCCGGCGTGGCACTCTGCACATGGACACTATGAACTTGGAGAGACGCACCTGTCTGAGGTCCTGTGGGCAAGAAGTGGCAAAGCCAGGCCCTGGACTGGACTTGGAGAGGCCACGACGTGGGCTCACAAACACTCAGAAGGCGGGGGCGGGGCTGGGGCCCGGGCCAGATCCTTGCGGGCCTAGCACTGTGAGTTCATGGTGATAGACCCGTCATGAGCTCCCTGGGGGGACATTCCAGGCACATTCCTAACCTTTTGAAATTGATGTCATGGAATGAAAACACCATCCTCGGTTGTTGTCAGAGGCCGTAAACGCCTCTGGCATCAAAGGTCGAGCTGGGCAGGTGCTTTCTTGCGCTCTGCGGTATGTGCGAGTTGGTAGGGTGCTCATGGATGTTCCTCCCAGGTGGGGGGCTGCCATGCTCTGCTGACCCGGACAGGTGAGGACACAGATGTGACCAGCTGTGCGTGTGGACAGCAGGACCACTTGCGATCACAGGCGCCACGCCTGTGGGGGTCGTGCTGGTCCCGTGTGAGAAGACCTGCCCCCTGGCCTCTCCCACCTCTGTCCTCACGCATCTTCCCGGGGCTGACGCTGGACTTACCTGGGGTCCCGGCCCATGGCGATCCTCTCTCCATGGGGTCTCCCCTGGATGGAGTCTGATGGTTCCCCTACATGAAGCAGAAAGTACACGTGGTCTGTGTTGGACACACAGCAACCACTCGGAGCAGGCAGAGTCTCTCTGAAATATTGACTCCAGCTGGAAAATACTCTGATGTTCCAGTTTTGTTCTGGGTCATTCGTTTGAGAAGCCTGGAGGGGGAGTTCCAGTTTGCGTTGGGGGACTTAATGTTTACCACATTTTTCTACTCGTGGCTTAGTGAAACACACACACACACACACACACTCAGATTTGGGGTTTATTCTTTTGGGATTTCCTCAGTGGAAGCCGTGGACCTCTGGTCTGTTTATTCACTCAACAAACATCTAAGGGGACCGACTATGTGCTGGATAAATATCTGGGCGAGTGGGCGTGTTTCCACCAAGGGGCTGGGCAAACACGGAAGCCAGCACTCTTTCTCGGGGGGCTGCCTGTGGGACAGTAGCACCAACGGTGTTGGGGTTATAACCTCTTCGGCTCCTCCAGCTACACCTCTCCTTTGGCTGCCTTCTGCCTGCCCAGAAAGGTCTACCTGCATGATCTTCTGTCCGCACGTCCCCCAACTAAAGCCAGCATCCCCCTCCTCATCCCGTGGCTCCTCCTTGTTACCCAGACTCCACACCTCAGCAGGGTGGCCAGCTCCTCGCTCTGCCTCCTTCCCCAAACTGGTGCAATGTGACAAATTCCCACCTTTCACCTCCATGTGAGCTCTTGCTTCCAACCCTTTCTCTCCCGACCAGGGTCTCCGTTCGGACCCGCCACTTCCCTGGCTCTGTCTTCTGCTGCCCGTGATCTCCGATGCACAGCTTTGGGCACATCAGAGGATGTGCTGACTTCCCTTCTGATTCCACTGGGTTTCTTCATGTATTTTGAAGCTGTTACTAGGTGTTGATATAGGCTTGTTCTATGCTCTTAATGAATCGACCCTCTGTCACTAGGAAATGGCCACCTGGCACTGGTGGTGTTGTTGTCATAAACTCTCCTTTGTCTGGGGCGCCTGGGTGGCTCAGTCTAAGTGTCTGCCTTTGGCTCAGGTCATGATCCCAGGTCCTGGGATCGAGCCCCGTGTCGGGCTCCCTGCTTGGCAGAGAGCCCGCTTCTCCCTCTCCCTCTCCCTCTGCTGCTCCCCCTACTTGTGCTCTGTCTCTCTCAAATAAATAAAGTCTTAAAAAAAAAAAACCTTTGTCTGATATTTATGTGGCCACCCCTACCTTTGCTCTTCGTGCATTGACAGCAGGTCTCCAGCAGACATCGGATGGACGTGGCTGCTTGTGGACATTCTTGAGCTTTGTTCTGAGGATCGGGAAAGTTTCCCGGAGACCAGACGGTTGTTACTGTGACAAAGCACAGATACCCCATGCTCACTCCATTCTGTGGGGCTGGGAGGGGTCCTCAGGTCCACCAGACACTCCTGAAAAGTTTGAGATGGACTGCCAGAGTTAAAACCCAGCAAAGGGAGAGCTTTGCACTGGGCATGGGGTGTGACGGACCGCTTGGCAGGTCCCCGGCAGGTTGTCCCCCGGGGGGTGGTCCAGGGAGGGGGTGGGAAGCTCTCTTGTTTGCAGCTGGTGCAGAGGAAAGACACCGCTTGCTCGAAAGTAAGCTTCCCACCCCCCGCCCCTACGGTCTGTGTGTATTTAGTACGTTATCCGGGTGCCTCAGCTTCTTCGTCTGAAAACGGGGAAAGGACTAGCGCCTACCTTACTGACTTGGGGGGATGGAACGAGCTCTCCTGCGTAAGCCACTTCCCACGACGTCCGGCACAGCGTGAGGGCTCAGTAAAGCGGTCTTTGTTAATTACCATTATCATTTATTTTCTCACCTTCCAACAGCTCGAGGAGGCAGGAATTCTCATCCCCGTTTTACGAAAGCAGGCGGCGAGGACGCTGTATCCCTTGATGGCAGTCCAGGAGAGGGGCTCTGGCGAAGGGCTCGCCTCTCTCCTGCAGACCTGGTTCATGGTCGCGCCACGGGGCGCCCCACGTGAGCTAGGCCCGGAGGCCAGAGGCACACCAGCCGGGCCAGCCGGACATGACTGCAGGGCGATTTTGCAGGCAGCCAGGTTCTGCGTCTCCAACAGCAGGTGCAACCGGAATGGGAGGGTCACGACCTCACACACCCGCGGGGGGCGTTTTGGAGCCCTTCTAGCTCCTTTGCTTCATTTTACATACAATTAACCACAGCTGGTGATTATTAGGTGCTGAGGCAGATAGCGCTCCTGAGGAGGCTGATTCCACAAATGGGGAAACAGGCACAGAAGGGCTCGGTAACCGGTCAAGGTCAGTTGGTGAGAAGCATCAGAGCCCAGATTTGGGTCTGGTTGTGGAGTCCCTAGAACCCCACTTCACGGATGAGGACACTGGCAGGGCAGCCCCTGTCCGAGGCCACGGAGTAGGGTCCCTTTGGAGCCGGTGCTGTGGCTGGAGCAGCGTCTGGCCCTGCCTGGGGGCGATCCGTGGGAACTGAGCTGGGTTTGGGGGCTGTCTTCTCACCAGTCAGTGACTCTTTGAGGACAGAAGTCAGGCATCGTTCTCATTTTGGAAGTTGAGCGTCTGGCGTGGTGTCCAGCACCTGGGAGGCTCCCATGGGGCAGCCCGTAGGGCCTTGGGCTGGGATCCTGACCTCCCCTTTTCCTGGGGCAAGGTCAGCTCCCTGAGTGTCAGTAGGCCCATCTGTAAAATGGGCACATCATGCCATGTCCTTTAGGATGGAACGTGGTCTCACGAAGGTGAAGCACACGGCTCAGAGTTAAGGGCCGTGAGGAAGAGAGTTAACAGAAACGATCACAGCAACGCAGCAAAGCTTCTGGCTTCCCTGAACTCCATGGGAGTCTGCATTCACACCCCTGAGTTTGGGCTCCTGTTCCCCTTTCCTCGTGATCAGTGCTCCCTTCACAGAGCACACAGGCTCGGCGCTGCCCCGGTAGGGAGCGGCTTCCATTTTATTACAAAAGATTAAGTGAAATAAAACAAAACAGACACTGAGGTCTCCTGACCATTTCCCCTTTCAAAGGTGGAGAACAGCACATCAAAACCAGAAGATGAACCAAAAGGTTGCTGGTGGGTTCTAGAAAACTCCGACCGCAAGGATGAGGAAGAATGTGCTGAGTTATATAAGACGTTGGTTTGAACGTGCTTCTGGGGAGGGGTGTGTGCTGAGGTGAGTCACTGCCAAACGTCCTTCTCCCTGGAGCACCTGGGGCGGCTCCCGTCATGCTCTGGGGCCACGGGTTAGCCCAGGGTTCTCCCAACACCACCACCGCCGAGCACGCATTCTCTGAACGTGCTTCTGAAGTTTCAGATGGGATGACAAAACTTCCAAGAGCTTCCTTGAGAAAGTGCTGGAGCCTTGGCTCCTGCTCACATGGAGATGGGCTGCCGAGGTGCTGGGAAGAGGAACCCACGCACCACGGAAGCTCCCTGGGTTGTCCCGGCTGTGTGGTGCGCATCAGGCCCTCCCAGAGGCAAACCCCAGGCAGGACGCGCCAAGCAAGAGATGATGGGGGCATACGCCCATAATACACCCAAGTGCGAGCTGCTACACAGAGAAGGAATCATGCTTTCCCTCCACTTGGGAGCTGCCTCCGGTGGGAAACGAGGTCCCATTTCCTGAATGCTTCATTACTGTACCGAATGTGTCCTCGCCCCAGACCCCCGGGGTGCTCTAGGCTGGTGGCCGTGGCACGTCTTACGACCTCTGAGCAGATGGAAACCAGCCCCCGAATCTGATGGCGGAAATGACGTGGTGGCTTTCTCTCCCTTAAACCTGCGGCCGGAGTTACTCCCCTTCCCAGTTCCCTGAAGCTGGGAACTCAGGGATGGATTCATTTGCTGAGTGTCTGTGAGCAGCTGGGGGTCAGGCCCTCTTGGGTGAGGGGATGCAGCGGGACATCAGCCCTCTAGCTGGAGTTTCCCTTTAGTGGGGAAAGACTCTCGTGTGTACACAAGCCATACCCCCAACGGTAGAAAAAGCAGTAAGGGGGGTGGCCAGGTGGGCTACCGAGAGGCCCCAAGAACCTGGAAAGGGTTCTTTGGAGGAAAGCCAGCAGGAGGGGCCGTATAGGCTGTGGAAACACAGTGGCCTCTGCCCAGTGGACCTCTGCTGGGACCCCTGAAAATTTCAGTCCCACACACTGGCTGCAGCTAGAGGTTTCTGGAGACACCCCCTGGCTTCTGTGGTCTCACCTGTGCCCTGTTGTTTCCCAGGCACCGTGCTGGGCGAGGTGTGGCTGGAGAGGTGACTGTGGACCATTGAGAAATCGTCCTGGTGAGGGGCATGGCCCTCGGAGACCCCGCCTGGGGGATGGCTCTGTCTCCAGAGTGTGGGAACCAGGGGGCTGGCTCTCCCACGTGCTGGGGCAGTCCCCAGACAGGACATGGAGCCAGGAACCACCTGGGGCTGGGTGTGGGAGGAGAGGGGACGCCAGGCTGCTCCAGGACACCTGGGTTTGAATCTCCTTTGTTGCCTACCCGCGGTGGGGCCTGGGCTAATCCCTCATCTGTAGAGTGGGGACTGCCCATCCTGCCAGGTGAGTGGGTGTGATGGTATCCACTAGTCACCTGAAATGTGTGAGCCTGAACTGAGATGTGCCCCAAACCACACAGCTGATTTCAAATACTTCGTAGAAAAAATGAATGTAAAATATCTTACTAATACTTTTTCAATATTAGATTACTTGTTAAAAGGACAACATTTTAGATACATTGAGTGAAATAAAATATATTATGAAAATGAATTTGTTTTGTCTCTTTTTGTTCTTGTCACTGTGCTCACCTCACATTCCTGCTGGGCAGGGCTGGCCTAGAACACGGGCTGCATATCGGAACCAGCTGGAACATTTATAAACCATTGACCCCTCCCTGCAGGCTCTGCTTCAGCTTTCCTGGGACATGGCCCAGGTGTTTGGAGTTTTCAGAGCTCCACAGGTGACTCTTATGTTGGCAAAGTTCGAAGAGGCCTGCTGTAGAGTGATTTGCAAGTTTCTAGAGCAGGTGTCCTTACGATCCCAGTGACAACAGGATGATTGCCCATGGTTCTGCCGGCAGCAGGACCAGGGGAAGAGAAACTCCAGGGCACCTGTCAGGTGCACCTGCCTCAGCACTTGTGTCCATCACCCATGTCATGGTTCCACTAACCCCATAAGCCAGGGCCTGTGTAACCCCACTTCACTGATGAGGAAACAGACAGGAAGTCACTTCCTGGAGTCACATGCCTAGGAAGCAGCAAGACTAAGATTTGAATTCATGGTTTCTCCATTGCACACCTCTGTGGGGGACACTGTGAGACTAGCTCATGGAGGCAACCATGGCTTAGGAGGACATGCTCCTCAGAGCCTGGGGATGGAGGCCTCGGGGAGGGTGAGAAAAGTAATGAGATGGCAGTAGCACATGGTTCAAGGCTGGTATAAGTACAAGTAAGGACAACGATCATGACTTATGTCATCAGTCTGTCACCATCACCACCACCACCACCATCACCATCATCATCACCATCATCATCACCATCACCACCACCATCATCACCATCATCATCACCATCATCATCGCCATCATCACCACCACCATCATCACCATCATCATCACCATCACCACCACCACCACCACCACCTCCATCATCACCATCATCATCACCACCATCACCATCACCATCATCACCATCACCACCACCACCACCACCACCACCTCCATCATCACCATCACCACCACCACCACCATCATCATCACCATCATCATCACACCACCATTACCACCACCATCATCACCATCATCATCACCATCATCACCTCCATCATCACCATCATCATCACCATCATCACCATCATCATCACCATCATCATCACCACCATCACCACCACCATCACCACCACCATCATCACCATCATCATCACCACCATCACCATCATCACCATCACCACCACCACGACCACCACCACCTCCATCATCACCATCACCACCACCACCACCATCATCATCACCATCATCATCACACCACCACCACCACCACCATCATCACCATCACCATCATCATCACCACCATCACCACCACCATCACCATCATCATCACCATCATCATCACCACCATCACCACCACCATCATCACCATCACCACCACCACCACCTCCATCATCACCATCACCACCACCACCACCACCACCACCATCACCACCACCATCACCACCACCATCATCACCACCATCACCACCACCATCACCACCACCATCATCACCATCATCATCACCATCATCATCACCACCATCACCACCTCCATCATCACCATCACCATCACCACCATCACCACCTCCATCATCACCATCACCACCACCACCACCACCACCATCATCACCATCATCATCACCACCATCACCACCACCATCATCATCCCATTATCATTATATCACCACCATCACCATCATCATCATCACCATCACCACCACCACCACCACCATCATCATCATCCCATTATCATTATCATATCACCACCATCACTATATAGACAGACCCTTGGTCAGTGTCTCTCACTCTGTGCCTTTCTAAATCAGCTGTGCACAATCTAAAGAGTTCACTGGGCCCAGTGGGGTGGGGTTGGTACAGCAGGAGTAGTAATCAGGTTCTTAGGAGCTATGCTCTTTGGAGGGTGGATTGAGGTAATCTTTTGGATTCTGATCCCTACCCTGATTAAAACTGGATCAGTAGGTAGCAATACAGGGCCTCTGCCCATATTCATGATTGCCCTTCAATCCTGCTCAGGGAGAATAAGGCTGTTATTTCAGGGGAAATCTGATTATAGTTTTGTAACAAGATAAGTGCCCTTCTGAGGAAGCCTTGGTCTGGCATCTTCAGAAATAGCTCCAGAGCCATGGAATGACTGGGTGCTGTCTTCACAAATCAGCATAGTGATCCCCTGAATCCTAACCCTCTCTCTACTCCCTCCCTGGGAAGCCCAGAGAATGCTCCAAGGAGTGCAGACTCGTTGACTTGATGAGGAAACTGTCACCATGACTGGCTGAACTTGGAGGAGAGGCAGGATCTGCCTTACTGCTCTGACAGCCCGTCCTCGGGCGAGGGAGCCCTGGGAGCCTCAGTCTCCTCATTAAAAATGAGATTTAGAATATACAGATCCAAATTTGACAGGGGCTCTTGTAAGGGCTCACAGGGATGGGTACAACCTCTGAACTCAAAGCCCTCGCGTCAGTTATCCCCACGGAAAGATATTATCCATATAAATAAATATGAGAAGTGAAAGAGTAAGAAAATACATAATCAGAAGAGCTTCAGGGACCTGGCAGGGACGAGGTGTTCTGTGCCTGCCCTGCAGCTCACCACCACTGCAGGCTCTGGTGGGCAGCCATCCGTGTACAGAACTCTGGTGGCTCCATGTGGGAGCTTCACGGCCAGAGGGAGGGGTGGAGTCACTCCCAGAAGGAGTGGGAGTGTCACTCCGTGACAGATGGCCTGTGCGGTTTAAGGGGTCTTCTTTGATTTACTGACCAAGTGGTAGCAAGCTAATGCTATGCAGAAGGGTCTCCCACGTGACGACGCGGAAACGCACCTCCTTGTGCCCACTTGGAGCTGCTGTGGACTCTGGGACTCTGGAGGACTCAGAGCCCCACCACCAACTCCCTTCTTGTGGCCCCTTGGCTGGCTCCCCAAACCCCTGTGTCTTGGCTCTCCGACCTTGTCTTCCAAGGACTCCTGGTACCAGCCACCGTGCCCAGTCTCTTGCTATGCTCATAGCAGCTGTTGGCATGAGAAAGTTCCTTGTCTTAGCCACCAGTGGACGATTAGCTAACGTGGCAGGACAAGCAAGCCAGACAGAATGCCTTCAGCTGCAAGCCGCAGAAGACCCAGCCCTAGCTGGAGTAAGCTACCCGGGGATTTATTAACTTACCTCACCAGAAGTTCTGAGGTAGGGAAGCTCCAGGCTAATTCATGAGTTCAGTGACTTCGTGAAGGACTCGAGTTTGCTTCATTGTCAGCGCTGCCATCCTCAGCATGTTTTCCTCAGGTAACTCCCCTCAGGGGCCCAAGATGGCTGCCATGGTTCCAGACCTCATATGTAGGCGCAAAAGCCTCCAGTCACATTTTCTGGCAAAAGAGCATGTGATTCCTGAAGATTTGCCATAAAACACAGGGAAGCACAGCAGAACCATCCCCAAAGAGCTTACGAACATCTGTGTGACAACATTGCCCTCTGTTCCCTAACATTTTACAGACATTAATGGATGTCTTGTAAAATACCAAGGCGGGGGGTGAGGACTCAGGGGCCATCAGGGTGCAGCAGCCCTGCTTTGCCAATGAGGCATCTGCAGCTCTGAGGAGTGAAGGGCGCTCCTGAGGCCGCAGAAACTCTGTAGCAGGTGCGATGCTTAGGGCTGAGGAGGGGGCCGTGGTATTAGGACTCAGCTCTCCTGCCTCCCGTGTTCACAAAAGTACTCTCTTCCCTGGACACCACTGACTGGGGTTGTCTGAGGATCCCCCTGGAACAGCGGCCGGCCGTGCTGTCAGTCACCAGGTGAAAATCGCTGGCACACCAGCCCCGCCGTTTGGGCTCTCAGGAGAGCTCGAGATTGTGTCTCTGGGGTGCTGGCTCCCTCTTGTGAATAAAACGAAGAATTGCATTGTGTTCTTTCAGGGTCCACAGGGCTTCCCTGAGCCCAAGAAACACCTGAACGGCTTGCTAAAACGCAGATGCCAGGGCCTCTTTCTCAGGGATTGGGATTCGACAGGTCTGAGGCGGCGCCTGGAAATATGCATTTTAACAAGTGTCCAGAGTGACGCTCATGCCGCTGGTCCACTGAACACACTTTGAGATCCGCAGCTCCCCAGCAGTCTGGGGTCAGAGAAAGCCCACTGATCACATATGGAGTCTGAAGACCTGGCTGCTAGTCTTGCTGTGTGACCTCAGGCAAGGCACATTCCCTCTCTGAGCCTCTGAGCTCTCATCCTTAAGACCAGTGGACTAGAAACGGGGCAGCAAGATTTGGAGCATGAGCATGTGTGGCTTCACCACCATCACGTTGAGAACGCAGTCAAGACTCCAGGGAACACACGCCGTGTGACGCGGTTTATGTCAAGTTCAGTAACAGGCAGAAGAAAGTTCCGCGTTGGCAGTCAAGAGAGTGGTTGCCTTTCTGGGGGTGGGAGGGGGGACGGGGTGCCCATGAAGGGATGCAGAGGGTGTTTTCAGGGGCTGAGGAAGCTCCGCTCTGTTCTCTGGGCGCTGGGTCCATGGGGTGTCCCGCGTGTGGAGCCCGCTGAGCACCGCATGAAGGACTTGCACACTTTGTACCTGATAGGCTTGCGGAAAAGGTTTACATTGGAAGCACAGGGAAGGCTTGGGATGGTGCAGGGTCTCCGGGCTGCGCCGGCTCTGGGTCCCAGCCTGGCTCCCTCTTTCTGCTGTGCTCAGCCCCTGGGGCGAGGTCCTAGCAGGGGATGGGAGCTCCCTGCTTGGGGGTTTGGCAGAGTTTTCTGAGGTCAAGCCACGAGTTGGTGGAGGATGAAGAGATGAGTTAAGGGCCGAATTTCCCTGCAAGGAAGACTCTGGTCTGACTCGGCTCCTTGCTGGTTGCCTTGACAACCAGCTGTTGTCCGAAAAACAGAACAATGTGAGAACGCGACGGGGTCAGGCAAGGAAAGACCCTCCGGAGAACTCACGCACACAGAAAAATAAGAGGAAGTGGTCAGCACTGGTGCTGGGCAAGCTTCCCCAAAGTGCGAGTGGCCTCCCTGGCTGCCCTGGAAGCTTTGCATCCATCAGAAGTTTGCCAATCAAATATCCCCTCTCATTGACAGATACTCTGATTCCAGGGCTGTGATTCCGACAAGAATTGCGGGGGCTGTGAGATAGAACCGGTCTGTTCAGCTTTCCCGAAGCTGGAGGTCGAATATGGTCGAGCTGCATTTTATAATCACTTGTGTTCGCTGGCCCTTCTCTGCCCGGGGCTCATAGACCTTGGAGTCTTGGAGACCCCCAGCCTCTTTGCTGTCCAAGAGCTCCGTGAATGTTCTCAGTGTGCGGTGGTGGTCGGCTGCAGGTGAAGGGAGAAGCTAACAAGTCTGACCCCCAACCCCGCTGGAGCCACTGTTCCGGTGGTGGCCACATGGGGCCGCTGTGGGCCACGGAGCCGGCACAGCCCCAGGGACCCTTGTCTTCTGTGGAGGCGGGACCCTGGGAGGTCCGCAGGTTGGTTCACATTCACAGGCTCCACCTTGTTCCCCCAAGTGCATCGCGGCAGCGGGGTGCCAGGGTCCCGAGGTGCGTCTAGTCTCCCCAGACAGGGGACACAACCTCCCCAAGGACAGCTGCTGAGAGGACCAGGCCCCCGAAACACACACATACACGCTGCGCATCGTGGGTAATCTGGAACTGTGAAGCAGACATTTATTCTAAGGTGTTTCAGGGATGGCGTTGCTCCAGCTAAGGATTCCCACAAAGGCCCCCTTCAGAAAGGGTGTGGGGTCTATACCAGGTAGCAGAGAACCTAGGCTTCCAAGTGAGGCAGTTTTCTGCCAAATAGTCCCTGTGGACTCTGGGCAAGGGGTTCCCCTCAGGCCTGGCCAAGTGGACATCGGAAGAGCTCCCACCCGGTGGGCCGTTGTGAGGAGCAAGGAGGTAGTGCACACAGAGCAGCCGGAATGCTTGTGGTGGTCCTGCACCTGACGCCCTCTAGCTGGCCTCCCCCTAAGGACTAGTTCTGGGTGCATGTCGACCCTCCCTGCCCAGCCTGCAACCGGCCATTTCTGCAAGGCGCTGGGGTTCAGGAATTCATACTGTTGTGGATCTCCCCAGGGGACTGTAACGTGCGTGCCGCTGGCTAGACGGGCGATGGGCTCGGCGCTCCTGCCGGTCTCTCTGTGAACATTTACTCTTGTGCTAGTGGTGTTCACACACCCTCTCGTTCGACCCTCACAAGCAGCACACGAGGGATGACTGTGAACTACTTTTGCACATGGAAACCAGGGGCTCCCAGAACGAGGCATCTGGTGCAGGGGCCACATGGTGAGTGGGGGACAGAGGCAGGGCTGGAGCCCAGGCCTCCCCGTGTCCAGAGTCCCTCTGCACCCTAAGAGCGCTGAAAATCGGGTCTCCCCTCGATGCCCGGGCTTGTCCTCCTCGTCCCTTCGCCCAGTGAGGTTTCTCCAGAGGCTTTCCTGTTGGCATTTCCATTCATTCGCTCATGCACAGTTACACCCGCGGAAGACAGAGCCAGAGCGCGGGGTGCGTGTGGGGCCAGGCAGACGCGGAGCCGGCAGCTGGAGGCAGGGCTGCGGCTCTGAGCCGAGGAGCCCAGCCTTGGGGCGCGGGGGCCAGAGGCCACAGGCACCGTGTGGGGAAGCTGCTCGTACAAAGCCACAATCATCTCCGGTAACTGTGCGCCATGGCAGGAATCTATACCGGCCGTCAGTACCCGGAGGAGGCTGCACCGGGGGCCGCGGGGCCCTGCGGGACTCGGGGTTTGTCTGAGACCAGAGCAGGGGACCAGCCACCTTGCCCCAGGCCTGGCCGCCCAGTGCATCTCTTACCGCCCTTCTTAGGTTTAGACTCTTCATTTAAAACAAGGAATACAGGTGCACTGAAAAGGCTTTGGAAAATACAGAAATACAACCGTCAAGTCTCGGTTGCAGACTCGAGTGTTATCTGACTGGCAGTCAGGTGCCTTTCCTTCCAGACTGTGGCCCCGGCACTGTCAACAGACTTTCCATTTCATGTTCTTTCAACTATGTCTGGAAAATAATGCAACCCCGGGCGTGCATCGGGCACAGCATAGTGACCCTCTGCGGGATGCACATCCTACTTTACCGATGCAGTCCCGCCGCCAGACTCAGGATTCGAACCCCGGATGGCAGAACGGCATGGACCCCACCCAGAGTTCTCCGGGCGTCTCCAACAATAGCAGCTGGGTTCCTTTAATCTCCAGGTTCTAACTGAGCTTCCAGGATCCTGACATGGTCAAAATGACACCCCTGACAACTCTGTGAGCTTTTACTTAGCTTCCAGACTGGCCAAGCCCTTCTGGAATCTTCTGACCCTGGCTATGAGGTCAGGGCGGCATTGCCTCGTGTCTCTCCCCTCTAGAACCTCCTGGAATAAAGTGCTCTGGGCTGGTAGATCTGTCGGCTGCTGCCAGAAATGTGGGCTCAGGGCCATTTGGGGCTCCAGCCACCGGCACTGAGCAGAGGAGCTGGTGAAGTGGGACACTGGGCCGGCGGCCTGGTCTTCCCTCTCGGCATGGCCTTGCCATCCCCCTGCTGACACCTCTGTCTGGCCCTCCCTGCAGAGAGAGATAAGCATCTTTCCTGGGGACGCAACAAGTCACCTTCTGGCCCAAATCAAACCATGCCGAGCCTCCTGGCAAGGTGGCTGGAGTGCTCGGAGCCCCATATAACAGTGAGGGGCTGGCCGCCTGGGTCCTGGAGCCTCATCCATCAGCTGGGCGGCTTTGATTCTGATAACGGTTTGATCTCCGGTGACAAGAAGGCCGAGGGAGGTTTATGGCCCCACTTCCCCCAGGCCTTGAGTCGAGCTCAGTGGCTCCAGAGGACCTTGTCCAGCCGGCGGGTGGCCTGCATTTGGCCCAGGAGCCTGCGGGCCTGGAGGCCCATGTCTGAAATGAAGCGAAGGGGTGGGGGACAGGAACCCTGGCCTTGGAGAAAGGACAGTAACATAGTTCCTAAGAACAGCCTCGTGGGGAGCTACCTTTCGGTTGCCTTTTGAATGCTTGTCTCATGTAAGTACAATGGAAGGCCACTTTCTAGACGAGGAAGCAGACCTGGAGACAGAGCAGCCGCGAGGCTGCCCAGCTGGAGCCCGGAGCTGCGGTTCCCACAGGAACGCTACCACTCAGGGCCTTCTTAGCACCAGAAGGTTTCCCAAACGGAGAGGGAGGTGGGGCTGGGCCCTAAAGACACGCACTCACTCAGGGGACAGAGGCTTTTCAGCTGCTGCTGGTGGGGAAGAAAGTCTGGGGCGTTGGTGGTTGGCGGCTGACAGGTCATTAACGCTCTGTAACGTCTGCTCATCCCTCTCGGGGCTCTACTGCACTGGTGTTGGTTTCGGGTACAAATCTATTATTTTTTAACTTGTCATACATGTTTAAAAAATGTGAAATAATCTCAAGCGTACAGAAGAGCTTCCAGTGTGGAGCAGTGGGAGCTCTGAGTGTCAGCCGCCCCCGCACGCCCGTCTGCCAGTATTTCCGCGCAAGCCCCGCACATGCACGCTTCCTGCAGAGCCAGCAAGGCCAGAACGGATGCGCCCTCCCTGCCCTCAGTCCCCAGTCCCCAGCCACCAGCTGGCCCAGCCATTCTTGCATAACAAAGGCTCCCCCTCACCACTGCTTCTCAGGACCACGTGGCTCACACCTTCCACCACCCCGGGCACATCTGCAGACTGCAGGCCGTTATCTGGTAGAATGGCCCTCACTTGGGTTTGTCTGATGCTTCTTGGTGCTTGGGACTTGAGTTATGAGTCTCCGGCAGGTGGGCTGCCGTGCTCAGCGCGTCCTGGCTGGTGGTCTACCACGCGAGCTCTTAGCTGCTTTCCACGTTAATTATTCATATAATTCTCACGACGACCCCAGGATGCAGATGATTATCCCTGTTTTCTAGATAAGGAAACAAAGGCACACGGAGGTTGAATCCCCTGCCCCAGGTCACACAGCCAGGAAGTGGCAGACAGAAGGTGGGAACCCGGAGTCGTGCTGGTGACCGCCAGGCTGTACTTCCCCCAAGGCAGATGTGGTGACAAAAACCACAACAAGGGGACTCTACCGTCTGAGGCCTGGGGGACCCTCTGCTGGGCCATGCTGTCTCCAGGCCCGGTGCCCTGAGAACTCCATCTCCTGCTGAGGAAGAGGCAGCTCTGTCAGCTGTTCTGAAAATATTCTGGAAGCTGCGGTCCCACAACTGGCTTGGAGCACCCCTGTGTTCACGAGGCCATGGAGCATGGGGCTGGGGGCGCTCTGTTGCCACTGTCTTCCCGTGCCACGCGGTAGACAGCATCTTCCCTGCTTCCTCCAGGCTGCACCTCCTGGAGGCCTCCGCATTTCTGCTTCTCTGTGGCTCCCCATCCCCTCTGCCCCACTCCCGGCTCCGCAGAGCCAGGCCTTCGCTGCCTGCTCAGAGCAGCCCCGGGATCCAGGGCTGAGGGCTCTGCAGACCCCACTTCCGAGCAAGCCCCAGGAGGTCCAGGATTCCGGAAGTGGACAAAGCATGTTCTGGAAGAAAGGAGAAACAGGCGTGGGGGCCGTCTAAGTTTTGAAAGCTCAGACCCATCCCGGGCATGTTAGTCTCTCCTGGAGAGCTGAGCAGGTCCCTCCACAGGGTCCAGGGAGGCTCAGGAATGCTGCTCCCTGGAGCCCCTGGCGGGGGAAGGCTGGTGGGGGAGCGGCCGCCAACAAGGTGAGAACCCCTCCACACGGCCTCACGCGGACTCGGCACCAGGGAAGGGCCCGCCTGCTCTCCGTTGCTGCCTGCCTCCCTGCTGGAGGCCCCCACGCCCTCCAGACCCACACCTGCCCCCTGGGTCTCAGGGCCGGGACTCTGAGCAGGGCTGCAGGCCCACGAGAAGCCAAGTCCCAAAGTGGATCAGCTGTGGGCTTTGGTAGAGGATTCTCCCAGAAATGTCCATGGGGGGAGGCCCCTGGCATGGGGAGGGAGGAGGTGCGGGAGACAGAGTGAGCCACAGAGAGATATAGGGAGAGAGCAGAAGGGGTGGGAAAGAGGACTGAAGCGGAAGAAGGTGGGGGAGCAGAGGTGACCAGAAGCAGGTGGGGGGAAAGACAGGGGGGCAGGGAAGCCAGCCCGGCAGATGGTGTCAGCGCACGTGGAGACCGTGGAGACCGAGAGAAGGAGGGGCAGACAGGTACAGAGAGGCTGCGGCAGCCAGCGCCCCACCCAGGGGCACCAGGGGGGCACCCTGATGCTGCAGGGGGCTCCTGGTGGGGGGGTGAGGCCGCCTGCCGACCATCCCGAGACCCTCCTCCTGCGCTGCCCGGGCACCCAGTGGGGACCTCCCGCCTGGGCAGGCGGCTGGACGGGCAGCCGGGCTCACGGACAGAGGCTAGGAGATGGTGGCCCTGAGGGGCCTGCCTGGCCCCACCTCCCCACGGGGGTGCCGGGGCTCGGGTCTGTGACAATAGCCTTCGGAGCGGGCCTCTGGTGACAGGGCAGGTAGCCGGCTGCTTCCCACACCCACGCACATCCTCCCGCCCCCCCACCAGCCCCGCCCTCCCGCAGGAGCCCCCTCCCTGCTCACCTTGACCCAGCCCCAGCCTGGAAGTTACTAGGGTCTCTGATCCCAGCCCCCGTGGCTCCTGTCCCAGCGGAGAGGGGGTGGCGTCCTCGGGAAAGTCTCTGGTCTCTCTGGGCCTTGGTTCCCTCATCCGTGAGGGATGCAGGGACTCTTCATCTGCCACTTTTACCGTCTTGCTTTCGAACCATGCTATCTATGAAAACAAAACAAACAGAGAAGCACACGAAAATCCCAGGCATGGCCCCTGGGATGAAACGGATGTGTCCCAACCCGGCCCCATCGCTAGCCAGGTTCTTCACTGTCTCGAGCCCCGTTCAGCTCATTTGTAAACTGGGGCCGCAAGGTCTGCACCCGAGGGGTTCTGGGGACGGCGGAGACTGGGTCCGTGGGTGCTCGGCCCACCTGGAGCACGCCTGGCCGTCACACCGCGACGCAGGCGGCCCCTGCTGCCTGGTGGTTGTGACTGGGGGTGGGGGGTGGGGTGGGGCGAGGTCCCTGGGCCACACTGGCCGAGCTGACATTTCAGGGGAGGCCTGGAGAAGTTCCCAGGCCCTGGGGAGGCCGGCCCGTGGCACGTGGTCTTCTCCCCCTCTAATCCTCTCGCCTTCCAGAGCCCCGGACACTTTGTTCTGCATGTGGTTTCTGGGGAGCTTTGGCGCAGTGGACAAAACAAGGAAATACCAGCCCAGTTCCCAGAAGCGTCTGGCTCCACGCTGCCCTGGTTCCATCAGCTGAGGGCCGAGACCAAAGCTGCCTAGCGCTTCTGACGTCTGACAGCGGGGCGCGTCGGCAGCAGCCGGGGCCAGGCCCGCTTTCCTGCTGTCCTCGCCCCCTGGGAGCTCAGCTGGCTCTGGGCTCCCTTTGAAGCCACTGGGAACTCAGTGCCCAGGGCGGCTCTCAGGGATCCCAGACAGGATGAGGCCCTGGGTCCCGAGAGCATTGCTCCAGGGGTAACAGGAACTTCCCGAGTCCAGTCCTGGCTGGGAGCTCAGGGATCACGTCAGGGCCATCCGACAGGTCCGGCTCACCACCGGTCATTCGTCCATCCTTGAATGTAGCGTTTCCTCTAGTTCTCAGAGATGGCTTTGCCATCTATTTGTACCATGGGATAACAATGCTACCTATTTTGTGGGGTTGCCGTGAAGACCAAGTGAGGTATTCCAGGTAAAACGTCTTGACGTGGCACAGATATGCATTATCCTCAGGACGTGATAGGGTGGCTCAGTGTTCCGACTTCTGAGTCACAGGTCTCCTGAGTTCAAACCCAGGCTCCACCACCCACTGGCTCTGTGACCGCAGGCCAGTCGCTTAGCCTCTCTGGGCCTTGGTTCCCTCACCTGTAAAGGGTTACAGCCACAGCTCCCACTTCATAGGGTTGTTGATGAGACTCAAGTTAGTATTTGCAAAGCATGTAGAACAAGCCAGGCATCTGTTAAGCGCCGTGTCGGTGTGTGTTGAAAAAGCGTACATATCTGTTGCAGAAAGAGCCAGCGACATGAGCCTCCATTGCTTGAGTGTCTGGGTGCCGTCCATCCCTCTTGTGACTGTCAGCTGTGGCTGGGTGGAGTGGAGCGCGGGGAGGCAGCGGGAAAGGGGAAGTCATGCTCAACACCTGATTTGGAGCAATCTTCAGTATTAACCACATTTTACATCTGAAGAACCCGAGGGTCAGGGTGGTGATGTGACGTGCCCAAGTCCCCATAGTGAGGAAGTGCTGGAGCTGGGGTCGGAGCCTAGGCTGTCTGTTTCTGAGGCCTGCGGACCCTAGGACCACAGGGCAAATTGAGGGGCTGGGTCAGAGAGGTGAGAACCAGGGACTGAACCCAACGGTATTGGCAGACACAATAAAAGGTTTGATTTGTCGATTCATGATGGAATATTTCAGAGATGGGGTGGGTGTCAGCACTGGTTTGGTTTGGCACCCGATGGTGTCACTTAAGCACCCAGTTTCTTTCCTTCTGCCGTTTTAGCTCATTCTCAGGCTGGCTTTCCTCTGTCTCGATCACAAAAGGGCTGCAGGAGTTCCAGACATCACCTCCACACACCTCTCCATTCACAAGGAGAAAGAGCTGGTTCTTAAGAGTGGACTCTTCCTTCCCAGACGCCTCCAGTGAGTTCCACATCACATCTTGTTGGCCCCACATGGATCACGTGTCCATTCCCAGACCAATCCCTCTGGCCAGCAGAATAACATGCTCTGTCTAGTTTAGGTCTGACTTCCCTGGGCTGATCTCTCTGACAAGGACTCACACCTGAGCCTCGGGGGAGGATCAGCCCCTCCCGACACCTGTGTCTATGTCACAGTGAGGCAGGATGGAAAGGATCTGAGGACACCTCTGCAAAGCTCACCGTGAGCTCCTACTGTATGCCAGGCTTTATGCCAGGCCCTGGGGGCCATGGTGAACAGGACAACAACCTGCGCTCTGACGAAGCTCACACCTGCTGGGAGAGACAGGAAGGAAGCAGATACAGACACAGGGGGAGCACGGGCAGGGGACAGCAGGTGATGGCCACGGACAGTCGTTTGGAGGAGAATTTAAACTGAGACCTGGCCAGGGGAACGGGGAAGGAGGGAGCTCCAGGCAGAGAGAACATCATGTTGGGGGGGGGGGTGTGTGATCAGAGGGAGCCTCCTGTGTTCTGTGATTGATTAGCAATGTCTGCCATGGGTACAGCTGGAGGCAGATAAGCCACGTACTGAAAAAGTGAGTCGGCTTCAAGTGGACTGACATTTCAGAGTAAATCAGGCCTTTATCCTAAAAAAAATACCCAAAATTATGAAAATAAGCTCATTTAAAAAATACACTGTTCAATAAAATTTGATGTATAATTGCATCTATAAGCTCATTCTTAGACCAATGCATACGGTTGTTTTGCGTAATTTTATACCATTTTGCCCTAGCACGAGGCAGCTCATATCCAGGGAATATCAACCTGGGGGTTTAGAGGCTTGGAGCTCTTGCTCCCCCAAGGGACAGCTCTGAGGGGTGACCTGATCTGCCATGCTCTCTGTGGGGACAACCGACGCCTCTCTGGGAATGGCTTCCCAACCCAGCGTCTCCCACTGCCCTTCCCTGCCTTCCCTTTGCCGGGGAGCGCTCCCCAAACCTCCTGCCAACGAGGGGTAGGCCTCCCGGGGCCCCCCCCAGCTCTAACGTTTCTGGAGTCGCTTGCTGGAAGGTGTGACTTTCTCTTCCCTGGGAGGTGGGGGGAGGGAGGCGAAGGTCCCTGAACAGCGAGCTAATGGACCCCACCATTTCCCAAACCCAGACTGGGTGACCTCTGACCCAGTCCTGCGGGGCTGCGACCCTCGTAGTTCAGAGAGACCCAGCACTCTGTGAAAGGCGCTCTCTCCCTCTCTCTCTCCATTATATTTCGCCATATTTCCTACCAAACCCAAATTCTTTCCGCCTCCACCCTGACCTGGCCAGGCCCGTGTTTCCTTAATGCTCAATTTCACCTGCCAATTTGCGAGACAAGAGCCCCCCTATCCTGTGGGAGGAAAACAGGGGGCCCGCGGAGGCCCCTGGGGGCCCCGCCTTCTCCCGGAGCGCCCCGAGCTCCACACAGGCTCCTCTCAGGGGCCGTCTGGAGAAGGCGCCCGGGATTTCCGAGGCCTGCTCCCGGGCAGGCAGGAAGAGCCTTCCTTTGCCCACACTCCGGCGTTTTCTAAGAGGCTTTTCTTATGGGAGTAATTGGAGCAGGCCTCCTCATTTCCCCAGGAACGAGCGGAGCAATTCAGAAAGGCTTTATTAGGTCAAACGGAGAATGCCAGTCTTGTCTGCTGTGCTGGCGGCGCAGAGCTCCCGTAATGAGATGCAGGAAAATGGTTGGGCTCCAGCCGGCAGGCGCAGCGCTGTGATCAAAGCCCCCACCTCCCCAGACGCAGGCTGCCGCTGCATTTGGAAGAACCTTGCCCCCACTGTAACCTGGGGAGAGCCTTCGGCTCTGGGCCACCAACCTCTCCAGGGAGCTCTCCCCCCCCGCCCCGCCTTTGCCCGGACCTGGCAGCAGAGCCCCCCCCACCCCCACCTCCCCCACGCCACCCCCGTTGGCATCAACACTCTTCCCCAGAGCCCGTGGCCAGGTTGGAGGAGGGACCTTGCGGACATTTCCAGGGCCCTCCTGCCTTCTCTTCCCTCACTGGTGCAGGGACCATGTGGTTCCCGAGGTGCCGGCCCTGGGCGTGCAGGACAGCTGGGTGTCGTTTTGTGCTCTGGGGGTAGCTCAGCCTCAGCCTTCTCTTCTTTGCGCTCGGCAGAGGGCTGAGTCGCCTGTGGGCCAGGCAGGGGCTCCAGAAAGTGGGGGCGTCCCTCTGCAGGAGTGAGACAGGCTGCCCCCTGGCCTTCCCCTCATTAGCTAATTAGAGGAAAACTCATTTCTACACACTGTGCTGGAGTTTTCCATTTTGTGCTCCAGGTTCGTTGGGGTTGGAAGGAGTAGAGAAATGTCACGTTGCCTTTTCCAGAATCCTGGTCAATTCCATAGGAAAGTGGCAGTAATTGATCAGGATTGTCATTCTGGGTCACTTAACTAGGGAGCCTCCAAACTGAGAGGATCAGCTGGCGGGGGTTTTACAGATCTCTGAGCTGGAAGTGCCCAAGGGCGTCCAGGAAGTGCCTGGGAGCCCCGACTGGGGGAGGCTGGGCTTTGAGTTCGAGATTCCCACCATCCTGGGACTGTTTTCTGTCTGCACAATGGGGACACAAACCTTCTAGGTGGACGGAAATTAATGAACAGATGATTGTAAAGCACGGTTGGGGTTGGGTTCCCCCTAAAGATGTGTGCAAGCCCCCCGCCCCCCCGGTGCCTGTGAATGTGCCCTTTGGGGGAGTTGGGTCTTTGTAGATGTAACAAAGCTCAGAAGGGTTCAGCCTGGATTACAGTGGATCCTAAACCCCATCTGCCTGGTGTCCCCACAAGGGGCAGACACACACAGAGGGACGATGGCCGTGGGGAGACAGGGGCAGACATCGGGGCGGTGCCCCAACAAGCTAAGGAATGCTGAGGATTGCCAGCAGCACCCGAGGCTGGAAGAGGCAGGAAGGACCCTCCTCGAGGGCCTCTGAGAAGAAACCAACCCTGGTGACACCGCGATCTCAGACTTCTGCCCCCAGAACTGTTGTGTGTAGCGCTGGGGCAGTAGCCCTAGGAAACGAGCCGTGGGTGACCTGGCCACCCCCCCCCGCCCCCGCCCCGAGGAGGGCCCATAATTGCAACCAGACTCTCTGCAGCCACGTGGCCCATGGGCCTTCAGGGTGTCAGGGCGTTGGCTCTGCGCAGAAGCCATGCATCCCACCTCTAGTCCTCGCCATGAGCAGAGAGCCGTGTCCAGGCCTCGTCCAGGGGTTCCCAAGACTCAGGCCGCCCTCCGCCCTGGGAGCCCGAGGCGCTGCACACTGTCGACCACACAAGAAGAATGACCGCTCCCCACACTCCTGTCACTTCCCCGATGTGACCTGCCTCTTTCTCAGATGGGCCCCAGGAAGAAGTCATCGCCACCGATTTTCCTTAGAATAAAGGGTCCCGGGGGGCATGGTAGGTGCGGCCCGAGTTCCAGAGCTGCACGGACCTGCACGGGCTCCAGGAACCACCTGTGGCCACCGAGCACTTGTAACGTGGCCCGTGGGACCCAGGGACTGAAATGTCAGTTTTATTTCATTTTAAGTAATTTTAACTTGAAAACGGATACCCGATACAGTTGTTAAGGAAACTCTTATGCAGGTTTGTACCAACTTGGCATGTGAGTCTACCTTCTCAAGTGTAAATTTTATGAGCTCTAAATACAGACTGAGTATTTCCAGGGCAAATTTAGCATCCAAATGAAGACGTGTTAAATGTAAAATACACACCAGATTTTGAAGACTTAGTATGAAATAAAGACTAGAGTATGTTGTTATATTTTTAACTTATGTTACATGTTGATGTTTGGGGTATATTGGCTTAAAGAAAATATATTATTAAAATTAAAATTCACTTTTTTTTTTTTTTACTTTTTAAAATATGGCAGCTAGAGAGTTTAAAATTACACATGTGGCTCATATTATTTTTTTCGGGGGGGCAGTGCTGGTCCAGATGGCCAAACTGGGAGTTTGAAACTGATCTGGTGTCTAATTTTGACCAATAACAGGGCTCTGTGACCTTGAAAGAGTCCAGCTCCATTTGAACCTCAGGTTCCCTATACGAAATTGAGGAGGTTGGACTGGACCAGTGGGTTTGGGGAATCGGAGGGAGATGGAGGGAGTCAGGCTTTCAAAACCACCAGATTAGATGACCTCATTTCCTTCCCACTATGATTCTATGGTTGGGCTGAGGACTAGCTCACACCATTCCCACTCCAAGGCTGACCAGAACCTAAGACAGGATTGCTGGACACAGTTGTGCAGGTTGTTGACTGCATAAGAGAGCCTTTCTTGATTTGTCAAGATTTCTCCACAAGCACAGAATCGTATGTGCATAGCATTTATTAAATTTGAAAGCACTTGCCTATAATCTAGATATTAATAGAGTAAGAGCTCATGGTTTCCTGAGGCCTCCTGAGAATCTAGAAGGAAGGTCTATAGGGTGAGGAATAAATTCACAGAAGAGGAGGGAGAGTCACTGTTGGATGTGGTGGGTCAAAGAGTGTTCTCCTTCAGTCTATACTTATAGAGATTTGAGCCTTCTAAACAGCGGCCTCAGGCTCTCAAAATTGGAAACTGCTCCTCCAGAGTCCTTGAAACTGTCATCCAGATGGGCTGATAGCAAGCACTGTTGCTGGTGGGGTACTGCATTCAGCGGACCGTACCTGGTATTTAATGAGTCCTCTAGCACCCATAGGACAGACTCGAGATGTGGTGCTCTCTCCTCCCTGGGCACAGGAGGATGGCTTGCCCCAGCCCCTACCTCTAGGTGGGATAGGGTGCCGTGTTCTTGCCGAAGGAGTGGGAGCTGAAGTGACGTGGGCCATTCCAGGCCTTCTGGTTAAGAACAATGTGCCTTCTCTACCTTCTCCCCGGCCTCTATTTGCTGGCAGGACATGGAGCATCCTGCAGAGGAAGTTGGCCGTCCCCAGGGACACAGAGCCACAGGGGGAAGGAGCCTGGGTCCCTGATGAGCACATGAAGCCATGCTGATGTGCCCTGGATTATGTCCAGAGTGAAAAGTGGACTTTGGTTGTGTGAAGCCACTGAAATCCCAGGGCCTGTTTGTTACAGCAGCTGGTGCACTGACTGATACAGTCCTGGGGGAGGGACGGGCCCACCCCTGCCTCGATGGGCTGTACTTGCAGGCACAGGGAATGGAGTTGGGGTGGCTGTGCGAACGTGTCCAGGACTCTCCTGCGGTGCGGTGCCTTCTCGGGGCCTGGGGAGCAGGAGAGCTCCCAGGCTTCCGGTCCCTGCTCCCCATGACACTGCACGCCCTTCTCAGGCTCCACCCTGCCCTTCTCCACACGTGGGTAATTATAAGCTGCTGGTCAGAGGCTGGCCAGGAGCCAAGGCATTTTCTCTACATGGGAAAAGAAGAAAACAAGGTTATAAGTCCCAAGCCGTGGAAACCACCTAGAACTCCAGAGCTATGTTTGCCGAGCACTGTTCTTACGGAGTCTCAGAGGGACTGCTGGCCTCCAAACACCAGGATGACCATCCTCCCTCGGCCTTGAGGCTTCTCTCTCCCTGTGGACCCTCATTTGGCACAAGAAGGGATGATGGAAGATGCCAGAGGCTTCTGGACTTCCCAGGGTGCAGAATTCTGGAGGGGGGGGGGTGGGGAAGGAAGGGGGCTGGGCAGGGCCAGGGGAGAGTCCCAAAGGGCCACCACTGCATGGTAGGGGGCTCCGGGGGGTCTCTCCCCGCACCAGCACTGCAGCCTCCGATGGGGGCATCACTGTAGCTGACAGCCACAAGAGAGAGTGGTCGCAGTTACAAAAGAGCAGGCACGTCGGTCGTGGAGCACGAGTCCGGGTTGGGAGGGTCCCTCTATGCGGCCCAGGGACTTGCCTGGGTTAAGTTCTTTGTAGGTGACAGAGCTGGGGTCCTGGACTCTATGGCCCAAGCTACAGAAAATACAGAGGGAGGCACAGATGTCTTCTTTTTTAATTGGAAAGGAAGTGGATGCTTGTACAGAATCAGGCAGCACTAAAGCCTATACAACACGGTGCGTGTAGAACATGACCACCGCCTTCTGGGTCCACTGTCACTGTCGGGAGGGATCTACGCCTCCACCCCCATGACCACCTGACCAGGAGAGTGTGCTCGCAGGAGGCTGGTGACCTCCGAGCTTGGGTCAGAAGAGCAGGCAGCTTCCACCAGGCTCCGTGGGGACACTGGCTCTGGGGAGACCGCCGTGCGGAGGGGCTGGAGGCCCCTCGGGAGAGGTGCCTGCACGCCCAGGCCAGGTGACTCCTGAGTCCCCGGTGAGGCTTCCCCAGCCCTCTGCATGTGCAGTGTGTGTGTGTGCATCCACACTTGTGGACTGGCTCTGTGTCTAGTTCTGTCTCTTCAGTGAAACGTGATTTTCATGTAACTGGAATAAATATACCGAATGGCCTCAAGTCAGAGAGATCAGGTTTTGCCATCGCACCAAATTTATGAAAACAAAAGAAAACAAAAACCAAAAACCAGGCGTGTGTTTTTCAGAGCCTCTGGGTTTTGGGGTTGTAGACCAGGGACCGGATTTTCATGCTGCCTTCCATTTCTGGAAGGTGAGACTGGTTCCCCTTTTCTCCTGGCCACAGGCCGCTTCCCTCCTGAATAAGATTCTAAGTTACAAAAAGTTGAGTAAAAGAAACAAATTAGGTAGACCAAGAAGACAAGTGGGAGGCAGGTACGTTAGCAGCGACATCTTCACTCGAATGACGTAAATTTAGGGAGGGCAGATCTAGCCCGGCCCCACTCTGATGCGGAGGGAGACCCAGAGGAGCCTTTCCCTTCCATTTCATGGGAAACCACAACTCATATGCACACAGGTCTCATGGCGGGCAGGCCCGACCAGGGGCTTTACCTGCGCTAACGTGTCTCATCCCCACAGTCACGGCGAGGGAGGAGCTTTATGATCGTGCCCGTCTTACAGGAGAGGAGCCTGGGGTGTTGCAGGCGGAGGAGCCAGCCTAGGATGCTTGCCTAACAAGTGGGTGGGCTTACCCGTCACACTGGAGCCGGCACCTGTCAGGGGGGCACAGAGGCCTCGTGCTGGGCTCAGTGGGGAAGCAGAAGCGGAAGGAGAGGCCACAGACATGCAGGTGGATGCAGGTACGTACAGTGTGCGTACGGACAGCCATCTAGATAGCCAGGTCTAGACATGGATCTACAGATGGGTGGGGGGGCTGCCAGGTAGGTAGGGGGACAGACAAGGCCGTGGTTTACACTGCTATGGGGGCGAAGCATGGCTGATGGCTGCGGGGCGGGCAGTCAGGGGGAGAGGATGACAAGCAGGCTGGCACCCCAGGGGCCTGGGTCAAGCTGGTTTTCCCCAGGGGGCAGACACGAGGGAAGGAGGATCCAGAGCTAAGGGAGAGCAATCGAGAGCCTGTGAATGGAGTCCCTCCGGCGGGGAGGACCTACACCCTTTTATGAAGACCTACCTACTGATTAAGTCAGGCCCACCCAAGATCATCTCCCTCAGACTAACTGAAAATAAACTGGTTAGGGACTTCATTCCCATCTGCAAAACCTCTTTCAGCAGCACCTAGACCAGCATTTGGTGAATAAGTCGGATAAGGTGTGCACACTGCAAGATGGCACGAGGCCCCTTCGGTCCTGGACTCTGCAGGAGGCCCTCTGGGACAGTGGCTTCTGGCCCCAGACCTGAGGGCCTCTGAGGCTTGCAAAAACACTGGCCTCCTGTCTCAGCGCCACAGGGCAGGACGGACAGAGAGCCTTGCTTAGAAGCATTCCTGCCTTGTGGCGCCTTCACTGACTGCCTCTGGGCGCGTGGCCCTGGGCTGGCGAGCAGAAGGCCCTGTGGCCACATTCCCGACTGTATCGTCTGCTCTGGGCCTGGACACGTCAGCTCCCAAGGGGTGCTCCGGGAAGATACATGGGGGCGACTTTCCAGCTCTTCATTCAAGGCTTAGGCAGGCCACATTTTTACAATGCGCTTTAAACTTACACTACTGTTTTATTGAAGTAGCACGCGCGTACGGAAAACCAGACATCATGAGGGGAGCACTCAGTGCCTGTCACCTAGGTGTGCACAGCCATGACGCCAACTTCCGGGTGAAGGCACGGACCCTGACCCGACCCCCAAGTCCCCCCGAGTCCCTGCCTCGCCCCGTTCCCACATCTACCCCTCCCACATCTATTTCCGTCACCGTGACTTTGCGGCCACAGAGTCCTATAGCACGGGTGCCCCTCTGCCTGGCTTCTTTGATCACTATTACGTTTGTGGGTCCGTGGCTGTGGACTTTGTGAGTTCGTTGTGAATATGTCCTGGTTCACTTCTCCATTTTGCTGTCGCTGGGCATTTGGCTAGGGCAGCTGTGAACAGGCTGGTGTGTGGCCCTACTGGGTCCCGGGTTGGGGTGCAAGTTCAGCTTTCGTGGATTCTGGGGGCCGTCACCTTTAAGGGCAACTTTGGCAGCCCTGCCTCCTTGTCGCTTTGAAGACCTTGCTGCAAACCGGCAGCCCTAAGAGGATTTTTCCTTTGCAGCTTTTAATAGCCATGAAATTCTTGGCGACATAAAATATGCTCTGGAGGGGGTAAAAAGAGAGCCGTGTGGGTTCTTGTTCAAATAAATAGCCCGTCCTTGGAGCGAGAGGGGAGCCGCTCCTCACACGGCCGGCCTTTGTCCTCCACTCCGGGTCTCCATCCCTGTTTCTCAGTCCTTGGCTGAAATCGGGACCCTGCCAACCGCATCCTGTTCGCTGCATGTTGCTTCCTCTCGGCTTCCCCGGGCTCCAGAGAAGCTGCCGTGCTCAGCCTGACGCCCACGGGGCGGCCTCTGTAACGTGACCCGCTCTCAAGCCAGGGGACTGAGGGGCATGGGCTGGGCCGCCCACCGGGGGCAAGCCCAGGCTGCTCGCTGCCAAGGCCGCCCTCCCCGCTTAAGGAGAAGCCTGGGACTGAGGTACGCAGCGCACCGGGTGAGTGCGCGGCAGACAGGGGCGCCTCGATGATGCCCCGTAGGCCGGTCAGGACAGCCCCCAGGCCCCTTGCGTCCCCCTCCCCAGGGCAGTCACGTTCTTCACTCCTAACAGCTCCACGAGGCCGGCTGTGTCTGAAATCCATACGTGAGAGTCACGGAGTATTTACTCTTCTGTGTCTGCCTCCTTTCTCCGCGTCACGCCTGGGAGGTACATCCGTGTTGCTGCGTGTTGCGTGTTGGGACAGGATGCTTGTGTCCACCTGCAGTGTTCTATCCTGTGAATATGCCCAACTTATTTTCTGATCCTTGTGGATGGCCATCTGGGTAGTTTCCAGTTTGTGGCTATTGGTGTCCGCACTGCAGTGAACATTCTAGAACGTGCCCTTTGGGGAACACGTGGGCGCACTGCTGGGGATGGGCCTACAGTGCAGGCACATGTGGGGACAGTACCCATGTTCAGCAACAGGAGCTGTGTCAGACCCAAGTCCTTGTACCACCCCCACGGCTGCGGATTTCTGGATCGCTGGCCCTGTCCCTTCAGGGCCTTGGACACCTGGGTGAGGGTCTTCCCTTTGAGTTTTCTGAGCCGAGGGCTTCTAATCCAGTGAGGACCCCAGGATGCGAGGGTCTGGCGGAGCCTCCCACATGCTCAAGAAGTGAGGATTTCACGTGACCCTACTGTCCCCCTCCTATGATCTGCTCACTCACCCGCTCACCCCACGGCCCGTTATCTCCACAATCAAATTCCTGCCTCTGAAGTGGGGCTGGGACTTTGATCTTCTCTTCTGGGAAGATGCCCTGGTGTCCAGCCCAGGCTGGGAGATGACTCAGGTCCAGGCAGGCTCCCTGGGGAAGTGGCCAGGGCAGCTGACACAGCCAGCTGGGAGTCCGCGCTGCACACTGGCCCCAGAGCCCAGGAGCTCTGTCAAAGGGCATTCTCCTTACCCAAGGGCCAAGGCAGGAGGCAGTGAGGGGCAGCCCGGGCTTTTGGGGGGCACCTCCTAACCCCTCCAGCCACATGGCTGGGGAGACCCCATGGTTCCCTCATGGTGTGCTGGGCGTTGTGCCAGGGGCTGGTACACTGACAGGACAGACCTCCCCGGCCGTGTGAAGTTTGCAGGGCCGAGATGGAAGGAACAGGGCAGCAGCAAGTGCTTATTTATGGTGCTCCGAGGCCCTGGGAGGGGGCAGAGTTCCAAGACAGGACCCAAACGACGCTGCCGTAACAGACAAAGTCGGTACAAGGGACTCCATCAAAATAAAACACTCCTGTTTACCAAAAGACATCATTAAGAAAGTGAAAAGATGAGCCACAGACCGGGAGAAGATATTCCAAATACACATATCTGATAAAGGACCCATATCTAGGATGTATAAAAAACTCTCACAAATCAGTAAGAAAAAGACAACTGGATTAAACACGGTGCCAAAGCCCAGAAGGGCACTTCCGTAAAGAAGACACGAAATGCCAGGAAGCACACGAAATCCTCCCAAGCATCAGTACTCACCAGAGCAAAGCTAAACGGGGACCCAGCTCCCACCCGCCAGAATATCAAGGGTCGGCGACGGTGCAGGGGGATGGAGCTCTTGGACACTGCCAGTGGGATCTAAATGAATTCAGTCATTCCCCTCCTGGACCTGTGCCCGAGAGACCTGTACAAAAACGTCCACGGTGGCTTTATCGGTAATAGCCCCACTCTGGAAGAAACCCAGTGCCCTGCGCTAGTGGATGGATAAGCCAGCGGTGGTATGTTCAGACAATGGACGACGGCCAGCAACAGAGAAGCCTGGAGACTTGACAGAAGCAAGAGGGTAGACGAATCTCCAGACCTTACAGAGCATGGCAGTGCCCAGTGCGCCCGCAGCAGTGACCCTGGGGTGGCACTGCCCCAGGCCTGCCTGGCAGGCGGGTGGCCCCACTGCCCCTGTGAGCTGTGGGACCCACAGTGGCTTGCGCGGCTCTGATGGGAACTCTGCTCTGCCCGGGCCTGGCCTCCGGGGGCATATGTGACCTCGAGCTGAACGTGGGCACCACTGGTTTTGGGAAAGGAAAAGATGGCCCTATGAGGTCGGTGTGTTCTTGTCTCCCCTGTCCTGACAGGGAAGAGGACATTAGGAAGCCTGTCCAGCAGGCTGTGCACAGTGAAGGCCCGTCCACCACCCGCAAGCCCATGTTCTTGATCTCCGCATTGCCTTGACCTTCAGGTTATTGCAGGCAGGGGAATCTTCCTCTGTGTGGGAAGAGACTGGGACCCTGGAGGCCTCAGATCCCCAGGAGGGAGCGGTGGGTGCTGCCCAGGGGACGCCGCCTCGTGACCAGGCTCAGGGCGGACCACATCGGCACACGAAAGCTTGGCATGGAGCAGACAGCACTGGCCAGGGCATCTGGGGAGCTGGCTGCCATCCCTGCCCCGCTGTTTGTCAGCCTTGCCCCATAAAGCTGGGCCCTCGTAATAATGACGGTGAGGATGGGGAGCACCCCAGCCACTGGGATCCTTACGCTCTATTTGTATACTTGTTCGCTCAGCAAGTACTTGTGGGTACAGATACTGCGAGAGTCTGTGTGCTTTCCTAGTTGAAGGTATTCGTGGCCAGCTTGCTGCTTATCAGCTGTGTGACCTTGGATGAGACAGCAACCTGTGAAATGGGGATACATCAAATACTTCCATGCATCTGAGAGCCCGAGGGGCTGGAGCCTGGTCCTGCGGAGGAAGCGCCCCCCTGTGCGCCAGGCTGGGGGCTGAAGGGAGACCCATGCGCTTAGCTGAGCCCGGCTGCAGGGACAGCTCCGTGGCGCCACCACCATGCACGTCGCCCTCAGGAAACATTACCCATCAGAGCAGATATGTGGGAGGAAAGAGCGGCAAAGGTTCAACCCACAACATCTGCTTGTGTGCGGGTCAGTCCTGGGACAGCTCCTGGGGCATCACAGCCGGAAACTACCCGGCCCGGGGGACAGAACTCCTCCTCCTGCCCCGTCAGGCAGGGCTGGGGGTTCTCTCTTCTCTGCCACTGTCTGTGTGGGCCCTTTGCTAGAATCCTCAGGCCCTGCTGAGTCTCCAGGGGTCAGATAAAAAGGCTGAGAGTTCTCTCTTTGGATAAAAAGGTGCTGACTGTTCGCATAGCTTAGCAGAAGGAGCTGGTCTTTTAAAGGTGTGTTTATGGAATAGTTCCAGAACTTGTCTAATGGACGAAGCGGCAGCTTGGATCATGCATATTCTCTGAGCACCATTTCCGTGCCAGGCACAGAGCAAGGCATGTGGGGTGTGCAGCAATGGGGCCCCAGCCAATTCTTGGGTGTGTGCCCTGGGACCTCCCAGCCCTCCCTGGGGCAAGATGCAGACAGATGCGGAGAGTCAGTGGAAGGGGCTGCAGGTGCCCCCAGACTCTGCTTCCGTGTCACCTGGATTCACCCATGTTCCCATGATTGGCCACATGAAATCAGGTTTTTCCTTTTGGGATTTACACCTACTCTAAGAAGTTGCTAGGCTTGTTCTGAGGGGTGGTCCTCGGGCAGGGCAGCCCTTGGCCTGTTCTGTGGGCACCTGCAAAGTCCTTTGGGGTCAGACAGGTGTAAAAACATGGGGGGTGGGGAGCTTCATCCTGGGGTCTCTGATGGGCATGTGCAAGCGCGGTCCATCTTGCACACCGTCCTCCAACACACCCTCCTGAACCACGTGTGAGCGTGCCCTTCCCCGGCATGCGGCTCCAGAACCGTGCCTGCGTCCTTCAGCTGGGCATCTGGAAGGTGGGCCCTCCTCTGCGGCTAGGCTCACTTGCAGCCCTGCTGCACTGATCACATGCCTCTCCAGCAGCAAGGAATGCCCCCTCCCTCCTGGCCACTCCCTTCAAGGCTCCACACGGAGCATCCACTGGCTGGAACTCCTCTTGTCTTCAGCATCCCCTTGCCCCAAATTCCTGCAGCACTTCGCAAATCTCACCTGGCGACATTCCTACTTGTGTGTGTGTCTTCTCTTGCTTGGATCAGTGCAGTAGCCTCCAAGCCACTCTCCCTGTCTCCGCACCACCAGCGGTGATCTTTCTAAGCAGTAAGCCTTTTCAGGTCACTCCTTGCTTAATAACCTTCCATGGCTCCCTGCTGCCTACAGGACCAAGTCCAAATTTCCCCACGAGACAGGCAAGGCTCTCCCAGGCTAGCTGAAGCTTCTCTGTCCGGTTTCAGAGCTTGCCCTGCAGCCTACCTCTCAGCCCCACCTCGAACCTGCCTGTATGTAGGGTGTTTCTTTCATCCGGAAAAACTCCTTCTCCTTCCTCAAAGCCAGGGGTTCCCCACCAGGGATAATTTTACTCCCAGGGGATGTTCAGCACTATCTGGAGACATTGCTCGTTGTCAGAAATTGGCGGTTTGGGGGCTACTGGTCAAAGCTAAGGGTGCGGCTCCACAATGACGATGCACAGGACAGCCCCCATGACAAGGAGTATCTGGCCCTAGATGTCAACCACGCTGAGGTCAGGTCGATGAACCCCGTCCTAAGTCCATCAGATGTCACGTCTCTGTGGTGAAGCCCCATTGGAACCCCATGGCACCCGCAGACCTGCCCCCTCTGTGGCAGCTAGCTCTCCCATTGTGGGGAGGCAGCCGGGTCTGGAGCTCCCCAAGGGCAGGGACCGTGTCCTCCTCAGCATCACCACGGGTTAACCTGGGGCCTGGGGTCCCAGGGAGCTTAGAAAATAGTGGTTCCCTGGGACAGAGGATGCAACTTCCTGCTCTACTTAGAAGAAGGATTTTGGCCTGGGACGCAGGCAGGAGGGTCAGGGAAACAGGAACCCCTGGAATTGTAACACAGGGAGGGGGTCATGACTCTGGGCTCGGGTCCTGGCTCCTCCACTAACCACATGATCCCTGCCACCTTTCCCTGGGATCCGAGTTCTGGAAGCCTTCAGCACCATGCGAGAATCCAGCTACCCCGATGCTTTACCAAGACCCTGTGTGAAGACCTCTGGGGAGGGGGTGCCTGCAAGCTCCTGTGGCTCCAGTCCCGGCTGTTCGTCTTCCCAGCCCAGGAGGCAGACAGGTGAGCTAGCGCATCTTCCAGGTGACCCGGCCCAGCCCCCGCCCAGCAGGACAGCATGCAACCCTACTGACAGGTGGCTCCCCGTGTCGTAAGGAGGAGGCGCGTTTATCCAGGTGGGTCATGAGCACCGTCCCCCACATGAACAAGTGCTTTGTGAATGCTAACTATGGTTATTCGCTCATTCGACAGATATTTCTTGAGTCCTGCTGCGTGCGGGACACAACTCTGGCCTCGGGGGACCACCCTCAGTGGGAGTTCCTGCCCTCACGGGGCTTGTGGTCAGGAGCAGGGCCGGGCACGTCAGTGATGCGTGTGGCGTCTTGGTCCCTGTGCTGTTCTGGGGCGGTGTGCGCCCCACAGGAGGTCCCAGGGCTGTGGTCACACGGCAGCACGCAGCCTCAGTCCTGTGCCCCTGACAGCGCGCAGGTCCCTGTCCTCAGCTGTGCCCTGAACACACGGATGGCTGCTGGGACCAAACAAGGGGACGCCCGGGAAGCCGGCAGCTGTGTGCCCGGTGTGGGTGCTCACTCTTCCCAAGGGGCGTGTGCCCACCTCGAAAGGTGAAGAGTTGCTACGAAGAGCTGGCTCTCCCCGGTCACTGCTTCCATCCGAGGTGCGCAGGAGGGCGGCAGGGTGCAGTATCTGCGGTGCCTTCACTTCCCCAGGGCAGAACCGGGGACAAGAACCCCGGCGGCCACCTCACAAGGGCCAGGCCTGCGGAGCACCAGCCCAACTCCAGCTGTGAGGCCCACTCTGTGCCTCAGTTTCCCCCCTCTACAAGGGCTCCCGTGAGAACCGGCCTCCCGGCTGTCTGTGAGCACTCAGGGAGGTGGTGCTGGAGAGGCTCTGGGCCCAAGGCGAAGGCTTTCGTGCTAGCATTTCCTCTGCTCTGGGCGAGGCTGATGAGATCAGCCCCCTTTGTTTCTAGGAAACTCATGTGCAACTGGTTCTAATAAAACTGGAGCAGCCGGGCCCAGGCGGGCAGGAAGTGGGGAAGACCCGGGCTCCTCCTGCGGGCCCAGGAGCCTGGGTCACGCCAGGGCCCTCGGAGCCCCCTTCCAAGGCCTTCGGGGCCAGACGTCTGCCTGGCCTGGGGTGGTCAGCAGCGGTCCCGGGCGAGGGTCCCCGGGGCCAGTGTGCCCGCACTGCCCCTCTCCCTCCTCCTGGTGCTGCCCCTTTCCTCTTCTCCTGAGCCAGCTGCTGACATTGTGAGGAATTGCTCCCCAAGGCAGTTTGGAAATATGAAAGGATGTACTTCAGCAGCAATAAATCACACTTTCTGTCCTCGATCCTGCGGAGGACGCTATGGATTAGAATGTTTTCTGGGGATTAAGTGACCCTGATGACAGGCGGAGTCTGACGCTCCCGTGGTCAAGCTGTGCTGACGGACCTCCTCGGTCACGGCCCTGCGTGGGCACCTTTCCCTGCAGCGCTGCTGAGGACACGCGGATGCTGCTATGGGAAGTGGTTTAGGGCATCCAGGTGGCTCCAGGTACCCTGGGGACGTTCTCCGCCTAGCACGCAGGAGAGCACTCGGCGGTCGTCCGGGTGGCTGGGCTCTAAGGCGAATGCATCAGGGCGGAGCTCAGCCTCCCTCGGTCCTGTGGTGTCTGCGATGCGCCCAGTACCCGGGGTACTAGGCTCCAGCACTTAGCCCAGGCGAGCGGGGCCGGCCAAACATACGAGAACACCCACACTAACAGAATGAGGGAGAAAAACCATACGGTCGTCTTGGTACAACCAGAAAACACATGGCAAGAATTCAAAACCAATTCACGATGAAAACTCTCAGCAAACTAGGAATGAGGAAGGTTTCCTGAACCCCACAGAGGCTCGCAGATAAATGGGCAGCACAGGCTGACCGGGCCCCTGAGCCTAGAGCCGAAGAAGAGGTGCCCGCTCCCCACCACGCACACTGCTGTCTGCTTAACAGGCACGGCATGAGAAGGCACCACAAGCAAAGAGCAATTAGAAAGAAGGAGGAAAACGTCGTTCTTCATAAACGGCACAATTGTAAACACAGAAAATCCTGAGGAGCTTACCATAATACTACTGGAAGTAATAAGTAAATGCAGTAAGACAGCAATATTCTGGGTCACTGTATAAGAAATTCAGTTGTGTTTCTATAGTTGATAATTGGAAAATAAAAATTTAAAAGCACCACGTAAAATAATATCAAAACCATAACCTAGTTAGGAGTAAGTTAAACCATAAAGTATTGTGGTTTGAAACAGCATGCCACATCACGTTTATGGCTCAGGGGATTCACTGTTTCTAAGACGTCAGCCTTCCCCAAATTGATCTACAGATTTCATGTAATCTTAATAATATCTCAACAGGCTTTAACAACAACCAAAAACCTTAGAAGCCGACTTGAAAATTAACACAGAAATGGAAAGAACTTAAGATAACAAAAACATGTTTGGGAAACAAGGATAAAATCGGAGGACTTACGTGGCTTTGATTTCAAGCCTTCCTATAAAGTCACAGTCATTGGGTGGCATGGCCGTGGCACACGGGCAGACACGGGGGTCAGTGGAACCGGGCAGAGAGCTGAGCACACAGTCAGCAGACCCCAACCATGGTGCGAAGGCAAGCCGGGGGCAAGAAAGCGGTTTTTGACAGACTGTGCTGGAGTGGGCGTCCCCGGGCCACTGCTGTCCCCTAGAGGCATAATGCAAGCACGTAGGTGATTTTAAGTTCCTGGTAGCCATACTGAAAAGGCAAAAGGAAAACAGGTAAAATTAATTTTAATTAATTCTATTTAAGCCAATATAACCAAGACATTGTCATTCTAACATGTAATCAATAAAATCATCAATGAGGCATTTTACATTTTTTTTGGGGGGGTTCCAAGCCTCCAACACGTGTTGTATATTTCACAAGGGCAGCGCATCTCACTTTGGACCAGCCACAGTGTGAGGAAGCCATCGCTACCTGTGGCCAGTGGCCACATTCTGGATGCTGTAGATTGATGGACAAAAAAATGCACCTTGAACATTAACTCACACCACTTAGAAAATTAAATTGAAATGCATCACACACCTAAATATACAAGCCCAAACTATAAAACTCCAAGAAGAAAGTGTAAGAGAAAATCTTTATAATCTTGGGATAGTCAAAGATTTCTTAGATAAAAACACAAAGAGTGTAAACCATACAAGGAAAACACTGATAATTGAACTTAACCCAAATTTAAAACTCAGGTTCTTCAAAAGATACCATAAGAAAATGGGAAAGCCCATCCCAGTTACTGATCAGAAAATATTCATGATGTGTGTATCTGATGAAGGACCTTTATCCAGTATATTAAAAACAACAACAACAACAATAAACACCCCAAGCCCCAAAACATGTTATGCTGGATAATAATTCAATCCCCTGGGAAAAAAGAGAAAAATGTTAGAAGATACTTCACATAAAAAGTTGTCACCAAGCATGCTGTAGATGCTCGGTGGCACGAGTCCTCAGGGAAATGCAAATTAGAGCCACCGGGAGATACATTCCCGTTAGAGTGGCTAAATTAAAGAGACCGACAATACCAAGTGTTGGCAAGAAATAGAGCAATTGGAACTTCTGTGGCTGGTGGGAGCATACAATCACTTTGGACAGCAGTTTTAGTGTTTCTTCTAGAACCAAATATACATTTACTGTATGAACCAGCAATTCATCTCCCACCCATTCTCCCCAAAGAAAGGAAAACCTATGTCCACAGATGGATTTGAGTGTGACTACTCACAACTACTTTGTAATTTTAACCCCAAACTGGAAGCCACCCAGATGCCCATCAAGGGGTGAGTGGATAAACACTGTGGCACATCCACACAGTGGATACTAGTCAGCTATAAAAAGGGAAAAACCCACTACTGATCCATAGAATGTGGGCTCAAAAACATCATGCCGGGAGAAAGAATGCAGACACACAAGACAACACATAGCGTGATTCCACTCATGGAAAGCTCTAGAAAAGGCAGATCTAAGTGAGTAGCAGAAAGAGGAGAAGCGGTTGTTTGGGGGCGGGACTGGGGGAGGGGGCAGGGATTGCCTGAAGAGGGGCCTAGGGGGACCTTTTGGGGCAATGGGATGTTCTCTATCTTGTTTGTGGTGGTATTTCCAAGGCTGGACAGACTTGTCAGATCCCCGGGGAGATACACACTTGAAATGAGTGCTTTCTTTGTGTATGCAGATCACACCTCAAAGAAGTCAACTTAAGGATAGTTACCATTTCACAAAAAATTAGAATGCATCGATTAACATTAAGTACAAAGCAAACGTCACCCGCAACCCTACACTTCAGACATAACCCTGTAAATATTTTGGAGTACGGCCAAAATGATCTCATAGACATTGTCCTTGTATGTCCTTGTACGCAGGCGGGGTTTTACAAAACCCGAGTCCTGTCCCGTCTCCTATTTTGCAGCTCCCTTGTGCCCTTTAACAGCAGCTTCAGGACATACTCCCACATCCATGGAAGCACTCCCATACCACACTTTCCGTGGCTGCACCGGCATTCATGTTGCCGGTCCCGTTGCTGGTACATGTAGGCTGCTCTCCATTCCTTGCTGTCACAGGCCTGCTGAGCTAGACATTCTTCCTTGGTTGCGTTCCGGGCAGTGGCCTGACTGGGTCAGTGTGGGGATCTGGACTTCCTTCATCCGTGTGAGAGATGCCCCGTAGGGGTGACTCTGAGAGCCATCAGCCATTCTCCTGTGGTTTCCCCACCTCTGGGCACCCCATCCCCCCCGCCACTGCTACTCAGTTCTGCCAGAGACCAAGAACTCCTGAAAACTTGCAGCCTCTGCTATTCTTGGAGGTGTGGGGGTGGCGGTGTGCTGGGGAGGGTCCTGGCACCTGCGGGGAGGCGCACTCGAGCTGCTGGGAGCGGTCCACTCCCTCGCAGGCAGGCCCACGGCCCAAAGGCCCGCGCGTGGGAGGCCCTTCTCTGGGCAGGGCCGGGCGGCTGGCCAGGCCGGGAGACACACTCCTCAAGCAAATACCAGCCGGGTCGGGCCACTCCTGCAGCGTTCGCTGGGGCAGTGCCCGGGGACCTCGCCTGGGGCCAGGGCCGGGCAGGGGGTGGAGCTGGTGGCCTCGGGCCAGAGCACACCCCAAAGGAGAAACTCCCTCATCTTCCCCACCCGGCGTGTGACAGGCGGGTGCTGTGTGCTGTGTGCTTTCAGCATGAAAGGTGAAGCCTTCCCAAGGTGTGTGCCCACTGCGTCTCTACAGGGCTGGCCACAGCTGAGGAGAAAGGTCACAGAAAGGTCTCTGGCCTTTCCTAGCTCATCCCAAAGCTCTCCCCGCACCACGGCAGCTTAGCCCGCGACGTCTGCTGTGTGATCAAATGCGGAAAAAATAAAAATAAAAATTTGGCTGCAGTTTTCCGAGAGGCTATTTTAGGCCATTCTCCTGCCTCTCCCCCTGCCCTTCTCCATTCTAGCAGATACTAACACTCCCCTCCCTCGGGGACAGATGATGATCCCGTGGTCTCTACCCTCCAGAGGTTCATATTCTTTAACTTTTCCGTCTTTAAAAGTACTGCCAAGAGGAAATGATTGCACAGGGTGAAGCTAATTTCAGACACTGACAAGCAAGAGCAGGTGGAAAGGAGCTGTCCCCCTGCCATCCTTGACTCCGGGTCCCCCAAGCCCCTCTGAGGCCAGGGAGTCCTTATGGTTCCCAGGCAGGTGTAAGCCGGGGCAGACACACTCGTGTGTCACGGGGAGCCGTCCGTGTGCATTCCTGAGGTTCTCCCTCTGCCTCTTCAGGTTCACAGCCCTTCAGCAGGTGCCCTGGGGGATTCTGAAGTCTTCCAGGTTCATGGAAACACTTCCAGAAGAATTTGCGGGCTGAGGGCTAAGGGTTGAGACGCACAGCTTCCCTCAGTGACACGCGGGCCCTCACCTGTGCACCAGGGGTTAACAGTGCCACGTGGTGGTGCCGCTGGTGGCCCGAGAGCGCCCACAGGCTCCCGGCATGAAGGCCGCCGCCAGGAGGCACTGGCTTCCGTTGTCCAGAGAGAGTGGGTCAGGTGGCAGCGGACGTCAGACTGAGTGGATACTTGGGAGGAAGGGCAGTTCAGGTGTCTCAGGCCGCAGGGGCTTGCTCTGGGAGGGGGGGGTGGTGGTGGTTCCAGAGGTTCAGTGGAGGGAGGGGTGGCGAGGCGAGCTTCATCGCCTTTTGTGAAATACATTTCTTGCCTTGGAAAGGAGTGAGCTCCCCACTCCTAGGAGCATCCAAGCTGGATGACTCACGCACCGGATGAGGCATGCAGCTGGACCAGGGCCTGGCCCAGTCAGTCCCTCTCAACGGCGGCTTCCCTCCGTGCTACTGACCTCACTGTGGCGGCTCACTCCCTTTGCTCTGGGCCACGCTTCTCCACGAGCACGCACTAGTGGTGCTGTACAACGGCCATGCAGAAAAAGTCCGCCCCCAAGTCTGAGCACCGGGGACCCCGGTGGCCATCCTGTGAGGAGGGACTGATGGCTCTGTTGTTGGGGGGTGGGTGGGTGAAGCTCATCCTTTTGTTTCAAAGAAAGCCCTCTGCCAACCTTGGCCACCATCGCCTGTTCCTGCCTGGTTGAGTGGGTGAGACCCAGGTGGGCTGCCTGGAAAGCGCAGTGGGAACGTGGGACTGAGGGTGACCCATGTGTGGGCGGAGGATGGGCTCGGGGTGACAGGGGGCAAAGGGCAGGCAGGAAGCCGGCAGCTCACCCAGGCCTCCGCCTGCACAGGCTGCAGTGGGCAGAAATGGCTTCCTCTCTGGCCCGGCGCGGGGAGAAAGGAACTACGCTCAGTTCCTGCATTGGGAAGGAGAGGAAGAGGCGAAGGTTGTGACCTACTGAAGGCGCTGCGCTTTGCCCAGCGCTGGGAGCGATTTGCATGGGAACCCACAAGGCGGAAGCGATGTTTTAGCAGCTGCTTTCCAAGGTTGATGAACAGCAGAAGACATGGGAGTTAGGACAACAGATCCAGATTTCCGGTGCTCAAGAGCTCTTTCCAGAGAGGAGGCAAACACTGTGCGTGGCACCTGGAGTCTCCCAACGACATCCAGAGCTTTCGGGGGGGCCTGGCTTCCCGCTGCCCTGCTAGCTGCAACCCCCTGCCCCCAGGGGTAGCTCACCTCTCCTCCAGCACTGCAACCTGCTTGCCCCGTATGATAGCATCGCCCCTCGCGGGGCTTGTCTGCAGATTTAATAGAGATGATGTGCAGAGAGTAGCTACCGAGTGTGATTCCAAATATCTGGATCTTGGAACTGTATCAGACCTTTCTAAATGGCTTCTGAGAGCTCAATATATTCAGTCATAAGAAGCAGACCACTAAGGACTTGAAGCAACTTCCAGTAAAGTGACACCAATACCAGTTATCACTTAGCGTTTCTATCTTGCTCCCTACAACGTGCCCTACGGAGCTAGGCACTTTCTATGGACGATTATAACCAGCCGCTGCGAGAAGCCTGCTGGGATGGGTTTATATTATACCTGCTGCACTGAGGAAACTGCCCAAAGTTACTCAGCCTGCATGCAGGTACGTGGCTGGGGTCCCAGCGCAGGCCTGCATGCTGCCTGACCCCCTCCACCAGACACACCCCCCCCAACAAGCCAGCAGATCTGAACGGCGGGGTGCGTGGTCTCAAAGGGGGGTGTGGGTGGATTCCTGGGGACCCAAAACTGTATACAAATTTATGTAAATATGAATTAGTTCTCCCTGGAAGGCAGCTCCATTGATTTAGTAAGATTTCTCAAAAGGCTCACTGGGAAGGTAGTCAATTGGTTGTCTTAGATTGGGTTCCCTACAGACAGACCTGAAGCAGGATGTCTTTGCAAATGGTAAAGGCCACGGGACAGACCAGGAGAGGTGAAGGACAGAATTCCGGAAAGAGAAAACCCCAGGCCAGCAGCGATTTCCAGCCAAGTCCCGGCATCAGCTCGATCCTGCTGGGGGCTCGGGGTGGGGGTGGGGGGTGAGCCACACTGCAGAGCCAGGTTTCAGATCCCACACGGTAAGTCAGTGGTTCCAGGAGCCCTTGGAACCTCACGGGAGACCCGGGTGCATGGCCATCGAAGCAGAAACAGAGAAGCTGGGGGAAGGACACTGGAAACCATATGCCTGGTGGGACGTCATCCCGTTTGTAGGCTCAACAGTTGGGATGTTGGGGCTCAGAGGGCCAACATGCGTGTACCATGGAGCCGCCAGGAGCCAGGCACACTTAGTACCAACTTGCTGGTGGCTGTGGGCACATCTGTCCTCTGATGCTTGGTTCCCCATTGGCTGACACACGTGATCTCCAACGTCTGCATGAATCCAGAGCTGCAGCTGACGGGTTCTGGCGGCTCCAGCTGACAGCCTCAGGGCACTTTGTCCCGGTTTGGCTGTGACTCTGTCCTGGCCAGGTCCATGTCAGCCAGGGCCGGCTGGCTTGTGTCTCTGGATGCTGTTGGGGGCATCACCGGGGTCCCTCTTGCCAGGCAGGACGGTGTGGCATGAGTGCCAGGACTCCGTTCCTTTGGCTGTGGTCCGGGGTTACCCCGGAACTGAAGACAGGGCCGCTCTGCCCGCTGTAGCCGGCGTCCTCTGCGGTCCAGGGCGCGGGGCAAGCAGGGTGAGCTGGGGACACCACTCTGGAGTGAAAAGCTGAAAACAACCAAGGGTGACGCACAGTACTCCACTGGGTCCTGGTTTAAAAGCCAGCCATAGAAGACATTCTGGAGACAACTGGGGAAATTTGAACATTGACCAGGTATCAGACGATTAGGGAATCGTTGTTAATTTTGCTAGGTGAGCTAATAACATGGGGATCACATAGGAGGTCTTTCTGTGATTAGAGATGCCTGCTACAATATTTAGGACAGAAGTGCCTGCATGTCTGTAAGATATGAGTGGTTCAACAATATCTATGACTATCAGCTGAGCAGAAAATTTGGCAAAAAGTTCAGTGCTAAGTCTAAGTCACGGATATATGGGACTCATTTACTTTTATTACTGATTTTCTCTATGTTTGAAAAATTTTATAATGCCATCTCAGAAAATTGGGGAGGGTGGAGGACCCCTTGGCAAGTGCGAGCCTGTGCTGAGTGCTCAGCAGGGGGGGCCCTCTGATGCCCGAGTCCCAGCTGGCCAGGCTGCCCCTCTCCCACCAGAGGGGCCTCCCCTCCAGGGCCCTGAACCAGTGCACATGTTCAGACTGTCCCTCATGGGGCCCAAGCACCACACACGGCCACACCTCATCCCCACGGTCCTGCTGCTCAGGGGGTGGAGCCAGGGTGCCCCAGAGCAGCGGCCCCTCTTCCTCCCCAGCATATTCACATGTCAGTGCTTGAGAAGTGCTTTCCTCTCTGGGGGGCTGTCAGAGAGTGCTGATGGGTGTGAGCTAATTATGGCCCCACTGTCGCCTGGGGGGCGGGCAGGGCCGGGGGCACTTTGGGAGGTGACGGGGAAGGGAGGGCCATGCCAGCAGCTGGTTGTGGCAGGCAGGGCGCACAGTGGGCCTTTTCCAGCGTGGGCTTCCAGGTGGTCTCACCTGCCCTGCGCATCAGGAGCCGGGTGGGGTGGGGGGAGGGTTTACAATGCAGAGCCTGATTTTGCGGGTATGGGTGGGCCCGGGGCTCTGCATTTTTCGAAGTTCCCTGGCGATCGAAGCTGGTGCTGGCGGCTGAGGTCACGGGACGTCCTCTGCTTTAAGAGCAAGGCAGCTGCAAGGGAGCCTAATAATGGGGTTGAACCCTGCCCTGCCCCCCTGCCCCCTCAGAGTGGCCAAGGCGCTGACCGAGTGTGAGCCTGCCAGTCTCGGGCCAAGTCCCTCCAATGCTGCCTGGTGTGGGTGCATGCTGGTGCCCTCTGACCCTGGGGCCAGGGGTCAGCTGTCCTCCATTTGTCATTGTGACCTAAGCCACAGGGAGGCAGGGCCCCTTCCTGAGAGGAAACTAAGTGGGGGCAGCAGTGGCCTTGGACACAGAGGCCTTTGCTCAGCACAACCGGCCCAGCCTGGTGGGACTGGGGGTGGGTGAGGGGGCCGGCCGGGGAGCCCAGGCCCAGCAAACTCCAGAGAAGCCTGCCTCTGCCCTTGAGTGCTTGGAAACTTCCAGAAGGCTGTGTGCTCCCCACCCTAGCTTTCCACAAGGGCTGCCTCCCCGCACGGGTGACCAGGCAGGAACCCCCGGCCCCTGACCCCGTACAAGGGTTGCGCGTCGCTGACCCCACTATGGCCATGCCTTTGGAGAGGCTGGGCTCCCCGGGCTCCGTGCGCGAGGTGCGCTGTGTTTGCCCTGCTCCTGCACCGCCCCCGCCCCCCTCAGGTCAGGTCCTCACGGTGCAGGTGGCACCTGTGGGTGGAGCGGTTTTCTGACCTGTTTGCTTGGACGCGGGGCTGTGGGGACAGCACGTCCTGCTGCTTCGCCTCTGTCCTTCCATCGCGGGCCTCTGGCTCTCCCTCCCCGCCTGGAGCACCCCTCTCTCGCTGCGTTTCAGGTGTGTGCTCAGAGCGGCCTGCCCACCCGACTGCCGCTTCCCTGCCTCGACGATTTATTTCACGGCATTTACAACCACCAGGGCTCTGTTGCTCTGCTTTGTCTGTTAATTTGTTAAATTGCTTGCTGTCTGTGGCCCCAGCTGGAGAGGGTGCGCCCTGCGGGTGGTGGCGCTCGGAACAGCTGTGCGGCAGGTGAACCAAGGTTGAACAAGCAGGTCAGCCTTTAAACGCAGGTCTGAGTTCTGCATAGCTCTTAGTTATGGACAAAATGCAAACCCACTTGTGAGCAGCGCGACTATCACGTGGGACCCGCGATAATTTTGGGGATTGGAAAGGGGGCTCAGATACTTCCTTAAGCCCTTCAAGAACCCAAGTCCAGAAGACGGCTATGCCCCTTTTGTCCAGCAGAGGGCAACCCGTCCCCGGCGGCTTGGAGTTCCCGCCGCGCTCACAGGGGCTCACTGCCTTTTTTTTTTTTTTCCTCTTTGAACTTATTTTTTGTAATGGGAAATACCTTTTTTAAAAAATCCCACAGTCCACACGAGGGGGAAAAATAACTTGATTTGATGCACAGGCAATTGGGAAATTGATTCCCTCTAAGTTTCAAAGCAACTTTTCTCTTTTTAGAACTCTGAGAGAACCGGGGCACGGGTCAGATTTTGACTCGCTCGGGGACAACGCGTGGCACCTAAAGATTTTTGAAAGCGCGATGGACCTGCGACAGCCCCTCACTGCTGGCGTCACCGTCACGGAGCCCTGTCTTTGGAGCGGAGCTCCCCCGGAGATGTCTGCAGAGAGTCCGGGAGCCGCCCTGGCGGGGGAGGCAGGAAGCCTTAGCAGTGTGTCTGGTCTGGTACTAATTAGCTGTGTGACCTTGGGCAAGTCACTTAACCTCTCTGGTCTGTTTACTCTTCTGTTTAAATGGGGCTCCGGATTAGCTCATCGTGAAGTTCCTTTGAGCAGAAAAGTCAGTGGGGAGGGGAGAGCAGCCTTGGAGAGGTACTTCCTCAGCGCCCATGACTCATGTGGGACACGGGGGCAAACGCAGTGCATCTGCAGTCAGTGTGTGTCTCTAACTTTGACTACAACTGAGGGTGACCCTTGGCCCTGACACTAGCTCAACGTGTGACCTCTAGGGGCTTGTTTCTCCGAGCCTCAGTTTACCCATCTGCAGGTTGGGGACATGGTGTACCTCTGCAGAGGTGTTGTGAGTTTTCAACGTGATAACAGGTGTGAGTGTGTGATGGTGGGGGACACTGGAGAAAGAATCTCATACATAATCTTTTCTCTCATTGGGGTGTAGATCACATAACATACGATTAACCATTTTAAAGTGTACAATTCAGTGAATAATCTTTTAAATAGAGCTTAAAAATAGGAAAACAATGGTGAGAACCCACTGTCTGTCAGGGTCTGTGCCCGACGCTCTGCTCACATTGTGTCTTTTATACAACCCCATGGGGAAGGGCCTTGGCAGACAAGGAAATGGAAGCACAGAGAGGTTGAGCAATTTTCCCCAAAGCACCAAGCCAGGAAGGGGCAGAGCAGGATTCATGCCCAGGGCTCCACGGCCCAGATGCAGGAGGCAATGGCCTCAGCCCCCCATGGCCACTTGGCCACCTCCCTGGCCTGGCTCAGGAGCCTTGGGAAGACGGCGGGGTGAGTAGGCCTGGGCGGGGCCTGGGATGATGGGCAGGACAGCGGGAGCCAAGGAAAGTCACTTGACCTTGTCATCCCTCCATTTCCTGCTCTGCCCAAGAGGAAATGTTTACACAGCGTCCCCACACAGACGCTCCACAGGCCTGGACTTGCAGTAATTAGCTGAACAATGAGGGTCCGGCGGCTATGGAGTGGCCCAGGCACTGGCCTGGGGGTCAGGTGGCCGGGGGCCTGGCTCCTCCCTGACAAACTTGCCCCGTGACCCTGGGCACAGCCCCCGGCCCCCAGGCCTGCTGCACCCAGTGGGAAAGGCAGAGGTTGGTGAGCTGGCCTCCCAGACCCCTCTGCGGCCCCGTAAGGTGACGCACCTGGTGGTGATGTGGGGGCGGGCAGTAGGGCAGTGTCCTGATGTGGTCAGTCACCGGGGTCCCCGCATCAGCTCAGAACTTCCCCCACCATTTGTGAAATCTCTTTTCTGGGGTCTGTTCATTGATGAGTTAACACACTGATCAATGAATCAAACAAGTGTGGCTGATGTGCCTATGGCTAGCTGTCCTCCCCAAAGCTGCCCCTCCTTCCAGCAGGTAGAAGGGTCTGCAGGCGCCTGGCCGGGGGCCACATCTTCCAGACGTGTTTTGGGCAGCCAGGTGGGGTCACGTGACTCGTTCTCACCAATCGGAGTGAGCAGGGAAGGTGGCGACTATTTCTTACCAGGGTATTCAGGAAGTGGGCTGTGTTCTCCATATTCTCTGTCTTCTTCCATCTCCTGGTTGGATGCTGAAGGACTGGATCCTGGGACTGCAAGGGCACAAACTGGAGGGAGCTCCTGAATCACCGGGTGGCAAGAGCGGATGCTGACTGAGAACTTCCACACTGGACTATCACATGCATGAGATGTGAACTTCTGCAGTTAGCCTTGCCTTAAAGTCTGGGCCAGCCCTGGACATACAGCTGTGAACCAGACAGACAAGGTCCCTGTCCTGGGTGGGGGTGGGCAGAAGAACACACACTCAGAACACAGGCAGTAGGATCTTCAAGACCTTGTGATTGCTGGCATGCACCCATGTTCTCCCAGCAGCCTTGAGTGTCCATGTCAGCAGGCCAGAAAGGCGGTGCCTGGGAGCCTGGGCAACTCCAGTCCCTGGAAAGGCAGAGCCTTCACTAAATATGGGTTGTGGAATATACATCAGTCTCTTGTGAGTTGAGTTATTGTGAGTCTTTGTGCATTGGGTCAGCCCATTTAAGAATCATGGTGTGCAAAGCTGAGGCCCTTATCTTAGGCAAAGGTGGACAAGGCAAAGTTCGGTGGTGAGCCCCTACCTTCCCCTGGCAGCCAATTAGGTCCACTAATGAGAGGCATCTTGGTCTGCACACAACCCCTGAATCTGGGCCTATGTTCTCTGCTATATCCCATGTACTCGGTAAGTCTTTAAGGAAGATTGATCGAAGATTCTCATTCCCTGTCCTTGGAGGTGTTGTGTCCAGATGGGGAAAGATGCTGTCTTCATTTTACTCCCCCACCAGGAGTAGACCCTGAGGCTAGGGTCCGAGTGCTTGCTGCATGTTTGCGAGGACATCGGCAGGGTGGTGGGGAGGTGAGACAAGGCAACAAAGAGAGTTACCAAGGTAGCGCCCCGTGGGTTCCTAGAGCTGGGTCCTGCAGGGGTCCTTCAGGAGAGGGTGTGACAGGCTCCCCACTGATGTCCCAGCCGAGGGGTGAGGCACCAGGTGTCTGTTCACTGACTTCCATCTCCCCTCCGCTGAGGATGGCTCCCGAGGGGCGTTAATACCCCGGCACCTGCAGCCTGCCTTGCTCTCAGGTAGAGCAGCTGTTTCCAGATGTCTAGACTGATGTCACAAACCCAGGGGGCTGACAACAGCAGAAATGTATTCTCTCACAGTTTTGTAGCCTGGAAGTCTGAGATCAAGGTGTCAGCAGGGCCATGCTCTCTCCTTGCCTTGTTCCTGGCTCCCGTGGTGCCCGTTGGCTCTTGGCACCCCTGGTTTGCGGTGGCGTGGTGTGCGTGTCTCCATGTTCACACGCCTTCCTCTGAGGACAGCAGGTGTCGGGCTTACGGCCCACTCTGACCCGGTACAACCTCATATTAACTAGTTACATCAGTAAAACCCCTATTTCCCATGAGGTCACACTCACAGATTCTGCAAGGACTTGCGTTTCGAGGGGACATTGTTTAACCCAGTATATCATGAAGCCCCCGGCAGAGACGGGCCCTGGCAGTGGGAAGTCTTGAGCACTGAAGGCGAGGGTCCCTCAGACCAGGAACCCAAACCCCAGGGTTTCATCTGGGGGCTCAGTGGTCAGAGGGCTTGGCCCTCGCATTGGGATCTCCTTCTGGAACAATCCCTGCTTTTGATCGAATGACTTCTCCTTTGGATGACCACATGCCCTGTTCCCCTTGGTCAATGCCACCTGTTAGGCCCCAGTGGGTGCGTGTCATGAAGACATACCACACACCTGTGCGCTGAGGGGATTTTAGTGTCTCATATACCGACAGTGAGTGCAGGCTCCACCACTCACTGGCTGTGTGTCCTTGGGCAAGTTCCTCAGCCGCTCTGGGCCTCAGCTGCCTCATCTATAAAATGGGACTGATGCAGAGCACCTGCTTCTGGGGAGACTGTGAGGATGGATGAGACAGTATACACGAGGGGCTCTGCCACACCAGGGATGGCTCCTGTCTGGCTGCCTGTGGCTTCGTACCTGTGGACAGTGCCCAGACTGGCGCTGAGTCCCACCCCGAAGGACACAGCCTCCAGGGTGCAGGCAGGGATAGGGCTGCGTCTTGGTCCCACATCCATCACTGTCCTCTGCCCGGTTTCTCCGCCAGCGTCCCCAAGGTGAGGGGATGCCCTGTCTCCATCTCCCACGCCACCTTCCCCCCCAGACAAGCTGCCCGTGTGCGGACCAGAGCAGAATCCACCCCAGGCAGCGCGGCGATGGGTGCTCCTTCCCGAGTGACTCAGCGTGGGAACTGCCCACCCTGGGTTTCTAAGCCAGGCCGGGCCTCTGCGGAGCGTGTGTCCCCTGACAGGTGACAGGACAGCTGGGCTCTGGCTTCGGCTCAAACACAGTCTGTAGACGTTGGCTCCAGGTGACACTGGCCCCGCGTCTTCCCCCGCTGCAGATCCTGGCCAGCGGTCTCTCTGGGGCAGGGCCGCAGCTGCCCCACACCAGCGCGCCCCCTCCCCCACCACCCAACCTTTTGGGCACCCTGGCCCACCGTCTGCACAAGCAGACGCCAAGACTTGATGCTCTCGTTGAGCAGTTTGGTGCAAGCCTCAAGTGACAAGTGTCCTGACTTTCAGGACAAAGGCCAGACTTGTTGGGGCTGTGGTGAGTCCCGCATCTGCCTCCTCCTCAAGTGCAGCCTTGGCCCCTGTGGCCCTAGGAGCGCAGTCACGGATGCTTGCCTCCTGGGCAACTACTTGAACTTGTTTTTCAAAGGCCCAGTTTGCATCCAGCCCAGGAACTTGTCCTCAGCACCACGCCAGCACAGGACGGAGTTTGGTACAGGAGTCACGGTTCCTCACGGCTGCCCTGCTTGAAAACGTGCTCCAACCTGCACTCCCTCGTCAAACGGTCCAGCGCTCAGCTCTGACAGCCCGTCCGCTGAACTGTCGCTGATGCCTGGCCCTGCTCCTGATGGCTGCTACCTCTTCTCTAGCACTTGTTGGGACGTTTTGAGTATCACCCTTTCTGGAGGGTAAACATTGTCCCATTTCTCAGACGGGTAAGTGGAGGCTTAGGGGTTCACCTAGCTAGGAAGGGGAAGAGGCGGGTTTAGTACCAGGGCGGCCAGATTCCACTCCCAGGTCCAGGAGCATAGGAAAAAGTCTTCCCTCTCCCAGAGAGGCCCCCCTCGCCCCCGTCTTGCGGCCCGGTCACCTCAGTCGAGCAGGGTGTCCGCTAGGTCTCAGGCGCCCCGGCAGCTGGGGGTCCCAGCCAGCAGAGGCAAAGGAGTGCTGAGAGGTGCGGGCAAAGCAGTCAGTGGTTTTCTCATTCGGGGTCTTTCCTTAGGTGAATAGGCCGTCAGGGTCAACTTTGAGGCAAAACTTGATATTCTGGAGGGGAAACTGCGGGGCCCCTAGGAACACCACTGACGGGCTTACGCTGGGATCCTCGTGGGTTTGGCAGCAGCGTGAGCTCAGGTGCCAAGCAGACATCCCACACGGGCTCCTGGTAGCCCAGGACAAGGGGTCTGCGGGGGCTGAGGGGCAGCGTGCGTGGGGAAGGGAGACAGGCAGGGAGAGAGGCCAAACGGCTAGTTAGTAAAGGTTACCGATAACCATGCGGGCTCCTGCACAGGCTCCACGGGGGCTGCCGGAGGAACCATCCTCAGGACGCTCGCCTGCACTGCAGGAAGGTCCCGGCATCCCCGGACGTCCCCCTGCAGGGCCAGCGCGTCCCCTGGCCCAGGAGAGGAGCAGGGAGAGGCGGGCGCCGTGGGGGACTCAGGTGGCAGAGGGGCTGCAGGCAGGGCACCAGCCTAACTCCACCCAGGTACCTCGTCTTTGTGCCCCGCGTACTGTTTTACAGGTATTTTTCTTTAAATAGCATGCCTATAGAAAACATTCAACTATATAAAAAGAAACTCGGTACCAATAATAATTCCTGAAAAGTGACGAATTTGATACTTAATTCTGCATTTTCTAATAAGCCTTAAAATAAATCTATTTACCATTAAAATAAAAGGTTTGCCCGTTGACCACCTAAAATCACCTCCCATTAGCACCCAAGGATCCATGCTGTATGCTTTAAAATGCTGCATTATCTTATCTGCGTCCCAAGAACAACCCATTTTATGGATGGAGAACTGGACTCAAGAGAGGGTAGGTGATTCTCCTAAAGACACACGGGAAGTGGCAGAGCTGACAAACGCCCCAGTCTCCAAAGCCTACAATTTTTCTACCGCTCTGCAAGAACAATCACAGGTGTGTTGAGGCATCTCACTTGATGCCGGGCAATGTTCTAAGGGCTCCAAACACAGCAAGGCATCCCTGCCACAACCACCACAGCTCCCCATTAGCATCCCCGCTGTATTGTTTGATGACATGTATGAGATTTTGTGCTATTTTGCTTATGTCTGCGGCATGTATCACTACCTCCACATCTCAGAGGCGGGAAGGAAGGCGTAGAGAGTTTGAGTCAATTGCCCGAGGTAACACAGCATGGCTGGTCCCTACTGGGTTCCAGGTCTCGCCTCTGTCCCCAAGACACAGAGTTCCAGGAAGTGGCTCTCCAATTATTCCGCTCAGGGGAGGAGACGCACGGACAAGTGGCATCCTAGACCCTGCCATGGAGCTAGTCTGGGATACTCCGGGGGGCCCGACGCCTCATTCTTGCTGCTCTGAAGTATTGTGCATCATGAGCACAACCTGTGGGTTGGCCCTCCCACAGTGCTGGCAGTAAGCATTTGGTGGTTGCCCGCTCTCTGCTGTTGCCAATAGGGCTGTGACGAGTTCTTGCACGTGGAGCTTTGTGACCGTACGGATGTGTTCGTGCCGGGTGTGAAGCCGGGAGCGCCACCCCGCCGGGACACGGGGTGGGCATGCACTCCCCTTGAGCGGAAGTAGCCACACATACTCGGGCTGTTTCCAAGGCCCCAGTGTGACCTTTGCCCCCAGAGCAATCACCCTCGGAGCCACCGGACTCACACGGGGTGTGGGTGATGGGGAAGGCATTATTTTTGAGAGCGAGTTTTGATGGAAGAAGGTCAGACACTTGATGGGCAGCAAGAAAAAACTGCGCGCGAGAGAAGGCAGCAAGGACCCAAGATCGACTGGCACTCTGCCCCGTGAGTGTGTGTGTGACGCAGGGTCGGAGACAGGGGTGCCATGGGGTGGCTGGGCATCCTGACAGCATCCTGGGAGCATCCTGAGGTTCCTGGGGCACGGGAGGAGGGCCCAGGTCCCCACATGGCCCAGATGCCCGCTGTGCTGGGGGCGCTTCCTCTCCACAGGCAACGTTTTAGTATGAATTTGAATGTGCCAAAACAAAGGCGAGCTCCCACTGGGGTCCCTCCAATCCTGACCACCGGGAAGTGAGGAATGTCTATCTCGAGGGGGCCTTGTCAGGACTGGGTTATCGGAGCCGGGCAGCGATGGCCTCGGGCTGCTGATGGACACCAGTAGTTGTTCAAGCATATAATGACGTGTCACCCGATGGGCCGCAGGTGTCCCAGGGGGCAGGGAGGGCCATGCGGCCAGAGGCGAGGACCTGGGTCCGGATGCGGAGGGACCATGATAAGCAGAGCTGACTCTTCTGGGGAGAAATAGGGGCAAACTGTTGTGTCTTTTATCACATTCACAATTACTTTTCTTCTTCAAAAGGACATGACATAAGACTTAGGAAAATGCAGATTAGGGTACGAATGTTGGGGTGGGAGATGCAGCTGCAGAGACCCGATGTGCAGCCCCATGTGGGTTCCCACGTGGACAGCCCTGCCGGCCGCCCCGAGGGGCTCTCGGCTCCCTGCCTGGATCGTTGGGGGAGCTCTGCCCCAGGGACTAGCCCGCTTGCCCACGCGGTCTCCTGCTCTGTAAGGCACCCGGCATGGCAGCCTTCCCTGGGGTCTCGCCGCTCTGCTCCTGCTGGCGCTCTGGTCGCCCCCAAATACGCTGCTGGCTCTCAGAGCCTTGTCTCAGGGTCTGCCTGCGGGGAGGCTGGCGTCTGTCCTGTGTGTGTCGTCTGGAAGTCCCAGCTCACGGTCTGGAGCCCTTGTCCTCCTGGGGGCAGTGGGGCTCTGGCGCCGGACACGCTGGGCCTGCCATCCCAGCCATCGCTGAACTTGGGGCTTCCCTGACCCAGCTCCCGGTGTCCAGACCAGTTTCTCTGCGGGCAAGAGCCACGCTTTGAAATGGGCGAGGCTGTAAAACTTTCACTGTGTTTCTTTTCTGCTGGTGGTGGGTTTGTGCAGCTCTGCGGTCCGCCGGGGGCCGGGCTCCTCCTCCAGACACTACAGTCCATCCGGGCCTCTCTACCCTGCGCAGTCCCCTCCAACACTTTTCTCTCGCATTTAATTACTTCACATTTTGGCCTCATTTCAAACGCAAAGAAGAATACAAATCAGGACGGTGAGGCCAACCGCTCTCTCCTCCCAACAGCCCAGAGGGGCAGCCACTGTCCACCCCGGGCAGCGGATGGGGACACCAAGGCCTGGAGAGGGGAGGCCCTCCCTGGGCTGTGGATGGGGACACTGAGGCCTGGAGAGGGGGAGGCCCGCCAGGAAAGGCAGAGCCAGGATTCGCACATGGGCAGTGCAGGCCTAACGCCCTGTGTGGTAACCATATTCTTTTTGAATCCAGGTCCTTTACGCCGAGGCCTGTCCGAGGGTAGCTCAGGATTCGGCTGCCCAGGTGCACGGTGGCAGAATACATCGGGAGGCTGTGTTGAGCTGCAGTTCCGCTGCACCTGACTAGGGAAGACCCGTCTCCCTGTGGGACGGGGCTGGGGCAGTGGAACTCCTCCTGTGCCGAGTCACCTGGGCAAGGGCACTCAGGCCTCTGTGCCTTCGTGTCCTTACAGGGGAGTGGCAGATAGCCCACGTCTTTGGGAGATGACGTCACGCGGTGCCCACGAGGGCCCCTGCCAGTGTTGGCTCACCAGAGCCAAGAGCAGGGGCGGATGGTCGGTCCCGCCTGGCCTCCCCCGCCCCGCACACAGATGGGGCACTGCCAGCAAGGCAGGCGCGGGGAGGAGGGGAGGGTGGGCAGCATGGCTCTCCAGGGAGAGGCTCCCTCTCGCTATCTTAATCCCTGGAGGCAGGGAGAAAGATGACCCCGTGGGAGGGCCTCCTGTGCACCTCCTGCCTCCAAGCAGCACATTCCTGGGATGGCCCACCCCACCCTGGCAGGGTGGTCTCTCCCCCGGCGGCCCCACGCCCACCGCACTGCGCATGGGGTGAGACCCCGTGTGCCGGTGGGAGGAAACACGCCCATGTGCCCACTGCTTCGGAGGCGGTGCAGCTGCGTGGGGAAGGCTCTGGGCCTTGGTGTTGCCATCCGTGAGATGGAGTCGACAGTACTTACCACACAGGGTGTGGCCGAGGCTGCTCTTACCTCCCCACACCCACCTCCCCTTACTGTGTCATCACACCCCCAATTTTAAAGCCCCAAATATTCTGTTCCCAGGCCTCCTTGCCACGGGGCATGGAGGGGTGAGCAGGCGCGGGCCGGCGGGTCTGCCGCTGTGGTTCTGGGTCTGCCCGGCACCCCTGCACCGCTCCCACGTGCTGCGCCGCGGCGGGTGGGCTTCTCTGGCCCACTGTGGACTTCGTGGAGCAGCGCTCAGCCTCTGTGACCAAGGGAAGGGACTTCTGTCAGCTGGGGTCCCTCTTACAGGCCCACCCCTCTACTGCCCCGTGCGGACCGGTGAGCTTTCTGAGCCTCACCTCCTGTCCTTTCCATGGCCGCCCCTGAGCGAGGTGGGCGCCACGACCACGCCTGCTCCGCAGGTGAGGAAGCCCAGGCCGAGGCCCACAGCCACGTCGCTAGTGCGAAGCAGAGCCCTTTCTAGGGTCACAGGCCTGATGGTCCCCAAACGCCAGTCTCCCGAGGGCCGAGGACGACTCCCCCGGCTCAGAGGTGCCACTTTTCCCTCGGGCAGCGTTCTGCATGTGGCGGGGTTTTACTGGACACTGACTTTTAATGGACCGACTTTTTTTTTCCTTTCTGGGTGGATACCCCAAGAAATGTGGTTCTTATTAAGAGGTGAGGCCGGTAACAGCGACATGGCCTGCATCTGATTCTCTTGGAGCTTCCTGGAAAGTCACACAATCGGCCTCCCGGTTCCCCAGTGCTGAGAGATCCGTGTCTTCTGCGAGGAGACCCTCGTTCTGCCCCGGAGTGGACCACAGTGTCTGAGCTGGAATAAAATAAAAGGGCCGCTTCTGAAAGCGCTTTACCAACAACCGTCACATGGAATTTCTGTGCATCCATCCGGAGTGTCCGCTGCCCCAAACTCAGTGTTTTGACAGCCAATCAAAGTGAACCCGAATTTGTCTCACACGACTCCGGGGGACCAGGGGAGAGGGTCAGGCCCTGAGTCCCAGGCGGGGGAACAGACCCGAGCTGCCTTTGTGCAGCATCTGGGCAGAGCATGGAGGGTGGGGTCGAATCGGCCCCGTCCCCTGCCCGGTGGCGGCCGTGCCCAGCCCTACCCTTCCGCTACGCGTTTGCCCCTATTGTGTGGCTTCCCTGGCACCCGGGCAGACCTCGCTTGGCCACCATGTTCTGGAAAGGCGTTCTCACATTTTTCTTCCAAGACGGCCTCAAACATAAACAGTCCCCAGTGGTGGGCATCCGGCCTCCGGGGTCCCATCGGTTCTATCCGGTGTTTGTCATTTCCCCGGAGACGGCCGGGGCTGCGGGGCGGGGTGGGCGACGGGCATGGATGTGTCCGAGGAGTGGTCGGACAGCCAGCCAGCCCGCTGTTTATTCGGCGTGGCCGTGTGACTTGCACATCCATTCCATAACAGGAGCATGCGAGGCTCCTTCTGTTTTCCTTCACAGGAAGTTTACGGCTCGGAGGTGGAGTGCTTGGCATAGGGCTTCGTCATCACCCCCTGCTTCTGACTGCCTTTGAGGGTTTGGGGGACAGGAACCCTGGTCCAGCTTTTCCCAGGAAATGGGGTCTCAGACAGCTAGCCTCATTCAGAATCGTTCTGTTGGCACATTGGCCCCCTGGGGACTTGAGCGTGACCCCTGTGAAGACGGGCACAGGGTTAGTTAAGGAGCTCAAGGTCTGGCCGTGGGATCTCAGATAAGTTTCCGAGAGCCGGGCCTGCTTTGAACGTCGGCTGACTTGAGGTGGTAGCGCGTCTGTGTGCGCGCGCGTGTGTGTGTGCACAGGTGTGGGTCCCCCCCAAGAGAACCACTCTGGCAGGCTAGCAGGTGGGCTCTGGAAAGCCCTTCCAGGGCCTGCACGAAGGGGTGGGGCGGGTCGGCTCCCCACGGCCATCCATCACCCGGCGGGCTGACGGGGTGTTAGCATGGCCTCAACAAGAGATAGCAGAGAAAAAAATGGCCCGCACAGACGATGCCTTTATCTGGCCTGATGTCTGTGAGCCCTGTCCAAGCGGGGGCCCCTCCATTAGTCAGACCGGCTGCAGCTGCCCACCGCTCGGGCCGCCACACACCCTGGCTCCTCTCCCCGGCCCCCCTCTCCCGTGCCCGCCGGCGCAGCTCTTGGTGAGACTGTGTCGTCCAAGGTGGTACTGGTGCTCATCTGTGTGGGGGCGCGACAGGTGATTCCGACGATCTTCGTGCACTTGGATGCACTACGTAATTGAATAAAACAAAGCAATACTGTTTTGTAAGCTAATCGCTGTTGGCGGATTGGCCCCTCCCCTGGACAGTGGGCAAGACCATCATCGTCATCATCGTCAGGCTTCCCTTGTGTCCTGACTGTGTGGTGGGTCTCAGATCATGCTGAGATGGGCGACAGTGAAAACGCAATTAGCTTGCTGGTTGTTGGGGTGATACCTTCAGGTGCAGCTCTCAGGAGCTGGTGTCCCACATGGAGGACAGAGGGCGACGGGAGAGTGGGCAGTTTGTAACATGCCGAGGGCCCAAGGGGACCCAGCATCCTTCCTCCAGCTCACTGCTCGAACACGTCTCGAGCATCTCCTGGTGCCCGGTGCTGGCTCCCTGAAGGCAGGGCGAGGGGGAGCAGGACTGCGGGGGGCAGGTGGGCTGGTGACACCTGCAGAGCCTCCGTGGGAGAGCTCCATCCCTGGGGTCTCTGGGTTGTCTGCAGTCCGGGGAGCTGGCCTTTGGCCGATGACATCTGCTCTCACGGGGACCACGTCCAACGCGTGCCAGCCCAGTGGGTCCCTGTTGGACTTTATCTCCCAGGTGGAGGGGGCAGCCAGGGGCCAGACCTCCCAGCTGCCCTGTGGGTGACCTCCACCTGCCTCAAGCAGGTGACTCTCTCCAGCCAAGCAGAGGATGATGATGATAAGGAATCAATAATGTAAAGAGCAGTGCAGGTCTCCCTCACAGCATGCTAGATCCTCTACAGACACCATCCTTCAGTCTAACCCTGGAGGGTCCCTGCAGGGGTGCTGGCATCAAGCCTGTGGCACAGTCCAGGGAGCTGGGGCTCTGAGCACGCCCCGCGCCCAGCACCCAGGGTCGGCTGCCTGCACCTGCATCCCCCCCCTCCCCCATCAGGTGCTTGGGACAGGGCGCCTTATACCTCCCAGCGTCTCCCATCTCAGAGACACAGCTTCTCAGCAGCTAACGTGCATCAGCTGCCAGGAGGGCCGTTAAATCACTGAGCGCTGGCCCAGCCCCTGGAGTCACTGGTTCATGGAGTCTGGCAGTGGGGGACGGGACAAGAATCTGCATTTCTAGCAAGTTCTCAGGTGATACTGCAGCTGCTGGTCCTGGGACCCCACTTGGAGTGGCAAGTCTCTGAACTATAATGCAGACTGGTGCGGTAGGTTCCAAAAAAGCTGCCCCTTTCCCTCCATCTTGGAGCCAGAATGAGCCAAACACAATCTCCTGTGTCTGCCTCCTGTGGGTAGAGTGTCCACAGTGGGGCCCGTGCTGTGCATGGTTTTGGGCATCCACAGCAGCTGAGGGCCTGCAACACCGGTCCCCCTCCCTCCCTCCCTCCCTCCTTCATCTCTTGGTTCCCAGGCCCAGAGGGCACTAGTGCGGGGCCTGGAGACGTCGCTGTCTGCTCGAGAGGTCAGGTGTTCTCTGGGGTGCGCCAGGCTGCGCCCGGCACACTCCTCACTTCCTGCTGCTTCCAAAACGCTCAACTCCCGGCCCTCCCGGGCTGTCCTCCTCAAACTTCCCCCAGCCCCTGCCTGCTCCTGGCCCCAAAGCCTGTCCCCAAAGCCTCCACATGCACAACCTCAGCTTCCCGTAGCACTTACTGTGTCTAGGCATAAGACAAGACTCTGCTGTCAGCAGCCCTGGCCGTGGGTGAGCCCTGGCCGCGCACCCAGGCCCAGGTGACACCTTGCCGGTGTTTGCACCGGTCTCAGACACCAGCCTGGTGAGGATGGTGCTCTCTCAACGTCCACAGACACTTTGGGGCTTTGAGTCACGCCTGGCGGATCTGCTCTTTCCTCTCCAGATCTGACTTGCCCACCCGTGGGGTCGAGTCAGGAGGAAGAGGCTCAAAAGACATCTGAGATGACTCTGCGTCACCTGGGGCACGGTGTGGGAGCAGGACTCGCCCGCAGGGATCACCCCCGAGCGGGGTAGCAGGGCTCGACCTACCATGTCCTGACTCTCCTGCCTTCCTCGGGAGGCCTTATGAGGGGAAACTCAACATCGAGGCCAGGGAGAGTGGGCGATGCTGCTGACCATGCTGTCACTGCCCATTGGCTGCTGGGCTAGAAGCTTCTGGGAGCATCTTCTCCCCAGATCCCTTGCTCCATCTCACTGATGAGCAAACCAAGGTCCGGGGAGGGTATGTGACTTGCCCTTGGTAGCTCTGGAGCAAACCGGGTGGGCTTTGGACCCAGGCCAGTTCTCCACCAGGAAATCAAGTCTGCACCCACAGGTCACCTCCTGGGCGAGCTCTGGGCTCCCCTGCCTCCTGGGCTCTCTCTTATGGCCCCTGGGTCCACATCCATGACTTGTGTCTGAAAGATCGGAACAGGGCAGACGCCACAGCTGTTTCTCCTGGGCCGGGCTGCAAGGCCCAGGAGAAGCCTCTTTGGTGCGGGTTTGGCCACCCTCTGCCAGCAGTCCCTGCACTGCTCAGCGATCCCCTCCAGGTCTGCGGTGGGAAGGTGGTCCAGAGCGCAGTAGCCTCGGCCCGGGGCTGTCAGCCGAGCCCCACTAACTTGACCCCAGATCTCGGTGCGTTATCAACCCATCTCTGCAGGCAAGGCCAGCTGAGTTATGGCGGGGAGGTTATCGCGGACAGACGGTGGTTCTAAGCCAGGGCAGCGGGGTCTCGGGGTTAATGGGCAAAGGTCAGCGCCTACCAGGGCTCCATGTGGAATGGATTAAGTCACCACCAGGCTTGGTGGCGGGTGGCCCGCGGGTGGGCTCAGCCACTGCTGGCCCAGCCTCTGTCGAAGCCACCTCCCTGTGATCACAGGGCTCACGTCCAGCAGGGCTGACTCGATTTTCGTCTGGGAGTAAAAAGCTAGTGGACTCCGCTTGGAATCAGGATGTCCCTAATTCGAACAGATTGCTGGCGTCCACCTTGCAGGCGCCACGATTTAATGCAGATGTTATGGTAAGATCTGACATGCAGGCACTTGCGTGTGATATGCTCCTAATAAGCCCATTGACAAGACCAGAAGGCTGAGGCCCGGGAGGTGGGGTCCTTGGGGTGTGAGTGCCCGCAGGGCTTCAGGGGGAGGGATGACGGCCTCCTCCCTGGTTCTCTCCTTGCTAACGAGGAACTCCAGTTCTCGGGGTCTCGAAGGTCTCGGTCACCCAACTCTCCGGTCCAGAGGGGCAGCTTGGAATCCTGCCAACGAAGCTCGAAGCCGCAGAGTTCTCCGTGGACCCGGAGAATCCAGGCTTACCTGGCTGGGACCCCACCCCTGCGGGTTAAGGCATCCTAAGACCATGTGGCTCTGTGGAAATGGGCCTCGCACTTTCCAGCGCCTGGGCACCTTCGTGTGGGCAGCCGAAGGCCCATCCCTTCAGAGGCCTCAGGACGGACCCAGATGGGAGGGAAACAGAGTTGGTCAGGGCTCTGGCGTTCCCTTCCCGCCGCCCCAGTGTCCGGTTAAGGTTTGTTCTGTTTTATTTTATTTATTTATTTATTTAAAGATTTTATTTATTTATATGAGAGAGAGAGAGAGAGAGAGAGAGGGACCGAGAGAAACAGCATGAGAGGGGAGAGGGTCAGAGGGAGAAGCAGGCTCCCCGCTGAGCCGGGAGCCTGATGTGGGACTCGATCCCAGGACTCCGGGATCATGACCTGAGCCGAAGGCAGTCGCTTAACCAACTGAGCCACCCAGGCGCCCAAGGTTTGTTCTGTTTTAGACATGGCCACGAGGGAGTTGAGCTAAAAGGCATGAGGATGACTAGGAATAATCACCGTGCGGCGTTATTCACGGCAGTGCTGACGATGTTCCCTGCTGTGCCCTAAGTGCCAACCGGGGGGGGCCCTGGGGAGGGTGCTCGAGACACACTCGAGTGTGAGCCACGTGCCCACGTGCTCCCGCAGCTGCTGCAACAAAACCAGCAGGCTTACAGCATGGGAGCCTGTTCTCTCCCGGTCCGGGAAGGCAGAGGTCTGAAATCCCAGCGTCGCGGGGCTGGGCTCCCTCCCCTTCCAGCTGCTGGGGGCTCCAGGCGTCCCCGGGCTGTAGTCAAGTCCCTCCACCTCTGCCTCCCTCCTCACACGGCCTGTCTTCAATCTGTGTCTCAACTATCCCTCCGTCCTGCTAAGGACCCATCATTGGATTTAGGGTCCACCTGAATCTTTTAGGATGATCTCATCTCAGGATCTTTAACTTAATCACAAAGACCCTTTCTTCAGATAAGGTCACATCCACAGGCTCTGGGGGTGAGGACGTGGACTTGTATCTTTGGGGGCCACAAGCCGACAACATGGGCCAAGCACTCTTTGCTCAAACTCTTAATCCTCAGAACGACACTCACCCTCCGTGCAAGAGGAGGCAGCTGAACCCAGGCCCTCTGAGCCCTGCCAAGGCCACCGGCAGCAGGTGACGGGGCCTGGGTCCCAGGGACGCTGGCTCAGTTCATGCATTCGGCCTGTCGCTTCTCCCCAGATGGCCTCCTCGGCCTCCCAGGGGGTGTACTCAGATGTTGGAGGTGAGGAGGCCTGGGCTTCTCTTGAATCTCTCCTCCTTACGTAGCCCATTTTGCAGCAGTCACGAGGCAGCTTCGGAGCGGAGGTCGGGTTGGGGAGGCCCGCGGGGAGGCCGGCAGTGTGAGGCCCAGCAGCCCCGTCCTCTGGAGTCCGTTTCCTCACTTGCAACCGCGGGTCTTCATTCCTACTGGGCAGCCGGAGTGGGGACCAAACGTGCCGAGCACTCTAGGAAGTCTCTAGCGCGGTGCCAGGCACATGCACACGTGGGTGTGGTGTTGTCCCGCTCCTGGGAGGACAGCCATCAAGACGACGCAGAAACAGTCACCGTGCTGATCAGGCACCGGAGCAGCTCTGGGCCCTGAGTCCCTCTGAGAGCTGTGCATTTATGACCTCATTTGTGCTTATGATTACCCTCCCAGGACGGGCTGCCCCTCGCCCCGTTCCACAGTCGAGGACACGGAGGCCTGTTTGCTCGCTTCCAACTTTGCGGTCTGTAGAATGCCGCCTCTGTCTGCAAACTCATTCCCCCTTCCTGCCCAAGCCCCCACCAACCATGGTGGGCTTCCAGAGCAGGTCTGATGGGGGTCTTTCCACCCAGAGGGAAGCGAGCGTTAATTCCTCAATCCCCCCTCCCCACCCCCATCGCTCAGTACCCCTGCCCGGGCGGGCTGGCCAGACGGGAAATACTGGGGGTCCTGGCAGGTTTGGGGTGCTCCAAGTCCAGGAATGGTGCTGTGTTTGGGGTGAGGCCATGGCCTCACGACAGGCTGCCAGGGGTACGGAGAAGCCCAGAGGGCCGGACTGCCCTCTGTCGCAGGAGCACGAATCTGTCTGCAGCCTGGCCGCCTGCCTGCCGCCCACCCTCAGCCTTCGGCAGCCCCCAGGGAGACCGGAGCCCCAGGGAGGCTGCTGTTTGTTCAAGGTTAGGCCCTGGGTTGGGGGGAGTGTGCGTGGAGCTCTGGTTTCCCCACCTGTGGCCTCGAACAAACCGCGTCTCTCACCTTTTCCAGGTTTTGATTTTCTTACCTGAAAAATGGGACTGATAACGTGACCCCTTAGAGGACCACTAGGGAGCTCCATGGGGCCTCACCCCAAACCCTCACAACCCCTAAAAGGCTTTGTGGAAAACCCTGTTTGCACAGCGTTTGGGCCACCTGCACGCTTTCTTCTCATGTCTCTGTTGGAGAGTCCCGTTTTCCCCTCAGCTCAGCTGGGATCTGGGAAGCCGGGGGGCCAGGGAACCCTGAATACGTCTGTGGGACCCATAACCTCTGTCAACGGGGTATTGGGGGCGGGGCAAGTTTCAGGACGAGTCAGGAGGAATAGAGTGAGTGGGTTATAAGGCACTCTTACGAATTTAGGAGAGAAAACGGGACTGAGCTGGTTTTGCATCTCCCGCCTGTAGTGATGGGTGCCAAGTCCCAGCGGAGTCCAGCCAGGTGGCGTTTGGGGCCCAGGGGACTCTGAAACCCTGGCCACCCTGCACCCAGCCAGCTGGCAGAGGGACCTGCCCACCTTCGTGGCTCTGCTGTTTCATTGACGGACCCATGTGGCAATGACGTAAATGGGGAATTAGGGGAGAGACACATGGGGTCTGTTAGCCCCCCTCGGGGGGCTGGAGGAGGCTTGTGTCCCAGGGGAAGAATAAGCCCAGGGAGCCTCTCGCTATGCTGCAGACCTGCCATTGCTTCCATGGACCTGGCTGATGTCGATGTCGACGGTGAACCGTGGCGCCGTGTCTTGCTCACCACATTCACTGTCATCATGGTGGAGGAACGCGGGCTGGTGCGCGGCACAGCTCTGCCCCAACAGGACCCCAGGCGTTCCGGCCGGTTGGCAGCCGACACCTCTCCCTGCCCCTACCTTGCCAGGGAGGGCCGGGCCCACGCACAGGGAACGAGAAAAGAGCCGGTGTCAAGATGGCACGAGCCGATTTCCCAAGCCGATGTGGCCTGGAAGGCCTCCCCTCAGGCTGGGTCCTGCTGCAACGGAAGTGGCTTCCCCGTGGCTTCCTGCAAACCAGCCCCCCCGACCCCCACGCGCCCCATGCAAGACAGGCGCCCTTTTCCCTGTGCTCCCGCAGTGCCCCCAGCTGGCAGAGCAGCCACCCCCTGGACTGTGGCCAGCCCCCGTGCCCGAGGGAGGTGGGAGCCTGAGGGTGTCCCACCTGGAAGGACGCATATCGCTTTTGCCCACAACGTGGCGGCCAGAACGAGTTATGTGACCCATCCAAGCACAAGGGGGTTGAAGTGCCACCCCACTGTCCATGTGCCACAGGATGGAGGGGGCTGGCGTGTGGCGTGAAGAGCACTGAGTGCTGCATTGCCCGCGTGTGAACACAGGGTATTGGGGAGCGTCCCGCAGATGGTGCGGCGAGCACCAGCCAGGAACCAGCAGCACCAGCGCTTCCGTCCTTTGAGACATGGGGCAAGCCCCTCACCATCCCTGGCCACCCCAGCCCCTCCTTTGTAAATGGCAAGAATGGGGTCTTGTTCCTTGTTTCTCTCTTCTGTGGCCACGTTTGGATAAGGACAGGTGGATGAGGCCTGTGGAAGCAGGCGGAACACTGGAGGGAGGACAGACAGTCTCAGGGATGACTGAGAGAGAGCTCACCAGGGAGCCCTTTTATTCCGGAGCAATTGTAGATGGATAGGAAAGTTGCAAAGAGTAATACAGAGAGTTCCTGTGTGCTTTTCTCTCAGTGTCTCCGAGCGCTGTCACCTTTCACAGCCCTAAGACATCGATCAAAACAACGGGCTTTGCACTGGTACGTTATCATCAACTCAGCTATGGACTCCATTCAGACTTCACCCGTTTCCCCATGAACGTTTTTTATCTGGCATTGCCCAGTGCCCCACAGAACAGCTCCAGCACCCTCAGAGTTCCTGAGCGTGTCCCCTCTGTAACGCATTACTGCTTCGTCGCCAATTCCCTGCAACCACTTCTCTGTTTTCCAGACTGTCCTAGAAATGGCATAAATAATATGCAGTCTTTCGAATCTGATTTCTTAAACTTAGCAAAACGCACTTATGTGATTCCCGTGGTGTGAAGTGATGACAGACACATTCCTTTTATTCTGAGTGGCATTCCATTGGGTGGATGTCCTACAGTTTGTCCATCCACCTGTCTGTTGAAGGACATCTTGGTTGTGTCCAGTTTTCAGCAAATAAAGTTGCTATAAACATTCACGTGAATGATTTTGGGTAAAAAAGAGTTTTCAGTTCAATATAGTGAGCATACGTTTAACTTTATAAGAAACTGCCAAACTGTCTTCACAGCTGACTCAACCATTTTGCGGTGTCAGCAAGGAATGAGAATTCCCACCGGGTTTTTGGATTTTAGCCATTCTAACAGGTGTGTAGTGATATCTCACTATGGTTTTAATTTGCATCTCCCTAATGACAACTGATGTCAGGTATTTTTTCATATGCTTCTCTGTCATCCATATATCTTCTTTGGTGAAGTGTCTGTTCAGATCATTTGCTCATTTTTAATTGTTCTGTTTTCTTATTGTTGAGTTGTAAGAGCTTTTTATATATTATGGATACACATCCTCTTTTTTTTTTTATCAGATATCTGATTTGGAAATATTTTTTCCAAGTCTCTTGGTTGTATTTTCATTCTTTTAACAGTGTCATTAACAAAGGAAATGTTTTTAATTTTGATAAAGTACAATTTACTCATTTTGTTCTTTCATGGATTTTCCTGGTGCCATATCTAAACACACTGCCAAACACAAGGTGATATAGATTTTAACACATTCTTTTCCCTAGAAACTTTAGAGTTTTACATCTTATGTTCAGGCTAATGATCCTTTTTTTAAATCTTAAAATGTGAATTTCAACTGTAAAAATTGTTTTCTGTTAATATAGTTGTATCGACCTCTCTGCACACAACTTGGTTCAGCTATGTAGAGAGATGATACGCACAGATGCTACTGGCGCCACAGAACGAAGTCAATTAAAGAGACATTTACTCTTAGCTCCAGGACAATCCCAGCTTTCTGTAGGCCATTAAAATGGTCACCAGTGGAAACAGGACAACATACCTACCTGCACCAGTGTTCGGGGTCTTACTCATTTCATATTATTCATATAATGGGGTAAAAGACCTCAAACAGAAACAGATTCAGTGTCTCTTATTGCTATAACCCTTCGGGTGGGGCATTCATGATCCACTTTGAGGACTTTTTGGGTAAAGGGTGAGCTACGTGTCAGTTCTTTATACATCTTGACCTTGTGTCCCGTGACCTGGCCAAGCTCATTTATTTATTCTAAAACTTAAAAAAAAAAAAGATTCTCTGGGATTCTTCTAAATAGATAATCATGTCGCCTGCAAATAAAGGACAATTTTAGTTTTCCCTTTCTGATCTGTGTGCCCTTTCTTTCTTATTTCTTACCTGAGCGCATGGCTAGCACTTCCAGTGGGATGCGTTGGGACGGGACACCTGGGCCGTGTTTCAGCTCTCGGAGGACCAGCGCTCAGGCTCTCACCAGCAAGTCTGATGTTAGCTGTAGGGTTTGGAAGGGACTTTGATTAGGGTCAGGAAGTGTCCTGTATTCCTAGTTTCCTGAGAGTTTCTTTCTGGTCATGAATAAATGATGTGTTCTGTCAAATGCTTTTTCTGCATCTACTAAGATTATTATGGTTTTTCTTGTTTAACCTATTGATGTGATAAATCACATTCATTACTTTTCAAACTCATTGAATTTTTGGTGAACAAAAAATGACATTTTTTAAATGCTTCAGGTGCCCATTACTACTAATGGCTTCTAGGCCTTTCTGGCTGAGTGACTTTGGATACGTCTCTTAACTTCTCTGGGCCTCAGGCTGGCCTCTCCCTACTTTGGTGGGGGGAGGTGGGCTGGATGGCTGACTTCAAAAGTCCCCTGCCGTTCTGGTGGTGCGGGTGATGGGAAAGCGGACAAGAAGAAGCCTTTCCGTGGTTGTGCCTTTGTGCTGACAGCTAACCCAAGACTTTGCACTTATTGGGTGTCTGCTGTTTTCCAGACCCCAGGCAGGACCTGTGAGCTTTTCCTCATATAATTCTTACACAACCTTATGAGACAGGCATTGCAATCTTCACTCGACAAACAGGGAAGGTAGGATACAGAGAGGTCAAATAGCTGATCATGGCCACGCGTGCAGTGGGCAGAGGGCGCCATCTTGTAAGACAAGCAGTAGGAGGTAAAGTGAGGCACAAACTCATGCCACCCACTGCGGTGGCCACTAGCCACACGTGGCTCCCCAGCACTGGGAATGTGACTCCCCCACACTGAGATGTGCTATCAGGGTAAAAATAAAGTCTGGACTTTGAAGAGTTGGTACCAAAAAAACCCCCCAAAAAACAACCACGTAAAATTTCTCATTGGTAATTTGTTAGTATTGCTTCATGTTAATGTTTCGTATAGATTGGGTTAAATAAAGTATAGTACAGATGCAAATTCCATCTGTTTCTTTTCACTTTTTCTAATATGACGAGTGGGGAATGTCAAACTACGTATGTGGCCCAGACTTTATTTCTGTTGTACAGACGGGGAGTCAGCGGATTACGGTGCGTGGGCTGAATGTGGCCCAGCCACCTGTTTCTGTTTTGTTTTGTTGGTAAAGTTTTATTGGTACATAGCCCATCCACTCGTGGACATGTTGTCTATGGCTCTTCTTATGCTATGGCAGCAGACCTCAGACACTGTATCACCCACAAAACTCCCAATGTTCACTAACTGTCCTTTTACAGGAAAAGTGTGTCGACCTCTGTTCCAGATAAAAGTCTGGGAGGCTGGTTCCCAGTGCATTAACCATCCCTGCAGACAGGTTATAGGCGATTTTACATTTTTAAAAAAATATTTGTCTTTTCTAAAGTTCCAGAAATGAAAACGTCACTTTTGACAACGAGGAAGAAAGAGCATCCATGCTTTCTTATTACAAAATAATAAATTATGAAATGGGGAACCAAAGGTGTGGTTGGGGCTGACCCTGAAAATGAGTCATCTCTGTGTGGCTCCTGAGCTTGCTCCCCAGGAAGATCTGGGAGGACCCCAGGAAGCCTCTGGCATGGGCAGCAATCCAAACACGCTCTCCTTTCGGAGGGGCTGTTTATGTAGGGATGAGGAGGGGGTGCAGGGGCTAAGGAAGCCAGTCAGCCAAGGGCCGACCCGAGGAGGCTGGGCTGTGCAGCGTGGGGGGGCTCGGGAAGCCAGGCCCATCTGGTTTGCGTTAGGTTTATAAGGTTGATAGCAAATAAGGGTATTAGAGCTAATTTACTTATTTAGAGAAAGACGACTCAATCCCAGAAACTGATTGGGATGGAGCAGTTCCCGCCCCCATCCCCGCTTGCAGAGATGCCCCATGGGAGGAGGGGCCTCATGCCAAGGCCCTTGTGCAAAGCTTGGTATCTTTTAAAAAACAGCCCTGCAATCCGGTGTGGCCTTGGGGCTGGTCTGTGGATCTTGCCAACCCCCTCCGCCTGCCCCCCTGACCTGGGCACACTTCCTCGAGGAGGATCTTGGCCCCCTGGGGTTTGGGGTGCACAGGAGTCCTGGGACGCAGGTAGTTTACAGGGCGAGAATGAAGAAGCACAGCAGCATCTCTTGGGGCCCAGAGCCCCTCACCCAGCAACCACAGCCCCCTGGATCCCCGGGGTCCGCAAAAAAATAACAAGAAGCCCTGTGGCTCCGAGGGCACACACTGTGACTTTGGGTGCCTGCAGTGGCCGCAGGTTCCCAGGGTGCTGCCCAAAGCCCCCATCCATTTCCCCCAAGCCAGGAATGATGTCCTGGGGACCTCCTGTGCCGGCTCCACCCTTGGACCAGGGGCTCTGGCTCCTGGAGCTCGGGCTCTACTCGGAGGCAGGGCTCCCTTTGGCCTGGTTTTCTGGAGAGTACCTGGGCTTCAGAATCAAAGTCCGTCCGTCCGTCCTTCCTTCCTTCCTTCCTTCCTTCCTTCCTTCCTTCCTTCCTCCCTCCCTCCCTCCCCGCCCCCATCATTACATTTGTTATAATCAGGGTTTCGATATGGCTGGTTTATCCACCTTATTCTTGGAACAAACAGCATATTCTAGATTTACAAGATTGCACTCCTTCTTCAGACTTCATGGCTGTGAGCTCAGCAGTCCTCACGAGATCCAGCAGATCCTATTAGATCCACTTTAGGACTCCCGTGTCACTCATGAGAGAAATGGGTCATTCAGTAAGTAATTAAATGCCAACCACCAAGCTCTATCTTTGGAGCTAAAGTTATAGCCATGAACAATTATAACTAATTTATACCACCCTCCCAAATAAATAAGTAAATAAATAGAAAGGAAATGGACACTTTAAGCAGCAAGAAGTAACGGGCACAGAAATCTAACATTTGGGAAGGTCTATAGCACTGGTTTTCAGCTCTAGTTGCACATCCGAATGCTTGAGGAGGTTTCAAAGAAACATCCATATTGACCCCACCCCAAACCAACCAGGTCAAAATCTCAGGGGTGGGGATGGGGGTGGGGGGTCAGGTCAGATGCAGTTAATGTCGAGAACCTCTGGCTTCTAATCAACCTCAGTGACAGATTCTGGGTTTTTCTTGCTCTAATCTGGTCATTCTCAAAGTGGGGTCCCGGAGCTAGCAGCATCCACATCCCCTGGGAACTTGTTAGAAATGCAGCTTCTCAGGCCCCCTGGACTGGCGGCACTGGGAACTGGGTCCACATCGGTGATTCTCATTCCAGTCTGAGAACTCTGCTCTAGTCCATGAAACAGGTCTGCTTGCTCTTGGCGCTGGGGCTCCTCACTTCATCCCAGATGGGCACAGGCCCCTCAAGTCTGGGGCCCTCCCTGAGGCTCTGGGGACATCCAGGTCTCATCCGCTGTTCCAGCTCAGCTCACCGGGGTGGCTTCTGAGAAGCAGCGCGCAGCTTTGCCTGGGCTCGGCGGGAGGAGGGTGCATCAGTGCGCAGTGTCTGTTGTGGACAGCCTTGGAGCCGCCCACTCAGGGTCTGCGATGTGCGTTTCCAGAAGCCTTTATCACTGGGAAACTCTGACAATCGTAGTTGGGGTGCCTCATCTATTTCTGTCTCCTGGGCCGTTCTGGAGTTTGGCAGCTTCTTCAACGTCCCAGAAGGAAACCCCACGAGCATGAAATTCCAAAGGACAAAGAGGGTGGCAACACTGTAGCGTTTTACCCACGAGGAACATCCCCTCCATCTTCCTACCTCCTGCCAGCTTCCACGGCCCAGTCACTTCTGTTTTTAATTCCTTCTCTCCTTTAAAATAAAATTCATCTTTGGTCTGATTAGAAAAGGGGTATACCTTCACGATTGAAAACTGGTGAAATGCTAAACAAAGAAGGCGTGAGGAATGCAATTAAAATTCTCTGAAATCCCACCTCCCAGAAGTAATTCCTTGTTAACACTGGTTTTATCCTTTCTGGTCCCGTTTCTCTCCTTGATGTGGGGAGAGGATGCTGACCAGTGCACAGCGCGTCACCTCACTTCATTCATTTAAATAAATACGAGGAGAGGCTCATGGCTTTATTGAGAAAAGGAAGGGCCCCAGGATCTTTGAGAAGCCTCAGGAGAGGACAGCACAGTCCTGGCCTCACCCTTGTGTGGACGAGGAAATGGGAGCTGGAGGGAGGGAGAGTGTCTGGCCCCCAGCCATGCAGCTACCCGAAGCAAAGCGGCATCTCCTGCTGGCGCAAGGAGAGGATGAAGCCACAGAACCATCTCGGAGGAAGTGATGTCAGGACTCCAATCTGCACATGGCATTCTGATGGGGTTGACCCGACGTGTGCCTCTATGACTCCACCCATGTCATGGGAGTCAAGATTCTTTCAGTTTTCAGTGACTGAGACTCATTTCACGTTTAAGTAATAAAAACAACAGACTCTGTGACTCATATAATAGAAGGTCCCCCAACGCAGGAGTTCAGGCACAGTTGGATCCAGGCACTTGGATCATGTGACAGTCTGCCCCTCTCCCTTCCCTTGATTCTACTCTGCTTTGGTTGGTTTCATTTTCTCTGTGTACTGGCCTCTGGCAACTCTGGACTTACACGCACCAGTTTGGTCAGGTCAGGGTGAAGAATGTGACCGGTTCTCTGCTGTTCCAGCAACACCGTAGGGATGACACTTACAGGCCAGATCCTGTGACATCTCTGAACCAATCACTGTGACTCAGGTTGTCTGGGTCTGGGTCCTGTGTTCACCCCTGGAACTGGGGGGTGGTGTTACCCACACTTGAATCTCGTGGAGTGAGAGGAGGGAAGGGACAGATCCCAGAGGAAACCGAGAGGTTCATCCCTGAAGCAGGAGTCATGGAGGTTGGGTGGTCAAATTGGACTACCCCATGCAGGGCCAGAAAGGCCACCACGTGAGACATTCCCTTCAAGACCTTCTGAAGACCAGGGTCTGTTTCCTGTGTCCCAACCCTTCTGCTCCTCGGATGGGGGATCATCATTAGCATATTAACAGGGATTGGGGTTCAACACTTGCGGGGACTTAAGGTCCTGGAGTAGGGGACAAGTAAGCTAGGAGGAAGAGAGAATTCTGGAGCTCAGGAAGCCTGAGTGGGAGGCTCTGGCATTCAGAGGATAGCGTGAGAACCCCTGGTGTGGGTGCTGGAAGTTTCCAAACAGAGAGAGAGGTTTATGGACAAGCTGCATGATTTCACAATTTTGCTCCTGGGTCAGCCCTGTCACGGCAGGACTTTTGAGCAGATTCTCAGCCATTCCAGGCTGAGCTCTGGCTTCCATGTGCAATGACAGCTCATTCCAGGTGGAGCCAATTCCACAACCAACAGATGTGTCTCTGTTTATACTCGTTGGCTCACACCACTAATCCTCCTAGGTTCAACTTTCATGTTGGTCTCCTCCTATAGGCTGGAATTTCCAAGAACATGAGGAGCATGTGTGGTTTGTTCATTATCATATCTCCAGTGCCTGGCACACAGCTGGTGCTCAATGAGTGCTTGGATGGATGATGGCTGGATGGTTGAGTAGATGTTTGATTGAATGGCTCAGTGGATGGGTGGATAGGGTGTAGGGAGCTGGGTGAGTGGTTGGGTGGGTGGATGGATGGTTGGGTAGGTAGGTAGCTGGGCAGATGGCTGTGTGGGTGGGTAGCTGGGTGGGCGGATGGATGGGTGGGTGGCTAGCTGGGGGGTGGTTGGGTAGGTGGGTAGGTAGCTGGGTGGATGGGGGGGTGGTTGGGTAGGTGGATGGATGGATGGGTGGATGGATGGACGGGAGGTGGGTGGGTGGATGGATGGTTGGGTAGATGGTTGGGTGGGTGGTTGGGTAGGTGGGTAGGTAGCTGGGTGGATGGGGGGGTGGTTGGGTAGGTGGATGGATGGATGGGTGGATGGATGGACGGGAGGTGGGTGGGTGGATGGATGGTTGGGTAGATGGTTGGGTGGGTGGTTGGGTAGGTGGGTGGGTAGCTGGGTGGATGGGGGGGTGGTTGGGTAGGTGGATGGATGGATGGGTGGATGGATGGACGGGAGGTGGGTGGGTGGATGGATGGATGGGTAGGTGGGTGGGTGGTTGGGTAGGTGGGTGGGTAGCTGGATGGATGGATGGATGGATGGATGGTTGAGAGGACAGATGGCTGGATGGAAGGTTAACTGGGGCAGAATCATGTGACTATTAAAAGTAGGGTCCTTGAAGCCAGACTGCCTGGGTTTACATTCCATTTGCTGGTTAGCTGATCTCGAGTAAATTTTTAGCCTCGTCGGGACTCCATTTTCTGATCAATAAAATGTGGATACCGCCAGTATTGTTCTCAAAAGCTGTTGTGGAGATGGCCGGAGATGCTGCATACAAAAGCCCTGGGCGCAGTCCCCGACACACATGTAGGCTCAGTGACTGTGGCCTTTGCCCTTTCCTTTTTCATTTGTTTTTCAGCAGATATTTACTGACCACCAGATGCCGCATTGCTGGGCACCTTCTAGGCGCTGGGCCATGGCGGTGGGGGTGAGGTTAGCAAGGCACTCCTGCCCACCAAGAGCTAACATTTGTATGGAATGCATTTTCCTCATTTGCTTTAAAAGCACTTATTATAATTTACATGCATTTTTTTATTGTCTTTTTTTTTTTGAGAGCTTCCCCCGCATTGGCCTGTACAGTCCAGAAGGCAAGCGCCTTTACTGTTTTGTCCACAGCTGGATATCAAAGAGAATACATGACTATTCTCCTTCCAGCTGCTCAGGCCAAAAGCCCTGGGGTCGGCCTTGTTCTTCCGTCCTTCACATGCCACGTTCAGTCCTGGTGCAGATTCCGCTGGCCCCAGCCCCAGCCCCCTCTGCCTCCCACCCTGTTACCTCGGGCGGTCTAAGCCCCCCTCCTCCTCACCCCGATACCTGCCAGTTTCTCCCTGCTTCTACCCTTGCCCTACGCTCTATTCCCACGTTAGCCAGAACGCTCACACGAAAAGCCAGAACACATCCACTCAAAACACCCTGCCATGAAGCCAACAAGCTTACCACGACTGCCAGGCCCCCGGTGCCCGGCTCCTTCCCGCTCCTGCCCGTTACAGCCCAGACGCCTCGCTGCTCCGGCTGTGTGGCCTGGCTGACCCTCCAGTGTGCCAGGCTCACGTCGGCTTCAGGGTGGCGCACGTTCTGTACCCTCTGCAATGTTCTCCCCAGGTCTCCTCCCTCCCCTCCTGGGTTTACTCAATCATGACCCCTTGTCAGGGAGGCTCCCCTGGCCTCCCAAGCTCAGCGTTTATGACCTCCCCCGACCCTCCTGTCCCCCCGATTCTGATGGCTCTCCTTCCTCGACACTTTGCTATCGAACACGCAGGATATTTCGTGGTCTGTTTCTCTGGTGAGAAGGTAAGTTCCATCAGGAAGACAAGTTCTGTTCTCGGTTCCGAACCCAGGGCCCTCAGGCAGTGCTGCCACGACATAAATGCTCAGTAAATATCTGACGGGTTATCCCGACTCCCACTATGGTTGTTATCAGTATTTTGAACAATCTTTTCCTCTCCGGGGATGCTCCGACTGGGGCGCTTGTCCCCACCCTGTATCTCGTGCACCCGCGCCCCAACTTCTTGTATAAATGACTTGTTTTGTGCCCTTGTTTCCAATTTGCAAGTGGGAAGGGGGTTGGCAGAAGCCCCTCCAAGGTCTCACCCAGTTCCAACACTTGAAGGCTGTGTCGTAGGTTCAAAGGTGGCCCCCAAAAGATATGACACATCCTAATCCGTGGAATGTGTGACTGTGACTTGATGTGACGAAGGGGTGACTATTACCTTGTACGGCAAAAACAGGCAATGAAGTGAAGACTATTGGGAGGAGGAGCTGGTCCTGGGTGACCCAGGCGGGTCCCAAATCTGATGACAGATGTCCTTGTGGAGCAACACAGAGGGAAAGACAGCAGAGGAGGGGAGCCAGACAAGGGGAGCTGGGCCTGCGCCAGGGGATGCCTGTTTGCTGATCTCTCTCTACTGTGCTCACGGCTTCTCGTCTTCTTGGGATGTAGACCCCCTTCTCCCTTCTGGGAGGAGGGGCGTCCTTGCCTGGTTCCTGACTTCTGCTTCATTCTGCAGGTGGCCCTGAGCAGCCACCCTGACCATGTCACCCTGAAATGTCTCTGGCTATGGAAGGGTGAAACCGTAGGAAGCAAGGGAAGGGCGGAGAAGCTCCCCAAGGCATGACTAGACCACGACGAGGAGGCCATCACACCCACCTCTGTGGCTCTCTCCGTGGCTCTCTCTGTGGTCTCTCCAGGGGTCCTTCCCACCACAGACTGCTCTCCTGTCCCAGCAGGATAACTGGTCACCTTCCCGTCCTCACCTGTGCCCAGAAGCCGTGTCTGGGTGGTGGCGTCCCAGAACCCGTACAACCTCCCAGATAGCTCTGAAGTGACGCGGGGCGCCTTGCGCTCATTTCTGGCCCAGAAAAGACCCAGGGAGGGTCTGCTGGCTCCGCGTGGCTTGCGGCTGGCTCTTAAGACCCGTGGTGCTGGCTGGGTGCCAAGTGTTGTTTGACCGGCCCGCGTGGGGCAGGTCCCCATCCTCAGCCCAACCATCTCCGGCCAAGGGGAGCTGTCACGAGGGATGCGGTGACTCCTGCCAGAAGCATGGGGCTCTGACGGAAGGAGGAGGTTCCTAGTCCTGGGAAGGGGAGGTGGGCAGGCAAAGCAAGGTGATCCCCGCCTATCCTGGATCTTCTGCGCATCTCCACAGATCCCAGGTCTGACCTCAGACCCATCCAGTTGGTCCTGTGAACCTTTTCTCTGTCCAGGTGAGATATGTCTTAGGCCCCCCATGACTCTGGATTTCTGCCTGGGGACACGATCCATCCCATGGTTGAAACCTGGCCAGCCCTGCAAAGAGGCCAGGGCTGAGGTGAGCAGTCGCGGGGACCTGCAAGGCCTGCTGTCTGGGGGGCTAGGATTAAAGGAAACTAAGGGGTGAAGCCAAAGGTCGCGAGGGGAAGAACAGCAGTCCGAGGCCAGGGAACTTGGGGGCACGGGTGTGGGTGCAGCGGACGTGCCCTTGGCCAGCACTGGAGACTCAGGGGTGGGCCCAGCTGGTTGAAGGAACAAGTGTGGGCCAGCCGCCGGCAAACTCCCGCCCCGCGTCACTTCAGAGCTATCTGGGAGGTGTACGGGCTCTGGGACGCCACCAGCTCGGGCAGTTAGGAGGGGCTAGGAGACTAAATCACGTTGATCTCGTTCCAGAAAGACACGCTGAGCGAGCTGTGGTACGTGGGCTGTGGCATTGGGGGGGCAGAGAAGGTTCACTGGGGAGCTTCCCGTGGGGTGGGGCAGAAAACGTGGACACAGTTACCCCTGAAGCAGGGTAGCTACACACATACCTACACGTTTTTCTTTATCAATCAACTTTACTGAGGAATATTTGCCTACAGTACAGCGCGTCCATTTCTAGGGCGCAGCCTGATGACTTCTGACGAACGCATCCACCCATGTCCCCCACCCGCTCCCCGAGAAGACATGACGCATGTCCAGCCTCCTGGAAAGCCCCTCCCGCCCTCGGCAGCCCTGCTCCACCCTGGCCACAGGCAGCCACAGTCTGCTTTTCCTCACTTGGAAAGTGGTTTCGCCTGTTCTAGATTTTCATACGATGGCATCATATGAATGTCCTCGTCCGCTTCTGGTTTCCTTCACTCACTGGGATGTCTCTGAGGTTCATCCGAGCTCTCGCGCACCAGCACTGCCTGCGTGTTGAGTGCTCAGTAGTACTCCTCAGGGCGGAGAGCCCCTGCTTGCCCCTTCCTCCTCCTGCAGATGGACATCAGGGGGGTCTCCAGTTTGGGGCTCTCAGGATTGAGGCCGTTGTGAACGTTCGTGGCAAGTCTTCTGTGCAAATGTTTTCATTCCTTTTGGGGGGTGGAATCCACCTGGCTCAAGCTGCGTTGTGGTGGAGATCAGCTAGCTGTTCACAACCGATTTCAGGCCTGACCATGTTTCCCAGCGGCTCTTGCAGTCCGGCGAGGCCACGAGCCAGGCTGTATCCATGGAACGTGAGCAGAAATGAGGGATGCCACGTCCAGGCCAAACCTCCCCACCGTGCTCCATGCCCTTTGCCCTTTGCCCTTCTGCCAGCCTGGCTCAGGTGCACGTGTTGACCACGGAAGTCAGTGATGGAAGAGACAGAGCCACGACATACGAGGGACGTGGGTGTCTGAGCGCAGTTTGGATGAGGGCCACTGGACTCGTCAGGGTCAAAGCAGGCCACAGGACTTAATGGGAACAGCAGCTGTTTGAAACCACGTGGTGCCTGACTAGGAGCGACCCCAAGTGTGTCCTTGAGCTTTCTGAACCTCAGTTTACTCATCTGCAATATGGGTGGCCACCCCAAAGTCCACCCTTTCCTAATTTCTGGGAAGGAGGGTGGGAGGTAGGGGAACACTGAGGCCTTCTCTGTTGATTTGTGTGTGTGGCCCAGTTGGGAAGCCCAGGTTAATCCAGAGTAGAGGCCCTCAGAGCTGGGTCCCTGGACCGGCAGCAACAGCATCACCTGGGAGCTTGCTAGAAATGCAGATTCTGATTTAGAAACTCTGGGAGTGGGGCCCAGCCATCTGCACATTAACAGGCCTTCCGGGTGATTCTGATGGAGGCACGGTTTGAGAACTACTGGTCTAGAAGGTTCTCAGGAGCAGGGGAAAACACACTTCTTTCATCCCTGAGCAAGTCTCAGGGGAGGGACAGGACTTGCGGAGACCCAAGCAGGCCATACAGCCCAGCGTGGGCCCCTCTCCGCCTGATGGTTTCCTGGGAAGCAGCTGGGCCTGGGAGCCCGCGGGACAGGCCCCTTCGGGAGGGTTCAGAGGCTAGCAGAGGTGACGGGCTCAGAGAAGGGCTCACAGGAGAAGGGCCTCCCAGGGGACCCTCGGTGGCCCCCACGCGTCCTCCTGCACCCCTGCTATGGCTCTAGCACACACAGTGGCTTTAAGCTGTGCCCTCTCACTCAGCAGGTGCTCCTGTCCCCTCCCCGTGGTGGCCCTCCACACACTACAGTCACCATCCGCGCCTGTGGACAGGGAGGCCTGGGGCGCCCGCGCCCTCCTCCCTGTGCAGACGCACCCCTCCTGGGCAGTCGGGGGCTCAAGTGCCTGCCAGGTCCAGGCCGGGCGGCCTGCGGGCTCATTAGGCTGCATCTGGATCTAATTAGCAGCGGAGCCTCCGTGAGCCGAGGGCTGCCTTTATCATCCCCAGGGCAGAACCCAGACGGGAGAGAAACGGCTGGGATATGCTCTGCTTCCTGCGGGGAGGGGAGGTGCGCCTGTGTGTCGGTGGTGGAATTAGCGCTGGTTCAGGGCGGGAGGGAGACCCAGCCCCGCATCCCATGGTCAGCTGACCTCATGTTCTTCCCGGGCCCCACGGGGTGGGGGCGATGATGGGGTGCTCCTTGACACCTTGCCCTGCTTCAAAACACATGTTGTGAAACCAATTTTTAGTTGAACCTGAAAAAGCCTGTGTTTTCTTCTTCTTAGAAACTTCTAGATCAGCAGTTCTCAAACTCTTACACTATTAGAATCACAGGGGGGCGGGGGTCATGTTAATGTGCAGATGGCTGGGCCCCACTCTCAAGAGTTTCTGATTCGGAGTCTGCATTTCTAGCAAGCTCCCAGGTGATGCTGATACTGCCAAACTGGGGACCTGACCCTGGGAGCCTCTGTGCTAGATTTACCCGGGCTCCCTGAATGGGCCACACACAGGAATCACCCGGGAGCTTTACCATTTACCGCTGCCTGGATTCTGCACCCTGGCATCTCATTGGCAGTTGGTGTGTATTGGCTGGGGCACTGGGAATATTCAAGGTCACGAGGTGATTCTAATGCATGACGGAGCATGACCGTGGAAGATTCATTCCTCATACGTGTGTTCTGATCGGCAGGCGCTTGCACTGGGTCTTCCCACACTGGACGTGAGTGATAACGAGGAGAGCTAACAGTTACTCTACACTTAAGCCTGGGTGCCGCTGATCGGATATGGACAGCTCATTCACCCCTCTCCGTGCTCCCACGAAGCCGAGGGTATAGTTATTCCTGCTTTAGAGACGGGGACACTCAGGTGGAAAGAGAGGTGAAGTGGCTTGCCGAGGTCAGGCAGTGACAGTGACCCCCTCGCGCGCTGTCCTGCTCCAGGCCTGGGGTGAGGGGCTCCCCTGGGAGCTGCAGCAGGACAGCCGGCTCGGGGGTCCAGCGCACAGTGGGGCCTCGGGACCTGCTGTCAGTGCTGCCCTGTCCCCTTAGGGCCGAGGCTGGGCAGCCAGTGGTTCGAAGAGGGGCAGGACAGATTCGCAGAGCCATGCTAATTTCATCACGACAGCATTCCTCGGGCGCTGCCATTCACTGAATTTTTGAGGTTCCTCGTTAATGCAGCAGACCTCATCAAAGCCCGAATCCCACAGACCCTAACGAAGCCGAATCCCATGGACCCCGTAGAGAGACCTGAATCCTGAAGAAATAGAGCCACACCCGAAGAGGCAGGAACTTCTCTTCCAGAATCTAACCAAGTATCTAAAAGTAAATTGAAAAAGCTTTGAAGCCGTCACGATGGGTTAAAAACCCAACCTGTGCCACTTAATGCTGGCTGTCAGCCCTGCTCCAGCAGCCCTGTGCTTCCAGCTTCTGGGAGGCACTGACACAGACGGACGGACGGACGGATGGGCAGCCGGAGAGGCCCGCAGCCCTCAGTGAGGGCCTGGGGGCGAGCTAGCAGTCCGCAGTCATGCGGGGCCTTTCCTTTGGTTTGCTCAGAAATTCCTATTCAAGGATGACTACAGGAGAAGGAAAACTATTACCACCACGAATCCAGGAATCCTCAGGAACAGCAGGCTGGACAATTTCGTACAGAGGCAAAGACCCAGAGACTTGGAGGAAAGTAGCTGACCTCGCGGTGGTTCCGCACCTGCTCCTCCTAACACCAGCACCACGGGATTTTTTCTTTTCCTGCTGGCCTTCTTTTCCAGAGTGTCTGTGCCCTGTGGGCAGGGATCTTGTCTGTTTTGCTCCTGGTGGGATGAGTGACGAGCCGCCGTGGACGCCACGGTGCACTGACCTACGCTCACAGCCCGTGGCATCTGGAGAAATTCAAAATATGTCCCAAACCCTCCGAGAAATGTGCAAGTCATTTTGGAAAAAAAAAAATTTCCATAAAAATGGTTGCAACAAAAAAAGTTTTGTTGATTAAAGCGGCACAAATAATGTGGGGACCTGATTAAGTGGCTCACTGAGTGCAGTGCGGTCACAGACAGTTTTGTTGCCCGGGAAACCGACCACCAGGCTCGGTGGCCCAGGTTACACCCTGCTCGTAAGTCAGACGCCGAATCTGGCATGTGTTTTCTGATAGAAAACACCACGAAGCATCCTCATTGTTCGTGCTGGAAATCGCTGATGCGCTTAGCTCTTGTTTTGGCCTCCTCCCTAAGGTGGTGCTGTCGTTCTGGTCTGAAACAAAGGTGCGTCGAGCATGACTGTGTCCACCCCAGCCAGGCTCTCACCAAAGCAGAAAATACCAGCCGGGCCCCTTCTCTAATGTTAAACACAGAGTGTCAAGGTAGCATGGCTTTTTGGCTGAAGGTCACGCACCAGATTTTAGCGAGAGGAAAGAATAAAAACACTACCCATCCAGCAGCATCAAATTGGGAATTTCCTCTGTGTATTTAAAAACATATTCTGAGGTCATGACCCTCTTGGGGGTTCATATTTTTCTTTGCCAGCCCCATATGTGTAATTAAAGCCCGCATTCGAAATGAGTACTGGAGACCCTAGGGCCACTTTCTCACGCGCTCGAACCAGCTTCTTCCTTCCCGGCTCCTTCCTCCTGCCCTTCCTCCCGTCCCTCTTCTCCACCTCCTCCTCCTCCTCCTCCACTTAGATTTGGAGAGCTGGGGGACTGGCTCAGGTTCAGGCTTTCTTTTGGTGGCCAAACAGCAGTGACAAAAGCTGGCACCGGTCAAGCCCGCGATGCCCGGTGCACGGAAGACTCACTGCTCCTGTAGGCCTGGATGCACTTAGTATCTGTGTTTTGCAAATAAGGGAAAGGAGAATCCTCAGGTCAGGAAGTCATACAGCTCAGAGGTGACCTTGGACCCCAGAACTGACACTTGTGGGGCACCAGGGGGAGGCGAGGTGAGCATGTCCCCACGCAGTGTCCTTCAGAGCTGGTGGTGTCCTCAGGCAGCCTCCTGGCCGACCACCTCCCGTGACAGGTGATAAGGCTGGGGTCTGCGAGGCCTGCCCAGGACCAACAGGCGGCAGAGTGGGGGCCACGCCGGGTTCCCTGACCCCGTCTGAGTCTTTGCTCCACAGCCACACCTCCCTGGCCACCTTCCTTGCCTGGGCCCTTGTCTCTCACTGTGCTCTCCCAGGCCTGGCAGCCAGCTTTCCCCTCTTCCTCGTCCTCCGGGTGACCGTCAGAGGTGCTGGAGTGGACAAGCTTGTGCTGAGGCCCCGGTGGAGGCCTCTCACCAATGACACGTCGTCCGGGCACAGCCCACCATGCGTTCCCGGCCTCTGACCCCTCTTCTACAAGACGAGGCTGGATGGGACAGGCTGGGGACAATCCCCAGGGCCTGACAGGGAGAAGCAGAAGAGAAGCTTCCTGCCAATAGTGGCAGATCCTCCCAGGCCACGAGCCCCGAGGGGACCCCGGATGATGTTTTGGATGGGAGAGCCGAGGACGTACGGGGGCCCGGCGGGGCCTTGGTCTTCTGTGCCTGGCACGCGGCTTCTGCCCCTCTTCTCCGCTCCCCGGACTACCCAAGGCTTCAGGCCCCGTCCAAACTGACTCAGCCGGGGCCATGTTTCCAGAAGGTTCTCCCACCTCCATTCTACCATGCTGGTCGTCCGTCTGCTTGCACGTCTGCTCCCCTCCCTTCTCCCACCTGGCGTGGGCCCATGGACGCTGACCTCTCCCCCCTGCATCAATAGCAACCCTGCCCCTGTGGACGGAGGCTAGGCGAGAAGTCAGCCTCAGGGCAGAGTGTGAGGTGCCGAGTGTCCACAGGGGCCCTCCCCGCCCTGTGCCTCATGTGCTCTGTCACGGGGCAAGCTGGGAGTACCCCTGAGCTCGCTTCCTGGGGCTGCTCAGGATTAAATCAGGGGGAAACAAGAAAGGATCTAGAAACTGCCCCATACATAGTACCTCCTCAAAAACAAATGTTAGCTGTGAGCGTTGCTATTTAAAGAAGGTAAGTTTGGTCTATGCGAGTAGAACTCTGGGTCATGAGGCTACTCCTGGTATCTGCCCAAGAGAAATGCAAACCCATGTCCACACAAACACTTGTACACAAACGTTCACAACATCACAACAGCCTGAGGGTGGAAACAACTCACATGTCCGTCAACTCACGAGCGGATAAGGAACATGTGGTCTATACACGCAGTGGAATATTACGTAGCCATGAAGAGGAACGAAACTCTGACACCTGCTAGACATGAGAGAACCTGGGAAACATCACGCCAAGTGACACAAGGCAGTCATAGACGACAACGTGCCATGTCTTCCATCCACAGAAAAGTCCAGAATAGGTGCATGTGTAGAGTCAGGAAGGAGGCTAGCGGGTGCTGGGGGCCGGGAGGACAGCGATGGGGATTCATTGCCAGTGGGGACAGGTTTCCCTCTGGGGTGATGGAAATGTTCTAGAATCAGACACTTGTGACAGTTATGCAACACTAAATGCCTCTGAATTGTTCACTTTAAAACGATTAATTTTCGGTGACGCACATTTTACCTCAATTACACAATATGGCTTCCGGTCACCCCTCAGGCTCACGCCGTCTCCACTGCCCCATCTGAGCCCCCGGAGTCCCCGCTGCTGCCCGAGACGCCAGCCCTCCACCACCTTTATGGTCAAATTCACCTTCCCAACAAACCATCCAGAGCCACGTGGCCCTCCCGCCACACCGAGTGCTCACTCTGCACATGCACGTAGGAGACACACTGTGCGCGGGTCACTTGGGACCCCGTGTCCTCCTGACCCAGGCTGCGCCCCCAGAGATTCTGTTTCAAGTGGTGGGAGGTGGGGCCCAGGCAACTGAGCGTCCTGAAAGCTCCCCCACTGTGGGGCCGGAGCACGCCCAGGAAGGAGAACCACGCTCTGGAATCTGCGAGTGTCCATAAGGATGTCGGGTACAACTGGGCCATTATTTCCACACCTACAAAATGCTACTCCCATTTTTCTTTAAATAGAAAATACTTTAAATAGCAACATTTAAGCTAAAATAGTATTACCCTCAAGCAGAACCACTGCACACCTTCACTGACTCCCACAGCGTGGTTCCTACAGCAGGCACCGTTCTCAGCATCGGCGCTGAGACTCAGCAGCAGCCCCTGAAATAAGTCCTGTCACCGGGGGCGCGGGAGCCAGTAGGGCAGGTGGCCCGAGGCCATGGGGCCACCAGGGCAGGGCTGGGTGCGAGCCAGGTGGGCGGCTCCGGGTGCATGCATGTGACCGACCACGTCCAGGCCGCAGGGCCCTGTTAGCCCCACCTAAGCACTGTGATAAGCTCATGCATGGCTTATGCCTCCCCAACCCACATTATAAGAAACCTGCAACCATGGACACAGGGAGGTGCTCTCTACGCACCACCTAAATCCCTGGCATGCTACCAGGAGAAGACACCTCCACGTCTGGGAAATTCTGGGACAGAGAGAGAGCACTTGCTTTGGCATCTATTTTATGTTTAAATTCCAGCTGTGGGACGTCGGCAAAGACTTGTCACCTCCTGAGCCCCAGGGTGTCAGCATCTGTAAATGGGGACACTGTCCACTGCGGAGACAGGGGAGACGGTGGGGGTGCAGGGAGTGAATGGAAGAGACTCGACAGCTCTCAGCATGGGGGTGTAGGGGTGGGGGGTGGAGCTCCCGGCAGAGTCCTAGTCTCAGTCATCGGCCTGGACCCAAGAACGGTGCGACCTGGCCATCCCGAGGACAACTCCTGTCACGGAGCTGTTGGCAGGGCTGGTCAGGATGGGGCCAAAGGAGACCTAACAGAATTTTATGGAATTGTAACCCTCTCTCCTCCAAATAATCTCCAAGGCAGTAAACTTGGGCTGCAGATCAAGGGTTCTCGGTGTTGTTTTACGAGCAGACACCCACTCAGGCCAGTTTGGGCAGGTCCCACACAGCCCCCAGGCCCCAGCTGGAGTGTGTGTCTGTCACACAACTGTGCTGGCCATGCCGCATCCATCAGTCGCCGCCCCAGAGAAACGGTTGGCCTTTACCTGATACAGTAGGATAAAATCAGGGGTCTGTGGAAAGGAAGTACGCTGTGCATCCAGACGTGGAAAGCGGACTGCTGGCACTCCAAGAGGGAACTACCCCATCATGTCTTCCTGACCTTGGAGTCAGGGCAGATCCCGCACCGACACCATGCACCTTAAAGGGGTTTGGCGCATTACAACTAAAACACAAAATAATTCTCTTCTCCCTGACAAATGCACCCTTGAGAAGAAGGCGGGGGGCGTCTGTGGAGCCACCGACTCGACTCGAAGGAGGGGTTTCCATCCTCCCCGATGGCTCCTGGGCTCCGGTCACACGGCCACCTCCAGCGGGCTGCCCTGCCCACAAGCGCTCCCCCAGTCAGCCTCCAAGTGACAGCAGCAGTGCGCCGGCCGCAGCCCCTCACGCCTTGTGGGTGCTGGCATTTGTCGGTATTGTGATCCTACAAGTTTGTAAAATCCTTTAAAACAAATCCATAAATAGGAGGAGGACCTAACAGGAAAGTCGGCGAGGGCATGCACGGGCGGTTCGCAGAAGATGAAACCAGGTGTTAACATACCGCGGAAAGGTGCGCGTTCTCACCGGTAGATGGGAGAGTAGTAACGTGAGTCACGAGTCTCTCCTCAGGCTCATCTGCAGTGGGACAACACCGTGGCGAGACTGTTCCTCAGAGCACTCTCGCGACATGCGATTTGGCCAGACGTAGTAAAACTGAAGATAAGTAGCCCCAGGACACACTTTTCGTTCCTGGGGAGATACTTGCAAATGCACATTTCGTGTGTGAGGGTGCGTGGGAGAACGTTCACGGCTACGGTCCACCTGTCGGAACCGCCAGCCACCTGCGCCCTGGAGAGCTTCTCACCCTGCCCGCCTCCTGGAATGCAGAACGGCTTATCCACAGAAGACTTCGCACCCGTACCCACAAACCCCCAAAACAGACTTTGGAGTAAAATGTAAAAGTTCCAAAAGGAAACGTCAGTCGGATGCTCTTAACGCCTTTTTAAAAATACAAAATAAAGCTCTAAGTTGTTCTTGGATGCCCGTGAGAGGAACAGTGAGGTGCAAACATTGAAAAACAAAAGAGCTTCCGGGAACGACGGTGGGACTTTCGTGGGGGGAGCAGAATCTGAAACTTTGTAGGACCCACACTGTAGGATGTAGCGTCCACAGATCGTGCAGATGGGCGCTCAGAGCTCAGGCCCACGAAGAGGACCCTCCCTCATTTTTCCCCTGTGGGCGGTGCTGCAGTGCGTATCCACGGTCTGGATGGAAGCTGCTCCACGGCCCTGACCAGGCTTTTGTGCCCAAACTGGTGCCGGGGTGGCCCCTCCTCGCTCAGACCTCGTGCCAAGCCCTGGCGGTCAAGGTGGGTGCGGGTGGCCGGGCCGGTGGCCACCAACCTGGAAAGGGGCTGTGTTCTCCCAGAAATGGTCTCCAATGGAGCGTAAATAGCCAAATATTAGCCTGCCACATAACAGGGGATGAGAAAATGTCGGTCTGTTTCTTGTATTTGATGCAGAAAAACTATTTAAATCTATGAAACTTAAAAAAAAAAAAAAAAGCCTGTGTGTGTTAGCGGGGAGGGAGGGAGTATGTGTCTGACGGCCAGACTTCTGTGCGTTGCCTTATTGTGGCTGCTTGAATTCTTTCCAAATGGGCCTTTCTTTCCTTTTTTCCCCCATCCCACCCCACCCCCACCCCCCCGCACGGAAAAGGGCCCCCTTTTCATATTTTACATGTTGTGATTTCACTGAGCCCTTCCAATTGGTCGTCAACAGTTCATTTGTGCCAGGACCTTCTGTAAACTCTGCACGCGGGTCTCCCGGCCTGACCACCCACTGAAACAGGCTGTCTAAACAGCGTGTGTCTGGGCCTCAGACACAGCAAGTGAGTTAAAGATGGATCCTGTCCAAGGGTTTTTTTCCCTCCAAGCAGAGGTGGGGGTTGGGTGGGAGACCCTGGTAGCACCAGGCCCTACTCAGAGGCGGCCTTTTGAAGTTGGAGTGAAATGGCCCCTGTCTTTTGTCATTTCTCTCTGTGGAAGTCCTTGAGCTCAGAAGGCTCTCTCTCACCCTCTCTAATTTGGGGAATTGGGGCCATCTCTGTGTCAGGGAAAAACATAGAGACTGGAGCTTCTTTCAACCTCCTCCCCAATACTGTAGGACTGAGGTGTCCCCTCCACCCCTACTCCTGACTTTCCAGGCTATAACCTTCAGGATACACTTCTCTCTAGATCCTGAGTGGTCCTTGGCCTGTGGTTGGCAGCATCAGAAGTCACCTGGGGACACTGAGGTAGCCCTAGCACGTGTCAAGGCCCTGTGGCCAGTGCCCACACGTGATCGCCTTTGACCCACCCAGCAGCCGTAGGAGCTAGGCACTGTTAGTGCCTGTTTTATAAAGGAGGGGGAGGGAAGAGCAGAGAAGCAGAGATGCTCATGTAGGTTGTTTTGACTCATACATGGAGGACGGATTAAGGTCCAGGTGTGTCTGAGTCGGGGACTGTGTTCAACGCTTGTCACTAAGTTCTTCTGACCAACCCTGCTCTCTAGTCTGCTGGAAGAACAGGGAAAGTGGTCCATGAACATTTCCAATGTGATTGCCGCGTGTGTGTAGCTGCGGGAACATCTTTATTGAGGTATAATTCACATACTGTATGATTCGTTCATTTAAAGTATATAACTCAGTGGTTTTTAGTATATTCACAGAATTCTGCAGTCATCACCACCATTCACTTTAGCATATTTCCAGCACCCCAAAAGAAGCCCCGTACCCACGAACAGTCACCCTCCCTTCTTCGCCTTCCTCAGTCCCCTGCGTCACCACGAATCCGCTTTCCATCTCCATGGGTTTGCCTGGTCCGAGCATTCCCTATACGTGGAACCCTATGACACATGGCCTTTTGTGACTGGCTCCTTTGACTCAACATATAGTGTTTTCAAAGTTCATCTATACTGTAGCAAGTATCCTTTTTATGGCTGAGTGATATTCCAAGGTGTGGATGTGTGGCATTCGGTTTGTCTGTCCATCAGTTGACAGACATTTGGGGTGTTTCCACTTTGGGCTATAAATATAAGCTATAAAAGGCATAAATAACGCTGCTATGAACATCTGTGCACAAGTTCTTGTGTGAACATGTGTTTTCATTTCTCTTTGGTAGATACACTTGAGGGTAGGATTGCCGAGTCACATGGGAACGCTGTGTTTAACCTTTCGAAGAGCTGCCGGATTGTTTTCCAGACTGGCTACACTTTTTTGCATTCTCACCAACAGTGTGTGAGGGTTCTGACTTCTCCCAGTCTTCTCCAACCCCTGTTATTATCTGTCTTTTTGATTCCAGCCATTCTAGTGGGGATCAGGTGTTAGTGACTTCACTATGCTTTTGATTTGCGGTTTCCCTAATGACTAATGTTGGAGAACATCTTCTCATGTGCCAATCGGCCATTTGTATATCTTCTCTGGAGAGATGTCTAGGCAGATCATTTGCCCATTTTTTGTTTTGTTTTTTTGGGGGGTTATTTTTAAATTTTATTTAAATTCAATTAATTAACATATAGTATATTATTAGTTTCAGAGGTAGAGGTCAGTGATTCATCAGTTGCATACAACACCCAGTGCTCATTACTTCAAGTGCCCTCCTCAATGCCCGTCACCCGGTTACCCCATCCCCACACCCACCTCCTCTCCTGTAACCCTCAGTTTGCTTCCTGCAGTTAAGAGTTGGGCTGTTTGTGACTTTCCGTTGCTGTCGTCCCCACTGTGTGCTGAGGAGGCCCGTGGGGCTCCTTTACCTGTCACTTTTCCTTCATTCACCCCTGTTCACGCCTGCAGTGATTCAGTGGGTCTGGTGTAGAGCCAAAGAATTTGTATTTCTACTAAGTTCCCAGGTGATGCTGAGTTGCTGGCTTGAGGATCCCACTTTGAGAAGCACTTCCTAGAGAAAATCCCCCAAATGTGTACAAGGAAACCAGCTCAAGAATGTTTACAGTAGGACAATGTGTAGCGGTCACAGCCCAAATGTCCCTCAGCAGGTGGAGAAATACACAGTCATATGGTCACACCACAGAATATCGCACAGCGGTGAAAAGTGAATGAATTTTAGCGACACACATTAACATGGGTGAATTCCCCTAACAGAAGGAGACACCCAGAATAACACTACTTATAGGATGTTGAGAAACGTGTCAACTCGACTCTGTATTATCAGTAGATACTCGTATATGTAGTAAAATGAGACATCAGTACAGGTCAAGGGGGAGGCCCACCCCGGGGCTCCAGTTGTATCTGTAAAACTTTCTTTCCAAGCTGTGGGGTGGTGGGCTTCACTGGAGGGGCCAGTCTGCTATGGGCCCTGAGTCTCACTGCCTGTCCTGCTGGGGTTAGGACAGAACGCCAGGCCTACCATCCTCTGACATGGAGCTGTTTCTGTGGCTGGTCATATAGATGGTTAAGAAGGTCCAGGTGACCACACCTTGTTTCCTACTTGTTATAAGGGGTGCTGAGCCCCTGGTCTGGGGTTCCCCGGGGTGGGGACAACACACTGTATGTGTAGCCACCACCTGGGCTCATCACCTCACCCCGTGGGACTTGGGCTCAGGGGAAACAGCACGAGCATGGTGATGCTCTTGTTGCTGGCTGTGCTGGGCTGACCGGCTGCGACTCGTCTGTTCCGGCACCTGCGGTGGTGGCTATAGCCTAACTTCCAGCTTGCTGGGTCATCTCCTCTGGGGCCTGTGACCCCTAGCATCTTCCCTTCGACTGGCTCTTCCCTGACCATCCCGTGGACGCGTGCTCAGCTCCTACCTGCACTTTTGTGCAGGCCTGAATGATGGTGTGATTAAAGAGGACATGATGGTGTGGGAAGCAGCTGGCTCCTTGAAGAGAGGTTTAGTTTCTGTTTATTGATGCTTCTTGATGAGAGATTTGGGCCACAAAATCTATCCTCAGGTCTAGTTGCAGCCCAGTTTGTAGGCTTTTCTAACCTGTTTCTGAAACTAAAGTTTCCTGACCAAAAAAAAAAAAACAAAAAACTAAAGTTTCCTGACTTTGAAAGTCCCTGACAAGTTTGAGTTACTTTCCAGAGGAAAGATGGGGAGTGGGAAGCAGAGCTCAGATGAATTATGGCCAGCCGAGGGTGCAAAGGCCTGGCTGCCTAGGGGAAGGGGTGCTCGGGGTGAAGTTCCCTGGGGTCGGCAGCTCTGGTGTGGGGGAAGACACAGCATGTACATATGGGTACACACACACGTGTGTGTGCATGTATGCATGTCTTTGCCTGCCTGAGCTCTAGGGCAGCCCACTCAGTGGGCTCATCTCACTGAGCATCGAGCACGAGGTAGGTTGCAGGCAGCGAATGCCGAGTACCTAGGCTTGGGCAGTAGGGCTCTGGATCCACCCACGAGGAATTGGAAATAAAAAGATCTGATCCTTTACCAAAGATAGTTTGGGAACGTCAGATGGCACGGGCAGGTCAGATAGCTGTAAACGTTTCTAAGGAGACCAGCGCTGATGACCTAGATGTTGACCGTGTAACCTCTGTCTAGAGAAGTTAAGAGGACAGCACTAAGTTGGATTGTGTCCTCCATAAGGAGGTATTCCACTCCTAACCCCTGGTACCAGTGTGTCACTTCGTTTGGACACAGGGTGTTAGCAGAAGTAATTCAGTTAAGGTGAGGTCATACTGGATTGGGGTGGGCCCTGACCCAGGGACTGGCACTATTATGAGAAGAGGGAAATCGGGCACAGAATAGGAAGGCTGGGTGCAGACAGAGGCAGAGAGGCGTGTGTCCACAAACCAGGGACACCGAGGGTGGCCAGCAACACCAGAGGCTGGAAGAGGCAGGAAGGAGGGAGCATGGCCCTGTCCACACCTGGACTGTGGACTTGTGGCCTCCAGACTGTAGGAGAATAAATTTCTATTCTTTCAAGTGCCTTCTCCCTGCCCAATTTGGGGTCCTTGCTATGGAAGCCTTGGGAAAACAACTAGTTAGTTAGTGACTGGAACTCAGGTCTCACTGGCTCCCGGGTCCCCCCTTCTCCCTCCGCTATGAGGCCCCTGCGGGCAGTTAGGACAGACAGCTTGGGGGACGGGTGGGCTTTGCCACATCCCTCGGGTCCCTTTTTGAAAGTTCCACATGGGCCTGGCTCTTAGATCATTCTCCTTTTGCCTTGAGCTCTGTGGGTTCAAAGTCAAAACCATAAGCAGTTTAATCATGGTCTGTCCTGGAATTACTCTCCCCAGCCAAGCCAGGATCATGCTGGTCGTCCAGCCCGCTAACCCTTTGTTCTTCCTGAAAGCCTCTTCTTAAATGCGGTTGGAGAAGGATTTAGCGTTGTCCCAGGAGGCATGACGGTTGCCTTCCCTGTTCCCTGGGCACCGGTCACATGAGGCTGGTATTCTTGACAAAGTCCTTGTGGCATCCTTTGCAGAATTATGTTTTCCGACGCGGGCCCTCCCCACCCTCTAATTGCACACATCTGCAGGGCCTCTGTGAACAGGGGCAGCGCGGGGTCGGGCAGAGCGGGGTCGGGCAGCGCGGAGCCCGAATTCTCCACGGCTCTGAGATTAAGGTCCCGAGCACTGGTGCATGCTCACAGACCACCGAGAGCAGGTGGCGCTTTAAATGAAGCTGAGGTGTGCCTGAGGTCAGCGGTCAGAGCTGAGGGGCGCCTGGGTGGCTTAGTTGTTAAGCATCTGCCTTCAGCTCAGGTCATGATCCCAGGGTCCTGGGATCGAGCCCCACATCGGGCTCCCTCCTCGGCGGGAAGCCTGCTTCTCCCTCTCCCACTCCCCCTGCTTGTGTTGCCTCTCTCGCTGTGGCTCTCCCTCTGTCAAATGAATAAATAAAATCTTAAAAAGAAAAAAAAAAAAAGAGGCCAGAGCTGACAGACCCTCCAGAGTCATGGCCAAAAGGAAGGAGGAGAAGCCTGGTGCTCATGAGGCTGGAGTCAGGCTGACTACGTCAGTCCCAAGTTAGGTGACTTTGGGCAGGGTATGCAACCTCTCTTAGCCTTACTTTCTTCATCTGAGAAATGAGGAGAACAATAATGCCTGTTGCACAGAATTAGTGAGAAGATCAATGACATCATGCCTACGAGCAGCACAGTGCAGTGTCTGGCTCGCATCAATCCCTAGTGTGGTTAGTACTTGGCAGCAGGTGCTGCCGGCACACCATCCACCCCCAGCCATGCTGCACGGCTCCCGGGCACCCTGAACGCCTTCCCCCTCGGCCCTCTGTACCCCTTCTCACCTCCCCCTTACCGCTTTCTCCAGCACTTTGGGAACTCTGTCGGCGCACATGAAGGGCGGCCCAGAAATGCCAAGATGTAATCTGTCCAGGAGGAACCGTTGATCGGCAAGGGGTGGGATTTGGTGGTTAACTACCCCAGATTGCCCAACCTTCCACAGGACAACTCTGAAGCGTGTTGCACCCAGCCCGGCTCATCAGAGGATGTATTTTATTGTTTCACCCCCCTCCCCTGACTTACTTCCCCACTAGCTGACTTATGCTTCCTGGGGTCACCTCCCAAACAATCTCAAGTCCTTGTCTCAGGCTCTGCCTTCAGGGGGACCCACACGGAGACAGGTACTATGTGGAAGCAGTGAATCAAATGTTGGGCAGAGAAACGACAATCAGAAGAATTCAGAGAGTAATGGACAACATTTTAAAAACAAACTAATGGCAGCAAAGAAAACACAAATTCATGGACTCGGAGGTTGGCCAATATTTCAGGGGAGTGAGACCCAGAAGAGGTGGTGAGGTTGCTTTGTCATTGCCTTTCTTCCTGCCGAGCTGCTCCCTGTTTCTGGAGAAGGAAGGAACCCCTCTCCAAACACAGGCTGAGTGGAGCTTGCAGACATAAATGTCAGAGAGAATCTCCTACATCCATCCTTGGGAGATGGTCTTGAGGGGTCCTAGGGCTCATTTCTTTACTTGACAAGATCCTATGGAAACTGCCCTTGTGATTTTTTTTTCCCCTGTGCTAATAACTAAACATCCCTCAGTGGGATGATATTTCATGTCTTAGAGCCCATTTTACCCCTAGTCATATATGCTTTATTTGATTTTCTAATTTGTATTAACCAATTATAATTTAACAAAGTTAGTTTTCCCATGTAAAGGAGACCTTTCCCAAATGTGCTTTGGGTGGGAAAATAGCGAAAGACAGCTTTTCTCTTTAAGGCAAATACTGGAACCCCCTTATTCAATCCGACATCCCTGTTTTACAGAAGAGGAGAAGCGAGACCCAGAGAGGCTAAGCGGTTTGCTTTACGTTACGCATCTGGACGACAGGATGAATACTCAAACATATTTCAGAATGAGTTTCAAAGGAAAGGAGACTGAACGACGGCATATAAGAATGAGCATTTATTTCTTGCTCAGGCATCTCTGAGCTCGGCTGAGACTGGACTAGGTTGGGCTGATACAGGGTGGGCTCAGCTCTGCGAGGCTCTGGCCAGGTCACGTTCTACTCATGGTCAAAGACAGGGTTGCAAGAAGGAAAACCCAACTGTGTGAGCACATATCATGCCTTCGCTTGTGTAATGCTTGCTTAATCTCTAAGCTGGAGCAAGCCGCATGGCCAAGCTTAAAGTCAAGCTCCCATGGAGGCTGGGGCTCGGGAAGGAATGAATGTGTGTTGAACAATGATCTGATCTACCACAGGGCATGAATCTCACGAGTTGAGCGGCAGCACGTGAGGCACACACTTTGCTGGCACAGATCGTTGTAGGGTGGCATGCCTTTCCTTCCAAAGCTTAACCATGGCTTCCTAATCTAGTTGGGATTCCTCGTTCACCAGCTTCCTGCAGCCATGACTGCTCCCTCTCCTGAGAAGTCTGTGAGGATCCTGACGTTTAGTTCCTCTGAACTCGATGTGTTTTCTTCCCTCTGGGTTTTAAATTTTATACTTTATTGCTGGTTTTCACCAATTTCATCACGACGAGCCTTTGTGTGGTTTTCTTTGTGTTTATCCTACTTGGGTTTCATTAATCTTCTTGGATGAGTGGGTTTATAGTTTTCATCAAATTTGGAAAAATTTTGGCCATTATTTCTTCAAAAAATTTCTTTCTCTCTCTCTATCCTCTCCCTATGGGACTTCAATTACATGCATATCATTCTGTTTGATGTTGTCCCATGGAACTGTTTTGGTTTATATGGTCTACCTTGCTATGCCCACAAGTTCCCTGATCTCTTCTTCTGTGGCAGGTAGTCTTCTGTAAAGCCCACCCAGTGGAAATCTCATCTTACAAACAGTGTTCTCTGCTCTAAACTTCCTATTCTGTTCTTTTTCATGCCTTCCAATTCTTTCTCCATTATGTTCACGTTTTTCTTTAAATCCTTGAGCATATTTATGAAAGCAGCTTAAAGTCCTTCCATGCTAATTCTAACATTGCTGTCACTCTTAGGCTCTGTTTCTTTTTATTGATTTTTATTCTGGTTAGAGGTCACATTTTACTGCTTTTCACATGTCTAGTAATTTTTGATTGGATGCCAAACATTACAAATGCTTGTTACTGAGTTGTTGGATTTGGTTGTCTTCCTTTAAAGAGGGTTGAAATTTATTTTGGCAAGAGTTAAGTTACTTGAAAGTCAGCTTGATCCTTTTGAGGCTTGTTTTAATCTTTGTTAGGGAAGGTCTAGAGTAGCTTTGCCTCTGGGGTCCCTTTAGCCCTACTGCTAAGGCATGGCCCTTCTGGAATCTCTGCTGAGTATTCTGGTTTACCTATGGCTCCAGAGGGCAGCCCAGAGTTAAGAGAGTTGGATTCTGATTTGGGTCAGCCTGTAGACTTGCTCTGCTTTGTTACCCAAATGACCTAAAATCACTTGGTCTTACTGTTCTCATGTGTCAGGTGTAGAGTTTGGTCTGGATTAGTGGTTTTCATGCTGGTTTATTCAGTACTTGGAGTTGCATGGAGGTATATGAGCAAACGCTATGTAGGGGAAAGGGGAAATAGAAGTTTCAACCAGAACTCCTTACCCAATTTCTATCAAAATGGCTTCATATCTATCTGCTTCACATACTGAAGTTCTCCGTAGGGCTTCACAGGGAGAATCACTGTTAAATGAAAAATATGGGAAACCACTATATAAACATACGTGGGGTTACATGTGACATCAGCAAAATCAGTGTGTTGGTCTATATGACTTTGAGGATGCAGGCAGCCCTTTTGAGCTTTTTAATAACAAAAAAGTGTGAGGGTAAGTTCTTCTATGAGCTAAACTGATCCTTTGAATAAGAGAAATGTTATGTCATTTGAAAAATGTAAAATAATCTCACTGTAAAAACAAACAGCAGGGTAACACTATGCTAACTTCCTTGGATAAATGAGTTTGAACCATTTTTGTATCCACCCCTCACCGCTAGATTTGTAATATCTTTATTGCTGACACTGGTTGATTCTCTCTCAATTCTAGGTCAGGTTGTCTACTCTTAGAGAAGAAATTGCTTTAAGTCATCAGTATTTTAGGAGATCTGGAGCTACTCCATGCACATCTATATGAGTAAGTGTTCAGCCCAACCCAATATCCATGTAGTCATTCAGTTAAAAACTAGTCTCCACAGCTCTCTTTTACACTGAAGTCTTAATTTTTAGAGGGTAAAATATGTTTTGGCATAGACTTCTAGTGAAATTGGGTATGGCTTGGATATTCCCAATGGAATTTGGTTATAGCCACTTTAAGGGTAACATTAGTCTTTGGGGTTGGAGTATTTGCAATGTAGCATATGAGAAATCTCTCCAAACAAAATATGTGTCTCTTGTAAGAAACCAGGAAGCTTTCATGGACATTCATTTGAATTGATAATGCATGAACAGAAACCAAAGCGTGGTTTGGAGAGAGGGCTATGCCAAACAAACCAGGTTTCGTGTTTGGTAAGTGAGGCAGTGGGGGTAAGGGTTAAGAATGTGTAAGGCCACCTAGGTTTGGGTCTGTCTCCACTCCTTTCTACTTAAGTGACCTCAGGTTCTCTGTGCCCATCCATACCCCTCCCTCTCAGGGTTCCAACTGCCTGCACTGTGTTTCTTTGCCCGAAGGCTTTGTCCAGTTCTCAGAGCCAGTTCGGTCCGTGTGTACAAAAGGCCATGTGGGGTATCCCTCAGCCAATGATGATGGGAGCTGGTGATTTGATGGGCAATCCCCAAGTCCCAGTCCCCTCAGAACGGGAAGCTCTGGGATGCATGTTCTACACTGCTCTATGGAACTCCCCAGAGGGATTACTCTGCAGGGCCCCCAGGGAGTAACTTGTTTGACAAGGAGCCTGGTGGCCTCTTTCCCTTCCCTGCCTCACATCATCACTCCCCTATTGGTGTTTTCGGGATTGCCTCCCGGATCATGTACTTGTGCGTGAATCCTTGACTCAGGCTCTGCTTGAGGGACACCCAGCCTGACCCAGGATAAAGTGACTCCACAGGAGTAAGTTGCTGGCATGGAGTCTACGCTCCAAACACGTGACCAATTTCTTCCTTCTGTCTCTGAGTAGGTCCAGGAGTCCGGGGTGTGCCTTGCTTGCGGGTGCCAAGAAAAGTCACCCCAGATGCAGGGCAAGAAAAGATGTGAAGACACAGTGGGGAAGCGCCTTGGTTTTACGCATCTGGGTCCCTACCAGCCAGCTCCCTTTGGGTCCCCTGAAGGAGGTCATGTGTGCACAGCTTAGACCACAGAGCTGTGAGCTCTGAGGCAGAAAGGCCTGGCAGCGGGCGGGGAGGCGGCAGGAGAGCTCAAAGCTGAATTCCAGCGTTCTGGCTCAGGTGGAAGGTGTGGGAGGGGCCTGTGCAAATGAACCCTCCAAGACTCTGTCTCCTTCATCTGTTGCCCGAAACGGTGTTATTTCCTCCCTTGAAAATGTCTTCAAGCAATGCAGCTAAAACGTGAGTGTTACTTACTATATTACATTCCTTCCCCACTATCACGCCGGCTCAAGCTACTGAGACTCCGTATCAGTTAATGCTGCCTTGTACCGGCCTCCCCCTCCTCTTGAGTCCACTCCCACGGGCCAGAGCCCGGAGATGCTGCCAAAGCTCGGCTGGGCCGGCCTGGAGGGAGCCGTGTTATATACACTGGTACACAAGCACTTAAAAATAAACCCGCCGCCGGCCAGGGAGCGCCTTCTTGGCTGACAGGAGAAGTGCTTAGGTTGAGTGGGCCCCTGGCTGCCCGGCCCGCCGCGCTCGGGCCTTCCCTGTCACGCCGGGAGGTTCAGCTGGAGACCCAAGGGACTCTGGGGAAGTGGAGAATCTTCTTAGAGGAGGCCCAGGTCCTGCTCGGGGCCAGTGGATTAGAGGAATACGTAGAATTTCCAAATTTAGCATTCAGGAATTGCTTCTTATAAACAAGGGCTGCTTTCGCCAGGAGATGCGAAGTAGATAATGCCAAAAAAGTCCCCCTTTGCGACTGAATTCTGTGATTCTGCAGCCAACCTCCAAGTTGACTGTTGGTGCAAATGAAGGGCCGCTTCCTGCCTGTCCCTCTGCATGGGTGGTCGAGCTTAAAATGAAATATCCAGGCTGACAAATGCTTTTACAAAGGCCAGATTATAAACTGTAAACCTACTGTCAGCTGGGCAGAAGAGAAATCTAAATGCCTCTCTACCATTTAAAGGTTTGGTTTGGCCAGGACAGTAAGGCTCTGTCGGAGTGAGGGCGCAGAGCAGCCTGCCTTTGTAAGCAGCGCTGGGGCTGCAGGGAGCCCGGGGGACAGCATCTATCAGCCAGGGCACAAACCGCCTTCCCGATATGTTGGGACATCTGGGTATTGTTACAGGGACAAAGTTTCTGGGACAAAGGAAGGCCAAATGAAATGTCTAAAGGGGACAAAATTTGGGAGGTGTCCATATTTTGGGAGCATCCAGTTTCCTAGAGACTCTCCAAGGGTGAATTACTTCAGGGGAGAAGCTAGACCCAATGTATAGACCAGAAAGTTCGGGCGATGGGGGTTGGTCTGGGAGGGGACCTAACTTCCTGTTGCCCTTTGCTGAGTGTGTTTGTGGGAATCCAAAGCCTTGGCTTCTTACTGAGAAGCCAGCCTTCCCTCCCAGATGCGAAGAAGGAGGGTGGGTGAGCGGCGTGGGCTGATAGATTGTACAATAACATGAGTTCACCATTCCCAGCTCTCCACTTGACGCAGAAGGCCGTGGTGTCCGGGAAACGCTGGGGAGAGGGGGTTTGTGGGGGGTTGGTGGGGACTCTCCAGGCCAAGCCCCTCCCACCTGCCAGTCTATCACAGCTGGCTTAACAGCGCAAACGTCTTTGTGAGCCATGTAAAGCCAGGATGCTTGGGAACGGGTGGCTTTCTATCTCAGACCGAAGCCTTCTATCTGCTCGGACACGGGAGGGTCAGGGCATCTGGGATCCTGTGAGCTAGAAAGGCCCAGGGCAGGCTGCATGTGGCACACTGAAGGGTCAGACCGCCCTTCTCTAGACTCCAGAGCAGGAGTCTTCTTTCAGTTTTTTTTTATTCAACAAATATTTGCTAAGCATCTGCTACCTGCCAAGCACGATCCTAAAAGCTTGAGAAACACGAATGTACAGAACAGGCAGGGGTCCCTGTTTTCACGGGGCCAACCTTCCAGTGAGCGGGAAACATAATTAATAGGGAAGTAGCACTGCTTCCTTATTCCTAAGGGAAATGCTGGTGCAAAGGCCCTGGGGCAGAAGAGGTGGCAGAGCAGTGAGAAGTCCCATGTGGCTGGAATGGAGAGAATGAGGGGAAAGTCGGGGGATGAGGTTGAAGGGATTCAGGTTGGGGAGGGTCAGGGGATGACAGAAGTCACTATTTCATGTGTGGCTCCTTACATTTCTATTTACATTAATTACAATAAAATCAACTCCTCGGCCACAGGAGACGCATTTCAAGTTGCTAAACGGGCACCCGTGGCTGGTGGCTACCATCGTGAATGGCACAGATCTAGAACATTCCATCTACTGGCTAGGGCTACTCTAGGGCCTCGTAAGGACCCAGGGAGATCATCAAAAGAACTGCAGCTTCTACTCTGACAGGCTTGGGAAACTGTTGGAGGGTTTGACCAGAGGACTGACATTTTCAAAGCGTCCCTCTGGCTGCCGGGTGAGAAACAGTTCTAGAGAGAAGAGGGAGAGACTGATGGACGTGGTCCAGAGAGAGCCAATGTCCTGCATAGGGCCACTCTGCATGTGAGTGGCCGAGCTGGGGCTAGGTCGGGCCTCCTGCCTCTCAGTCTGGGACTCTTCCCATTAGAAAGGGCCTTGCTTCTTTACACATTAAATTATATATGTACATATACATGTACGTGTATGTGCATACATGCATGCAGTGTATATAGACATGCGCCTGTACATATGTGCGCATATGTGCACACACAATACGCACATGGGTGTGTATATGTAGACACAGATATGTACATGTGTGTGTACCATATACACACATGAATTTATATATCCATATGTACATAGATGTATGTGCATATCTGTTTATGTAATTTTTCCAATCGTTTTTTTAAACAGCCTTATTGAAGTAGCATTTGCATACCATAAAGTGCACCCAGTTTGAGTGTAACATTCATTGGCCTTTAGTAAATTGGTTGGGTCGCTCGGCCGTCAACACAGTTCAGCCCCGTGTGTCTTTGGAGAAGGAAATCAGAGCTAAGGGGTCTGTGCCCCCAGCCTGGCTCAGGTCGGTCCGAGCAGTGGCCCCAGCTGCAAACTGTCCTCCCCTCGGGGTCATGGAGGTGCACACGCTTGTCACTGAGAATCACTCATGCATAAGACAGGCAAATCCTCGGGCAGAGTCCTTCTACAGGAGATGTGTCACATCTGTCCCTGTCCTACCCCCACGAACACCCCTCTTCCTTCCTTGACAGGAGGTTTCTCTCCATCTTTTCCCAGAATCTCGAAGCATCTTGCTTTAGTCCTGGGTTTTCCAGCCTTCTGGCCAAAAGTATACACAGAGAAAAATATACAGAGAGGTTAGGCTCCTTTTCCCACTGAGCTAATATTTAGGGGAAAGAAGATTAAACAGATAGTCCAGGGTTGGCTTGTATTACCACATTATCCTTTAAGAAGTACAGAATTTTAGGGAAAAAAATCCAACAAAGAGGGAAAAAGTTCAAAGCTCTTTAAGAGAAGTGATCATTGTTTATGTACAAGTCACAGACTAGAATTAATTGAACACCTACTATGTGCAGGGCATTGGGGTTACAAAGATGAGCCCGGTCAGGTCTGTGCCTTCTAGGTGTGACCGAGTGTGCCGGGTCTGCTCTACAGAGGCAAGCCAGGCATGGTTCTTGCCTTTAAGATGCCCATGACCCAGCTGAGGACATGATGTTTTGGTAGAATTTTCATTAATGTTCGTGAGTCTTGAGCTCCAGGCTGTTACGTGGAGAACAGACAGCATAGGAGTTGGAAGGAGACAGGGAAGGTGGGCTGAGACCCCGTGGCTCCTCCTGTATCAGGCTCTTCGGCTGAAGTCTGTGGTTTGGCCCCTGACCCGCCTGCTGCAATTCTATTATGTGGAGCCGATCTCCCCCATCCTCAGCGGCCTGAAACAGTGAGTTTACCTGGCTCATGGCCGCTGTGGGTCAGGAGTTTGGACAGAGCAGACATGACTTGTCTGTGCTCTGCTGTGGCTGGGGCTTCAGCTGGGAAGACTCTGGGGCTGGGGAGGGGTATGGGAGGTTGAATCATCTGAAGGCTCCTGCCTGGGCTGGGACGACCCCGAGTCTCAAAACCTCCTCACAGGGCTTGGGCTTCCTCACAGCATGGTAGTCTAGTGCCCCACGCATGAGCATTCCAGAGAAGGTGGGAGCGGCACTGTCTGACTAGCCCCTGCCGCATTCCCATGGCTGTCAGTGAGTCACAAGCCTGCCCAGACTCAGAGGGAGGGCGCGTGGACCCCTGTCTCCCCACTGTAGACGTGCACGAGGGATGGATGGATACTGCTGTGGTCATCTCTGGAAAATGCGATGTGGATGACAAATCGGGAAACGGGGGTACAGAGAAGGGAAGTAAATTGCCCAAGGCATGCAGATGACTCAGTTATTTGAGTCTCAGTTTCTGTCCTCCCTCCCTTTTCCCAGATCACCATGGGCAAGGACAGTCAGGAAAGGCTTCTCGAAGGAGGTGGCACGCATCTCCCCAGGTATCACCCTTGCCTGACCACCCTGCCTTCTCTTGGCTGCAGCTGTTTCTCTGACCCCCGTGTTCTGTGTTCCTCATCCTGTTTCCCTCCCAAAGGCTGATGGCTGCAGCATAGGGCGGGCACGTTCAATGGAGAGCAAGACCCCAAATGTCTGATCATTAATATCGCCTCCCCCTCCCCATGGAATTCCTTTCCCATCTGGTCCCTCAACTTGCCTGGACTCGAAGCCACAGCCAAAGGTGAAATGTGAGCAGCCACGTCTGGAAAGCTTATACTGAGGGGAGAATTGGTGGGGAGGTCCTGGCTGGTGACCCAGACAAGCAGACTGAGAATCTAGGGAAGCGAGAGGTGTTGGACAAATACATTATGATTGCTATTTTCACGGCCGCTGTGCAAATTCTGAGATTTAAAGAAGCGGAATGGTTCACTCAGGGGAGTATTATATGGCAGGCAAAAAGGAACAAGGCATGGACACACACAACAGCATGGACCTTGAAAGCATCTTGCTAAGTGGAAGAAGCCAGACACAAAGGACCACCGAGTGTGATTCCCTCCACATGAAATGTCCACAAGAGGCAGATGCCCAGATGTAGGAAGCAGACTCGCGGTTGCCCAGGGCTGTAGGGAAACAGGTACACGAGCACTGCGAGCACACGAGACTTCCTTCTGGGGTAAAGAAAACATTCCACTACTGAGTGTGGTGATGGCTGCATGTATCACTGAGGAGACTGAAAATCACTGAGCTGCACACTTCAATAGTGTGAACTGTGTGTGCTGAGGTGGTATCTCGACACAGCTGGGGAAAGTATATTTTCCTGCTTTTCATACTGCTCTCTGTTCACTCCAGAAAAATGAAAAACTACAGGTCATCAAAAAGAAGAAAACAGAAAACACCATCTACAGTCTAAAAATAAGCCACATGGGCACTTTGGCTCATGTTATCCCAAACACGCCAGCTTTAGGATTTTATTTCTGTCGCTTTGTTTTCTTGTTTGTTTTTGTTGTTGATGCTGCTGGTTTATAATGTGTGGAATCACTGTGTAGAGAGTGTTTTGTGTCCTAAAAAGTCTTTGGAATAGGGTGCCTGGGTGGCTCAGTCGTTAAGCGTCTGCCTTTGGCTCAGATCATGATCCCAGGATCCTGGGATCGAGCCCCGCATCAGGCTCCCTGCTCTGCGGGAAGCCTGCTTCTCCCTCTCCCACTCCCCCGCTTGTGTTCCTGCTCTCGCTGTGTCTCTCTCTGTCAAATGAATAAATAAAATCTTAAAAAAAAAAGTCTTTGGAATATCTGTTTTCTGGACAGAGCAGCTCTAATGAGGCTGTGGAAACCCCATGAACACTGCAGTTACAAGCCGTGTAGCAGTGAAACCATGGCGGGGACAGAAGCCTGCCCAGGGATCTGGGAAGTTTCCATCAGGTGGCTGCCGCATTCAGGTTTCATAAACAGTAGAGTCGCTGCGATGGTTTCCAGAGCTGAGCATCTGTCCTGGCAGTGGGGTCCCTGGCCGGGCCGCGGATGAGCTCTGCTAGGGAACCTGCAGGGTGATGGTTCAGGTCAGCCCAGCAGGGAGGGGGCCACCAAAACAGAAGGTTTTGCCCTTGAGAATTTTTAAACCCCACTACCAACCTATTCATTTATCTCCCTGGCTTTTTAAGTTAAACGAGGTGATTTGTGCGCAAGTTTACAAAGATCAGCATGTTCAAAGAGCAGCAGATAGAGGAAATTCTTCCTCCTCTCCCAGACTCTGTATCTCCACCTGGAGCCCACCAGCATTGCCACTGCCTTGTGTGAAGTTACAATGGGTCACGCACATGCAAGCACACATCCTATATGCTTGCCTCTCCCCTGACACCCCACCACACACACAGAAATACACTATTTGTCTCCTCTCTACCTGGCTTTTTAATTTATATATATAAAATATACATTACATATATATGTAATACATACATGTATGTATATATGTATATGTAATATATGCCTGTGGTATATACTAAATATGTATATTAAATATATTGTAATATATAAATATAACATATAAATATATTAAAATATAGAATATACGTTAAACATATTAATATGTAATAGTATGTAAATAATACATATCACACATTTGTGTATTAAATATATAATATATGTTACCTATATGTATATTAAATATATGTAGTAATATACAAATATGTACTAAATAAATATATATTAAAATTAAAAATGTATACATATATCTTGAAGATTGTTCTATGTCGGTCCATACAGATATGCTTTAGTCTTTTTGATGGATGCATAGTATTTTACTATATGGATGTGGCATAATTTATTGAACCAGCCCCCTACGGATGGACACATGGGGTAATTTTTAGTCTTATTATAACAAATCATGCTGCAATGAACATTTTTAACATACATCTTTGACTCTTATGTGACTATAGCTGCAGAAGAAATTCTTAGAAATTTAATTGCTAGATCAAATAATCTGTACATTTACAATTTTGACAGGAATCTCCAAATTGTAGTTTGTTGCAAACTATAATACTCCAACAGTGTATAAGATCACTTACTCCAACCTAACTTCAGGCGTTTTTTGGTGACTCCCCAAAGCACATAGCATGCCGAGGTCTTCTCCGTATCCCGGAACCAGAGAGAAGTGAGTTGAAGACTGTAGTGTGCGCTGACTGCCGTCAGTCCTTGTGCACGCTGCAGCTGCCCTGTGCGCACTCTCCATGAGGCCCCTGCTGGGCAGGCAGCTCTGCTGCGGATGATGCTAACTGCCCCCCACTATCTGTCTCCCTCTCTTCCTTTATTAATAAAGCCCTAGTGTGTTTCTTTGATTGAACACAATGTTTCCTTGGCTTCAGGAAAGCCCCTGGGTTTTAATCGGGCCCCTGGCCACCCGTCGACAGCCTCCCTTGAAGCCAGCTAGATGCGGCCATGTGACCACGTTCGCACCTTCAGGACATGAGTGGAAATAACCATGCAGTGTCTTCATTTCTTCTAAGGAAATTGCCTTCCTGACACTTCCTCTCTTTTTCCAACAACCAGGAGACAGAGACCATACTCGGGTGTCCCAACAAGATAGATGGAACCTGGGTCCCCAGAGGACACGGGAGGCCAGAGGAAGAAGCCTCCCCATTTCTGCACAGAGGACAGCACAGTGCAGATCACAAGGCTGCTCCTCTCAGGGCTGCTCAGCTTTGGGAGTGTCAGGAGACGGGCCTGGAGATGGGCCTAGTGACGGGCCGGAGTGGGACAGAGAGGCCTGGTTGGCAATTCCATATTAGGCATGTCCCGCAGACCCTCAGAAAGAACCCATGGCCCTCGGGGTCCTTGGGAATGCAGGTGGCTCCACAGGTCAGTGAGCCCGAGTATTCACCCTCAAGAGCTTGCCAGTGGTCCTGGGGGCGGTGGTCAGGGATTACCCAATTTACAGGTCGTGCCATTTCTTGGTGATCGCCAAGCAGGTTGGAATTCGGAGGCCAAACACCCTGGTTCCAGCAGCTCCAGGAACCAAATCGCCAACCAACAGCTGGAGCAAACACTCATAAAAAGTCCCCCAACTTCTGCCCTCCATCTGCTTCCTGGAAAATGTTCACAGCCCTCCACCCACACCAACAGCACAGATCTGATCTTTCCCATCAAGCTCCTCTGTGGCAGAGCCTTGGAGTTCCTGAGACTTACTAAATCATTTGGTTGTTGGCTTTGAGAGTTTCTGGAACAAAAGGAAGCCGGAGGGCACTTAAAGCCACTGAGTTTTTTCTCTTGCTCTTGGTTCCTGGTGGACTCCTCCAGATGGGAGAACTCAGTCAAGCAAATGGGCAGGATATGAGTCCAGGAAAGCCACAGTTTGAAGGGCTTAAAACACGGACAGAGAAGCACGTTCTGATGGTTCGTTCCTTACTTACTTAGTGGACATTTGCTTAGAGCTTTTCCCCGAGGAGCTCAGTGCAAGTGGCTGATGGTCCAGAATGAAGATGGCCTCACTCTCAGGAAGGTGACCGTCACCTGACACAGACACGGGATAATCGCAAACGGCAACTGTGATAGGAAGGGTGTGCGAAGGGTTGAATAGTCTCCCCCACCTCCACTCATGTCCATCCAGAACCTCCAAATGTGACTCCTTTGGAAACAGTGTCTTTGCAAATGTGTATCAGGTGAGGATGGGGATGAGATCACGCTGGATGGGAGGGGGCCCTAATTCCATGAAAGCATCTTTGCAAGGGACCGACAAGGACACACAGACAGACATGGGGGACAAGGCCATGGGATGGGGTGGCAGAGATAGGAATGATACACGTGCAAGCCAAGGACGGTCACAAATACCAGAAGCTAAGAGAAAGGCTCAGAACCAGTGCTCCCCTTGAGCCTTCAGGGAGAGCACGGCCCTGCTGACACTTTGATTTCAGACTTCTGGCCTCTCCAACCATGAGGGAATAAACTTACTTTGTTTTAAGCCACCCAATGTGTGGTAATTTGTTAAGGTGGCCATAGGAAATGAATATGGGTGCATGAAGACCAGTGGGCACAGAGGGGGAGGCGTGTCTTCTCCTTCCTGCAGGATCAGGGCATGCTTCAAGGAGGAGGTGACAGTCAAAGTAAGCCCTGACGATGACAAAGAATTTGCTGTGCAGACAGGGAGGAGAGATGGATTCCAGGAAGAAGAACAGCCCACGAAAGCACACAGAGACACCGATGAGCACAGCTTATCTGGAAGACTGATGGAAAGTAGGTGCTGAACATGGCCAAGAGGAGGTGAAGTCATGAAGAGCCTTTGTGGCTTGCTAAAGAAAGTGGTCCTTCTCCTGGAGGCAATGGGAACCCCTGATGCTGGTAGAATGGGGAAGACGCGTTATTTATCATTTTTAACTGAACGTTTACATGCATATAATGAAGTGACCGGTTCTGAAGGGTACAGCTCAATGAATTCTGAAATATGCATACACCCAGGCCAAGGCTCCGTGGGGCCCCTCTTCAGCCAATACTCAACTCCCCAGGGGCGACCACTACTCTGACTTTCATCAAAATCCTAGATTCATTTTGGCTGTTCTTGAACTATATACACTGAATCATATAGTATCTCTTGTGTGCTTGGCTTCTTTCACTCAACATTCAGCCACGTTATTACAAGTATTAGGACCTTATTCTTCCTCTTCCCAGAATAGTATTCTAGTATATGGCATGTGATGGTATATCTATGCATTCACCCGTTGGTGGAGGTTTCTAGTTTGGGCTCTCATGAACAAAGATGCCATGAACATTCTTGTATATATCTTTTGGTGAACATCTGCTTTCACTTCTCTCGGTATGTACATAGGAGTGGAAGCGTTGGGCCCTAGGATAGTCATGTAGTCAGCTTTGGTAGGTATCTGGGGGACATTTTAAAGTAGCATCATTAGGGCTGGGAATCCCCGATAAGCCCATACGGATGGCGTCTGTTCTGATTGCTTGCTACCCTATCCCGATGGGAGCAGTTCCTGGTGTAGTGGGGCTATACTGGATCATGGTTGAAGATGGGCTCAAGAAAGGAGGGAAGAAGGAGATTAAGAGAGCATTGCTGAATGACGGAGACCTTGGAGATGCAGTGAATCAGGCAGGGGTTTGGGTAGTTGTTCTTGGTGACTACGTGGCTACAGGGATTGAGGGAGAGAGTCGAGGTGGGCTCCAAGCATTGTCTCACTGGCAGGTCAGGCGGTGATAAAATCTCAGGAGACAGAGAAAAAGCACAGAAAGAAGAATAGGTTTGGGAGAAAGAATAGGTTTGGGGGGAAGAAAAAGAGTCAGTTGAACATCCCTTCATCCCCAGGTGAAGCTGCGGGGGACAGGGTGGCTGATAGTTTACAATCCCCCTTCCCGAAGAAAAGCCCTTGGTACCCAGGTCTGGGCCCCAGCAGGCCCACTGGACCTGCAAGCCCCGTCACTGGCCATCCAGAGGAGGTCAGCTGACTCTGGCTGAGCCAATAAAAATCTTTTTCCTGGGAATTCGAAACTTGGAACTGAGAGAAGCAGAATCTGAAAGTATTGAGCAGAGCCACATTGATGGAACATTCCAGAGAGGGAATCCATGAGCTCCTATGGCGCAGGGCCTCAGATGCCCTCATTCTTCCTTTCCTGATGTTTGGTTGTTGCAACAAGTGGACCCCTTCAAATCAATGCCCCTTGATGCCTGTATTAGAGCCAATCAAGTGCCGTAACTCATGACCCCAACATCTCAGGGCCTTCACCCGATATGGTCTGTTTCTTCCTCACCACATCTGCAGGATGCTTTCCTCCATGCCAGTGTTCAGGGACCAGGCTGAATGCATCTGCGGCCGTGTGCCCTTCTGGGTCCCTGCACAGAAGGGCAGCACCTGGAGGTGTTGGTAAGCCAAATGTGGAAGGGGAACGCATCACTTCTACTCAAATGCCATCAACCACATCTAACTGCAAGGGATTCTAGAAAATGTGGCTCAGCCTTGTGCCCAGGGGGGAGGGGAGAACTGCTGTCTACACTCCATCACTCTCGCCTCCACTGTCCGGACTGCATCTGATACTTACGCCTAAAACAGTCTCAGCAAGCACAGAACTCAGCTACCCAAGGCCTGGGCTCTGAACTAAGTGGCATTCACTGTTTCTATTCATTTTAAGGCCATCTGCTGTTATATGTATCCAAGCCCTAGGTGTCAGGCCTGTTAACCAGATTCCTGGAAATTCCTCAAACAATAAAATAAAGTGGGTTTGGGTAGGATCCCACTCTCCCCGCCTCAGGCGACTCCTGCTCTCTCCTTGTCCTCACCCCTTTGTCTTCTTGATGGTGAGGGGCCCTTCAACTAAGCACAGTCCTCTGTTCCTCTGTCATTTTCTCTGTCATTCCCGTACCTTCCATGTCACTGGGTTTCTGCTAGAGGAATGAACAGGAGGGGACGTGGCGTGTGCTGTTTTGCGGCTGTGCTCAAAACAAATGTGTCCTCAGGGCTGGAGTCAGAAACTTGCCTTCTCGAATCAATATTCAGCAAGGCGGCTGCCTGCCTAATATGCCCACCGGAGTCCAGGCTGGTCAAGGCGGGAGGGCTGCTCTATCATGAAGCTTTATAAAGGTTGCCTGGTAAGTTATAAAAGCCGAAAGGAGAAACTGAGGAGTTTCCTCCTCAGCCTTGGGGCAATTACTTCGCTTCCCAGGGAAAGGTCCAGGTAATACCCAGCTGCAACCTCACAGTCAGAGGGAGAGAGCCAGCCCACAAGGCTGGGAGCAGTCGTAGAGGAGATGGGCAGCTGGGGAACAGACTCTAGTGTTCTCAGATGCTTGGACATCAGTCAGACCCTCCTCCTGTTTTAGAGCTGAGCCAACTGACTTGTAAAGCAAAAGCAGCTTGCCCAAGTGCATAACAGAACATAAACGTGTATCCTATTTCCTATAAAATTACCATAATCACAATTAAACATGGCCACTATCAATGCCACCCAGTGGGCCTTGGTGGTATTAGTGTCTACTTACTCCTGGTGAGGGAACTGGGGGAAACCTCAGCCAGGATGACTGTGTTCTTGCCTGCAGGCCTCTTCTTCCACTGGTTCTGCAGACAGTTTTCTGGGGGGTCCCACACTTCCTGTTGTCACACTTGGGCTAAATTCCTATCCACTGAGGCCTTAGTTTCTTCACCTGTCAAATGGTAATTTCTTCTCAGAATGTCTGTGAAAAGTAAATGGTGATGGTGCTGGTGGTGATGGTGCTGCTGCTGCTGCTGATGGTGATGATGGTGGTGATGGTGATGGTGCTGGTCATGACAATGATGGTGATAGTGATGATGGTGGTGATGGTGATGATGGTGGTGATGGTGATGGTGGTGATGGTGCTGATGATGATGGTGATGATGGTGGTGATGGTGATGATGGTGATGATGGTGATGGTGATGGTGATGGTGGTGATGGTGCTGATGATGACGGTGATGATGGTGGTGATGGTGATGATGGTGATGGTGATGATGGTGATGGTGGTGGTCATGATGATGACTGTGATAGTGATGATGGTGGTGGTGGTGATGATGGTGATAGTGAGATGGTGAAAGTGAGATGGTGATGATGGTGATGGTGATGATGGTGATGGTGGGGGTGCCAGTGATAATGATGTGGTGGTGATGATGGTGATGATTATGGTGATGGTGATGATGGCGATGATGATGGTGATAGTGATGATGGTGATGGTAATGATGGTGATGTTGGTGATGGTGATGGTAATGATGGTGATGTTGGTGATGGTGATGGAGATGACATAGTTTTGGTTTTCTTTCCTGAATTCGTCATTAGAAATAGGCCAAATGAGGCTTTCTTTGTTTCTATCCAAAGGATTCTGTCTTTACTAACCTGAGCCATATTGGAGTCTGTGGCAATGAGAAAAATCAAGAATACTGATCTTCTGTTTAAAATGTTCCTATTTTTTTATTATTGAATTGTTTGCATTACTTTTAACTTTTTGAAATCTGGCATTAAAATATTTCTTATTTGAGTACTGAGTTCTTTGGTGGCTCCTTAAATGGTGCAGGTGGGGCAAGTGCCTCAATAGCCCCTCCCTGAATCTGGCCCTGGGCTCTGACAGCGATGCTGACATTTCTTGTTGTCCATGTTGTCATGGCTCCATGTTGCCGTTCCTCTGCATGCTGCATGACCCTCTTCTGGGGACTCTGGTCCTGTTCCCGCAGGGCTGTATTTGGCACCTTTGTGTTTCTGACCTTGCACAGCAAAGGGAAGTTTATTTTCAATACTTCAGGGCTAGAACAGAGAGTTCCTGATTGGGGTCCGACTTCTGACACAAGCTCCTCATTGAGTATGGAAAATGGACTCCCTATATTTCCTGTGCAACACAAACGAATTTCCCTCCACGCCTCAGCTGCATGGTTCCAGGGGCATTTCTGATGACCCTATTCCTTGTCAACTGTCATGTGGACTAAAGCATGGCTGAGTCCTTCCCCTTGGTCTCTGAGAGGAATGGGCCCTGGGCGGCCCCAAGGCCGGCAAGAGCACCCAGGGAAGTCAACAGCTGGCTGAGTTTCCCTGCTGTGGCCAAGTTGGCTCCTGGTTCTATAACCAGACACGATATAGGGTGGAAACTAGGTTTCATCGAGCAGATAGATTTGTGAGGATATTTATGATCCAGATAATGCTCCAGATGTTGACTGTTCTCCCATGATTTCAGAACTTTAGATCTTGAAACAATCTTGGAAATTGTCTCGTCTCCAGCAGTTTTTAAACTGTGCTCAGCAGAACACTCAGGTTCCAGGACCTGGAAGGGCCTTCAGGGCTGCAAGGGCTCCCAGGGGCTGGTTTCAGGGTTGGAAGGTAGAGGGAGGAGAGGCTGAGTGGGCAGAACTTTGGGCCCCTCTTTGGCTTCACACAGAACAACGGTGTGTGATTTGTTCTACACTCAGGGCCTCTAGTGTGTTTGTTTAAAGAAATGAATCTCTGATTAAAAATAGTTTTAAAACCATGAACCCAGTTCAGAGGCTCTCAATCCTGGCAGCACACTGGGAATCATTTAAGGAATTTAAAAAAATTCCAAGGCCCATGCGCTATACCCAGAAATTCAGATTTAATGGGCCCATGGTGGTGTGTGGGCATCAGCATTGAAAAAAATCTTCCCAGATGACTCTAATGTACCACCAAGGTTGACGACCACTAATCTGGGCCAGCATTCTTCTTCGTACACGTGGAAAATTGGGGCCTGGGGAGGTCAAGTGGCTTGTGTAAAGCCACGTATTAGTTCATCCGCAGGCTGGATTAGAACCCTGATCTTCCAGCGATTAGTCACTGCTTCTTGGACTCTACAACACACACACACACACTGGAAAAGATAATCCAGTTATCCTATATGCATGGGGCTTTCAATGGTTTCATTTTCACATTTGGACAAGTATTTTTAGTCCAACATTTGAGTATCTGGGGGGAGAAAAATCTCAAGCAGGAAAGGACATTGATATTTATACTTCTGCTGGGAAACAGAGGCATCGAGGTCACCAATGAGTGGCCCCCAGACCACACAGATCCACACAGCAATGAGGCGGCCCAGAGCGCCGGCTCCCAGGCTTGCACTCTAGCTCAACCACTTCATGCACTGAGTTCTGCATTCCCTTGGGAACGCCAGCCCAGTTGCCAACTGGTTGATGAAGACAAATTGTTAATACTGGGCAAGCGTTTTGTGTTTTCAAGGTCAAGCTTAGTATTTTCCCCCCAAGAGGAGCAAAAGGAGAGAAATAGGCATATGGAATTGGCCTCTCTGAGTACAAAGCGCACATAACTAACCGTTTAGGCGGCATGCCAGCGGGGGTAGTGGGAGGGTGGTAAGTGGCCCACCAAAGGCACAGCTGAGGGGGCCTTGGGATGGCTCTGTGCCTGCTCACAGGGGGGGTGGCTGGTCCAGGTAAACCCTGCCTGAGGCCCCACAGCCAAGGGGAAGGTGTCTGCCAAGCAGGAGCGGAGACCACAGGATGTGGGAGTTCAGTGAAGACAGTGCGCTGATGTCTGGAGTTACAAATGCGGGGGGGGTCCTATAGAGAAATGGGAGGACAGAACGGGGGACATGTGCCCTGTGTGGTTTTGGGGGCTAGGTCTTAAGACATCTATCTGAAGCTGCTGCTTTCATGCTCAGAATGTTCTCTCTGGGAAGCCTGCTGCCATGCAGTGAGAAGTCCAGGTCACCTTCTGGGGGAAATCCAGGTCCTGGAGGGTTTTATTCTTCCATCTCCTGCACAGCCCCACGACCCTGTTCTCTGCACCCAGCCCATCCACCTCACAGCATCCGTGGAAGGCACACGCCTCGTCCCCCAGACCACTCCACGGGCGGCCCCTCCACACTGCCCTCCGTCCCTCCCACCACCACGTTCACTGGCACATTCCTTCCACGTTTTTAAGTTCAAATTCTCTGGACCCTGAGTGAATCAAATGACCTTTGTGAACATTTTTGAGGTTAGAGATTTCTGGCCAGCTTTTGAATTATTTTTCCTATGGGTTAAGTGCTAAGCCCCGAGAAAGTCAGCTGTGACCAGGGTAAGAAGCCGGTGGGTGGGGGGCTGCGGGATCCCCGGGATGGCGTATCTTCCTAGAAAGCAGAAAGTTCACAGATGCACGTACATCTATACAGATGCCTCTACCTGTATCCAGACCTACACCTGTGTATGTCTTCCTTCTTCCCTCCCTTCCTTGGACCTCATGTGGACAGGGCTGCATTATGGGACCATGCAAGACCCTGTCTTACTTGTTTGCTTATTTCCTTTTGTCTTCCAACCCCTTCCCATTTTCTGCTGACCATCATTCTGATGGATTCGGTGCAAACATGTTTCTTGCCGTGTGGAATCGAAAAGCTGGACTTCCTGGTTTTGAGTCCCAGATCTGATACTGATTAGCTATGTGGCTGGGAGCATCAGTGTATAAAAAATGGTCCCTGCCTTTGAGGATTGCCATGGTAGCTGAGATGAAGGATGTGTGCGCGGCACATAGAAGTATGTAGGGATTAGCGGACTTAGAACACTATCCTATACATGCACTACAGAGGGTTGGTGATCCAGTGCGTTCTTGCAAAAGATACACCTCATTCATCAAACATGGATACTTAGAGGATGTGAGTAGTATCCAGTTACGTGTCTCATTCTATCACTTGTTTCATGCAGCATGTTTCATTCGTGTATATGAATTATTATTAATTTTTCTTGGCATTAACTGTTCTTCACAAAGATGCTTCTTAAGGGCTGCACACTTTTTATTTTGCCGGTTTATCAATTCTATATTATTGAACATCTAGGTTGCTTCCAAGTGCTTTGCTATAAAAACAACACTTCATTTTGCATCCATTTACATACGCTTATGTGTGATCTCCAAGTTTTCCTTAGACGGCATTATTGGAGGTGGACCAACGGGCACACACATGGTGGAGGACCTGGCTGCATGCTGCCAACTGTCCCTCCAGGCTGGCTGCACTGATTCATATTCCTTTAAGCCATATAGAAGATGTTTGTTTCCTCTTTGCCCTTCACTGTGCCCAACAAGGTGCATTTTCATGGTGAAATATAAAATCCTAAGATCTTGACTTGCTGACTTGCAGTCCCATTGAAGGCAGGGTGAGCCTTACCCAGAAAGGCAAACATTAGCATCAGAGAAGAGGACAATGCCCAGAGAAAGACAGCTTCTCTCACAGCAGGAAGCAGGAGAACAACACAGAAGGGACAGAGAGACCTTAGGTCTCTGATGTCATGGGGACCTCTGCTGAGCCCAGAACCCAGAGCTGGTGATGGAAGGAGGCTGGCAGGGCCAGCTGGGGGGTGCGGCAGGCTCTGCCGCCTTTCCTGGAAGCGAGCTGCCTCCTGGTTACAGATTACGTTCATTGTGATTGTAAGTACGGGTTTGCCTTCCCTAATGGCAGGGTTGGGTAATGATGTGGTGATGGGGCATGCTTTACCCAGGAGGATCTGGGTTGCAGATTCCCGATTCAGATGGAATGCTTGGCTGTTTGATTTTCAACTCCCATCATTTGATTGTATTTATTGAGCTGGGAATGTGGGGAGGCTAACTCTCTCTGACTTTTTTTTTTTTTTTTTTTTTGGTTGTTTTTAATTTGGGAATGCAGCGAGAGAACAGACAGTGGCTATTATTCCCACTGGATAGGATCCCTTGACAATGCATGCGTTGGAATTTGCGGTGGGGTTTTGTAGGAGAGAAGCAAAGGATATTGGTTGGCTAGCCTAAGATAACCTGGGGGCAAAGTTCAGAAATTTGGGTACTGGGGGCTCTGAATGTGAGCCAAGGAGCTAGATCTCCCTCCCTTCCTCCACCAACAGCCATTGAAGGGATGGGGTGTGTTTCAGGTGCTTTGGTGCTTAAATTGTGTATCAGAGAGGAATGCTGTCAGCTGCAAGTAACTCATTCAAGACTAATAGGAAACTAATAGTAAACATGGGAGGTCATTTTTCTCCCAGGCCAATAAGGTTGGAGGTAGCAGCCAGCTAAGCAACATCAACGCTCTGAGGTGGCATCTTGGAGATTTTCTTAGCTTCTACCCCAAGATGTTGCAGCTGCTCTGAGCAATCCATTTCTCGCCCTCCCCAATTCCTTTCTACTAAACATCCTCTTTTCACTTATTAAAAAATTGCTTCATCCCTGTTTCACAGAACTATATGGCAATCTCGGGGATTGGTAGCACTGGCTTCAACTTGAGGGTGGCTGGAGTGGATGGCTGTGAACCCAGAGGAGGTCCCCACGTGTGTCTCGTTGCTCGCTCCTGCCTCTCCCCCAGGCAAGGGAAGCTGCCGAGCAGCAGGCTTGCTTGGTTCTGATTCCATGTTCTGACACCTTCTCTAGACCCTGCCACAAGTTATCATTGGACAGGTGGCCAGGAGTAGAACAGAGGCTCTGCCTTGGATGCTCAGATCTGGGTTTGACTCTCAGATCCACTACTTTGGCCTGTGTGACCTGGGGCAAGGCTGAGCATGCCTCTGAGCCTCAGTTTATCCATCTATCAAGTGGAGATGAGGATGCATTATCAAGAATTGTGAGGCATAGAGGGAAAGTATGAAATGTCCCCAGTACTGCTCCTGGTACAGCAGGCTCAGTAATTGGTCACCTCTTGTCATGATTCTTGCAGGGGAGGGGGTGGCAAAGGAGCCAGTGATTCTCCCCTGAGGACATGGACAAAAAGGAGAAAGTCAACGTGATGTAACTTGTCTTAGCTTTTGCTCCCACTGGGGGTTATGATGAGTGTGTATGCTGTGGGTTTAATACACAATGTGCATGCTATGGATTCTAGAACAGCTTTCCATGTGCAGCCAGGTGCTCAGGATTAAACTGCAGCACCCGCTATGCAGATGTAAAAGCCCATTATAGGCATTGCAGGAAATTGCACTGGTTGAGATCTTTAATCTGCAAAGAGGGCTTTTCTTATCCACTATGTGAGTGATGATGAACAGATGTTCTGGAATGCAGGCAAATAGGTACGGCCTCCTCTGACAATTACTACCAACCCACCAAAAATTCTGCCTTCCCATCACAGAACAAGGGGACTAGGGACTTGGCATCATGGAGAAACCACCAGACACTGCAGCCTTCCCATGTCTGTAAACCACTGCACCCGGCATCTTGGAGTAGACAAGACGACCAGCTCCAGCTGTCCTCCATGGGATGCTTCTTTGGAATGAGCATCTGGAACAACTGCAGGGTCACCGGCAGTGGTAGAAAGTAAATGGATAGATGGGGGGAGGGCCAATTTTAAAAGCAAAGCCACATTTGAGCATCTGGATTGAATTTGACAAAGAGTTGGCAGTGGGTGGACCGTTACAATCCACTGAGTTCGAACTCCTTATATGACAGTTGAGAAAACTACAGCGTAGAAGGGAAGTGATTTGCCTAAGTTCATGCAGCAAGGTGGTGGTAATGCAATTCAATCCATCCATCCATTAATCCATCCATCCACCCCTCCATCAATCTATCATTCAACCAATTAAAGATACATGTTTAAGATTTCTGATGTGCTAGGCACCATACCAGGGCACCAACAAGCAGATCAGATCCACAGCCTCAGGGAGCTTATGTTTCAGTGGAGGAGATGGGTTATAGCAAATCATGTACTTAATTTCAACTGGGATCGTTGTTATGAGGAAAAATTCAGGATTCTAGGAGAGAGGATCCTGGGGGATCTGGAAGTACTCTCTAAGGAAGTAATCTTTAAGCTGAGACCTGAAGAATGAGTAGTACCAGCCAGACAAAGGAAAGGGTGGAGGTAGAAGGGACCATTTCAGGCAGAGGGAAGTCTCTGACAAGAGGAGCATGGGTAACTAAGAAAATTAAGGAAGCCTAGAAATGCTGAGGAGGCTGGCAGCATAACAGGCTTATAGCTTCCTGGCTGAGCAGTCTTTCCACTATGCTACAGGCCCTGCTTGTACCTTGCAGAACCAGTCTCTTCTCTGATTCTCACATTTGGAAAGAATTGGTAATGAAAATGCTTAGCTTATTTGCTCTAGAGAAGGTTCATTCTGGACCGGACTGAGGCTTAGGGTTGAGGGAGAAGCCTATATGGTTTATAAATATTAAAATCCAACTGATATGGCACACCTAATAAAGAAATAAATTATCTCCCCAAATAAGAAGCCTGGGGTTCTCCATCCTATGGTGGAATGAATTTCTTAGTGATCTCAGGACTCCGGCTAGCATCTCTGAAGTTCTCCTGACCTTCTAGCATAGTCACGGGTGGCAGATATTTATTTAGGCATCATATCATTGTACGACTGCTTCCAAAGGCAGGTAGATGGAGACGCAACCTCACACCTTTTCTCAGGGAGAAAAACTCTTTTCTAGGAGTCTTATACTTTCTTTTATGGCTCATTGGTCAAACTGGGTCATCTGTTCACTGCTAGCTATAAGACAGGCTGAAAAAGTGGTTGTCTGGGGAGATGAGGAAAAGAGATTTGCAAACGGCTGCTGGACCACCAACTGACACTCTCTGTCACATACCTTTAGCTGTTAGGGCAATAAAGCCACCCAAAGGAATGAGTCCTCTTTCCATTCCCAATTACGTAGTCCTGGTAATTATTACCTATTTCTGCAGTTCATGTTTGTTAGTATTTCAGTGTATGATATGGTGCAGAAAAAGCATTTGACACAATTCAAGACTCAGCCAATTATGTCAGCATTTGACAGAACTTAAGATTCAGGAGAGAATTTTCTCGACCTGGTGAAAAGCAACTGGAAAGCCAAGTGGGGAAAAAAAAGGAACCCCAATTCCTACCTCACAGCATATACAAACATCTACTCAAAATGTATCAAAGATCTAAATGCAAGAGCTAAAACTATGAAGCTTCTAACCTTCACAAACTTGGGACAGGCGAAAATTTCTTAGACAGGAGAGAAAACAAACTAATAAAAAAATTGATAAATTGAAATTCAAAACTAAAAAACACTATTAAAAATGAAAAAGAAGCATCAGGAAAGAAGAAAATAGTTATAACACATATACTTAGATATTGGCTTGTATCCAGAATACATAAGAACTCTACAATCAACCCAATTTTACAAATGACCAAGACCCTTCACAAAGAAGGAGAATGTCTAATGGACTCACAAAATGCTCAACATTCCTTAGTTTTTAGGAAAAATACCACTTAAAACTGTAGTGTGGCAACATTACATGCTCACCAGAATGGCTAAAATTAAAAAGACTAACACTACCAAGTGTTGGTGAGGATAAGGAGCAACTGGAACTCTCACATATTGTTGGTGGGTGTATAAAATGGACAGCCACTTGGAAAGGCAGCTTGGCAATTTCTAATAAAGTGAGAGAAATTAAAACACATGCTCACAAAAGGGTTAGCATGCAAATGATCAGAGCAGTTTTAACCGACAGGGTCCAAAGCTGCATAAAACCCTAAAGTCCGTCAACAGGTTAATGGACAGATTGTGATAAATCCATATGCTGAGCAATGCTCAGCAATTAAAACGAGCAAGTTTCTGATACATGAAACAATACTGATGAAGCTCAAAATATTACTATGTGTGGAGGAAGTGAGACACAGAAGAGTACATATGGCACAATTCCATTTAAATGAAATTCTAGAACAGGCTGAACTAACCTATAGCTGTAGACATCAGATGAGTGGCTGCCTGGAGTAGGAGGATTGATTGGGGGGGCAATGGGAATTTCTGTGGTGCTATAAATGAACGAAATAAACTATATCTTCATTGGGGTTATGGTTGCATTGTGTATACATTCGTCAGAATTTGAAATGGATGCATTTTATTGTAAATAAATTTTGCCTCAGTAAGACTGATTTCAAAAAATCTGTCCCAAAGCAGAAAAATGTGTATTCATGTTACCCTCAGGCTAATGGAAATGTCTACTGGGCTCTTAAAATAATGGCTGCATTTTAATCTTTGTGGGAGGTGTAGGAGAGTTGAGATCTTTCCAGGGCGGCTGCAGTATCATAGCTGGGTGTTGGGCAAGAGCTCTGAATGTGGTTATTATTGGGAAAATGTGTCTGCATAATGCAATCAGGGTTTGCTCGAGCCTCAACCTCATTACGAGCTTCACCAAAGCAAGAGTTGGGTAATCTGGCTACACACACACGCAGACACACCCCCCAACTCCCTCCACCCCCAAATATAGAATATAGATTTATCTGTTCTCTGTGGAGACGAAGAATAGGGAGAGTCAGGCCCCTGGGGCTGGAATACGAGACCTGCCATCATCATCATGTGTTGTTACTATCCTTAAAGTAAGGGCTGCCATTTTTGGAGCACGTCCTTCGTGCAGGCATTACACGGTCTGCTCCAGCCTCTCACCAGTCCTATGAGGTAGAGAACGGTCTTCCAACCATGGGGGGGCCAAGTGAGTCTCCAAGAGGGTCACATGCCTAAGGCGGTAGACTGTGGTCCCAGTTGTTCACGCCTCCCTATGCCCATGCCTTTGGATGCGACGAGGAAGGGCTCTCCCACGGCGGGCTGGGCGGCATGCTCCACCCCCGGAGCCTCATCCACATGACTCGCTTTGGCCAGTGGGGCATTAGCCAGCATGAGGAAGGTAGGCGCTCCATACGGGCTCCTGCTCGGGGATGTGTGCTCCTGCGCCTTTGCCATGCCATGAGGACATGCCTGAGAGGGCCTGCTAGACGTCAGAAACGATGCTGCTGAGTTGACCTCCCGTTTGTCCTGGCTATGGCCAGCCCAGATCAGCCACAGCCCACCAATCCCAGAAATGTGAGCAAACCCAGCCGAGATCCGCAGAGCTGACCCCCAGCTCACCCCAGATACATGAGCAACATACATTTACCGTCCTTAGGACACTGAGGTTTTGTGGCTGGTTATCATGCAGCACCATTATGTCAAGTGGTAACCATATGCCTTCATCTTTCTGAGCATATTGAAGACCTATCTGGGGCATCTCCCAAGGGCAGAGTTGTAGGTAGACAGCAATTTCTTCTCCCAACAGGGCCACCTGAAGCCCTAAGAATCCTGGCTCTAGGTCCCCAAGTAGGTTAGGCAAACCCTGGCTCATGGATCACAGATGAGTGGTTAGCCCATTTAGAGAGTAGCAAGCAAATTACAGAAAGATACAAAGCTTCAAAATGGAAACAGACAGGACCAGTGCTTCTTGACAATCTGTGCGCACAGACCGGGAGCTCACAGACCAGGAGCTCACAGACCAGGAGCTCGTCCTTCTCGACGATGCTACAGACTGTCACTGTGCAGCCCCGGGAGGGCCCTTGTTTCATGGTGATGCTGCTGCTGATGCTGGTGGTCCAGGGACCACACTTTGAGAAGCAAAGGACAAGATGTCCAGCGAGACTGGGATAAAAAAAACATCAGGGTCCCAAGCCTACCGTAAGAGTACGTCTACTTTTGTGGACATTTATTTCAAGCGTGTGTGTGTGTGTGTGTGTGTGTGTGTGCGCGTGTGCGTGTGCGTGTGTGTGATCAGGGTCCCAAGCCTACCGTAAGAGTACGTCTACTTTTGTGGACATTTATTTCAAGCGTGTGTGTGTGTGTGTGTGTGTGTGTGTGTGTGTTGGCATGTGCATGCTCACAATAAAATGGGATCCAAGAAAGTGAGGGACACTGAACTAGAACCAGAAGCAGGACTCGCGTCAAGAGACAAATACGCTCAGGTGGTATTTGGCTATGGATCATTCTGACTGTATTTTAAACATTGAAATGTCACTGTCAGGGACATACGCCTTATCTAGTCCCACGGTGCTTCCATTACGAAAACTTGAACCTGTGCCATTTCCTGTGGCGAGGGCTTACACACAGGGTGAGAAGGGCACATCTATTTTGGATGCTCATTTCAAAACCTCCCAATATCACCGAAATCAACTGGCACAAACAGAGCGCTTGGGAGTTTCTTTCATAGAAATGCACAGGGTGCCTATCAATGAAGCGCATACAACCGGGCCGGAAGAGCCCACCAATGGCCGCTCCATCAACTTTGGCAGATGTATACATTATGCCTTTTGATCTCCAAGGATGCTGTATTTAGATGACATAATGCGCTTTTGGTTATCTTTCTCCAAGGTAGAAGGGACGTAAGCAGATATCCACTTTTGCAAGATAAAATTAGCACCTCTTTGCTGGAAGATAAACATTTTCAGCAGGAAAGCTCTGATTAAAGTACAAAGCAGCCGAGGGGGTATTAGGCTGTACCCCTTTGAGTGAAATTCCTATTTATAATAAAAGGAAATAGCATTGGTATGACATAGGGCCGTGAGGCGCAGCCACTGTTCCCAGTGTTAGAGCAGTGGCCCCAAAGCCTGCCGTTCCGCAGGGGACCACTGTGGTTGGGTTCCAGAAACTGGGGCTCAGGGTAGGAAAGGGGAGAAGGGGGCTCCGTGCCAACCCCTGACTCAGAGCAAGGGCTCCACTGGGCCGGATGCTTTCTGTTGCACCTTCCACGGCCGACGTGAGCAGCTGTGCGGTCTGCTCCGCGCGCCTCTGCCCTTGGCCAAGGGGATCAGTGGGGCTGGCTGTCCCACCCTCCACACTCATCCTGAGTCCGGCCTGGTCTGCCCCAAGGGTGCTGTCAGCCTGATCATTCTCCCAAAGGCACCATGTAGACGAGCTATGGTGGCCCAGCTGTTCCTCCAGGTGCTTTTTGCTGATTCCCACTTCTGTGCTTTGCCCACGGAGACCTGGCCCCAGACTCAGTCTTTCCTTCTCCACACTCCCCCCTTTCGTGGAGGCCGTGGGACTGTGTGTGGAAGGAATCTGGGGCTGCTCACATCTGGGAAAACTTCTGAGCTGTGCACCTGGTTCTAGACTTTTCATTTTTCTCCACTGGATGGCTGTCTTTCAAATCAGGAAATGTCAGCTTTGACATTGTCAGCCTTGAGCTGCGTCGGCTCGCCGAGACTCCCGGTGGACCGGTAGCTACTATTCCTCTTCTGTAGGATGCAGCTGGCTTCTTTCACTCATTCAGCAAGTATCTATGGTCGTCTGCTGGGTGCCCATGGCGGGCTCCAGCGGGGACAAGCTATGGGTGGCCCTGTCCTCACCATCCGGCAGAAACGACTGACCAAAGTGTGGTGAGGGCGACAGGAAGGGGACAGCCCTGTAGAGAGGCCCGAGCTACTCTCAGGCTCAGTATTCAGAGGCAGCCAGACAAGAAGGGAAGGCAGGTGAGGAGGGACCAGCATGTGCAGTGGCTCAGAGACATGGTGAACTGAGGCAGGCCTGCTTGGCTGGGCCACGGAGATAGGGCGAGACCGCGGTGGGGCCATGCAGACAGGACGCGACCGCTGTGGGGCCACGGAGACCAGATGAGACCACGGTGGGGCCATGCAGACAGGACGCGACCGCGGTGGGGCCATGGAGACCAGATGAGACCGCGGTGGGGCCATGCAGACAGGACGCGACCCTGTGGGGCCACGGAGACCAGATGAGACCGCGGTGCAGCCATGCAGACAGGACGCGACCCTGTGGGGCCACGGAGACCAGACCGCGGTGGGGCCAAGACCCAACAACGGGAGTGCTGTCAGTCACGCAGATGGTTCTGGCTGCACTCCAATGGGAATGGGTGGCCACACGCTCCACTGTGTCCGTCCCCCATGGTGCCTCTTGTCCCACTTATGCTCAAAGTGTCCAGGTTTGAAAGAGCAGAGGACATTTCCATCTCTTCATCCTTTTAAGCAAAAGGATGACACGCTGACCTTGGGGAGTGAAAGGTCACCTTGGCTGCTGAATGAGAGTGGCTCAGAGCGGCAGGGTGGACAGGGGACGCACAGCTGTTGACCAAGGCGACTGCACTGGGGAAAGAAAGCCATCGGGTCTTCTGGCAGATCCCTGGACACTGGCCCTGAACTGACATTCCGGGAGGCCATGACGTCACGAGGGCCCACCAGTCCCGGGAGGTCAGGGGAATAGTGGGGTTTCAGCTCAGGTATGTCCAGTGGGCCCCCAGACGCACCTGTGGTTATGTCCCCAGTCCTGGAGGGTATACATGGAGTGCACAGGCTCAGCCGCGGCAGCACCCCAGGGGAGGGGGCACGGGGGAGGGGAAGGGGCCTGGCTAAGGGGACAGCCATTCGGAGTCCCGGGCAGCTCGAGAGTACATACTGTCTGGATGAGGGGCTGCCTCCCCCTTCACAGTCTCTCCTCAGGTCTGGGCTCACCCTCCACAGGACCTGTGTTGACTGTTTGTGTCTCCGCTTTGGCTGCAACGGCCTTCGGAGACAGGCAGAATCGGCCGACACTCCCTCAGCACCCAGCTAAAAGGGACTCCAGACGTGTAAGGATGCACAACTTCACTGACATCTTCTATGATAATAATGACAGCAAGGTTGACCTAGAGTTTACTCTGTGCTCGCTTTAAGGGCTACAGATTCAAAGTGGGCAGTGATTTGGCTTGGGGCCCACAGTTCCTGCTCTGGAGGGGCCTCCTTCTCGCCCCTCCCCCGCCTCAGAGCTCCTGGGTCCCAAAGCTCGGCTTCCGCTCCGGCTTTGGGAAGGGGCCTGCAGGTAATCACCTGCACCTTGGTACAAACTTCTGTCCCTGCCTTTGCATCCTCCTGGGGAAGGCATTTCATAAATCACATCTCTTGGCGAATGAATGAGACTTGTTCCCAGGGGCAACATTCAGGGAGGAGAGGCAGGGTCAGGGGGGCCTTCTAGGTGTCCCTGGGCCATAAGATGCCCTTCTCTGAGCCACGGTGGGTTCTTTGCCTTCTGCTCTCTGGGCTGCCAGGCCCCTGGAGCTGCACCTGCTTCTCCAGGGAGAGTTCCTAGAGACCTACCGTCCTGCACCCAACATCCACCTTCCCTCCAAGCCCTTTCGTGGCAGGCACACGTTGTGGAGGGTCTGGCGCTGTAGAGGTAAGCAGTGCGCGACGCCTTCACGCCTCAAACCGGCTTCCCTGTCACCACCTGTGCTTAGCTCACCTGGAAAAACATGCCCCTCCCTGGATTCCCTCCTCCAAAAAAAAAAAAAAATAGTTTTTTTTTAAAAAAGGATTTGATTTTCAATACATCAAAGAGAGGAAGAAAACCTTTGATGTAATTTTGATTTTACAGTTTAGTTTTGATTTTATTTTTAGTTCTATCTTGGTCAGCCTTGTTTAGGGCTTCGGCTTAATCCATCCCTGGCTACTTCATGGGTTCTCCTTCCTTAAAACCTCTGAGAGTTTGTGTCATCAGAAGAAATATTCCCTCCGGGTCCTCAGATATCAGCTGGTCAATGTCAACATTTAATCCAGCCCAGGGCCGATTGAGATAAGCCCTGAAAAGATTATGAGGCTGCCCCTACGCTTGTATGAAATTCAACATAAAAGCAGTACTAAACCATGATAAAAATATAAGGAAATCCAGCAAAGAGCTGACGGTTGTGATTATATTTTATAGTAAGCATATTTAATGTGATTTGCTTCATTGGTTCATCTTTTGTTAACTGATCCTCTGATTTTTCCAATTTTTTGGTCATACAGTTCCCCGTTTTCCCTTCTATTGGCTTGTCATTTTCTTGCTAATCTTCTGAGGTTCTTTCTGTTTCTGGGCTTCTATGCTTTTTCAGCCATCTCACTTGTTATATATGTTTATCTTCCTTGGCTTTTAACGTTTTTTCTTCAAGTTTAACTTATATCCAGAAAGTACACAGAGTGCAGAAATCTTACACTTATAGCTTGGTGAGTTTTACAAATGTGTTCATCTCAGTAGAGATATATAATATCCCCAGTACCTGGGGTTCCCCCATTAGCCCTGCCCCTTCTCAGCCTATAATTTGCCCTGGGGATGGCCTTTGTTCTGACTTCTACCCTCAGTGTGTTCAGAAAAACATCAAATGCCTTAATGCTCCACTTTGGGCAATCCACCATGGCCTGCACCCTTCCTGTGAACTTCCAGGACCCCAAACAGTGGGGATCAGTCTTCCTCGTTCTCCTACCCAGCCCAGATGAAGGAAGTACCTACATCAGCTGCACATCAGACAGCCTGGGAGCTTTGAAAACATCCTCAAGCCAGGGCCCCACGCATGAGGGTTCTGGTTTAATTAGTCTGGGGTGGCAGCCTAGGCACTGGAGTTTTTAAAAATCTCCCCTGGTGATTCTAAAGTCTAGTCCAAGTTGAGAACTCTTGCTCCAGATCAAGGTGCTTGGGAAGCCGCTCCCACCAAGTAGGTAAAATCAATGGCCACTGAGTGATTCCTGAATCACCAGTGACTTCAGGCATCCCCGGGTGCTGGTTAAAGATGGACAATCTCAGCCCCACCCAGACCTGCTGAACCTGAACCTGCACTTTAGCCAGGCCCCAGGGAATAGTGTGCATATTGCATAGAAGGGCCTTGCAGCCCTGATTTCCTGTGGTTTGGCTCCACCCACCTCCCTCCATTTATGGATGTGGGTTTTAAGAGAAGATACCTTTCAGGGACTGTCCTTATATTGGCATGGCGATTTAGGTTTTTCACTTTTCTCTATTTCATTTAGATATGTCCTTAATCGGCAGAAATGGTTTCTCCACAGTCTCTGTAAATAATTCTCTTAATACTAATCTCATCTATAAAATTATTCTCCCCCACAGAATTTGTGACAATTAAAAAAAAAATGTCTTTTCTCACCATGTCTGCCTCTCAGTAAAAGTCTGAGTTCATGCAGGTTCTTTTAATTCAAAGGCAAAGACTGTGGGGCCATTTCCACCAAGCTTTGACCTATGGGGTGGCAACTTGGGCATAGGTGCTTCATGTTCCCCTGGGGGGCTCCTTAGTGCCATTAAAATGTATCAAAGATCATCAAAGGCTGGTTGCCTTTCACTCTGTTTTATAACTACTGGAAATCTATCCATCCCACCCCACCCCCAAATAAACTGAAATATGGCAGAAAGCTTTCTGGGTAAAATATTCCTGTTACAGAGATAAACACATAACACAAACATGAAATCATGCAAATACCCACAACAGGGAGGGATGTGGCCCCCTAGAACGCTGTCTACATGGGGTGAGGTACATGTCGGGCTGCAGGGCTGTGCAGGAGGGTGTGGTTACACCTGTCCTCATCACTACGTGCCCGTCAGGAGAAATTCATAGAAGGGGTTAGGAAGAGATGATACAAGACTTTAAACAAAGATATGTTATGGAACACATCAAAATAAAAAGCTTCTGCACAGTGAAGGAAACAATCAACAGAACTAAAAGGCAACCTATGGAACGGGAGAACATATTTGCAAATGACAAATCTGATAAAAGGGCTAACATCCAAAATCTATAAAGAACTGATACAACTCAACACCCCCAAAACAAATAATCCAATTAAAATGGGCAGAAGAGGGGTGCCCAGGTGGCTCAAATGGTTACGGGTCCGACTCTTGATTTCAGCTCAGGTCATGATCTCAGGGTTGTGGGACTGAGTCCCCATGTCAGGCTGCATGCCCAGTGCTCACTGCAGAGTCTGCTTGAGATTCTCTCTCTCTCTCCCTCTGCCCCTCCCCACCTGCCCCCATGGCGGGGGGTGGGTGGGCAGAAGATATGACCAGATATTTCTCCAAAGAAGACATCCAGATGGCTAACAGGCACATGAAAAGATGCTCAACATCACTCATCATCAGGGAGATACAAATCAAAACCACAGTGAGGTATCACCTCACACCTGTCAGAATGGCTAAAATCAACAACACAGAAAATGGCAGGTGTTGGCAAGGATGCAGAGAAAGGAGAACCCTTGAGCACTGTTGGCGGGAATGCGAACTGGTGCAGTCACTCTGGAAAACAGTACAGAGGCTCCTCAGAAAATTAAAAACAGGACTACCCTATGATCCAGCAATCTTGCTACTGGGTATTTATCAAAAAATATAAGAACACTAATTCAAAAGGATACATGCACCCCTGTGTTTACAGCAACATTATCTACAAGTAGCCCAAGTGTCCATTGACAGATGAATTGATAAAGAAGAGATGGTATTATATACACACAATGGAATATTACTCAGCCAGAAAAAAGAACGAGAGCTTGCCATTTGCAACGATGTGGATGGAGCCTGAGTGTAATATGCTAAGCAAAATAAGTCAGTCAGAGAAAGACAAATACCATATGATCTCACTCATATGTGGATTTTAAGAAACAAAACAAAGGGACAAAGAAAAAAAGAAAGAAACCAAAAAGCAGACCCTTAGCTCTGAAGAACACACTGCTGGTCACCAGAGGGGAGGTGGTGGGGGGCTGGGGGGAAATGGGATATGGGGATGAAGGTGCACACGTGTCGTGAGGAGCAGCGGGTGATGGATGGAGGTACTGAATCACTATGTTGTACACCTGACACGAATATCACACCACATGTTAACTATACTGGAAGTAAAATTAAAAACTTAAAAAAAAATGAAAAAAAAAAAGAGATGCGTTAGAGAGAAGAATCACCCAAGATCCCACCACTTTCAGGTTTTTTATATTTGCAAAACATCAGCATCATTTTAGCCACGGGTGTGGGACTCTAAGTGTCCAGTGTGGCTGAGAACAGCATGCTTTTGTTGAAGTCGTGTTTCACTGTTGGGAGGTTTTACTTGGTAGTTGGAGGGAGAAGGCAGGGAGAAAACATGAGGATCGCCATGCACAGAGGGGGAAACGGATCCAGACATGAGAAGCAGTGTGCCCAGGGTCACATAGCAGGTACATGGCAACAAAACCAGGTTTCCTGAGGCAGAGCTCCCCTCGGGCACTGCCACGCCAGACCACTTCCGGTGATGGGGCAGCATCCTGCTTTTTAAGAATGGGTTCCTGCTCTCCACACATTTAGGTGTTTTCCTTTTATAGTCTGACTTAAGGAGCAATACAATAATTGATACTTAGCACCAAACAGCTCTTTGCCCATCTCTGCTCCCCTTTTCTGGCCAGGGAAACTGGGATCCACAGGGGGCAAGCTACTTGCGTGAGCAAAGACAGCTCATACGGGGCAGGAGTGGGACTGGAACCTGGTCTGCCTGACGCCCGAGCCCCCAACCACCATGCTGCCCAGCCTCTGCAGGTGGGAAGGCCCCTGAGGCCAGAGCAGACAGGCTTCAGGACGCGGGGCTGTTTATTGTTCCTGCGGCTCTCTGTGCAACGATCCACACATTGTTTGAAGGGTGAGGGCTGGTGGACTTTGAAGAGAGTGGAGAAGGAGAGCTCCCATGGGGGTTTGCCGTCCAAACAGATGCAACAGAAACCAGAAGGTGGCCAGGGTGGCCGAAAGGCTGGTGGGTGGGTGGCGAGCCTGCCTGGGCTCCTGGGCCATCTTGTGATGACATGTCATGTGACCACAAAGGCCAGGCCTGGGGCTTCCGCACGGTCCCTCCTGGTGAGGGCTGGGGCCTGGGGTGCTGTGCCCACGCTCCCTGTGGGCACTAAAGCCATCCGCCGCCAGTCGGGGCTTTCAGGGGCAGACATGGGGGACCACACTCTACACCCCCAACAGCTTTGCTATCCCGTGACATGGGGGACCACACTCTACACCCCCAACAGCTTTGCTATCCCATGTTTGAGACCATGGCCCAATTCCCAGGTGGATTCCTGAAGCCAGCCTTGCAGTCTGTGACCCCCTCCATGAGTGGAGGGGCAACTTGTTCGCAGGGCTGAGCACTGTGGACATGAGGTGCACTTTTCCTGCCCTATCTTATGCATTCCGCAACGACTCTGTGAGGTGGGACCATTACCACTCCACTTTGCAGGTGAGCATTCAGAGGCTCAAGAGGATCAAGTGATGTGCCCGGCAGATGGGCTAGGGCTCAACCCCGGGCGGTGTGACCTGGGCTTTATCCCTGATAGCACAGCACCGAGGCTGCATCCCAGCTCTGCTGGAAGACGGCACGGCTTTGGCTCCTGACCCTGTGACTTTGCCACTGTCTCCCCATCTGGTCTTCAGAGGCTGACCTCTCTCTGCCTCCACAAAATGAAGGCAATGAGAATCTGCCTCCTGGGTGGTCGTGGGGGTCGGATGAGCCTTTCCTGTGAGCGTCTGCAGCAATGCAAGGCGCGTCCAGCGTCGCCTCCATGAGGCCAGCAGTTAGCCGCGTGGTTATCACTGGGGACCGAGCAGCCTCTCCTGTGACTGTGGCCGCCTCTCCCTTTCCCGCTGTTTCCTTGTGTTGGAGGTGATGATCGTTAACGTGGGTGTCACTGGGGACAGGGGAGATGGTCTGGACAAAGCTGCTATTGCAAGAGAGCGCGTTTCCCGAAACCTCTTCACGGGCACGTCCGTACTCGAGCATGCCCGCCGTGCCGGGACGCCCTGCCCAGGCCCTGCCCGGCGCCTGGTTCTCTGGACGGTCGGCCAGCAGCCAGCTGCGCGTGCCCGCCGGCTTCTGCACTGCTGTTCGCGGGAAGACCAGGGAGGGCACGGAGAGGGGCTGGCTGGGAAGGAGGCAGAAAGGAAGCTGCCTTCCCCGAGCTTGCAGCAACTTTCTGACAGGGAAGGGAAGGGAAGGGAAGGGAGAGGCTTCAAGAGAATCACTTTTCGAAGTCGTGTTTGCTCTGGAGCGCTTCCATTCAGGTTGGGACCTGAGAACGGGAGAAACGGAGCGTGTGTTTTGCCGGGTTTCAGTCGGTGTCCGCGGGTTCCAGCAGGGCCCGAGGAGCCGTGATTTGCGTTTGTCCCTGTGGCCTCTGTCCAGATGACCGTTCCTGCCACCACCCAGCTGGGCTCTTCTCATTAACCCGGTCACACGGCCCGATAAGCCAGAGAGGAGCGAGGGCGGAGCTGAATCCCCACAAGTGGGTGCGGGGTGAGGGGGGGAGTCTCTGGGCTTTGCTAATTGGGGTTCTCTTCTCCTCTCGATTAGGTTCTGCTCTTTGTCTGAGCCCAGACAAGATAAGGAGGAAGCTGGGCTCTTCCTAACAAGCCGCCTGGCAGGGCCACGTGGTCGTTGCCGAGCGGCCGGCATCTGCAGCAGTCCTGCTGGTTTGGCAGTGGGAGCGGTTGCGGCAGTGGTCGCTGTTGCTGGGAAGCAGGAGGCCATCCTGAGCCCCCCTGAGGTTCACCGGCGGAGGCTGCCTCGAGCTGCCACGTCTGGCTCCTTCACCCAGAGACATTTTCCTCCTGAGGGGCTGACCTGTTCGCTCATCAGAATTGCACAAGTTCTGGCCGCAGGGACTCCCCAAAGCCGTGGCCGCTCTCAGGCAACAAGGGAAGCATCAGCGCATGGGGGGCCGGCGAGCGCTCGCATGGCATGCGTGCAGATCGTAAAAATCACATCAAACAACATCAAGTCGTGCACTTCTTTTGTGTCTTTTCACCAGAAGGACGTGAAAAAACAAATCATGATTCATCAGCACTTGGTTTTTTAAAAATAGAAATAATATCCACCACCCCCCCAAAAAAAGTGCCACGTGGTGATTTTGTAAGTTAAAGCAAGGAGATGCTTACTTTAAATTTTTAAAGTCCCCACATATCCGATAGTCCAAACCAAGAATAATACTTGGCGCTGATATGGATTTTTTTTTCCTATCTGAATATACAAAGTATTATATGTTATATTGACATCAGGGCTAAATCTTTCCCTTATAAGGTGTTTGACATAAATAGCTTTTATTATGTAATTCTTAAATGGAAGGAATACACACATTTCTTAAAGGTCCCAGCTGTTATTGTTATCATTTGAGACATGGAATTGGAATCCCAACTTCCAATATCAAATTTTAGCACAAACCCTATAAAATCTATCTTGTCAGAATGTGCCAGAACCTCTAAGCCCTTCCCGGCTGAACAAACTGCAGCTGGTGCTTCATCCTGAAAGTAGAGAATCGACTTTGCGTGTTGGGTATAGGCAGCACACTGGCCCCGGTTTTCGCCCGGCTGCCGGGCCGACTGGGGAAGGCGTGGGTTTAGATTAGCTGTGTCCTACGCTGCTTGACGGGGTGACACGGGTCTATAGGGCCGAGCCCGGGGCCTGGAGATAGGGCCAGCCAGCAGGAATGCAGGGAATGTTTTTCTTCGGACTCTATCGAGGCACACAGACCGTGGGGATTCTGTCCGCGGTGACAGCCTTAACATTTGCCAGAGCCCTGGACGCCGCTCTAGAAATGGCATTGCCCACCCTGGAAGTGAGAAGGTAACGTTTATTTTTGTATTTTTTTCTCTCTCCCCCATATACAGACTGTAGAAAGACCACCAAGTGTGCGCCATTTTTTTTTCCACCATGATGTACAATTCACATTTGTTAATCAAAAAAAGTGCCCGAGGTCATCCACCTAGACTTTTTTTTTTTCTTCTTCTTCTTAAACAGGAAACGGGTTTCAGATGTTTATATGTTAAAAAGTAAGGCTACTAATCTGTTTAGCCATTTACCAGATCCTGGCGAACTCCCTCTTACATTTTAATGTTCAGACTCCATAGAATGACATTCATTTTATCCCTCTTGTTATTTAGAATGAAAAACAAAATCTTTCAATAGTCACCTGCTTTTCTGGGGCAGTTCCAGCAGAGGTTAAAATAAATGAATCCGGGAGTTTAGTGAAATTGTGCTCAGAGAGGCGTTGGTGTTGTGTCAGGCGTTTGAAAATTAAACACTCTCAGGCCATTCTTTAAAATAGACCGTGGTCACATGTATTTTCATGTGTCTGTGGAGGTTTCCTACTCAGATTCAGAATAGAGGTTTACAAATGCACACAGTCAGGAAATCTATAGAAAAGGCAAAAGTAGTCCTTTTAAATGTCAGATCTTTTTCTTCGAATCAGCAGCATATTTTCCATGGTGCTTCTTGATATTAGGCTGTGAACAGGAACAGAGAAAAACGATTTTCCCCGAGAGTCCATGATCACTTGAAAGGACTTCAGCCTGATGTTTAGAAATCAAGGTTTTTGTTTTATTGCTGGAATTTTTTTCTTGCCCCGGGGCTGATAATTTCAAACGGTCGCATTGCTGGTGAAAACGTGTCCCTGTTTAAGTGTGGCAAGTCAGTGATATTTTTCTATGGTGGGAGGTTTATGTATTCATAAGCCGGGAGAAAAGAGCACAAACAGGGGAGGTTTGAATGCTTTTTTAGTGAATTTGTTAGTATTCAAAGCACTGGCCGAAAAGACTGTTTTAAACGTAGGACTCGGAAGGAGTTTTATCATTTGCTAAACCTGGGTCTGATGGTCCTTACTCTTTACCCGCCTGTGTTTGACCAAGTGCTTTATGTCTGCAGATTGTGAGAGGAGGCAAACGATGGTTTTTGGAGACATTTTGTCAAAGAGAGAGAAATAGCTAAATTGAAATGAACTCTTAAAAGCAGCCCAAGAGTCTCTGGATGGGTAAAAAAGGTATTTGCAAAAACTAAAACATAAAGAATCATTCTCAATTTCCTAACCAGTATATCCTCACCTACCCTCACCCCGATATATAGATAGATCGATGATAGAATAGTCTATGAGGCAAAAGTATAGTTGTTTCTTTGTCATCAGAGTTATCAAAAGTGGCTAGAGAAAAGATCAGTATAAGTGTAAAAATGGGTATGTAATAAATGTCCAAGCTCCTTCAAATGGGGATGGGACAGATATGATTAAACACAATTTAAAATATGTGTTTTTTGGCAAATGAAAAAACCATTTTGATTTCTTGGGGCATGTTTTAATTCAGTGTTCAGAGGACACAAGGCTGCCCCAGGATAGGTGTTAGGAACTCCCAGCACAAACCAGTGACAAACAGCAACAATACCACCTGCACTGAAGAATGTGAGCGAGAATAAAGGCAAGTGGTCCTGGTGTGTGAGAAGCTTCTGTCGAGTGGGTCCGTCCAAGTGTCAGCGCCCCAGCAGAGGCTGGTCCCCGGAGAACAAATCCCCGTCAACCCCAGACTCCCTCTCCAGGACATGTCTGCCATACCTGAGGACCCCGAGTCACGCCCAAGGAAAGCCCTGCTTTGGGGGCCCTTTGGAAAGCACCAGGGTGCTAACGGAGCAGAGGGGAAGCCTGGCACGGCATCCGTGCAGCTTCTGAAAGCCCTTTAGGGCGAGCCGAGCCGACCGAAGGGGTTAGTCTGATGAAGGGCAGACTTGGTGCCGGTGATTTTCTGCATGGGGCAGGACGCGGGGCATTGTGAAAATCACAGCACACGAACCACTTTGGGCCAGTACTTTTTTTTTTTTTTTTTTTAACCATCTCTCTGGGTGCTGGACCGTTGGGAACAGAAAAAAATGCCTAAGTCTGCAAATCCCGGGCAATCACCGTGTCAGCTCGGAGCCGAGATGTTTCCCAAATGAACACCTGGACGGTGTAAATCACCACAGCGGTAAACACTTCAGGCCGGCGCAGGCTGCAGGCTGGCGGGGCAGCACCCTCCCACCCGACCGGGGCCCATAAACCAGGCACTGGCCCGCCATCATAAACACCCCTCTCACGGAGAAAGACCCCTCCCCGGCTGGGAGCAGAGCCCCTTCGACGAGGCCACTCAGATAACGGACTGCCCTCAGCGCTGTCCCGCTTACCCTGGGCTGGTATCCTGAGTAGCTGTCAGAGGCCTGTGTCATTATGAATGGCTTCGTGAGACCTAGAGAGGCGACCGGGGCCGCTGGCTTCAAGGTGGCTGTTTTTGAAGGCGCTGTGCAAAGAGAAAACCTAAAAAGAAAAAAGAAAAGAAAAGAAAAGGCTTTATTTTTTTAAGCATTGATAGTAAAATCTTCACAATAAGCAGTAACAATAACCAAAAGATCTATATGGAGTGTCCCCAAAGTTGGTAGAAATCAAAGTGTCATTCCCTCCTTGAAAACATAGTGAATTAAGATATTAAATGACTCCCTCTCCGTGCTGTCCTAGAATCTTCCACGCCTACTGGGTGACCATGCATTTGGTGTAAGCAGTTGTTACAAAAATCCCTGAATAGGGGAAGGCAGATGGCAGAATGCGCCTCAAAAAGATCACGTCCTTGGGAACTTTTTTATATTCTGATGCTGTCCTTAAAAAGGAGAAATTTCTCCTTATAATTATCTGATTAGGAGAGTCTTTTAAATGACGTTTTCTGCCTTCCACCAGACAGAAGGGAGGACAAGCAATATAAACTTTCTAAAAGTGGCCTCCAGTTCAGGATTTTTATGACTCTATTCCTTTTTCCCCACAGTGCGGAGTAGAGAAAAGGAGGGAACCCGAGAGCAGTTTCTCTGCCTCTGGGATCAACCTTGCACCAAAGAAAAATAACCCGGAGAAATTAGTCTGCAGCCAGGAACGAGGCCGGGATCAAATGGTTGCTGATCGGAGCAAATATTTAAACGGGATAAGTCAAATCGAGCATTATTAAATAAAGCTTGTTTAATATGTCTCAAACAGAAAATGTCTTTTGAGGAGCATTTTAAACGTGGTCCTGGAGCTCTGGCTGGGGGCACATCTCGAGGCTTAACTGGTGTGCGTGGGATCTGCGCTCTTACCACAGAGATGTTCTGCTCCTTCAGAAAGCCTTTCCCCCCATGGAATAAAATGAAAGCAGGGAAGTTTTTAGGTAGCTCTTGAATGCTGTTAACGCAACATAAGCAGCAGGAGACAACTGGCCCATGTTGTCACGTTTATTCATCAGGCGGAGCGCAGCCTGGCCGGCTGGGTGACAAGGGTGATGGGCGGTAAGCCGAGGAGGCCCGCGGGTGGGGGGTGATGGTTTCCCAGCATGGTGCAGTAGGGCAGCAGCTGACCCCTGCTCTCACCAAACCTAAAACCACTTCTCTAATGGGTTTTACAATATTTACATTTTCTATTTTATTTATAGGATGCCAGATGTCTACATTCAAATGAAAAAAAAAATCATTGGATACAAAATCCCACCCCGTCCCCACATTTGCTCGCTCATTAGAGATGTATGCGTCCCTGTTGCTGCACATCTGCGTGTGCACGCCAAATCGGACCCGGGCCTGGGGGTCTCTGCAGAGGGTTGGGAGGGGGAGATGGGGCATCTGTTCCCATTGTCTGTGGGGCCACGGGTGCATCTTTATTTCTGGGCCACATTTTCTCCTGCTGTAAACAGTGAGGGGGCTGGTGACGTGCGGAGGCTTGTCCCAGCGCGGAGATTCTTTGCACGTCTCAGCGACCACCCTCTGGCTCATTAACCTTTCCTGGCCCATGGGAACGGGCGTCCGGGAACCAGCTCGGAGCCAGAGCTAGGAGAGCTGGTCGAGTCCCTCCCGTGCCACAGTGTACGTGTGCGCTTGGGTGGGTGAGTTATCACGTCTTTCTTCCCTCACCCTGAAAGTGATCTTTTTACTCACTTAATTGTTTTCATTGCCAACTGACTTGACCCACAGATCGGACACGGGACCCACCACCCACAGCCCGTCTGATTTATCTGCCTGAAATGTAGTTACAAGTCCTCTCGGGCAACGCAAGACCCTGCAGATTCCCTTCGTAAAACCTAATCTCTCCCAGGGCCCTTGCTCGGGCAATTTTATTCCCTTCCACAATGTAGACAGACGAGCAGTTGCTTTTCAGCTCAAACGCAAGGCCTGATTCCTTCTTGGGCAGCCACCTTGGGCCACAGTATGGGAGCGAAAGCGCCGCTGAGACAGGGTGCAGAGTGGTGGCCCTGGGTGCTGTCCTTCGTTCCCGGACAGCTGTCATTGCCCCCTTCTTAGAAGACACTGCTGACCCCCGTGCATGCGGTGGCCCTGGCGATGGCCATGGAGCCTCACAGCAGGAAGGCAGGCAGCCCCCAACAGCAACGCCTATGCTGAGCTTTCTGGGCCCTTGTCAGGCCAGAGGGGACGGGACAGCTGGAAATGTGTTGGCGGGGAGGTGCTCAGAGTGTGGTCTGAACTCCGGGTGGACGGGCCGTGGCCCAGGGGACGGAGGCCAGAGTTGGAGCAATGCTGCTTTAGAAAAGCCTCACGTGGTGCTCCGGTTGGTCAATGAGAGCGACTAGGAGGCCTAGCTTTCCTTGCCAGCATGGCTGCCGCAGCCCTACACCTCTTGAGCATCAGTGAAGGAACCCTGAAGGCCTGGAGAGGCAGGGTCTAGAAGACTGGGGGTGTGGGTCCTTCCTGGGACACGGGTCAGAGAACTGAGGGGAGGGGTGACAGGTGGGCTGGGCAGGAGGGGAGAAGAACGCATTAGGGCTAGGGATGAATGGTGAGGAGAAGGGGGGCCCTGCCAGCAGCCGGGCTGGAGCCCAGAGGAGAGGCTGGGGGAGGGGCAGGACGGACCCTGCATCACCCCCCCCTTCACCATTTGGCGTCTCCATCAGCTGGCCCGAGTGTGTCCCCTGCTGCTCCTGCCCTAAGCCTCCTAACCCCCTGCCTGGTGACTGTCCCTTAGGGTCCCCTAGAAAGCTTTGACAGTACAGATGCCTGGTGCCGTGCCGGAGACTAGGGAGACGTTAGTACTTATTACCAGCTCCCAGGACCAACTGCCCTGGCCCTAAACTTCCGATGCAGACTTCTCACGTGAGGCTTCTGTAATTCGCACTCCGGAGACACCCTGTGCGGGTGGGGCTCAGGGGCTGCAGCACCCAGAAGGATCCCTGGAGCACCCCGGGCTGTGTGTTTGGGTGAAGCAGAGACACGCGCAGCAGGGGGATCATTTCCCAGATGCTTGCTTCTGCTCTGCCCCCTTGTTGGGCGGGTCTGCAGGAAAGTGAGGGCTCCCCTCGCTAACGTGCGTACCCCACTCCCTGCCGGGGCCTCACCGTCCACACTGGGAAAACAAGGAGATTCTGAGCCCGGGACGGGACCTTCACAGAGCTCCCTCATGTCCCCATGTGGCCTTTTCTCTTCCTTGGTAAATGTAGCATAAGACAAAACAAAAACCATAAAATCTTAAAATTTTCCGGAAAAAAAATGCAAATCTTGATGAATGGGAGCCTGCGTGTCAGTTACCTGTCCTAAGTAATTCTGACGTCCCATTGGCCCCCTTGCTTCTTTGTAAAATGCAAGATGCGTCAAGGAGAGCCAACATATAGAGAGCCTCTAGAAACCCAGGCACTGCTTGGAGAGCTTCACATGGCCTCATTCATGTGGCTCTGGCAACAACCCCGGGGGGCAGGGGTTCCTTTTGTGCCCATTTTGCAGATGGGGTAAGTGAGGTGTGGGTGACTTCCCGGCAGCACACAGAGTATGTGCCAGAGCTGGGGTGGGACCCCGGGGGGCTCGACTCCCCCCGTCGGCTGTCCTGGCAAGAGAGGCTGGTACTGGAGAGCTGGAAGATGTCACTGTTTCCCTGGACAACCTCTTCGACGGTGTCAAAACAGCAGCCCAGCCAGCTCTGCTGCTCTCCGTGGGGCGCTCCTGCTTCTGAGGGCCTCCGTTTGCTGCCCCCCAAAGGGGGGCTCAGCGCGGGTGGTCCCACAGATGTGTTGCCCACCTGGAGCCCCCACCGTCCAGAGGCAGGAGCGCCCGGCCACTTTCCTCCTCCATCTCTTCTCCCGTTGGGTTGGTGACGAGCTGGGGTCTGTTTGTTCTCAGGAAGAGAGGAACCCTTTCTGGAAATACCAAACCTCTCTTTGCCGAGACAAACCTTGGGGCTGGAGACAGAAATTGGGGCAGGCTTGGGAAGCAAACAGGAGCGCTGGCTGGTGCCTCAGACCCTCCGCCACTCTGACCCAGCTCCAGCCTCTCTGCGAGCGTGAGCGGCTCGCCGCCCCTCACTCCACCAAGTTGTGGGCATCTCAAAATCGCAGCAGTGCTCAGAGGACAGGGTGCCGCAGTGCTGCTCTGGGTGGTGGTGGGGGGCTGTGGTTTCTGCAGAGCCAGGCCCCCCAGCCCCAGCCAAACTCCCACAGCTTCTGAGCCCAGGAGCTGGGCCCCCTCTCTGTGGGCCCAGGAGCCTCCCCCTCACGCTCCGAGCCCCGCCGGTCCCGCCCCCCCAGGTTGTAAAATGGGTCTAGTCCTGCCTCTGAAGTATGGCCGTGGGGGGATTATGTAAGGCGATGACCCATGCTCCTGAAAGGCCAGCCCAGAGCCTTCCAGAACCTTCCACAGAGTCATAACAATAAGAAACAAACAGCACAAGTGGGGCACCAACAGAAGGAGGTAGGGACCACCTTGGATGCATTTTTCCGATGCAAATACTAAGGCACAGAGTGGAGCTGACATTTGAACCCAGGGGTTCTGATGGAAGGGTGATCAGCCTCTGCAGTCTCTCCATACACCTGATAAATGGGAGATATTATTATTATTATTATTTGGGGGGGTTGATAATTTTTTGCTTCTTAAGAAACGTTTTATCTGGAGATCACTGTAGATGCACACGCACTGGTAAGGAATAATTTGGGAAGATCCCTGTACCTTCTGCCTGGTTTCCTCCGATGGTGATATCCTGCATAGCTGCAGCATGATGTCACAACCAGGATATTACATCACACGCCCACGGAGTTGTGCAAAGCCAAATGGCAGCAGGGCTCCCAGGAGGGCTAGGTGTCTGCTTAGACCCTGTCCCCTCCATGTGGTACCCCTCACCCTCCCTTTTACTCAACGCGACCCGACGTTTGTGTACCTGATGTTTACACCACCCCCCAAGAGATGCAAGTTCCGTGAGGTCAGAGGTTTGTCGATTGCTTGGCTATTGCTTTCCCCGTGCCGAGAAGAGTGCCTGTCACATGCGGCTTTAGTACATATTTTTTAATGGATGGGTGCATGAACGATGTTTTCTCAGAGAGCCAGATAAACTTTCTGAGCTCCCTTAATAAAAATCTGTAAAATGGGCTGAACGCTCTGGACCAGCGGGGTGTGGTGAGACCAGGCCATGTAAGATGTGTCGTGTGTCTGGCCCGCGGTGTCGGTGGGGTCTCGGCTCGGGAGGTTGAGCTCTGTGTCCTCCCACACCCAGGAAACTCCCCCTTCCCCCCAGTCTGTGTCCCCGACCATGCTGGAAGTCTTGCTGCTGTCCTCCGGGTCCTCTGGGGTTTGTCAGGCCCTGGACAGGGCCTGTGATCCTTCAACAGTGAGAGCATCGCTAATCAGAGGTTTGCTCACTTGAAGGAGGCGGTCGTTGTGGAGGGTGGCATGTGTGTCTCAAGTACCTGCGTGAAGTCTGCTAATTCTGCTCACTTGGAATAATAAACAGCTTAACACCCTCCACTGTTCTGCCCCGGAGCCCTGCTGAGATTCATGGATGGTGGGCATTTCCTCCACCTCACGAGGGAGGCCCCCCCAGGGCTCGGCACAAACCACACCTGCCCCCCCCACCCCATGTCGAAGCTCCACGGGGATCTTGTAGCCGCAACAATGCGACGTGCCATAATCCAAGATGCCTCTATAGTTCACAACAGGCAGGGATTTGAAAACCAGTGTGTTTCTTCCTATTGTAAAATAAGTATCTTATGTGTATTATAAAACAAAACATTCTTATGGAAAGCTTATTAAGAAATAGAAACATTTAAGAAGTAATTTATTGATTATCCATAACCCTGCCAATTGGGGATTAGCTGTTTATGCACTTAGTTATATTTTATCTCTCTCTATATAAAACATAGTTAGAATTATTATATAATTTTAGATCTTGTTTTTCTCATTACCATTTTTAAAAGATATTTTATTTATTTACTTGAGAGAGAGAGCGTGAGAGCACAAGCAGAGGGAGCAGCAGGCCGAGGGAGAAGCAGGCTCCCTGCAGAGCAGGGAGCCCGATGCGGGACTCGATCCCAGGACCCTGGGATCATGACCTGAGCTGGAGGCAGATGCTTAACCCACTGAGCCACCCAGGAGTCCCTCTCATTACCATTTTATCATGAAATATTTCCATTTCTTTAAATATTATTTGGGAACATGTAAATTTTAAATTAGAAGAATCGAATCCTGTAGCAGATGATGAGGAAGATGCTTCTGCCAGTGAACAGAAAAGCCAGGCAGGACGCAGTGCGGATGTGAGGCCAGCGCCTTGCTGGAACACCAGCCAGTCCCCTCCTGACCCACGTGTCGGCGGCTCCTGGAGATGCACCTTCATGCACAAGGATGTGGATGTGAATCCTTGGGCGTAAATCGTGTGGGCCTGCCTGCGTATTTCCTTCAGCAAGCTCCTGCTGGAGGAGTTACAGCTCAGAGGGTGTGCACACTTCTAAGTTCCTGTGTACACGCTGACAAATGGCTGCGTGGAAAGGCTGTAAATCCATTCGCCATCCATCGGCTGTGCACACAAACGCCTGCTACGCCTTTGTCAACACTGGGCATTAAGACCTTTCACTTTTTTTAGTTTAGTTTTGTTTTGCTAATTTAAGGAGCAAGGATGGGGTTCTGATATACCCGACTTCACTTCCTAACACCTTCATCCTGAATCCGTCTCCAAAGGGAGCTCTAAACTCAGTAGCTGGAACACAGGGAGAGCACCCGCTGGGTGTTATGGAAATGGAGAAGCTCTCTGTGAAAGCATCCAGTTCCCGCTGCAGAGCTCAGGCGTGGGGGCGGGGGCCACCTCTCTGGGCAGCTATCAATCTTGCCTGCCTGCAGGGAATTTGCTGGAGAGGCCTACCGGGAACCGGAGCTGGAGGAAGGGGCTCAGAGCCTTCTCCTGAGATTGTTGTTGGGGAAAATGGCTTGCGAACTCTCCCCTGTGCCTGAAGGAAGCGTGAGATAAGGAGCCTGCCCCTTTTAAAGACCAAATGGTCCCAGCTGAGAACCTTCTGGAGCCTGGAGAGTAAGCCTGCAGCACCCATAGAGCCTGCGGTGGGGGGTGGGGGCTGGACGCTTGGCTTCAGCGGGTTGGCCTTTCGTGAGGCCGGTGGTGGCTTCCTGGCCTGCGCCCCTGCGCCTGACCAAGCTGCCTGTCACCACGGATCCCCGCGCCCTAATGCCACGGGGCCTTGAGAAGAAGGGACGAGGGGACCGCGGTGTGTCTGGCGGGCAGTGCTGAGCCCTCCAGCTGCGTATCGCGTGGAAGATCTGCAATCCCAGGGCCCTGGTTGTCTCCTCTTCTGCTTGCACAGGCTTGACATTCTTTGCAGGCAGGAGAAATCAGCACATGTAAAATGAGCCATGGAAAGGGTACAAACCCATGGCATTGAGCACATTCACTACGCTGGGCAAGCACCACCTCTTATCTAGTTCCCGAACATCTTCATCACCCCCAAAGATACTCGACCCGGCCGTCGGCACTCCCCATTACCCTCACACCAGCCCGGCGACCACTCGTCTGCTGTCTGGCTCATTCATGATGTGCCTACTCCGGACACTGCCTGTCCGTAGAATGCTACACTATGCAATCCTGTGTGCTTGCTGCTTTCTCTCCACCTGGCCTGGCCCAGGGGCTGCTCGTCGTGCGCGTGGCCGCACCCCCTTTCACGGCTGAGCGACGTCCTGCCGTGTGGAGGGGCCATGCTCTGTCTCTCTGGTCACCTGGTGATGGACACTCAGGCTGTCTGCAGCTTTGGCTCTTGTGAATAGTGTGGCCAGGGACATGTGTGTACAAGACTCTGCTTAGGTGCCTGTTTTTAACCTTTTGGGTACAAGCCCAGAGGTGGGGTTGCTGGATCTCGTGGCAACTCTAGGTTTAACCTTCTTCTTCTTCTTTTTTTAAATTTATCTGACAGAGAGAGACACAGCAAGAGAGGGAACACAAGCAGGGGGAGTGGGAGAGGGAGAAGCAGGCTTCCCGCGGAGCAGGGAGCCCGATGCGGGACTCGATCCCAGGACCCTGGGATCATGACCTGAGCCAGAGGCAAACACTTAACGACTGAGCCACCCAGGCGCCCCTAGGTGTAACCTTCTGAGGAGCTGCTGGCCGGTTTCCCCAGCAGGTGCCCCGTTGTGGTTCCCACCAGCAGCGCAGGAGGGTCCCGACCTCTCCAGCTCAGGCTGACTCTCACAGCGTCTTCCCAGAGGTACCATCCTGCCTTCCCCATCTACAAAACAATCCCAGCAATGGCAAGGCCTCCTGCGTGGTCACCCGGCCCATGGTCTATTTGAGACCCTTGACGGACCGTGGTCCCCTTCACGTGCCGATGCCACCATTCCCTGGCCGCCTCTCCACCTCTCTGGCCTCAGCTTCTTCCTTGAGAAAATGGGGCAGCTGGAGCCGGTTGAGGGGCTGCTCTGAGCCCAGGGCTGGGCACGTGGTGGTGCCCCGTAAACACAGGCTGTGAGACCCCATCTGGAAGGCATGTGGGGTGCTGTCAGAGGCTACTGCGGGGACCCCCAAGCCTGTGTTGGCTTCAACTCACTGTGTTGCTACAAATAATGTAAAACAGACGATTAGAATCACAACTAACGGAAACTGGCAAGTGCTTCTAATCTGTAAAGAAATTTTGTAAAAGAAATCTGTAAAGAAAGAGCAGGTGGGTTTGAACCAGGTGGGTTCTGGTGTCCCTGTGGTAGAGGGGATGGTGTGTCCAGTGGCAGCCCCCGCTCCAAACTGGCGGCCATAAGGAGGGACTGGACACACCACCTCTGTGGCCTGGCGGGCTCTGTGTACAGCCCTTCAAGGACTAAATAAATGCAGTGATTTACAGAGAAAAGGTCTTTCGGGACCACCTCTGGCACCGAGGTCTGAGGACTTAAGGGACAAAGCCAGCATTCGTCTTCTGCTGTGACATGTTCCTGTCAACAGTCACTCTAATGGAAATAGGACCCAGCAGGACAGTGTGGCAGCCTCCCCTCCCCTCCACAGAACCCTGCTCTTCTTGGGCAGTGAAGGGGAAGGGAGAGCTGCAGGGCTGCAGGGCAGGGAACGTTAGGGCAGGGAGAGGGCAGGGGGAAGGGCAGGGCTGCAGGGCAGGAGGAGGGCAGGGCTGCAGGGCAGGAGGAGGGCAGGGCTGCAGGGCAGGAGGAGGGCAGGGCTGCAGGGCAGGGGGAAACAGGGGGACAGCAGGGCTGCAGGGCAGGGGGTGGGCAGGGCTACAGGGCAGGGGGAGACCAAGGTTGCAGGGAGGGGGAAGGCAGGGCTGCAGGGCAGGGGGTGGGCAGGGCTACAGGGCAGGGAAGGCTCTGCTTTCTTTCCCCAGTTGTCTGGGCCCCCTTGGGCTTACAGGATCAGAACCAGAGCCCCCTGGAAGCCTAGCCTCCTGCACGGAGCAAGGCTGAACACAGTGCCAAGCCTCACATGCCCAGGTCTGGAAGGCAGGGGCCCCGGACCAGGAGGCCTGGCAGGCGGGCTTCTGAGGAGGACAGGGACACGTCCTGACCTTGGACAGAAGTCGGCTTCTAGAGCATGCTCTTTTCAGCATGCTGTGATCTCGGGCAAGTCTCCCATCTCTTCAAGGGGTACATTTGTATCTGCAAAACGAGGATGAGCGGTTTTCACCTGACGGGATCACATGAAGCAAAGAAATGCTCGATGACAGGCATAAATAATTTTGTGGGTGTGAAAAATGGGGATGTTTTGGCCAGTGTTGCCCAATACAAATATAACTCAAACCACACATGTAATTTAAATTTTTCTAGCAACCACGTTAAAAAAGATGTAAAAAAGAAACAGGTGGAGTTGATTTAAAAATATTTTAACTCAGTATATTCAAAATATTACCCCACAATTAACGTAAAAATGGAGATAGCTAAAATTTCTTTCCACTAAGTTTTCAAAATATGGCAGCACATCTGTGTGGACCAGCCACACTGCCCGTGCCCGGTAGCCACGTGCAGCCAGGGGCTCGAGTACTGGGCAGCACGGGTCTAGACCACCCTCCTTCCTGGCCGAGTGGAGCCCCACTCGGGGCCCGGACTCTGTGTTGTATCTGCCAGAGGGCCAGTCGGTCCTGACTGGGCTGTGCTCCTTAGCGGACCCCAAGCACTGGCTTCCTGAGGTGGGAGAGGGGGCAAACGCGGGGATCAGGTGGGTTGTTGCTACTTTCATAGCTTTAGGGTCCTATACATTGGGGAAGAGGGTAAATTTATAAATCTGTTTGTATATAGATGTATGACATGTTTCAGCAAGGATGCCCATGGCAGTGTCATTACAAGAGGGTGGCTGTGAAATTAGCCAAGTGGCCACAGAATTAGGTCACGTTGAGGTAACTGGTGACCTTGACGAAGGTGGGTCAGTGACGTGGTGGTGGGGGGAGGGAAGCCAGATTGGAGTGAACTGGAAGGCCAGGCAATCCCATTTCTGTGTTTTAAATAAGAAAATCTGGATGGATGCTCACCAAAATGTTAACTGGTTGTCTCTGGCTGGTGGGGTATGGTGGTTTGTTTGTCCCCCTCTTTCTGTTTATCTGTATGTTCTAATTTTCCCACAGCCAATATGTGTTAGTGGAGGAATTACAACTTTTCAAAACTGGAAGTGATACACTGGAAGTAGTAATTAACCTCAGCTTTGGGGGTGGTAAATGGAAAGGGGGTTGTGGCATCACTGACCATAGTTGGGGTGCAAAGGGGCTCTGATTTCTCTGAGATTCCACAACACTGAGGCTCTCAGATCCCCATCCGATCCTCAGTTAGACTCACCTCAACTTGTGAGGTCCCCCCGGGGCATCCTGGTCCCATTAGACTATAAGCAACTTCAGGGAAGGGGAAGGATTTGGCTGCACATCTATTAAATGCCCAGCACTCTGTTCATCTTCATTTTATAGATGAAAACACTGGAGCTCAGAGGGGGCAAGATGGCCAGAAGCCCAGGAGCACTTGGCCCCTGGGTTGAGGCAGCAGGTGAATGAAGAGGACGGTAAAGCCCTGTGGGGCCTGCTTTGTGCTGGGCTCTTTCACAAGCACGGAACTAACTCATGTGTGCACTTCTCCTACCCTCCCAACAGCCCCAAACCGTGAGGCACTCTTCTTGTCCCCAGGTTACAGATGAGGAAGCTAAGCTCAGCAAGAGGTAAATAATTGCTTGGGTTCACATTTCTGGTGAATAGTGGTGCCTGGGTTTTGAAGCTAGACAGTCCACCTCTAGACCACATGCCCGTTCTTCACTACGTAGACCACAGGCTCCTTCCTCTACACCACATGGACCACAGGTTCCTTCCTCTACCCCACATAGATCATGGCTCCTTCCTTTATCCCATGGAGACCATGACTCCTTCCTCTACACCACACAGACCATGGCTCCCTCCTCTACACCATGTAGACCACAGGCTCCTTCCTCTACCCCACATAGACCACGGCTCCTTCCTCTACATCATACTGCTTGCTCCTTGCAGGGTGGACTCCACCCATATCTCTGACTTTTCTGTGCCTCACTATGGGTCCCAGCATGGTGGGCACCCAGTGTTGGACTGTCTCTCCACCCACCCACTGACCCACTGCAGAAAGACCAGGTGTGTGCCTTCAGTGCTGTGCTTTGGGCTCTGAAAAAATCAGCCAAGTCTTAAGATCAAGATTGGAACAACTGTAAAAGGAGAAGTGTGAACAGCAAAGAAAATAAACGTGTGTGTGTGCGCGCGTGTGTAAGCTGTGGGAGTTTATTTTTGTGGGGGTGGGGGTCAGAGAGAGGGCCGTTTAATTTAGGCAAAGGCTCAAGCTGGTTCTTGCTGTTAGAAGGCAACCCAAATGAGGAGCCAGGAAAGGACCCCAGGGATGCCACACACCTCGGACCCCTGCTTCCCTCCCTTCATTCTCGCCCCCAGGCACCGTGCATTCGCAAGCACTGACAGGACGCCTGTGCTGTGGGCACGGTGCTGGTCCAGAGGCCTACTTAGGGCACCCAACACTGACAAGGGCCCCCAGGAGCCAGCAGGAGCCAGCCGTGTCAGAAGAACTTTACCACCATTAACCGCTGCAACCCTACTGCCTGCCCCATCAGCTCCCAGCCCTGGCTCTCCCCATTTTTCAGACGGGCACCCAGATGCATGAACTGAGCTCCACCTCAAGCATGTGGAGTGGCCAGTGAGCACTGCGTCCCCATACCAGCTCCGTCGACCGAGCTGGGGAGAAGCTGGCCCTCGTGGGAGAGGATGGGTTCCCTTTAAGGAAGAGGCCTGGGGGTCCCCCCGGACTCTCTGACTTCACTGGCTTGGGTGGGGCCTGGGCATCCGTCTTGGTTTTGTTTTTGTTCTAGCACCTCTGGTGATTCTCAGGAGCAGCCTGCATGGAGAAGCTCTGCCCTAACCCTCTGCCGCTCAGAGTGAGTCCCCGTCGGAAGGGCCCTGCTGGGTTTAATGCCCAGCTGTCACCATCCTGAAATTCGTAATTGCTGAGTGAGAGGCCCCTCCCCCCGCCTGGAGTTCTTCCTCCCACAGACCCAGGCTGCTGACTCGGTACCTGAAGCCGGCATGGGCTTTCTGGATGTTGTAAAATACAGGTGGCTGCTTGTAACCACCCAGGTTATAGAACAAGAGGTAATCAATCCCATGGGTAAACAAGGCAGAGAATCAAAACCAGCCACGGCCCGAAGCCGGCACAGGGAGTGAGAGGCGAGGGCGGGACATCACCTGGGGTCCGATCCTAGCCACCACTGCTTGTTCTTTCAGAGGCTGATGGCTGTGCACCTGGCTGACTCCTCCCCTCGCCTCTCCCTGCCCGGGCGGTCCCTCTCCCTCCTCTGCTCTGCCAGGCTCCCCATTCCCTGTCACCATCCGTGGTGGCCCCTGAAGTACGCCCGCATCCCAATGCCTGCAACCTGTGGAAGGGACCTTCTTTGGAGAAAGGGTCTCTGCAGATGTAATTAGGTTAAGAATCTCCAGAGGAGATCATCCTGAATCCAACGACTGGTACCCTAAACCAGAAAGGAGGAGGCAGAGGTAGAGGGTCATAAGCTGAGGGACGCCCGGGGCCCCAGGAGCTGGAAGAGGCAGGAAGGATCCTTCCCTTCAGCCCTTGGGAGGCTGTCACTCCTTGATTTGGGGCTTCTGACCTCCAGAACCAGGAGAGAATACAGGTCTGTTTTTCTAATCACCTGGTTTGTAGCAATTGAGGGCAGCCCCAGGAAACTAATGTGCCATCCAACTTCCTCTCTGCTTGTTTTGTGCAAGTTTCTCCCTGGGCTTTCCCCCACCCACTGTACGCAGGAGAGGCGCTGTGTGTGTGTGTGTGTGTGTGTGTTGCTCACAGCTGTGGCCCTAAGCCTTGCTTTGTGTGTGTGTGTGTGTGTGTGTGTGTGTGTGTTGCTCACAGCTGTGGCCCTAAGCCTTGCTGTGTGTGTGTGTGTGTGTGTGTGTTGCTCACAGCTGTGGCCCTAAGCCTTGCTTTGTGTGTGTGTGTGTGTGTGTGTGTGTGTGTGTTGCTCACAGCTGTGGCCCTAAGCCTTGCTTTGGTCCACAGAGCCAGAGGCCTGTGGTGCAATAGCCTGCACAGCCCCAGACCGCAGTGGGTAGCCAGCCTCCGGGGTGCGGGGAAGCTGCACCCACTCCAACCTCCACCCCGGGAATTCCACCAGCCCGCCCTGTGGTTTAGCTCTGGGAAGCGCAGAGACGGTTCCTGGTCCCTCTCCCTGTGCTCCTGGTCATTGCCCTGAGTCCTTTGTCCCCCTGGCCCCCGTGTGCCACGGGGCTTCAGCTGCAGGCAGCAGGGTGACGCCTGGGAGGGTCCCACTCCTCTAAGTCACACCTGGAGACCCTTGCCCCAACCGCAAGCTACGCAAGCCCTTGCCGTCCCAGCTGTGCAGCGTGCTCCCCCTCACTGGTGTCCCGGGACGGGATGGGCAAGTCGATGCTGACGCCAGTCTCTTTGTCTTAAGTGAGATCATCCTGATGGGCAGTTTCTCTGCGGATTATCTTCTGTGTGCCCCTCCAGATTCACTCCCACGTTCTCTGCCCTCTCTGGCCCTGCCGGCTGACCTGCGTGGACTCCGTCGTCCCACCGTGGCCTCTGCTTCTGGGTGGAGCTGGCAGTGGGGACCCTGGATCCTACGCCAGTGAAGGGAGGGAAGCCAGGTGTTCTCCACTCCCTCCCCACTGGGACACCTGGTCGGCTGCGTCCCCCACCTAGGGCCACAGCTCCTGTTTGGGTCCTCTCCATGTGGACACCCTACCTAGATGTCCTCACTCTGTCCCTCACCGCTGCGGTCCCCCAGTGCTGTCAGTCACCCTTCCTCCAGGTCCACAAACCCTGCGCACACTTTGCCAACGTTGCCTTTACGAAAACCCTTCAATTTAAAAAAACCCTGTTTGAGGGACAGCTTATTTCCAACCCAGCAGGACCCTGACTGATCCTGTGTCCCTAACCAGGCTATTACTGATTATGCACCCAATGCCCAGAGAAGCTCCCCACCAGAATGTGCGCCCCAGGAGGCCGGGGGCTTTGTCTTGTTTTCACTAGAATTTGTATTGAGACCATTGGAGAGCCACACGGAGCTGTAGGAAATGGTCCAGGGAGCATCCCCCAGGGGTAACATTTTGCAAAACTGTAGTACGATGTTACAAGCAGGGTATGCCTGCTGACACAACCCACCCTTCACTCACATCTCGGATTTACCTGTGGCCCTGCGCCTGTGTGTGCAGCTTTAGCACGCATGGAGAGTCACGTGCCACCACCACAGGCAGGGCACGGAGCATTTCCAGCACCACAAGGATGTCATCCATCTGATTTCTCTGGAGGTTTTTTATTTTAACCCGATTTCTTCCAAAGTCGTTTGAAAAATCGTATTTTCTCACTACTTTGTTCCCAGTGCCCAGAACCATGCCTGGCACATGGCAGAAACTGAAAACATCTTTACTGGCTGAAGTAAGGGGTGCGTGCCGTCCTCACAACACCCCTGTATGTGGATGAGGAAGCAGGGCTTATCGATGGCATCGTGTGCCCAGGCTGGGAACCGACCCCGAGTCTTCCCGGCTCTGGAGGCCGCAGTCGGGCTTCCTGGGGTCTCTCTGCTGCACCCCAAGAGGCGGTGCTGCTGGCATCCTAATGCAGGAGGTCCCGCACACGGTTCAATCTCAGCGTCTCTCCCTCCATCTGCAGCCGCCGAGCACATGCTTCTAGACTCGCTCTACTGTTGGTCCTCCCCACAGCTGTGCTGGGCAGCCGTGCTCCGAGCTCGTCCAAGGCTGATAAAAGTGCTGGGCAGGACGCAGCGGAGCCTGGAGCCTGGTCGGCCTGATAACTGGCTTCTCTTTGATGTTTTTCAAGTTCAGAACGGACCCAGGCCTCTTGGCCAGCGTTGCACGCTTGTTTATTTTCGTCGCCATGTAGGCTTCTGTGATTTCCCCTTCCCAAGTAGGACAGCTATCATTATTCCTGTCATTACCTTATTGGAAATGTTGCTAAACGCGCTCTCCTGCTCCATCCGACCCCTCCTTCCAAATGCCCGAGGAAGACCACCCACAACGGCAGACCTTCCCTCCATTTAATTTCACTCTCAGGATGTAAGTTTGCAATTTCATCACAATTAAAAAAAAAAAAAAAAACCAAAACCAAAAACGAGACTGGCTTTCCTATCCCAGACCTGTGGACCATCCCTCCCTCACAGGAGGGCTCAGGAGCTTGCCTAAGAGTCCCCAAGAACTGTGAGGTTTCAGGGCCTGGGGGGCGGGGAGACCAGCGAACAGTTTCACAAGAAAACACACAGTACTGTCCTTCTAAGTTACGTTCCAAGTGCGTTAGATCAGAGCAAGACCGCTAAGCTGTGTTCCTCTCATAAATACCAGTGAATTACTCAGAATGCACGGGAAAGCGGGGCACTGGAGAACCATACCACTTCCTCCCCAGGAGCTCGGATGCTCCCTGGATCGGAATGTTCTAGATGTTAAGGACACACCTGTAAAGACCCTCACAATTACTGTCAGAGCCCCCTGCAATGTTTCCCTGCATGCTGCCTTCCCGAACAGAACTTTTGTGGTTAATTTTCTTCCTTTCCTTTCTTACTTATCCTTTGTCTTTGTAAGTCTATGTCTGAATCACACACGTAGATGCACACACACACTCAAGCACATGCTCCCTGCATGTTTCCGTCCCTCTGCTCCCAGCATATTTTCTTTTTCAGCTTTTTGGAAAATGTTGCAATGGGGTTTGACCGGAATGAGATTCAAGCGGGTGATGTGGCCCAGGGTTCCCGCCGGCTCCCACAATCCACAATTCTTCTTCATGTTCCCGGTCTCCTTTTTTCTTTTTTTTTAAAGTGGGCTCCTGTGGAGCTCACAGCAGGGCTTGAACTCATGACCCTGAGATGAAGACCTGAGCTAAGATCAAGAGTCGGACGCTTCGCCGATGGAGCCACCCAGGCGCCCCCCCAATCTCCTTTTATAGTTGGTTCCTTCCTTTGAGCAGTGAAAGAAATGTTTTCTCAGTGAATGTTATTTTCCCATCTACCTTCCATGAGAACACTGGGAGAGAGGAGTAAGCCTGTGTGTCAACCAACGCCATAAGTCCGCAATTTGGAGGGAAAACGTTTTAGTCAGAGGAAAGGCAGTAGAAAGGAGTTTAAATCTATAAGATGATGCTCTACTCTTTACTGAAGGAAAAACAAATTCTAACCACAATTAGATTGTTTTCCCAATATCTCAGGGCTGCTAGGTGTGACCACACATGCTGCGCACGGCACAACCCTGGGGGGCGCTGTTCGCATGGGCGCAGCGCTGTGCCGAAGACAGGATGAGTCGTGTGTGTGCTGGAGTGGGGGTCGGGGGCTCTCACGTGTAGCTGGTGGCAATGGCATTCAGGACGAGCCCTTTGGAAAGACATATGATGGTCACTACCAAAACTATGCATGCAATTTCTCTGGCACCCTGCAATTTCACTTTTTTTTTATTTTTTAGAGAGACAGCATGAGCACGCAGGGAGTGGGGAGCAGAGGAAGAAGGAGAGAGAGAATCTTAAGCAGACTCCATACCCAGCGCTGCGCCCAATGCAGGACTCGATCTCACGACCCCGAGATCACGACCTGAGCTGAAATCAAGAGTGGGACGTTTCACCGACGGAGCCCCCCTGGCGCCCCTGCAGTTCCACTCTTGAGCGTTTGTCCCGCCTCAAGAGCACACATGCCCTTGCAGAAGCCAGGGTAGTTTGCCCCCCGCCTCCCCGCCACCTGCAGCATTGTGTGCGGTAGCAGAAGCCTGGACATAGCTTAGATGCTCGTTCATGAGGGGGCGAGCCAATAAGCTAGGATCGATCCTGACACAGAAAGTGGTGTAGCCTTCAGAATAGAGGCCGATTCACAAAGGCAGCAATCCCTGGGACATGTCGCTCGGCGGGGGGGGAGGCGGCTTCGAGTGCAGAAGGGTCTGTGTGCCGTCTGCTCCCCCCCGATGAGCCGGGTGATGTCTGGCAAGTTGTTCAGCCTCCTCTGCCTCACTTTGTCCATCTGCACAGTGGGGATGAAGACAGCAGTCACCCTGAAGGGCTGTGGAGGAGATGTCACGAATCAGTATGTGCCACACATTTAGGATGATGCTGGCATGGAGCAAGGGCCATACAACCATTGGTTATTATTACTGTATCATTGCTGTCATTGCAAGGAGAGCACATATGTGCCAAGGTAGGCATCAAAAACCCCTGGAAGGGTACCCAGAACCACAGGTGCCATGGATTGCTGCTGCCAGGGAAACCAAGAGACTGAGGGCAGGGTGAGGTGGAGGAACACCTACTGTTAACTTGTGTCTTTTGAATTTCTATCAAGAATCTATTCCCTATCTTTTTCAATCTTTTTAATGAAAATTTGTAAGCATGCAGAAAAGTTGAAGAACTGTACAGTGAACATCCATGTGTCTACCAGCTCAGCTCTGCAGTTAGCACGCTGCTATACTTGGTTTACCATTCATCCACCCATCCATCTATCCATCTGTCCGTCCGTCCATCTGTCCATCCATCCATCCATCTACTCATCCAACCATCCAACCATCTACTCATCCAACCATCCATCCATCCATCCATCCATCCATCCATCCAACCATCTATCCATCTACCCACCCATTCATCCATCCATCCATCCAACCATCATCCATCCATCCATCCATCCAACCATCCATCCATTCATCCATCCATCTACCCACCCATTCAACCATCCATCTATCCATCTATCCATCCATCCATCCATCCATCTTCCATCAAACCTTCTTATTTTTTTGGATGCATTTCAAAGTAAACTGCAGATATTAGTACATTTCCCCCCAGATTCTTTTGCACACGTAACAATTAGCTAGAATTCAGTATTTGTCTATGGGTTTTTTTTTTATGCCAAATGTACACAGAGTCAAATGCACAGGTCTGAAGTGTCCTGTTTGACGATGCATTTTGACGATGCATTATTTATTTAAAAAAATAAATTATCTACAAATAAAATGTGGCTGACTGGGAGAGAGAGACAGAGACAGAGAGAAATTGAGACAAAGCAAAATTTCACTTTGAATCCACAGAGAGGGGAAAAAAAAACCCATCATGAAGTCAGCGTGATAGCTTATCTAGGGGTAAGGGAATTTACAAGAGATAATGCTTGTTACAGATGGATCTCTGTTGTGGACTGTTTCTATTCCCTGAAAGCATGTGTCCTTTAGGACCTCATAGCTAGACCCTTGGGCAGGAAGCATCATCGTCAGGGGTGCAGGCATCAGTCCCTCTGCTGGCTAGCCCTGTCATCTCGGAAAAGGCACTCAGCTTGTCTGGGCCCCAGCTCCCTCCTCTGGGAAGGATGAGGCTTCCCACTTCCTGGGTTGCTGGGGAGGACTCTGGGAGCCGACACACAGCATGTTTAAAAGGGCCTCTGGCATCTAGTGGGTGCTCTATGGCTGTTGTCTTTTACGATAAATCACACATCTCTCTATCTTTGCCTTTTATTTTTTCAAAATTGAATTGGAAAGAACCAAACAATGCAAGTTTTAAGTTTTTCATCCTTAGGGGAAAAACGTCATCTCTCCCTACAGCTTTGCCGCCCTCCCATCCTCTGCAAAAATCCAGGGAAATGAATCAGCCTGCAGCTTTTTGCTTCTCTAATTCTTTGATTACTACATGATTGCAGCATCCACTCAGGCCGGGGCTAAAAATCGAAAGAAAACAAGAATTCTTGAGTTATTTCCAGATCCTGAATCTGACACCACGACTCCTCTCTCAGTTTTGGCAAAACCTACAAAATGAGTGACCAAGAAGAGTAAACAAGTTTAGGTAAACACTCTATATACTGATTCATGATTTAAGTACATCAGTTAACATTTAGCTTAATTTACCACAGTGTTTTAATGTCATTAAGAATGTAACTTCTTAGGAAAACTAAGAAAGTCTGTTTTTAGCCCAGACATGCAATTAAGGGAATTAGTAACGTGATACATCACCCTCAGGAACTGCGATAGAGTAAGAAAGCTCGTGCGGCCCTTTATAAAGATGTTCTTGCAGCCCACGCCAGAGTTCACCGAGCTTCGATCTGAGGGCAACCGGGAGGGAAAACACAAAATGAAAGAAGGGAGTCACTGACCCCGCGTCCAACAGCAGTAAGAACAGATTCGCGATCGTGTGCAGATATGAAATAGTCAGAAAATCGGGGTCTGCGCCGGGGAATTAGTCGCTTTCCTGTCTGGACCAAAGTCACCCTCAAGCAACTTTGCAAGGATCCGTGTGTGAGCCCAGGGAGTGGGTTTGCTGGGGCCCGCATTGGGAAAAGGAGAAAGGATTTTTTTTTTTTCTTTCTGAGATCCCGAGAGAGAATTCCACTTCTGACGAGCTTTGGCATTTAGTTTCTGGAAGCTCGCCACACGCTCGATCAGGACTTCTCCTCCTCGGCACTGCTGACATGTGGGGCTAGGTCATTCTTTGTGGCGGTGTCCTGTGCATTGTAGGGTGTTGAGCAGCATCCCATGCTTCACCCACCTCCACCCTGTAAGAACAACCGCAAATGCCTCCAGACACTGCTGAACACCCTTCGGGGCAAAGCCACCCTTGAGAACCACTATTATCAATGAATCCACTCCTTCTGCAGATGGGGAACTGCAAGGAGCTAAGCTAGAGTCAGACCCAAGAACGCGGGCTACCAGGAGGCAGCATGGGGCAGGGGCAGATCTGACTACAGGGAACAAAGCTCAGACCACCACTCAGTTGCTGCATGCAGGCACCAGGTTCTCAGTCTCCCTGAGGATCCCTTCCTTATGGACTTTTACGCTGGGATAACGAATAGGAGCCCTTCCTAGAGATGGTCGTGAACAGAAGCCACAGGGACGAGTGGTCATGGGCGCTGATTCTAGTGGGTGAGACGGGGCAGAACTTCCAACCTCTGCACACTCCAGTCCCTCACCTATACGGTGGCGCTGCCTTCCCTGGTGGCTCTCAGTCAAACACAAGAGTGGACACAGACTCAGCGCAGGGGCCCACACGCGGTCAGGGTCAAGCCTCTCAGCTATTATTACTGTCATCGAGGTTGTTGTTGGGGATGTGGAGGGAATATAGAGCAGATCCTGGTGGCCCCAGTGCCCAGGTGTGTTTGAAGGGGCTGGGCTGCTGGCCTGGCCAAGGCTGGCCGCTCTCTCGCCCCTTGAGAGCCCACGGGCCCCACCCACTGCCCACTGCCCACTGGCTCCATCACCCTCAGAGCCCCTCCCCGGGCCTTCCAGCCTTCATGCTCCTCCTCCCTCCGAATCCAGGTGGTTGGAGCCTGACCACAGCTGTACTCCATGTTCCTTACCCTGCTCTCCTCAGCACTGGCACCTCAGAGCCCCAGCCAGAGCAGACAGTGGCCTCTCAAGGCAGCAGAGAGAGTGATCTTGACCGAGTCCCTAACTTCTCTGATCTCGGATTCCTCACCTGGGCAGGGCCATGAGAACAGAGGATCCCTACCTTCTGAGAAAGGGCCTATCTACCACCATATTTCTTTGTAACCTTGACCCTGGAGACTCAGCACAATTCTGAACACATGGTAGGTAGGTAACCAGCCAACGTTGGCCATAAGAGTATGTAGGAATGAGAGGCTGGGTCTATACCTCCGGGTGGTCTGTCCACTTCTTTCCAGAAAGAAAAAGTGAAAAAGAAAGAGATTGTTGCTTGGATTTTATGTGGACACAGCAAAGATTACTTTCGTGGAGTGTGAAGGTGACCCATCTACCCACCTACTTATCCACCTGTCTGTCCATCCATCCATGCATGCATCCATCCATCCACCTGTCCATCCACCCATCTATCCATCCCTGAAAAATGTATTCCTACCAGGTGCCAGGCACTGGGTGGTCTGGGCTTTGAGGATGCAGAAGTATTTCAGTCCCCACTACGTTGGAACAAAGCCCGACCCAGAGGAGATACCATGACATGTTTGCTGAATGAGTGAAGAACTGTTTGAATGAATGAGTGAATGAATGGACGGGTAAAGCTATGAATGGCATCAGGGTAGACTAGGTCCAGGAATCCCTACCACTAGTTGGACTCTGGTTCTGCCCACGGTTCCCAGGGTCCTCAAGCAGAGGGTGCAGTGTAAGTAGCAGGTGGAGCGATGTCTTCCCAGAGATGGAGCTCTAAGGGTGTCAGTGACTGGGAGACATGCTCTCTCTACCCTCACAAAGGCTTCCCAGAGAGATCCTGCATCCACACTGAGTGGCTTCATCCTCTTCAACTGAGCCAGTTGGTTATCAGCCCACATCCCAGGGGTCGGTGCGAGGCAGGGCTTTGGGGGGCTGGGGCACCAGTCCCAGCATGTTCCAGTGCCTACTCTATTGGCTCAGAATCTCTGCCCTTGCCCCCAAAAGCCCGTCATCAAGAGAAACAACAGGAAGCAAAGCTGACCACATTGTAATGCTTGTTAGCCCAGAGACACAGGCTGTACTTGACATTCCAGGGATGGTGAGGGGTCGTGCTGACCTATCCATCTGTGGCCTGGAACCTTATGAGCACACACAAAGGGGAAGCTTAGTGTACCTAAACGGATGTTTATTAATGTCACTTCCCAATCACATCAAGTGACAGGTTGAATGGGGCAGGCCTGGGAAGGGCCTGATCAGGACAAGCAGTGTGCGAGGTTCCTCCCTGCTCCCCGCCTGTCCCCAGGGTGGGGGAAGCCTGGAGCAGCGGTGGGCTAACCGAAGTGTTTCCAAGTCAGACAGGGCAGTTCCATTAGCCCATCACTCCTCCAGGAAGCTGAGAGCCCAGGCTCCCTGACTGCGGACACAGTTCCTTCACGTGTCAGCTGTAGGTAGGCAAGGGCTGGGGTCTAGAAGAGAGATCAGACCCCTCCAGAACTGTGTCTGCTTCATAATGATGGGGACACTTGCTGAGCAATCACTTTTTTCCGGTGCCATGTTAAGCACTTTGCATGGGTCAGCTCGGTCTTTCCTCCACAAAATCCCCAGGGTGAGCATTATCACATTGCCATTTTGTACACGAAGCTGCTGAGGCTTAGCAAAATCCAAGCAAGTGGACTGGTCACACAGCAGAGCCAGGACTAGACCCCAGTCCGAGCACCTCTAGAAGATCTGCTCTGGGACCAACTGGGGCTGATTGGCTCCCAAGGGGTTACAGTTCCCCATGTCGGAGATGGCCGGGCCAGCTGCCCATCCTGCAGATGGAGAGCCTGGGGCAGATGTGGGCAGGGGAGCTTGGCCAGATACCCCCATGTTCTGCCCTTCCAGAGAGTAGGCTGCCACTGCATGCATCTAGATTTTCCAAGGACTGGATCAGAGGTTGACTGAGAAACATCCTTCTTCAAAATGGAAACCGGAGGGCAGAGAGGACAAGTCTTGGGAATTCTGCCATCTTATGGGGATTCCACAGTGTGTTTATAGCAGTCTGAATTGGGGTCCACATTTGAGTGTACCCTAGCCCTTAGCACTTTGAGACTGTGCCCCGACATACATGGTAGGGAAGACTGGAGACCTTCCAAGGTATGACAGGAAGATCACTACAGCCCCAGACAAAGAAAGCCTGGTATCAGAACACGAGCAACACCTTTCAAAGGTGGGGGGATTTCTTCAAATCAATACATTTTTAATTCTTCTTTTGGTTGTTTTTTTTCTTTCATTCCCCAAAATGTCAACCTCAGGATAGAAGATCACTTCAAATCTCATTTTATAGTATGGAATATTTTTCTCGTTTCCTAGCAGAGACCAATTTTGGATGAATAACTTGCGACCACAGAAACATGACACCAAAGCAACAGCGCTGGGTGGCAAATTTCTCCGTTACCACAAATATCCTTTCTCCTCAAGGACCAGATTGGAAGCATTTGGGGTTGTTTGTGCATCCCATCCTCAATCAGATGGAGGAGGAGCCATCCCGGTAGCAGCAACATGCCCAGTGCTGTCTGCCTGTCACCAGATGCACATTTCCCTCTTTGTTACACTTTTCCAAAGCGTTGACAGATTCTTTAGTCCTGGGTGTGAGATTCTCCTCCTTGTGTGAAAGAGGAGGCGCCTAGCCCAAAGCTCATGCTCAAAAATATCCTGATTCCATCCAATGGCCTGACTATGTGCTGTGAGGACTGAATGGTAATTAACCAGGGCTCCTGTCTCCATTCTTTAATTCCCAATTTACCCTGGCGTTCTTAGCCTTTGATGCCTGCCCTATCGAAATTTGGATCCACTTTGAAGTAAAAGGGGATCACACTGCATAATTCCAGAGGCACCGTGTTCAGGCAGTGGCACAGTGATGAAGTTTTCATGAATATTAAATATTCATTTAAATATTTAATATGTGGCCATCCTCATCCTCATCACCAGCAGAACAGTACAAAGTGCAAAGGAATAAAGAAACCAAATGGTGAGACTTGCATACATCCCTTAGCCTCTGATCATTTTTATCCTCTCAACATTGTATTAGAAGAAATTCCAAATATACATGAGTTACCCGTTGTGAAAACCCATATATTCATCACTGAGATTCTGGAGTTGTCAATATTCTGTGATTCTTGCTTTATCACTTTACCTTCCATCCTCCCTCTCTTCTTTCCTTCCATCTACCCATCTATCCTGTTATCCTCCCATTCATCCATTCTCTCATCCACCCATCCACCCATCCAGTCATCTTCCCGTCTGTTCACCTACCCATCCATCCATCCATCCACCCATCCATCCAACCATCCACCATCCATCCATCCATCCATCCATCCATCCATCCACCATCCATCCATCCATCCATCCATCCATCCAACCATCCACCATCCATCCATCCATCCATCCATCCATCCATCCACCATCCATCCATCCATCCACCATCCATCCATCCATCCATCCAACCAACCATCCATCCACCCATCCATCCACCATCCAACCAACCATCCATCCATCCATCCACCATCCATCCATCCATCCACCATCCATCCATCCACCATCCATCCATCCATCCATCCATCCATCCATCCATCCATCCATCCATCCTGTCATCCTCCCGTCCATTCATTCATCCTTCCAGCCAATCAGTCATCTTATTATTTTTAATAGACTATTTCTTAGTTTTAGATTTACAGAAAAATTGAGAAGATAGTACAGAGATCCCCTATACTAACACCCCATTTCCCTAGTGTTAACATCTTATATTAGTATAGTACATTTGCTGCAATTAATGAACCAATATTGATATGTTATTATTACACTGTTATTAATTAAAGTCCACACTTTATTCAGATTTCCTTAGTTTTCACATAATGTTCTTGTTCTGCTCTAGGATCCCATCCAGATCACATGACAGTTAGTCATCTTGTCTCCTTAGGATCCTCTTGGCTGGGACAGTTTCTCAAACTTTCCTTGTTTCTGATGACCTTGACAGTTTTGAGGAATACTGGTCAGGTATTTTGTAGAATGTCCCTCTATTGGGATTTGTCTGGTGTTTGCTCATGATTAGACTGGGGTCCATGTTATTTTTTGATGAATGTCCTAGTCAGTTCATGAGCCTCTTTTGTCAAGTGGAGAAGGGTCTCATATCTGTATCAAGGGAATGTTGTATAACGTGGGGAGGGCTACTGGTGCTGCCTGGGTTCAAATCCTGGCTCCAGCACTCACTAATGTGGACCTATGTTCCTTAAGCCTCAGTGTCCTTCTCTGTAAAATGGACATAAATGGACCCACACTCAGAAGGTGCTTTGAGGGTTCAATGAAACTCTGAGCACAAGAGCCCTTAATTGAGGTCACCTGTTGCTCTTGATGTTACAAATGTCCAGCATAGATGACAATCACCATAGGACCTGTTGGAGGAGGGGGCTGGTCCCTTTCAACAATGGGGCAGATGGAATGGGTGTGAGTCCTTCTCAGTTGGATAGATGGATGGATGTACTATACTAATGTAAGGTGTGACAGGGCTCAATCCTGAATGGAGGGGCTCAGGGCACAGGGGGTATCTGGGAAGCCAGGGGATGCTGATACTCCTGAGCATGGAGTCCTCCCTGACTCTGACTAGCAGAGCAAGACACACACACACACACACACATACACACACACACACTACACACCACATACATCACACAACCCATATAAACATATTACACACACGTACATACCACATACACCACAAACATCACACACTCACATATCACATACACCACACATACACACCGCACAGATATCACACACCCCACATCACACACACACACACACACACACACACACACACACATCACTGAAAGCCGGCCTGCTGGATATCTGGCCAGGAGCCTCTTAACCTTCAGGTTGCTCTCCCATCAGGAAAAACATCTTCCTAATATTGGAGGGAGGAACACAGTTAATCAGTAGGCGTATTTTATTATTGTTACAAATAAAATTTTTTATTGGCACGAGAGGCGATGAGCCGGAGCAGAGGAAGCAGGGCCGCCAGGGACACGCATCCTTCCCAGCCCCACGGGAATCCAGGCATTTCCCAGCAGCAGCAAGCAGACTCCGAGGGAGGCTCCAAGCCGTCTTTTGGCCGAAGGTTGATTGCTATAAAACCCAAGTCAGGCAGCCCAAGACCACGCGGAGCTCTCCTGTGGTTTTTGGGATGGAGCGGATGTCCTCCTGGAAACTTCTCTGCACACAGGAGGCCGGTGACGCTGTTACCGGACACATGTGACATCTTCTCATGTGCGAGCTGACTTGGGTTTCCAGCAAGCCCAAGTGCTAAAACCATGTCTCTGCAAAGGAAACCTGACCTTGACTGAGAGGACATGGGCTGACTCGTGTTACCCAGTTCTGAATTCAGGGAGGAGTTCTGCATGGATGACAGACCCTGGGATGTCGGAGCTGGAAGAGCTTCCATCACCTCCTCACAGCTGCTGACATAGACAGCATTCTTACTGTGGCACCGGCGCTGAACCTGGCGTGGGGCCACCTTATCTCCACAAACCATCCATTCTCCCCACCAGCTTCGCCACCCCATTCCACCGACAAGGAACCTGAAACCCAAAGAGCAGGCCCCTCACCCGCCTCAACTAGAAAGTGGTGGAGCCCAGATGCAGGTGTCAGGCTCTGGAACCTGCTTCCTAACCCTTGGTCTGGGGTCCATGGGCCCCTCTGGGCGTCACTGGGTGGGCTTCCAGGAATCCACAAGACCCCACAATTTCCATGCAAAACATCATACATACATTTTACTGGGCGGGGGACCCACAGCATGCTGGAGAGGTCCATGCTCTCACAAAGGTGAGGACCTCCTGTACCCCTCCTTTCTCAGAGCAAATGAGATGTGGATCTGGCCTCAGGCCCCCACAGCCAGGCCACTGCCTTCCCTACTATCATCTGGTGCATAAATATATTGTTAGATAATTTCTATTGAGTCCTCCATTCTGTATAAAGCACATACAGAAAAGTGTCAGGTCCTATGAGTACAGCACAGAGAACCCAGCCATGTAATCCCCACCTGCATCAGGGTATAAAGTGGTACCAGAGCCCCAGCAGCCCCTGGCATCTCCAGCCCCACTTCTCCAAAGGCAGCCGCTTCCTGCTCCCCACCCCCCGCATCCTGGAGCAGTCCCACCCGTCTGGAACATCACGTGGATGGGATCACACAGCACACACTCTGTACATGTGGCCTCCTGGCCCCACACTGTGGAGACCCACCTGCTGCAGTGCTGGGCTCCATCTTCACTGCTCTGTACTATTCCGTTCACGCATCTCTTGTCCTTCGGAGGGGCTGTCAGGTGCCTTCCAGCCTGGGGCCTTAGGAATGGGGCGTGTCTACACATTCCTGGATGCACACATGCTTTACCTTCTGTCACGTGTCCGTCCCTAGGAGCAGGACTGTTGAACCACCCAACAGGCCTGGGGTCAGCATTCATGTCCTCTTGCACAGGGGAAGGTCACACGCCCACGAGCAGCTTCTCGCCTCCTTGCCAACGTTTAATTTTAGCCATGCTGGTGGGTGAGGGTGTAACATGTATTTTAAAATATTGAACAACCTCCCTGCTTTAAGGAGATTTTCCTTAGTTACTGTTCCTCAGCCCCACGACACACAAAGCTAGAGGCCAGGGCCATGGTAGAGGCGTGACTGTGAGCCATGGTCCTCATGGGGGTACCGGAGGCAGGGGCACCTGCTGAGGAGCCCAGGGGATGTGCCCTCCTCCCCTTCACCAAGGCTGCACGCGTGGTCCTGAGGGGCAAGCAGGTGTCCATTCCAAGATATGCGGTCTTGGGTGGGAGAGGCGGCCTGCCTGCCTGGACAGCTTGGTTTTGGTGAGGCCCTGATGGCATCTCCAACAGTGCTGAGACGCCTTGATGGCTTTAGCTCTTGCACTGTGCACTTCTGTCTGTGATGATCGTGTCACCAGGGCTGGGGGCATCCATGGCTGGGCGTCCCAGGTCACTGCTCGTGGCTGCCTTGAGCCCGGCTCCTGAGAGCGAGTGGCAGCTGTGGTGGCCGGTACCCGTCCCATGGTAGAAATCCAGTCAGTCTCGACCCTTCATGCAACCCCTGGCCAGCCTCGCATCCATTAGGAGCAGAGAGACGGCTTGCTGTAGGCACAACCCTCTCCCTGGGTGGCTGGCGAATCCTGGTGTGGGGACCTCTCCCTGCAGGCCACCCACATTTAGTGGGAGGTGGGGCAAGGAGGACATGGCAGGCTGAGCTGTCGATGAGGGTACCTGGCCACAGTCACTTGGAGGCCACCCGTGGGCCCCCCCGCTGCATTCCAGCCCCTTCCATTCCCTGCAGGATGCACGGACGCCGAGACTGTCCCCCCCCGCCCCCCCGCAATGCCCCTGCCTGCTCAGATGGCAGGAAGAGCATCCCTGGGCTGAACCAGAGGTTCTTGGCCACCACACCCCTGACCCTCATTCTGTACTTTGGGACAGAGCAAGCCACTGGTCCAGGGTGGCCCAGCCAGCTGAATTCCGAGAAGGCACCGCTCCCACTCCAAACACTTCCCACCACCCTCCCCCATCCCGTGTTGGAGAGTGCAGGCCACACCAAAGCACCACTGCCAGAAGTCTTGCCCAGAGGTCAGGGGAAGGGATTGACTTTTTTCCCTCTTTGCTGCAAATGGAGTAAATTTGGGGCTGCGAAACCTATAGGGTTTGGAGTTCCCTGTCACTGCACGTCCTGCGTCTCTTCTTCCTTCCCTGCCCCGCTGGTCTGCGCTGCCCCACCTTGCTGCCTCACATCTCCCAAAGGGTGCCCACCACACACACACACTACTGCACACGTGTGCACACACACACAGCCACACCATACACATGGACGCACACACACGCACACATCACACACGCAAGCACGCACACACGCATGCACACACCACATATGCACAAGCCATGGCCCATCTGCAGCAAGTTCCAATCAACATGCAAGGCGGCTGGGCCGCCTTGTTCCTTATGCGACAGGTGCGTTCCGTGGACACATGTCGGTGGACTCTGACTTGAGAGAGCACATGTGGAGGGAGGGGCCCCAGGGTTGGTTTCATCTGCCCAAGATGATGAATGAACACACGTGTGGGTATGGCCACCCGCACACACCACTCACCGCATGTCGCATGTATTTACACACATAGTCATGTGCAAGATGACCATTTGTCATCTCAGTCATGGTGCCAGGACCCAGGTGTAAGTTGGGCTGTCCCACCATGTTTGTGGTGACGGACAGTGGCGTTGGGGGACGAAGCCCAGCCTGGGATCCAGTGGCCTGCGGCGCACCCCTGCGGTGGTGCTGGCGCTCGCCCTGGTGCAGGACTGGGCGACCTCGGGTGCTCCTGCCACACCACCGGTCAGAGCCACCCCCGTCCCCCCCAGCCGGCGGGAAGAGGGGCTCACGAGACAGTGGAGGAGAATGCCAACACTGCTCTCAGCTTTCCTTGTCACAGTGCAGAAGCATTTCAGATTGCACCTACGGTGCCACAAATCCAACTGAAGACATAAAAATTAAGTCTTGAGACACGTTTTCCGCCAGCCATGGATTTTGTAAACCCTGATGTGGAGACACGCGAAGGGTCCGCTGCATTTCTCCCTCGTCCTCGAGTGTGCTGGCCACCCCTGATGAGGAGGGAAGCGGCTTTGGCACAGCATGCACAGGCGGCTGTGCGGCGGGACAGGAATCCGGCAGCCAGTGGGTCCCTCCCTGTCCTGGGAGAAACTGCCTGCAGTCCTCACCGGAAGACCACCGGCCATCCTGTATCCCAGGGGTCATTGATTATTATTGATTATTGCTGCTCTGCAGGGGGCAGGGGGCACACGTGTGCCCCACATCTGCTCGTTCGCTTCAGACAACGTGCGGACGGAGGGAGGCCGACTGTGTGAGTTTTTATGTAATGACCAGTCCCCACTGCTAGCACAAAGGGTGTCTTATTCATAAGACCCCGAATGAGGGTGTATCTACTAACCCTATTAAAGTTGGTGATTAGGTCTGAGCTATTACAAAAATCTTTCCACTCATTTTGGTTTGGGCCGTGTCTGAGTTTGAGCTGCTCTGGACACTCTCCACCGCCTTCTGGCTCATGCTGTGTCCACATCCACAGCAAACCTAACAACATATCTCGGTGAGTGTGATCTATTGCAAAGACCCTGCTCCCACCTGAGACGACTTTGTACACATAAGATACATAAATACGCAGCTAGATGAAACAGTCCTTGAGCGACGACATTTATATCAAGATAAGTTTTTCAGAATGGCTTTGCCTACCAAAAGTTTGCTTTTTACAACTGCAGTTTTTGTGAACTGAATGCCACCTGTAGCAGTTATCACTGAAAGCGAAGATCAGGCAGTGGGAATGTGTACGAGGCCCCTCACGGACAGGGCAGGCTTCTCCACCTTGCTCCTCGCTGACTTCCGAGGAGGGAGAAGCAGGAAACCGCCCTGTGCACAGTGCTCCGGCGCTCACCTCTGATACGCACATGACACATCTCAGTGACCTTTAGGGTTTATCTCCTTATGGGAGAAACCATACATGCATTTACAGCAGGGACATGGCATCCTACTGAAGCACAGACGTGCGCGTTTTACCTTGGCAAGTAAGTTTTCACTGTGTTTAAGTTATGAGAACTATGAGGTCTCTGGAAATGTTATGGAGATAACTTTTTTCCTGAAGCTTTTTTTGCCTCTAGCTTATTTACCAGGGTGTGTGTGTGTGTGTGTGTGTGTGTGTGTGTGTGTGTGTGTGTGTGTGTGTGTGTGTGTGTGTGTGTGTGTGTGTGTGTGTGTATGAGAGAGAGAGAGAGAGAGAGAGAGAGAGGCAGAGACACAGAGATTTAAGAACTTCAAAATTAAAGGTTGAGAAACACCAGATGAAGGGTCCCGATCTTTGTAGCTTCTATTTCCTTGAAAATGTCCCAGAAAATGTTCTTCCTCTTTGCAGGATGTAGCTTCCCCACAAATCCTGAAATTCCTTTGTTTAAAACAAAAACAAAACAAAACAAAACTTGTGGCTTTTCTCAAAATGACAAACCAGACACGCAGAATCTGCAATCCCCAGAACACAGCCGGGACCATAAACCTTCTGGCTCAGCACGCAGGGTTTACGGGGACCCCAGTAAAACCGAAAGGATGCAATAAATAGCCAACGGCCTCTCCCGGGCAGCTGTGTCTCTGGGGCGGCACATGTCCGAGGGGGCGGGACGGGGCCTGTGCTTGCGCAGTTCTCGTGACTCGTGGACAAAGCATCGGAACAGCCGCCATGCCCACACTCCCTCCCAGCGGTCCGGAGGGAATGCGGCTGAGAGGTGTAGCTGGTGCATGTTCATCCTGAAGCATTCCTCCAAACTGCCGCCTCCAACAGGCATGTGTTTGGTATAAACAATGGAAGAAATAATATAACCAAAGTGACTAGCAAACCAGGGCAACTGGCGACACCCAAGGATGTTAACATTGAGGACATCGAGGGCTGAGGCGGAGGGATGAACGTTTCAGAGTCGACGCGCTGGCGCGCACCTAATACTTGTAATGGAAAATGCTGCTTGGCTCCCACTGTCGGGTCCCCACTCACACCAACGGGTCCCCGGCCTGGACCCAACTGGGTCACTTGCACCCACTGATGCTGGACAAGTCACCTCATCAAGCCTAGTTCTAGTGCCCAAATGGGGATAATCCCCTCTTTAGACCCCCTCTCTGGGGATCCAGGGAAGCAGAGTAGAGACAAATAGAGAAAGCAGTCAGGATGACGTTTCAACGAGAGGGTTCTGTGAGTGTGCCAACCTACAGAGAAAAGCAATTCAGTCCTGTGCACAGGTCGATGTCCGCCCAGCCCCGCGTTCGCCTCTGCAGTCAGCTCCTCCCAACGGCCCACAGCCTTGCAGTCTTCTTCCCTCTGACAGGAAGCCGCTTCCTTCTGGAAGGGCCCTGCCATTGCGCCCGGGTGTTCCAGAAATTCCCTGGATAAGTGGCGGTTACCATAAAGCAAGTGGTCAGTGGGCCCCGGAGCACACTGAGCAGATCTATAGTTACATCTTTCTCCATCTGAGGTGCCCTGGCCTCTAGACTCTACTGCACACATGCGTGCACACTTGCACACACCCAGGTGGCCACACACTTGTGCATACTCTCCCACATCCACACACACACAGATACGCACTCACGCACACTCACACACAACACATTTGTGCACACTCTCATACACACTCAGACCTGCACGCAACTCTCGCACACACTAAGACACGCCACAGAGCACAGTTTCCTGTGTCTTGCACAGTCAGCAAACAACCTCAGGCGGCTCCCTAGGATTTGGGGCCGTCTCCGACCACCCTTGCCAGCAGCCCCTAAGTGGAGGGGAGCCCTGTGTTGGTGAGCCTTACTGGGTGTGTGTGCTCCAAAGCTGTCAGCACACGTGCATGCAGCAGGGCCCCAGGTGGCACCCTCTCCCTGGGTCTCACCTGCCCCCATCACGGCCCCGGGCCTGGCGCCTCATAGCAACAGGCCTGACTCTGGATTGCACACGAGGCTTTGCTTCTCCAGCACTTTCCTGGGTGCAGGTGCCCAGGTACACGGGCTCTGGGACCCCGAGTGTCCCCCCTGGGGCTTGGGGCTGGCGGTCATTGCTCCAGAGCTGCTGAGACCACACACAGCCACAGTCCGAGGCTGCTGGGAGAAACCCCCAGGGAGATACAGTCTTCAAATCATGTGAGTTTGAAATCCAGGGGGCGGTTTGGGGCTCAGCACCCAGTTGTTCTTGCAACACCCTTTATTGGGCTCTAGAAGGTTCCAACCTGGTGGCGAGCAGTCAGGGGCCGCCACCTCCTTCTCTTGAACTGCCCCACTGCCTGGACTCCCTCCCCTGCGTCCCGGCTGCCCACCAGCACTCTGCGTTGTCAAATACCGCCTCGCAGGCAGGATTCCCCATCCTGACACGTGCTACGGGGTAGGACCTTATGTTTGTGGGATTGTCTGACCTGTGCCCGTCTCCCCCTCGAGATGCCAGGCTCCCGGAGCTGAGGGGCTGGCCCACTGCCTCCCCCTGCCAGGCACAGTGAGCACACGTCCCTGCGACAAATCCGGGCCGACGAGTAGCCTCGAGGGTGCCATCTGGGCATGTTGGCCATAGCCAACGTATCTGCGAGTGTCTGAGTGGGTGATCCTGGGAGACGGAAGGAAAACATGCACACATCAGTGGTGGTTGCTGTTACTGTTATATTTTATCTGATTAGGCCCCTGCTGCCAGAAGGGGCCGATTCATAGTCGGCATCACCGAGCAATGTGATACGTGTGCAGAGCACACTTTAGAGCAGGAAGGGCCCTAACGGTGGACGTTCTCCGCCCTGTGACGCTCCTCACCATGAGCCTCACACCCACCTTCTGACCCAAATCCCAGGCGACCCGTTTTCGAACAGTACACTTTCGTAAGCGGGAGTTTCTCCCCTCCCCTGGTCCTAATGAAGCTCTGGGTTCCTGGGGGGCACACGCCAGCCCCCATCTCAGGGTACTTAGCAAAAGGGACGATGTCCCACGGCGTGAGTGCCCCAGGAGCACAGCTTCTCCTGATGCCTCTGCCTGGCAAGCCGTGGCCAGCGGACATGGGGTTCCCATGGTGTTTGAGACCCCACCACCACGCCATTACCCCACAAGGGGTCCGCCCCGTGTAGTGTGAATGAGCAGCGGGTTGTGCTAACTGCCTTTGGAATCCTTTTTATAGACATTCGCATTCCAGTGCCGGGCAGGCAGCCCTCCAAGCGGCTGGCACCAGCCCTGTGAGACGGGTCTCCATGCCCCCCGGCACGGCCAGGCTGGACGCTGGGCCTCTTCATCACCCGGGGGCTCCGGGCGGACAGAGCACCAGAGGAGCCAGCAGAGGAGCTGGGTGGCAGTCGTCCTGTTGCCGCTGGAATCGCAGACGGATGAATGGCCCCACTCCTGAAGCACAGCTGGCTCCTGCAGAGGTTTCAGGGGCACTGTCTGCGGAGAGGCTTGCAGCCCTGCTGCAGAATAAATCATCCCCCTAGCCGGCTCCTGCAGGGCTGACACCCCCACAGACGGGGTCATTTAATGTGTTTGTTTGCTAAAGTACAAATGCCCCCAAGCATCTGTCCACGGGCCGCCTTACGCCTTACGTCTGAGCCCTTCGGTGTGGAGGGAGCATTACATCCTGCATGAGGCCCCAGCCTGCAGAGGGATGGGGAACGGGGTCTGAGAGGCAGGGCAGAAGGCAGCTGGTTCAGCCAGGATGAGAAGTTGTGAGGTGAGACTCCAGATCACCGCCCATCGCCGGCCCATGGGCGGCTTTGGAACAGCCCACAAATACTAGCGGAGCACCTATTATGCGCCCTGAACTATCCCAAACACTGGGGTCATGATGGCACATATGACAAGTTCCCAGTCCTGTTGGGGGTGGGGGCAGAAGATGAATAGGTGCATGAGTCAGGTCGTGGTAAGAGCGGGTTTTAGAAGAGGAAGGGAAAAGCCAGAGACACAGTCAGAGGGCAGGTGAGGAAGATGGCGTGGGGCCTGGGGCCCAGCGAGATGACAGTCCCACAGGGCCACCCAGCTGACACATCTATGCTTTTTAACACAAAACTATAACCCCAAGCAATATAGTTTTGCATTTTTATTAATACAGTATGAGCACTTCTCTATTGTAATAAAAGTACTTCTAAAGTTAAAAAAAAGTCCTAGACAAACACCGAGTATTAGGACAGATGCAAGCCACTGTGGTTGCGGCAGGGGGTGGACAGTGGGGAGGTGGGGATCATAGACATAGAGCCCCGAGAGTCACCAGGACACGCGAGATCCAGACCCCGTCACCACCCCCCCCCCCCAGCACCACCAAGTTCTGCCTCCTTGGCTGACCATCGCATACCCAACCACAGTGGTTCCAACACAATACCCCAAATTTAAGACACTTCCAAGAGCAAATCTCAGTGACGCTATGTGCTTACATGTACCAAACATGGCTCCTGATGTTGGAGACACTGCGCCAAATTCCCTTCCTCCGTGGAGCTCAGGTTTGAGAACCTTCTGGAACTTTCTAGTAACCAGTGAGCCAGGTGTTTGCACTTGGGGTTAATGCCTTTAGGAAGCGTGACAATATTTTTTCACTTTTCATCTGGATATTCTCACAATCTGTGGGGAAGCTGACAAAGACTCCTTTGAAAAAGATACTTTTGGGGGTGAGGTAAGGTGTTTGGAGGTCAATACTGGGGATGGTTGTACAACATTGGAGAAGGAAATCATGCCCTGAATTGTATACTTAAAAACGGTTAAGACTCAAAATTTTATGTTATATGTATTTTACCACGATTTTTTAAAAAAGGTTAATAATACCCTATACCTAAACTCATTGAATTGCATACACAGCACAATACCTGAATTTATACCTCAATCAAGCTGTTTAAAAAAAAAGGACTTTTATAAAGATATCTTTAAAAAATGTTACAGCCCAGAACGCTTAAGATGAAACTGTTATCAGTCGTCAAAGACATTGTGGGAATGAATCTTAGCTTCTTACTAATTTTTATTTCTTAATTAACCAAGCCTTTGCTCAAACGACAGAGAGAAGTACACCAGAGAACGACCAACAGCTGACTGAGTCTTGCCAGAGAAACCTGTGGCCAACGGATTCACAATCAATTTCATCACTACCGACAAGCAAGAAGGTTGGACAGGTTCTAGAAATCAACTGGTCTCAGAAGTAACTCGATATCCCACAGGCTCAGTCACTCTGCTCTCTCTCGCTATATGTCACTTATGATGATTTTTTTTTTTTTTTATATAATCCTAGAGTTTACAAGTGCCTCTCTGCAGGCGAAAATCCCCACAGAGCAGACATTTAGTCCGGCAGAGAAATAATCCAGTTTGCCCCTTAAATGCTAATATCCACTTGGGTTGTTGATTCAACCAACTGCTCCAAGAACTCAAACCTGGATCCCAACAAAGGTGAATTGTACAAAACTCAAAATGTGCGGTGGGTGGGATCAGCTCCGACCCCATGCCGCAGGGGGACTGGGGATGGCAAAGGGCCGGGGTCAGTTCCCCCAAAAGGAGCTGTGTGGTCTTGGTTTGGTTTCAATTAACTTTAGGAACGATTCTTTTTTGTGCTGCTGGCTTGTGTGAAGGCAGAACTGCCCCCGCAAATGGCATTTCGGGTAATTGGGGCTGATGGTCACCAAACCCACAGGGCTGAGACCGACACCCCGAGTGCTGCTGATTTAGGTGAAATTGAACAGCACGGATGTGACCGCAAATGCAGCTGAAAGGCGAATGCCCCGGAACGGGCTGGTTGGCAGCTTGAGTGGAATAGAGGCTTCGCTGTGCTCCAAATTAGGACCGAATCCAAGCCCAATCTGGGGCTCTGCTGCTGGCGAGGGCCCTGGGGTAGAGGGGAAGTGGCCCGAAGGTCAGTGCATTGACTGAAACCAGAGAGATTCTCCGGCAGCAGGGCTGAGCCCCTGCAACAGCTGCGTGGGCAGCAAGCCCAGGCGGCACGGAACTGCCGCATTCCCAGCGGGCACTCAAGGAGGGTCGACCATCGGTAATGACAACACCCTCACTGCGGGACCTCATGCCGCATGTGCTCTCAGTTGGACCGCGTTTCATTTCTCCCTGGTGTTTGGGGAGAATTCTTCCTTAGGTCCCTACCTCCAATGTCCACGTGAACCTGCAAACACACAGCTCCTGCATAAACTCCATTTATGTGGGATCACTCCTACGAGGGACTGAAACTCCATGGAAGCTCGGAGGAAGGAGGCCTGATGCAGCCTGAGAGGTCAGGGGAGTCTCCCGGGAGGAGGTGGCACTGAAGTAGAATCTTGAAGAGATGTAGGGACCCTCTGAGACCAGGGGAAAGGACTGTACCCGGAAGAAGCAAGTGTGCAAAGGCGCAAAGGCAGGAAATCGCCAGGAACCTCCTGGGACCTCCTGGTCCCTACGGTGGTGTCCACACAAGTCGAGGAGGGGGGTGCTGGGGAGGCGGGAGTGGGAAGCTGAGAGAAGCCCAGGGTGCCGGGTCTGCAGCTGGGTCTCTGTCCTGCAGGCAGGAGTGGCCCAGAGGGAGTGATTGGGGCGGTGTCAGAACTCTGGGTCTCGGCCTCTGGAAGTGGCATTGGAAGGGAACGAGGCTTCCAGTCTGGAGGCTGTGACAACAAACCAGGCAAGAGGTGATGAGGGTTTGGGGCGGACGCTGGTGGCAGAGGTGGGGCAGCAGAGACAGAGGCTTTAGGGAGCACAGAGGAAGACTGAGGACTTTGCCTTCCGTGTCTCCCGCAGACTTGTCCCCGCAGTCTTCAGCTCCTGTGCCCCATGAAGCTAAGCTGAGCACACCAAGGCTTCTCTGTCCTCGATTTTAGGGGGCACGCAGGAGGCCAGGGCAGGACAGGGACCAGGAGTCTCCACTCCCCTGAGGCTCCCCCCTGGGAGGTCACCTCAGGCTGGAGTGTCCCTCAATCCAGAGTCACTGTTCCCCTCCTGGCGGTCACTTGTGCACGAATCTCTCTCCTGAGTCCTGCCGTCTCTCCTTCCCCTTGTCTCCTAAAACCCAGGGATAGCAACAGCTCCGCTGTCACTAGCCCCCCTTCCTGGTCTTCCCCCCCGGGGCCCCCACCCCCCCCACCCCACTTGAATAAAAATTCCTTTGTAACCAGACCCTCCTGCAATTCTCCTGATGTGAGTAGTCTGTCTGCTGCCTGTTGGGACCCCGACTGAGACACAAGCACTATGTCCGCTTCTGAGAAGCCCCAAGTCGCTTCCCAGGTATGGGCTGTGCCAGGGACTGAGCAGCGAACAGCGCCGGCGGGGGCTCTGTTCCCACAGACGTCACAGCGCAGGGCAGTCTCGGGGCCTGGCCCAGGCGTGGGGAGTCAGGCCCTCTGGGGAGGGGGCCCCAGAATCTGAAGAGCCAGCGAGACTCTCGAGGTCCAGCCCCCCTCCCCCCACGGGCCACGCGTGGCGCTCAGAGCTGCCAGCGTGGCTGCTTCACGTTCCGGGTCACAACCTTGCTCGACAGGGACTGCTTCCCCTCCTGGACGGGGCCCTCCTCACTGGCCAGCACCATGGGAAGGGCCAGGACACAGGCCATCCAGACCAGTGGTTCAAGACTTGGAAAACCATCCCCGAACCGCTAAGCATGTTGCTAGCTGACATGCTCATTTTTTCCACTCATGGTTTCCTGCCGTTCGGATCTCCAGTCCCAGGAATCACCCGACACAAAAGTAATGATAATAATTTGGAATTTGTGCAGGTGCCAACAGTGTTCCCGCTCTCTCTCCGTCTCTTCCTTTCTCCCTCCCTCCAAAACATTAGCAGTAGCAAGCCCTGCTTTATGAAAATCTATGTTAATTTTTTAAAGAGAGAAGTTGGTGGCCACCAGTCATTTTACTAGGAAGCGCGCTGGCTTATCTGCAGTGTGTGTTCGATTGGCAAGAGAAGCATGATGTGGGGGATTTGTGGCGCTCTGAAAGGAGGCAGAGCTGGGGCCCCCACCCAGACTTGGGCACTTTCCACCCATCCAAGATTTACTGGGCACCCACCCCGCGCCCTGTGCTATGTGCTGGCTGTGCTGGTGGTAGGGAGATCATTTGGTCTCACACCTCCACACCCTTCACCACACCCTTTACTTTGAGACGTTTTATAAAAAGAAAACAGAGTAGGTCTTTTCTCTCCCTCACTCAGGAACGCAGCATCCGATAAGCCGCAGTTGGTAAAATGTCCGTGACACTGACGGGAATTCCAATGCACAAAATAAAAGTCTTCATGTGCTTTCCCTTCAGATTGGATTTCCAAACGGGTCAAACATTTACAGAAATGGCCCAAACTGTACAAATAAACCATAGGTCTAGCAGAGAAGGCAGTTTACGTTACTCTGGGTCAGATGAATATGGGAGCCACAGCCCTGGCCCTTTGAAAAGCACTTTGCAGGGCGTACATAAGCTCTGTGCCCCGTCTGGGATCCCTCAGCCCCATCACAAAGCTTCAGGAAAGGCATCGCAATCCTATAAATCCACGGGCCCATTCCCACTGCAGCTGGGCGGCTCTGTCCCCCATCGTCAGCTCAAACAAATAAGGATGTTAGCCCGGAATCCCCGGCCGCCCACACAGCCTTTGTGGGTGTCCCTTCCCCACCTCGCATCTCTGCCGGCTCGGGGCTGCCATCGTCCTCCTCGGCACCTCAGGAGCAGAACGTGAGTCTTGTTACCTCGTATGCCACACATGTGACACCGAGCCTCGCACATGGTCGGTCTTCCCCCCTTTGTCCTAGATGGGGAAACGGCGTCTGCACTGTCCGAGGGACCTGGGTGGGCACAGTGGGCCTGTGCCCCTGCTTCTCAGAACAATGCCCAGCTGGTTATGGGGCAGCTCAGCCACCTGCTCTGGGTTGAGCTCTGTCTGTGTGTGCGTGTGCGTGTGCGCGGGGAATCAGGGTGGGCCTGACCCAAAGTGACTAGCGTCCTTACAAGCAGGCAGACTGGGATTCGGACACACACAGGGAGGATGGTCACTTAAAGACAGAAGCAGAGGTGGGAGGGACGAGGCCAGCAGCCGAGGGACACCTGGAGCCCCAGGAGCTGGAAGAGGCAGGAAGCTCCCTCCCCTGGAGAGCTTTCAGAGGGAGGTGGCCCTGCAGACACCTTGATTTTGGACCCCTGGCCTCCAGAAGGAGAGGGAATGCATTTCTGCTGTTTCAAGGCACCAGCTTGGCACTCGTTGTTAGTTATCTGCCCCGCTGTGCCAACGCCACTAGGAGGGGGTTGGAGTTTGTCCTCCATGGCGTCAGGGGTGGGGGTCCCCCTCAGCACCTCTGAAACTGCAGCGCTCTGAGGGAGCTGTTCCACTGGTGCCTGGCTGGCTGGAGGACGGTTTGTTCATAAAAGTTTTCTGTTCTGTTCATCCACTCTTTTCCTGGGACCTTGTTCTGAGGGAAGCAAGTTTTCCTTGGAGCATCTTTTTGTCTGACCTGTTGATGGTTCTGGCTTGCAGGCTTCTCTCAGCTCTGTCTGGAATATTTGGGGACCTCACTGCTGACCCCTCCTCCTGTGCTGAGGTCCTGAAGCAGTGTGCCCTCCTCACCCCACTTTCCACGGCCCTGATGTGCTGGTTTGTTGTGCTGCGTTCAGGGTTTTTAGTTGTAAGAGGGAGGACCTGGAGGATGGAGCCCCCCCATCCTGGCAGGATCCAGAAGGGCACACCTGAACCCCGGTCTGCCTACTCAGAGCCCCTGCTTTTCCCCTGTTTGCCTGCCAAGCTACTCCACCCCACCCCCCCCACCCCCCCCGCCGCTGACCATTCAGTGCCCAGTTCACAGCCAGCCTGGGGCTTTCCAGATGAGGGCACGCTACCGTTTCCTCCGAGCCTCCCCAGTCAGTCAAGGTCCACAATGCGCTGTGTGGCACTGTTTTTCTGGGGCATACCCACCAAGCCTGGCCTCCGTTGGACGCTGACTCAAAGCATGGGCTCTGACCACTTCCTCAGGAGGCCTCCTGCCCCCCGGCACTCCATGCTTGGTCCAGCATTCAGTGCTTCCTGAATTGACACTCAGCAGAAAGGCATTCGAATCCCTCCTCAACCTATGACCTCTCAGGCGGCCCAAGGAAAATCCACCAGCGCATGCGAAAACCCCCCAACCTCCTCACCTAAGATGAGCGGCACGGACGTGGGACAGAATAGCAATAGGTCGGGGCGCTTGGGTGGCGCAGTTGGTTACACGTCCGACTCTTGGTTTCGGCGCAGGTCATGATCTTGGGGTCATGAGATCGAGCCCCACATCGGTCTCTGCGCTCAGCGGGGAGTCTGCTTGAGGATTTCTCCCTCTGCCCCTCCCCCTGCTCTCTCTCTCTCAAATGAATAAATAAATCTTTACAAAAAAACTCCAAAAAGAATAGGTGCAAGTCTCTGGAGGCTGGGGGACCAGAGGGAAAAGCCCGACTTCAGGGCCACTGCCTTGGGACTTGGTATCTGGTGGTAAGTTACAAAAACAGACTGTAACGGGGACAGCACATCTCCTTCTGCCCAATGTTTTAATGCAAAAGCTGTGAGTTCTTAGCAGAAATGGAGTATGACTGTAATCACTCAACCAATGAGGACAAGTGAAAATTACTAAGGTCTTCCCATGTCCGCATCTGTGATTCAGACACAATCACAGCGTCTAGCTCACAACACTGTTGTGAGTAGACGGGTCACATGCACGGATTGATGAGCCCGTTAGTCAGGCCCATGTAATAATACTGATTATTTTTAAAGAATTACTGATGGTTTCTCCAGCCTATTCTTGCACCCACTTTCCTTCTGGCCCCTCACCAGAGCTATTATGGAACGAAATTTTTCAAATCACTGAGAATCCTTATATGCTTTTTTTTTTCCCAGTTCTAAATCCCTGTTACTTCAAATTCACTTTTCTGCATTAAATTTGGGAAAAGGGGCAGCATTTGGAAAGTCCCATAGAAGGGACCAGAAACTGGAAGTTATAAAATCCCAAGGCGTGACATCAGGGAGCGGCAGCACTGTTTACAGAAAGGACATCTCTTCCAGTAACCGAGGCCTCCTGGTCGTCAACAGTAGAGGCCAAAGGAGGAAAAGTTGTAGAAATCTAGAAACCAACCCCTATTTTTCTCCTGGTTCGTGTCTGCAATTGGGCTTCAAGATGGGTGCAGCCGGGAGGGACTCTGAGCATCTTTCAGCCCACCCCGCAAGCAGTGTGGGCTCTCTGAAGACAGCTGGGATCAGAAGGGAGGATCACGCCTGAACCTAATTCAAAAGCTTGGGGATTTTTCAGGATGAAACTGTGCAACTCCAGCAAGTGCTGGCCTTGACCCTTCACTGATTCCGCACAAAGAGAAACGTTTGCCTGTTCGGCCCCTAATCCACCTTTGTCATTTCCTGGTCCTGGTCTCCCGTCTTGACTGGCTCTTGGAAACCTTGCTGCTGTTGACGACCACCACCCTGACGGGTTCCGCTGTCCCCTCCTCTGTTTAATCCAGTTTCCGTTGCCCTCCTTCCACTTATATCCCCAGCACCCACCGACAAACCTCCACGACTCCTGGCCTCCCAATGACCTGACCTCCCCGATTCCAATCCTTTGCATACGGGTTAAGTCCAAGTTGGCTTGTCTGTGTCTAACACGAGACAGAAATAGACTTGGACCCTTGGGTCTCTGTTATATAAGTTGAACCTTCTTCCTAATTATGCAAATGAGAGTCTGTCCCCTGCTTGCCAGGGAGGAAATGGCCGTGAGCTGACCCTGGGGCTGGCTGAGGTCCAGCGGGACAGAAACTCACACTTGCAGGGAGGTCGAGTTATGAAGAACCAGAGACACATTTCTCGTACAAGTAAGGTTCGGACTGAGGAGGCAGGGCTTGGGGACGGCTTTCTCTTCCTCTCACTCTACCACCCCTTGGCGAAAGCTGACATCTCCATTCAGGTGAGAGCCACCCCGCCTCCTTCCAGCCTCCTCCCCTACTCCTCCTGCATCCTCAGATTCCAGTGTTGAAAAAGCTGTCACCTGGAAGGGACCTTCATGTTACAAACGAAGAACCTGAGGGCCAGGAGGGTCAGGAACATGACAAGGGGATAGAGTCCTAGGCTGGCGGGCTCCCACTCAGAGCTGTCACAGATCCCCCGCCCAGCTCCGCTGGGCATGTGCACGAGGCAAACCTGATCAAGTGCCATCAGATGAATCAGGTGGGGTACAGGGCATCCTCTGCAGTGAGGATTAATCAGTCTCAGATAAGCACTAAATTATGAGGCTGGGAGGTTGCTTCGTTCACTCAGAGCACCCATTGCCTTAGACACCTAGAGGCTACAGGGCCCACGGTGGGCCAGACTCAGCAGCTCTGCCTAGGTGATGCATCGTGCGTAAAAGTTATTTCTATGTACACAAAATGAGGAAGAGTTCCCACAATTATGTGTGGAGTATCAGAATAAGCAATCTCTTTGGGCATGCTAAGGGGACACAAGCACAACAACTTGGATGTCAGTAAATTTAGGTTCAAATTACCCAGATGTTTGACTCTCTGTGTATGTGTGTACCCACCCATCCACCCACCCATCCATCCATCCATCCATCCATCCATCCATCCATCCATCCATCCATCATCCATCTGTCCATCCATCAACCTATCTGTCCATCCATCCATCACCTACCTACTTATGTATGTATGTATGTATCCATCAATCCATCTGGATCAGATGTGGTTCCTCCCTCCTGTCTTGCTAAGAAAACCCCAACTTGGCTTATCTATCCATCCTTCAAGGAGGTGACTCCAACTTCAGCTCAGGTGTAAATTCTTATGAGTCCAAGCCAATCATAGTAATCCCATTCCCTCCACCATTGACTGGTTTAGCAACGCCATACGACCCATTTCTGATCCCCGCCCCCCCCCGCCCCGCAGGGGAACCACATGAGCACCCTGACAGCCGGACACAAGGGTGTTCGATTCAGTAATTAGGTGGTGCTTCTGCTTCTGTTGTATCACTTGTGTGTTTGCAAACACTTCCCCGATGCCACTTCCTTGTGTCCATGTCGTAGTATCTTCACACCTGCTGCTCAAGCGTTCCTGTTTCTGCCCTCTGCTGTATCCGGAGACACCAGCTCCTTTCTAAATGTCGGGAGCACCTGCTTGGTCCTGCAGATGTGTCTGGAGGACCAAAGTCAGTAGGATTCTCTCCGGCTATGGGATCATGGGAAAGAGTCCTGGTCAAAACCGGCAGCTATTTGAGTCCCGCGGGCGCAGCTGAGTCCAGTGACCCCGGCGAGCAGTCTTTCCAGGACTCTCCTGGAACCTCGACCCACCCATAACTCTCTGGTACTTATACTCTTTGGTTTATTTTGAGCAATAGTATTTGAATGCCAGAAAATTCCCACGTTTCCTTTAACGCCCGGTATTTCACTTTGCTGGATGCAAGATACGATTTGCTCTTTCTCAGCACCACTGTCCCTGCAGTAGCGCACTGCATAACGAAGCGTGAGAAGACAGGTTTCTGTGTAATTTGCTTTTTGTGAAGGGGGACTCTAGGGTTTAAATACAGATATGCCTCAACTTGAACCCTAAGTGCTGTGAAAGCTATGACAAGACTGTCTCCCTTCCATGTGTGAGGAGGTACGCAGGTCTCCGGAACACCGCACACGTGCTGAGGACAGAGCAGGAAGTGTCGGCAAGCCCCGGGTGCTCGCTGTGGGCCAGGTGCCACTCTAAGTCTGGGCGCATTACCTGCATGGTCACCTCAACCATCTTACAAAGCTGGCGTTATTATTGGTCTCATTTTACAGATGAGGAAAACGAGGCCCAGAGAGGCTGAGTCACTCGTCCAAGGTCACACAGTATTAGGTGGCAGAACTGGGATCCACACCCGGGCCGGGGCTGATTTCAGAAGGGAAAGAAGTCCATCCAGGCATCAAATACGATGTAACCAGGAAGACGTTATCAAGGGGGTCACCCACAGAAATGAGCTGGACCTGTCTCAGCAGCATGGACAGTGACTCTTCCCGCCTCTGATGGGATGAACTCTGAGGCCCTGGAAGTTCCTACCAGCCGAGGACCTGACGGACAGCATCAGCATCACACGGAAGGCACCTTGAGGAGGCCGCCCAGAGAGGCGCCACCCCGAGCTGGGAGAGCAGCGACGCGGGGCCACCACTACCACTAGAAGAATGCTAGAGATGGCCCGGAGCTTCCTGGTGCCAGAGAGCAGAAGGGAGCGATGCGGGAATGTGGTGCCTTGCCAAGGAGGGCAGGCGGCCTGAGCTGGCGGTGCTGGGGGCAGGACCACAGGGGGCTTTGGGGACCAGCCAAGGAAGCGTGGGGTGTGTAGGCCTGTCCTTGGGAACACGGAAGATGGTGCAGGCACCTCCCTGACAGGGACGGACCTCATGGGGAAAGTGCCAGAATCAGAACTGGGCACGATCCTTCTGGGTGGGTCCCCTACTCTGGGACTTGGGGACGGGAGTGCAACTCCACCTCTGACCACCCGTGTGGCCCTGGTGAGCCTCCGGTTTCCTGTGTGACCTCTGTTTCCTCATCTCTACAATGGGAGTACCAGGAAGAATCAGAGAGACACACGTGGCCAGGGTCCCAGCACGCAGCACAGCATGCTCATACGAAGTTTCCTAGAAGAAAATTTTGTCCCCGCTGCTCCCTGCCCCCCACACATGATTTCCAGTGGGGAAACTGTTAATATTTTATGAGATTGTGGTTAGGCCAAGATCTGAATTCCCAGCCAAGGAAATCAAATTTAAAAACCCCAGGGGAAGTGAGTTCAGAGGCACTGACAAGTCTATCTAATACCCTCCCGGGAGCTCGGTCTGCACGGGGACTCTCGGGTGCTGGCTTTATGTGTGTCCCACCAGGTGACCAAGCCTCTGCGTGCAGTGGGGCACGCACACATCAGTGGCACGGCCGCCCCCTTTGTGGATGGGAACAGGGATGAAAACAGTGGTTTTCAGTCAGCTTCAATGCTTCCTGGAAGAAGCGGCCTGGGGCCTGGGGCGGAGAAACATGCACGGGTAGGGACAGATCTCAGGGGTGGGGAGGAGGGAGGAAAAGTTGTCTGCACTTTGTTTTTGCTTCACAGCTCATCAAACGCAATGCCCGGAAACACGTGTGGCTTACCAACCCTGATTGTCCCCACTTTGCAGATGAGGAGACTGAGTTCCAGAAAAGGGTGGGCCACCTCACCCAGGATGGCAGCTAGCTAGACAGAGTGCCACATTCACTCCTGAAAATTGTCTGCGGAAAGTTAGCAAAGCCCTCAGCCCCCGCCCCTGGGTGGAGGGACCAAAGCAAACAGCTAGAAAGAAGCCTGCCCTGAAATTGGTGAAACTGGTGCCAAACAGCCCCAGCGCCCACTACCCCCAAGTCCCTAAGGGCCCTAGATACTGTGGACTGAAGCCCCAACAGGAAGTCAAACAAGTAAACAAACAAACATCAGACATCTCCTTGGAATGATTTGGTGCCTAAATTTAGATCAGATTGCCTGCTGGGTTCATGCATATGAAACAGGGCATGCCTGTTTGAGCAGCTCCAAAGCAGGGGCCACCTCTGGCTCTCACACCTTCTCAGGGCTAGGGGAGGTAATTGCTGTCTCCTGGGTGCAGAAGTAAACAGGGGCGGGCCTTCTTTGCGAAGTACCTCGTTTAATTACATCAACAAGAACTTGAAAGCAAGCCTTGCCATAGAGGATTGGAAATGCCGATTTAGTCCACCTACAGAAACTAGGCGGTCACCAGCAGCTCTCTCATGGTTTCAGGCCCACCAGCACCCCAAGAGCTGTGCTTTGTGCCTGCACAATAACGGCAGCTGTGTGGTAGCTAGTTACCCAAAGAATTTTTAAATGCAGAAATCCCAGTGTTAATCAGGGTATGGCAGATTTTGTTATAATTTCACATGGTTCTTCCCACCTGGCCCCAGAAAAAGGAAAGAGGTTGGTGCAAGGATTTCTATTTATTATATTTAGTTGTATCCTATTATTGTTGTTCAGATGTAAGCAACAGTAGCTGTGTAGGACTTCCAAGAAAATATCTTGAAGGGTTGATCAGCTGAGAGGGCTGCCTTTTGTCTTCTTCCATCACCACCACTTTATTTCTGCCTGGAATGTGGATGCAATGGATGGGGCTGCAGCAGCCTCCTTGGGCCATGAGACCGCAAAAACAAAAAGTTTGCCAAGTGGGTAAGAAAGACTTCTGAATACCTTCATGGAGCTAATAGCCAGAGGCCCCATCTTTTGGACTTTTATTCTAATGGGAAAGGCAATAATGTTCCAAACAAACTACTTGAGTTTAAATTCCAACCCTGCTGCCTCTTACTATCGTTGCCATTAACCACAGGCAAGTCATTTTAAATTCTTCTTTGCCTCAGTTTCCTTGTCTAAAATACAGGGATAATAATATTACTGACCTCACAGGATTGTTATATGAGAATTAGACACATATCCATATATAAGTAATAGTAAAAGCTGTACAAACACGTTTAAAAAAATACAATAATCCCCAGCTGTGGTGACGTGCAGAGACCATCAGATAGCTCCTGTTTCTTAGACTCCAGCACTTTCCCGGGTTTTTTTTCCTTCTTTTTTTCCTGAGTTTGGTTTTCCATCTTTATGGCTCGTTGTTGAGCTATGAAATACAGTGAATTCCCTTTTCCTAAGCCGACCATGAGCACAGAATTCTACCCAACACAGCCTTCAGGCCATGCAGACATTCAGGGCTGCCAAGACCGACTATGAATCCTGCCTCTGCCATTGTTAGGACAGGCGAGCTCACACTTGGAGCCTTGTTCGTGAATTTGCAGAAGATTTAGATCAGTTCATCACGACACCGGGTCTGGCAGAGCAGGCCTGGCATCACTGCCCACGGCAGAGTGAGCGTCCCCAAGACACCACTGCCTCTCATGCAGGGTCTATCCAACCGCCAGCTAAAGTTCCTTCTCACAATATCCCTGCTTTGGCTATCAGTGAGAGCGGGGGGGCCAAGTCTTGTCTTGCTGAGAACCAAGCCCTCCCAGCAACTCAAGGATCTGGAGCTGGGCAACATCCAGGGGGGCCACTTCTAGGACATGCCCTGAATCTTGCACGGGGCGGTCCTAATTGTGGAAGTCGCCATGAGTCTGCGGGTCCTTCACTTTTGTTTACTTCTTAGGAGCATCTTCCATGGAGGGCTGGTCTGGGAGAGCCTTGGTGCCTGAGAAAGGCGGCCAGATTTCCTGGGGACTGTTTTAATTTTGGATCCTGCCCAGGAGATGCAGAGACAGGATTCAAGTGAAGTTTGTTTGGTGGATGATCCCAAGAAACATTATGAGTGGGGAAGGGAGATGGGGGCAGAGGGCAGCTCACAGAGGGTAGGTCATCGGGCCACCTAGCACCAATGGGCCACTGAGCTCAGCCCTGCTATGGAGATTCTAGGAGCCAGGGCTCAGTTACGCCTGCAGAGGCAGCTGGGGCATTTATCAAAGGCTTCTGGGGCAGAGAGAGGGCGGGAGAGGGAGATGCAGAGGGACAGTGAGAGGGAGAGACTGAACTCCCAGGATTTTTCACGATTGCTGTGCAGGCAGCAAAGACCAGAGGCAGCCCCAGGCAAAGGAAAGCGGGGGGGGGGGGGGGGGGGGGGCTGGCCATTGGAAGCTGGGCAGGCACACCCTGCCATGGGGAGGGTGAAGGGATCCAGGGAGGTGGGTGTCTGCTATGGGGACAGATGGCAGGAGACCAGGGAGGGGCCTTGAGGCTTCCCCAAATGATTTCTTTTTCAATTTGAAAGGAGATTTGTCCTGGTTTGTGAAACCGAAGTCTGGAGCCCAGAGCTAGTAGGCTGCACCTCTCCTCATCCCCAGCCCCTGCCCCCACTGTTTAAGGCCACTCCTCCTTCCAAGGTGTAAGCAGGGCTGAGAGACGCCCTGCCCTCCCTACGGCCCTTCCAGGCCTCCTGTGCTTCTTTGGTGACAGGCCTGGCTCCTGTGTGAGCTGCGCGGGCCCCAGTGGGGAGGGGCTGAGAAGGGGTCTCTGCAGAAGTGGCAGACATGCAATACGTGTTTTGGGGACGAACATGTGAATGTATGAACGAGTGAATCACATGGGCACTGTGGAGCTCTCTGCACAATGGGTTTGTGTTCATAGGAAGGTCAGAAGTCAGAGGGTGGGAACCTTGTCTGGTCCGTGTCCAGATCCCCTTGAACTGATGGAGCACCTTGCCCCCACCTCTCAGCCCCCGCCCCCACCTAATCCTACCAGGTTCAAAAGGACCTGCTGGAGAATGCGGCCCAGGCGTCGCTCTGGGCCTGGGGAGATGATTTGCTCTCCCCTCAGCCTTTAGGAAAGTTTTGTTTGGTTTCATGCTCGGTGTCAGCTATTCCAGTAAGTAAATAAGTAAACAGAGACAGGCGTTTGCTCTGCTCCCCCAGCCCCTGGACTAAGTTCCCTGCTGATCCTCCAAGCAGAGGCCAAGTCCCCCCCATAAAGCAGCTCAGGTGCAGCCCCTGAAGACTTATCTCCAAACAGAGCCGGTGCAGTAAAATGACCCATCCAAGACCACTGACTAGAAAGTGGCAGGGCCCATGCCCCTCCCTAACAGGCCGCTAAGAAGTGGAGGTCAAGCTGAAGCTGCCCCACCTGCCGGGCTGAGTGGCCGGTCGGGCTGCCGGGGAAGGGCCCTGGTGCTCCCACAGGCCACAGATGCTTGGAAATATTTTCTGTAATAAATCCACACTTTTCCAACAGAAGGAGCAACACACTGCATCCTCCCGAGGTGGCCACAAGCATATCTCTCGTCCCCCATGCTCTCTTCCCAGGGAGAGGCCAGGCCTATGTCCCCTCCCCTTGAAGTGGTGGCTGTGGGGTCACTTCATTCAGTACAGTGGCAGTGGCTGCTGGGTGGCTCCCGAGCCCGCTCCTGCCGGGTCCTCTCGGGACACTGGCTCTGGCGGGGGGGGGGGGGGCGCTGGCTGCCACATCAGACACCCAACACTGAGACCGCTGTGCTAGAGGGGCTGCAGTGAGCGTCCCAGGCCACAGCTCAGCGTCAACTGGCAGCTATCAAAGTGTGCCACCCTGAACGTCCAACCCAGCATCTGACCACAACCAATGAGACACCCCTACTGAGAGCCCCCCCGCCCCCAGCTGAGCCCTTGTTGCCTTCCTGACCCACAGAATCCCGAACAAAATAATACGGTTGTTTTAGCTACTGAGTTTTGGGTTATTTGTTACGTAGCAAGAATAACCAGAACAGAAGGAAAAGCCTGTATCACATGCTCAGTGTGTGAATGATGCAAACGTATGGCGCTCACCTAGGCTATTCCATTAGCTCCGGCTCCTGGTAATTACCCCACGTCTTCAAGACAATCTCAGCACTGAATTCTCACTTCCAAAGAGTGGTGCACTTCTGCATTTCAAGGGGGGTGCCTATGGCTGCATTTGTGTCTTCCAACTATTCATGGGAACCTCTGGCCAGCTACCCCCAGGGGGAAGGCCCCAACCTCAGCCTCCAAGGTAAGGGAAGTCCCGGGAGAGCCCTCTAAAATGCCAGACTCCCTGTCCTCATAGAGATAAAAAGGACCTCGGCGGGCACGGCCGGCGCACCTCTCACAGAGGGGAAGGGGCAGACCGGTGGGAGCTCGGGTTCTGTGTCCCGTGAAGCTGTGTGACGATGATGTCATCCACTCAAACCGCTCGTACCTCGGGTTCACCCCGCAGACTTGGCCAAGAGCTAATTAACACATATCAGCTAATTTGGCCTCCTAGGGTCTCTAGTTATTTAAAAACTATTACCCACTCGATCCGATCCGCAAGGAGCAATGGGTCTTAAGAAGAGAAAGCAGGATCCCCTCCCTGGAGCCCAGTTTTAAAGGTCTGGCAGCATTGCCTTGTGGGAGATGAAGGGCAAGGCCAGGAGGCCCGGGGTGCAGAGACTCTGGGATGTGGCACGGGGCTGGGGAGGTGGGCCTCAACCCTGAGACGTGGGCTTCCCCGGCCCGTTTCACTGCCTCATAGATGCTGCCCACCTGGGACGCAGCCCGTGCCCCGCCCCGACCTCGCAGGGCCGGAAGATGCAGCAAGATCAGAAACAGAGAAACCCAGATTCTGCAGGAAGCACCTACACAGATGCTCAAAGAGCCAGCACACGAGTGTCCTCCAGGTGGAGCCTCCGTTTCCCCCTCTGTAATCTGGGGACTACCCGTGCTTCCTCGGATTGTGGGGAAATCGCAGGGGGTGAGACACAAGGGGATAAACACAATTCTCAGCACCTAGCACGAGCTGCGTGTTGCAGCGCTAGGCCGTGTCCCGCGGAAAGGCACCGGCTCTTTCCTTTCAACCCACAACCGGGAAGGAGCCAGGTCCTGGCCCTGGGGTTCTGTGCCCATTGGCTTCAGGCCTCAATTTCCCTACTTGTGAAATGGAGGTCCCTGGCCGCTGCCTCCTGGGGACTGACTGATGTGTGAAAGGGGTCGGGAGCGGGTATTCCTCAGTGGGTACAGAGCACAACGCTGAGCCCATCTGTTCAGCTTCCAGGGACCTGGAGGACGTGCTGCCCTCTGTCACCTCTGGGTCTTCTTGCCGGTCGGGTCTCAGGGCTGCAGGAGCCGTGGCTGAAGCTGCACACCCCGCACTGAGGCCGGGTACTGCTCTGAGTCACCAGCTCAAGCCTCCTCCAGACCCGACACCGAACGTAGGAGCATCTCATCTGTTCCCTTCTCCCTGTCCCTCTGCCCTCCCCTTCCCCACTTCACACATTTGTAGCTCCTTGTGGCTTCTAGAGCTTCTAGAACGCTTTCCCCGAGCCCACATCCCCTGTGCTCCGCACGCGGGCTCTTGCCTGGATCCCCCACTCTGCCCCAGGGGAAACCCGGGTGCTCAGGCTCCCTCGACCCATCGTGGGTGCGGGGATTTCCTCCTCCCCAGCTGGCTGGCCCCGCTCACCTACCGCCTTGAGTAGGGATGCAGGGGTCACGGGGGCAGGCCTGGGAGCCCCTGCTCACCAGAGTGGGACCTGGAGCAAGTGACAACCTGGTGGAGCCCCATGGTGAGGACAGGTACCCAGGAACACAAAGACATTCCTTAGCTCTCTAGACCCTAGTAGCTTCATTCCCGATCGCTGCTCTAATTATCATTACTGGTTCTCCCCATGGCACTTTGTACAGGACAGACAAAAGACCCCAGACCCCTTAGGGGACCATCTGGACCCCCTTGGTGCTCATGGGGATGAAGCGCTCCACCCGAGCCTGCAGGACCAGTCTCTCCAGAGCTCGGAGGCTGCGCTCTCAGGCTGTGTAGACAGGGTGTGATCCATGGCGGCTGAGGCTGAGCCGGAGGGAAGCACCTGCTACGTGCATGCTACGTGTGCCTCCACCCACCTCTGGCTGCCCATGCAGGAGTTCCGTGGGGCCAGCTCCCGGGACTGAGGGTCACCCCAGGCACGCAGTGGAAATCCAGCTCCTTGGCCAGCAAGGCTCATTTGCATGATTCAGCAATTTGGGAGCTGCAGTTGGTCCCAGGTGTCAACAGCGGGTTACCTGTTACAGGTGAGCTCTCCCTGTTTACCACAACTGGGGCCCTGGAGCCTGGCAGTCAAGGACTGGGGGCACAGCCCCCTCCTCCTCGGGCTCACCGGCCTTACCCACCCTCCCCTCCAGCGCTCCATCCCCTGGCCTATAAAGTGAGCCCAGCACTTCTGTGGCTTGTGGGGGGAGGGGAGGGTGCTCTGAGGGTTGAGCTTCCACACAGTGGCCTGGCCTAGCCTTTGTGGGGCTTCCAGCCCCACGGGGTGGGGACTGGGATGGGGGGGTGCCCCGCCCTGGAGAGCTGGAGCATGTGGCAAGGGGGGGGTCGCAGTCCCAGCGGCAGCAAGCAGGTGAGGGCACAGGGTGGGGAGCATGCCTTCTGCTGTACTTGGGCCCCAGGGTCCCTGAGGGGAGAGAGGGGACGCTGCAGGGCCAGACCTAGCGGGTTGGAAGCACATTCACCTCCCTCCCCTGCTGAGCTTGAGGGCTCTCACTCCCCCCTCCCTCTCCTGCTTTCCGGGTAGGTCTCTGCCTCCCTCCTTCTCGCCTTCCTCCCCACTCAGGTGCTCCTGGCCCTGTCCTCAGACACACCACGCAGCGTGACTCTCCTCGCGCTTCTCCAAACTTCCCTCCGGCTCCCTCCAAGGCCCCCCCTTCAGTCCATGCCTGCACTTCTCTGTCTCTTGGGGTCCCTGCGCTCCCTGCCCCTCTCCCCTCTGGGCTCCTCACAGCCAGCCCAGCTGCTCCTGTCCATCCCTGGGCACCCCTGCGGCCCCCTCCCTGTGCACCCTGCCTGCCCCTCAGAACCCTCGCCTTCCAGAGTCCCCCATGGACCACCCCAGTGGGCTCTTGAGCCTAAATCGCCTCGTAGGTGGAGGGGAAGGTCGGGATTTGCCCAGCCACCTAGCAGCCTGGCCAGATGGGCACCCAGAGAATGTCCCTGGGGCCATCAGGCTCCAAAGGGACAGAGGAGCCCCAGGGGCCACTGAGACTTGAGTGGGTCAGACCACCTCTGACCCAGCAAGATCACTGCCTGCTTCCCTTTGGAATAAAAAGAACACGGAAGGGGGTGGCCAGATTGAGCCTTGACTCAATCAGGATCTGACCCTGTGATATTAAAAATTTAAAAACAGAGGAGAGAAAATTCCTAAGAAGAAAAAGAGTTAAGATTACAGAGAACCCCTTTTTGTACAGAGCTGTCACTGGAAAGGGGGGGAGATGGAGAAAGGGCCATTGTTTGGAAGAGTTTGTGTTTCCAGTCAGAAAAAAAAAAGGCAGTAACTCATCAGGTAGAGGGCTGCCTTCCAGGTTTGTTCTCCCAGAAGACCGACCTGTAATCCCCGACTTTCCTTCCACTTGGTTCTGGGGGCCCTCAGGGGAGGGAAGGAGGCACCCCGGGCCGAGTGTCAGTACAGTGAGATGCCCAGGGTGGCCTGCTGGGTCAAAGGCGGGGCTCCCGTTATTGCAGCCCCAGTGATCACAGAAGGGCCAGGTGGAGCCCTGCTGGGGAGCCAGATTTAACATTACAGAACCAGAAAGGGGGCACAGATTTTCCTCACTGGGGCAGCCCCTTGCCTCCTCCGGGTTTCTCTGAAATCCATTCACAGCGAGAACCACAGGCCAGCAAGAGAGAGAGAGAGAGAGAGAGAGAGAGAGAGAGAGAGAGAGAGAGAGCGAGCGAGCAGTGAGCCTGAGAAAGGCTCGGCCCAGGGCAGACAGTGTAGAAATACTCCACTTCGGTAAAGAAAAATCCTAATTCTGACTTGAGATCTCCTTGGAAAGATATCCCTGGTCATGGTCAGTGTTCTGCTTCAGGTCGATGTGGGACCTTCAATCTAAGTCATTTCTCTCTGTGATGCTTGAAAGTGGGATGATATTCACTGTTTTTGTAGTAAGAGCGATAAAAGAGTGATATTGCAAATATTATTTTTTTTCAAGTAAAATAAACAAAGACGGGACCCGAGTTGGGATGGACTTCAGGGTAAGCTGGGACGATACAGAACCTTCTGGCAGGGCCCATTTCCAGTCTCTGCCACTGTAAGGAGCCAGTGACGTTCTCACCTCGAAGGGTGGTTGCAAAACTGAGTTCGTGTAGACCACTCAGACCACGGCCAGGCCCGCGGTGAGTGGTGGGCGTTAGTCCTGCTGCCCTCGCTAGAATATTCACCATTTCGATCCACAATGCGCCTGTGAACTGAAATTCCATTTCTCTGACTTTGCTCGGAGGCTGCATTTGGAGTGGTCGCGGTGGCGGAGCCTGGACAGGAAGTGCGGCTTACTCCCCTAAAACTCACCCCTCCTGTCCTGGGTCTGCCGAGATCTGCGATCTGCGATCTGACAGTCCCACTGGGGATGTTTCTGCCGGTTCCCAGCTTGAGCCACAAAACTCTCCATCCTACCAGCTTTGGGATGTTTCTGCCGGTTCCCAGCTTGAGCCACAAAACTCTCCATCCTACCAGCTTTGCTTTTGTCCCTTTCTTCTCCCCCGTGGAACCTGGGCAGGACACAGGACTTCGGAATCAAGAGCCACATTCCCAAAATTTTGCGTTGATTCACTTCGACTTCACCAAAATAGCTCCTCCTCACCACTCCCCCCAAAGCCAGCGGGCCCTGTGGTGCCCAGCAGGACGCACATCACACTCCCCTTTCCCAGGAAGGCTGAGCCGAAGAGAGGCATCGGCTGTTCCAAGCTCCCCCGTCCCCGTCCCGGAGGGGAACCAGGGCAACCCCGGTTTTAAAGCCCTTTTCTGCTCCAAGGCCACGAAGAATTATATTGTAGAAACATAACGAAGGCGGGGGAACTGTTCAGCAATCAGATAAAGAAAGCAATATGCAAAAACAGCACATGCACCATTCATCCTGTTTTTTATAAGGACAAGAGAAAATAAATCATAGTAACAGCCGTAGCTCATGCTTATGGGTGTGGACGCGATGCCAGGCACGGCTCCTCACTGGTGTGTGTGTGTGTGTGTGTGTGTGTGTGTGTGTGTGTGTGTATAATTTGCACACGAAAACACCAAAACGTGAAGAGTTGGTACCTCTTGGTGGGGGCATTTTAGTGTGTTTCTCCACTTCCCTTTTGTACTGTTGTGTGTTTTCCAGATATTCTGTAACAAATATGGGATACTTCTGCAAACTGTTTCTACACACATTTTTTTCTGAAGAATCATGAAAAGTCAGGGTGAAGTGCCCTTTTCCCATGGAGAGAGGAGGGTCTTGGGTCTGGAAGCCCTGAAGGCAGAAGCTGGCCGGTGGGGCCCTGGCTCCCCTCCCTCCTGCAGGGCCAGCTGGATCCTGTCTGTTACCTCCGCAGGACCCCATCGCAACGGTCTGAGGAGTTCCTGGAGTCGCTTAGCGGAGGCCTTCCCACATCCTAGATGATCAATACGTGGTATTAAGTAATGCTTTTTCAAAAGGATGTTTCATGACCTCCCCAGCCACACCAAAGTCCAACAAAAACCTTCCCCCCTCCTCTAAGATGCCTGTCTCTGGGCACACTATCTGTTCTACTGGGGGGTGGGGGGGGACACGGGATACCGAGACCCTCTGAGCCAAATGCACTGCACGTCCCGTCCCATCTGGAAGGAGGGTGTGGGGTCCCCACATTCCAGGTGAGGAGGCCAAGGTTTGAGAAGCTCAAGCTGGTCCCCAAAGTCTTTCTTGTCACTCTTCCTGCTTCCTTCCCCGTCTGTCTTAATGATAGATAAATTCTGCTCAAAAAACTACTCGATACTACCAAATAATTACACTGTTGTTGTTTTAACTGAATTGGTCAGCCAGTTTAATTAAAGCCGGCAGGCGGACGGCCCCCCACGCCAGAACTGCAGACAGCCCCGTTGATCCTGCACGCCTGTATCTTAGCAAAACAGAGCTCTACCTTGGAGGGCAGGGGGCGCGGGGCGGGGGGGGGGGGGACTTGGTTTAAGAATGTTATCATTTCATTTAAGAAAAAAAGAAGAAGAAGACAGGCAAAACTGTTTGGTCAACAGTAAAATCAATTTATAAATGACCCTTCCCATGTGTCCTATAAACTTTCCCTTCTCCAGATTTTGAGGATCTGGGTTTTGGGAACATTTTGTTTAAAAAAAATCATACATTAAGTAAAAAGAGGAAAACGTTTTGTCATCAACATTGTAGTGAAGTGTATATTTCCCATAAAATACGTGACTCCTCTCCATAAAACTGTTCCAGGAGTGTTAACGTGTGAGTTCCAAATGGAATCACTGTCAGGCTGGGCTGGTGGAAACGAGACTCTGGACTGGTGAGTGCCTTGCCGACCTCCAGTGCCTCACCACTGCCTCACTGAGCCTTGTGACGGGGAGGGGGCGCGGAGACTAAACAAAGAGTTACTGAGTGCTGAGTGACTTCTGTGGGTCTGTAGCTCAGTCCATCCCTCTCCCCATCTGCTCTCCAGAGGAACCCTAGGCTCCCTGGGCAGATCCGGGGTCCTGCAGGCTGTTACAATTGGGGGCCAACAGCCTCCCAGAGGAGCTCTGGTGGCCAGAGCCCGGGTTTGAATCCCGGCTCCGCCATGGATGACCTTGGACAAGACATGGCAGCAGGGTCAGGACATGGGCGGGGTGAGGCAGGCACTTCTCTCTGGTATCACAACGAAGGGGGCACCAAAAACTCAGTCACAAAGAGAGACAGCAGTTCTGTGTTTAAAAAATAAATAAAATTAATGCAAAAAATCCATGATAAACCAAGTATCAGAATTGTAAAGAAAGACAGGATCCTGCCCTATCTTTGCCTGAGCCTTCCTCACTTGTCTCACCCTGATCCAGACTCTGTGTCCTGTCTCCATGTAAAAATGTGGTATTTTACTCTGCAGGGGTTTATTCTTGCATTCGTACAGATCCTTCTCCTTGATGTCGGAGTTTTTCAGGGCCCCCTTCAACATTGTGTGCGGGGCCAGGGCCTCACTCCCCTCCCCTTGCTCCCCACCCTGGGAACAGCCTCCTCCCCCTGCGCCCCCATGGGAGGGGTCTTCCCGGTGCCAGCCAGGCTCCCAGGGGAGTTTGGCTGCAGAGCGAATGTCTGACCTCCAGGCCAGCTTGGTTTGCGCGTCTGCACGTGGTGGTGTGCGCTCACACGTGCAAAGTACTGGGGCCAAGTCCTAAGACCCCCGTACCCCCCGAGCTAGCGGTGCCGCTGGGCACACAGCAGCGGGGCGCAGAAGGCTGCGTGTAGCAGACATGACTAGCCAAGACAGGAGCACGTGTGGGGATCCACCCTGGACCAGCCAGGGCCCCGGAGGTCTTCCTGGAGGAGCCAACACTCTACTAGGCCTCAGGGAATTTGAAGAAAGGAAGAGACAGCCCGTGGCTGAGATAACTCCGACACAATGATCAGCTTGAAGAAGTCTCCAGTAGCAACGCCTTATGTCACCGAGGCAGATGGAGAGCTGTTACCAGATTCTGGAAAACGGACACCTTGCTCCCTTTGCAGGAGATTTCTTTTTCCTTTTTGGCTGGCTCACACAGGCGCACCCCAGCAGCCGCCTCTCCCACCCAGCATCCAGAGGTGATGGCAGCCTCCCTGCCCCGCGCTCCCTCCTCAGGTGCATTTGCAGGGCTGTCCTGTGGTCCTTGGGTTGCCCTTTCCAGCCACCTGTGGTCTCTGCTGGTATTTGCTCTTCACCCACATCTGCAAAGGCGCACTGAGCCCTGGAGTCTGCATGTCACTCCGGCCTCATTTGCAGGGTCTGTAAGCCCTGAATTCTTCCATAGAATTCTTAAATCCTTCCTCAATCCCTCTGGCCTGGGAGCAAGCCCCCAAATCCAATCAATTAACGCAGCCTAGAAAGTCAATCTGCTTGAATGAAAACTAGATGCTCACACCTAATCACCCATCCCAAGGGGCTGGTGAAGGTAGCTGTACGGCTGGGGCAGGAGCCCCGTGCAGACACAAAATGATCAAGGATGGTCCGTGTGGACACAGAAATATGCCCGTGATGCATATCGTTAGGTTGGAAAAATCAGGCTCCAACCTAGCAGTCCGATGCGATTCCCCTAGCTTTTCACAGCCTGTGTTTATACGAAGAGAGGTCTGGGGTGGGGAAGGCTGGGAGCCACCAAACAGTGCTTGTGTTGACTTAGGATGAGAAACTGGGAGGACACAATTTCCTAAAATATCTTCTTTATGTTTTTTGGGCAATGGTTAAATTTTCTACACAGCTATCTGTTATCTTTGTACCACCACCACCGAAGACCCAGCTAAGCTATTGGCATTTAGTACGGTTGGTGAATAAGAAGGACCTGATTTTCTAGGGAAATGCACAGAGACAGAAGGCAGATTCTGGGTGTCAGGGGCTGGGGGGGAGGCAGGGGGGACAGAGAAACTGTTTGATGGGAATGGGGATTCTTTTGGGGGGATGGACATGCTTCGGAACTAAATAGGGCTGGTGGCTGCACAGCATTGTCAACGTCTGAATGGGACCGAATGGTTCACTTTAAAGCACTTAGTTTTCTGTTATGTGAAAAAAATGCATGCTTCTCTTTTGTCAAATAAGCCCCCTAATGAAGTTACCCCTCTATCTTCGAGTTATGCATTTAATGATTGACCTGGTTTGGACAGCAGTGATGCCTGTCAGACGACCGATTTCTGACTCGTGTTTGTGTAACCCAGAGGAACAGGCGGTCAGTGCATGGGATTCAGCTGGATGACCACCGAGGGGCCCTGGGGTCCAAAGAATCACGTTCTGAAGCATGAAGCCTCTCTGCGTAGGGCCTCGGATCATCTCTCCCATGCAATCTTAACACAAAGGTCTAGCCTGACATCCACTGAAACTAGACCTTCCACAACCTTCATTTCAGTTTAAAGAAAAAAGAAAGGTGTCTCTCTGTCTCTGTGTCCTTTCCATTCCTCTTCACTGCATATACCATCAGAGATGATTTATAGAAAATAGATATTAAAGAGGAGGAAATCTTCAACGAAAACTGTAGAACTGGGAAAAGACAGGACAGAGTTACAACACATCCACTGAAGCTATGACTCCCGCACAGCTGCCACTGTGGGTCATAAGCCTGAAATGCATTTGTACAGTGTGTTTGCCTCCCCTGTGAGACCCCCGGTCGACGCTAAAGATCAGGTGTGACAAGTAGACACTGGGGGCCCGCAGACCCCTGCCAGCACAGCCCGAATGTCCAAACCGATCCGTCTTTCCTTGGGCCTGCGCACGCAGACACACACGCGCACAGGCCCAGCAGCGGGCTCGCTGTGCACGTGTCCACACACGCAAGCCTGGACCGGACAAGCATATGTTTACCTCCGTGGTCAGGGTCAGGAACGGCACTTGGGCCCCACTCGGCCCGGGTGATTCATGCCCCTGGTCTGTCTGGGCGAACCTGCGGTGGGGGCCAGAGGCTCCCGGGGAGGTTGGAAGTTGCCAGAGAAAGGATGGAGGGGACGTGGCCCGTGAGGGGATGTCTCGATTTATCCAGAACCCCATTTACAGCCTATCCATTGTAGAGCTTTACATGTACGCCATGTCCCTCTTCTCTCCCTCCCCCCTCCCCCTGAGCAGGTCCAGCTGGAAGGAGACAGCGCTCCGAGTTCAGTGGGCGCAGACAGGACTAAAGTAAACAGACTGGTCATCGGCAGGCAGTTAGCAGCCCTTGGACAGATGATCACCGTTGAGCTGGTGGCGGACCACACACACGAAGCCCCCTTGGACCACACAGGCATCCGCCTGCCCGGCCTGCCTACGCCACACGCACACACAGGCTGGCCTTGCCTCACCGGCGCGTTTCCCCCGAGCCACAGGAGATCTGGAGAAGAGTCTAGAAACACCCCAATGTCGCAGCCCCATGGCTGACCCTGCTGCTCCCCGGGGCCCCTAAGGGAGCTAGCCCCCTTAGATAAGGTCATGCGGTAGAGACCATTGGCTGGAAGAGGCCGAGGCGCAGGGTCTCGGGGTGACGTGCTCTGTGGGCCTCGAGGCCTCAGTCTCCCCCTCTGAGCTGGGGTGCACACAGCAGCCGGCGTGTGGGGTGTACGGACCCTTGTCTCTCAGGGCCATGGCTCACCCACCCCTTGAACCCCCACACCATGTTCCTCTTACTCTCCTCCAGCAAGTGGCCCGCATCCCCCCGAGGCCTGCACGCCGACCAGGCTGGCACCCCGCACACTGGCCACCCTTTACCGGGCAGCTCGCACCTGGCAGTGACTTCCTCCGACCCAGAGGCCAGCTAGGACACATGAAGCTGCGTCCTGAAAGCTCCCTGAGTCGGACGCTTCAGAGGGATACTCGCTAAAGCTGTCTCCCTCCAGCATGTTCAAAGAGAACCTCCCCCTCCCGGAAGCTCCCCCCCTTCCATGGGCTGGCACGAGGTGAGCAGGAAGCCGAGGGACACTCTCCAGGGATCTGCTGCCCTGCACTGTTGGGGCCCTGCTTTCAGACACCCCCAGGGTGAGGCCCTGCCCACCCCCGGCCCGTTCTGCCATCTCGAGAGGGCTCCCGAGTCCCTGGACACCTCTCTAATGAGGAGCTAGCCGAGTAAAGCCCCTGCCCACTGGCAGTGGTTTTGGCTCAGATGCGCCTTGGAAGGGGGCCCACCTACTCAGACTCACCAGGCTTATCAAGCAGAGGTGTCGCCCCCAGGGCGGTGGAGGGGGTGCAGGCTGAGGAGGCGCGTCTCCATCCCGGTGACACCTCAGACCACCACTCCGGGGTGGGGTGTGTGGCCTCGGGCCGCCCACGGCACCATCTGCAGGCTTTGCTCCAAGCCCCGCGCGGCCAGCAGCTGACCAGGGCCATCTGTCTTCATTACGCGGGTTTATTTGGGGAGGCGAGCGATGGGGGGCTGTCATGGCTGAGAGAAGACTTGATCTATTGGCAGACATGCTTTGAAGCCCTCTTCAAGGTTGCAGCTCTGCAGATCAGAGCGAGGCGGATGGCAGCCCTGGGCATGTCCCCATATAACGGGGGTTTTCAGTCCGGGGGCTCTGGGAGCAGCCCTCCTGGGGAGAACTGGGTGTGAGCCGAGCCTTTGAACTTTGCACTGCTGCTCTCTTGGCCTCCGCCCACTGCTCAATCCACTTTTTTTTTTTTTGAGGTCCAGTGCATTTTTAATGATCCAGTCCATTACTAGCAGGGGTCATCGGCCCAGCCTCGAGGACGTAATGCAAACATCAAGGACAGAAGCCTCATAATCTGGAGGGGGAAGCAGACAAGAGGCAGAGAAGGAAATGAGATTCTCAGAGAGTGGGGAGAACACTGAGGACGAGACAGGATAATGGGGTGGAGATGCCTGGAGGCTGGGCACAGACCTTGGCCGGGGCTCTGTGTGGATTTAGAGCTCAGAAACCATCCAGTGAGAGTCTGTTCTCCGTTAGTCTGGGTCACACTTCAAGGCCCAGCTCCGTGGTACACCAGCCCTCAGTGTCCTCATCTGGAAAATGGGCTGATAAATGTACCCAACTCCCAGAGCTGCCCCCTGAGGGCCACATGAAGTCACACGCCCCAGTGAGACCTGGAGAGCCGGCCACGGTGGTCATTCCTGCAGGGGGACCTCCACGTTTAGTCCACGCTGGGGATAAACCCACGCTGGAGCAGCTCTGCCCCCCCGGACAGGGAGGGATGACAGGGTCCCGTCCCTGCTACCATTTCTCCCTGCTCCTCGGACAGTGTTAAATTATTAGTGAAGAGTCCTAAGTGTAAGCCAGGCTTCCCACAGAGCAGGGACCCTGAAATATTAGCGTCACAGAGGACTGGCCTGGCCGGAGGGGAGAGGATTCGCTGGGATACCTTTTAGGAAACGGGGATGCTTACTACTTTCATTCACTCGCTTCCTCGACCTTCCCTTTGGGGCTGAGGTCCAGGCTCGGTGCCACGGGAGGGGGTGATCAAGGCAGGTTACCTAGTGTCCCTGCACTCATCCATGGAATGGGTCTAATAGCCCTATCAGCGGGAGGACGGTGAAGACTGAACTTTAAAACGCACATGCCCGATCCATAAGAGGTGAGCAGCAAATCTGACCTCTGTCTTTCCTTCCTTTTCCCCTTCCTGCCTTGCCCTGGGTCCCTCCATCTCCCACACTTCCCTTTTTAAAGGACCACTAAAATGTACAGCGCAGTCCCGTAAACAGTGGAGAAATACCCTGTGAGGACAGTGGAAGCTACCACTTTAAACGGAGGGCTGGAGCTTGCGCTCAGGACCCTGAGCCAGGGGTAAGACTAGGCTTCGGACCAGAAGCAGAAACACTGGCTCCGGACACGTGTTCCCACGGGCGGGCGGGCGTTCTTGAACCTGTGCACCAGCTTCCGGAGAGGAAAGTCCCCATGTGTTTGGGATCAAGGGGGCAGCGACACTTGCCACTCACTGAGCACCGATGCCTCCGTTTACGGAGCCCTCCCGTTACGGGGGTGGTTCACTGCTGCTGAGCTGGGGGCACAGAGAGGCCCCAACGCCCGTCCCAGGGGTGCGCTGCCCGAGCCTGCGCGGCTCCAAGCCTGGAAGACTGGGCAGGGGGCTTTTCCGCCTCCCACCAGATGTTTGCCCTGCACAGACTGCAGCGCACCAGGCTCGAAGACAGACCCTGGCGTTCCGGCCAGCGTGCGCGGGAATTCCATTTGCCTGTCAGGGCCCAGTGCAAGCATAACACAGACGCTCCTCTCCCAGCCCGGCCGTTTTGACTCCTGCTGAGAAACATGAAGGTCGTGACCCACCAGCTTCCCCATCTGCCCTTTCCTCACCAGGGGAAAATCTGACAACAGACTTGTTATTTATGAAGCTAATGCAATCCAGAGGCTATTGGCACATGGGAAGGAGCGGGAGAGAGCTCGGGAGAGGGGTCTGGCCCCACAGAAACCAGTTTGCTGGCTGCACTGCGAGCAGGACAGCCATCCGGGGTCGGGCGGGGAGAAGGCTCTCCACAGCTCTGCAGGGCCGGCGACGCTCCAGCAGGCCAGCACATGCTCATCCAGGGTCCAAGGGTCCCAGGCACCTTTCCACAGCGCAGCCTGGGAGGCATCCCGTGAACACTCCTTGCTTAGTTCTCCTCTAGGAGTGGTGCGCATGGAGGGGAGGAGCTCCCTGGAGCCAGCGCTTCTGTGGGGCAAAGGTGGTCACTGACTGCCACTGCCTCATCGTTTTCATGCATGGGCTCAGGGACTGGCTCTTCCTGGGAGAAAAGCTACGTTGGTTCTTGGTTTTCTTTTTTTTAAGGTAAATTTTTTTTTTCTCCCCAAAAGTTTATTCTCTCCAAGGACTCGCTCACAGAATGAAGATCAAAAAACGATTTAACAGAGAGATGCTATTTTGTTTTTCTATGTTTCACTGAATGGAGATGACAAGCGGGCACGGAAAGACACAGACACTGTGTCACACAGACCTGGTGTGACTGTGACCCTGGACCCTCCGCTCAGTGGGCCTGTGGTCTTGGTTGGGTCACTTGATGTCCCCTCCACTAGTAAAAGGGGGATGGGTCCAGGACTTAGCCCCACAATGTGTGAGCTAATTAGAGATGAGAATGCAGATGGCCCAGCAGAGCCTGACAGGGAGCAGGCTGCAAGTATTGGGGACTCTCATATTGTCTCCATCCGCATCTCCAGCTGGAGACCTCATGGCAAAGGGATCACACACACAGACGATGGAGCTGCAGTTCTGGGTTCAAATCTCTGCTCTGCCTCTTGCCCGTTGTGTGATCTTGGGCAAGTTACTCAACCTCTCTGTTTACCTCAGTTGGTTTCCTCATCTGTAAAACGGGTGGTAGTGAAATGGTAGCGAAAAGTGAGTTAATAATGCAAAGCACTGAGAGAGCCCCGGCTCAGAGTTAATTGGCATTAATTTTTGTCATTATAGGGAGAACTGTCATTCTCAAACATCTGATTTAGAATCACTTAAAAATATTTACTACACAAAAAACAGCATGGCAAAAATAATAATTAAAAAAAAAGGAAACCCTACCAAACTTCTATTCTGCTAAATCCTATTTTAAGGTACTTTTGTAATACGTGGATATTTTTGTGTCTTTTGTCACAAAGCAGCCCCTCAAGCTGCTCGTCTTGGAAACACAAGTGTGGCTGCGTGTGGCCTGGGTGAGTGGCCCCCTTGGTGTCGGGGATCCCCTGGACATCTCGACGGCAGCACAGGACATGCCGTCTGTGTGCGCGTGCAGGTGCCGTGTGGACGCGGGGTGGGGTGATTCGCTTCATGTTTTCAATAGCGTCTGCTCCACGCTCCCTCCTGGAATGATGACACCCCATAACGGCCATCCCCCCAGTACTGCTCACTCATGGAGCCGCACGGAACCGCATGGAACCGCCGGCCGCCACGGCTGCTTGGGGCTGCATCTTTCACACACTCCCTGGTAGCAGCCGGTGTTTCCTGAGAAGAATCAATCAGCCCAGTGGAGTCAGGGGTCTGCGTGATCTGTGTGCTGGGCCATCCTCTGGGAGGGAACACAGTCTGGAACATGGGAAGAGCTCAGGACATAATAAAATGGAATCCACCTTACAGAGGGGATACTTTCTATGAGGTTTTTTAGCTTTTTTTTGACAGATAAGGTCTGAGGTTTCTTTTTTTTTTTTTTAATCTCAAAATAACCTAGGGTTTAGTTTAATTAATCCACAGTAACTCTAGAATCCCACGCGATGCCATGCACTGGTGCAGCACTTTTCATTTTTTAATGCGTTCACATCCACGTGCTCCTTAAGGCTTCTTTAAACACCAGGTGGTAAGGACAGCAAACGGGGCGGCGTTTTCCCACCATCCAGCCTGGGCCCCGCGGGCAGACCCCGGCAGGGAAGCCAGGCCTTCTCTAGTGCCCAACGAGCAGGTGTCCACCGTTGCGCACTGTGGCAGTGAGCGGTCGTGACCTGTGTCCCCAGGTTGAGGGAGTGACCTGGCTGTTTTCAGGGTGCTCAGCCCGTTGTTTCTGAGAGGACCCTGCGGTCAAGTGGGCCTGCCAGTCTGCTTCTCCCTCTGGCCTGTCCCTGCACCTCAAAGGGAGCTCGGGAGCCCGGCTCCCGATGTGCGCCCCTCAAAGACCCAGCATCCACACCCACCGCCTGTTTCCTGGGAATGTCAGCGTGTGTGGAGCAGGGGGCCGGTCTCCTCTGCTCGCAGCCGGGAGGGCAGGTCCTGCGCCAGCGCCTGGCCTGGCCCTGCTTCCTGTTTACTTCAGAGAGAGGCTGGGGCCCGTGGGGTCTGTAGCTGGCCCTGCGGTCTGAAACGAGCCAGGCCGCACGAGGGGTTATCAGCCCATCAGCTCAGATCGGCCGCTGGGCTCTGCTGTCTGTCAACTGTCTTCTGTCATCATTGAGAGTTCCCTGTCCTGGAATGTCATCTCATTAGGTGGCTCAGGCCTCCGTGGGATGCCTCAGAATCTCTGCAGGGCTCACCTTCACTTTTATTTGCAAAATTAGGACATATATATTCTTTTAATGCTAATAAAATTTCTGATTAAAAATTTCAAAAAAATCATCAAAATAGAAAGAAAGGAATAATCACCCCCAAACCTCATCACCGAGGAATAATATTTTGGTCAAATTTTATTAAACATCTGTCTATGAAAATTATACCGCTAGAGACCAGTGTGTCCCATGTGACAAAATGGGACCGGATCCTACCTGCTGCTGCATTTATAGTACTATAAACAAAACTGCCATGAGCATCCGTGCACTTCTGCTTTGCTATTTCCCAGGATAAGTTCCTAGGGGCGAGCTGACTAGAGTAGAAGGCATTCACATCAGAGGGCAGATGCGTCTGAGCCAACCAGCCACTTGCAAGGACCGACCACTTTTCCGGCCACAAACAAGCTGCACGTGGATCCCATTCCTGCCTCACACTGGGAATCACCTCAACCTGTCAGCCCGTCAATGCTACAGGTAGGTAGTAGCATCCCACGGTGATCTTTTGTCTTAAAAAAAAAAAAAAGTACTTCGCATATATTTGCTGGTCACTTAGGCCCCCATGGACTGGGAAGGCCATTTAAACACCGGGTCTCTGGGCCACAAAGACGGGTCCAGCCCCACTCCACACCTCCATCCATCAGATACTTGAATAAGCTCAACCGTTTCTCTTAAAAGATGGTCCTGCCTCTGGTGTTTGAGTGCTCCTGTAAATGGGGGGCTCGCCACTGCCTGAGAGGTGCGCTGGGTCCCCAGCTCTGCCTGGGAACTGCGCCAATCCCCGCCGTGAACAGTCTCTCCAGCCCCGAACAATGCTGGAGGCACATTACTGATTCCATCTTTGTTCCAGCCAAGCTCACCGAGACACAGAAGGTGAAGGAACTCACCCTGGGTCACACAAGCAGTAAAGCAGCAGAGACAACAGCTGAATTGTTGCTCAAACACGTGGAGACCACACCCCGCAAGGCTCAGAAAGGACCCTTGAAGCTGGTTAGAGATCTAACTTGACAAGAAAATACTTTCTCAAACTGTAGATTCCTTAAAGATTTCTCCTACTGACATTTTCTTTAGCTACCCGAGGAAGCAAGAGCCACTGTCAGGCACCCTCTGAAGTTCGGGCTTTGGGTGTTGTGCCAAGAGCCCTGCTGGTGGCTTGGGCTAGCGGTAAGCAGGCCTGGCTCAGCCCCCAAGACGTCCCAGTGGGGCTCAAAGTGTCACTGGTCCATAGGGCAAAAGTGTCTAAAGTACGATTTATTGATACAGACTGAAATGAATCCATAGCATTCACCCCCCCCTCCTTTTTTTTTCACTGCGAGCTGCTTGTAGAGATTAGCCTTTCTTTCTGCAGAAATGCCTTTACGCAAAACAGAGACATACTTGCTGCAATGACCTCATTTTTCTTCTCTCGGGCCCTGCCTTTCTAACCGCGGCCACCTATTTCCCAGATGCCCACCTAGGCCTCTTGCTATTCTTCCAAACTTCATTCTCTGTCAGGTTTCTGAAAGGAAGGCTCTGGCATCAGTCAGCCACACTTTAGTATGAACTAGTCCAACACCTTCAATAGTTGAACCTTACCAAGAAAGAGCATATGCATTTTTCAAAGGGGGGCATGTTCACCCATGAGACAGATGTCTAGGATTTGGATGGCAGGAAAGACTCATTTATAAATGTTGGAAAGGAGACATCTCAGCTCCACTGAAATTAATCCTTAATTTCATCTCATCCCGCACCCCCCTGCCTCCACTTGCTTGAGCACTTCTCTGTCCTCAGGACGTCCAAGTACAGGCTACTTCCAATCTGAGGAAGACTGGGTCATAGAAATAAAATCTTTCATTTTGTTGCAAACCCAACCAAACAGAACTTAACGAAACAATAAAAACAAGACAGAAGCACGCACTGTGACCCCTTTCGATGTGAAGACTCCGCCCAGACCTGCCAGTCAGTCCCTCAAGCACAGAGAGTGAGGACCGTGCAGAAGTGCCTGCGGGGCCAGGGCCTGCTAGCTGGGGCTGCTGCAGCTTGCAAACTAAATTTAAAAGCTTGCATCCCAAGACCCTTGAGCAAAGGTTACTCGAGGTCTGTTCAGGGTTCAAGCATAAAAAAAGCATCTTTATTTGGCAAGGAAATGCCTTGTGAGAAGGCGCTGGACTGACGAGGGGCATGGAGGGAAGCTGGGACTCGGTGAGTTTTTCTTCTGGCATTTACAGCCCTGAAAAATGATTGCAGCTTCCTCTGGCCGCCGGAGCCGGAGCCTGAAGAAGTGACCTTTAAGGAGAGTCTGTTTACTCCATCCTCGGGCAGAGGCCCTTGCGTGAGCTCTGCAAAGCGGCGCCCCGCCTTGGCGCTGACCCCGGGGCCTGCATCCAGACCCGCCAGTTTGGGAAAAGCCGAGGACAAGAGGGGGGCTGGCGAGGGGCTGCTCAGGGGGTGGGGGTGAGGAGCGCGCGTTCCCGGGAGGTCAGGGTCAGCCCCTTTCCCGCTGGGCGCCCGGGGCTGGCCTCTGGCCCGGAACAGCCTGCGAGGCGGGTCTGCCGTGACCTGCCATTTCATACTTCGTATGTTCTGGAAACCCTGTCCCAGGGCCAGTTCCAAGCTCTCTTGCTTTTTAGACAAAACAAGAAGTAATTAGCCTGGATGGGGATACTCCTCTCTCTTTGTGGGCCACACCACAAATCGGATTTGAATCTCGATCCCCTAGACTTTCATCCCAAGGTACACAGAGGGCAAAACAGAAAGCCAGTGACACTGGGGAGCGTTCAGAACCCTGCGTGTAGATCTCCAAAACTGCACCCACCATGGATTGGAGCAGACAGCGAGAATCTGACTCCTCGGCTCGGGTGCTTAAATGTGAAAGAAATAAGCATATGTAATGGGATCTGCGAGTTTTCAAAAGTCTGAATTAAACTTGAAGCCCTGGCTTTATGTTTTTTAAAGAGCGTTTTTGAAACCTTCCTACTTACAACATGATCACTACTAATTTTCTCTTCATACTCCGATTCAACAGTCTTTGTTTTGGAGAGACAGTGTTTTATTATAATCCTTTGGTTTCTGTTGTAAATGTAATATCCCTTCCTTGGAGAAAATTTAGGAGAGTTTAAAAAGGAAAATCAAAGTGACACGAAGTCTCACAGCTCAGAAGTGCCCGTTGCCTTCAGTCTGTCTGGTGTGCATGTGCAATGTGCATGCATGTGCACGCGTACATGTGTGCGGGTGTACATGTATGTATATGTGCGCACGTGTACGTGCTGGCATGTGTGCGCACACACGTGTGTACACGCATATGCGCGCCCGTGTACATGTGTGCAGGCGTACATGTATGTATACATGCGCGCGTGCACATGCGTGCAGGTATACGTGTGCCCGCGTATGTGCATGCATGCGTGTGCACGTGTGCGGGTGTACATGTATGTATATGTGTGCACGTGCGTGCATGCGTGTAGATGCGTACGGACGTACATGCATGTATGTGTGCACACGTGTGTGTGTGAATGTGTGCGCTTGTGTGCATATATGTGTGTGCGTGTTACACGATGCACCCTTTCACAAAGCCAGTGTCAGGACTTCTGTATCATGCGGTCCTCACTTGTCAACATCTCATATGCACTTCATTAAAGGTCCCTTATAAACATCATTTTAATGGTTGCCCAATATGCCAACTTATGGATGTGCCATAATTTATTTTACTATTCCTCTATGATAAAAAAAAATGTTTTAAACTGTGCAAACTTCCTTTCCCAGTGGAAAAAAATAGAATAGCTGCTCTGGAATGGTTATTTGTGATTTCCTGAAATTAGGTCAAAAATATTACACATTTTTTGTTAACCCAAGTACCTACTTCCTGGTGGATTGCAAATACCGACCAGCTAGGTGACCAGAGGAAGGGGAGTGGCCAGACCCTTTCCTTGTGACACTGGGGTAGGCGCGCTGTGTGATGTGCTGAGCCCCGACCCTCCCTGGACTGTGTGTGTGAGTCATGAGCTAGGCTGAGAACAGATGAAAGAAAGCGCAGGGCCTATGTCTGGGAGCAGGCATTCCCAGGCACCACCCAAAATTTCAGGGGTCCCTGAGCCCTGAGCCCTCACTGAGCCCCTTAGGAATTTCCAGGCCTCAGGGCTTAATTAATAGGGATCCCCTCTGACCCAGCTCCAAAATTATCCCAGATCCCTTCAATCCATAATTCTGGGAAGATCATGAAACACTTTTTTGTTTTTGTTTTTGTTTTTTGCACTCACTGTTGACGTTCAACAGGGAAAACTTATTTTTGCAAACACTGAAAAACTATAAAATCCTCTCTGAAACCTAAGACTCTGCATGCATCACAAAGAATTACAAAAAAGTGAAACTTTTAGATACTCTTAAGAGTTGTGTACACGTGCAACAAATGTATATTTAGCACACTTAAGAGAGTTACAAAATGAGCACTGCCCCAGTCGGGGGGGGGGGGTGGACTAAAATAGTCACATGTGTTTGTTCTGCGCGGTTTTGTGTTTGACGGAATTAGAACTGACTCAGTCCTTCTTCCTCCATGAAACGTCCATGCAACACAATGTTCTTCTCTGGGACTTGCGGTCTCTGGTGATTAGTTTTATCCCTGCTAGTCTAATGCCATCCTTCAGCGCCCAGGCCCCATGGATGGCCAGGATGCATGTGCCCTTGGCAAGTTCACCAAAGTCCTAAAAGCTTCAGTACCTTCATCTATAAAATGGGGCACCGCCTTGTAACTGCTGTGATCCCAGAAGGAACTGTGGCATGGACACCACTCGGCACATGGGGCCATCACTTAGGAGTAAGCATTTTGTCAGTCCTCTTGGAAAATCCTGAGATGCAAACAGAACAGTAGTGATTGGTGGCTGGAGGCTTCAGGAAGAATGGATGAAATATATATGACCGGTTCTCATTTCTAAACGTTTGGGACGAATTTGGGCTATAATTTCATATTATAAATTGAATTAGTTGTCCAAGAAAAGGGGGGAGAGACGTATGTCCACGTGTCTGAGACCGCTAACAAATCTGAGGGGTGTACATGATCTGGAATCCAGGAGCTTTCTCCAGCAGGGTTCAGTATTCTAACCTCACCAGCAACGTACGAGGATTTCAGCTTTTGACCTTGTGTCTGATGAGGTATCTGGCGTAAAGAGGGTATTTAACTAATTAGTAGAAACAGTAAACCTCGCACTCAGGTGACAATTGTGCGGTGTCAGGGAGCGTGCTGCGCACTCACGCAGAGCACCTCCTGCAACCCTTGTGTGCAGGGACAGGCACAGGACAGGTGCAGAGCCTATCCCAGGACACCCGGACTCAAACCTGGGGGCCCAGCCCCAGGGTCTTCGTTCGTCTTCTCTCTGCTGTCAGGCTAAAATGTCATTCCCTTCCAAGGGGGAAATGTCCGTTTATTTTCTCCTCTAAAATAAAAACAAAAAATTCTGTAAGCCTCCATTATGTTAATCTCATAACAGAAGCTTATAGAATTCAAAAGAGGCAGCTCCTTCCCTGAAATGTAATGATGATAAGGATTAGTCATGACAGATTCGTAAGATTCATGCTGCCTTTGGGGAAAGGTTTTATTCATTTCAAGCACCCCAGGAGGCAAAGACAGAACTCGTACTGAGGGTTTCTCGGGGCTGCTCACGAAACAGAGCCTTAGCATTGCCTGGCAGCACCATGTGGGGCTGGGGCCTTCCACCGGCAGCCAAACTCTGCACCTGCCCCTCTGACCCGAACAAGCACGGTGAGCACCCGAGCCCACCTCCTGCCCTCCAGCCAGGCCTCATAGTAGTGCCCACCGGCAGAGACACCATGGGAGCACATTGTCACCTCAGGAGATGGGCGCACAGGGGAGGCTCAGGTCCTGGTGTCAGAGTTTCCATGTGGACCATCACCTCCTTGCACCGTGACTTCATCCTGGGCGTGGGATGCCCATCTGCAGTGTGGGGACAGAATGCCGCATGCTCCGAGGCTCAGAGCGAGGGACCCCCATGGTAACGCTTTAGTCGCACCTGTAATTTTCCCATGTGCTGCAAGTGACCACCATCATTCCACTCCCAGCTGGGTCCCTGGCATGAGGTCTGTCCAGATGGGCACCATGTTTAGAAGAGATGGACAGACGCAGGATAGGCTCCTCCTGGTTCTATTGCCCACCAGCTTTGTGACCAGGGCCTTCTCGTCAGTAAACAGGCATACAATGGCACCTGCCTGCTGGGTTATTGGGTCGATGCCGTGAGAGGCTGCATATCCCCCTGCCTGGCACACAGCAGGTGCTCAATCAGTGCTAGCCAGCATCATCACTGTCACATGCTCGAAATCACATCGTGCCACACAAACGCAGGACACTGGACAGGGCAGGGATGAATGACCTGAGCTCGGGCATCGCCCCTGAAGTAACTGGAGACACAAGTGTGGGATCTGACTTGTAATCAGAGAGGGAGTGCATTTGCAAACTAGCAGGTTACAGTTAACATAAACTTGGGAAACCATGAGGAAATTAAGGATATCACTTTAAATTAAATATCTTAAGTAGACATGTACTTTAAATGTGATAAGACAGCTATGCTACATTAAGTCAATGCTGATCGGTAATTAAAAGCGGATTTCTCCAGGCTTAGCTGCCCGGGAGGAGAGATCAATGTCTTCGTACAGGAGCTGATAGTCGTCGGAAGTATGGTTTTAATAATCCTTGGCCCCATTTGCCCTCCACTTGGCAATAATAATGATTTGTTCTCGTAATGAAATAATATTCATTTACTGCAAATGCGGTGCGCACACAGGGCACGATACCATCGGTGTCGCCGGTCCTGAATATGACCCGCTATGGAATGATTTCACGGAATTCTAGAATATCAGGGCTGCAAGGGATGGAAGTCATACCAGGTCCCAGCCCCTCATTTCACACATTTAACCAAGGGTTTGTGGAGCTGTTCGAATGCCGCCTAGCCATGGGCTTCTGAGAGATTCCAGGGAAAGCTCCCTCCCGGTCTCTGCCCCTCCCCCTCCCCTCCCCCACCCCTCCCCCTCCCCCTCTCCTCCATCTTCATCCTCTTGGTTCTCCCTGTGCCCGGCGTCTCTCCCCCATCCCTCCTTTCCTTCCTCTTCCTCCTCGTCTCTTCTTCTCCCTTCCCTCCTCCTCCCCGAGCACCCCAGTCCTTCCGTGAATTCCCCATGTCTGCACCCCGCCTCTATTTTCTAGCTAAACAGCCTCTCAAGCCTTGTTGGGCCTCCGGCATTCCCGTGGGTAAAACCCTGAGCACTGCTGGGGGAGGGGGCAGCATGCGGGAGCCTCGGGGAGTGGCCCAGGACTCCGTCCTTGCTTTTCCCACAGATGCTGGCTTCACATTCAACCACTCGAAAACCACAAACCCTTGGGCTCCACTCTTAACTGCCTGCAAAGAATGGCCCAACAGAAGGGGTGTCTCATGGCTGTCTCCTCCCAGAAAAGACCCCCAAAGTGTCCTAATATACAGATAACTCCCGAGACCCCTTGGGACCTAGTCTGGGGCTGTGCCAGGAGACCACGACGTGGGACACCAGGGCAACTATGTCCTGAGTCCACCTGAGTGGTCCCATTGAAGACCGCTGGGGCACTGGGCTCTCTTCTCACGTCCAAGGCTCTGGGTGGGGAGCCGGAGTCCCGGACCCTACGAAGTTGTGCAGGTGAAGTCAAGGGCACACCTTGCTTGTGAAGCACCAGACGAGCAAGCCAAGATGTTCCCGGATGGAGCTGCCCGTGGGGGCTTCCTCAGAAGGCACAGAGATGTAGAAGTTCTGCATCTCTAAAGGTCACACCCATGTTTTCTATTCAAACAAAAGGGGGTGCAGCCCGTAGACAGGGCGCCCGTGAAGGCAAGACGTGGTAGGGATGGGGGAGTGACTGTGCTCGTGGGGTGGCAACTATGAGGATGGGGTGTCTCCGTCTGCATGTGTGTCTCTCTCTCTCTGTATCTCCGCTTCTCTGCCTGGATCTCTCTCCATCTTTTTCTCCTTCTGCCTTTTGTTCTGCTCATCTCTGACCGTCTGCACGAGCGTGTGCTTCTTTCTTTCTCTGTTTCTTTTTTGTCTCTTTTCGCCCCTCCTCTTCTCTCTCGCTCCCTTCAGTTTTCTGGCCCCCCACACCCCTCTCTTGCTCGTCTCTCTGCCAGCCTGCCCTACCCTCTCTGGTGCAGTGCATCTGCCCCCAGACCCAGGACCCCTGTGTCTCTGTCACACCCTCCAGGCCACCCAAACCGAGCCCTGGACCCCCACAGACACCTCCGAGAATGTACAGAGTTTCTCCTGCAAATGAGGGAAATCCGGGCAGCCATGGCCTTGGCTCTGCAGCCCCATCCAGGCCCAAAACACAAAAGCCACTCATTCATGGGAGAGTAATGTGAAGGACAGAAGAATAAACCTGTGTGCTTTCATTAACACTCAACTTTCTCTAGCAAAGTATCTCTTCTGCTTCAACCGGGGGATGCAGCTCGTACCTGCTCAGCTATGTGGGGCTTGCTGTCGTTTTGATTGCTCTGCGTACAAGTTGACCCACAAACTTCAAAGGAAAGAACTAATGTTTCTAGAAACACTCCTCCCTCTCTGCACTACTGGGGGGGTCTGACAACAAGGCGTATCTCCCAGAGTGCGACCTTGAGGGTGGGCTTTGGGGTCTGTGACTCCTGGGGTGTACTGCCCAGCTCCAGCGCAGAGTCCCTGAGCCTGAAGCAGGGGCACCACCTCGTTAACTCGCTGCTCTGCATGTCTGAATGTGCAGTGCAGTTTCAGACACCCATCTAGGCTTCAAGGAAGGCTGATTTTCCTCGGAGCTGGGCTATGTTCTCCTTCAGGGAAAGCTTTAGTCGGCACAAATTATCTGAGTGGCTTATGGTGTCTGCTCCTCCAAATTCCTGAACGGAAGTGCTTCAACTCTGTAATTAAAATCTGAGGAAGCCCATAACACTACTGTGCCTTTGTTTGTTCCCCATGAGAATAATTAAACATTTGCTAATACTGACGGCTCACAAAATTTTCATGTCATGCTGACAAGGCCCTAGGTCCCTGCACAGCCACAGTCCTAATGCAGATCCTGCTTCCTTCCCACCCTCATTCACCAGGTCACCAAACCCTTTGTTGTTCTTCAATCCCCAGCCTGAGGCCCATCGCCGGCACATGGTGATGTACAGTGAATATTGAGAGCACAAACGAGAGGAGTTAATCCATTCAACAACCAACAGTGTTTAGGAAGCACCCGCTGCGTGCACAGCACCGTGCTGGGCCAGAGTTCCAGCCCCAGCTCTGCTAAGGGAGCTTCAGCAGGGGCTGGTCCTGTTGCCGGGGGATGCCACAGTGAAAAAGGAATAAATGAATGAAGAGAGGTACAAATGAATGAAGGAGGAAGGAATGAACCAGCCAATAATAAACGACGCTAACACACACAGGATGTATGTCCTTCTGCCATGGGGTTGGTCTGGTGGTGAGAAGCACCCAGCAGCCAGGCCTGTGAATCCCTGCATGGCTGCCATCAATCCTGGGCCGGCCTCAGGGAAGATTAAGAGCAGGGGTGGAGAGGGGTAGGAAAGGAGGGACCGGTCAGCACAGCCTTGCCTCACTGCTCTGCAGAGGGCTGCAGAGGACCTTTTGCTGCTCCCCAGAGAGACCTGCCCACCACCCAGTACTCCCAGTGGCCAAGTGACAATGTATGTGTGTGTGTGGGGGGGGGGGGGAATGTCTGTGGCTGGAAGGTCCTCGTCTTTGATCTCGTCTCTGACGGCCACCAGGAAGGAGGGGAGAGGGACGGCAGCCCGGGCCACCCAGCCCCACGCAGCCTGGGCCCTGCTCCCTTAGCTGGTGGGTTTCTGCTCTTTCAATGGCAGGCTCTTCCCTCAATGAGTCCACGGGGCCTGCTTCTCCAGAACGTGGCCCATCCCTTACCGCAGGCTGGTGGTTTCAGACTGGCCTAAGCATTGGGAATAAAATGCAAAGTGCCAAGCAGAACTGAGTACTCATTGCTGAGTGGGTGTTGCAGACCGCAGAGACAACTCTCCCCCCAGTGGAGTGCATATTTATTGGCTTGTTGTCTAGCATGTGAGTCTGGCGTGTCAAGCCCATGAGCACAGGGCTTGTACTGTGCTGATCCCAATACCGAGGAAAGAACCTGGCTCACATTGGGTGCTCCACAAACACTCACTGACTGCGAGGACAAGGGAATGCATGAGCTAGCGCATTACCGCAAAAGTGGTTTTCAGGCCTGTCTGCTCCCTAAAATCACCTGGAGAGTTGCTGCAAGTATTTTCCTTTTTCAAAGCTCCCCATGTGGTTCTAATGTGCAGCGAAGAGTGAGCGAGTGCCCGTGAGCTGGGGAAATCCAGTTGGAAAAGCTGTCACTGACACACACCTGCACTGCCAGTGAATGAGTGTAGAACTTTCCAGAAGGGCAGTTCAGCAGTATGCTCACTCGCTCATGTGTATTTCCAGGCACAGATGCTCGGGATGTAACTAAGGTGTGGGCAGACAAGGCTGTGGAGATGGCCACCAAAGCTTTCTGTGGTAGCCAAAAAAAAGCTGGATGCAGCCCCAAAGTCCAACAATACCGACTACGTTCAATAGCATGCTTCCGTCCTCTGGAATCTGACGTGCTATTAAATGCAGTTTGAGGGAGAGTCTTTACTGACATAAAAAGTCCACTACACTGTGGTCTGTGGATCCAGAAGCATGCACGCTGTAGTTAGCTTGCCATAGCCACGTGGTGAGCCATGGACCTTCCCAGCAGTAGGGCCGTCACCTGTGCTGTGTGTGGAAAAGGGGATGAACTCACAGAGACAGGTGGACCCACAGGAGTTTGCCTCCAGATGGCGCGCTCATCCCTGCCCCAGCCTGGGTGGGGGCCCTATGACGATGTGGGCCGTTTCTGCGGCTGGCTCCACGGATGTTCTGCACGCATGCGCGGTCTCATTTTCCCACAATGAACTCATATCAGCTGAATAAGGGGGATTCAGCAGAACTCTCCAGACACTGAGGACAAATGACTCCTTCCTGGCCAACATTCTCCACGCTGCTGTCCACATGGGTGAACGTTACTTTGGTAGTTTGCCTCCTTCCTGGCTTTGCAGTGTGGACATGGCTGAGGAAGCCCCGTGGCCCAGGAAGGGCTGCTGAAGCCTCGACTGCTCCCCATCTGGGGCTGCTGCAAGGGCACCTGGATTCTCTGTGTGGCTCCTGGCCACACAACCTGGGAGACGTCCAGAACTGCAAGAGGGATGACTGAGGAGGCAGCTGAATGCATCGGTCAGGAGGGCTTCATAAGAGCTGACCACACGTGGCTGGAGCAACAACTGTCCAAATGGTGAGCATGGGAAGGGAGGGCTGTAGTGCTTGCTGGAGATCTGAGGGACATGGGATGGGACTGAACCAAGAGCTTCCTAGTTCTGTGGTAGGGGAAGTGTGCGCACGGTGGGCTGGCACTGGGGCCATGGAGAAGGCCCTTCCAATTGGCCATCGGTGGGCATCCCTGGGCATTTCTGGGTACCAGAGGAGACATCAGACACCACTGGGCATTCTTGGGCACCACTGGGCAGTACTAAGGAGCACTGGATATCACAGGCATCCTTGGGAATCAGTGGGCATTACTGGACACTATTGGGCATCACTGAACATTGTTGGGCGTCACTGAGCATAACTGGGCATCTTTGGGCATTGCTGAACATCACTGGCCATAATCAGCATTTTAGAGCAGCACTGGTTATCACTGGGCATCACTGGGCATCTTTGAGCAGGACTGGACATCACTGGAGATCACTGGGCTTTGCATCATTGGTCTCCATGGAGTCAAGCTTGGTGAGAAGGAGAGGGACCGTGCACCGTAGCATCGGGAGCCATAGTGACGGGGAGGATTTCCCAGTGCAATTTCTGGGATAATTTGGCATTGATTTATCAGTTCGTTCCACTGCTTTGATGGTTCTCTCTTTACTTTTAAGCAAATTAAGTTTTATCTCCCACCTGGGTTTCCAAAATAATTTAACACATCTTTTAAAACAAAGCAGAATAGAAACCAGGATAATTGAAAAATTTGAACAGAACAAAGCCAGCAGAAAAGAGGAACAGATGATACCAGGCATCACAGGTCCCTTCATTAATGAACCATTAAACAAAATCTGCTCTGCGTGTGCCGGGCACTGGATGGATGGAGAAAATAAAGATGAAGAGCACATGTGTCCTGCTTGCAAGAAGCTTGTAATCTGGAGCACAGAGTAAACACTTGTACAAAATAACTCTGATGTCGCAATGTGGAAGGTGGGAGTAGTATTATCTACTTCATGCCTGGAGGGAACAGAGGAGGAAATTCATGACTTCAGCTAGTAATGGAATTTTACTGAGCTTCCTGGCAGCCGAAGGAAAAGGTGGAATGGGTTGAATTATGGGAGTCTTGCTGCTCAAAGGAAAAGACTAAGAAATGACAGTGACTGGTTGTTTCACAGACTTAATCCAATACTCTGGTTGGAAAAAAAGCAACTTTTTCATACTGACTTTGAGAGTTATCCCTGATAAGTAAGTGAAAGGGCAAGTTGAAGAACAATATGTACACAGCAATCCTTTTTGTAAGGAAAACGCAAAATAAAAGGCTTTGAACAAATAGAGGAAAACTCAGAATTATTTCCCAGTCTGCCAACAAAGTGGAATGAAGGAAGAGACCCCTTGCTCTCTATTTGGATTCATCTGTATTGGTTGAATTTGGCCAAACAAGCATCTGTTCCTTTCCTAATTAAAAAAAAGGAGGGTGTCGTTGAATATATATAAAAGGAAGAAAGCGCCCCCCGGAAAATTTCTCAAAGCACAGGCTGGGATAGGTAACGGGTAGCCATCCTGAGCAAAGCTGCAGGCTCCCGCAGCCAAGCGAGCCTCACCCTACCAACTACAGGCTCCTCCTGCACACCCCTGTGGAGGAGGAGGCTCTGGGAAGGTGGCCACCGCCTCCCTCCGCGCCAGGCCTGCCCATCAGAGGCGGGCTCCAGGGAGTCAAACAGCAGCCCCACTTTGATGCTGGCTTTTTTTTTTTTTTTTTTTAACAAAAACAAAAACAAACAAACAGTCGAGTGGAACAGACATCAAGAGGCCACCACCCGTCTCCTGAAGATCCTGGGCAGACTGGTCCCCGTCTCTGTCCTCCAGTCTAGAGGCACAAATCAAGATCTATAGCTGTGGTCACGCAAGGGTTTACGTTAGCAGCAATTAAGGTGGTTTCCTGCGATAAACGCCTCAATCTTCAATGAAATGTGCACGCTCTCAGCTTTCTGGGCTCTTCATGCTGCACTTTGCAGACCGAATCATGTCGGAGGCCACTCTGTCACTTTTTAATGATCTGGCCAGAGAGGAGGGTCCTTTGCAGTCAGAGGCACGGGCGGGCCCAGCAGGACGGAGCCGGGGGGGGGGGCAGGGGGTGGGGGGATATCGGCCAATGACTTTCTGGGCCTCTGTCCCTTCATCAATAAAAAGGACAATGATTTCTACTGGGGGGTGGGGTGAGGACTGGCTACGACGCGAGAAGGCCAGTTAAATTGTTAGGGTAAAACATGTCCTACTACTAGTAAACAAACGGTTAAGAGCTTGGACACCGGTGTCAGGCAAATCTGGACGGAAATCCGAATCCTGACACTGTCTAGACGACCTCAGGATAGCGGTTCAGCTGACTGCCGAGCCTCGGTTCCCTCAGCTGTGAAATGGGCGCCTGCAGTAGCACCTGCTGCAAAGCGCACAGGCGCAATTGCAACGACCTCTGAACAGTGACCTGTTTAAACTGCGAGTGCCCATCCCCCACCTCTACTCACGTCTCCCTTTTCTCCAAAACACATTCCACCATCCAGCAAGCCATTTATTTGTTTATAGTCTTCCCCCATCCCTGCCTGCCACCAAAGCCCCACTGGGGCTGGGGTCTTTGTTTTATTCTCCTCTATCCCCAGCACTGAATACAGTGTCCAGCACACAGTAGGCACTCAAGGAATGCTTGCCAAGTAAACAAAGCATTAGCTAGTGAATGCCACTGCATGGGATAATGCGTGCATGGGATAACTGTAAAATGGATCTGCAGTAAGTTAAATCGAAGAATTTAATGTACTTCATTTGAAAAGTTCTCCTTTTCTCAAGGTTTTAAACTTCTGGCTGTAAAACTCTGATCTAGACGTAGGGACGGCGGGAGGGGCAGGGAGCCGCATGGGAATTTGGTGGCTGTAGTATTTATTATTATTTTTTTTAATGGTGACGTTCCTGTGTTCAGGGCACCCTGGAGCCGCCCCTTCTATACCCTCCCCGCCCACCTAACTGACCGTGGCTTACTCCCTGTGCCTTTGACGGTAATCACAGCCCTTGGGGTGGGGTTTTTCTCCATGTTTGCAAAGAGAACGGAGCTCGATAAGGTGTGCAGGTCAGCTGTGGGGAGATCGGAGCAGAACATCTGCCATACAAAGCAGCTGGCCCAAAACTTTCCTCTGGCAAGGACCCATGCTCAAGGTCTTTGGGGACAATCTCTGTCTGCAACAGGGTGGAAACCAGAAAGAGGGACAGGAGGGAGAGTGGGGATGGCAAACGCCGAGAACCAGTCCAGCACGTTTTAGATTTTGGGTAAGAGACACGCAGTCAAGGTCGGATTCTGGAAAAGGTTCTGACTAGTTTGACCCATCCCTGCCCTCCCGCTTCTAATGCTCCTTTCAAACACAGCAGCAAATGCGGGGAAGGACCAGACCTTTCTACGTGGAATGTGTGGGACAGCTTCAGACACCAGCACGTCTGCCGAGCCGGATTCCCCTCCTACCCCAGGCCTGCGAGCATCTGGCGCGGCTTTCTTGCTTATCTCCTCTGTGGTTGCGATATCCATTATACAATCATGTTTTACTTTTAAAATGCAATAATGGTGGAACCAAGCTAATTAGGCACCGAAACCAAAATCTCACAGAAAAGAGAGTTTTCTTTTTCACCCACTACAAGAGTGGAGATCAGATTTTTAGTAAAGCTGATTTGCAGCAGGTCAGGAGCAAGGAGGAGTGAGGTACCAGCTTCGTTGTTTTAACGAGTTTCGGTGGATCTCGTGCCAGAAACACGGCGCGCTCTGGGAAGCAGATACTAGCACGAGGGGAGATGCTTGCGATTGATCGGAATGAAGGACCAAGAGCTTCAAGATACCGCTTCTTGGTTTAATACTCAAGGCCCACCCTCCTCCCCCTTCATTTTCTCATCTTTAAAATGGGGGCAAAAATATCCAGTTGTTTGGTCACAATTCCCAAGACTTGGATAAGAACACAACACTCACTGCGCAAGGAACCCAAATCTCTGTGTAGGTAGCCTGGTTAGTGTTCCTATTTTTGCCTCCATCCTGGAAAGGGTGATTTCCTAAGTGAAGCAACGTGCAGGCCTCACGATACCCATGGTGAAATGGTCCTTTGACATCTTCAGCTTAAACACTGGCTCCGTCATCACCTAGCCCTGCTGTTCGGTTCTCTCCGCGAGGGACACTCTTCTCGGCGGCGGGGCCACCGCGCCTTTCCGCGGTACAGCTGCACTCGGCCGCTCTCCTGCCTGCACACGCACCCTGCACACGGGGCCGTGTGAGCACGGCGCACGCCCCTCAGCTCACGGCGGCCCCCAGCACCGGGCGCCCCTCGTCAGCTGGGACGGCACGCCACTGCCATTCCTGTAGGTGCGGAGCATGGCGGCCGCGATGTCGGGGGCCGATGAATGTGTGTGAGGCACAGAAAGAAGAGCCTATGTGGTCCCGGAAGGTACTCAGGCTATGGTGCGGTTTGCTGCCTGGCTTCCCAGCCTCCTCAGGACCTAGCCTCTCTGTGCCTCAGTTCCGTCACCCGTGAAGTGGCGGTGACAGCAGCGCCGATGTCACGGGGAGGGCGTGGTGAACACACGAACCGATGCTGACAGTGCCCCAAGTGGCGGCGTGTGGTGGCTGTGACCGTCCCTGCGAGCCGGGGCCAAGCCCGGGTGAGGGTGCTGACGCCCTGCCCACCTGGTGCGGCTCCTGGCGGCCGGGGCGGGCGTGCGGTGGGAGCCTTCCTCCCGACACCCAGCTGCCCAGCCGCCACTCACCCCCCCACTCCAGACAAGCCCAAATCTGAGGATTCCTGGGTGCGTTCAGAAGCTCCCAGTTTTACACGAGGATTAAAGGTCAGTCCCTGGGAGCAAGAGGCGAATTTGGTGCCAGGCATGAAAGCAATCTTGCACCTTTGCATGACAGAAATGTTTATTCCAGCGAATTTCATGTTCTGCAGGAGGCTAGACCCTCACTGACTGGAGGAGGGTCTCAGGTGCCTCTCCAGCTGAATTCCACCGTGTTTTTGGACAACACAGTCTTTTTGCGCTTAGTCAAGTTTATCTCCAGCGTTTTCATTTCCGAGGGCTGTGTCGGTGGCTTTCAACACTTGGACTCTAATTTGTACAATAAAACAAAAACAATCCCTCCCGAGGGACCTGGCTTGTCCCGTGGAGTCAAGGGGGTTTTTGAGGGCACACAAGGACCTCCTCCACAAACAAACAAACAAAGCAGCCTCCTTCCTGCTCTCCTTCCAACAAAGTGCATCAGTCTGGGGGGGGGGGGCGGGAGGGGGCTGGTCATCTGCTCCTTCACCCCCATCTGTCTGGGTCTCAGGTATTGGTGGGGGTTCGCCTGGACTTTGGGGGTATCTCATGTGTCCCCCATCTCCTGGTTCATGCCCGGGCCCCCGCACCCAGACAGGACTCCTGCATGCTCCTTCTCTTTTGGCGCTGCCCCGAGGCCTCCTGGCTTCTGTTCCCTGCACCTTTAATTTACCAGGCATTGCAAACACTGATGTGACAGGCAGGAAAGAGACTAAAGCTCTTAAAAAATAATAATAATAAAAATTCTTCTGAGAACCAGGAAGCTGTATTTGTCTAAGAGCAAATTACCTGCACCCTGTGGTCCCTGCCCCAAGCACCAGCAAAGCCCCCATGAGCTCAGAGGCAGGGGCTGTGGCCTGGCGCCGGTGGCCTCCTGGCTTCCAGGCCAAAGGGGCAGAATGTTGGGATGGCCACTCTTCCTGAGTGACCAAGCCGGATGATGTCTTCCCCTCAAGGACAATGACCCTCACCTCTGCCCCCTCCCCAGCTGAATCTACCTTTTCGAGCAAGAATAACCAGGTAGGAAAGGGGGGGAATGCCAAGGGGTTTGACAAGGGGTCCCTAAAGCAAGAAGGAGCAACCCTTGTCCCTTGAAGGCCTTGTGGAGGTTTTGCAAAAGGAAATGGGGAGTCTCTGCTGACCAGAACCCTGGGGGTGCTGCCTGCCTTCAGTTCTGATGTCAACACTGAGACAAGAGGCCTGCATTCACTCCCATTTCACAGATGGGGAAACTGAGCCACAGAGAGCTGGGTGACTTCCCTCTGATGCCTGTGAACCCATGTTCCGTGGAGTCCTGTCTCCCCCTCCCCCCAACCCTAGGGCACAGGGAGTCCTTCAAGAGGCTCTGGGGGCATGAAACCAACAGGGGGATGAGGGAATCTGTACGTGACCCATCATCCTACCTCCAAGAAGGGCCTAGGAGGAGAATGGGGTTTGGTTTTTCATTCCTCCAAGTTCCCAGCTATGGGGGAAATTCGGAAATGTATTTAGACCCCTCGGCTTGCCTGCAGGGCTCTGAGAAATGCAGGCTGGCGCCTGGCTCCGTGAGTCCAGCCCTGTTCTGCTTGTCCTGTAAAGCCTCACTGGGCCGAGCGGGGGGGGGGGGGGGGGGGCTCGCGGGGAGGGGCTGCGGCCTGCCCAGCGTCCTCTCCTCTAATTGGAGATGCCCAAACAGGCTGCACAGGAACTGGGCCACCTTCCCGGGGGTCTGAAGGTGTTTGTTGAGGGTCTGAGCTGAGTCCTCACCACCATCTCTGACACCCACCGCGGGGGCAGGAGGCAGAGGCTCCTGGGGGACACTGTTGGCTTTGTCATCTAAAAGGACGCCAGTCCCCACTGTCTTGAGTGGGAGAAAGATGGGGAGTAGGGGAGAAGAGGAGGAGGGGCAGCAGGAGGAAGGGAGGAGGGAAGGGAGGCCACATACTTGTTCCCTGTGTCCGTGGTCCCAGCTGCCCCTGCCCCTCTCACCCCTCAAGCCCAGGAGACCTTCAGAAAATCCTCCTAGGCAGGGAGCCAAGAAAAGACTCAGAAGCCAGTGGATCATCTGCTCTGGCTTAAAATAAAGTAAAATCAGATTCTGGGGGGAGAAGGAAAGAGATAAGCTTGGGAGGAGGCCCCGTCCAGCGAGGACCCGAGTCCATTTCCCGACCCCACTGTGACGCACCGTCACGGCAGTGAGGGCATCTCAGCCCCCAGGGCTTGTCAGGAATGCGGTCCCATAAGCACGGGCCTGAAGCTGGGTCCTGCAAGCCCGGCGTCGGCCTCCTGGAAGCCAAGCTCCTGGATGGCCAGCCTTGCTTTGCTGTGCAAACATCACCCGACGTGGTCACCACCAGGCTGGTAATAGGAGACAGTTGGCCTCCTATTTGACCTTTCACCCCCTCTTTACTAAATAGGCCTAATTATTGCATTTGTCTGTCATTTGAGCCACAAATGATCCATTCAGGTCATGGGGGGAGGCTGCACTTTTCTGCCCCTGTCTGGAGAGCTCTACTAATTGTATCCTTCAGAGGAAGTCTGGCAGGAGGCTGGCTCTGCCCCCGTGCTTCCGGGGAGGGGACAGTGGAAGAAGGGTGCTCATCCCAGCAGAGCCCTGTGCTGTACTGGGACCAGAGCACAAAGTAACATTCACTTTATGAAGCCTCTGAGATTTGGAGCTGGTTTATTTCAGCACCTTGCCTCCCCGGATTAATGCACTTGGTAACAGTGTACCCCGGGGAGGTCATGTGCTCGCTGAAGGGACTTGGAACTTGCCAGCACTCCCTACAGCTAGCGCTGACCAATGAAATGTAAGCGAATCTTACTGGTCAGGACAGCTGGGAAAGCTCCTTGAGAAAGAAACAGACAAGTAAAAGATTGCCTTCTCCCCTTGCTGTCTGGAGCACCAACATGATGGTTGGCGCTCCAGCAACTACCTTGAACCATGAGGTCTAAGGGTGGTAAAGCCGAAGATTAAAGGAATTGGAGTCCCTGTCAACTGTGGAGCCACGATATTGACCCTGGACTCCCTAATTTTACACTTGTTTGACTAAAGAGAAAAATAAGTCTTTATATGTCACAACCACCATTATTTTGGGGTTTTGGTTAAATGTACCTGCTCCTAGTCCTAACACCTCTATTCCTTACCTACAAAAACGTAGGCATCTTGCAGAGGGTAAGTGAGGTAGTATCACTAAATAAAGAATACATTCCATGGGAGGGGCGATGTAAACTCTGCAGTGTGGACAGAGCTTTGTCCCGCGATTACACCAGTGAGTGATTATCTGTTCACCAGAGGCAGTTGCTCTACTCCTTCCTGAGTCCCTTCTCTGAAACGGACATGAAAATGCCAGTGGGAGACAAGCGTGTGACAGACGGCCTCCTTCTTGCCTGGCCTCCAGGCTCCCCTGCTTCTCCCCCTCCACGCTCTCCTCACAGGGGGCTCTGCCCTCTGAGGTGCCCGCCCACGTCCTCAGATGCTCCCGGCCTTGCCTGGAGCTCCCCCAACTCCCAGTGGCACAGCTGCTCAGTGCTCTGGCCCCTGGGTCATCACGGCAGCTCCAGAAAGGCTACCTCTCAGGGAATAAGGTTATTCCCAGGCCGGGTGGGCTAAAGACTGGACCGCGATTTACTTTCCTGCCACCACCTCAAAAGTACAAACAAAAGCAAAGGTCCCCAAAAGAGGCCTCTTAAGCTAGTTTTCCCTTCACAAGAGTTGAGCCTGTAATTCTTGAAGGTAATTCATGAGATAGTAATTCATGAAAGCAACAACTTCGAGGAGTTGACATCTGTACACAACTAAATGCTAACATTGAACCATGCAGGTGCCCTCTTTATTCTCTGTGGGCTGTTGGTAGACCTCCTCATGGCAGAAAGAAAACATCCAGGACCCTCTTGATTCTGAGCTGCTGGGTACAGTTGTGCAGGTTGTTCACTGTACGAGGTGCCTAGCCAAGGGGGCAAGTGGGCAGCCCACACTGCACTCACAAGACTTGAACAAGGCTCAGGGCTGTATTTACCAAGGGGGAAAAGCATCTTCTCCCAATTTGCATAAAGATAGTCTATGGAGGGGTGCCCGGGTGGCTCAGTCGGTTAAGCGGCTGCCTTTGGCTCAGGTCATGATCCTGGGGTCCTGGGATCGAGCCCCACGTCGGACTCCTTGCTCAGCGGGGAGCCTGCTTCTCTCTCTCTCTCTCTCTCTCTCTGGGTCAAATAAATCAATAAAATCTTAAAAAAAAAAAGATACTCTATGGGCTGGTGGCAGACAGCTTAGATCACCAGCAAAACCCCATCTTTGTGTGATTTCTATGTCTTTTTGTTCATCAAGGCTTCCAAATGCAAAACAAAGCATTGAAAGCACGTCCTGGGGATTTGGGGCACTCCCTGGAGATTAAGCATTCTTACCCTAGTGCATTAGGGGCTGCGCTTGCCTCATCTTTGAGCAGTGTTGTTTTAATCCTCCATTCCCCACGTCAAATGACTGTCTTGCAAGAATAAGACTGTCTATCAGCTGGGCTTTACTTCAGGGGCTTGGGGAAAATTGGAGGCAGATAACTGGTCAGGCTAGTGAGAACCCTGGGTAGCTAGCATGTTCCTTAGACCGCCAACCACGCACTGGATCATCTGCATGAGTCTCAGAAGCCTGTCTGGACCCACCTTATTCTTAGGTACTCCTGAGAAGAGTGCCTTACACTTACACGCAGGCAGATGCGTGAAAATATTGACAGTACCTGGGTATGAATCAGATGATTTAAATAGTAGTTATGGTGGGTGGAAATACCTGGGGAAAAGGGAGTGGAATTTGCAGAGGGAGAGGGGCTCCTTCTAAGAAGGACCAGGGAAAGTTCAAGATGAGCCTGGAGAAATCCAAATCAAAACCTCAATGAGATACCACCTCACACCAGGCAGAATGGCTAAAATTAACAAGTCAGGAAACGACAGATGTTGGCGGGGATGCGGAGAAAGGGGAACCCTCCTACACTGTCGGTGGGAATGCAAGCTGGTGCAACCCCTCTGGAAAACAGTATGGAGGTTCCTCAAACAGTTGAAAATAGAGCTACCATACGATCCGGCAATTGCAGTACTGGGTATTTACCCCAAAGATACAAATGTAGGGATCCGAAGGAGTACGTGCACCCCGATATTTATAGCAGCAATGTCCACAATAGCCAAACTGTGGAAAGAGCCAAGATGTCCATCGACAGATGAATGGATAAAGAAGAGGTGGTATATATACACAATGGAATATTATGCAGCCATCAAAAGGAATGAGATCTTGCCATTTGCAACAACGTGGGTGGAACTGGAGGGTGTTATGCTGAGTGAAATAAGTCAATCAGAGAAAGACATGTATCCTATGACCTCACTGATATGAGGAATTCTTAATCTCAGGAAACAAACTGAGTGTTGCTGGAGTGGTGGGGGGTGGGAGGGACGGGGTGGCTGGGTGATAGACATTGGGGAGGGTATGTGCTATGGTGAGCACATACTGAATTTACTGAAAGACTGTTGAATCACAGACCTGTACCTCTGAAACAAATAATGCAATACATGTTAAGAAAAAAAAAAGAAGACAGCAGGAAGGGAAGAATGAAGGGGGAAATCGGAGGGGGAGACAAACCATGAGAGACGATGGACTCTGAAAAACAAACTGAGGGTTCTAGAGGGGAGGGGCTGGGGGGATGGGTTAGCCTGGTGATGGGTATTAAAGAGGGCACGTTCTGCGTGGAGCACTGAGTGTTATGCACAAACAATGACTCATGGAACCCTACATCAAGAACTAATGATGTAATGTATGGTGATTAACATAACAATAAAAATAGTAATAAAAAGAAAAACTTAATAAAAAAAAAAAGATGAGCCTGGAGCCTCCCACTGTGACAGATGCAAGGAAGTGCTCTGTGAATAATGGGGACATGTCAACGTCACTTGAAGGGGTTCCCACTGGCCAAATCTAGGACATCTGGAGGAAGAGAATAAGTACTGGTGAAAACGGGTTATAACACAGAGAATAAAATAAGAATTCATCAATCTATGTTGATATCGTACATGAGTGTGGCGGGGGGGGGAGCTCTCTCTTGTAGAACTTCCCCCACAAATTTAGAAGGAAAGATGGGCTACAAAAGTAAACGACTACTCAGAAGCCACCCTTGTGACACTTATTTCAGGCAAGAATTACCTGGATCCAACACGGAGGAGAAATACCGTAAGTAGAGGGGTTTTTGCATGGTCTCAAAGAATCTCCCCACGAGATAGTTATCATTTACTAAGAGAAACAGTAACTTTGCAGAGGAGAGGTGCTCCCTGACCCAGGTGATCAGTTCCTGTCACCAGTAATGGGACAGATGATGTCATGGGCCCCCGATATCAGGCCCGGACAAGGATACAACGTCACCTCCAGGGTATTCCTGCCAAAAAATTCATAAACTGAACCTAATCACAAGGAAACATTAGACAAATGCAAATTGAGAGCCTTTCAACAAAATAACGGGCCCTCCCTCTTCAAAAATGTCACATTCATAAAAGACTGGAAAAGACTGGAAAGGTCTGAAGAATGTTCGAGGACAAAGCAGAGGACAGAAACAGTTACGGAATGTAACCTGTGATTCTGGATTAGGTCTTGAACCAGAAAAAGCATGTATATATATATATATAATTTCTTTTATTTTCTTTGGCCGAAAGGGTGTCCATGGGACAACTGGTGATGTCCGAACAAGCTCTCTAAAGGAGAGAACAGCATCGTGTCGGGGTGGATTCCTCACTTTGACAGCCATCCTGTGGTGACACAGGACAGTGTCCCTGTCCCAAGGGAACATACGCTGGGATATGTAGAACTCTCTGTACTCCTTTCTTAAATTTCTGAAGATCCAAAGTTATTTAAAAATAAAATGCTTTATAAATCCATCCATCAGTGAGTCACTGGTTTTGCACGCTGTGCACAGGCGTGTGTGCGTGGCCTCCTCCCCTGGGAGGCCCCCCAACAACCCCCTCCCAGTCCCTGGGGTGCTCTGGCCCTGATGCCCAACACTCCCAGCACACTTCTCCACTTCCGTGTGTCCCAGCCCCTGCTCAACAAGACTGACAGCTTGGGGGGGGGGTCCAGGATATACATGTTTTGGGGGGTCAAGGCATACCCAGAAACTTATTCTTAGACTTGAAAAGGCTCTGGTCATCAGCGTGGCCAGGCCAGTGATGTCGAACAGACAAATGCACGTCTGCAGCAAGAGCGAAGCAGCAACCAGCACCGTGGTGAATTGGGTTGGACGGCGGGTCCCCGGACCTGCAGCCCCAGGGGGGCCTCCCTTCCTTTCCGAGCCGCTGAGCTCTGTGTGAGCTCTGTGTCCATGAACACAAACCCTCTCCTACATTTCCTTCTGTGTCTGTGGGGATGCCCATCCCTACTCTCATGGCCCTTGGAGGGGGTCACATGAGGTGCCTGATGAAACCATGGGGCCCAGGCTTCCTGCCATGTACCAAAGCTCCCAGGGTTACCGTGATCACAACTCATGTGAAGCAAAGGTATCCCTGAACCCTGAATGCATGAAGGTGGAGGGGGTAGGAGTTCCCCAGATACTGGCCTGGCTGCCCTAGCTTAGCCCTACAGTCTTCACAGCGTTTAATCCAATTCCTTCTCCCAACAACACGGGGCCACGGACAGAAGTCAACCAAGTTGGTCGAATGAGTCAGAGCCCGAGAATTGTCTGCGTCATGGCCATTGGGCCATTGCAGTTGGTCACGTTACAGTATTTCTCGTGATAGCCATTAACAAAATGAGGCTGGGGCGGGGCTGAAGGATCCAGGTCCCTGAGCTGTTGACTGCGCCACATGCTGATGGGACTGCTTTCCAGCAACAAATTATTTGAACAGTCACCCGGAGACATGTCCAAAGCCACTGATGATCTCAGGTAATTGGATTTGGAGGACCGGGCGGCCTTGGCATGAGGCACGGAGTCCTGGCGGAGTCCCATAGCCATATGGAAACGGACCAGAGGTTTCCCCTGTGACCAGATTCCTGGCATAGTTGGCGGCTGAGATGTTGAGGGCACAAGATCTCATCCCGACATCACCCTGCGAAGAAGATGCCGTAATGTTTTGGGGGAAAGAACAGATCATACGGCGTTTGGCTCCCTTCCTACCATCTGTTTTCTCTTTGGCTGGTTGGGAAGATGGAAATGAACACATGACGCATCTTTTGCTGGACGGCATGTTGCAGAGACAAAGAGATGGGGGATCTTCGCAGATGACGGCTGTCTTCAAAGGACATGACGGCTCCATCCTGGGAGAAGAGTGGAGGGACGTCTCCAAGCCTAGCGCTTGCTGAGTGCCCACAGTCCTCCGAGGGCCACCTCTGGGATAGCTCCTGCCAGCCCTACACATGCCGGCGGCCGGACCCTGCCGGGGCCCCACAGCCATGTGCGCAGCAGGCAGGATCTAATCCCAGGGCCCCCTCTTCCAGGGAAATCCCATCTTAGTGAGAGTTGACCTGCAACCGCCCCACCCCCCATGCCCTCATAACCGTGAATGAGAGCTTCGAAATAGGGACCAAACCCGGGTGGGCTGCCCCTCCCCTGGGAGCACCGCCCCCGCTGGGCCACGACACCTGTGTTTCCGTGCCTCAGCCGAGCCTGGAGCAGGGCCCACGGCCCAGAAAGCTACATCGCCACGGAAACTGTCCCCTCCCCTCAGAACTGACATTCCAGAGCATTTCGTGAACACTGAATCAGCAAAAAAGTTTTCCAGACAGATGAGCTGCGTTCCAAACCCAGTCAGAAGACCCTGAAAGACCGGAGGGATGCCTTCCTCTGTCAGGGATCGAAGGCGCCGCCAGCGTCCCTTCCCTGGTGTGCACACACTCCTGGGGCACACACACTCCTGGGGCACCTGCTGTGGACGGGGCCGCACGGCGGGCGTGGTGGGCGGGGCTGGAGCAGCTTCTGCCCTCAGGAAGCTTCAAGCCTCGGAAACACTTTTTCCTGACCCATCAGCCAGTCCAGCTGTGCGGAGCGGTGCCCCGATGGAGCAAAAGCAGGAATGGGTTTGGCCCAAGCGTCTGGTTTTCCAGACGTGATGTTTGCTGGTGAAGTGCATGTTTTTATTTTACTACTGTTCATAGTCCAGTTTTATACTGTGACACAGGGTCTTCTCGTAATTTTCCCTACCAGACAGGGATCCAGTTTATAGGATTTGGTTTGCAACTGTCTCTGAAGTTTGATTAGGTGGTAAATCAGCAGCTGTGGGGTGAGTTCTCTTGGTTAATGTGACCTACCTTCCCTGCCCCATGACCAGACTCTGTGCCCTCCTCCCTCCTACGCTTTGATAATAGATCTCTGACTTTGTTCAGGACCCGACCCCTCAGGGCCCCCAACCCCACCCTGCTGGTCTAACTCAGTCAGGCTCATTCCAAAGCACTTGCTTTCCACATAGGTATGAGACACGAGTCTGGCTTGAGGGGGAGGGTGTGGAGTCAGCTGGAGCTTAGAGGGATAGGATCTCCTCCCCAGTACAGAGATACAGGGGGAAATGGTGCCACCAGTTCTTGGATATTGTGTGAGGATGCAGTGTCTGACGCTTCTGTAACCTCTTTATGATCATGAGGGTCCTAGCTGAGGACAAATCCAGCAGGCTGAGGATGGCAGAAAGGAAGGGCAGAAAGGAGGAGCTAAATTAACCACCGCTAGAATCACCTGCTCTTGAGACTAGTTCCTGTGTAAGATAATTTCTCTTCTTGTTTAAGCCTTTACGTTGTGAGTTCTGCTACTGTGCAGGAAAGAATGACTCCTCCCCACCCTGATGTTTCCTTCCACGCGGAAGAAGCCCATTTATGTAAAACTCATGGCTTTTCTGCTTTCTCAGCCAGCCCTTCCTTCCAGGGTGGGTGAAGCTGGAGCGAGGAGCTGGGAATGCGTAGCCCCACCACCTCCTCTCTCTCTTGGGAGGAAGCTGTGCACAGGAAGCCAGCATTCCATTCCGATCCTTCACGCTGGAAGTGTTGGCAGGGACAGGACCTGTGAGGGGAGGCCTGTCGGTCCAGGGCTGCCTGGGATGGGGGAGAGAGATTTGCCTAAATCTGAGACTGAATACTAGAGTGTACCTTTACTTGCAGATACATCACCAGCATTGGTCAAGAAAGGAGGCTCTCCTCTTGTTTTATTCTCAACGGGTTAGCGACTGGTTGGGAAGTTGTGTGCCATGCCCCCATCCCTGTCTGCACCTGAGCACGGGATCTGATCCTGTCCTGGGTCTGGGCCTGGCTGCGAGCCCCAAGGCTGGCTTCCCAGAGATTCGAGTTGCTGATCATCGGACCCTGGTTATGTTTGAGCTCACATGTGCTTTTGTATTTGGAGTATCCTTGACAGACAAAGATGGCAGGGGGTCATTTGGAAGGGCAGGATCCAAACATTGCTGGAGTTCTGTCCAAACTAATTCAGTGACTTTACCCACAGCTCAATCTCCCCTTTAACGCACGTTTCCTCCCACTCATGCGGCCTCTCAGGGTCAGTGGAGGTAACCGTGTGGGTAGGCTCTGTTGGCACAGCTGGTCGGCCACTGGCATGAAATCGGATGGTCCCAGGAGGCCATGACATGGGAGACACGGAGGGGCAATCAGGTGAAAGGCTGAGCACAGAGGTGGTGACAGGACACGCCGGGACACGTGGCAGCCAAGGTCATGAGCAAACAAGGTTTGTGAACAAGAAGGAAGTTAAGAGAGTGGAGGGGAGCCCCTCCCAGGAGCAGTGATGGCAGCAGCTGAGCTTCCTCTGATGACCAACATGAAGCGGCAGAGACCAGGCATTTCCTTGCATCAGAAACAGTAAAAAACATCAGAGGATGTAGGATCCATGAAATGATGATGTTTGAGAGCCTGGCCACCAGGCAGGGAAGAAGGGCAGGACTGCGGTAGGACTGGGGTCCCCACATGCACAGCCACCAGGCTCCCTCCACTGAGGACAGGGACAGGCAGGCTGTGGTCTCTGATGGTGTCCGGTGTGGTGGATATTCTCCGTCGGTCTCTGCCGGTCGGCTCTCCCTCTCCACCTGCTCTACAACCCAGGAGCCGGGCTGAGAGGCTGGATGCATGTGGGGGGCCTGCTGTGGAGCCAGTGCCCACTCCCCTGTGCTGAGTGCTGACACCCCACGGCCCCCCAGGGCTGCACTCCTCACTACAGCCCCCACGCCCCGTCCTTTCATCCAGCTCCCCTCCCGTTTCCCAGCTCAAGGGGCACTGTCCCCCCGGAAGCCTTACCGTGGCTGCCCTTCCCCTTGCTCTTCGGGGAGTACTTCAAAATTAACCTCTCCACGTACAAGAAGATCGTATTTGCAGTAGATCTCACAAAACCCGCAACCTCTCTGAAGCTGGCGGCCGCTGGGAAGTGCTGTGCCTACTCAGAGGCGTTAATGTTCATTAGCGTCGGGGCACTGTGGTCTGGGGGGCAGCACTGCCTGAAGCTGGGGGGGCTGGAGGGGCCGCGACTGTACTCCAGGACCTCGGGCAGGCCCCTTGATCTCTGTCCTTTGAGAAACCTGAGGTGGTCTGGAGTCCTCACCGATAAAGAAACAGGGTAAGGGCCACAGCAGCCCAACTCCACTCTGGGTGCTCTCCTCCAAGGTTATTTTTGTGCATTGGTGCGTGTACATTAAGCGTGTGGCCAGGCGTTTCCTGGAGGTGTTTGTGTGTCCACACGAGCTGGGGTGGCAGAGCGTCAGGGGCAGTGGCTGTGGGGGACAGACAATTCCACGTGGACCCTATTTTTGTACTGTTCTCCCTGAAATAGAACGGCACGACCCTGTCCAGCTTGCATCCCGGCGGCTTCAGCTCCCAGAGCGTGCTGGCCTGACCATGAAGGAAGGACTTCCCTTGCCCCTGGTTTCCTTAGCAGGTTTCCTTAGACCCCGCTCGGGGAATGCCGGCTTGGCAGGAAGAGACACACGGCCAAGGTCTTCAGAGCCTCTGCTGTCTGACCGAGGGCCCCGCATCAGTCCTCCCGTGACCAGACGAGACCTGGCCTCACAGACTCATAGAGGCTGCGTGGTGTCTGCTTTTGCTCAGCGAGTCATCCCTCAGACCTGCTTCCTCAGAGCACATGGGGACTGGCCCGGAGAGGGTGCGTCCTGCCCATGGTGTGCAGGGGCCCCGAGATCACGCGTTTGGCTCATGCCTGTCACTCTAAGGAACAGCAGGGTGGAAAGTGTCTTCCTTCGAGCCTTGTGTCAGCCCCTAATTAGCTGTGAATTGGGGGCACACTTTGCGATCTGGGAAGTGACTGCATATATGGCTTCCTGATTATAGACAAGACACCCAGGTAAATTTGAATTGCGACGAAACAATGGATGACTTTTTTGGCATAGCGTGGTACTTTTATTTTTTATTTTTTTTTTAAATATTTTATTTATTTTTTGAGAGAGAGAGAATGAGAGAGAGAGCATGAGAGGGAAGAGGGTCAGAGGGAGAAGCAGACTCCCTGCTGAGCAGGGAGCCCGATGTGGGACTCGATCCCGGGACTCCAGGATCATGACCTGAGCCGAAGGCAGTTGCTCAACCAACTGAGCCACCCAGGCGCCCAGCGTGGTACTTTTATAAAAACAGTTTGCTGGGGCACCTGGGTGGCTCAGTCAGTTAACTGTAGGGTCATGATCTCAGGGTCATGACATCGAGCCCTGCATCGGGCTTCCTACTGGGAGTGGAGCCTGCTTAATATTCTCCCTCTCCCTCTGCCCTTTCCCCCCTAAATAAAAAACGGATAAATCTTAAAAAAAAAAAAATTGGTTTGTTGTTTATCTGAAATTCAAATTTACCTGGGCATCCCACATTTTTACCGGCTGTACCTGCAACCCCATGCAGGTGGCACACTGTAGGTACACAGCTGGAGTTCCCTTCCCCACACTAATTCATTCAACAAACACTCATAGCCAGTCTACCGTGGGCCAGGTTCTGGGGACACAGCGGGGAACGAGACAGGACCCATTTCCTGTGGCTGCTGAAACAAATACCACAGATTCAGTGGTTTAAATCATACATGTATTCTCCTGTAGTCTGGAGACTGGAAATTTGGCCTGGAAATCAAGGTGTTTCCAGGGCTGGTTCCTTCTGGAGGGTCTAGGAGAGAATCTATTTCCTGGCCTTCTCCACCTTCTAGAGGTACCGCATCCTGGCTCACGGCCTGTCCACCACCTTCATGGGTATCGAGAGCAGGTCCAGCCCACTCGCCCTGCCATGTTCTCTCTCATCCCCTTCCTTCACTTTTAAGGATCCTGTGGTTACCTCAGGCACATCAAATAATTCAGCATAATTTCCCAGTTTAAAGTCAGCAGTTTAGCAACCTTAATTCCATATACAACTGTAACTGCCCTGTTGCATGGAGGGCAGCATCTTCACAGGCTCTGGGGCCAAGCACGTGGACGTCTCTGAAGGGTCTTCATTCTGCTAACAGTCTCTGGTCTCGTGCAGCTCACGCCTAGGGTGGGAGGTAGGGGCAGGGGAGAGGCAGGCCATAAACAAGTTCACAATAAATCAACGTGTTTATGCACAATGCAGGGTCCCTCACCCTCGTCCTGTGCGCGTCAAGGCGCATCCGGCATGAGCTTGCCTTGTAAGTAACAGAGCTGAAATCTGAACTCAAGACACAGACTGAATAAAGACATGCAAGTCTAAAAATGATGAAGTGATGCAACTAGCTATACTTACTGAAGCTGGATACGAGCCTTGCCAGGAAGCCCGCCTCCAGGCCTATACCCAGGAAAAACATGTGTGTACCCCACCACGAGACATGTGCCGGAATAGTCAGGCCACACGTTGGTAACAGCCAATGACTAGAAACTGCCTAAATGCCTTTCAACAGCTGAATGAATGAATAATTATGGCTGGTGATACAATACTGTGCAAACACAAGAACGAACACACCTTGCCGCACACAGCAACATGGAGGACAAACATAATGCTCATGTAACGCAGAACCAAAGAAGCTCATACCTAGTCTGCTCCCTCCCTGTCCTTCCCACCTGCCCGCCTCGCTGACCACCAGTGATCCCTGGACCACCAGTCACCGAAGTAACTCTCCTCTATAGGCTCCTCCACCCGCTCCTGTGTGGGGTACCCATCTGATGCCCCACATGTGTGCCAGCCCTCTTTCCCCACTTCCCCACAAGCCACACTGGCCCACTGTACTGAGGCTTCTGGAAGGCTGGGCAGGGCTTGTCTCTAACCCTCCCCAACCCCTCCCACAGTCACATACGGTCTAATCCCTGTAATAAATCTGCTACTCCACATCACTCATGGTAGTTATACCTCCCCAACTACATCAGGCCTGATAAGCCTTATCAGGAGGCGAGAGAGTGGGAGGCACAGCTGGAAGGGGCACTCGGGGGCTCCGGGGGCAGCAGGGGATGATCCCAGGGCTTTGCTTATTTTGGAAAAATTCATCAAGCTGCATACCTGTGATCTGTGCACTTTTCTGGACATTTCAATATGTGCTCTTCTCACGGGTGTTTTAAAGTGTTCCTACCATAGTGATTTTCTATCACGATGCTTAGTTCCCAAGTTCCCAAAGCAGATGCAAAAGGCACACAGTGTCACTTGGTGGGTCTGCCAGGCTTCTGGGTCCAGAAGAAGGGACAGGGAGTGCCTTATCTTCTGGTGTGCACTCCCAGGCCGTGGCTGGCTCCCAGCCCAGGGCGGGGCTCAGTAAAATCTATTCTGCCAGTAATGGGCACAGAGTCCCTGGGAACCAGGACCTGGGAGGGTCTGGGAGGAGGGACGTGGGGAGGTTCCTTTCTCTCCTGGAGCTGCATTTTGCAGGGAGAGAGGCATCCCGAGTGAGTCCTTCGCATGTTAAAAGTCTCTTATCTTGGGGGCTTTGCCCCAGAGTCTAACAGAACTCATAAAACCTCCTGAGGGACATTTTATGTGCTTTCCCACCAGCTCGTACAGGGACTCTGGGAAAGACCTTTGCATTGTGACTGAATGAGATGGGGTTCCTCCAGGGACCAGGAGGCAGGCCTGGGCTCAGACAGAATTCGGCCTCTGAGGTCTCAGCCTCCTGCTAAGAGATGGTTTTCATCCATTCAACAGTTACTTAAAGAGGCTTGCTGGGGGTCAAGTGCCGCAAACTAAGACAGACACAAATCTGCCCTCCCAGGGCTTCCTCTCTAGGGAGGGAGAATGGGCTCCTCTGAAAGTTATATATCTTTATTTGTATACGTTATATACATTTGTTATGGATTATTTGCATTATAGCAAATAATTATATTCTATAAAATGTTATTTTTAATTTATGTTAATATATAGTTTATTATATATTACATATGTATTTATAATAGTTATAAGATACATACAATGTTTATATTACAATTATAACTTATAAATGTAATAATTATAGAACTTTGTTTATACAAAATTATATTTATATCCACTAAAATACGGATATGTAACAAACATTTATAATTAATGATATAACTGATATGATATCCAATTTATACACTTTATCATAATACCTACTTATATATTTACGTGCAATACAGAAATAAATGTATTTATGTAGAAATATATTTAAGTATAATACATATATATTTTAATGTCCATTTGGCCCTCTACTCCCTGTCCTTTTGCAAATGCAAATTTTACCTGGCTGAAGCCAAAGCACACAGTTTGGGGCCTCCATACCCCATGTAATGCTACAGAAAGAAATACAAGTTCTTTTGGCCAGCATGCTGGTGGTCAGCAGTGGGTAGCCCAGGCAGCAGGAAGATGGGGCGTGGGGGCCTGGGAGGCTCAGGCCTGGACTTCCAGTGGTAGCTCATGGCTGCAGCCAGGCCACAGGGGCTAGGAAGAGCCCGTGGGGGGTATGCAGCCCAGGTACTGTGCCTCATCCCCGCAGAAGGCCAGGCAGGAACATGGAATTAGCACCTCTGGCTGGGAACCTCTGGGGACAGCTGCCCAGGCCTGGTGGGCCTTCCCTCATGCTTAACAGATGGTTGAAAGGTGTCCCCTGAGAGCCCGAGGCCATGACTGCCCTCATCCCACCCCTGAACCCCCTAAACTTGTTTCTTCCCAAATCTTCCCCATTGTAGCTGACGGGCAACATCTTCTTCCAGACTCTGGCCAAAAACCTTTGGGTCATTCTTCTCTCTTCCCTCCTTGTCTCTCCTCCCACTCAGGCTCCCTCTGTCTACCCCCCACCTCCACATCCTCCCCTGCTTCCCTTCAGGTAGAGCCCCAAACCCTGCCACCCCACCTGGATTATCACAACAGCCCTCAACATGCCTCCCTGCTTGCACCTTGCCCACCACCAGTGAATTCTTACACAAGAGACAATCGGCTTCTTTAGACCCCACTCGGCACGATACAATCCAAGCTCCTTAAAATGGTCTGGCCCCATGAGCTGGCCCTTGCCCTCCCTGGTCCATCTGTCCCCCCCACCCCCGCCAACCACACACTTTCTCCCTATACTCGGGCCTCCTTGCTGTCCCCAGTCACGGAGCTGTCTCTGCACCCACTCTCCACAAGTAGTGCAGAGACCCGGGCACCAGACACCCTCTCTTCCCGATCAAATGACACCTGATCAGAGCCCACAGGACAGTCCTACTTAAAACAGCACCATGCACACTCACTACCCTGTTCATGATGCTTGATTTTACTTCGTAGAACCCAATGCCTGTGTGTGCTGCACCTTTTCTCCTTTTGTTCATTTATTGTCTGTCTTACCACACTGGAATATAAACCTCCTGGGGACAGGGTCCTTGATGGTGTCTCCAGCACATACAGCAGAGCCTGGGATGCTGTAGGTACTCACAAGTACTTGCTGAATGAATGCACGGATGGATGGATAGATAGGTGGATGGATGCATGCATGCATGCATGGATAGATAGATGCACAGATGGAGGGATGCATGGATAGATGTATGTATGGATGGATGGACAGATTGATGGATGGATGTGTGGACGGAGGGATGGAGGGATGGATGGATGGATGGATGGATGGATGGATGGATGAGTGGATGATGCATGGATGGATGAGTGGATGGATGGATGCACAGATGGATGCATGGATGGGTGGATGGATGGATGCACGGATGGATGAGTGGATGGATAGATGAGTGGATGGATGGGTAGAAGGATGTGTGGATGGATGCATGGAAGGATGTATGCATGGATGGATGGATGGATGGATAAGTGGATGTATGCATGGATGGATGGATGGATGGATGGATGGATGAGTGGATGGACGTATGGATGGATGGATGAGTGGATGATGCATGGATGGATGAGTGGATGGGTGGATGGATGGATGGATAAGTGGATGTATGCATGGATGGATGGATGGATGGATGGATGAGTGGATGGACGTATGGATGGATGGATGAGTGGATGATGCATGGATGGATGAGTGGATGGGTGGATGGATGGATGTGTGGATGGATGCACAGATGGATGCATGGATGGGTGGATGGATGGATGCACGGATGGATGAGTGGGTGGATAGATGTGTGGATGGATGGATGAGTGGATGGATGGGTAGATGGATGGGTAGATGGATGTGTGGATGGATGCATGGATGGATGGATGCATGGATGGATGGCTGGATGGATAAGTGGATGTATGCATGGATGGATGGATGGATAGATGGATGAGTGGATGATGCATGGATGGATGAGTGGATGGATGGATGGATGGATGGATGGATGTGTGGATGGATGCACAGATGGATGCATGGATGGGTGGATGGATGGATGCACGGATGGATGAGTGGATGGATAGATGAGTGGATGGATGGGTAGAAGGGTGTGTGGATGGATGGGTAGATGGATGTGTGGATGGATGCATGGATGGATTAATGGATGGATGGATGCATGGATGGATGGATGCGTGGATGGATGGATGGATGGATGGATGGATGGATGGATGGATGGATGTGTGGATGGATGGATGGATGGATGGATGGATGGATGGATGGATGAATGGATGAATGGATGGATGGATGGACAGATGTACACATGGATGGATGGATGCATAGATGGATGGATGGATGGATGGATGGATGGATGGATGAGTGGATGGATGGATGGATGCATGGAAGGATGGACAGATGGATGCACGGATGGATGGATGGATGCATGGATGGATGGATGGATGGATGGATGGATGGATGGATGGATGGATGGATGTGTGCATGGATGGATGGATGGATGGATGGATGGATGGATGGATGGATGGATGGATATGTGGATGGATGGATGCATGGATGGATGGATGCACAGATGGATGGATGCATGCACAGATGGATGGATGCATGGATGAATGGATGCATGGATGGATACATGGATGGATGGATGAGTGGATAGATAGATGCGTGGATGGATGGATGGATGCATGGATGGATGGATGGATGGATGGATATGTGGATGGATGGATGATGCATGGATGGATGGATGCACAGATGATGGATGCACGGATGGATGGATGCATGGATGGATGGATTCATGGATGGATGGATGGATGGATAGAAGGAAGGAAGGAAGAATGGATGGATGCATGGATGGATGGATTCATGGATGGATGGATGGATGGATGGATGCACAGATGGATGGATGCATGCACAGATGGATGGATGCATGGATGAATGGATGCATGGATGGATACATGGATGGATGGATGAGTGGATAGATAGATGCGTGGATGGATGGATGGATGCATGGATGGATGGATGGATGGATGGATGGATGGATGGATGGATGGATGTGTGCATGGATGGATGGATGCATGGATGGATGGATGGATAGCTGGATATGTGGATGGATGGATGATGCATGGATGGATGGATGCACAGATGATGGATGCACGGATGGATGGATGCATGGATGGATGGATTCATGGATGGATGGATGGATGGATAGAAGGAAGGAAGGAAGAATGGATGGATGTATGGATGGATAGTACTTGTGAGCACCTACATAGATAGGTGCATGGATGGATGGATGGATGGATGGATGGATGGATGGAAGGAAGGAAGGAAGGAAGGAAGGAAGGAAGGAAGGAAGGAAGGAAGGGAGGATGGAAGGACGGACGGACGGAAGGACGGAAGGAAGGAAGGAAGGATGGACGGACGGACGGATGGACGGACGGGTGGAAGGAAGGACGGACGGATGGACAGACGGAAGGATGGATAGAGGAATCATCCTCTCCCTGCCTCTCCCTCCCTCCACTCTGCTGTCAGCTCACACTCTGGGCTGGTCCCTGCCCTTTCCGACAACCATAAATAGGCATTCTCCTGGGAAATGTGTTTTCCTGTCAGGTTTCCCGCTGCTAACGTCGCTGAGACAAAAGGTCCACAGCACACACTGGCTGGCCCTTGCAGCACAAGGCTTCATGCACAGGACCTGAGAATAGCAAATGCTGCCCAGCACCCCGGGATTCTTTACAACTTTATCTCAGTTTCTGCACCCACTCCTGGTCTGAAACAAGCCGAACACCGGATCTTTGTGAAGCCTTTTTCAGGAAGGATAGGCTGCAGGAAGCTCTCCGAAGCATTCACTGGAGAAGGATCCAGAAGCTGAGCCATCCACCCTCCCTAGGTGTCTCCTCGCTCCTCTGCATCCCTCCAGTGCCTTTCCCTGTCTGTGGGGATGCGCCTGGCCTGGAGGGACAGCTGTGCTTTGGGGATCCCTACACACAAACCCTATATACCTTCCAGGGAGTCCTAGGGTGGGAAGTGGGACCAAAGCAGACCTCAGAGCAGGTGCCACCCAGGCCCAGCAGGCTCAGAGTGCTAGGGGTCGTATAGGCCAGGGGCAGGGGCATGCTGGCCAGCCACTTAGCATCTGCCCACTGGACTGAACTACCCCCCAGAGGAAAGTTTTGCTCTTCGCTCCTCCTGCTGACCTTCCAGGCTCTGCCAAGTGCTCACTTTCACCACGCTGGGGGGTTCTAAGTGGCCACAGCACTGAATCTCTTTTCTGGACAGTCTGAAGAAGCCCCTCTTCAGTGCCCTCTTCAGTGCCCTGCACTAATTCTGCAAACTTTTAGGAATTCTGGAAGCATCCTGACATTGCAGGGGAGAGAGCCCATGGGAAGACAGGGTTGGGAGAAGAAATGATAAACACTAAACACACCACACCCAAACACACACACCCTCAGGTTGACATGCTAAGTGCATGGGAGCACCCCCTGGCCCCTTGTCTGTCTGTCACAGGCAGGGATAAAGCCCTCACCCCCAGCCATGTTTGCTTGGGGGTCCCTTTGCTCACTGACGAGGGTCCATCATCCCCAGTGGTTGGCAGGCTGGTCCCGGAGCCCATGTGGCCGTGAGGCTGGGACAAGCTCTCTCCTCTGGGTGCCTGGGGTTATCCCACCTCCAAGGGGTGGGGGGTAACAGCAATGCCAGTCATAACCTCCTGGGGAGGATAAGGCCAGTGCAGTGACATCAGGCTCTCAGTACAGCACGGGGTCAGCTCAGGGACTGTGGGCTTTTGTAGTACGCACTAAGATGCCACTCACCCGGCTGCACGCAAGCACTGAGACACTAACAAGTCCTGGGCACATGGCTGCAGTGTCATCTTTCCTGATGGTTGTCCTGGAAAATGAAGCCCTGGCTTTGGCTCTCCCATTCCTCCCCCCCTCCGGAGCCTCCCCCACAGCCAGGGCTTCGGGGTCATGTCCTCCTGCCACTTTGCCACCCACGCAGCCTGCCTCCCCACTGACAGTGCACCCACTGGCCTGCATCCATCTCGCCCGGCAGGGGCCCCCTGGCTGACAATGTCCTTCAGACTGTCGGGTCCCCCCAGGTGCCCCGGCCCTCTTGGCATGCAGCCCCCAAGGGAGGGCGGCACTCCTCCATAGACAGCAGGAACCCTTTCTAACAGGTGCACGGGCAAGGCTTGGATCTGCTTGGGATGGAAGTGGCTGGCTGTTCTAATACTTCCAAACCTACAGACATCATTCCCGAGTCCGGCCTGGTGGACTTGGGGTGGGAATTCATTCATTCACTCGTTAATTCAGTGATGGCTGATGTTCTCTACTGTTCTGAGGATAAAAACATTGAGCTAATGACAAACAAAACCAAAATTGTCCAAAATGCTTCTTCTGGGGAATGGAAGTGGGGATGAGTTGGAGTAAAGCAGGATGCCAGGGTTTTCCATGAAAAAGCTTTTGGGATCATTTGATCCTCCTTAATTATGTGCATCTGTTATATCAGGGAAAAGAAAAATATAAATGGAATTATGTCAATCCCTTGCTGAAGCCCCTCATATGACACAGAAACTCACAGAACTCTGAGCCATGCAGCTGTGGCCCTGCCTCCCTCTCCAACCACACTCAACACGAGAGGTCCTTTCCTGCCACAGGGCCTTAGCACGTACTGTCCCCACCTTCAGAGGGCTCTCAGTCTGGCTTTCACTGTAGAGTCTGATTAAATTTCATCAGGCCTTCTAAATTTAATTACATGTTTGTGTGGTTCTTTGACTCCATTCTCCCCCAACTGACTCCAATTTCCCAGGCCACAGGAACCATGTGTGTTCATACACGGATGTGCGCCAGCCCCAGCACAGTTTTGCCTTGCGTTGGTTCTCTGCACTTGCTGGATACAACAAAGAAGTAGTAGCAATTCACCCGTCTCTCTCTCTCTCATACACGGGAAGGTGCCCTTCCCATTTAATAAACTGTAGGTAAAACCAATGTCCTCCCTCTCCATGGGCCTCTGAGCAGTAACAGTGGTCAGGGAACTTGACCTGCGTGGAGACTTGAGCAGATGTGAGTAATAGGAAGAAAAAGGTCTCCGGCAAACCACCTGCCTGATGTCTGGCCGTGGCGACCAAAAGCCTACTGTGAAAGCCACTCCTCTGGGCTCAGGACAGGCACACGTGAAAACGGTAACGAGATCAGACAAGGCAGCGCCCCTTGCAATACACTGGGCAGGGCGGCTTCCCCTCCATCCACCAGACGGCCACCTGCCCAGGCACACAGAGCGCACTTTGTCCTTGCCACCAGGGGGCGCACGGGAATCCCGCTCCAGCACCTGGAGACCAGGTTGGGGCGACACTCCTTGAAATAACTTGAGCTTCATCCCAAACACCTGAAAACTTAGGTAAAACTTAAACAAACAGAAAAGAAACCCCGGATTCCTTCACCTCAGCCCCAGAGAGCCAGGTCTGCAGCAGGCCCTGGGAAGTTAGGGTTTTTTTGTCAAGTGCCTTAGCTGATTCTGACACAGTGGGTCCATGGGCCGGCGGTCTATTGGTCTGGGCTCGCCCACAGACTCCACGGAGAAACCCGGTCCCACCCACTGCGGACCATGAGGGCAACGAGGACAAACCCTGATGCGTGGCTTCGTTTCTATCTTTGGACCCCGCACACACCAGGAGGGGCAGGCAGGGGGTCCGGAGTGGAAGAGAAGAGGCAGGAGGGAGCTGGATAGGGAGGGGCAGAGGCTGCTGGGTCTGCGGATGCCCACGGCCGGCACAGAAATGTTTACTTCCCACCCCCCCCCCTTTTATGCATTTCTTAGTTGAGGATTTTTTAATTGGATTCCGGTGCCGACAGCAGAGTTCATCACAGCCATCAGCTGCTGGGGTGCCGTATTCCTCCCTGGTCCCAGTGACCCCACCCCCAGCCCTTGCTTTATTTCCCCAATCCCCTCCTGCCACATAGGCAACTGTTCCTTCTGTCTGTGTGTCCTTGCACGAGGCTATGTGTGCAAACAGTCGGCATCAGCGATCTTGTGTTGAATCTGTCATTCTCATTTACCCTACCCTCTGAGCACAGGATTAAGATCTATCCGTGATGTTGGGTGGACCCAATCCGTTGTCCCAAACCGCTGCCCATGCAGTGGGCACCCCCGCTGTACTGTCCACTCTTCCAGGGACGGACTGCTGCTTCTCACCACCATCAATGACACCTGGGTGGGCATCTCTGTCCTCGTCCCGCGTGGACCTGTGTGGGGATCCTGTGGGATATGTACCCAGGCTGGAGAGTGGCTGGCTCCTGGCGCTCGTGAATACTTAGTTTGTCTACTAACTAGTCAGGGCTTTACTTCCCCCTCGACTGTAAGGGGAGAAATAATAAATGCAAGTATTCTATGATGCACATGCTGTTAGGTCCCAGCCTGTGGGAAAGTAACTTCAAGGTTGGACACAGCACATTGTTGATCGTTACTCTGAGTGCATCTAGGAAATCCATGGTACCACCTCTGTTCTGTACACTGTGGCTTTCTTCAAAAGCTTCTAAAACCAAACATGAAGACACCCTCTGTGTCAGCAAATGCAGGAGAAGACTGAGGAATTCCCAGAGTGTGGTGCAGGAACACGACCCCCCTTAGAGAGGCAGGACTCAAACCCCACCCAGAAACAGAATCAGACACTCTGAGGCTGGAAATCTGTGTTTGAGCGACGTCCCCGGGGGATTTTTTCAGGCAGGTTCAGGTTCAGGAACAAATAAAGATAAATCTGAGAGAACTCGAACAAGCCAGAGAGAAAGCAGGGATAGATGTGTGGATGAGAGAGAGGGAGAGACAGAGAAAGGGGACAGTCAGACAGGCTAAACTGGCTTTGGAGAGTCAGAACACAGAATCACCAGCATGAAACTCCCTGCAGAGAGCATTTCATGGTGTGTTTATTAACTGGTGAGAAGACCCCAGAGCCCTGGGAGAAGGGGGCGGGGGCACTGAGCAGACGGGGCCAAGCTACTGCAGGTCTGCCCCAAATAGAGCCCTGCTTTAGCCATTTTACACATGTCACATCCTGGGAAGGTCTCCATAGAAAATAAGACCCTGGGATGAGACAAACCTGGAAACTGCTGGCTAGTCCAGTCTTCCCTCATTTCACAGATGTGGAAGCTCAGAGAGGTGGACTGCCTCCCCCAAGGTCACACAGCGACGCAGTGGCAGAGCCGGGCTTGGTTCCTCTTCATCCAGGACTTCCTGTGTGACATGCTCAGCCCCAAGCGTGGAGAAGAGTGCTGGAAGCATTCACAGAGCCATTGTCACGTCGGGCAATTCCACGTGACAGATGAAGAGGTAGGTGAGGTGCCTCTCCCGGGGACGTGGAGGGAGCCCGGGGGGCCCCACTCAGCCCTCCCCCTCTCAGAATCGTAGAAAGCCAAACCCGCACACAGCTGGTGGCTGCCCTTCCCGGCCAAGTTCGTTTTGACATTACAAGACAAAAAGCACAAACGTGTTCCAATGGGACAGGCTGTTACCGCGGTGCCATTCATCGGGGTTTACGATTTTCCTGGAGCCTCTCGGCCGGGCGATGCCAGAGAATGAGCCAGAAAAAGAAAATTCTTAGGTGACGTAAATGCAGTCAAGACACTTGCGAGCAAGCGGCATGCACTTTTCCTGCCCCGGGAAGGGGTGGGGTGCGGGGAATGGAGCCATCTTAGAGCCAAATAGAGAAAGAGAAACGAAAAAAGCCCGGTGCCTATGAACTCATTTCATCACGCAGGATTGCTATACATCCGTGCCTTTGTGTTTGAGCAGAATGCCTTTGGCTAGATAAATACTCCCTGTAATTAACAAGGGACACCTATTAAGTCATTAGAGCAGAGGTCGCCCAAGATGGCACTGGATGGTCAGGACATTAACTGTATTATTTTATTTCCAGATACGAGTTAGTTTGGTGGAGCCAGGCTTGCCAGAGAAGATGATAAGATCAGATGCCCTCGTGAACCGCCAGATATCCAATTAGATGTTCACGCACACAGGGCTCCCATCACAGTCCAGACGCAGCCGGCCACAGGGATTTGTTTTCAAGCCAGAGGAAAGCTCCGGACGCCCAAAGCCCAGCCTGGGGGCTTGGGTGACCAGCTCATCCCTGCGGGCCTGGGACTGCCTGGGTTTTAACACCCCAGGTCCTGCACCTCAGGAGCCTCCTTAGAATTTGGAGAAGCAGGTTGGCCTTTGCATGCTCTTGGGGGCGTTAGGTAAAGTGGGTGCACTGTAATGAAAGAAAGAAGAAACCCGTGCTCTCTCTCCCACACCACAAGCTGGACGTGGTGCCCAGTCTTGGGTCTCTCTCCTGGCAGCCACCCAAAACAGTCTTCCAGGCAGAGGGAAAGGGACCGAGAGGGAGAGGGAGATGGTGTGAGCAACAGCTCTAGTTCCGCGTCTAGTTCCGGGGGCAGTGAGTCCCCACAGAAGGTAGTTTGTAGCAGCTTCTTGCAGCAGCCATGACAGCAGCACTGTTCAGGGGATGGACATCTAAACAGCAGAGTCATGCTCTCTCACCTCCCCTGTGTTTGTGTAATACTGGCCAGAATCGGTGGCCCTTTATTAAAAACACCTGGCCATTAAGAGGCTGTGCCCCACGGCGAGATGGAAACCCCGATGGTAGGTGCTTTCTACTTTGGGACCAGGGTGTTCCAGATGGGGACGGCCCTGGCGAGCCTCTGCCCCTCATCCATAAATGGTTCCTGTCTTGTCCCTCGAGGCGTCGTGGGGAAGGTAGAACTTCCAGTGTTTGGAAGATGGTCTAGCTCATTGGAAACGTAAGAGGTGACACGTAGGGAGGCTTTAATAGGCAACACATGGTCCCGTGGGCTTGTAGAGAACGTACCCACAAATATACTGAGCTTGTGAGAGGCTTGGTTCTGCAGTCTTACACTGTAAAGGCAATTACAGGAGCCACCTTTCTACTCAGAACCACTCTGGACACATCCTGCTCCAGATCAGTAACAGAAGGTAAGCGTTCCCCCTCCCCCGCCATAAAGCAACCCACAAGAATTTACGGGGTGTTGGTAATAACGACAATAATGAATATTTAAATACACGAGTGCTTGCTATTTGCCAACCAAACCCGCATTGTCTGAATGCACCGCTTCATCTCACCTTCACACCTATTTTGTACTCTTTTTCTTTTATTGTTGTAAAGCGTACATAATCTAAAATTTTAGCCATTTGTAAGCGTCAGTTCAGCAACATGAAGTACATTCAACCCTCACCACCATCCACTTCCAGAACTTTCTCATCTCCCCTAACTGGAGCTCCATCCCCATGAAACACCAGCTCCCCACCCCATCCCCCAGCACCTCCCCCCCACCCCAATCTACTTCCCTTCTCTGTGGATCTGACTCCTCCGGGGGCCTCGTGTGAGTGGAAACGCACAGCGTTGGTCCTGTTGTGATGGGCTTACCTCACTCTGCAGAGTGTCCTCAAGGTCCGCCTGAGCTGTGGCAGGTGTCTGAATGTCCTTCCTGTTTAAGGCTGAGTAATAGTCCATTGTCTGTCTATGCCACATTCTGTTTATCCATCTGTTGCTGGACAGTTCGGTTGTTTCTCCTTACTTCCCATTCTGTGAGGCTTAACTAAAGAAAACATTTCTGCACGGTTTTTGCTGTCACTGCTGTTCTCCATGACAGCCCACCGTTCTTGGAATCCAGGCTGACTTCTGACACCTCTGCATCTCGCTTGAACAGAAGACCTGCCATTTCTGGGGTTTGAGGCAAGAGGTTCTTGTTGTTTTTTCTGAGGCCACGGTGGGAGGTAGACCCCCGTGTCCTGACCCCACTCTCTTTAGCCAACAGGAAGCTGAGAAGTGCACAACTGCCCCTACCCCAGCCCACCCGAGCGGTCATGGAAAATGCTGGAATCAGCCCTCGTGGGTCCCAGCTGGATTCTCCTTGCAGGAGTTCAACAGACCCCAAATCCAGATCCTCTCGACCCAAGAAGGACCTGTCTGTCCTGCAGACCCTGTCTTGTCAACCGGCCACACCCCCGAGGAAACCCTCTTCTCTCCCTGGTCCGTGCTGGGAACGCTTTGATGGGCTTTGCTCCGCTTGACCATTCCCAGATTGTTGGCGTTCAGAAGTTTCTCCAAAGATTTTCATTCATAAACAATCAGCAGAAGCCCATCAAAAGCCAGGAACAATTTCTCCCTCGGCCCCCGCTCATGTGCTGACACTACAACCCTCCTCCTCAGCATAAACAGAGCTGATCACTTTATACCCTTTGTATATTGTTTCTTAATATGAGGGAGGTGAGACAGCGAACCGGTAGTCGTGCAAATGATTGCCTAACGTAAACTGACAGCTGGTGTTCGAGTGTTTAGCTTCAGGAACTGTGAAAATGGTCACAGCCTAGTAATTAACTCACATTTACTTAACCCCGACATTCGCTCTGCTATTATTGGTATTTTTAATCAAGGAAACAAGACTCATTCTGCTGGAGGAGGGTTTGATCTGATCCATGCCCACTGATTTTCGGCTGACCCAGCTCACGCCCTCGCTCCCGACGCCCCGACCCTCCTCCCCGGCTCCCGCACCAGCAGCGCCCCCCTCGGCTGGGCTCTGGGGTCACGGGGCCGACAGGGCTTGCGCTGGGCCTGGGGGCACACTTTCAAAAGAAACAGCGAGTTTTTACCTTTTTGCCAACAGTTCTGTAGGCAACATTTGTTTTTTATTTTCCTTTTTTTTTCATTAAGTCACTTTTATAAACTCCTCAAAAGTTTCAGTTTATTCAGTGACAATTAGTTTATGGTATTTCTGAAGTGGATTTAGTTCGAGTGATAAAATTACAAGCCAAAATTGCAACCATAATGGAAAATCCTGGTTCATGTTTGGCCTTCGAGACCACAACTGAGAGATTACTGGCTGATGCCAACGAGCAGGAAGAAGTAGCAATCACAGAACATTCCTGTCCACATGCAGTGGGATCCCAGGCTCCGCCATAAGGACACGCTGCACCCCGGGCTGGAGGCCGCCGCTTCCCGCCACTAATGGTGGGACAGGGGAAGTGGATCTGCCCTCGCCTGACAGGTGGAAGGAGCACAGGGTTGGGCTGGCAGATTTGCCTCCTTTTGCCCTGAAACATGTTCTCTCTTTCTTAAACTCCAGAGCCAGCACTTTCCTGAATTCCAGCCCGGCTGATTGCATCTCAGTTTCTTGGTGTTTAACGGAGACCTTCCTGAGCTATTTCCTGATAGCAGCTGGGAGCCTTTTGAACAGTCAGCAGCGGGATTCTGGAACAATCTAAACTCGTAATGGCAGTTCCAGGGGCAGGGCCGACTTTGAACTGGAGCAGGAAGAGCAACATGCGGCCAGCTCACCCGCTTTCAAGCTCTTTTCCTTTGCATGGTTCAGACCCCAACACCCCCCACCCCCTCCCAGGGCCCTGTTATCCCTGGGGGGCAGAGACCTCTGCTGGAAACCAGGCTTTATTGAGCATCTACTGCATCCCACCACTGGGGGTGCAGCTGTGAACTAGACAGGCCAGGCTATCGCCCTCCCTGGTGGACAGAGAACACAGATGACACAGACAATAGAACAACCTGGAGACCGAGCATTCCAGGGATTAGAGCTATAAGGAAAATGAACAGGGTGTGTGACAGGGACAGTAACTGTTGGGGGCAGGGCCGCGGGAGGCAATGGGGCAGCCAGGGCAGGCAACTGAGAGAAGGTGGCAACTGAGCTCAGACCAAAGGGTGAGGAGGAACCAGCCAAGTGATGAGCTGAGAGAGAGCACCCCATAAGAGGGCCCAGCATGTGCAAAGGCCCTGAGTATGTGGTCCTTAGAGCTGTTGAAGGCACGGAAAGGACCCTCAACTGGATGAGCACTGAGTGAAGGAAGCACGTGACAGTGACCAGTGGCATGGCTACAGCAGGCTGCCCCTGTCCTTCCAGCCCTTGTCCAGCCCTCTCAGTGCTCTGGCCCTTCCTGCCCGACTCCCTCACCACTGCGCTGTGGCAGGCTCCTGGCCGTCAACCCTCCACCCGCTTCTCATTTCACACATCCTGCTGGATGGAAGACCCTGTTCCTCTCCACTTTCAACTACCTCCGGTGGGCAGGAGGGAACACAAGAAACATACTTTTTGACCAAGAGATCCCGAGCCTGAGTACATAATGCGAACAAGCCCTCTACCTTGGGTAAGTTGCTTGCCGAGGATAGACAGACAGATAGATATTGAGTGATAGATACTGAGAGATCGACAGACAGATGATACAGATGGATGGACAGACTGACAAGAGACAGATAGGCAGGCACATACATACATGTACACACATCGCATAATTCATACAAATACAAAATGATATAAAACGTAATCATGCTCTGTAGACTGTTTTGGAACCGACCTCACTAACCTTATTTCCTTAGCGCTAACCTGGCACTGTGAACCCCTGCTTCTCCCTATGCATCCTTTGTGTGTTTGTACTGACTTGCACCTTCCCAGGGCAACATGCATTGTCTGTAACAACACAAAGGATGTCAACGTGAGCAACATCGAAGCGAACGCCTCTCTATGCCACCTGCCCCCAAACCCGCATGCTGCAGCGTGTGTGCAAGCGCCCCACGTATTTTTTCTGTTCAGGTAGAAACATACTGCGTATTACTTATTTGGACAGAAACAGCATCATACGGGCACGTTTCCCCCAGAGCTTCCTTTTTCTCTTGCTGAATCCGGTGTGGACAGCTTTCCTGTTTGCCCCTGCAAATCGTCCCACCAGGACCCACCCACGCCCACACACCCAAGGTTCCCTTTCTGGGGACAAACTTGTCTACAAACAGGGCAAACACAAGTGCTGCAGTGACCCCTCCCCTCCCCCAAGCAGCCCTCCATGGCGAGGGAGAGGGGTCTCATGCATGAGCCGGTGGCAGAGCTCTGGAGCGGGGCCAACACTGTCCCCCAGGGTCCCAGGTGCACTGAGCCCCAGCAGTCACAGTGGTAACAGTCTTGGTAACGTTCCTTTCACTCACCACTCCCTTCCCTGTCCCGCTGCCCCAGCTCCCCACTTCTGCTCCTTGTGGTCACCTCCCAAATAAACTCCCTGTACTCAGATCCTTACATCAGGGTGTACTTCTGGGGGAACCTAAACCCAGACAGCCCCAAAACTTGGACTGGGTGACCACCCCCCTGCCAGGGGACAGTAGGTTGCTCTTACTCCACTGCTCTTGGTGGTTTGCTGATAGCCCGTTGATAACTGGAACCAGCATGCTATTGCCTGTGGGACAAATGTGGCCCACCACCTGTTTTTGTAAATAAAGTATTATTGGCATGCACCTGTTTGTTTACATACGGCCTATGGCTGGTTTTGCACAACCACCCATGGAGTAGAATAGTTGCAATGGAAATTGTATGGCCCGAAAAGACTATTTACTCTTTCATCCATTACAAAAAAACGTTTTCCAGCCTCTGGTCTAAATGGTAAGTCAACCCCATATTTAACCACTCCTCTGTTTTAGGCCTTTCTTGCCCAAGTTAAAAATTCTGTTTTTGTGAACAGTCTGTTTCATTTGAGGCTGCGCAAACCCGGACATGCTCAGTGCCCCAGGTGAAATGTCTGCACACACATGTTATTCTCATCTTTGCACAAATGCCTCAGATATGAAAACTGGAACAAACGCTAGCTATATTTTTAGGTGTCTGATCCTTCTAATCATATTTCTACCATGTGACCCTTGCACCAGCAGGGTTTGAAAATGCCCATTCGAGGGTCAGAAATCCCTCATTTTCAAGGGCCAGGTCATTTGAGAGCTCAAAGCAAGCCCACAGACACTCCAGACCGCACAGAAGCCTTGACGGTAAGGACAGGATTTTCTGACAGCTTCTGTGAAACAGGAATACCGTTGGCTCCTTTACTTCCCTCTGCGCTGAGCCTCACCCCAATCCTATGAGGTCAGCATCGAACATAATAACAGATGAGAAAGTCAGCTCAGAGTGCTTAAGTAACTTGCCCAAGGACACACAGCTTGGTGCCCGTGTTAGTCTCTTGGGGCTGCTGTAACAAATAACCGTGAGCCAGATGGATTAGAACAGCAGAAACTTACTGTCTCACAGTTCGGGATGCCGCAAGTCTGACACCAAGCTGTTGGCCAGGCTGAGCTCCCTCTGAAGGCTCTAGAAAATAGCACGGGCTCGTCTCTTCTTGGCTTCTGGTGTTGCTGCTGATCCTTGGCTTATGGACACATCACTCCAGGCTCCGCCTCTGTTGTCACATGGAGCTCTCCCTGTATGTCTGTCCTTCCCCTTCTCAGGAGGACACGAGGCATCAGATTTAGGGCCCCCTACTCCAGCACGACCTCATTTAACTGGGTCACACCTGCAAAGACCCTATTTCCAAACAAGGTCACACTCACAGGAACTTCGGGTTGAGACTTCAACATCTCCTTTTAGAGGACACAGTTCGACCCATAACAGTGTCTTCATCCAAGTGCTTCCAGAAGCTGGCAAGAATCCAAGTCTGAGTAGTTGATTTCAGGGAGCTGATTTCAGTGAGACAGCCCCTAATGGGTGTTCTCAATCCAGCTGCCCCACTGGTGACTAGCACTCCCTCCTATGGGGAGAAGCACCGACTCAAGAGCGGGGGAGCTGGGTATTTATGCCAACCCCCAGAGTCCCACGTTGAGGGCCACTCCTCGGGCTGTCCATTCCCCGGCACAGCTGGCCTGCTGCACCCAGCAGCCTTATGTGGTCTGGGGGAAAGCCCCCCAGCATAGATACACAGACAGTGGGGGCTGGGAGTTGCCCAGAGTTGCTGGGACTCAACAGATACCTGGGGAGTAGAAGCATCAGCCTCCTGATAGAAATGCAGAGTATAGGCCCCACCCCAGAACTGGAGTGTGCTTTTTAACAAGCTTTCCAGGGAGGCAGGCATGCAAGTGACAGCTGGAGCACCCTACAAAGGCTGAAGGGTGAGGACGGAGCCTCCGGCACCTGCCACACCAGAGACACAGGGGTTGGAGAGGGCTCCCAACAGGACAGGGTCAGAACGGCACCTGCCCTCCCTGAAGGCAAACTCCGTGATTTAAGGGTTGCCAGTTAAAGAGCAAAGAGGAGTCAGACCAAAGCAAGTGAGGTCCATTCCTCCTCCAAACCAAGGTGGGAAAGAGGGGGGTCTGGAGGAGCACAGGCCGGGGCTCCAGCTGCATGGCAGTCAGGACCCTGGGCACATAGTAGGACCACTGGCTCAGAGGCAGCTGCAGAGGTCAGGAGCCTTTAAGAGGCAGCAAGTCACTTACGTAGTCACCAAGTCTTTGCAGAGAGCTCGCAGCCCCGGTGAGACAGAAAGCAAGCCCTTGTCCCTGTTCTCAAGGAGCTCAGGGTTACACCAGACCAGGGGCCAGCGACCAAAGGGAGCCAAGGAGAGCCCCGTCATCTCTTCTCCCTGCGGTCCCTACCTCGACCAGGACTCCCTTCGTTCCTTCTGTCCGCATCACCAGCCTGGCTACACACTCTGCCAGGGAACTGGGGAGCCATGGGAGGTTACTGAGCAGGAGAAGTGCTATGAAGAAAGGTGCTAGGTTGCAAGAGTTGGCAACCGGAATGGCCGGGAGTGGGAGAGGACAGAGCACAGGTCGTGTGTAGAGCTGTTTATCTGGGGAAGAAGACTCCTGCTTATCTGGGGAAGAAGACTCCTCAAGCCCTCGCTCCAGGAAGGAGGCAGAAATATCTTCTTCTAGGCATGTAAAATGCCAAGCATCTCTTAAAGCTTAGTCAGCTTTCCACTGAAAAGCAAGCTGGCCTTTAATGACAGGGCAGCACTGCCCACAGCCTCGTGCTACATCAGCATCAGGTAATAGTCTCACGTTACGACTCCATTTTGCAAATATTAATCGTGTGCCAGGTGCTGCCCTGGAGATGCCAGACGAGACAGACATAGTCCTGCCCTCAAAGAGCTCCTGGTCTAGGGGAGGGGCCAGACGTGCACCCAGCCACACACCAGGCAGGTAACGAATGAAGTATGAGGATAGGGAGCTGTGGGTACACACGACCCTGGCTCGGGGGGGGGGGGGGGGTCAGGGAGGCGATCTCCAGGCAGGGTAAGACCTGAGAGATGGGCAAGAGTTGGCTCGGCCAAAGAAGAGGGGAGGAGCGTTCCAGGAAGAAGGGACAGCACGTGCCAAGTCCTGAGCATGCACAGAAGATGTGCCTTCTGGAATGAGCAGGGACAAAAAAGCTTGGGGGGAGGCTGCAGAGTCTTAAGCGGTAACGGGTGTCCATAAGACGTGCGTGCAGTGTGGTCTCATTGGTAAACTCGTAGGCACGTTTGTGTATACCCCGGGCAAAACAGCAGAAGAAAAGATCCCTAAATGTTCACAGAGACTCTCTCTGGGCGGCAAAACTGCAGGTGACTTTGTCTCATTTACACTTCTTTGTATCTGTCAGAATTTTACAGGAACATCGCAGGAGTGACCTGTGGCTCACAAATACCGTGTAACAAACCACCGATTCTTAGCAGCCTGCCGCAACAGGCATCTGTTTAGCTCCCAAGTTCAGGGCTGGGTGAGAGCTGGCTGACCAGGTGGGTGTCGGCTGGCGTGGCTCTGCTCCACGTGGCCCTCAACCTCCTTCTGGGACGAGTGGCCCAGCCTGGGCATGGGCGCTCACGGCCACGGCAGAGGAACAGGAGAACAGCAAGGCCTGGGCTCAGAAGTAGCACGTGGTCCCTTCTACCTCATTCCATGTCCAAATCACGACACATGGGATGAACTCAAAGTTAAGAGGAGGGTAAATACATCCTGCCCCTTTGGTGCAGGGGACCTGTAATGTCACATGACAAGACCGTGGACACGTGAGTGACGGGGCACTGGAGTCAATGGTGTGCTACCCAGGATCACTGCAGGAGTGTTCTCTGCAGGGGAGGGAGCAGGGAAGGAGCAGAAGGAGGGGTGGAGTGGAGGAGGAGGAGCAGAACAAGGAGGAAGAGCGTGAGGCAGACGAGAGGAAGGAGAAGCTGGTCCAAGGGAAAGGCAATGTGTTGATTCAGATGCTCTCCCCAGCCAAGACTAAGAAGGCTAATCCAGACCCAAACCTTAAGAGCTCGAGAGTGGTAGGAGGGGGAGGCAGAGAGCAAACCCAAATCCAGCTGTCTATTGGGGGAAATGGATGCCCCCCGCCCCGGCCTCAATGTACTCGTCTCTGAGCAGGGATGCGAGGGTCCCCCGGCGAACGCTTCTGGAGATCTCAGAGCAGCGCCTGGCCATGTAGGTAGTTTTCAGCCTAACCATGAAATGAACTGCCTGGCTCCTCCATTCTGAGTTGGCCCCGTCTGCAGAGGCATGGTAGCCCCCAGCCGGCCTACAGCTCTCCTCACAGCTCTTTACCTAGCATCCTGCACACAGCTTTTCTTCTTCCGCAGAGTAAATATATCACTTCCCTCCGGCAAAAGAGAAATAAAAGCAGTTCCTTAATGCATAAGAGGAAAGTATGGAAGAAATTCCAGTTTGATGGTCTACAGGTATGTTTGTTTGGACTGGCGCATATAAATCAGTGCCTGGCTTACATCAGATTATCACAGCAGAGTGGCTCTGGGCTGATTGCGTCTTTACAATCTGTTTACGAGGAGGGCTGCAGTGAGACATTCTGGAAGGGTTGCCGCATAAGCCTTTAAAAGTTTTCGTAATTGCTCAGCCCAGACCGTTCCGCACTGGGAAATGCATCCTCATGGGAGCGACGTGGTCTAGGGAACCAGACCTAGCTCTTCCCAGCAACCCCTGAGCCCTCAGTGCTGGCCCAGCACCACCCAGGGATGGCCCTGGGAACATTCTGACATCTTTCCTTCTGCCCTGGGTATACACAAACATGTCTGTGAATTTACAGAGAAGACCACACTGTATGCACAACTTATGTATACTGGTTACCTCTCAGGACTCAGCACCCCCACCGCTGACCCAAGCATTTCTGATCCTGCTCATTCCAAAAGGCATGGCTTGTCTTCTCTGCATCCTCAGGACCTTTGCCTGTGCTGTCCCTTCTGCCTGGCAGATACTCTTCACCTCTTTGCACCGCGCCCCTCCCCCCTTTTTAAAGATGTATGTATTTATTTTAGAAGGAGAGTGGGAGTGGGAGAAGCAGGAGAGCAGGTGAGGGAGACAGAGAATCCCAAGCAGGCTCCACACCAGTGCAGAGCCCGACGCGGGGCTCCGTCTCACAACCCTGAGATCATGACCTGAGCCAAAATGAAGAGTCAGGTGCTCAAGCAGCTGAGGCACCTAGGCGCCCCATTCTTCACCTCTTCTTTAGCTAAGCCAACTCCTGCCCGCTTCACAGGTTGAATGTTGCCTTCTATGACTCCAATCTGGTAAGAGTGCTGGTATGGGTTGGATTATGTCCCCCCAAAATTCATAAATTGAAGTTGCAAGCTTAAAGATTTAAAGATTGTTGCATACATGTAATTAGTTAGGTTAAGATGAGGTCATACTAGAGCTAAGTGGGTCCCTAATCCAAACACATCAGTGTCCTTATAAAGGGGAGAAATTTGGACACAGACATGCACATGGGGAGATCACCATGTGGAGATGAAGTCAGATACCGGGGCGATCCTTCTACAAGCCGATGGACACCAAGGATTGCCAGCAAGCCAGCAGGAGCCGGGCAGAGGCCTGGCAGAGTCTCCCTCATGGCCTCAGAAGGAGCCCCCCGATCTCAGACTTCCGGCCTCCAGACCATGGGAGAGTTAAGGTCTGCTGTTGGACCCCCAGTCTGTGGTCTCTCGTTAAGGCAGTTAGCACAACCAGCACGGGGCCCTCCGTGCTGCCCCTCCCTTTGTGGACAGCCATTGGCCTTGGCCCTCAAGTGGGGACCAGACGAGGTGGCTGAGAACAATGGGTGGAAAACAAGACAGGCCAAGATGTGGGGGTCAGTGAGTAGGAGGGAGACAGGGGTTCCAGTAGAGAGGCGACTGTGGGCTCAGGGGCAATAATGGGGGTCAGTTTGTACATGTGCACATGAGGGGTGTTTTTCAAAGACTGTGTGTTCTGTAGACCAGGGGTCTCAAACCCAAATCTCTACAGGGGCCAGGCCAGGGATTTAACTGAGCCAGAGTAGTTTCTCTTGCAGGAATATGCGTTAGATCGGGAGTGGGGGTAATGAGAACAGTTGTGTGTGAGTGGGCTTGTACGATGTTTTCGAAGACTTCTATCGTCTAGAACAGGGTCTCAGGTCAGATGTACTGGGCCAAGGGATAACTGCAGAGCAAGAGGGAAAAGTCCAGAGTAGAAGAAAGTCCAATTGTTTAGAGAAACAGTTTGCTCAAGGAAAGACTGTTTTCCTGCAGTGAATCTCCAGAGGGGCGGCCCCAGGGACACAGGGTGTCTGGGTGGGGGTGCCGTGGCCCCCAGGCAATGGGGTATCTCTCACATTGGCTCACAAAGTGCCCTCTCCTTGTCTTCTCCATCCCTCTGACTGGGGAAAGCCTTGAGTGGGTGCTGACAGGTCTCCAGCACCCAATACCTACCGATTCCTATATTTCAGTAAAAGTCGAAGGGACTTAAAACTAATAGTAGGGATAGCCATGAACCAGAATCATGACTGTCCGTGCAGCTGGGGAGGCACCATCGAGGTGGGAGGAGTCCTCCCACTCATGAAGAAAAGGGCTGGACCCTTTTCTTCATGAGCACACCCCCTGCCCCTCGCTGCCCAACTGCGCCCCTGACGACAGCCCTGCCCTTCAGACGACCCCTCACTGGAATCAGGGGGTCCCTGTCACCATGGAGGGAAAGCTCTGGAAAAAGCTACTCTTGTTGTTTTGGTTTAGCTTTTTTTTTTTTTAAGATACCGTTTATTTTCCAGCCACAAGAAAAGCTGTCATAGCACACATCGGGGACACTTGGGGGTTTCCCGAAGATACGAGTTTAGAAATCCTTACTCCAGGGGCACGTGGGTGGCTCAGTCGGTTAAGCATCCGACTCTAGGTCTTGGCTTAGGTCATGATCTCAGTGTCCTGGGATCGAGCCTGGTGGCAGGCTCCATGCTTAGCAGGGAATCAGCTTGAGATTCTCTTTCTCTCTCTCACCCTGCACAGGTCCTCACTCTCTCTCTCTAAAAGTAAATAAATAAATCTTCAAAAGAAAGGAAGAAAGAAAGAAAAAAAGAAAGAAATCCTTCCTCTGCAGATGGGTGTGATTGGGTGACACAATTTGGGCCAGTGAGTTGCAAGCAAAGTCCCAGTGGAACAGGACAGAATCTGTCTACTTGATCTTCATTTGTCCCTTTGTTCCACCTGGATCACAGATGCAATGGTGAAGAAGGGGCAGCCATCCTGATGCCATGAGACATCAATAAAACAAAGTCAGAGAAAACCAGGAAGACCTCCGTTCCGACAGTCTTGGGCTGGACCGGCGGCTGCCACCTTGGGACTTCTCAACACTTGAGAGAAATAATATACCAAGCGTGCTGAAGCCACTATCGGGGGATTTCTGTTAGCAGCTTCCAAATGCAAGTCCTGAATGATACACTCCATGGGCGGTGGGGCTGGTGGCCAAGGCTCTAGGACAGACTCTGTTCAAGGCTTTTGCTGCACCCTCAGAAATATCCTTTTGGAAATGCTGTTCCTCCTCTAGTCAGATAAAGAATGTTCCAGTTTCCTAGAGGCTCATGAGATGTTGGATTGGCTCCACATCCCTCTCTGTCATCAGCACGCTCCGAACCCAGCCTGGGAAGGTCTGAAATGACAGCCTGAACTTAACCACATTCCCTGCCAACCACATCTCATCCTAGCAGGAGGACAAACACTGGTGACAAGTGTGGCCTGTGTACTCAGGGTAAAGGAAAAAGAATCTGCCTCTTGCTCAAACCCTCAACAAAAGTAGCCCTTAATCAGATTATTATGTCACACATGCACCCACAGGGGACGGGTCGGGTGAATTATGACATAGCCATATAACAGAACCCTGTTCATTTAAAATGATTCCAGCAAATATGTAATGCATCCCAAAAGGTTCACGAGACATGGAGTGGGGGCAGGGCTATAAACAGCCACACAGAACGTGTACTGGACTTTGCGTGGACGCGAGACACGACAACCAAGGGCCTGGAAGACAGCTTCCTCCCAAGTGTAGCAGGTACTCTCCCGGAGCAGTGGAACGATGAGTGATGCCTTCTTTTTAACGTTTGTCTCCACATTTTCTTGCCTCAATAAAAGAAGAAACAAGGACGGTAAAGAAACCCCTCTGCGTCTCCACTTTGCTCAGCGGATCTGATTTCAGCTGTAAAAGGGTCAGCTGAGTCCTTGGCAAATTTTATTTTCCACTATTATCTGAATAGTATTGGCTAAATATACTTTTAAGAGCAGCATTCTCAGGGTGGCACATGCCTCACCTCCCTTTTGCTCGTTTGGGGTTTTTTGAAAATCTGCTTTTACGGAGGCTTTGTGTTCTGACGCGCTCAGTACAAACACATTTGAGGTGGCTGCTTTGTTCTCAGCCCAACCGGCTCCTCTCAAGCCGCTTCGATACAGAGGCTGTTACCCCTTCAGCTCGGACCATCAGGGAAGCATTTACAGAGCGCCAGATGTTTGCCTTCCATGGAAGGTCCCCAGAAAGTCCTCAGGAATCTCACCATCTCCTTGCGGGGAAGAAAACTAACAGCCAAGGAGGAATACAAAGAGCTGAGGGCAAAACTGAATGATTGTCACAACCAGTAGGGTCCTTCCAGCAAGTTCCAGAACCATCTACAACAATGACAATGCATCTCAAATAAATCAGACTCTCCTTTAACGACACTGGCAGCCCTGTGCCTATTTTTAAAAGTTTACGACCCTGGATTTGTGAGTACAACTAGCAGGGAGCAGCCCAGAGCTGTGCAGGGCAAAGCATTTTTCAGTTTCCATCTCACTCCCGAGCGGCAATCCATCATGATAAGAAGGGGCAGGGAGGGAAGGAGCCAGGCTCCCCGCGGCCTCCCGGCTGGTGAAGCTACTAAAGTGGCAGGCACCGCGAGCCCAATCCATTAACCAAAAAAGGGCGCCGCGGCCAGAGCTATTTCTAGGTCCGGGCAGGCAGGGCTCAGGGAGGCTGTGGATCCCGTGCGGGAGGTCTTGCTGGTGACCCTCTACGCAGACTGAACTTCTTCCTCAGACACCAAGATCTGGCCCAGAGCAACACAACTAGGTACAAGAACTGCCTTACCGGATCTCCTCTATATTCATGTCCTGGGCTGCTGTTACCGAAGACCACGAAGTGGTGGCTTTAAACAACAGAAATGTACGCTCTCTCTCTCACTTCTGGAGGCCACCCCAGAGTCCCCGGAACCATCAAGGTGCCATCAGGGTCCCCACACTTCCTCCAAAGGATCTGGGGGAGGGTCCTTCCTTGGCTCTTCCAGCTCCTGGGGGCTCCAGGCACCCCCTGGGCATGGCCACGTCCTCAAGTCTCTGCTTCTGTCCTCACCCTCCCCGTGCATGTCCCCTTTGTGTGTCTCTTATAAGGACAGTTATCATGGATTCAGGGACCATTTGGATAAGCCAGGATGATCTCATTTTGAGATCCTTAGCTTAGTTACATCTGCGAGGACCCTTTTTCCGTAAGGCCACATTCACAGAATCTGGGGTCAGGATGTGGGCATATCTTTTGGGGAGCTACGAGTCAACCCACTACACCTGAGCAGGTATTCACACCTTCCCAGGAAGGGACCCAAATCACGGTTCCGGGGAACCTGGTGCTCCCAAGTTCAGCCATCTGTTCACAGCCGGGTGGCCTTACCCAGGGATCAGCGGCGCACCCTCTGCCCAGGTCCTGATGCTCACCAATATGCATCAGTCAGTAGGCCAGTTACATGCAGGGATGCTGATATCAGCCTTGGGTCTGAATCCTGGCTCCACCTATCTACTGGACAACTCTGGTCTCAGTTTCCTCATCCATAAAGTGGGAATAACCCACAGTCCCTGTCCCCAGGGCTGCTGTGAGAATCAAGAGCAGCCCTTCCGAATGGACAGGGCAGTACTTCCTTGATCGATGGGGCCTCAGACTATGTTCCCCAACCCCGTGTTCTAGGTTCTTGGCCTGGTAACATCGATTCTCATTTGAGAGGCTCAGCTTTGTTCCTTGCTGCATCAAAGATGGATTAATGCCCTAGAGCAACACTTTTCAAAGGGCTTATAATATGCAGTTTTACACACCATTGAGCAGTGAACGCAACTGTCTACTGGGAAGCAGCATCAGACCCCGCAGCGGGGGGGTGGGGGGGGTGGGGAGGCTCAGTCCCACAAGGCTGCCCCTCCCTGACTCCGGACGCCAGCTGCATGTCCAGCTTGTCACCTGTGCTTCTGGCTGAATGGCTATAGGTAGGTCCGAGGTTCCGGGGACCCCCCTCTGCAGGTTGGATCAATTTGCTGGAACGGCTCGCAGAACTCAGAGAAACATTTCTTACTAGATCACGGGTTCGTTAGGGTGGGATGTAGCTCCGCAACAGCCAGACAGGAGAGATGCACCCCGCGGGCTATGGCGGGAGGGACACGATGCTTCCGTGCCCGCTCCAGGGGCAGCACCCTCCCGCACCCCCACCAGAAGCTCCCCGCGCCCCGCTGGAGAGAGCAAGGCGGAGTCGCTCATGCCCAGCAGGGACATACACAGGCAAGGGCATTCGTGGCAGCCAAGACCAGACAGCGCCAAAAGCAGCACAGGTTGGAGGCACCCGGAACTGATAACCAGCCAGGCCAAGAGAGCCTGGAAGGACCGGCAGCTGATAATCGCTGGAACCAGAGGAGGCCTGCAAAGGCCCACGGCTGATTAGACTCTTAAAGAGGAAGCACTCCTGCAGCAAACAGTCACTCTCCAGGCGCTGGCCTCCCCCGGCGGAGCACCTCAGAAAGACCAGCGCACGAAGGCTCTGCCCGACGCTCCGTGGCTCGGACACGAGCAGCAGGGCAGCCGACCCGGGCCTGAGCGAGGCCTCTTCCGCACCGCGCGCTCCCAGACCGACTCGGACTTTGGCTCCCTCACTTCTTACCTCGGGCGTTCCTCGTCGCGTCACTCTGTCTTGCGCTTGGCTCTGCGGGGCGTGTATGAGGCCAAGGGAAACGTGTAGTGCAACGTCGCTGCGTCTGGAAGCCTGCCCCGGCCTTCCGACTACGCCGGCCTCGCTTGTCGACCGAGCGAGGCGGACCCTGCGGCAGGGCACCGCCGGCGCGGGCGCCATCACGGCGTGCCCGCGACCCCGTGCCCTGGGCGCTCCTGACGGCTGTGCTACGTCGGCGCGTGCGCTTACGTCACTGCGTCGGGGCCTGAACTCCCGGAAGTCGGCGGCGGAGGCCGGAGGTTGCCTTCCTGCGGATCGCGGGGTCGGCTCCCCGGGCTACCAGCCCCAGCCGCAGGTGACCTCGAGGCCTTCCGAAAGTCACCTCAACACAACCAAAGACACCTCGATCGCTCCCCTCACTTGGGACGTTCCAAAGGCTTGAGGAGCTCTGCTGCAGGAGTAAATCCTCCGTGTCTTACTATAGATCACAGTGTCGTACGACTGAGATCCACAGATTTCCCATGAAGCTGGCGGTGGGGCGCGGGGGGTAGGCCTGGACTGAGCCCGGCCCGGAGGCGGCCCCTCCATGGCGCCGCTGCACCGAAGTGCCTTGGTCCGCGGCGGGGGAGCCGGACTGGACCGGGAGGCGGACTTCACCGTCTGTTCTGCCCATCAGCGGCAGCTTTGTCTGTTTCCATGCCCCGCTGTCCCTCAGATATTCCAAATCCGCATTTAAGGCCCACCTGAGCTAACACCCATCGAGCAAAGCAGAACAAAGAAGGAACTGGACAGAGATGGAGAATTTCACGTATTTTTAAAAGTAAAAACAATGCATGTTTATTGTAGAAAATCTGGAAGACATACACAAGCACCCGAACGAAAATTAAAATCACATATAAAATGATCTTTCTGTTGTCTTTATTCTAGTCACCTTTACTAAACTGAGCATGCCAACAAAGTCAAAGACGGTCATGGCTAACACCTGGATTCATCCCCAGTGGGTTTTCTTTTTCCCCGGGCTAATAAATAAAATCCTTAATTTAAAAATCTTAACGCATGCACTGCCTTGTAACTTATTTTTCCTTGCACACGTTTGTCCTATATTTTATAAATGTTTCTCATATCTTTACATATTTTTTAAAGATTTAGTTATTTCAGAGTTGGGGGGAGGGAGTGCACACCCATGGGTGGAGGAGCAGAGGGAGAGGGAGAGTGTCCTGAGCAGACTCCGTGCTGAGTGTGGAGCCCGATGTAGGGCTCGATCCCAGGACCCCAGATCACGACCTGAGCTGAAAACAAGAACTTAGCCGACTGAGCCACCCAGGCACCCCAATCTTTAAATATTTTTTAAGAACACAGCTTAAGGGGCGCCTGGGTGGCTCAGTCTTTTGAGCATCTGGCTCTTGATCTCAGCTAAGGTCTTGATCTCAGGGTTGTGAGTTCAAGCCCCGCACTGGGCTCCATGCTGGGCATGGAGCCTACTATAAAAAAAACAAAAAAAAAAAACAAAAAACCCAGAAAACAAATAAACCCAAACACGGTTTAAAGGGCACAGCCCATCATCTGTTTACTCAATTCCCAGTTACTAGTTATTTCTGAAACTGCCAACTTTTTTCCAGAATATATATGTGATGCTGTGATGAATATATATTTGCCATACATATATATCTGCATCAGCATCTCTACGTGCTTGATTTGGATCAACCACCACCAATATAGAGACTGACTTAGAAGGTGTGACCTTTTATGGCATTCCACGTCCGTTGTCAACTTGCCCTCCATAAAGCTTGTACCAGCCTACAATCTCACCAGCACATGCGAGAAGAGTGCTTTTCTGAAGTCTCATAATTAATGTTGCAATTTTTCTTAAAAACCTCTTTGAGACAGGGGCAGGCCGAGGAGCCAGGGCATCTGCGGAGGTTCACTTTGTCTCCTTATGTCGCTAGGGCGCGTGCGCATTTCCCCGGGGGCCAGCCGCTTGTTTCCTGCCTCGTGCTCGAAAATTCCCATTACCTTGTGCCTGCTGGGATAATTGCCTTGATCTTTCTGATTTACAAATATCACTTGCATATTAAGACAAGCACTTCATAGTAGCCTTTCATTAGAACTGATCCCTTCTTCTAGAGGCCAATTAGAAAGTCAGACTGTCTTTCATAGACATTGCTAACATTTTCCCCGATTTGTTGATAGCTTCCTCATTTTAGTAATGGATTAAAAAAGACTTTATAAGGTCAAATGCATTAATCTTTCTCTTTATGATTTCTTTCTCTCCCTATAAACTTAGAAAGGTAGGAACTGCAATTTTCCTCCAACTCGTGTGGGAAAAATTAGTAAGTATTGAGAGTGGGCAAAGCCGCCTTGATCCAGGAACGAGAGAATGGACCAAGATCACGCGGTAACAGTCTGTTCTAGATAAAGTTCGACCTGGCTTTTAGACCCCACTGGGTCAAATGTGTTTTGTGTTTCTAGCACATTTCTTTGCCTGGATAATGAGTACATTTACATGATGCCTTCTCAGATGTGCCTGACTGGCAGCTGAAGCTGTGGTTCGAATGTAATCAGAGGTCTCTTTCCATCCCCCATAATCAGGGCCTCTTTCCATCCCCCATAATCAGGGCCTCTTTGTCCGCAGTCCACACTGAGGGTTCCAGAACTCAGTCCCAGAGGCCAGTGAAGGAAAGAAGCATTTTGCTGCTCAGACACAGAAAGCACTTTTCCAGGACTGTGGGCCGGGGAGAAAGAGTGCCGGGGCCATGAGCTGTCCGCACACCGCCCGTGAGGTGGGTGCCCGGCTGCCCCCTGCCAGGGTACCAGATGTCCTGATGACCCCGTGCCCAGGAGTCTGTGTCTCCTAGCACCCCCCAGTGCCTCCTTCACTGCTGGGCATGGGCATGAGAACCCCCTTTCTAGGCCAAAAGCTTTATTCTACAGCTGAGGGGACAAAGCTGGGGGGCGGGGCGGGAAGCACTTTAAGGTTCAGAGCCAGAGCAGGGGCCAAATCCAGTTTCTAATCCCAGACACAGGCCCCCCAGGCCCTAGCCAGTGTGTGACCCCCGGTGTAGCTGCCTCCACGCCCCCACCCCCCGGTACTTTGCTGCAGAGCTCCTTGGATTTCCCAACTCTTGATCCCTGGGCGTAGCCAGAATCACAAGGGTGGCAGGTGGTATCCAAGTTTCCTGTGTCACAACTAACGGGGTGGGGGGGTGGGGCGTAAGACCACAGAAATTTATGTGCCCACAGCTCTGGAGGCCAGAGTCTGAAATCAAAGTGTCAGCAGGGCCGTGCTTTCTCCGAAGCCTCCAGGGAGACTCCTGCCCCTGCTTCTTCCAGCCTCGGGCTATCGCCGGCCATCCTCGGTGTGCGGTCCTTGCAGCTGCACCTGACCCAGTGTGTGTGTGCCTCTGTGTCCCCTCTCACAAAGGTGATAGTTGTATTGGATTTGGGGCCCTCCCTACTCCGGGATGACCTCATTTTAACTTGATTACACCTGCAAGGACCCTCCTGCTAAATAAGGTCACATTGTGGGGTTGCAGGAGGGACATGAATTTTGTGGGCACACTGCCCCCCCCCCCACTGCATGTGGTCAGAGAAAAGCCTGATGGGGGAGAGGGGCAGCCCGAGGAAGCCCTCTACATGGAGGGCACCGTCAGCATCCCTGCAGGGGCCCTGGACAACCCTCGTGCTTGTGCCCACCCAGACCCCTGAGCCAGAATTTCTGGGCGTGGGCCCAGCGTGTGGGTTTTAAAAGTACTTCCTTGGAGATTCTGAGGTAGAGTCGCGGTCCCCCTTCTGTAATGAGGACTTGTCACTCATTACACTTGTCACTCATGGGGACAGCTATCGAGCCAGAAGTTACCTTTCTCAGCCCCCTGCATCTAAGGCGGCCCTGGGACACGTCCTCATAGTGGCACGGAAGCCACTGCCTAGTCCGAGTGGCTCGGAAGCGGGTGTGCCTTTCCCCAGGCACCAGCTGGACCAGGAGGGCCACAGAGGCAAGAAGGTGGCACGGCCACATGGTGAAGTGTCCTGGCTCCCTGAATGACCTCACGGGGGCGAACAGTGACCCAGCCACACCCCCTGCAGGACCAGAAATGACCTTTTGCTGCCCTGCCGCGTGGGGGGATGGCTGTCACATGGCTATTGCAGGGTCCCAGCTGAGAGCCACTGGTCTGAAGAGACAAGGAGCCGACCCTGCTTCTGTGCTCCTGCGCCCTCTTTCTATCACCTCCAGATGACCTCAGCTTTGAATATGTGACTAATGTTTCATATCTTTAACAAAATAGAAGTCAAAAGCATTTTCCACCAGCCTTAAATAGGGACCTACTCCTTAAAGTTCTCCTAGAATTGAATAACAGGAAGATGCTGATGATCCTGAATAATTTCCATTTTCTCCTGGCTGCCAGGAAGTTCAGAGTAAAATTTTATGTTTAATTACAGCACCTAACTCATTCCAGATTCCTGGAAATTGGTCCTCCTGCTTCTAAATGATTTCTGCTCAGCCTTTAACGGTGCACTCTCATGGTTTATGTGTGTTTTAAGATTGTATGTGAGCTTGAATCTCTTTTTACATTTGGAGGCTGATAAATGATAAAGGCATACAAACGCACCTGGGTGCAAACACACATTCACAGCATGCTGACCACGGGGCCGGTGGAATCATGTCAAATATGGAGGAGGCCGTATCAAATTTAGCTCACTAATTCATGTAACAAGCAGGTTCTGACCTCCTGCCAAGGACTGGGCAATAGGCCAGGCACCCAGGAAGAAGAGGCAGATCTGCACAGGAGGCTTTTTGCCATCAGGGAACTCATGGCCTCATGGGGGGAGACAGGAGTGCTCACAAATAATCATAATATCAGGCCAAAATAACAATAAAAACGGCCACGTAACAGAACAAGTAAGTGTGAGTGTGCAGAGAATCAGCAGTCTGGGCTGGAGGGATCAGGGAAGGTGTCACAGAGCCCAGGCGTCTAATCTGGCTTTAATGAGATTTACATAGAACACTGGCAAGTGGAGTGGGGGCCTGTTAAGAGCAGAAAGAGCAAGGAACACACGTGGCACGTGGAGGGATCTTTTTGTATTTCGTTCTTCACTCTCCAGGTCCCTCAGCGCTGCGCAAGGTTTTAACTAGTGATCTATTATTATTACTATCACTATTATTATTTGTTTTCTACTTAATGCACAAAGTTACTTAAAATAGTCACCGTGTCCTGGCATTACATTCTGAGTTTTTCCTAAGATGAAATCAAAATTCAGCAGTCTCGGAGGTTCCGACCTTCGGGGACTTGATGGAAGTCTGACATGTTTCCCTTGGCCGGGGTCGGGCCGTCTTCCCGTGCCAACAATAAGAGAGTAAGATAATGTTGGTTTCAGATCTTGATTCTTCAGAAAACGCCTCTGGCACTGCACTTTCTGAAACATAATGGAGCGAGGGGACAATTCCAAGAACTGTGTGCCGGGGTCCTCAGGGGACACAGAGCCGGTTTGTAATTATCACGGAGGGGCATTCAAAGACGCCATTACTCAGCACCTAGCCCTCCCCCCTGCCCCCCAGGAAAACAGAACAGCACAGAACAAAACTGGCTAAGAAAATTCCCTTTGGAAGAGTTGCTTCTGCCAGAAGAAATCACGAAGTTAAAGAGAACACTTTCCCATGGGCGCTCGCAGGGCTCATGGAGGATCGGATGCGCAAACGCGCTCACTTCCCGAGCTGCTGGCTTCAGAACCGGGGCTGGGGGGTGCGTGGGGCAGTTTAGGTCCGGCACCCATGGGTCTCCTGATGCTTTTCTCTAAAGTCTCCGTGTGAAGGTCAAGCATGCCGAGGCAGGTGCTGCTGAGAGGACCCGACACCAGGTTCTCCAGCCATTGTCCCGTCTCCTTGGCCGACGCTGCCCACTGTGCATCTGAGCCTCCCCCGTGGCCGGGGACTCCTCAGGGTGGGGCTCCGCCATCAGCGTGGCCCTCCCTGGCCCCAGCCCTCGCCCTAGCTCCCTGAACCTGGGCAGCCGTCCCTTTCCAGCTGGCCCCACTGCCATTTTCCTGGGGGTGGCCCGTCTGCCACCGGGCAGCTGAGAGCCTGTGGACGGTGTTTCTGCTAGCACTGGTGGAGTGTGGCATGCAGAGAGGGGGCAGAGCACGGGGGGGGGGGCGAGAGTAGGACATATGCTGCCTGTGCTCCCCCCACCCTCAGGCCGGGGACTTCTTTCATTCTTTAGCCAAGAAGCACCTCCCTGGTATCTCCGCTGGGATGAACCTCTCTGATCGCGGTGCGTGCTTTCTTCCCTCTGTGCCCAGTCCAGCTTCTAGGTGGGGAAAGGACCGGCCACCTCAGCGTGAGTCATGGGTCCACCCCATGGCTTGGGGAGGGCAGAACACCATGACTGCACAGAACATTATTTATTGGAAGAAATAATTCCTCCCAAAGGCAAGTCAGAGTGCTCTGACCAAAGGAAGTGGGGTGAGGCTAGGCCCCAAGGCAATTCATGGGCCCCACCTCCAGGCCACATGGCAAGGTCATTCGTTCGTGCATGTGTTTGTTCAACTACTATTTGCTGGGCATCTCTGCCAGGGCTCGGACGGGTCTCCTCCTCCATAGTGTCTCTGTGCTGCTTCGGGATTGGGTTCTCCAGGGGATGCTGGACCCCAGGACCTATGGGGCATCCCCATTAGCCGTAAGGCACTCACTCACTGAGGCAAAGTGACCCTGTGACCTCAGCCAGCATGCCCCCTCCCCACCCTCACCGACCCCATGACAAATCTCACTAATTCCTCGAGCAGAGCCCCATCATGCGGGGTCTGTGCAGCCAACGAATCACTGACAGACTCAACATCATCCTTATCTGACCTCTGGCGACCTTTCCGGGGCCGTGACCCCAGCGATACCTGGCCCGGGGACGGGGTCTTGTGGAGATGGATGGGCCCCCAGCGAGGGGCCCATGCATCACGCCAGAAAGAGCTGCCTTCTTTGTATATTCTGCATCAACCCACGAGGGGCTGGGGCGGGACGCTGGTGACAAATCAGACCGTTTGGAAAACGATCGAAGGTAATGGAGCAAGAAGATCGGCTTTTCTGGACTTTATCATCGGCGAGGAGAGCCCAGAACACGGGGAGGCATGCAGACCCTGCGGGCTGGGCTGCGGGAGCCGTTCCCTTCAGCAAGGAGGGCCGAGATGGGCAGCAGGAGTAGGTGCGGGCATCCGCTCCCCAAGCATGCCGCCGTGACAACCTGGACCTCAGGCAGCCCTACGGGATGCACAGTAGCCTTGCTGTGAACCCGGTGTCACCCGAGGGGACACTGTGGGCTGCCCCGAATATCTCCCGAGGACTGGTTGTGTTAGGAAATTTGGAGTTCCTCATCAGCGCAGAACCTGGGATCCCATGGCTCACAGGGCTGAGGAGTGCAGTGGAGCTCCATATGGGGTGAATGGACGGACAGGGAAAGCTTCCTTCCAGAATATTCTAGTGTGCCAATCACCCGCCTCCACCCTGGGCCTGCCAAACAGCCACTGCCCAGAGTTGGTGGGGGAGGCAGCAAGAGCTAGGGTTTGGAGCGACCGAGTGGGGCCCGTCCCTTCGACTTGGAGCACACGATGAACCTCTCTGGCCTTCCTTTCCTCGTCTGTGCAGGACAGTAGTGCTTCCAGAAGCGCAATGAGAGGGACAGAGGCCAGGCGCACAGCACACACGGTGCCTGGTGTAAAACGACCAAGGGCGAAAAGCAGCGCCGGGCCACGCTCACCTCCAGTCGTGTCGTCTCCAAAACGGGCACTAAACCCCTACTCCCCAGGGTGGCATGTGGCCCGTGAGAGGTGCACTGCTTCACATATGGAAAGCACTTGAGAGATGGCAGTTTCCTCTTCCTCCTCGCCCTAATTGCCCGTAATTGCCTTAATTCCTCATGACCCTGAGGAGTGGAGCAGTGCTGGAAGGTCCGTGCCGGAGCCATAAACACCAGGGCTGTCGCCAAGGCGGGCGCAGGCCCTGCATATCCCGCTCTTCCAACCGGGAGGCATCCTCCTTCCTCGTCCTCCGGGACCCCATCAGAACGGCCTCATTGGGTGGGTGCTTCCCTTTATGGGCATGGAGGATCCTGTTCTCGAGAGACGCTTTCCGTCCTTCTCCCCTCGCAACAGAGCTCAGCAAAAGGCTAGGATCCCCAGGCTCCCTTGCAGCTAGAGGAGGTCAGGTGACCACGCTCTGGCCAATGAGGTGTGAGCTGGAGGTCGTTGCTAGGAGACCAAGCGCTGCCGCCATCCCGCTTCCTCCCCTTCAGCTCCGGGGAGAGACGACTGCGGCTCCGGTGTTTAAAGCTGCGTCCCCCAGCCCTCCTTTATTCATTTCCGCTGGCCTCCTGAAACTGCTTCATTTCCTTAAAACAAAACTACAGTTGACCCTCGAACAACCAGGGGTTAGGGGTTAGGGATGCCGACGGCCCTGAACAGCCAAAAATGCGTGTGTGACTTTTGGCTCCTCCCAAAACTTGGCCAACAGCCCACTGTTGACTGGAAGCCTTACTCATAATGTAAACAGTCGCTTCACACATGTTTTGTGTGTTGTATGTATTGTGTACTGTATTCTTAAAACAGAGTGAGCTACAGAGAAGAAAACATTAAGAAAATTATAAGGAAGAGAAAACACATTTTTGGTACTGGATTGTATTTATGGGAAAAAAAACTCGCATGTACCCGCACCCACGCAGTTCAAACTTTTGTTGTTCAAGGGTTAGCTGTATTTCATTTTTTACTTCAAATCATTCATAAACCGTTTTTTTGCTGGATTTCTAAAACATCCTTTTGTAACAACGTGCTACGTGTGAATTGTAAACGTGGTCACATTTTGTCATGACAAGGGGTACTGAGTTTCAAACGTCTAGCCATAAGTCTAACACACCTACAGGGAAGTGCGGAGATCATAAATGTATAGCAGGACGGATTTTTACCAGCTGAACACACCCGAGCAATATCACCCAAACCAAGAAACGTTACCGGCCCCCAGAAACTCTCCCCCCGCTCCGACCCCCATCAAGGGGCAATCATTGCCCTGACTTCCAACGGCACAGGTTTGCTTTGCCTGTTTTTATGCTTTCATGTAAATGGAATCGTAGGGCGTGTGGCTCCGTTTGCTCAACGCGACGTAGGTAAGATTCATCTGTGCTGCTGCCTGTGGTTAGGGACTGTTCATTCTGGTAGCTCTATGTTATTCTGACACATCAACATATGACCACATTTGTGTTTCTAACAGCCACCTGGCATTCTAACATGTGGATGTGCCGTGCTTTATCTAACTCTTTTAATACTCTGGGGGGTTTCGTTTGGGGTGGCCATGAAACAACGCTGCAGTTACACTCCTGAACTCACACCTTGGGGCACTTTCCCCAGGATATCTGTAAGCGCATTCCTAGCTCATCTTTTCATTTATCTACCTCTGAATCACTGGACTTGTTAAAGAATCATACAGTCCTTTTATAACGAAAAAAATCCAATAAAATACATTCAAATTGCCAAAATGCCCCAAAGGCAGAGTGGAGCCACCCATCCTTCTGTCTCCAGCCTCCATAAAGCCCCAGCTTCCTCCTCTGCCAAGGCTCCCAGCCCTTCTGCTGCTCGTCCCTCCTGTGTCTGGAAATGATTTGACAGCCTCGTGAATTTTACAGGCTCTAAGCATCCATTAGCTGACCTAATCATTTTCAGAGACCTGAGTTATCTGTGGTTCTGACAAACCTTCACCCGTCAGAAGTTGGAACGGGGAGGGTTGGTCCACACAAGAGGGGACGAAAAGGCCCGTTTTCATCAGAGAAAGAGAATTCAGGAGGGCACGGGGTGGGGGGGAGAGGAGCTAATAAAAAAGTGCTAAATGAACACAGTGTTAAATGAAAACAAGCAAGATTTTGTTTAAGAGAGGGCATACTACATATTCTATGGAGGTAAATGGGGGGAAATCATTTACATATACTTGAAAACAAACCCCTCTCCCCACCACTGAGGTCCCCTTGCGCGCGAAAGATGTTCTTTAAGGGGCATCAGACACTACAGTGAGACAGGGCATGAAAGGGGCTGGACCTGGATTTTGCATGTTATTCCCTTATGTACTGGTCCAATTTTCTAGCTGTGGGCTTTGCATTACATTTCTATTACCGTGTAACAATGTACTGCAAACTTAGTGGCTTAAAACAACACACATTTACTCCCTCACAGTGTCCGAGGCTCAGGAATCTGGGCACAGCTTCACTGGGTCCTCTGCCTGGGGTCTCACAAGGCTGAATCAGGGTGTCACCTGGGCTGTGTTTTCATCAGAGGCTCAACTGGGAAAGACTTCCTTTTGAGCTCCCTTGGGTTTTTGGCAAAATTGTTTTTCTTGCAGCTGTGGACCTCATGATGCCTTGCATCTTCAAGGCCAATAGGAAAGTCTTTGACATCAAGGAGTGTCTCAGTCTCTCTTTTATAGGCTCTCACCTGATTAATCTAGGCCCACCCAAGAGAATCGCCCTTTTGATCAACTCAAAATCAGCTCAGTGATGACTTTAATTACATCTGCAAAATCTTTCACCTCTGCCATATTCTATGGGTCAGAAGCAGGTTGCAGGTTGTGGGCACAATCAAGAGGAGGGGAGCCCAAAGGTGTGGATGTGGGGAGTGGGGGGAGGTCAGGGAGCCATATTAATTCTGCCCACCACACACATATACCACATTTACTTAGGGAGCATTAGTAGGAGTCATCCAAGGAAATGGCTCATGGTTCACTGTTTGCTTTTTCCATATGTCTAAAGACCAGTGGTGCATTTTGTTAATGGAGTGTTTTGTAATGCCCCCACCAACTCCACCTGGTTTGTTTCTGCTCTCCGTGTGTGAGCAGTGTGGCACACTTCCTGCCATGCCTGTCTTATACTTACACAATCAAATACAACCATGTATACCCAAATGGAGATTCCTTCTCTGTTTTTTACCCAAGTGAGATGAAATCATAAACATTACCGCTCACATAAGTTTATTTTTCTCCTCACAGGGGTGGCCCCCCCAGTGCTCCCCGACCCCCTCCTCCTTCATCAGCTGCTGATGTCCCATGGCTCAGATGGGCCACGGTTCCCCCTCCCCACTGAGGGATGTTCTGTTTGTGTCCAGGTTGCTTGGTCTATTTGTCTGGTTTTCTGCTTCCACACCATATGATGCCGTAACAGATATCCTTGTAAATATATCCTTACACACTGGCACTTTTCCTGCTACAGGATGGATTTGCTGAGGAAAGATTTCTGGGCCACATCTGTGCACGCGTGTCTGTCTCCAAGACCACGGTGATGTGCACCCCATGGGCCCTGATGAACACTCCCGTTTCCACCCACTCTGCAGATTAAACAATTTGCCAAACCTGAATTCAAATCCTGGCTGCACCAGTTCCTCCTGTATTCTGGGGGGATAAACTGCTCAACATCTCGGGACCTCCCCATCTGTAAAAGGAGAATAAGGATGGTGCCTATGTCAGGGGTGGCTTTGAGTGTTGGATGTGCTAACACAGGTAGAAGCCCAGCCTGGCCCGGCTGGTGCCAAGATTCAGTATGTGGCTGCTACTCGGACGAGGAGAAGAGCAGAAACAAGCATTCCAAGATAACTCAAAGCAGTGGTCCTTGTCATGCCTTGCCTTTCCTGAGATCATCCTGTTCAAGCCTGAAAGGATATGGGCTGGAAATGCTAAGCCTGTGTTCTCTAAAAGTCAGGCCTTCCATATTGGTCAGGAGAGGAGAATCCTCAGCAACACTATCACCGCCACCACCATCATCTGCATCATAATGACCCCCACTTACTGAACACTTATATTTGTCAGGAAGTTTCCCTGCAGAAGGGTCACTCTGAAGGGTGTTTCCCTTCTTAGACCATGAACCAGATAGGAGGTGTTTGGCTCTAAATAGCAGAAACGCAATCCAAGGCAGTTTATACAATAAGGAAAATATTTTTTTCCCTGCAGGAAAAGAAATCGGAAGGCTTAGTGGCTCCATAGATGGTTAGCTGGATGTCATCATTGAGAACACATGTTCTTCCCTCTTGCTGCTCTTTCATCCTCAACATGTCAGCCTCTTCCTCAATATCACAAAATGGTTGCCATGGTTCCAGCTATCGCTTGCAGCTGTTACAGTGTCCAGTGGAAGAAAGCAAACTGTTTCTTCTTTGTGTCCCCTTCTAAGAGCAAGCAAGCCTAGAGGCAAGAGCTGTACTTTCTACCCCATGTCCCTCACTGGTCTCGAGCCAGACAGATGTGCTCCCAAGTTAATGAATCCTGCCTCCAACACTTATGATGTGGCAGTGGGGAAACTGCTTCTCCTCTCTGTAACCCAGGCTTCTGATCTATAAAATCCAATCTTCTGATCTGTTCATGATAAAATAGTATTTATTTCACAAAGTTGCTGTGAAGATTAAATGAAATAGGAACACTGGTGTTTTCAGGGTCCTTACTATTACTGTTGTCCTTGCTGTCACTGTTATTATTGTTAGCCTGGGGCAGTGCCTGGCTTGGTAACTACTTGAGTTGCTGAGTGATTGACGGGCAGGAACTGTCGCAGCGGCGGGACGGAGATGTGGGAGAAGCACAAGCTGACAAGCGGCCAGCCCAGGACCACCCAGCATGCCGGTGCAGGCCCGGACGTAGCATTCAGGAGTGACTGATTCCCGTCCTGCATGAAGACCCCAAGCCCCAGAGGCCCAGCAGGCTGCCCCCAGACCATCCCGGCCTTTTGTTTTTATCTGGGCTGCCCCGACGGCCCTCGAGCTAACACATGGTGTCATTACTCTGCTTGAGCAGCTCAGGTACCAGCTCGTTTGTCAATCAGCACCGAGCATTGTGGTCATCAAAGACGCGAGATCTTTGTGTGGGCACAGCCGCCCGCGCAGCTGAGAAGGCCCCCAGCTGCTCTGCAGGGAGGCAGCAGACGCAGGAGCCGGCCCCGGGAGAGGGCTGACATCAGGGTCAGGGACCAAGGCTCAAGATCCACCATGAAGGGGCTCAAGGATGCAGACTAGGGCTGAGGCCTCAGGAACCGGGGCCAGGGCCCCAATGTGCAGTGAATCCTCAGATTCCCCACGTAGCCGAGGGACTCTGGGCAAGTTGCTCCCCAATCTGAGCTACAGTCTCCTATTCTGAAAAAGTGAGAGTTGGACCAACCAGTGCCGAGTCCTTCCAGCCGTGGATGGTACAAGCAGCTCCCGGGGTGCAGGGGCAGCCCCGGGAGGTGAGGCAGCAGGATGCTCAGGAGGGCCAGAAGACGGGGCCCAGCAGCAGCTCTGGCCGTGAGCTCTCAGGAGGCTACCGTGTGTGCCTGTGCGCAGTTCTCTCGGTGAAATCAGAAATGGGCGGGAGGTTTGGGCGCTTGCCCTGCGACACCTGCGTTCCCTGCACCGCGGGCCTCCACCCTGCAGCAGGCTGCGACATCGGTGCAGCTGGCAGAATCCAGCATTTTCCCAAGGAAGTGAAACAGCATTGGCTAGAACGGAATGGAACGGGGTGAATAAGGGTTAGGGCCATCTGGGAAGCTGTATTCCAGTCCTCTGTGTGTGCAGGAACTAGTCACGGTGTGGCAGGATTCCTCCCGGGGCCACGTTTGGGAGCCGCCACCCCCCACACGTTTTTTCAGGACTGTCTTTTCCATTGGTAACTGTTCCTGGGGGCTGGTCAGGAGCAAAGGGGTGGTAAGGCGTGCCCGCAGCAGATGTAACCTTGTCCTTGCAACACGACGGTTTCTGCTCATTAGCGCCATCACTTCACCGAGCGGGCAGCTGTGCACAGGCGAGCGCCCGTCATAGTCAGCAGGGTGGCAGCGATGTGGTGTTTCGGCGCAGGGGAGAAGGGGTGCTTGCGACATGGGGCATGCTCTGGCCAGGTGGGGTGGAGAATGGCAGGCAGGGCGCCGAGGGGACTGGGTGGCGGCCCCAGGTAGGGCAGGAGGGACCCCACAAAACCGTGTGGATCCAGCTCCTCACACCATCATCGTGTAGCTACGGGACTCAGAAGACCAGAGCTAGAAGCCCCCGCCACGGCCTGGGGTCACCACTATCCTCTCTTGTCAGCGTGACCCCCTGTGAGGGGCTGGGGCTCAGACACTAGGTGGGTCCAGCTTGTCCCACGTTGGTGGACCAGGCAGCTTAGCGAGATGGGACCTGGAGGTGGGTTCTGGGGCACGGGGCTGGGTTGGGGTGGGTCCCACGCACAGCATGAGCCCAGCACGAGCAGGGTGCCAGGAGGGTGAGGCCTCGTCCTTGAGCCCCTGCTCCTGCTCTGGCGCAGGCGCTGTGCTGGTGAACAGGCCCAGTGCGTACATGGTGCCTGGTTCCCAGCATGCTGACTTCAGCAGAGCGACGCGGGGCCTCTGAAGGCAGGGCCGGGCGAGGCCCGAGCTGCCGGCTCCTGAGGGGCAAGAAGGCTGCAGGGTCACCTGCAAACTCCCGCCCATCACCGGCTGAGGCTTCCCTCAGCTTCTCGAGGCTGGAGGGACCCTCAGATAGAGAAGGAAGCCAGCCCCCGGGTGCCACGGTGACAGCTACACAGACCTCATGACCACCCAGGTCCAGAGCGAGACACATTTCCTCCCCGGGGTCGTACTGAGGGCCGGGGGAGGGGGGAAGGGGGGCTTGAAATCAGGAATCTCTTCTCCCACAGCCTTGGAGTCTAGAAGTCCCAGTGTGGGCACGGCCACGCTCCCTCCGGAGGCCCTAGGGCTGGGTTCCTTTGGCCTCTTCCAGCCTCCTGTGGCCCCAGGCGTCCTTTACGTCTGCCTCTGTCCTCAGACGTGGCCTGTCCTCTGGCCAGTGTCTCCGAGCTGCCCGCTCAGATGCAGGACGGGCTCATCTTGATCCCTAGTCTGCAGACACTGTTTTCAGGTTGGGACACAGTCTCAGGGCCCAGTCGTGGACACAGCTGTTGGGGGATACTGTGCGCCCCACTGCAGCGGCAGTCAGTGCTGCAGAGATGCCACTCCAACGTCTCCTCTCAGAGCTCTGTCTTCCTCCTCGAGGCCATCGCTCCCTGCACGGGGTCATCTTGCCATCCCGAGCCAGCACCCCCCCCGACCCTGCACCCCACAAGGGCTGTGTCTGCTTGTCCAGCGCCTCCCCCAGGGCTTGGCAGGGGTTCCCTGGTGTGCAGTGAATCTTCGTCCCCGGGGGAGAATGCTCAAATGAGTGATAGAACCCAAGTTCAGGGACAAAGAGCCCCACTTGCCAGGGTACACGGCTGTAAGTGGCGGCCAGGGTTATGCTAGTCTCCTTTTTGTGAACGCTCATTTTTGGGGAGCCCTGAGGCCAGCCCAAATGGCCTGCCTGCTGAGCACTGGCCGCCAGGGCAGCATTTCCATCCAAAGATGTGAGGTTGCAGGGATCAGCATGGCCGGGTGCATGCCGGTTCTCAGAGTGGACCCCTGGGCCTGCAGGAGGAAAGCGAGGGAGGAGGCCAGCCCCAGATCCCCATTCAGCCCTGCTTCACAGGCCACTTCTCCCTCCACCCCCTCAGAAAGGAGCCCAGGACGTGTGTGGCCAGTTCTGCCACGTTGCCAGCTTCCTGTCATTGCCCCTTAAAAAAGAGAAAATTCTCGTTGTTTTAGGATTAAGTAATCAGCATGCCATGTATTTCTCCAAACCACAACAGCAGGCCTGCTGAAGAGCCGCATCAGCACCAAGACGGCAGCAGCCCCACGGCTGAGCCTGACTTGGATCCCGGGGAGGGCGTGGCTGGTCCAACGGGCCAGGCCCACCTCGCCAACTCAGCTAGTGGCCAGCGTCCCGAAGGGAGGGACAGGAAGGGCCGGCTGCACAGCCCCTGTGACAATCATCTCGCTTCTCGGGACTCGATTTTCTCCTCCGTAGAAGGCACAAGCAACAGGACCCTGATGAGCACCACGCTCCCTGTCGGCCAGACCTGCCCGGGGCGCTGAGCGGATTACTGCAGCTAATCTTCATAAACAGCACTGGTAAGCCAGGGGCTGCTTTCATCCCATTTTACCCAGATGCAGCAGCCGGGGCTCAGAGAGGCTAAGGAGCTTGCCCGAGGTCACAAAGCTAGCCATTAGCATGGTTCAACCTGAGAGCATTTCATCCCCTCAGAGAAAACCCTCCACCCCCAGCGGTCACTCCTACAAATCTTTCTGTCTCCACACCCCTACCCATTCTGGATATTTCATATAAATGGAATCACCCAACACGTGGCCTGTCGAGTCGGGCTTCCCTCCCTTAGTTCGATGTTTTCACCCCTGCTGTAGCCGGCTCAGTCGGTCCTTCCTTCCTGCAGCCACCCGCAGCCTGGCAAGAGAAGGTGGTGGAACAGCCCCATGGGCAGACAGCCCCATGGGCAGGCAGCCCAGGGCCCACGGCACAGTGGGGATAGCAGGCCGGCTCTGAGCCTGGCCTTGAAGAGGACTGATGCCCCCCTCCATCCTCTGGAAGCCACAGCGTGGCCAGCTGTGCCTGCCAGAGCCTGCGTGCAGCACGTGAACAGGGAGCACCTCAGCCACCAGCCCTCACAGCTGCTCGTCTTCCCAGCGGAGCCCCAGACATCACGGGGCGGAGACGAAGCAAACTTGCTGTGTCTTTTCTGAGGTCCCCACTCGCAGGGGAGGGAGGAATAGTGATGATAAGTAGTTATTTTAAATCACTAGGTGTTGGGACCATTTGTGACACAGCGATTGGTAACTGTAACAGTGAGCATTGCCATCTCTGCTATGGTCTGCCCTTCTGGTCCCCAAATGCCCCTTCTGCTTCCCCCTTCCCACACAGACAACACACTCAGCCCCTCTCCAAGCAAGACAACCAGAAGGCCCACCAGGACTCTATCCCGGCGAGAAGCCCAGGGTCTTTGGGGATGCATGCTTGTCTGGATGGCAGACGCAGATGTGGAGATTCTTGGTGGAGCATCTGAGTTAGGACAAGTTACTTGCCCTCCATCCACCTGCAATGTGCAGAGGTGGGGGATGGGGAGGAGGGGCGGATACCCCAGGCAACAGTGCCATTCGGAAAGAGGAAGTGGTCTCAGACATTGCTCAAATCCGGCTGGGCAGCCCTGGAGGATGCTGACCTGGGGTGGGAAATGCGTCCTGACCAGGGCTCCCTGCCCTTGCTTCTGCACAGCCCCTGAAAAAGCTCTTCCCTGCTTTTCATCGTCCAAGGGCCCCCCAAAGTGGATATTGGGGTTGTGCCCTCTTCAGAGGCTGTACCACTTTCTAGGCCACCTTCTGCCTGTGGAAGGTTAGGGACCGAGCCTTTCATTGGCAGGAAAACCCTCATGAGAAAGCCAGGAGGCTTCTTGCCTATCTGACTGCCGTCAGCCTCATGAGTCAATAAACATGCCCGCTTGCATTTCAAGACACAGTGCTCATGAGGACGTATTTCTCTGTTTCGTCCTTGCCTTCTCTTTCTGGAACTTCTTGGGCTTCTTTGGGAAGGTCTCGCCATTAATCTCTGCCATGAGTCACTCCACCCGACTGAAAGGATTTACGGGGCAGCGCTCCGTTAGTCTGCGCTTGGCCTCGAGAAAACGTAATTAGCCAAAATCCGTTTACAAGCTCTTCCCGGGTCTCTGTCTCTCAGAGCTCCTCCAGTTGTGCTCTTTCTGTTGCTGCGTTGAGCGGCGTCTGGCTTTTCAACAGCGCAAGACCCTTGATTCCTTTTCCTTTTTGGTGTAAACAAGATGCCTTCTTGAGCTTGTCTCTTTTATTGTAGTTTGCCAAGTGGGGACAATCGCAGCGTGCATGCTTCGTGTTATGCTCCAACATCTTTCTCTAAAGACGCAAGTTCGTCACGTATGCCGAGCTCCTGCAGGTCTTACCAAACATCTGCCTCCGCAGATCACAGGCTCCAGCGCCGGTGTATCTTTTCGTCCGCTGACTGCTGAGCCGATGCTGCGTGTTTGAGGATGTTCTGATACCAACATCCCCCTCTGGCATCAATTTCTGTGTTAGTCCAGAGGGGCCAGATCATGCTTTGGGAACAAATTAAGCCCCCAAGTCCCCCATGGCTCAACGAAGCCTAGGTTCCTTTCTTGCTCATTAGCATGTCCAGTGAGGGTCAGCAGGTGCTGCGCTCTGGGTGCTCGCGCAGGACCCCAGTTCTCGGCAACCCCACCGCCTTGTAGCGCAAGGTTTTCGAGCAGCAGAGAGGTCAGCACAAGCAGTGCCTCAGGGCCCCCGCTGCCTGCCCCTGGCCGTGGCGTGCGCTGTGTGTGCTCCCACTTCACTGGCCAGACCTAGGCATCCCTGGTGGCTGACGACCCGCCCCGCAACTGGGGGGGTCAGGAAGCACTTGGGACCACATGGCTGGTGGGGATTGCCGTCCCGGCCACACGGGCCTCTAATATGGGACTGGACACACGGGCCTGTGGCTTTCCAGAGCCGGCAAATTGCCGAGGGGCAACTTTGACATAAGTGAGCTGTCTATCCCCCAAATCCCCAAATAGCCAAAGCGGTCTTGAAAAAGAAAAAATGGGAGGTATCACAATTCTGGACTTCAAGCTCTATTACAAAGCTGTAGTGACCAACACAGTCTGGTACTCGCACAAAAAGACACACATAGATCAATGGGACAGAACAGAAAACCCAGAAATGAACCCACAATTACATGCAATGGGAAAAAGACAGTCTCTTCAACAAATGGTGTTGGGCATACTGGACAGCCGCATGCAGAAGAACGAGCCTGGACCACTTTCTTACACCATATGCAAAAATAAACTCAAAACAGATTAAAGACCTAAATATGAGACCTGAACCCATAAAAATCCTAGACAAGAGCACATGCAGTAATTTCTCTGACATTGGCTCTAGCAACTTGTTTCTGAATATATTTCCGGAGGCAAGGGAAACAAAAGCAAAAATGAACTCTTGGGATTGTATCAAAATAAAAACCTTCTGCACAGTGAAGGAAACAATCAACAGAAGTAAAAGGCAATCTACAGAATGGGAGAAATACTTGCCAATGACCTATCAGATAAAGGGCTAGCATCCAAAATCTATAAAGAACTTACCAAACTCAACACCCAACAAACAAATAATCCAGTTAAAAAATGGGCAGAAGACATGAACAGACATTTCTCCAAAGAAGACCTACAAATGGCCAACAGACACATGAAAAGATGCTCCGCATCACTCAGCGTCAGGGGAATGCAAATCAAAACCACAATGAGATACCTTCTCATGTCGATCAGAATGGCTAAAATTAACAAGTCAGAAAATGACAGATGTTGGCAAGGATGCAAAGAAAGGGGAAGCCTCCCACACTGTTGGTGGGAATGCAAACTGGTGCAGCCACTCTGGAAAACACTATGGTGGTTCCTCAAAAAGTTAAAAATAGAGCTACCCTATGCCCCAGCAATTGCACCACTAGATATTTACCTAAAGGATACAGAAATACTGAGTCGGAGGGATACATGCACCCCAATGTCTCCAGCAGCATTATCAGTGATAACTAAGACATGGAAGCTGCCCGAGTGTCCATCAGACACATGAATAAAGAAGATGTGCTATAGAAAGACAATGGAATACTACTCAGCCATCAAAAAGAATGGTATCCTGCCATTTGCAACACCAGGATGGAGCTGGAGAGTATAATGCTAAGTGGAATAAGTCAGTCAGAGAAAGACAAATACCATGATTCCACTTACATGGAATTTAGGAAACAAAACAAATGAGCAAAGGGAGAAAAAGACACACACACACACACACACACACAGAAACCAAGAAACAGACTCTTAACTCTAGAGAACACACTGCTGGTCAGCAGAGGGGAGGTGGGTGGGGCAATGGGGGGAAACAAGTGATGGGGATTATGGGGTGCACTTGTCTTGAGGAGCATCAGGTGATGGATGGAAGTGTTGAATCACTATATCGTATACTTGAAACTAACATAACATTGTGTGCTGACATTAAATTAAAAAAGATTCAATATATATAATAAAAAAAAAGCATGAGCTATTTACCAGACGTACTAAATGTGACCTGCTTCTAAATGTACCTGACTTTGCCGTTTCTAGGGTCCAGCCAGGAAAGTCTGGAACGCTGTACTAGACTAGCAAGCCTTGAACACAGCCCACACCACAGCTGTCCTCAGAAAGGTCCTGTGGTCTGTGCCCTGGCCCCGACTCAAGGGCACCCTCTCAGACCTTGGTGCCTCTGACCACGGCTGGCCGCCTGATTCCAAAGCATCCGGCCACACAGCTTGCCAGCCAGCCTGGGACAGGTCATGACCCCAAAGCTCAGGGTGGTGAGGACCTGAGCAATCAGATCCTTGCCCAATGGTCAGATGTCAGTTCCTGACTCAGATGCTATGGGGGCTGCCACCATTTGGGACTCATCCAGGTACTCCTTCCCCTAGATGCTGCGAGTGCCACCTGCATGACCATCTATGTCCATGCCCCTCAGCTAAAGGGCACTGCCTCACCTAACCCTAACCCTCACCCTCCGAGGACGAGGACTGCTCTGCAGGGCCCTCTGAGGCCCAGGGCTCCCGCATCTCAGCTCACCCCTCTGTCTGCCCATCCCGAGTCCTGCACCTCCACCCACAGGTGCTAACCCCAGGTGCACGCCTGCACACAAACCTCCATCCCAGAAAACACACCTCCACGGGAGGACCCACATTCTCCTTTTTCCACATGTGTTCCTCTATCAAACCCTGGCTTCTTGGGGGGGACCCAGGAAGCCCCAATATTTACAGCTGCAAGAACTGAGCTCCCACCAAGGTCAAGAAGGGGCTCTTTCCCCTGAGATGGTCAAAGAGTCAGAGTTTCAAAAACAAAAACCCCCAAGGAGTCAGAGTTTCTGTAATGAGGACTGACACCAGAACAGCTGTACCCATAGCTACTTCTGCTGGGGCCTGTATACTCAGAGCCAACAGCCTTGACAAAAGACTCTGCTGGAGACCCCTGGGCGTATCAACACGAGTCACCAGGGCTTGTGTAATCTAACTCCCACCCACCGGTCCCTCTGTCCCCGGCTCCCAGCTCTCCATGCCCTGCCAGTCCTCCCAGCCTTTGCACATGCTGTTCCCTCTGTCTGACACACCCTTCCCTACTTGAACTCCTCCTCCTTTATCAAGATCCCATTGAAACTCCACCCCCCATGACTTCACACCCAACAGTCCCCAGCTCTGCTGCCCTTGCTGTCCTGCTATGGGTCTAGGATCTCCCTCATGTCCTTGTTCCATAAATGTTGGTGGCTGCACACAGCCCCACTCCTCGCCCCCAGGACCAGGAAGCCCTCCACATGAGCCGGGCACTCGCACACGCAGCCTGCATCCCCAGGCCCTCACACAGGCCCAGCATGAGGTGCAGGCGGGCGCCTCTCCATCACTCTGAGCACATCACGCTGGTGACCCAGAAGCTATTTTCATAATTTCACAAAACCTAATAGAAATTGCACACAAGTCAAATTCAGAGTGACTTGAAGGTCAAGTTTCACTGCTTTGGGAACCAGTCATGCTGATTATCTCATGCTCTGATTGGCTGCCATAGTTCGAGTCATGAATAAAGAACGAGGAAGCTGTTATCATTTGGGAGCAAAAAAAGTTTCAAAACTTGGGATCCGAGGGGGTGTCCTACGGAAAGGGCCGAGGCTGAGAGCCTCTCCTACAGGCGGCTGTGCCACAGACAGGAGAGCAGACACTCAGGGATTAAGAGCTTCCCAAGCAAGGCTGGCAAGTTTCAAAGTGACCCAAATACAATAAAATGTCATAACATGAACTTGTCTCTTTCTGGGCTAGTAGTGAGCACCATTTCGCAGCGGCTCTAGAGTAAAATAGGTAGGACAGAGTGGCAGGCTGTGGCCTGGGGTCACTGTCACCGTGGACATGGTCGAAGCAGGGGCTGGAAAAGACTGGAGCTCTGTGCATATACCTGGGCTCAGCCCACGAAGGAGCCACGGCTCAACAGCGCCTGACGATGTGAGAAAGGCTGTAGAAGGACGGGACCTCGAGGTCCTCAAGGGCAGCACTCGTCTTTGTGCCTGTGCCCCCCTCCATGCTTGAATGCCTCCCCTGATGGAAAGCTCACCACAGCACCGGCAGGTGTCAGACCATCTGTTAGGATAAGGGGCGGGGCCCATCACTGTTTCCACTGGTCTCTGAACCTCGTCTCCTCCAGTCCCTCCAGCAGCCCGGTGGGGCTCTTCTGGTTAAACCCTCACAGACAGACACCAGGGCTCACAGAAGTTTCTAAATGACTGCTAAAGCCAGGTAGGTCTAACGCCAAAGCTGAGCCCCCCTCCCCAACGATAAAGCTGAGTCCTCGTCTGTCAGGAGCCTCGTCCCCTTTATGCAGGTCCAGGGAGGAGGGAAATGGGGCGTGGGTCCCCTCCCTTGCATCCTCTCCTGGCCTGACCCCTTCGCCAGGCTGAAACATCAGCTGCAAGCAAACCATTCCCGGTCCCATTTTGGCTGAGAGTTCTCCAGGTTAGAATCGTTTTCATCAAAGGTGAGTTTGGATTTCCTTTATTTTGTTTTGTCTGAGGGCACTGGAGCCGGGGATCCTTTGGTGCCCAAGGGGGTAAATATCAATTTATCTAAAAACTATGCCAAAATGTTTCATTTCCCAGCAATGCTGCATGCATTCAGCACACACGTGTGAAAACACTGCGGTGTCATTTCAGTAAGCTGTGCCATGCTTGTCCTAAACTCAAGCCCAAGACAGGATGCAGACAAGGCGCCTTCAGGGAGGGCACTGCACAGGATCCCTGAGGAGCGGCTTCTCCTTTATCTTCACGACAACCATGAGCCCCTGTATGAGCTCCATTTTTAAATGAGGAAACTGAGCATAGAAAGCTAAATTAACTTTCCAAAGTAGGGAAATCAGCTGGGCTTCCCCCAAGCCCCGGGGCCCACTTGCTAAGAATTTGTTGATCAAAATGGAATGAATGATAAAGCCCAAACCAAACTCAAAACACGAACAAACAGAACAAAAAGATATGAGGTGGGAAGTTAATTGATTATAATATACAGTATTATCTTGTATTTTACAATACATTATGTAGTTTTATAACTTTTTAAAGCATATTTTTGATCCTTAACAAAAAAATATTAACATGTAGGCGTGTGCATGCACACGCACACACAGAAATCACTTCTTGACTCAGCACGCACTTGGCTGAACTCCTTGGCCCACGCATCACTCAGAACTCGAAACATTCTTTCTGCACCAGCACTGACCCGGGAATTGAAACAGGACACTGAACCTCATTAACAAGTTGGACCTGCAATGTCTCCACTGAAAAAATATTTCCGCTTATCAGGAGATGGCATTTCCTCAAGGGACACGAGCAAGCGTCACGCTGGAGGTATGGCCGGCTCCAAGGGAGAATCCAGGCCTCGCTGTCTGCAGCCACGCTGAACTCGGTGACAGGGTCTGTGTCCTTCGGCTGCCACCACGGACGGCCACAAACTGGGGTCTTAAACCACAGACATGTATTCTCTTACGGCTCTGGAGGCAGGGTTCCACAATGAGGGTGTCGCAGGGCCGTGCTTCCTGCAAAGGCTCTGGGTTGTGGGGGGTCCTTCCTGCCTCTCCCAGGCTCTGCTCACGGCCACGTCCCTCCACTCCTGCCTTTGTCCTCACGTGGCCTCCCTTGTGTCTGCGTCTCTTCTTTTGTGTGTCTTGTAAGTCCCGTGTCCCCAGATGCAGGGCACAGCCCAAATCCAGGGTGCTCTCATCCTGAGATCCTTTACATTGTTCACATCTGTGAGGACCCTATTTACAGATTCTGGGAGCTGGGACGTGACATTGCAGTGAGAGAGACCCAGGGAGGTGGCCAGCTGGTATGGGTGTCCCCATCTGCACGGCGTCAGCGTCACCCCGCTCGGAGCAGACGCTGCGGAGCCTCTGAGGGAACAGGTGAATGAGGGAGGGGCTTGCTCAAGCTCACAGAGCTGCCCGCGGGCTTTCCAGCCGAGTCCAGGCTCTCAGGTGACCACGGCCCGTGGCTCCCTGCCGTGCCCGCGGTGGAATGGCTGAAGCAGCACCCGTCTAGCTAGAGTCCCCTCTGGGATTCGGTCATCACGCAGGGAGCCGCGGGACCCCAGGAGCACTGAGGGGAAAGGAGGCCTGGGCACCCCCAAGTCCAACCTTATCTGCCAGGTGACAAGACTGACGCCAGGCAGAGGCAAGAGCTTGCTCAGGCCACCAGGTCAGCAGTGGGGCAGAGTCTCGAGTGCTGGAGACCCGCCTCCTCCCCGCCTCCTCCGCCTGTTCCCTCCTCCTCCTGCTCCTCCCCCTCCTGCTCCTCACCCTGCTCCTCCTCACCCTCCTCCTCCTCACCCTCCTCCTCCTCACCCTCCTCCTCCTCCTCACCCTCCTCCTCCTCACCCTCCTCCTCCTCACCCTCCTCCTCCTCCTCCTCGCCCTCCTCCTCCTCCTCGCCCTCCTCCTCCTCCTCGCCCTCCTCCTCCTCACCCTCCTCCTCCTCCCCACCCTCCTCCTCCCCACCCTCCTCCTCCCCACCCTCCTCCTCCTCCCCACCCTCCTCCTCCTCCTCACCCTCCTCCTCCTCCTCACCCTCCTCCTCCTCACCCTCCTCCTCCTCACCCTCCTCCTCCTCACCCTCCACCTCCTCACCCTCCTCCTCCTCACCCTCCTCCTCCACCTCCTCCTCCTCACCCTCCTCCTCCTCCTCACCCTCCTCCTCCTCACCCTCCTCCTCCTCACCCTCCTCCTCCTCCTCACCCTCCTCCTGCTCCTCACCCTCCTCCTCCTCCTCACCCTCCTCTTCCTCCTCCTCACCCTCCTCCTCCTCCTCCTCCTCCTCACCCTCCTCCTCCTCACCCTCCTCCTCCTCCTCCTCACCCTCCTCCTCCTCACCCTCCTCCTCCTCCTCACCCTCTTCCTGCTCCTCACCCTCCTCCTCCTCCTCCTCACCCTCCTCCTCCTCCTCCTCACCCTCCTCCTCCTCCTCCTCCTCACCCTCCTCCTCCTCACCCTCCTCCTCCTCACCCTCCTCCTCCTCACCCTCCTCCTCCTCACCCTCCTCCTCCTCACCCTCCTCCTCCTCACCCTCCTGCTCCTCCTCCTCACCCTCCTCCTCCTCACCCTCCTGCTCCTCCTCCTCACCCTCCTCCTCCTCACCCTCCTCCTCCTCACCCTCCTCCTCCTCCTCCTCACCCTCCTCCTCCTCACCCTCCTGCTCCTCCTCCTCACCCTCCTCCTCCTCACCCTCCTCCTCCTCACCCTCCTGCTCCTCCTCCTCACCCTCCTCCTCCTCACCCTCCTCCTCCTCACCCTCCTCCTCCTCCTCACCCTCCTGCTCCTCCTCACCCTCCTCCTCCTCCTCACCCTCCTCCTCCTGCTCCTCCTCACCCTCCTCCTCCTGCTCCTCCTCACCCTCCTCCTCCTGCTCCTCCTCACCCTCCCCAACCAGGGCAGCTCCCATGAACGCGCCCTCCTGCTGCCTGGCACGCTGGTCAGCGTCTCACACGCACGGTCTATTTTACTTCTCCACAACGCAGTACTTTACCCGCCATATTCATCTGCATTTTACAGATGGCACCGGAGATGAAATAACTCCCCAACATTCTCACTTTTCACAGCAAAAGTAGGGGACCCAGATATCAGTTCAACTTGTCTGACTCCTAAACCAATGCTCGGGGCCAGGGGTGGGCAAACCGTGGCTCGTGAGCCAGATCTGGCCTGCCGCCTGCGACCACGGCCAAAAGCAGGGGAGTTTTCAGAGAGCACGTAAAGTTTAATTGGAACACAGCCACACCCGTTCCTTAACGCACTGTCCACACTGCTTTCCTGCTTCAACGACCACGCTGAGTAGTCCGACAGAGGCAGGACAGTTCGCAAAGCTAAAATAGTTACTCCCTGCCCTTTATAAAAGTATCTGCTGAGCCCTGCTCCGGACCGCTGATGTTACACTATGCGATCACACCACACTATATTAATTAGACTCATCGTCTCATACCGTATTCATGGTATCAAAGATTTAAGGGCTCTGCTGCTATGACTTCTCAAGGTCCTTTTACATTTCATTCTCGAGTGAGATCACCAACAGTTAATTCACCAGGAACCAAGCACTTCCTAAAGATGTGGGCCTCCCCCGCGGGGGTTCGACTTCCACAGCTACGTTTTCTGAATGGATGGTCCCCAAAGCGGCCAAGGAAGATGGAGGAAGAGGGGGAGGTGGTGGAAGAAAGACACGAGAAAGCCCAGCATGAACTGCCCACGATACGTCAATCGGAAGGTCCGTTCATGCTGATGTTCTCTGTGTGTCAGAAATGTTAGGCCAACGAGCGACCCTTCCACATCAATAGCGCATCTCCCCATCCCCGACGGGAAATGACATTACAAAAGCCGGAAAGGACATCAGACACGCTGGCTTGGCGGCCTCATGTGCATGTGGGATTACTGTCAGGGTTCAAAGGAAGGGCTGAGAGGTGGGGGCACCACAGGCCAGCATCACGGCGATGCTTTCACCTCGCGGGACAATGACAGCCTGCTCTGACCGGGCCGCTGGCTTCCTGACGCCCACACCAACCTGGCAGGGAGGCCTGAGGGGCTGGGATGGGTGGGCTGCGCTGGCCCCGGGATGCTTGCCTGCCCGCCACATGCAGCAGCCCAGCTCACCTGGCTTGCCTGCCAAATAGCAGGTCCAGGCAGAGCAATGTGCACTGTGCACTGTTCCCAGGGCCGGCCTGCCCTCTGCAGCCACCTCATCCTGTGGCCTGGAGAGAAGAAGCAAGATCACTTGATGGGCTCGCTTCACAAAGTCCGGGGAGGAGCCACGACCCAAACCCAGACAGCCCCAAACCAGAGAGTTCATCGGGACAGAAACTGTGCTTGGCGCACTGATGGGTCACCAGCATGGATTAACAGAACAATGCTGATAGCAGCCAGCGTTGACTGAGCACACGGTAGGTGCTAGACGCTCATCTAAGTGCACTATATGCGATAGTCCTTAAAATAATCCTAGGAGACTAGGACGATGATTATCCTCAGTGGCTAGGGTCTGAAGCCAAACTAATGGGTTTGAATCCTCGCCCAGCCTGTGACCCTGAACGAGTCACTTAGCTTCTCCATGCTCCGGGGTCCTCCTCTGTAAAATAAGGATAATCAGAGTAGCGACCCAGGGGGATGCTGGAACCAGCTTGTAGCAGCTCGTAAGCGCTACTAAATTTTAATAAAATTTAAAAATGTTCCATGATTGAAAATTAAATCATGCGCAGTTAAAATTAAGTAAATTATGAAAAATAAAGGTAACGATACTTACAACTCATCATTTCCAAATCATTTTACTCTATTTTTACGATCATCTCTGCTCTTAGTGTATTTACATCTATCGAATCCCCGAAGTGGAAATACCAAGCCGCAGGGAGCTACTGCACACCTCTTCCCGCCTCCGTGCACAGTGGCGTCACACTGGGAACCTGGCATCACATCGGCCACAGTGAGAGGGTTCGCACCACTGAAATCACGGTCTCCCCCCAGAGCGCCGGTGGTCCAGCACACCGCTGTAACTACCTTGCAGGAAACAGGCAATACGCACTAGACATTATTCTTGTTACTGATGAACAAACCACTGAGATTAAATAACCTGCCCGAAGTATGGAAGATCCAGACACGATCCCAGATATGGCAGGCAGCTCCAGAACCTAACCAGCTAGCACTCAAGGCGCACCATGGAGTCGGGGCCAATACAGGCTTGCTGGATGAACAGACTCTAAATTAATCTCCAATCTGCTGGCTGCAGAACTGGCCAGGGGACTCCGCTAATGCAGATCCCCTGAGCATCTCTGATGCTGGGCTCCAGGATGTGCTTTCAGCGTGTCCCAGAGGCTCCAATTCTGGACCATCACCGTCTCCACTGCCAGCCTCCATCCCCAGCCTCTCCTGCCATCCAGCCTGGCAGTGAGGGACGGCCATGGGTGGGGAAGCACATGGGGTGCAGGAACTCAGCTGCCCTCTGTATAAGCATAAGCCCAAACCGAGAGGACACCTGAAGACGGAGCATCGTTCCGGGCCCTCCTCCAGCAGGAGTGGCAGAGATGCCCCGGGAGCTGACAGGCTAAAGTTCTCTGGGGCCAAGAAGGCTGGTTACATGTGAGTCGCCCATGAAGCAGGGTGGACGTCGTGTGCATGGAGCTAGGAAGTTTACAAAATACAGCCACATCCCTTCTGCTCTAGTTGCATGATGACACTATGAGGTCAGCAGAGGAAGCACCAAGTCACCCCCGCCCCCCATTTACAGACCAGGAAACAGGCTCAGAGAGGTTCTTGCCCAAGCTCACTGCTGCTTAGACCCGAAGCCTCCGGTTTCAAGGCTGCACTTTCTCTTAAAAGCTGGTGCGAGGGCAAGGGATAGAGGGATGGGGCTGAGTTCCCAACAAGTCAAAGTTGATGCCATGATCTTGGCTCTGCCGCTCACCAGCTGTGTGACTTAGGCAAGTTTCTTAATCTTTCTCTGCCTTAGGTTTGCTCATCTGAGAAAGCAGGGAAGTGATTGGCAGCCCTCTTGTATGCTTGCTGCAAATTAACAGATATAAAGATGCTTCTTAGACTGCTGTACCCAGTGGGGTTCAGTAATGTGAGAAACAGCAATCACAGTAACAGCTATGGTGGTATGATCACCTTTATCGATTTTTTGGCCTCTCACGGCTGGCTCTCTTCTTCAAAAGGTAGCATACATTTGGGGCAAAGATGGGAAGTGGAGGTGTCCTGGGCTGGGAGTTGCAGGTCCTGGCTTGGAAACAAGCTTCAAGCCATCCACAATATTCCCTGGGTGCACATTATGTGCTGAGGCTCTGAAGGTGTCTCTGACTCAGTGGCCACGTGGAGCAATGGCTGAGGGTGCGCGCTTGGATCACATGGGCACCACACAACTGGTGGGCTGGTGTCTTAACCAAGTCCCCGATTCTCTCTGAATCTGTTGTCCATCTACAATGGGACGAATAAGAAAATCGACCCCATAGAGGTTTGTGATATGGAATTTTAACATGAAATTTTGCCTATTAGGTGTTTTAGCTTAGGGTGGCGGCAGCTCCCAGCCTTGGTGAAGTACTTTAGAATCATCAGGGGAGCTTTAAAAAAATGCCACAGCATCCTACCCGGACCAAGTGAATTAGAATTGGAACGGTGATGATGGTGGTGATGCTGATCGTGGTGATGGTGATGATCATGGTAACTGTGGTCCTGGTGGTGACGGTGATGGTGATGGTGGGGATGGTGGTGACGGTGATGGTGGGGGAGATAACAACCACCATTTTCCCCTTCTCTTCTGCCTGCTTTGAATATTGTCCTCCCATATCTCTTCATGGCTCCTTCACTCAATTCCTTCAGGTCTGCGCACCAGTCAATGCCTCCTCCAAGGCCTTCCCTGACCACCCTGTACAAACTGGTGCCCCTATTCTTGAGCAGCAGCCACCCTGCTACTTCCTGTGTGTCTCTAGCTCATGTTACATCACACTTCTGTGTGTCACACACTTGCTGACACATGTGCACACGTTTGTGTACTACTGACTGTCTCCCCATCAAACTGTAAGCCCTTGTGAAGTCACAGATCATACCTCAGAATTACTAGGCTGACATGAGGAGCTCAGGCATTTATGCCCCTGGGGGCATTAGACCTCAGCGGTCAGGTTCTGCCAACATGTGCGGCAGAGCAGGCTTGGGGACTAGAGGCAAACATCAGGCCAAGAGATCTGGGTGCAGGGAATTGTGAGGGTCAGGAGCTGGGAGCTGGCCCACACTATCAGCTCCAATCTGCAAGTGTCAATTCCCTCTCTGTAAAATGAAGGATACTTACATACCTAACCTGTGCCGTCCACTCACAACTACCACCATGTCCCTCCCTTGGACTTCTGGCACAGGGCTGGACACCTAAAGGTGAGTCTATGCAGAGGTCAGATCGGGTAGGGGTGGGGAGCAAGCTGGGGTGCAAACCCAGCTCAGCCCCGGGCTGGGTCACCTGGACCAGGGAGCCAAGCTCACCTGGCCTCAGTTCCTCTTTTGTAAAGTAGATAGAATCGATAAAACCACCTTGCCTGGCTATTGGAAGGATTAATTGAGATGTAGCATAAGATCACTTTGAGCAGTAATGTTTTTTCAAGCTCAGAGAGGTGATAAAAATCACTGGTTGATGAAATTCTCTTCTCTTGGTTGACCACTAGACTCCAGAAAAAGAAAGAAGTAAAAGGAAAGAAGCAGAAAAGGTAGCACATGAGGAAGAGAAAACGTGGGCATGCATGTGCGCGCACACACACACACACACACACACACAGACGCACACACTGACACATTCACCGAGACACGCAGATGCACATTGACTCACGTGCACACATGTACACTCACACGTGCACACAAGACACACCCACACACTTGCTAACACACGCACACCAACATGCTCACAGATACGGTCGCACACTGACACACTGAGACACACTCCCACGTGCAGACGCCGACATGCTCACGGATACGGTCGCACACTGACACACTGAGACACACTGCCATGTGTGGACGCTGACACACTGACGTATGCACTCACACTTGCACAGACACACTGACACACATGGACACAGATGCATATGCATGCTGACACATGGACACACACATTCACACACGCACACGCTGGCACAGATGCACATGCACACACACACACACACACAGGCCAACAACGGGACCCCACTGGCATACAAACAAGGTGGGGGTAGCCCCGAAGCCCTCCCGGTGACAGCTGGTGGCGGCAGTGATGAATCCGTGAAGATATCTAAGTTTCCACTGTTTTAATTAGAGACCCGGGTTCTGAGTCCTCACAGCTGGTGTCTCTGCGCTGCGTTCTGTTGCCTGACAGAGAAAAATGTCTTTGCTAACGTCAGCCAAGCTCTGAGCCTGACCTGAGTGAGCGAAACTTCTGGGATTCATAAACTTGTGGTTTCTGGGCAGAGTGTCGTTTGAACCAGGCCTGCCCCCCAGAACCAGGGTGGGGGCCACCATCACTGGTGGGCGGCAGGGAGAAGGCCTGGGCCAGGAGATGGCCCTGGAACAATGTGGGGGTCCTGAGCCTCGTCCACAGGTAATGGAGTGTCCTGTGGTTTATGGCCGAGCCCCGCTTGCAGAGGCAAGTGCTCTGCTTCTCCAGGACAATGCCTTTGATTGTAGACTGTGTGTGAGGGGTAATTTAATTTATTGCTCATCTTTTGCCAAGTGATCTTTTACAGTGCTGCATCCAATGGACGTGCGGCTGGGGCAGAGGCTCTCTCCACCTCTCCTGGCTCCCTGGCGGCTGTCTTCCTTGTAACTCACTTTGAAAAGAGGCAAGATGGGTGGTGGCGGAGAGACAGGGTCCCGGTGTCAGGCGCACTCACGCCCCACCTCTGCCCCGGCTTGCAGGCACCGCCTTGGACAAGGGTCCCTTCCCCGATCCTGCTTTCTCATCTGCAAATGGCAACCAGGAGAATAAGGGCTGTGTCGGGAAATAGTGGGGCTTGAACTAAATGATGAGTAGTGGAGAGGTATTAAAGAAGTGGCTAATATGGGGGCGGGGGAAGGCCCCTGTGAGATTCCAATAAGCTTCTGGAGGAAAATGCCTTCGACACACGATGAACGCTTTATGTGTAGCATTGCTGAGACCACCTTTTTGAGAGCGGATGTGAACTGCCTGTCTCTGAGGCCCATTTGAAGGCAACTGTCAGGCCACATCCTGCGCGGCCTTGCAGCATTCTGTCCCGCGGCGAAGGCCAACCTTCCTGTCCATATCTCAGGGAAGAAATCAAGCCCTAGCGCATAGAAGAGGTGGTGGTTGCCGGGCCCGTGAGAGGATGTGGCGTGTTGCCCACAGTGAGTAGGAGAAAGATGGCCGTAATCTCGTTTACTCATTGACCATGAAAGACATTACCTCCAAATCATGAGTCCAGCCAGTGCTCAAAAGACACCTATCATAGGCCAGTTTCTTGACCTAAAAACAACTTAGCTGAGAATTACACACATAGCAGGGTCTCAAAATAGGAGTTGATTGCTTACATTCTTATTCATTAAAAATAAAAATCTTGGCCCAGATTGTGTACATCCAAGATGCTCAAATGATTATTGCTATTTGTTACTTTTGACCATACAAAAATTAAATGATCAAGCTGCTTCCAAGTAGCTTAAATGTGTCCTGGAATAAAGCTCAAGAATATTTATAGGAATGCAAAAATATCTGTCACCCAACAAGGTATGATTCCCAATATCTGGCATCTAATCCAAAATTTTCCAGTATGCCAAGAATCAGGAAAATAGAATCCATAATGAGGAGAAAAAACAATCAATCAAAAATAACAGAAAGAGCGTGGATGACAGGATGTTAACAGTTACCGTGACCGCACTGAGGGCCCTGGGGGCTCTGCCCAACCCCGGTCCAGGCAACAGGAGTGGTCCTCAGAGGAGAAGACAGGCCTCAAGGGGATGCTTGTGTCAGTCACCTGGACAGCAGGGACAGTGAGAAATGTTCTGGAAGGTCCAGAATGAGGGATGAGGGAGAGACAGAAAACTCGTGACCCTGACCGCTCCCACCCTGCACCTCAGCCTCATCCCCAGAAACCACATCAAAAGACAAGTGCAGAAGGAAGACCCCAGCACTTTGTGTCAAGATGGACGCAGCGCCTGTTGCCTCGTGGGTGTCGTGGGCAGCTCTGGAGTGGAACCCCAAGCCAAAGGTGTGGTGAGGACGACACGCTTCCTCCTGTGGAGCACACAGTCCGGGGCCCGGCACGTGGAGGGGGTGGTGCTTGGGAATCAGCGCCTCCTCTAGTCACCCTTGACACAGGCCCGCTGTCGCTCCGGCTCCTCGAAGCCCGACAGCAGCAGCAGCATCTTGCTGGGCCTTCTCCCCAGCTCGGTCCCAGCCCCCGGGTTCTGACCGTCCCTGTATTCTTGGGTGATGTTCAAAACATTCACCAGCACCATGGTGCAGACACCGGACTCCTGGAGACCCTCGCTCTTGCCAGGCATTTCGACCCAAACTCCAGGGTCAAGGTGTCTAGGATGGAGAACGGGCAGTGCTCAGAACACTCAAGGCGGCGTCTATTTACCAACCAACGTGGAACTGTGTCAGCATTTCAGCGAGCGATACAGCTGGCCTGAGGCGGCGGGCTCTCAGCCCCAGCGGCAGTGCGTTCTCAGAGTCTCTGCCTGGCTCACCAGTTTCCCTGTGAGGACCCTTCCTGGCTCTCAGGCCATGAGGGTGGATGGGACGGGCCCCACCCTCAGCCCCAGGGTCGCCATGTGTCACGGCGGCAGTGAGCTCAGGGCACTCCAAAGACAGTAGACAGTCGAGCTTGAGACATGTGGGGGGCCTGGAGGATTGCTGAGCTGGCAGGAAGACCAGAGCTGCCAGGCATCGCCTTTGCCACCCCTTTGGAGGGACAGTGTACTGACGAATTTCTCCCAGGGGAAAGCAGCCATGAGGGGAGGAGAGAGGGGCAGCTTGCTGATCACATCACAACACCTGGATCCAGCAGCACCTGAAGCCAACATGCCCTGTACTTCTCAGGTAACTGAGCAAAGGTTGTTCCTCAACTCAGCCAGGTTGAGTTGGGCTTCTGGCCATTTGTAAGCAGCCAAGTCTTCACTGATACAGTGATACTCCCTCCAGGTCTGCCTCGTGTCAACATAAAGCCCATTCCTCCTCGTGGAAGCCTCCCAGACTGGGGTACTTTGCTAGTCCCACAAAACCTGGGGCGGCGGGGTGCGGGGGGGAAACAGCGACTCTGACATTCTCTTCTCCTTGTCCTTTTTCGCTCAAGACATCTCTCTGCAGAGTCCTGCAGGGGATCACGACAGAGCAGGCAGCTGCATCTGTGGGGAAATGGGAAGGCCCCCGCCCCTTGCCAGTTAAATGCCTAATTAAACTCGAGGGCCAAGGCCCACAGACTTGGGAACATTAACCATGTCCTGCTGTCGGGTGGGGGCATTCATGTGGCCCAGAACACACCAGGAAAGCACAGAACCCGCAGTCTGGGGACAGGGGCTCCAAGGGTGGCCATCGCCCTAATGCTGGTCGCACCCCGCCCTGCATGCCCAGGGCTGGGCTGGAAGGCCCTCTCTGCGGCGGGCATAGGCGGGGCACCATCGGGGCGGCAGTACAAGCGCGCGGCTGAGCCCATGGGCAGGGGCTTGCTGCGGTGTCTGCAGACCCTCCCTCCCTCGCCCTCTCCACCTGTCTCCTCCTGTCTGCCCCTCTCTCTACAGCTCTTTTGTCAATCTCCCCACCTTCTCTCTCTGGCCCTCTCCCTATCTTGAACTTTCTGTCTTTCTGCCTCTCTGTCTCCTTATCAATATCGGTTACTTGTCTGGGTCTGCCCATCCGTCCCGACCTCCCTCTCAATCTTCCTCTCCCTGCTGTCCTTTCCCATGTGCCTCTCTCCATGCCCACGCCCCCCACCCCGGGCTCCCTCTCCCGTCTCTGTCTCTCACCTGACTTCTGTCTTTCCTTCCTACTCTGTCTGCCCTTGTCAGTCTCATGACCAACCACGGGAAATGCCAGGCAAGGCTGAAGACCCCACCCTGGGGCTTCTGCACTGAGCCAAGTCGGGCCCCTGAATGACGCAGCAGGGGACCGGGAGCATGGGCCATACCGTCCATCATGGTAGATCCTTGGGGGCCTGGAGAGGAGCTCTGTGCCGATTTTGGACAAAGCCCCAGTCCTGGAGTGAGAGCAGAGGCTCCCGAGGATTCAGGAAACTGCAGCCTAGAAATATTGCCATTTGCAAGCAGCCAAGTCTTCCCAAGTAGGGAAGAACCCACTCCCAGTGACCCTCGGGCTACCCTTCCAGGCTCTTCCTGTGTCTTTGGCCTCCACCAGAGCCTTCAAGTTTTCAACTGTGGAGGCTGGACTGACCAGGGACCAGAGTCTGGAAGCGTCAGATCCCGTGTCACGTGGCTTAGTGACCCTATCTGTTTCCCAGGGCTGTCATGATTGCACAGCATACACGGGGGGCCCGAGACAACACAAGCATGTTCTCCTGCAGTCTGGAAGCCAGGAGTCTGCAACCAAAGTGTCTCAGGGCCGTGCTCCCTCTGAAGGCTCCAGGAGAGAATCCGTTCCACGCTCTCCTTTCGGCTGCCGGCAATCCCTGGCATCCCTCGGCTTTGCAGACACGTCTCTCGGCCTCTGCCTCTGTCTCACTTGGATGTCTTCCCTCTGTGTGTCTGTCTTTCTGTCTCTCCTCTTCTTATAAGGACACCAGTCGTTTTGGATTAAGGGCCCACGTACTCCGGAATGACCTCATCTTACCTAATAATCCCATTGCCAAATAAGGCCATGTCTCCGGGAAGGACAGGAGTTTGGGGGACACCATCCAACCCAGTTGAGTAACTAAAGGCAGTGTGTGTGGCAGAGCCTGGGTGAGGGTTTGGACCCTGCTCTACGATGTTGAGAAGGTAACTCAGCATCTCTGAGCCTCAGCCCTCAGCCCCAGGGCAGGGATAACAGTGCTGCCGCACGGGGAGCTGGGGAGGCTGCTCCCTGGGCACAGTGCCCGCACACCGGAAGCGCTCATGCAAAGCAGTAAGTATTGTGCGTACCCAGCACTTCGCAGAGGACCTAAGACATGCCGAGTGGCCTGTTCAGTCCCGGATGCCCTTATCACCCCCTTTCAGCCAGCCATACTCCCCAGCTTCCATCTGTCCGGCTGCTGTTGGGGAGAAGGTGCCTCATGTGAGATAATATTGGGGGTCCCAAGGCTTTGGGCCTCGACAGTCACTGATGCCCCTTCTCTGGCCCCAGACGCAGATTCCCTGATCGGACCCGGGAAACAGAGCTGCGTCCTCACAAGGTGGCCAAGAGGAAGAGGGGCGGGGGCCTCAGGGGCAGGAGGGGGCCTTCTGAGCGGGGGGCGTCCTGGCGGAGCTGCTCCAGCCCCGTCTCTGACTCAGCTTGCTCTGTTGGCTGTTTTGTAAAACGGCAACATCATCCCCAGTCAGACAGTGGCGGGAGGTCGGTGGGTTAGTGACCTGTGATGTGGGCAAGATGTGCCCTCTCCTGCACCAACACCCCTCTCAAATCCCATGTGTGCAAGAGGGACACGGGCAGAGGCTGCGCACCCAGCCAGAGAGGCCTGGAGAGAGGGGCCAGACAGGTGGAGAAGGGCTGGGCGGAGTGCTAGGGGGTCTCACCCACGAGAAACGCCCGGGAGAATTCGAGAAGGGCGGGAACACATTACGGGATGTGCTGCTATTGAGGACGAATTCGCAAGCGTGGGACGGACCCAAGCAGGGCCAGCAAACTACAGCCAAATCCAGACGGCTGTGTGCTTTTGTAAATAAAGTTTTATCGGAACACAGTCATGTCTCTGGCTGCTTTGGTGTTACAACGGCAGGATTCACTAGTTTGCCAGAGCCCCCTGCAAGCCAGTATGGCCTGCAAACCCCAAAATATTTACTATACACCCCCTTAAAGGAACAGTCAGCTGGCCCCTGAAATAAAAATCAGAATTCCTTTTTCTGGATCACTCTCTGCAGCCAGATGCTGCTTCCTGGAAACCGGTTTCGTGCAGAGACGGAGCCACCGGCCGCCCTGGGGTGTAGCAGGACAGCAGCGTGAGGACCACTGGCCCGCACACCACATGTGCTTCACAAATAAAAACTGTCCGGAGACCTTTCCCATGGGAAAAAAAGGAAGATAATGTGGCCAGGACAAACGAGGAGGGAGAGAAGGTGCAGGGATGGAAGCAGTGTCTCTTCGAGAAGGTGAGGCTTGGGGTGCGGCGGGCACGCAGCAGAGCAGGAGACGGGACACTGGGCTGCTCATCTGGGCCCCGCCATGTTCGAGGTCCCCACGGTTCCCTGGTACACCTGGGCCTCACCCTCAGTATGTGTTTGTCATCTTAATCTAGGTGCTGGCACTCCACGGACACGGGGTGAAAAGAGAGCTGGAGTCTGTGGTCCCTCCCGTGACCAGCGTTTTAACCAGGCAGCCGAGGATGGGAGAGGGGCCCCTGCTCCGGCCACAGGCAAGACAGCCTGCCGGCGACAGAGTCTCCGGGGCATTTCGCATCGATGCCCAGAGTGTGGGGGTGGGCAGGGGGCAGGGGCATGGACAGGCAGCTCCTGGTTGCTTGACAGAGGTCTAGAGGACTTCCTGGAGGAGGGGGCTTTTGATCTGGGCCTTGAAAACTGCGTAGCAATTCATGCCGCAGGCTGAGCACCGCCTCCTGACTTCCTCTGTGCTCTGACCGGGGAACCGGGATTCAGGCAACCATGTGGAGCGTCAGAAACACTTACGGCTGTCACTAGCAACTCTGAGAGAAGTTTAAACAGAGCAGGCCCCTGAGGCTGGCTGAGACACAGGAGGAGATCGAACTGGAGGGGGAAAGAGAAAAGAGAAAGGAGGGGACAGTGGAGGAAAAAAGAGGAGAGGCCCCAGGACGCAGAGGATTGGGGGTCCCGGGGCATCAGCTCTGCTTCATGGCCTGGCTCCGATGTGCCCGGCATTTATACGTCTCCTACGGGGCCCTCGTGACTCTCGGGGGGGGGTGCTATTGTCTCTGAAGCTCAGAAGGGACTAGCTCAAGGACACGCAGCTAGGAAATCACGGAGTGGGATGTGAACCCAGGAGGTCTGGCTCCAGGGCCCTCACTCTAACACCTGGCGAGCCTCACCTGCTTCACCTGCCAGTTGCCAACAGGATTTTCCAACACTAAGAGGCGGGTGCCCATAGGGCGATGTCTGCTCAGAGCCTCCCTCAGCATCCCCACCAATAGAAAGGAGGTCAGAGGACAGGAGGGCCCTGGCTGGAGTGGGGGGTCCAGGCCAGGCTGCACTTAGCTGGTCACCACCCAGCCACGGCACGGTCACCTCTGAGAGCCCCTGAAGTGCCTTCTGCCTTCCTGACCTCCCCACATTCTCAAGTTCACTGCCTTTTCCCAGCCCGCACCATCACTGCGGAGCAGCTGCCTGGGACCTCCCACCCATGCAGCCAGCAAACTTGGCCGGACATGGAGGGCTACATCGGGGGGCCAGGGGGACGGTTCCGGCTCCGGAAGGACACCTGCCCTTTCTAGACCTTGCTCTCCCAGACCCTGAGGCCTGTGGCACCCTTGCTCTCATCTGGAAAACTCCCCACATCCTCGGGGACCCACCCTTCCCATGAAGAGTGTATTGACACTTCTTCTGAGCTTGTAAACCTGCTGTGTCCCCCTACCATCGGTAGCTGGTTTGCTGATCTATCCCCACCTCCAGGGCATTGTCTGCACCTGGAGTCATTCAATGAGATCTTTTAAAGATTTTATTTATTTATTTCAGAGAGAGAATGAGAGATAGAAAGCACGAGAGGGAAGAGGGTCAGAGGGAGAAGCAGACTCCCCGCCGAGCAGGGAGCCCGATGCGGGACTCGATCCCGGGACTCCAGGATCATGACCTGAGCCGAAGGCAGTCGCTTAACCAACTGAGCCACCCAGGTGCCCTCAATGAGATCTTCTAACCCTCCACCTCATACCACCCCCCTCTACTCCACTCCCACCCGGCCTCCAAGGGACCAAGGGCTTTGGACCCCACTTCTGAGAAGTCACCAGGTCCTGGCCCTGGACAAGGCTTGTTTGGGCCTTCAGGGAGCACTGATATCATCTCTAAGAGAGGAGAGGCCGGTCCTTCCCAGTCACCAGCCGCTGGCCCCACCGGCGATTTTCCACTCTGCCTTCAGAGTGGACTGAGACCCAAGTCCAACTCCAAGAGTTAAAATAATACACATTCTACAATGACTAATATGGGGGGAAATCCAGTGCTTCTCAGGAAATAATATTCCACAGGCTGTGTTACCTTTTGCTGGGAAACTCCCAGTTCCCACCAGAGAGACGAGAAAAGCCATCCATTTCCAGGCAGCCGAGCTAGTGCAGGACCCAGGCCTCCAACCGTGGCACGTCGGCTGCACTCAGAACACCTGTCCTCCAGCAGGAACAGACCTCTTCCAAATAAACACACAGCCTTTGGGAATGAGGCCTGGCTGGGGAAGGGGTCCGTCCGCCCCGCTCCGGATATCCTGGACAACGGTCAAAATGCTTCCTTCCACTGTCTTAGAGAAAAATGGCACCTCCGTCCAGCCAATTCTTTTTTCCTTTCTGACTGGAGAACCATGCTGAGCAGTCTTTCCAAAAAGCCAGAACAACCTGAAAATATCTCCTGGACTTAGCAAAGTCTGTGGCTTTTTTCATTCATTCCTCTATTCCTTCAGTTACTCATTCAACAGGTCTGTATTGAGCCCCTGCTCAAAAAATAATGCCTGGGGTGGGGTGTATTGTGTGGGAAGGGGTCCCTTTCCTTGGGGCTCTTGCTCTATTACCATCAGCCCACGCCCAGCAAGGGCATCTCCTCGTCCACCAACCTCCATACTAGAGTTGCTGCCCATCCAGGAACCACACTTGCCAGCCCACTGGGCAAGCAGGTAGGACCATGGGAGCCCTTGGCCAGTCCTCATGGAGAGAATGTGAGCAGAAGGGGCATAAGGATCCCGTTGGTGAAGAGGCATAGGTCATCTCCCTCCCGTCTACAGGCTGAATGCAGAGGTCTCTGGCGTCCTAGGGGTAAGGCAGAGCCACAAGGTGGCAGGAGCCTGGGCCCTTCCATGACTCCCTAGGAGCAGACAAAACTAGTATAACCTATCACGGTGCCCACCCACCGAGCCTCGTCCACCATCGCTGCTGCATCAGACGAAGCTGAACCCCTTTCGAGGCTGCTCCAGGCAGGAACCCAGGGAGCAGCCCTCAGATGGACATGGTGTGCGGGCCCACCACCAGGGTGGACCTAGGAGTGAGGAGCAGAAATCGGGACGAGGTGGAGGGGAATCTGAGCTGAGAGACAGTCCCAACAAAGGCCTCAGCCACCACCCCGGGGGAGGGCGGAGCTGCGCTGGCCTTTCAGAGCTATCCCACGTCTGGCTGGGGCTAGGATATATACCCATGGGAGATCAGTCATTGGATGCAGCTGTCACACAAAGCCAGGATGTGACGTTGGTCGAGGCACGTTTGCAACCCCAAAGAGAGTTTGTCAGCCCCTGGGGGAGGGAGTCCTTCTTTCTCAAGGGGGATCTGGGCAGTGTGTGCCAGAGCCCACCGGTGCCCAGCCACCCCACCAGAGAGAACCAGTGATGGTCCCTGCTTCTTGCGGTCACGAGCTCCCAACTTGAAGTCCAGCACAGATATGTCTGCCCGGCGGGGCCCAGGCCATGTGTCCACATCCTGGCGGCAGGGAGGCAGGGACGGTGATTGTCTGGACTGTCTACTGCTGAGCTCTGCCCATCCAACTTCCCAAACACACAGGGCGCCAGATGGCCACAAAGAAAGACAAGTGGTCACTGCATGCACAGGCGAGCTGGTGGGCAGTCGGGGGCCGGGCAGGAGACAGCTGAGGGGAGTTTAATATGAGGAGACCACGGAGCCTGTAAGGGAAGTCAGGGCGGTGCAAGGCCCAGCCCCCGGAGGGGGCGAAGGCACAGGGCTACTAGTAACCCAAAGGAATAATGTGTACGGAGGCTCACGCCGGTGACCCATCAGGGAGCACCGCAAGGGCGCTCTCCTGCCACCTGCCAAGGAAGGGAGAGTCAGCCACCTGACAGGCCCACATCTCTCGAAAATGCAGAAGGGCTAGCATGTACCGAGAGCTCTCACTCGGTGTCGAGCATCCTGCTCACCCCTGACACATATTCCTCGTTTATGCTCACACTAACCCGGAGGTGGGTCCTATTCCACTCCGTTTGTAGCAGACTCTCTTGGTGCTCCGCTCCTCACCCTCACCCTGGCCCCTTTGGCGCACCCTGACTTGACCCCAGAGCCAGTGGCTGCTGCTGTGGCTGGAAATCAAGGTCTCCCAGCTGGCAGGCCGGAGGGCCGAGGGACCAACATCCTACAGAGACCGCCCCCACCAGTGGTGATGGGGACCAGGGTGTGATACCACACCTCCTTCACTGCTCTGGGGGCCTCGGAGGTGCACGTTCTCTGGCTTCTAGAGTTTTCTCGGTGGGGTTAAACTCCAGTGATCCACGCTGGTACCTGGCTTACCAACGTGGCTGCGCTGGCTCCTTTGCTCTGGGTCTTACCCCACCCGCTGCTCCCACAGGTACTTCCTGCAACCACCTCCCAAACAGCTCCTCACTCAAATCCTCATCACAGGGTGTGCCTCAACGAGAGCCAAACTAAGATGAAGAAGCCCAGAGAGCTTCAGTGACACGCCCCAGGCCGCACAGCCTCACCAGGTGGAGTATCCAGGGCCCAGATGCCCCTAGACCTCGCTGAAGACGCACGTCTTGGAAACTGAGGTGTTCCCAAGTGCAGAGACTCCCCGAACTCTGGGGCACATACCTAGTGAATATTGGGGATCTGTCTTCTGTGTGCCAAGAGCAGAACACACTTTGCTCTGCCAAGGAATGATCCAGAAGGAGCCTGGCGCTGCCTTCTGGCTGATGGCCAGCCCCATTCCTCCCTGGCCACTTGGAGCACAGGGCTTCTGTTCCCTTCTGTTCCCCGTGCCCACCGCAGATGTGTGAGGACGCTCTGCCCGGTGTTGGGGCAGTGAGTGTGAGTGCAAGGAGCTGTGACTCTGGGCAGGGCCCACGCCTGGCACTCTGCATTCAGTGCTGGGCTCCACCTTCCCCTCAGCCCTGAAGCAGCAGGTTATAGACCCCCTCCCACCCACCTTCCCAGATATAGTGCTGAGGGGGTCACTCCTTGGCCCAAATCCTGGCCAGGCTCCCTGGTTAACATCCTAAGTCCTTAACCTGACCAAACCCCCATGGGGCCTGGGCCCCAATCCCCACATCCCTCTGGCTTCCTCCTCTACCACGTGCTCCCGTGCGGCCCTCATCCCAGGCTGGGGGAAGGAGGGGAAGCCTGAGCAGGGGCCACAGCATACCTGTGAGCTACCACACACACACCAGGTCTCATTGCCTCACCCTCTTCCCAACGGGGAAACTGGGGTACAGTAAGGTGGTATGACTTGCCCAAGGTAACGTAGCTAACGATGAGCTGGGCGCAGATTCCACGGTTGCTATGTAAAGCCACCTCTGCACAGGCCACCCCACCGGGTGTTTGGACAGCATTGGATGATGTGAGACATTAACGAGATAAGAACAGGCAGAATGGGCGCTCTCGGGGGGCTTCCAGGAGGAGGCAGCATCTGAACTGGGCTGGGAAGGCAGAGAAAGGTTTAAATAGGAAGGGGCTCTGAAACAGCAAGGACAGCATTCACAGTGACACGGCACACACGGCCTAAGCAAGGGCGGGCGATGGCCAGCGAATCGGCCACTCGCTGGGAGAGTGTGTGCTCAGCGCAGTTCTCAGGGACCAACCTGGTCGGTTGGGCTCCTGAAAAAGACAAGAAAGGTGGTTTTTCCAAGCTTTCCAACAGCGAGGCAGAAGGAGCTGTTCATCGAGGGGGCCTATCTGAGCACCCACTTTTTTGTTGCGAGTTCCTGGGGCATTTTGAGTAGAGTGTGAAATCACATTTATACAGAGAGGTGGGAACCTTTCTGAGCAGCCATTTATCCCCCAAAATAGGTCCGCGAGTCTTGTGGATGCTGAGCCCATGAATACTATTTCACACAGCCGCGGGCTTCTCTGTCGGCCCGGGAGAGGCCGCCCTGTGAGAGTGGGCCGAAGCTGGCTTCCTTCCTCCCTCTGCCCTCCAACGTCTGGTGCACGTCCACCAAGTGCATGCATCTGTTTGATTTGGCAGTGGGACCTTGGAAGGGGCTGGGAAGCCTTGGGGATATTTGGAACTGCTGACGAACTGGTCATTGGCTTCTAACAAATTTGCATTCCTATACATCTGCTCCTCTGGGCCTGAGCTTGAAAAGGAGGCTTATTCATCAACCAGGGCGGAATTTGGTCCCCGGGGTTGCTGGCTTCCATCCCTCTCCCGGGCCCATGTAATCAATCATGTAAATAGCAACTAATCTGCAAGGAACAATAGAGTCGTGTCCCGTGTTTGTAGGATCCTGGCATAGCCAGGGCTCTGTGGGCAGTGGGGCTGGTGGGGTTTGGACTCAGATGGGCAGGAGATTCGTAGGGTCTCACTGCCATGGACTGAATTGTGCTCCCCCTCACACCATTCAGATTCGTACTGTTGACATCCTAACACCCACTGTGATGGTATTTGGAGGGAGGGGCCTTTGGGAGGCGAGGAAGGTCATGGGGGTGGGACCCTCGTGATGGGATTAGTGGCCCTGTATGAAGAGGAAGAGAGAAGTCATTCTATCTCCAGCACATGAGGACCAGGAACCACAGAGGTGGCCCTCTGCAAGCCAGGAAGAGAGTCCTCACTAGGAACTGACTCTGCCGGTGCTTTGATCTTGCACTTGCAGCCTCCGGAAGCATGAGAAATAAATGTTTTTTGTCTAATCCCCCAGTCTGTGCCGTTTTTCTTTTTTTTTTTTTTAAGATTTTATTTATTTATTTGAGAGAGAGAATGAGAGATAGAGAGCACGAGAGGGAAGAGGGTCAGAGGGAGAAGCAGACTCCCCGCTGAGCAGGGAGCCTGACGTGGGACTCGATCCCGGGACTCCAGGATCATGACCTGAGCTGAAGGCAGTCGCTTAACCAACTGAGCCACCCAGGCGCCCTGTGCTGTTTTGTTACAGGAGCCCAGGCGACTGATAGACTGTGGAGGGCAGCACACAGGTCGGGAAGATGGGTCGCCAGGCAGTAAGCGGGGAGGGAAACCCCAGGCCGACAAGAAATCAGTGTCAGACAGACTCAGCAGAACTGGGTGGAGGCAGAGGGAGGGCCCCCCTTCTTCCCTGTAGTGACAGAAGTCCTTCCAAGTGTTGGTAGGGTGCGCGGCCGCCACTCCCCTGCTCCCCATCAGCTTGGTGGGCTCCCGTGACTGTGTCCTCACCAAGGGGGCATGCAATCCCATGTCACGTCTCATGAGGCACTGCCTAATCTCCATTCTGCTCCTTGTTGTCTGGGCTGGAGCGCTGATGTGGTGCTGGCAGGTCCGCTTCAAGCCTGTAGGCCAGGACCTCACCCTCCGAGGTGACAGGGCAGGGAGATGTGACCGAGGGGACCCAGACGCTTGCACAAGCTTGTGGCATGCGGCCGTCCCGCCAGCCCGGCTGCCCAGGGCGAAGGGAGAGCTAGGCCTCTGGCGGCGTGAGCCACCGTCCTGACGGGTCTTCTTGTTGCAGCAACTGGGCCTGAACCTCACTAATCCACGAGCTGAGTTAGAAATTCGCTCCTTGAGGAACCATCCTTCTCATCCCGAAAGGATTTTGTTTCTATCTTAGGAGGAAGTTTGTTGTGCATCGATGGCTTGATATAATGGCAAAATATAATAAAATAATAAATGATGGGATGAACTTCAGGCAGAGCTGAGGCCCCGTGGGCGTACGCTTGTCCCCACATGTCCCCGGAGACAGGCTCGTCCCCTTAGGGAAGCATGGGATGGTGCCGTATGCTCATGGCAGAGGGATTGAGGGTCCCCATGGAGGTGCAGAAGGTGACTTCCAGGAGCCCACTGTTCTAGAAGGCACAGGGTGACGCGGAGTCCAACCAATTCCTGCCGGTTGATTCTGATGGATCTGCACTCTGGCCCCCACGCCTTTCACGCATCCACCTTTCCTTTTCTTCCCTGACTTCATTCCTGGACTGCTCAGTTTGGCTGGGGCCCCTGGGGTTTGACGTGTGCTGTTTGACACCCAGGTGACACGTTACAAACTCCAGGAGCCTCTGTCAGGAAGGCAAGACAGCAACGCGAGCTAGTTTCCCTGAGGTTGCGGGGGTTTTTGTGCCTGAGTCCACCCTTCCCGTTAGCTGAACTTTTATAACTTGGAAAGAAGACAACAAGTTGTACACATTTCCAAGAACTCTTGAGGCAAGTTCCATAGAGTACAGGACTCATTAAGCATGTACCTAAGTCCCAGTTTGGGATGCAGAGACTGTCAAAGCCCCACGGAGAGCTGGGCATGTGCCCCAGCGGCAGATCCGGGGTCTGCTCTGCAGCGGTCTGGCATCACAGCGTGGCAGAGGACACAGGCTCTGGGCCCAGGTGGCCGGACTCCAGCTGTGGTTCTGCCACTCACAGCCTGGCTCCTCAACCCTCCGTGCGTCTTAGATTTCCCTCTGCAAAATGGCTTACTAACAGTGCCCACTTCAGAGGCCTGCCATCGGGGTAAAGCAGTTAACCCGAGACAAGTATTTAAGGGCCATGACGGGCACAACGCAAAAGCTGGGACCATTCTAGCTGCTCTTTTTCGTATTATTATTATCCCCAGTTTGGATCCAGACCAGCCCGCCTTCTCCCGTCCGTCCAACGTTCTCAGCCACTGTGCCTGGTGTTCTGATGAGTTCAGATCCCCTGTTGGGCAGGTCACAAAGACCTGGAGAGAAAGGGTTGAGTGCTGGCGTTGCTGAAATAGGCAAAGGATTCATGTCTTGTGTTATAAATTGGACATGAATTATACAAGATTCATCCCATTATATAGATTAGACCTGACTTGTTGGGACCTGGTCAGTGGTTCCCTCTCTCATGAGCTCAGCTTACTTGCATGTTCTGATATGCTTTATTTTGTGTGGCATAGGTCTTCAAAACAAAACAAAACAACAAACTATACGAATAAAACAAGTTAAATGAAGAAAGATTAGAAAATACAGATGGGTAAAAACAGGAAAATGAAAACCCCTAGCAATGCCCCGACCCACAGGGAACCGCTGCTAGCAGGTGGATGCACATGTTCCCACAGACTCATGTGGGAGATTCTTCCAGCAATCTCTGTTCCTAAGACATGGCTTTTTTGATCCTCCTATGAATTCAGGAATCCACTTTGCTCATTTTCCAGGTAAAATCCTGGGGCTTAGAATCTCTAAAGGACTTCTTCACCATCACGCAGCTCACGCAGCCAGGAAATGGTGAGGGTACCTGAGGTCGAGTTTCCGCGAAACAAAATCTGAGTGGGAACCCTCGAGACAGTGCTTTGCAGGGAGGGTGCTCTCGGTGGGAGGGGGCGGGGGAGGGGCAGAGCCGGGACGGGGTCTCAGCGGAGTGTGGCGCGTGAGCAGCATCGTAGATGGGGCCAGGTCTTGGGTGTGAGTAGGTGCCCGGCTCCCCAGGTGAGGTTGCTCCCATTCAGCCGCCAGCACACCTGCACAGGAGGGGCGCTGAGAACTGCTAGCAGCCAGTCCTCGCGGTCTCTGGGGCTGGGGGCACAGCCAGTAAAGGGGATCTGGGCAGGACACCCCACACCAGGCCACCTCACACCTAGATTGGTCATTCTCTGTTCAGCTTTGTCCCGCTCCCAGTTCAGCTCAAGCCCCAGGACAGAGACGTTCCCGCCGGCCCCCTCCTGCTCTTGAGGCTGTGCCGAGCCTCTTGGCCTCTCCAGGTCCATCCTTTCGGCCTTGCCCCGGGCCCTGGGGTGGGTGTGCAGTAGCAGCGAACTCCTTGGGCTCTGGCTTCCAGCTGAGTTCAGCCCATGAGAGGCCTGGCACGGGATCCAAGGGTGGGAAGAGGGTGACGTCTGAGGGTCTTTTCCCGTCTCCCTCCCTGCAGGGTCCCCATGTGGCTGCGTCCCTCCCAAGGCTTCGGCATCCTTGAGGCAGCCTTCCCTCCCCTCTCTCCATTCCTGACTTTATCTTCCTATTTCCTGTCCCCTTTGCACAGCCAGGTTTCCGTGGACCCTGCCCAGGCCTTTGTAAACGGTCCCTTCATCACCCTCTCCCGGTCCCCCAGCCAGGGCCTGACTGGCACGAGGGCTTGTGGTCCCGTGAGAACATCACCGGATCCAGAAATAGGTGCCCTCAGGGGCCCAGGACCGCCCAACCACAAAGAAAGCAGAGCAACCCAAGGATGCCAGGGGTCCTGCTCACAAGGACACTGGTATCCCTGGAGGGAGACATGGCCCTCGCGGGGAAGAACCACGAGTCCCGTGCCACCATAAGACGGGAGATGCTCGTGTTCAGTCAGCACACATCCAGCGAGGGCCTCTCCAGTGCGGGGTCTCTTGCTAGGCGCTGGGCCGCCGCGGGGACCAGCCAGGTGTGCCCTCCGCTAACAGGGCACCCATCCCAGCAGGCAAGGCAGAGCCAAGTGGGAAAGCAACAAACCAACAAGACCATTACAGACCGTGACGAGCTGCCCGAACGGGGACGGAGAGAGTGGCCAGCACCCACAGTCAGCGCCGGCTGAAGTGTGGGCTGGGTCCCCCGGTGACGTCAGCTAGTACGCAGTTGCGGTACTGGATCGTTCACCTCACACACTGAAGAGCACACTTCCTCCCCAAGACAGAGGCCTCTTTCAGCTTCCAGATTGAGGCTCTGTTCAGTGCTGACAGGCCTGTGACATCTCTCTAACCTTCAGCCATCACTGGGCCCCCACGCCCCTTCTCAACGTGGACAGCGGGACAGGGCTGCCACCAGCCTGGGCTCGCTGACACTGGTCTTGCCTCCAGTGTTTACTTTGTTTCTGTGACATGACACGGATTTTCTACTTACAGTGGAGATACGGAGCTTCCTTTGAAAACAAATGCATCTAAAAAGCAAAGGAGGCGTCTAGTTAAATATACGAAATGATCAGGAGTTCAGGCTAGATAGAAGCATGGCCAGATGGTGAAGGAGCCGCCCCGGCTCCATGATTCCGGACCGCCTAGAGTCCTATGGCCTGAAGCAGTGGTTCTCGAAGAGGGGTGTCCCGGCCAGCAGCCTCGGCCAAGTCTGGCTCCAGCTTAGCCCCGAAGATTCAGAAACTCCAGAGTGGGGCCCAGGCGAGCACGCTTACCAAGCCCTTCAGGGGACCCTCCAATGCTCACCCAAATGGGAGAACCACCGTCTACGTCCTTTGACCACAGGCGGTGCTGGTCCTGCTCAGACTGAAGAGAAAGCGTTTAGAAGCCGAAATCGTACGAGGGATCTGAGAGGGCTTGACCTGACAGAGGCCTTGACCACGCTGCTCAGAGGCCTGTCAGGCTCACTCTGCCCACCCCAGAAGGAAGTTTGGAACTTGCCAGACTCACGACACCAGCCACAGTCATCCTTCACTCACAGCCTGCATTCTGACACAGGAAGCACGTACCTGGCTTTTGCACTCTGCGGGTGACAGGTGAGGTGCAAACTCATCACCAGGCATTAGGGCTTCCCAAATTCCCACTGTGACCCACCCACCATAAGAGACACTTTTTTTTTTTTTTTTTTAGGGAGAGACAGAGAGAGAGCATGAGCACAAGTTGCGGGCGGGGGGTGGGGGTGGGCAGAGGGAGGGAGAGAATCTCAAGCAGACTCCCCAATGAGCTCAGAGCCTGACTCTGGGCTCGGTCGCATGACCCTGAGATCATGACCTGAGCTGAAAACAAGAGCCGGACGCTCACCGATTGCACCACCCGGACGCCCCAAGACACACATCTAATGTCTCACAGAGAACCAAACCCAAGGCACTGAACCTCACTGAGAGCCACACACTTTGATCATTTTTTTTTTAAGATTTCATTTATTTATTTGACAGAGAGAGACACAGCGAGAGAGGGAACACAAGCAGGGGGAGTGGGAGAGGGAGAAGCAGGCTTCCCCGCCGAGCAGGGAGCCCGACGCGGGGCTCGATCCCAGGACCCTGGGACCACGACCTGAGCCGAAGGCAGATGCCCAACGACTGAGCCACCCAGGCGCCCCTCACTTTGATCATTTTTATCCTAGTTCATTTTTTTCAATGCTGCTTTTGATGTCCTAAATAAATGTAGATCGAGGATCGCAAATTTGTCCTTGAAGGGCCAGATGGTGAGTATTTTAGGCTTCGAGGTCACACGGTGTCTGCCGCAACTTGCAGCATGCTCTGGGAAACTCTACCAAAAGTCTGGTGCATGCGATAGTTTGCGGTGTGGTGTGTTGATGTGCACCCCGGTCCACTTCGGGAGTCACATGCTCCCTGTCCCAGCTGCTGGGAGCGCTGGCTATTGGCAGCCTGCAGCCCTCCCCGAAGGGGCCCTCAGCGACCCACACGCGGAGACTGGTCCAGCCTGGGATTCAGGACAGAGGGGCTGTCCCGATGCAGCGCTCCTCCCGGGACGGCGGCCTCGCAGCCCCAGCACCCCCTCAGGCATTGTCCGTGCCCTCCAGGGAGCCACCCTCCGTGTCTCGGGCCTAATCTCCCAGGGAAGCCACAGCCCATCAAAAGATTGCAGTCGCTTTGAGGAAAACACTGAATTAACCTGCTTCCTGGACTCAGGAGGCAGCCCCCGAGGTCCACGACTCGAGGACAAAGATCTGGGCAGCCCATGGGGGTCCGTCCCTCCACAGGGCAGAAAGCTCCTCTGTAAACCCAGGAGAGCCAGCCATTAGCTGCGGAAGCCCTGGCGCGCACATGGGAGAGACCCTTGCTGGCATTGGCTCCAGTTTCCAACGTGTGGCAGCTTTTATCCGGTAGTGACCCGCCTGTCCGTCCCACAGATGGATAAACCCCTGCAGCACCTCCTCGCTGCCCACCACAACGGCCCCATCCGCTGGGGGAAGAGAAGTGCGTACCTCTCAAGGCCCTGAGACTCAAGAAACGTGGACCAGGCAGAAGGAACGCACTTGGCCGTGCCTCCCACCTGGGCCCTGCCCTTAAGGGCGAGCTGCACGGCATTGTCGACACGTGGGAAGCAGGGTTGTGGCTCAGGAACAGAACACCGGTTGGGCCACACTGGCAGAGGCCCAGAAATCACCGGAAATGATCATGGAGAGAGAGGGTCTGGAGGCAAAAGGGTACACAAACTGTGATGTGTCCAGACAACGCGATGTTCTTCAGCAATTTAAACCAAGCAAGCAAACCGAAGACCCCTGTCTGGGCCTGCTACAACGCAGACGGACCTCTAGAGCATCCTGCGGCTAGGAGGGAGCCAGCCCCACAGAGCACGTGCTGTTAGGTTTCATTGGAGGTTAGGCTCTAGAACAGGTGAAGCCAATCACTAGCGACAGAAAGCCAGCGGGCAGCTGCTTGGGGCTGGGGTGAGGGGTGCAGGCTGACAGGCGGGAACGAGGGAAGCTCTGGCGGGGGAGGAAGCTGTCTCTCTTCGTCGCGGTGGTGCTTCCAGAACGGCACACATGGCCAATCTCACCAAGCTGCACTCCCAGGGTCCTTCAAGAAAGCTGGGGGAGTTGTGAACATGAGCAGGGGATCTTTGGTGGTGGGATTGTGGGGGGCATTTCCTGTTTACTTTCTTTTGATTTTCTGCATTTTCAGAGCTTTCTGCTGCGTTTAAAGTGCCAGCCAGACTGCCATCTACCTAAGGACAGTGTGACAATTTTTAAATATCTCTATAAGCTCCCTGACACTCCTCCTTTCAAGAGATGGGAGCCAATTCCTCTCCCCTTGAGTGTAGGCCAGACTCAGTGACTCATCTCTAACAAACGGAATAAGTGGAACGAGGGAAAGTGACGGTGTGACCTCAGGGGCCTGGTCGCCAAAGGTGTTGTGGCTCCCACTGGTGTCCAATCACTCACTCTGGGGGAAGCCGGCCGCCATGGTGTGAGGACACTCAAGGGCCCCTCCGTGGGGGAGAAGCTGAGGCCTCCTGCTGATGGCCACAGAGGACCCACTGTGGAAGCAGCTCCTCCAGCCCCAGCCGAGGCTTTGGATGAGACTGCAAGCCCTGCTGAGGTTCCAAGGGGACCCCTACATCCCCACGAACAACCTGAGCACCAGCACCACCCAGCTAAGCTGATTCTGGGCTCCTGACTGTCAGAGATCATGAGATAATAAATGTGTGTTGGTCTAAGCCACCAGGTTTGAGGTAATTTATTACTAACATGGCCAGAAATACTGTTTTCCTCACTGTTGGCCTGCCAGCAACCAGAACAGTGCCTGGCACATTGTGGGCTTTCAGGTTAATAGTTTGTGGAATAAATGAATACATGAGTTAAACAATACTGAAAATAAGCACTATCTTGAACTACTGTAGGCTACCCTTACGGGAAATAAGACACCATTTGCTGTGGGCCTACCACAGGCAGACATTTATCCGCATTGGCTCATCCATCCTCACCCATAAGCCCTGAGATCAGTGGCTACTGTCAGACCGAGTTCACGGATATGGAGCCTGATGCCTCCGCCCACAGCTCCCCCATGCCTGTGGCGGCCCCCCTCCCAGCTTGTGGACAGGGCCTCGGGCAGAGACCACCTTCACCCCCGGAGCCTCCATCCCTGAAACACGTCTTCTGCACTACAGAATCATAGCTGATGCTTGCTCAGTTGAATCTGAAGACAGAATTGTGATAGAAGGGAAGAAGTGAGACACGGACGTGGAAGGTCAGCTTTCCAGGGGACACTGGGCACAAAGGTCACGTGGTTCAGGCACAAACCACGGAATGGCCGTGACCAAAGCAGACTGAGCTCAGGGATGAGAGACAGGTGGCTCTCACCGACGGGCTCTCTCTATTTGTAATCACCACTGTCTGATTTCGTTTTGCTTTTTAATCCAATTGCAACGTAATATGGTTTTTGTTTTAAAAGATTAGAAACTATGAAAGATCCCCCAAATTTCACATCATTGGCCTCTCCCCTCATCCAAGAAGAAATCAACTATATATTTTGGTGTACGTTCTTCCCATCATCTATGACATATAACATTTTTATTCAACAAGAACGGGCATTATAGGATGCATTTTATACAGCAGGGCTTCTCAGCCTTGGCAACACTGGCATTCGGACTGACCTGCTGGCTCCATGCGTGGTAGGGCATCTGTGGCTCCCTCCGCCCATGCATGCCAGCAGCACACCCGATTATAACAACCAAAGTGTGTCCCGATATTGCCGAATGTCCTCCGACATCTCGCCCCAGTTGAGAACTACTGACACTTACTCATATGCATTGAACATGGTTTGGAGCCATCGGCTCTCTTCTGAAATAAGACTTTGCAAGAGACAGTTGGATCACATCTCATCAATGGTGATTCACCGCAACTCTCACTCGGCATTCACGCAGTTTCTGGTTTTATCCAGTTTGCTTTCAAAGCCAGAGCATCACTCATGCATTTACCTCCACTGTGGAATATCAACCTCGGTGCCGTGCTTGGTCCAAAAAATATTTTCTTTCTTTGTACTGCAGACAGTGCTGCGGGAAGTCGGGTGGGCTGTGGCTTCTGTAAGGAACTTGCCGGCAGGAGGAACTGCTTTCAAAGACTTGGCAAGCGTGGCCTTCACCTTGCTGTGCGTTTCCTGTGGCAAGCGGGGGCCCTGAGATGCTAAACAATAGACCCCTGCTAATAGGCCTCGGTGGCATGACCTCTTCCCTCACTGCTGGAAATCACTACAAAAAAGCTCAACTCGGCGTTCTCAACCAAATTGTTCAGAACTAATTTAAAACTTCCGATGAAGCCAGTGTGTTAAAATGGCAGCCTCAGGTTGTTCTTATTTCCTCTGGATAATTACAGCGTGACCAGCAGAGCTGGCCAGGATACTGGCCGAAATGCCTCCAACAGGGCTCCCCGGGGGTGCCGTGGAGAGGGGCCTGGACTGCGGGTCAGAAAACCTGGGTTCTGGCCCCGCTGTGTGGGCTTGAGACACTCGCAGGATCTGCATGAGCCTCGGGCCCCTCGTCTATGGAAGGGGAATGAGAATGTCTCCCCTGCCTGGCTCACAGGGATGCCACATCCGAGGTACTTTGGAGTTCTCCCACCCTCCAGGACCACACACAACCAGGATGGTGAGGTCAAGCAGCAGACTCGACTGGGCTCGAGGCTCTAGCCTCGGCTAGACACCTTCCACCCACAATTCAGGGCAGGGAAGAGAATTCACTCTTAAAAGTCAGACAATAACAGGTGTTGGTGACGATGTGGTGAGACTGGCGTGCTCACCTGCTGCTGGCGGGGTGCAGATGAGGCAGCTGCTAGGGGACCATCGGACCGTCCCTCCAACAACTGAATGTAGGGTCGCCAACTGCGTGCTAAAGCATACACCCGAGAGAACTGAAGACATACACCCACGTAAAAACCTGTACACAATGGTTGGGACAGCATTATTCATGAGAGCCGAAAAGTGGAGACCAGGCAAATGTCCGCCAACGGAGGAGGGGATGAACAAAATGTGGTCTCTCCACACAACGGAATATTGTCCAGCCATAAGGAACAGTGAAGAAGCCCTGACACAGGCCACCATGTGAGTCCTGGAGATACTACGCTGAATGAAAGAGCCGGATGCAGAAGGCTGCCTGATGTGTGATTCTAGTCACACAGAACATCCAGGACACAGGGGAGTCGTGTGGAGTGGAAGCAGATCAGTGGTTGCTGGGGGCTGAGGTGATGGGGAAACAGGACCAAGGATCACTACGGGGGCCAGGATCTCTTTTTGAGGTGATGCAATGTTCTAAAATTGGCTGGGATGACGGTTGCATAATATCTTACATATCAGCCATGTTGAAGAAACAATGTGTGCTGTGACACACAAAATAATGTATTTTTATTTTTGATTTTTGGGTAAAATGGGGATGACACCAGGGTGCGTTTTTGTATATGACGCACCTTGGTATCCCCTGTTCCTAGCATAGTGGGCAACACACAGTAGATGCTCAAAAAATAGACTGTCCAATGAAAGACCGGGCAAGTGGATGAGCCGATGAAGGAAATCTCACTGTATCTGGCTTATTTAATGGTAACGCACATATGTCAGCAATAAAATGACACTAACATTCCCAGTCCCTTTCTTCATGGCATGGGATCCCATTTAGAATCTTTGTGTTGCCTGTTTTTAGCTCACTAATCTACCCAAAAGTCAATAATAAAATAACTCTATTTATTTATATTTTTACGTTTCTTTCATTCACTCCTTGATTCATTCATTCATAGAGCATTTGCTACATGCTAGAGCACTTCACATATACTAAGACATACGATCCACACCCAGCAATTTCTTCGGGTAGGTTCTGTTACTATTCCCACTTTACAAATGGAGAAACACAGGGCTTAACTCGTTCTAGTGACGTAACTGCATGAGTCTGAAGTGACATGCATACAAGGTGAGTCGCCACAGCCCTGTTAATAGCAGCAAAACGGTGGTCCAGTAAGTGGACACAACACATGTTGAGTGGTAATTTAGCTGTGAAAAAGGAGCGCGGCAAATATTTGCATACTGACGTGGAAATCGCTCCAAGGTATGTTAGGCGCAAGACCAAGAACACCATATATTGAACGCTATTCTGGTGTTTCCTGGTACAGGTTTTGGTTCTGCCTGGAAGGACACCCAAGGAAAGGGTAAACATGGTACCTTCTAGAAGAGGACCCGGAGGCGGGGTGCATCAGTCAGGGGAGGCTCGGGGAGGCTGTGCTAACAGCCCCCACATCTAAGTGGCCTAAGTAACAGAGTTTTGTTTTTCACTCACACAGGATCATCATGGGACAAGAGGGGTTTCCTGCTTGTATGTCACTCGGGGATTGAGGCTGATGGAGCTTCTATTGCCTCAAGCATTGCTGGCCGCCAGATCCAAGAGAGCTCTGGAGGTCTTGAGCTGACAGTGAGCTACTCCAGTCTGGAAATAACATACATCACTTCTGCCCACAAGCCCTTGGTCAGCTCGTATCCCACGATTCCCTCCAGCCCAGGGTGGGCCAGGAAATGTCAACTGGTGGGTGCCCACAAGGTGGAGAGCTGCTGAACAGCGTTAATGACTACCGTCCTGGGGACAGACACGGGAGGGAGAATTATTTTCATCCAGAAACGCTTTTAAACATTAGAATACTTTGTCATGGTGTAAGTTCCAGGTGGAGACCCCAGACCCCACCAGGTGAGAGGAGGGAGAATCGCTGCAGGCTGTGGGCGTTGGGAAAGCAATGGCCACCTGACTTTTGACATGCACTTAAGGAGCACCTACTGTGTGCCAGGGCATGCTCTGCAAAGGGCATATACACAGTCAACCAGAGGAAAGGGAAGTCGGCTGGAAGTCAGACATGTGAGTCCAAACCTGTCTCTTCCCGGGTGTGCTCATTTGCCTCCCCTGTAACATGGGCCTCCAAATACCTGCCACGGAAGGTTACGGAGAGGATTCTCAGACCAGTGCCACCAAGGATCTGAACAAAGGCGGACCGGATCAGACTCTGCTGGCCCCGTGAGGCGCCTCACATGTAGAGACGCCGTGTGGGCCTCCACTATGCCCTGGCCTGTTCACAGTGCGACAGGAGATGCAGTCCGGGATAGAATGCAGTCTTAATGTTTCTCCTTCCGGTTATTTCCTTCCTTCTGCTGTGGACCAGCTCCCTGGGGCCACCAGGCCACACCTTGTTCTGTTCAGTGGCATCGTCTCGGGCCTCCGCACTCAGTAAACCCACACAAACCATATCGGAAGGTGTTTGTGGGCAGTCATTCTGCTCAGTATCTCATCAAAAGGTTGATAGCCGTAATTCGGTTTGGAGGGGGGCATATTAGGGCTGCAAAGGGGGGGAGGGGGGTCAGAGTCCCGGGATGATCGGGATTTGGATTAGCAGGCAATTTCCTGAGTTCCCCGACTCCATCCGTGAGGCTGAGAGGTCCATTCCGAATGGAGCCCATTAATCTCCCTGTTGTGAGCGAGGAAACGTTGGAAGGTGCAGGTGTTAACAGTCTCGGTGTTATTTTTGGGAGAATGCGAATTGAACACTCACAGGAAGTGTACTATTCCCTTGCCAGCATCCTGGAGTATTATTTTAGGCAGCAGAACTGAGGCTTGTGAGCAGAAGCTGGCTTTCAACACACCTTTAAGGCAAGAAGGGTCCTTCAGAGGCAAGAATTTTGGTACAGAGTCTGGGAAAATCAAAACAATCCATGTATTCTGCAACAATGCTCGAGAAGGCCGCCCTCAAGGCCCCTCAGGAGAGAAACGCCAAAGGCCTCGGCCAGGAGCCCCATCTGACTCTGCGAAATACAGGGACCGACCCCAGGTCCATGGAATGTGTGGGCTAGCGTGGAAACCGCCAGACAATGGACACAGACCACAGTCAACTCAGCATGGACACGTGTGCCTGTAAGGGCTGTTTCTCCATAACTGGAGGAGTTCACTCTTTGAACGCAGGTAAGAATTTCTTAATTACACAGATGCAAAATCAGAGCGTGCTTGGCCGTCCCAGAACGGCTCTGCTGGGGATGAGATGGAATGTTCTCTTTTGGCCCCTCTCACTGCACAGCCGTTTAGAATCAATGTGAAAAGCAAAAACCCTCATGCCACACTGTCAGGCTTTATAACACTATGGGTGCCCCTGGGCAGGTTTCTTACCCTCTCTGGGCCTCAGTTTCTCCATCTGTAAATGGAGGGCGGGCACGACTATAATGATGGTGTCTACCTAATACGGTTGTTGCCCGAATTCATGCAAGTGAAAGCCTTCTGCTCCCTGTGTCCTGACGCCACACAAGAGGCAAGGGGTCTCTTTTATAAGGGCACTAATCCCATTCATGAGGGCTTCACCCTTACAACCTAATCACCTCCCACAGGCCCACCTCCACTGCACCAGAGATTAGGTTACAGCACATGCATATGGTGGTGGTGGCAGGGGGGGAGCACATTTACCGTGCAGCAACGCTGACGGTGAGGCTGAGGGCCCTACATGTTTCTGTGTCTGATACACACCAGCTCTGGAGTCTAGGAATATATACTCGGGACAGGTATTCATGAAGTGTGTGTGCACATGAAGTGAGGCATGAACTCAGATCACTTGCGGTTAGCTGCCAAGCAGCAAGCCCCACTGAACAGATTAAAATCTCTCTCGAGGCTTGACGAGGATCTGGGAGCACTTGGTGAAATAAAGTGTCTGTGGTCCTTTCTAAGGACATGGGACTCCAGCCCCTTCATGAGAACGCAGGCTCCACAATGAATATTCCTCTGGGAAAGTCAGATCTGCAGCATGTTTCCCAGGGAAAGAATCCACTGCGCGTCAGAAGATGTTCCACGCGGGGGTTGGGAGGGAGAAGCAAAGAGAAAGAGCTCGAACAAAGCTGTTTGCTCTCCAGTGACCAGTGAGACACACATGGCTGTCACTGTGTTTCCAAGATGAAGAAATCACATTCTAGAAAGGCTAAGCAGCTTTGCTGGGGCCACCCGGGGTCAGTGGCAGGGCCAGAATTTGGACCCGTCTACAGAAACCTCACCCGGAAGCTCGCGTGGTGAAGTTCAATCACACCAAAGGACGCGGGTGTTAGTTTTACTGTTTGTCGTGGCCGCCAGACCCAGAGTCAGAATTCTTAATCCTCCTGCCAGCAAATCTCAAACCTCTGTTCCCAAAATGTTTCTCTGGGCAGATCATAAAATGCAGATTCCTGGGCCCTGGCCACTCAGCTGTGCTGACCTTGAAGGTCTGGGGTGCAGCCCGGACTCTGCATTGCACCAAGCACCCAGGGGAGTGACCACAGGACCCTTGCCCCTGAGAAACGCAGGCCTCCAGTCCACTGCCTTTGGTCCTCAGCCATGGTTTGGATTTTCCAAAATGGAAGGCAAACAGACCCGAGTCTTTCAACGTGGTTTTTCTGAGACACTTAATGTCTAACAGCACAAAGGCAGAGGAAGGGATGGCTCAGAACTCAGGAGATGGAACTGCAAGGGGGGCTGCACCTTGTCCTAGCCAAAACCTCACTTCGAGCCTCAGTCCCCTCATCTGTGAGATGGGTACAACGTTCCCCATGTGGTCGGGATCCAGGGAGATGATGCCACTGGCCCGCCACCAGCAATCCTCGTTCCTGAGACCTACGGCACGCCAGAGAAAACCCTCGCAAGGTGTGTGCTTGGTGTTCTCAGAGGGGGCTAACTCGGCAGGCAGGGGACCTTGTCGGCTACACCCGAGCCCACTGGGACACGCAGCTGTCCCCATGGAGGAGGCTCTAATTACCACGCACAAGGAGGCAAATGCAAGATAAAATTACCAGCGACTCCAGTCATAAATACTAACTTTCTCTTTTAACATTTTTACGATACTCCCTCTTTTCAGATGCAATAATTTACCCTAATGTGTTCCTCCCACGGTGTTTTCTACTCATCTGACATCTGTTTAAATGTTGGGGCAGCAGGACGAGAGTAAATCACATTATGCTGATTACATGTATTTTATTCTACTGTGCACTGCTGAGCCCACATCAGCCTCACGTGCCAGTGCTACGGCCACAAACACCAAGCTCTGCTCTTCGCATTATCTTGATGAACAGGATGTACATCGTAATTCCCACAAAGTGGAAAAGTACCAAAATGCCATCGAGCTGGTCTGGCTGTTTTTTAAGGAGTTGGAATGGAACATATTTGTCTCATCCATTCAGCTGGGGGGCCATGAATCAGTGTCTAGTGGACCTGCCACTAAACACTTAACAGGAGGACTTTGGGAGGACACAGAGAGAGAAACGCTACTTGTGTTCTAAGATCACATTATATGGGAAAGTTTCCCAGACGGAATCCTGTTGAAGTCTGAAAGCATTTAAAGAGCTAGGAGATGTTTCCTTTGGGGTTAGTTTGCACTGAATAGTACAAAACAAATAAAAATAATCAGTGAGAGGGGGCTTAAACGCACAATATTTTATTCTTTTGCATAAAAGAAAACAGAGGGGGGATTCCAGGGCTGGTGTGGTGCTGCCACGAAGTTGACAGGGTTACAGGCTCTTTTCAGCCTCCCTACATTGCGGCCCTCCTCCTTATGGCCCAAAATGGTTGCGTAAGCTCCAGCCATCACATCCAAGTTTCTGACAGCAGGATGGAGGAAGGAGAGAAGAAAGGCCATGCCTTTCCCTTTCAAAAATAGATTTTATTTTTTAGAAGTTTTAGATTTATAGAAAAATTATAACTGTATCACAGAGAGTTCCCCTATACCCCACATCCAATCCCCTATTCTGAACATCTTACGTTAGTATTGCACATTTGTTATAATTAATGAACCAATATTGATACATTATCATTAACTAAAGTCCATACTTTTTCCAGATTTTCCTAGTTACTACCTAATCTCCTTTTCCTGTTCTAGGCTCCCCACCCAGGATCCCACATGACATTTGGTCGTCATGTCCCCTGAGGCTCCTCCCGGCTTTGAAGACAAGTTCATTCCCTCTCTTTTAAGGAGACTTCCCAGAGATAGCACATGACACTTCCTGTGACTTCTCAGTGGCCTGAACCTAGTCCCAGGGCTGCATGTGGCTGCAAGAGAGGCTGGGAGAGCATTGCCGATAACCACTGTCCAGCCGAACATGAAGGAAGAGGTGGAGAATGGGCTCTGGGGAGAATTAACGGTCCCTGCTGCGCAAGAGTCTCAGGAGACCACCCTGGCCGGCCTCCGCTTCAGGCTGGTATAGTCCTAACAGCTCCGTTTGTGGGAGCAGCTGACATCCAGGAAAGGTGAGTGATTACCCCAAGGTCACGCAGCCAGTCCCCAGCCTGCGGCTCTTTCCACTCCACCAAGCCCCGCCCCCCCCCATGACCTCTTCTCCTCTTTGAGCTTATTTCTGAGCCAGTTCCAGCTAGCATCCTACACAAAGCCTCAGTTTAGAGGATCCTCTTAAGAGGGTGTTGTCATCCCTGGGCTGGGGCCAGACCCCCGCCCCATGACCCCAGGCTGGATCCGACGAGCAGCAGATAAGCTCCTCTGGGAACTTTTACCGAGTGCTTACTGTTTGGTAGGTGTTGTGCTCAGTGTCTTCCCAAGGTACCAATTGGAATCCTCAAAGCAATCTCATAAGGTGAGCATTATTGCTCTTCCAGCTCTACCTAAGAGGGGCCTGAGGCTCTGTGGGTTAACTGGCCCAAGGTCACAGCCAGCATGCGATGGAGCTGGGATCCCCATCAGACCTGACACGGGCAGGAGCCCTGGGACATGCTGGCCTGCTGAACGCTCATGGTATAGCACCCAGTAGCCGGGGTGCAAGTGAGTGACACGGGCTGAGACGCACACACTCAGACACTGTGGTCTGGAGGAAGCAGGGCTTAGCGGGGGTCCAAGCTGTGCCCCTCCAGCCTGGTTCTAGGGGTTGACTTCCCAAGCCCTCATTTCCACATTTTACAGCATTCTTGAAATCTGTGACTTTGCTAATAATTTTTTTCCAAATGTCTTTGCTGCCGGGTCAGGTAGAGCTCCAACCAAGAAGCCTGAGTGATCCACCCAGGGGCCTTGCTCCACGCGACCATGTCCCCTCCTGACCGCGACGTGGGCACCCTCACACCTGTCCAGCCCTGGGCCAGCACTGCCATTGCCTCACTGGAGCTCACAACATCCCTGGTGGCCAAGAGAGCTGTCTATCTTGTCCCTGTCTTCAGGGTGCGGGAACAGAGTCAAAGGGGCTAAATCCCCGTGTAACCTAGCCACTGGAACAAATACCCCCAGATTCCAGGAGCTTAACCTAACACAGATATGCCCTCTTTCACGGTCCACCACAGGACCGTTGGGATGGGCGCTCGGCTCCACGTGGTCGTTCCAGAACCCATTTTCTCGGGTCTTGGCATCTCCCGCTGGATCTCAGCATCTCGTTGGTGGATAAGGAAGCGAGCCAGGCAAGATGTGCACACAGCACTCCTCCCATGTGCCCTGGCCCCCAGTCTCGGGGTCCCGCCTGGCTGTGGTGGGAGGAAGTGAGAAACACAGGCAAGGTGAGCCCTGGAAGACGCTGCGGAGCGCCTCCGGTGTGGGCACCTTGGTGGGAGGACGGGGTGGCTGGGGGTGGGGAGAGTCAGCAGCATGAGATGGGGGAGCAGGGCAGAGGCCCCTCACGCAGACCTCGTAAGCCAGGGCATCAGAAGCCACTGAAGGGAGTGATGAAAGCAGATTAACTGACACGCCCAAGCTCACGCAGCGAGGGACTGCAGCCGTCAGCCCCAAGTGGAGCGGGACATTTAGATCCTAGCGCTCTGTGCTCTTCCTGGCCCCTCACCATTATTCAGGCACAGTGGCTACTCCTTCCCCACATCTTCCCACCCCCTGGGAGGACCAATTTCCCTGGCACTATTTTGAGACTCTTGAGACTCCAGGGCCTCATGTTGGAGGTAGCAGAGCTGCTCACCTGTGCCGAATGGGTCCTGCCCGTGCTTTCTGGGAGCTGCCAGGGGGCATACCGCAGGCAAGTCCCCGCAGAGCTGGCCGCAAGTTCAGGCCTTACAAATGACTCCATTCAACCTGAAAGCTTCAGCAATCCCGGGGATTACGAGGAGCCCAGGCGAGGCCTTGTTAGGACGGGCCTCCGGGGGAACATGGAAGGTATTTACATTTGTTGAAGGGCTCATTTCGGTGAAGGATGACAGGGCCTCGGCCTCAGAGAATCATGTGTGCATGGGCTTTTTTTTTTTTTTTCCAGCAAACACTCAAGCTCTCAAGAGGTCAGATACAGTGCAAGACAGAAATCACGCTCAGCTTCAGGCGGGGATGTTGTTGTGGGTTAACCAGGTGCCGGGCGCCAAGTTGTCTCTGGATTTTGGTGCCTTCCAATTCTGGTTTCTGTGAGCTTGGCAAACATGACACCTGTCTCAGACACCTTTTCATGGGTTCCAACTGCATTCTGCAGGAGCCTTGCAGAATGTCCACGCTCCGGGAACTTTCCGTGGCCCCAGGGGCAGACGCTGGAGGACTTCCCATCCACGCATGACCAGGACAGGAGTTCAGGCTTCACGCAGTGGATCACTGGCCAATGCCTCGAAGAAGCCCGTGGATAAATTTCCTTCCCTTCTGCTTGGATGGACTGTGCTGAGAAGCAATTGTTTGCACGGACTTTAGGAAGATGGTCCCCTAACACTGAACGACCACACCTCTTAACCAAGTGGAAGCCACTTCATGGGACCCTCTTGTTGGCTACCCTTCCCCCTCACTTCTGCTCTCTGGGATTTTACCTCCTAACAAGGTAGTAGCGTGTAAGTGTTGCCTCGGGTTTTGATCTCTGAGGGATACACACTCACACCTCTGCACACTCACACTTGCACACACATGGAAATGGTGATCATCCTGCGCCGTTCTCAGTCCTGACAAGTCAAGGGGACTCTGATTTCCTTCCTTCCACAAAATGGTCAGCAGCAGCAACTTCATTTTCACGACCATGCCTATCACTTCGGTGGCAGGGACTGATGGACTGTTCTCGAAGTCATTTCCGCTTTCCTCCAGGGCACATGGCCCTCTGCAGTTCCCAGACTCCCTTGCACCTAGGTGGGGGGGCAGCCAGGTGGCGGAGTCGTGGGCAGTGGGATGTGACAACAGTAATGTTGACCGCTTCTGGGTCCGATCCATAAAATGCTAAGAGGCAACATTCCGCATTCTCCTTCCTCACCCACCTGCTAAACAGACGGGTGTCCAAGGACTGGGAGAAGGTAGATCCAGAAGACAGAAGGAGGAAAGCTCCCGACTAGGAAAATTGGGATTGGACTGCCGTGTGAACAAGAAATAAGCTTCCGTGTATTGAGCCTCTAAAGACCGGGGGTTGTGAGTTGCAGCAGGAAGACCATCCTCGTGAATGTCATCTATCAGACCTTGCATGAAGTGCATTTCTATGCACCATCCCATCGAATCTCCACAGAGAAAGTCCAACTGTTATTAAGCTGGGCTGGTGCAGGACATGGGGCTCTAGAGATTGCAGCACTTAGAAGTTCACGTATGCAGCAAATGAAGGGGGGCTCTCCAGAATCTTAGGACTAAAAAGAACCCCTGCCATCAGGAAATGCCCACCTCCACTTTACAGATGAAGAGACGGAAGTTCAGGGAGGACCAGAGACCTACTTGAGGTACCACTCAGTTCACTGGAGTGCCGATCGTCAGTCCTCCAGCTTCCCAATCTCCCCCTTCTTAAGGCACTGTGGACAGGCAAGTCTTCATAGTCCCTGGCTGTGTCTCCCAGGGGGAAAGGGAGTGGTCCTTTTAGTGGAGGCAGTGATCACAGAGATCAGTCAGTCCTATCCTCATTGGATATGGTGCCAAGTCTAGGGCACATTGGGCAGAGAGCAGTAATGTTGCAGCAAAGGGTGCAGACAGAGTTAAATTGGCTCCTCTACTAACTATAGCTATGTGACTTGGAGCAAATGACTTAACCTCTCTGTGCCTTAGGTCCTCATTTATAAAAGATGGCTAGTCATGGAACCCACACAAGAAAGTTGTTGGGTGGACTCCAGCTGTCTTAGACGAGCCGCCCCCCCATGTCGCTAGCACACAGTAAGCATCCAAGCGTCATGTGCATTATCGTCGTCTGAATTCACTAGTTGGCCTGTTGCAGGGCTATCCAAACTTACTAACTCACACTATCCCTGCCCAGACTCTTCGCCTTTCTTTGTCCCTCCAAAGTTCTCACCTCACTTCCCAGCTTCAAAACTCCATGGCCACCCACCGACTTCCCTCCCCCCTCATTAAACTAGGCTTTCAGGAAAAGATCTAGTATCAGTCAGATAATGTAAACCACCGAGACGCCTTGCCGGGGGAGCTTTGCCTCTTCCGCCCCAGCTTTCAGTGCGGGGGCAGCAGCACGGCTTCCTGGGACAGGGGTCTGGGGTCTGAGCTGGCAGGCAGGGGGCAGAGGCAGAGGGTGGGGGACTCCTCCTGAAGGATCGAGGTGGGCACCCCTCCCCGCCTCCTGCCTGGATGCCTGGACACTCTAGTCAGTGCGTCCCAGCAAGCACTTGGGGCTGAGTCACCAGATGACAGGACGGCTTCGGCCTTCTCTCCGACCCAAACTGAAAGCCCATAATACCACCCCAGCTGGGCTTTGTGGCTTTCTGTTTTTCTCATTGCCCAAAACAAGGTCCTCGGGAGGGGCTGGAGGCCCAGCGCACTGTGATTCCGGGGAAGGGTGGGGTGAGAGCAATTATCTTTGGAGCCCTGAAGAAACTTTTTCAGAAAAGTACGTGGAATGTAATAGGGGGGAGGGGCGGCAGGGAGATGTGCAAGATACTTTACCAGAAAGTGCTTTCAGCCCCTGGGTTGGATATGATCTGAGGAGCCCTAGGTTCCTCCAGTCTCCTTCACAGCCACCATCCACCCATCCAACCCTCCGTCTGTCCATCCATCCGTCATCCATCTGCCTCCCTCCCTCAGCCTTCCTTCTTTCCATCTTTCCGTGGTCCGTCTACCCACTCACCCAACCATCCATCCACCTGCCGTCCGTCTGCTCATTCATTGACTTTATAACTTGTGGAAGCATCAGATGTAGCAACGGGAACCTGCATGGAGCAGGGCCAACACCGACCCTTCCCCCATGCCCTCAAGCTCACTGTCCAGGGGGCATTCACAAAGGTAAGCATTTGGCTGCGGGTCTGCCCTGGGCTCCCTTGATAGCAGACCCTGAGGGCAACAAACACCATGTATTTGGAAGATGACCCCGGGAAATAACCCTTGGGGACTGGAGAAAGGAGACAAGGAAACAAAGGTGCCCAAGGTGCCCAAGAAAAGGTGCACTGCTGAGCAGGCTGTGCCCGAGGGCAGCTAGAGCTCCACCCCATGGGGAAATCTCTGGAAGGCTTGGAGAACACCCCCCAGCTGAAGGATAGAGAACTGAGGCAGCCACCCACCGACTCTTGTCCACCTCTGGTTAAGGGCTGCTCCTGGGCCCCTGAGCCCCAGGAGGGCAAAGCCAGTCCCCTCTACGAATGAGCCGCCGTACGCAGGATGGGGTGGGGGGTGCACGTTGGTACCACACTCTTGTCATATCTGCGCGGGGGTAAACTATCCTGAAAGGATGAGTGAAGACTGGCCACGAAGTGCGGCGAGTGTGCGGTGTGTGAGCTCAACATACACCATCGACAGCCATCCTGTGTGGAAGCAAAGAGCGACTAGAGACACACTGAAACAAAGTGCAGAATCATATGCCATTCCAGTAATTATAAAGCACCTGGGAATTACCCTTTGAAAGAAAGTGCAGAACTTTTATGGAGAAATTGAAAACTTTATTAAGATGTGAAAGAAGACCCGAACAAATAAAAAGCGACCCTGTTCGTGGGTGGGATGACCCGGCCGTGCGGAGCCACCATCTGCCCTCGGAGCTGCGCCCGTCAGATCCCAGCAGTCGCTGGAAGAACTTGACAACCAGATTTTCTAAAATTCGTGTCAAAGAGTAAATGTCCACCAACAGCTAAGACAATTTTGAAAAAGTGCAAAATGTGATCTTTATCGTTTAGTTCATTCGAGTGTTTCAAGCTGTCATCCCAGTATATACGTTTCACGTATTTTTCTTTACGTTTTTATGTAAACCTTGCTTAAATCTTAATAACGTGAATTTAAAAGTCTCATGATAATTCGTCAGGTTGCTTTATCTTAATTTCCCTAACCACATCCCTATGGTTGACATTTCAAATTCCAGTTTTTAATCAGCTTTTCTAAACAAAATCCCATGGGAGAAATGTCTTTTTTATTTTTAATTGTGGTAAAGACGCATGAGATCTACTGTCTCACCAAATTCTTAAGTGCGCAATTCGGCACTGTTACCTACAGATGCCGTGTTGCCCGTGCCTGGAGAACTCACCTTGTATAATGGGAACTTGACACCGGCAGCCCCTGGCTCCCCCTCCCCCCCTCAGCCCCCCACAACCACCAGTCTGCTCTCTGCTTCCGGGAGTCTGACTTTTGCAGATTCCACATGTAAGGGAACTCGCGCAGTATGTCTTTCTGTGTCTGGTATTTTTAATTTAACATAATGCTCTCCAGGTTCATCCGTGTTTCACCACTGACAGGATTTCCTTCTTTTTAAAGGTTGAGTAATATTTCATTGTGTGTATATCACCACACATGTTCTATCCCTTCCATCGTCCGTAGACATTTAGATTGTTTGCGTATTTTGGCTGTTGTGAATAACGCTGCAGCAAACATGGGAGCCCAGATATCTCTTCGAGATCCTGATTTCAATCCCTGTGGCTTTATGCCTGGGAGTGGGATTGCTAGATCTCATGGCAGTTCAATTTTTCATATTTTGAGGAACCTCCATACTATTTCCATAATGGTTGTATAAATTTACATTCCTAGCAACAACGCACAAGGCTCGTTCCTGTTTTTACACACCCCAGCGAACACTTATCTTTTGTCTTTTTGATAACAGCCTTTCTGACAGGTGTGAGGTGACATCTCATCGTGGTTTTGATTTGCATTTCCCTGATGATGAGTGATGTTGAGCATCTTTCCAAGTGTCTGTTAGCCATCTGGATGTCTTGTTTTGAGAAATATCTATTCTTTTGCCCATTTTTTCATTGGGTTATCTGTATTCTTGCTATTGAGTTGTCTGGGTTCCCTATATATTTTGGATATTAACCCCTCATCACATGTATGGTTTGCAGATATATTGCTCCATTCCATGGATTGTCTCTTCACTCTTTTGATGGTTTTCTTTGCCGTAGAGAAGCTTTTTAGTTGGATGTGGTCCCATTTGTCTATTTTTGCTTTTGTTGCAGTGTTTTTGGGTCATAGCCAAAAAGTCACCACCCAGAATAATGTCAAGGTTTTCCCCTATGATTCCTTAGACTAGTTTTACAGTTTCAGACCTTATGTTTATCTCTTTAATCCATTTTGAGTTGACTTTTGTATATGGTGTGAGGTAAGGGTCCAATTTCATTCTTCTGCATGTCCTCGGTGTTTTATAGTTTTCAGTGTACAAACCTTTTCCCTCCTTGGTTAAGTTTGTCACTGAGTAGTTTCTTCTATTTGATGCTGTTGTGAATGAGAATGTTTTCTTAATTTCTTTTTTGGACAGTCTGTTGTCAGAGTACAGAAATGCAACTGAAATCTGTGCGTGGATTGTGATTCCTGCCACCTCACGTTTGTTGTGGAGTCTGAAGGATTTTCTACATATAAGATCATGTCATCTGCAAATAGTTAATTTTACTTCTTTCTTTCCAATTTGGATGCCTGTTATTTCTTCTTCTTGCCTGATTGCTCAGGCCAGGACTTCCAGTACTGTGTTGAATACAAGTGTTGAGGGTAGGCATCCTGCCTTGTTCTGACCTTAGAGAGAAAGCTCTCAGCTTTTCTCCGCTGAGTACGATGTTAGCTGGGGTTTCTCATATATGGCTTTTATTATGTAGGGATACATTCTGAAGAACAGGAAACACTTCCAAACTCATTTTAGGAGGCCAGCATTACTCTGGTACCAAAGCAAGAAAAGGCCACTGCAAGCAAAGGAGACTACAAGCCAACTCAGATGGGAAAGTCCTCAACAAAATACTAGTGAACTAATTGCAACAGCACATTAGAAGGATCATACACCATGACCAGGTGGGATATATGCCCGGGATGTAAGGTGGTCCAACAAATTCAAGTCAATTAATATAAGACACCACACTAACAGCATGAAGGGGAAACACACAATTATCCTAATAGAAGCAGAAAAAGCATTTGACAAAGTTCAACCCTCTTTCATAATAAAAATCTCAGCAAACTAGGTATAGAAGGGGGAAAGTTCTCGGTGTTAGAACTAGCTCTATTCCTCTGAACAATGGCTTTGTTTTTATTTTATGAGTGCTACACGGTTCAGTATAATTCTATTTCCCTCCAACTTTGCAGGGATAAGAGAACTCAGAGCCAAATCTGGGGTCAAGGCCTCGGGAGTCATGTTGGACATTTCTTGTAGCAATTTCACTGCAGGTACCTTTTACATCCCTGCCCTTATCTATCTTGGCTTAATATTGTTAAGCAACTGTACTAACTCCCAACATTGTTGCGTCCAGACACAGCACCCCCAGCTGGGAAGCCCTGGACAAGCTCATGGAAGTCGGGCTTAGCTAAGCCTGGGGAACACTGGATGCTGAGGGCTGGGGCTAACTGTGCTGTCTCCTGATGCCCTCTCATCATCAGAAGGTCTGCCCAAACTTGTGGTGCAGGTTGCTGACTGTGCAAATGATGGACGCATGACCCACTGGCCCTGTGGGCAGGAGGAAAGCACACTTCAGTGTCACAGAGGAATGGTCTGGACATTCCTGCACGGAGGAATGGGGACCCTAGGGACTTTTCTTCCTAGACACAGGAGTAAGGAGGAAGGTCTGGCACTTCCCCAGAGGGCCAAGGGGGGCAGCTAGAGCAGCCCGCCTCTTCAGGATGGCTGTGTCCCCTGGCACTATCCCTGTGGAGTCACTTTGAAAGTCAAGAGTGGCTCGCCTGAGTGTGATTTTCCTTCCTCCTCAGAGACCTCCCAGGGCCCTGTCTGTTATTCAAACCAAGTGTCAGGATTTTGCAGCCACCACCGAGGGCTGCAGATATCACTCACAGGCCTAACCCCTCAGGCTGAGACAGTTCAAGGCCCCACAGACCCACCCTCTGCCTCCTTCCCTGCACCCCGGTCTGGGGGAGGTTGGGAGGGGCGTGATGCTGGGAGGGCTGTCTCAGGGACAGGAAGGCCACACTCTGGAAACCCGAGGCTCACCCCAACTAAAGGCACTAGAAGTCACCTTGTCCCCACAGCAAACCCCAGCCTTAGTCCAGGCAGCTCACTTTCCTTTGAAAACTGCTGTCTTCCACGTGGGAAATGGGCTACTTCTCAGAATGAGCCTTTCCACCTGGGTGGAAGCTGCCTAGAATCAAGCAAAGCACATTCCGCGCCCCCCAAAAGGCGAGAACACACCCCATGGGGCTAAGCATGTTCTGAAACTGGCAAAGTGGAGGCAGAAATGGGCCCAGATCGGCTGCAGGGCCCCGCCAAGCTCCCAGGCAGCCGGAGTCAGGCCTCAAAAGAGTGGGGTTCACTCCCAAACCCCCTTGGTTGAGTTGAAAAGTTGGTCCTGAGATCTTTTAGTTAAAGACAAATGCCTACTGAGTCAACATACAGTGGAATTTAAGGTTAAAAGCATAATTAATTTTTTGCTTTCGAGTTAAAAAATAAACAAGTCAGTATTCACTCATCAGCATGTGTTCCTTGAGTGCCCACCTTGTGGCCAGGCCGTGTTCCAGCTCGGCAGGCAGCCGTGGGCCCTGACCTACGGGAGAAGGCATCCCGGAGGTCAGCGGGACAAGTAGACGTGCGCGTAACGAATGTGGGGATGTGGCAGAGCCTGGGGGGTGGGGTGCTGATGGGGGCTCAGGGGGCCTAAGAAAGCATTTGAGCAGAGGCCTGAAGGCAGCAACCGATGGGCAGGAGCGCAGAGGCCCTGGTGGCGGGGGGGGCACATGAATCGGGGAGAAGGGTGGCCCCTGAGTCAGGGAAGTAGTTGCGGAGAAGGAGAGACGCAGGCCGAGGTCAGGTGGGAACTTGTGAGCTGTGGTGGTGTACTCACCAACACACTCACACATCTTCACAACCACACGCCCGAGCCTCACACAGATTTACACACTCGTGCGCACACCGGACACGCACACATCCACACAGAGACACTCGTGCACCTTGACTCACACCCCCTCATGCACATTGCACGCTCACGTGTGCTGACTCACACATCTGCACACACACTTTCATATGAACACATACACACACCTGCACTCTCACATATACACGCCCCAGGTCACACACACACACGCACACGTACATTCATGCCCTCACATGACTGCCTGACTCACGCACATCCACACACACTGTAGCATATTTCCAGTTCCACTCATCCTTCTGTTCTGGAGATTTGAGCTGCACCCCGACTCCACACCCTCTCTGCGTGGGAACCTACACAAAGCCCGCGCGCCCTCGGCCTCAGCGTCCCTCATGTGCACTGGAAGCTCACCCGCTCAAGAGGCGGGCCGGCTCTGGAGACGGGAGGAGAGGTGGCCGACCAGCGCCCACTGCCCCACAACACCAGCGGTGACCGGTGGGCAGTCGCTGCTCATCGGGAATGCAGTGAAGCAGGAGGGAGCGTTTGTCTCCCCAGAATGGGGCAGTCTGGAAGCCCCTGTGTTCGCCTCTGCGCCTCTCCCCGCAAAGCACACACACGGAGACCCCGGCATACGGACCTTGGATGCTCACAGAGGGACCTGTGGGTGACAGGTGGGTGGGGACCTGGGGCTGCTGTGGGAGGCTAAGAGGAAGAGGGAGTGGACCATGCCAGGCCCTCGGCCTCGTGTAGGATTTCACCAGAACCCACCCTGGCCGTGGTTTGAAAGCTGAAAGGAAATGTAAAAGATTCTCCCCAAGCAGCATTTACAGAGCACGGCACGCCGGGGCCCTTTCTCTCGGCGCTCATGGTCCTGGGGCGGGGGGCGCGCTGGCCGTCTGGATCGGCAGCTGACCGGGGGCTGCTGCCCTTCAGCAGATGGAAGGGGTACCAACCTCTCTGGGCAGAATCCTGGATGGCTTATCTCTGGGCTCCTGACGGGAAAGGGAGGTATTTACAAGGGGTGAAGTCCAGCTGCTGGCCATGAGCCAGCTCACATCCTCTGCAGAAGGCAGGGTTTTTTCAGACTTCCATGTTCTGTTGAGCTGGAGAAAAGCCCTTCTTACACGGAAAAATAAATAAGTAAATGCAAGTAACAGCAGTGATTTTAATAATCAGGTTAGTGTGGTTCAAATGACAAGATGCAAACACCGTGCTACCATATCCTGCTTGAGCTCTTCACAGTAGGAAGAAAAAAATCCCCTGCACAGACACGAGCCCTGAGTCGACCGATTTGGAGGCCTTTTACACCTAAGTCAGCCACCATCTTAGGCACCACTGCCACGCAGGACTGGCGTGGCTGGCGTGGCTGGCGTGGCTGGTGAGTCTGGTGGCCTGCCACATCACTGACAGGGGCGTGAATGCTCACAGTCTGCGTGGAGAAGATTTAAAAACGGGGATCAAGAACTACAAAAAATAGCCATAATACCTTGATTTGGTAAAAATCTTGCTTCTAGAAATTTATTCCGAGGAAATAAGCAAATGAGAAAAGTTTGCTGGTGTGAGAACTTTATAATAGAGAAAACAGAGAAACCTGAAAGATCCAGCAGCAGAGGAGCTTCGCCCCTACAAGAGATAGTTATCAGCAAAGCAACGCTGGTAATTTAGTAAGTGAGAAAAAGCACATGCATTCGTTAAGAAATTATAAGGGCACGGGCGAAGCACAGAGAGAACGGAAAAGTGACAAATGACACGCTGGATCCTAGAGGCAGCACGGCTGGGAGCCGACTACCATGCCAAGGTCAAAGGGCTACTGAGGTAGTGTCAGGTCACTGATGTGGCATCAAAATGTTGACTAAATGAAGTGAAGGTCCCACTGTCACGTGGAGGGGCCGAGGATGGTTAGAGGAGCAGGGCCCCCCAGAGCCCAGCTGACCCCTCAGCGGGCAGGTGCTCACTGGCCGCTGTCCTGCCACATCAGGTGAACCCCGGGCCGCGCTGTTGCGCGCGTGTGCACGGCTGGGTCCTCAGCACAGGGGCTCTGAGGTGGGTGGGCCTGAGCTCAAAAGCCCCTCACCAGCTGCACGACCTTTGGCGAGGTACCACCTTCTCCGCCCAACCACCTCCTTATCCTTACGGCTCCTTTCCCACCGGCCGCTGATCCCATTGTCCAAATGGGTTCCATACGACTTGAGCCCTTTTCAATAAAAGGTCAAATATCAACTCTCAACCTAACACTTCACTGTACTTTTGAGAAAAATTAAAAATAAAAAAATCCCTCCATTTTGGACGGCAAGTGGTCTACTTGCCTGGACGCGGGGGTCGGACGGCCGGGCCCCTCCTGCCTCCTACTGCCCACAGCCCTCCATCCTTGCTGCGTGCTGCCGCAGGGGCCCCGCACATCCCGGAGGCCAAGGCTGAGTGTCTGGGAGCTTGTCCACGCAATATCCATTCAATTGTGTGTCTCGCTTGAATGCAAAAGCATATGGCCTTCCCACTTATTTTTTAACAACTCGTGGGCATTGTTTGGCTTTCAGTCCTCCATCCTCCAAAATCTCATGTTGGGCGCCCATAAAAATGCATAGGCACTAACTTTCCTGTTTTTCCAGGCACAGGCTCCCTCAGGAAATGCATCACTGAGTGGGTTTTCACTGTGGTTCCCAGGCTGCAATGGGAGCTCACATCACTTCTGAGACTGGAGCCCCAGCTCACTGCACCCAGGTCTTTCTTCTCTGGGGGATGGACCTTGACCAGTGGGGCTGCCCTGGGAACTACCTGAGGGCAGGGGTAGCGAACCGTCATCCATCTGTCAATCCAAGTGCCCAGACAGCAAATCTTCACTAAATATGCACCAAGTGCCAGGGATTCCTGCCTCTCGGGAGATTCAGCTTTGCAGAATATTCCGGCTAGCTCGTGCCATGTCATAAATCACCCCAAAACTTTGTGGCTGAAACAGCAATCATCCTATTTTCTCCTGTATTTGTTCGCTAGGGCTGCCACAACAAAGTACCATGAGTTGAGGGGCTTAAACAGCAGAAGAAGTCTACTGGCCCATAGCTCTGCAGGCTGGGAGTCCGAGATGAGAGCGTGGGCAGGGTGGGTTCCTGCTGAGGCCGTGAGGGAGGTCGTACCCAGGCCTCTCCCGGTTGCTGGTGGCTTTTTGCCAGTGAACTCCCACGTTCCTCGGCTTGTAGAAGCATCACCGCAGTCCTTGCCTTCATGTCCACATGGCTTCCTCCCTGTCATCCTTGTGTCCAATTTTCCTTTTCTTATAGGGACACCAGTCACTTTGGATTAGAGCCGGCCCGAAAGACTTCACTTTACCTTGATTACTTCTATAAAAACCCACACTCTGAGCCACTGGGGGTTGGGTCTCCAAGTACCTTCTGAGGGAGAACACAAATGCATGAGCAGTAACTCTCTCCCATGGGCTCTGTGGTCCGAATCCCAGCTGACGGTTCCTGTTGGGTCTCCTGTGGGGCGGAAGAGGTGTGGCTGGCATGGCCCATGTGCTCTGTGTGGTCTCTCCACGTGGGTGGGCTTGGGCTTCCTCACAGCATGGCCGCCCGAAGCTTCAGGAGCAAACACCCCAGTGAGCAACAGAGAAGCCGCCTCGCCCTTCATGACCCAGCTCTGGAAGCCACATAGCGTCACTTCTGCCGTCCTCTTGTGGCCAAGCTCACCGACACTTGCTGAGTTTCAAGGGATAGGGATGTAGACCCCACCTGTTGACAGAAAGAGTGTCGAAGACGTCACACGTGGGGCGGGAATAATGTCACAGCATTTACAGCATTTTTGGCAGATGCAGTGGGCCATGGGGACGCTGGAGCAGTAAACACACAGTGGGTGGCAGGGTGGGGACTGCTGCTTTCAGATAAGGGTGGGTTGCCACGGAAACATAGCAACTGGGCACTGGGGCCCATGTGAACAGCCCGGAGGGCTTCCAGAGGAGGCTACGCTGAGGTCTGAAGGGGGGTGAGCAGCAGTTAGCCTGACATGGGGTGAAGGGGAGAGGGACTGGCCTATGCCAAGGCAAAGAGGTGGGAGAAAGCGTGCGTATTCTGCAAAAAGCTGGAATTCCGGGGCAGGTGCACTCTCCCAAGTGCCCACAACAACTTCCCAAGATCCCAATTTCTTGCATGAAAGCCCAGAAGGCCTGCATTTTATCCAGACTAATAAGTGGCTCTTACGACACTTGGGGCCTCTGATCTGCTCTTGTGAGTCCATGGCAGTCATTATTCTGAAACTGATGTGACTTTGTCTCAATCAGGGATCAGTAAACTTGTTCCATAAGAGACCAGATGGCAATATTTTAGGCTTTGTGAGGCACACGGTCACTGCCACAACTATTCAACTCCGCCACTGGAGCACAGAAGCTGCCCTAGAAGATACGCGAATGGATGGGCCTAGCTGTGTGCTAATAAAACTTTATTTATAAAAACAGGCGGTGGGATACTGTTTGCTGACTTCTGGTCTAGACTGAAGTTTGTTTGGGTCAGAATTCAGGTCCCAGCTTCCAGCACTCACTGTGTGTGACTCTGAGCATGTCATTCGACCTCTCTGAAGCTGTTTCACCTTCCGTAAATTATTTTAGGTTGAAGAGGCAAAATGTCCCTGTCCCAACTGTTCAACTCTGCCGTTGTAGAGTTTATCACCCGTGACGGGAGAAAACGAGACAAAGCGTGTGAATGCACATGGAAGGTCGCACAGCACTGGGGTCAGACTTCGATATTGCTCTAGCAACCCTGACCCGCACTTCCTAGCTGTGGCCGTGAGCTGTTTGAGCCACCAGAGCCTCAGGCCCCACACGTGTGAAACAGGAATAAATATGGGCCACACGGTGTTGTGGCGAGGACTGAATGAGCACGCATAACTCCGGGTTACTGGGGTCAGTTCCCTAAGGCTGCACATGCGGCGTCGGAACAGACATCCCGTTTGGGGGAGCTGGCTGAGCAACTAGAAGCCTGACGGGAAGATGTGGCAGCCACCGCGCTAAGTGGGGGCCCAGGGGCCTGCGTTCGAGGCAGCCCCTCGGGGCAGATCTAGAATCCTCCGAGGACTCACCCTCTCTGTGTCTTATTTCCTCGGTCCTAAGATGCAGAGTGATCCCACTTCAGCATCTTGCAACCAGAGGTTGCAATGACACAGAACCGCGTCCGGAGGTTTTTCAATCCATACTCACACTTGATGTGGAGGCCGTTCCTCTCCTCCGAAACAAAGGTGCTTATTTGGTGGATCTTATAGTCAGTGGTATTTGGGGATGGAAGAATGAAGATACAGAGATACACTGACCCCAAATCTGTGCAGGGATGCCACCCTCCGGGTAGCCTTGAGCACCGGCCAGCGGCTGGAGACGGGGCCCCGAGGCCCCTGGAGCCAGAGTTGGGGAGCAGGGACTTCGCACCAGACACCCACTTCCTCGGCGGGGCGGGCGCTTCCTCACTCTCAGCACAGAGGCAGGTCCCTCCCGCGATAAGGAAAACAGGGTGCCAGCCCCCGCTTGCAGAATGTGACATTCTTTCCAAACAAGCCAGTTGTTTTACAGCCCTGCCTTGGAAGACTTCAAAAACATACAGGCTCCAAAATCAAAGGCTTCCTGTTATAAATTCATTTCTACACCTCAGGTACTCGGTGGGTGGGGGGGAGGGAAAAAGCTGAGATTCAATGAAAAGTGGTTGAAAATGCTCTAAAAATACCCTGCTCGTGGAGGAGAATGGTCTGGCCTGTCTCTGAGGCCGGTGGAGAAACACTTCGGCTTGTCCTGGGGTTTTTGAAGACATTTTATACATTCAGAGGTTAATACTTCTGTTGTTCTAAAATCTGAGGTGCCTTAAAAAAATTTGTTTTTTTAAATTTCAAGGCTTGAAAAGAAATTTAAGATGCAGAATGGATCTTTACAGTCAGACCTCCTCACCTTCTAGGTGAGAAAATGCAGGCCAGACTCGGCAGGGCTGGCCGAGTTCGCCAGCTGGTTATAGACAGAACAGGGCAAGCCCGCCGTTCTCCTGGAAGGTTCCAGAAGGTGAAGTTGGACTCATGGGCACCACAGGGCAGTCCTCTATTGCTCTTTAAAAAAAAAAAAAACCTGATTACAGAAGCAATGCGTGTTTATTTGAGAAAGCCCAGAACATTCCTAAGAGGAAACGTGAGTTCGCCTGTGACCCTGACACCCATGGACAAGCCCTCCGGGGTTGTTTCACTACCTTTCAAGATCTGGATTGATCTGGATGATGACACAGAACCGCATCCGGAGGTTGCAGAGGATGCCGAGTTGCCACACACCTCTGGCTCATCGGCAGCTGCCGTGTCCCATCCACTCAGCACCCAGCCCAGAACCTGATTCTCTCTGGGGGGCTGGGAGAGGGGGGCGGGCCTTCCCAGCCTCGACAGCACAGGCAGGCGTGCAAGACGGACATGCAACAAGGGGCGGTATGTGCCGCAGGCTTTCTGCAAGGATGACAATGGCATCGGAGCTGGTTTCAGAAAGACCCCTGAACCGTGCTGGTGGGGTCAAGGCCTCTGCCTTGGCTGAGGTAGCCCACCCTGGGGAGTCCTTCCCTGCTTGTGTCTGGTTGACACCCTGGGGGCTCAGCTCTAGTCAAGCTCCCAGGTGTGGCACAGGGGCGGTTTTTGCCTCTCCCAGGCCCAAGGGCACTTAAGCACCCTGCACTGGACTTGTCCCCTCCCCCGCACCTGTGCGGACACCTGCCACACGTGTAGGCAATTGCACATTTTAGCCACGGGGGTGTGTGTGCAGTGTTCCTGCTGCTCAGCGCAGCCCAGCTTCGGGGAAGCCTTCTGTCTTGTCTGCCCCGTATCTGACTCACGGCGCCACGGACCCAGGACAGCGTCGGCTGGGCTCTTGTTTGCAGCACAAACATTTTACATCACTCTCTTGGTTCCCATACTCTCGACTCGTGCCTCAGCGGCTGAGTCTGTGCTCTGAGGACCGTAGAGCAGGGTGTCTACGATCGCAAGGAACAGCACATCAACAACAAGCTTTTCATCGCACCTCCCGGGCACGAGCCTGGGCCCAACTCCCTGCTGCCGAAATCCAGATCAAACCTGAACATTCCCGTCAAGCCTCCTGTCTGCTAGGGACCAGATGTTTGGCATCAGGTATCAAAACATCCTTTTGCTGGGCTGAATTTTCTGGTTGTCACTCTCAGGTTTCGTGTCACGGAGACGGAGCTCCAGGGTGGACATGTCACGCCTCCCACATGCTCCTAGGAGAGCCGTCCCCATGGGAGCATGGCCTCACCGGGTCATGGGACGTCAACTGGGGCAGCAAACGTCAGCAGGCAGGGACGAGGCTTGGAGGGCAGGAGCTTCCATGCACTTCCACAACCTTCCACGTATGGCTTAGGGATTTTGAATGACGCGGGCAGTAAACCCAGAGTGTCACACATAATCAACATACAAGCGTCCAGCATGGGGGACAAAGGACTGTATTAACTTTGTGAGGTGACGGATGGTAACTAGACTCACGTGGTGACCCTCTCATAGGGCATGCACGTGTCAAACCACTAATAGAATGTTGTATGTCAATTATACCTCAATAAATTGTTAAAAAATGAAGAAATAACACACAAGCGGAGTCTGTCCACGGCCCGACACGCAAACCACATACATATGGTTTCAAAATACAGTTGGAGCCGCAGCGAATAAATGGAATTTTGGAATGATTTGCTTTACAGTTCCCTTAAGTAACATTATCTTGTTAAAGACATTAACCTCGGGCCTTTGCTGTTATATATTTGCTTTTATTGTTTTCATCCTGGGAGCAACCTGTAGGAGAGACGCTCATCAGGGAAAGAGGGGTCAAGGGTCGTGAAAACATTGATTTTCAAGGTGGCTGAACAGCCGTCTGGGGAACACTTGCCAATTATGGAAAACAGACATTGCTTTTCAGAACCTGCTTTATAATTTGACAAAAAAAATTTATGAAATCTCCAACGTTAATAACCATTTCATTGTGTGTCTGGCATGAGGCAGCCTTGAGGAACCACCTCCTCTGATAGGGCTTTTCTTGGGAGAAAACTCTGCAGGCAGGCGCTTTCTCCCAGGGAGCGGGGCTGTCCGGCAGGTCATCTAGGGGCCGGACCACCCAGCCCGGCCCCGCACCCCATCCCGTGCCCCACTGCCAAGACTGTTGCAAAACGCATCTCCATTTTACTCTGCGGGGCTTTTGGGTAGCCTTCTCGGACAGCAGGAATTGGGGTTTTAGCTGATCCCCGTTCAGAATCTACCAGAGCCCGGTTTCCTAGTCTGTAAAGCAGGGGATTCAGTGAGCTCGCTGGGGAGATGCTAGCTAGCAGAGTGAAAGGCCTGCGGGCCACTGAAGGTAGCTTCACCTGCAGCTGATAATGCGCTGTGCCTCTGGCTCTGGGCACTCTGCTCGGCGCCCTCTGCCTGCCCCGTCCCAGTTAAGTGGTGACATCACCAGTTCCCGCCAGGTCACTTAGACACCCCTCCTTGCAATCATCTCTAAGGCTTTAGGACAAGTTTTGTGGCCACTGGGATATAATTCATTCCCAGTGGTGACAGAGTCAACTCTCTCCTTTCCTTATGAAGGCTAGTCTTGGGCAGGAACAATCTGGAGGACAAAATACGAGGCAAATTAATTCTAAGGGAAGAGCCTTTCTCAAGAAATCTATATAGGATTGAGCTTCCTGTCCTGCTTCCTTCTCCTGCTTTCCCTTCCAGCGCCACATTTTGCTGGCCCAGCTTCCAGGTAACTGGAATATTCCTCCCTGGAACACGGCTGGGGTCTCAGTGACCAAAAAAGCCTCTATGACACCAGAGCCCTCATTAAGACAGATTTTCAAAACCTCGTTGATCCCGCTCAGATACAGTGCAAATTTGTTCAGCTTTTCTGGAAGGCGACTGAGCAATTTCTACCCAAATTGCAAGTATGAATAAACAGTGACTTGAATTCCCCACTGTTAGGGATTTACAGAGAGGAAATAATTAAGGATGTGTGCAAAGAAATTTAACTCTAGGATGTTCACTGTGGCGGTGTTTATCTAAGTACCCAACACCAAGGGACTGAGTGAGGAAGCAGGGACTGGAAGTGCAGGGGGTTCTGTTAGTGAAACAGAAATACATCCCTGCTGTTACTGCACAAGACATTCTCAGAGCTGCGTTCAGCTTCGTCTTCGTCAGCATGCATGCGTGTCCATGAGTGTGCGTGCCTGTGTTAGTGTGAGCACGTGCAGACGTGTGAGTGCGCGCGTGTGCGTGAGTGCAAGCACACGAGTGTGCCGGCACGTGAGTGTGCAAGTGCGTGTGCACGTGTGAGCATGTGTGTGCACAGGTGAGCACACAGACTGCCAGCGGGCTAGCTGAGCCCGCGTCACAGCTCCATCACTCCCTCTCTGGGGCTTTGAACAATTCCCTTCTCCTCAGTCCAATAAACGGGGACCGTAATCATGCAAACGTGGAGGAACTTCGTGAGGATGAAATGAGGTGACTGGTGTACCTCTTGACAGAGAACATGTGCTAAATAAACACAGCCAAGCATGTTTTTAAAACACATCAAAGGTGGGAGAAGGACATTTGAATATTCAAAGCAGGTATCTCTGAACGGCGGATTACCCGAAATCTTTTTCTTCTTGCTTCTCTGCTTTTTTCTCATGAAAAGTGTTATCCTTAGGTATCAGGAAGACTAAACTCTCCTATGCCTCTGCATCCGGCAACGTGAGCAGAGCTGAGCTCGCCAGCAGGTTGAGTAGGTGGCAGTCAGCACGGGGTGAGAGTGGGGGGTGGGCATGGCAGGTGAGCCGGGTGGGGCAGCATGGCCTGCGGATGACGGCAGAGCGCAGTCACCTGCCCGAGGCCCCACCCTGGTGTGCAGCAGTGCGGGGTGAGGCTCAGCAGCGAGCCTCATCTCCTCCCTAGCCACTGGGCCGTGCTGCCGGCTGAGAGAGCAGGGGCTAAGGGCAGGGCCTTAGAACTCCAATCTGAGTGTGGGTTGGACAAGTGTCCTGACTTCTTTGGGCTTTGGTTTCATCATCTGAAAAATGGGGAAAATAAGATGCAGCCCCATGGAGGCGATGTGGGGATGGACTAAACCAGGTGAGGTGATCATCAGTGAACAAGCCAGAAGGGGCCCCGCCCTCAAGGAGCCAACATGAGTGTGCAAGGCCACGGGTCATCACACGGCCGCCCAAATCCACGTAAACTTCAGGCACGCATCTGTTTAACAAAAATTAACGAGTGCCTGCCCTGCACCAGGCAACATGCCGGTGTCGGACATACAGCTGCAAGTGTGAGAATCAAAGCCCCCCGCCTCAAAACTGATGATGGGGGAAGTTCTGTTTGTAAGTACGCATCCATAAAACATAGATTCGAAGAAATCCCTGCCTTTCAAAATGTTACTAACTGGTGAGTTTGCATAAAGCGTACATGAGAGTTCATAGTAGTATTCTTTCAACTGTAGGGTTGAAATTTTTCAAAATTACATCTTGACGACATCTGCAAAGACCCTATTTCCAAATAAGGTCACGATCACAGGATTATGACCTCAACACATCTTTTATCGACTCGTAACACTTCTCAAATCACTTGATGAGCTCAAGTCCTTGTCTGAAGATCCAGTGCTGGGGTGGGGTGGGGGGGGGTACAAACTAAGATAATATTCCTCCTCCTTATGTTAAAAGCACATAGCGCTCACCTACAAGTACCTGGAGAGGCACAATAGAGATATGTGTTGATATTAAAACACATACTCATGCTAGTGGCTTCACAGTCTGCACAAAGGGCCCTGGGAAAGTTCTGGAAGGGCCATCTTAGACCAAGGTCTCCACAGCAAGGCAAAGAGCCCTTCCATCTAAACTCTGACCAAGCATCTTGCAACCGCGCCGGCTTCCTTGTGCATGCAGGGTTTGGAACTCTACTTCAGATACAGAACATGTCAGGACATACAAGCTGTCAGCAAATATTTGCAGAGCCCAACGTGGCACACCAAAGCAAACCTGCTGCCATAATTACCAGTGAAAGTATTGCTAACAAGGCTTTTCAAAGAAGTCAAATACACACCAATCAGGTAAAAACAACAACAGCAACAAAAACAAGATTTTCTTCCTTGAGCTCATAAAAGGGCTGCTCACTCCCAAAGCCCTGTAGTCAAATTGCTTATTGGGACCACATCTGCAGCTCTTCCCAGACAAGGATTGACTTCTGGGTGTCTTCCCTGAGCAGACTAGAGTGAACATCACACATGGCCAAAGACCAGGTGCAAATGCATGCTTCTGCTCCTCCAAGAGCTGCCGTGTGCATAACAACAGTTTTCTGGCGCGGAGAAAGCTCGACTTTATTGAGAGCCTGAAAAACAGCACCACTGAGAATACCACTGAAGTTAGCAATGGCACCACCACCACCAAAACTGAAGGCCAATGGCTTCCATGGTTTCTGCAGACAGAGTACAGCTGTGCCTAGCACATAACTCCTATGTCTCACACAGAGTAGATGCTTAGCAAATATTTATTTAATGTATTTCCTTATAGTAATAAATAATTTGTATTTACTTATATTAAACATATAGGTGCCTGTATGATATTTAATCATTAAATTGATCAATGGATAGATAAATGGGCAGAAGATTTATTTCTTGATGTCCTAAGCCTCACTTCTCAGCTGCCATGCTGTGGGCAAGTCCAAGCAGCCCAAGGGTGAGGCCACAAGAGAGAAGCCAAGACCCTGCTTGACAGCTCCTACTGAGTTCTGTGCAGACAGCTGGTCCAGTTGACACCTCAAGGAGTGCACTGTCTTGGAAGTAGATCTTCCAGCCCTGGCTGAACTGACCCAATGGAGCAGAGCCTTTTGCACCAAACCCTGCACAAATTCCAAATCTATGCTAGATAAGTGATCAGTGCTCTTTTAAACCACTAAAATTTGGAGTGGTTTGTCCTGCAGCAGTAAATAACTGGACAGCTTACTGAAACAAAATCTCTAGATGTGGACTCCCAGAATCTGTTTTTAACAAGGGCACCCGAGGATGGAGGCCTGCTGCAGTTTGAAGAGTCCAGCCACAGAGACTCCTCTAATGGGCGGAAGCCCGTATGTGTGTGAGCTCCTGGCGGGAAGGAAATGTACCACATTCACTGTGCAATCACCCAGAGAGAAGTAAACAAGGTGCAGATCACAGTGTGTTGTGCACTCCTGTTGTAAAAAGGTGTATTTTTGCTTATAGATGCATATGACATTTTTGGAAAGGTAGCCAAAAAAACATAACAATGGCTGTCAGAGGGAGGGTTAGAGAGAAAGACAGGGTCTCCAGCGGGAGGGAGGTCATAATCTTTCATACTCTTTTTGAAAAGAAATATCCATTTTTTCCCCAGCTTATTTTATATTTAAATTGTTCCAAAGGTGGGAGAAGCTGGGGCTCTGAGGTTTGACCCCACGGGTTCTGGTCCTGATGCACTGCTTACTAGGTGTGTGACTCACAGAGGTCGCTTTAGCTTGCCAAACCTCAGTTTCCCCATCTGCCAGAGGGAATGAAAATACCACCTACTTCCCTGGGTGGTTGTGAAGATTGGGTGAGCTGAAGCACAGAGGACGTCTAGCTCAGAACCTCCCATCAGTGGCAGCCCTGAATGGCACTAGACTTTCTGGACTCTGCACCGTAGGAAAGGGCATGCGCCCACATTACCTTCCACTGGATCTGCCTCAGCTTTAGGCAGGTTGACACGGAGATCTGAACCACACCCAGCCCAGCACGCCCTGACCCTCCTGCCTTCACCTCAGGTGGCTACAGAAAGAAGCAGGAGGAACCCTTGATTCCAGGTGTGGAGGGTACAGCCACGTGGGAGGGGAGCACAACTCACAAAACCCCTTCCAGCTCCTGGTGTTCCATTTTGGACTCGCAGGGTCTCTCCCTGGGACACGGAGGGGAGCTACAGTGCCTGACAGCATGCTGGGTGCACCCAGCTTCTGTGGGCTGGCCAGGGAACCTCAGCACCACAGGTGACAGTGGGTGGATGACAAGAGCACTCTTCAAATGCACCTCTGGACCAGGCACTCACGAAGCTGGTGCGAGCGACCTGGCTCCAGCTCAGCAGACAAAGGACCATGGCTCAGAACTGAATCAGGCACCGGGACCCATGGAGCTGAGCCTGCAGTTGGCAGGTGGGGAGACTCAGACCCTGGGACAAGCAAGGTGCCCAGAGGCAGGGTAGCATGATGGTTAGGCACCATCTGATCCCCACCTCTGTCATGGCCTCCGTCCCCCGCAACCTTCCTTAGAGAGTCGTCATGAGGTTGAGGGTGAGGACTTTCTAAAACAGCATTGGCACATGAAAAGTTCTCCTTAAACATGAGTTACTGTTACTGTCCACAGGTTACTGGGAAAGCTGGAATGAGAAACCAGGTCTCCAGACTCCCCCACAACCTCTGCCTTCCACTGGCCAGGCCTGAGGTGCCAGGACAGCTCTTTCAATGTAGCCCAGTGTGTGGTGGGCTGAGGCTCCTGGGCTCTAAGTGTCCCTCCTCTTCCTCTGTGAGCATTTAGGACACACAGCCCCTCTTTCCTGTGTACCTTGCAGGAGGCTGGGGACACAAGGAAGAAAAATGCAGCCCAGTCTGAGGCCTCAGTTGGGTCCACATTTGGGCAATAAGGATGCTGGGGCAAAGCCCTGCTGGAGGTGTAGGAGTGCAGCTGGAGCAGGGTGGAGGAAGTCAGGAGGACTTCCTAGAAGAAGAGGCATCGGAGCTGAATCTCTTAAGGTCAGGCACAGTGGAGGAAGATGGGGCCTCATGATGCCAGGTGAATGAAGAATAACCCCAGGACCCTCACTCTGAGACATCGTCCCTGTCACGTTGAAATATGCTCTGGTGTGGTAGGAGAATGTTCCAGCTGGAGGACATCCCTGCACACCCTGGTAAGTCAAGGTTGCCTGGAGTGGGCAGTGCTTCATCACCCTCAGGACCCGCTCCAGGGACATGGTGCCAAGGAAGCTATTCCAAAAGACAAGAAGTTAGTGGTGTGACGCCAGGCTAGCAGGTGCAGGAGTGGAGCTGGGGCGGGAGGTGACAGAGATGCCAAAGCGGCGCTGGCAGGGAGAGAGGCAGTGAGGTCAGGAGATGTGTTTCCTAGCTGTGCAGCCTCAACCAAGTGACTTCGTTTCTCTGATTCCTCTGGATTCCACTCCTTTAAAATGAAGATAAGGGGGCGCCTGGGTGGCTCGGTCCGTTAAGCATCCGACTCTTGATTTCAGGTTAGGTCATGATCTCGGGGTCACGAGACTGAGCCCTGCATTGGGCTGTGCACTCAGCGCGGAGTCTGCTTGAGACTCTTTCCCTCTCCCTCTGCCGCTCCCCCTGCTTGCTCACTCTCTCTCTCTCTCTCTCAAATAAATAAAATATTTAAAGAATAAATAAATAGAATGAAGACAGGATTAGTTTCAGGGGTGGCTGTGCAAAATCAAACAAGATGCTGTGTTAGCTGGGAGTGGTGTGTGTGATGGAAAGACCCCAAGTAACAGTGTAGAAGTGTCTGTCTCACATAATGCCCTGGGAAGAGGTGGCTCCTCCCAGCTCACCACAATGCTCCCCATGGACTCTGTCCTCCAAGGTGGCAGCATAATCACCAGCCATCCTGTGAACATCCAGGAGACACAGCGAAGGGAGAGACCAACATGGGTCCTGGGAGAGCAGACTCAGAGACTACACGTGAGGGCTGGGCTGGGGACTGCCCACTCGGACCTACCCCACGGGCCTAGAGAAGTCAGGCTGGGTGCAGCCGATCCCATGGGGAGCTCTGGAGCTGGGGCAGCCCTTCTGGAGCTTGGCTTGTCCTGAGTTGAGGCCAGGGGACCAGACTTTGTCTAGTCATAGGAAGGATAGGGTGATCCATCCACAGGGTGGATCAGTCATTTAACAGGGGCTGTGCTCAGGAACAGACACTCATGTGGTTGAGGCAGATCCCTTGGCCTATGGCTGTGAGCCATCACCCACCAACTGCCCCAGCACCAGGGAGGAGCGCCTCCTGCTGAAGGGAGGTCCCCACTGGCCCCCTCAGGACACTCTGTTACAGGGACAGAGCTGCAAAGCCCTCTCTATCCCAGGTGCACATGGGCCCAGCCAACCCAGGGGAGTGGGAGGGGCTCCACCAAATGAAAGATGGGAGTCTGGGGGGTAGGGGCCAGCCTCGTCAGCACTGAGGGTGAGGCCTGGCACTGGTAAGAGCTCCCTGGCGTGACGTTCAGCGAACCAACATGTATTTGGTAGTCGTGGGGCTGACTGCACAAATGTGGTGAATACACACGCCCTGCACTCGAAGGGCATCACAGCCCATGGCAGGAGTTATCAAAGAGCATTCCAACATGATGCCTGAGAGCGGCACAGGCCAGGCTGGATGGGAAGTGAAAGGGGGCTGCGATCCAGGCACCCGCGGGTGGATTAGAGTCAGGGGTGTTCGCCCGAAGGCCATCATCCAGGATCTTCTCCAGGCCTGGAGCTCTGAGGTGGCACCCACTCTGCACGCATGAGAAGCTCTGCAGAGCAGCTGGCCTGTGAAACGGGTCTGGTTGGATGGGCAGGTTTCCTCCGGTGGAGGCCACCCCAGGTGGAGGACATGGCAGAAGCAAGGGTGTGGCAAGGAGGCCCGGGTGGGGTCTGTGGGGGATCTCCAGGCATGTGGCTGGATTGCTGAGCAGGTGTGGATGCACTGGGGAAACATCCAGAACCGTGGGAGCCCCACTGAGGAGGGCCTTGCGCGTTGGCCTGAGGACTGGGAGAGCGTAACCCCAGAGGCAGCTCTGGAGTCAGACACCGTGGGTTACACGCCCAGCTCCTGCACTTCCTGGCCACACACTCATGGACAAGTGGGTTAACCTGTCTCGGTCTCAGCTTCCTCCTCCTCATAAAAAAGGAGCCAACAACAGGCCAGCCCTTTGGGGCCTAGAAAGGCTTACATGAGATGGTGTGTGCCACATGCGTGCCAAGCTTGCATTACCTTGACTGTCAGGGAGGAGCACTCCCTGTTATGGTCACTAGTCTAATTTCTACCTTCACTGGAAACATCTGTACTATGTGTAACAAATCACCCCAAAACTTAGTGGCTTAAAACAGCAAACATGTATTTAGCTCACAAAGTTGTTGTTTGGGCAGGGCTCTGCAAGAAGGCTTATCATCTCTGCTCCACAAGGAGTCAGCTGGGGCAGCTGGACTGGATGGACACTGAAGGGTCCATGTCCAAGACGGCAGCTCAGGGCTGGCTGGTTGGTGTTGGCTGTCAGCTGGGAGTTCAGCCCAGCTGGTTCCTTTCAATGTGGGCCTCTTGGGCTTCCCCACATCATGGTGGCCAAGTTCCAAGAATGAATGTCCCAACAGGACTGCACAGAAACTATACCGCCCTGTAGTTCCTACTCTGGGGAGTCATACAGCTTTGCTTCTGCTACAGTCACAGGCCCACTGAGGACAACTCAGATCCTCACCTGTGGGGTAGGCACTATAAGAAGAGCATGGGGGGTGGGAGATCTTATTGCAGCTATTTTTGAAAATACAATCTGCCAAATGCCTGACTGAGAATCTAAAAACAAGGGGTGGGGGTTGCCGGGACAAATCATAAGCCACCACCCTTCCTTCTCTCTGGCAGGGCTTGGTCTAAGCTAGAGGTTGAACTCACTCTCAGCTTCCCAGTCTGTGCCCAGTGGGGAAATGCTGAAGACACAATCACACCCAAGTGGGATTAAGCCGGACTTAGCCAAATCATTAACGGGTACACGTTGCCAACCAACCTAGAACTTCTATTTAAAAAATCCCACAGATTAGGGTGCCTGGATAGTTCAGTCTGCTAAGCGTCCGACTCTTGATTTCAGCTCAGGTCATGATCTCAGGGTTCTGAGATCAAGCCCCACGTCAGGCTCTGAGCTCAGCACAGTCTGCTTGCCCTCTCTCTCTCTGCTCCTACCCACCCCCCTCTCGAATAAATAAATAAAATCTTTAAAAAGAAAAAAAATCCTATAGATTGCCCGAAGACATGGGTTGCTGACCTCATGTTTCCAGAATAGCTCATCTCATTTAACACAATATATTCAAATGCAAAGATGGAAGATGAGCCTCTGTAAATTAACATTTCTGGGTCAAGTTGCCCACTAAAAGTCACCAGGGATAGCGTAAAGCAGAAGGTCAAAAACTAGCAAGGAGTGAATTGCTCTTGTTTTTGTTTTTTTCTTTTCCCTGCATGGATTTCCTGCTTTCCCAGTCACTGTAATCAGAATATTTGCAGTCTGTTTTTAAACACAGAGGACACCCAGAGCAACTGAGAAATAAAAGCTAGGAATGGGCAGCCACCCTGGGGTCCAAGGCTGTGTGCTCATCCTGACCTGCAGATGCAGGGAAGGAGTGCCCCCTGGGGAAGCACCCTCTGCCCTTCCCAGCAGGCCCTAGCTTAAGGAAGGCCACGCCACGTCAACGAGTCAACGGAGGGCTCCATTTCTCCTGATCTCCTCCATTTGGCCCCTAGAGCAGGTGTTTGCCGAGCTCAAGGTCTCTCTGCTTACATAACCCTTGTTCCATTTGGAAGGATGAAAAATCTCCCTGGGGTTTATTGTAAACAGGCTTATGTTCACCCAAACACGGAGAGGAAAGGTCAGCGGATTATTCATGTTCCTCTGTCTCCCTGCCTGGCCCTCTCCACCCCCCACCAACTGCAGACACGTCTCCCCACCCCAACATCTGGGCGGTGGCCAGGACCTGTGCCCAACCTCTCCACCAGGCCATCCGAGGCACAGGGCCCGGTGATGGGGACCAGGGCCAATCTGGCAGCCCTGATGCTTTAATGGGCCCTGCTTTGGCGACCGTTTCCATTGGACCTCAAAGAGGAGGCGAGGGGGAGTGGAGGTGGGGAGCAGGAGAAACTTCTTGACAAGCCGCCATGAGTAGAGGCTTGCTCATGGAAAGACAATCTTTTATGATGACAGAAACGGATCCAGGAACTCATGGTAAGGGGCCAGCGTGTTTCACGCAGGGGAGGGAGGACCCATTTGCTCAACTGTCCACTGTGACGTCAGAAACACCCATGCCCGAACTTGGTTGCGCACAGCGTATGTGGGAAATCTGATACACATGACCTCATCTGAGATGGCATTATCAGGCCCACTTCACAGATGAGAAGTGGAGGTTCAGCTCAGCAAGGAAGACTAACTAGTCTTAGCTTCACTTGGCCTCAGCTGGGGCAGCCTGACTGGAAGCTGCAGGACCCAATGCCAAGATGGCACAGCGCAGGGCTGGTGCGGGGGTGCTGGCTGTCGGCGGGGCACTCGGCCCTGGTGAAGTCCGTGATCCTTGGCTCGCTCCTCAGCTGCGGCCTTATGTGGCAGCCCCCGTCAGAAATGGTTTTGTTTGTCCCAGGGTTGGGGGCCCTAGTTTGATACACTATGCACCTACAGGCAGGACTGTCCGGCCCACAACACCATTAAGAAAGACTGGTCGGCAAGTCACTCAGTGGGTGGTTCTCAAGGTCTGGCCCCCAACAATGGTGTCACCCGGGAACCTTGTTAGATATCAAGCCCCAACATCACCCCAGCCCTCATGAAACTCCAGGGATGAGGGGCAGGAGTGGAGGTGCAGGCCCAGCCACCTGTGCCTCAAACATCCCCTTGGGTGCTGCTGAGGCCCCAGATCAAGTTTGAGATGTGCTGCCTCAGGCCAAGGCCTGCGAGCCCCCACGCCAGAGGCACAGGACCAGCAGCCGGAGGCCGAGGACAGCTGGGCGGGTTTTCCCACAGGGCAGATCCAGGTGACCCCTGCAACAACCGGAGGGGGTGGATGAACAAGCTCACCACCCCTGCCCCTCCTGGGTTCTGTGGTCTTTGGAATTCAGTTTCCATCCTGCCCAGACACGCAGAGGGGTCAGGCCATGCTCTGAGGCTCCTTGAAGGTTTTGGTTAAACCAAAAGGACATCGCGATGGGGCTCAGGAGCCCACGTGTGCATCCTGAGGGCACCCAGCAGACCCAAGGCTAATGCAGGTGGGAGCCAGCCACAGCGGGTGGGAGGGCTCAGACAACTTGGGGGCAGGTGTGGGCATCTGGACCATGAGGGTGGCTTGGGGGTCACGGAGAGGGCAGAGGCGGGATCTCAGGAGGGTCGCCCACTCTCCATACACCACTGGCAGGTTTGGGCAAGTTAACAAACATCCCCCAACCACAGCGTCCCCACCTGTGAAATGGGTGAACCAGCATTTATTGGGCACAACAAGTAATGTGTCCAGAGAGTGTTTTCATTGAATGCTTCCATTGCGTTACTTTTGTTTTATTGTTTTATTTTTTTTTGCTTTTTAGAGTGAGGATGCCCTGACCTTCCACTGGCTTCCAAAGGAAGCACAGAGCAAGGAAGTAGGGTATATCTGGGGTCCTTCTGCATGGTCCAGGTGCCCACCCTGGTTACCAGGGAGACCAGGCCTGGGAGAGCCCTGGATGGAGGGGGCCACACAGTGAAGGCACACACCTTGGGCTGCCCACCGACGCTCTGCTCCAGGGACTGGGGGCTCATGGCATGGACCAGCCTGGGTGGGCTGGCCAGAGGAGGGGGGCGAGGAAGGGGTGCTACCCACAGACTCAGCTAGAGGGTGCAGGGCGGTTGCTTGGTTCAATGTTTTGTTTTACTTGTTCTTTTGGGGGTTAAGATGGAAGGTGCAAAACTGTTTGAGTAGATGAACAAGCCCCACCCCTTGCCACCTACTCAGATGAGAGCCGGGCAGGCTGTTGCTCTCCCCAGCCTCAGTTTCCCCATCTGTTCTTGGGATTTACGAGCCTTCACCAGTTGAGTGAGCCCTGCATGTGACTTAGCAGCTGAGATGTTTGGACTCAGACAGTCCCTGGTTCGGGCCCAGGCTTCACCTTATGGCTGCACTGTGACTTGGGGAAAAGTCACTCAACTCTGCAAGCCTCAGTTTCCCTGCCACTGTAGTAGGGATGACGGTGACCACTGCCTCCGAGAGAGATGGCCTGGGCCAAGTGCTTGGCCACAGAAGTTACTTGAACAGCAGTACCAGCTGCTACTGTCTCCATTGGCAATGGCGATGGGTGGTCGGCCTCACTCTAGTTACTGAGTGCCCAGCCTGACGGGTCTCCAGCCAGGCTCAGTCCCACTGCAGGACGGGCTCCCCACATCTGTCTTCTCGGATGGCCTATCCTGCCAGGTCCTGGGGCACCTCCCATGCAGCCCCCGCCCGGCACCTGCCCCGTGCCCTCCACCTCACCCTGACTTATTTCCCGGGGTGGCTGGTTCCCTCGGAATGTGCCTGGGCGCGGGGTGACCTGGGTCTCCACTCATCCTACGGAACAGCTTCGGTAAACACAGGAAATGCGGTTTTGTTCCCAGACACGACTGCACGAGACTGGTGGATGGGACATGCTCTTTCCAGGAAAAGGCTCTGAATCCAGAACTGACTCTCCTTGGATTCTAGACGTAGGCAAGGCCAAACTCCAGCTCCCCAGGAGGGAAACTCCCTGGCTTGGGGGGGTTCTCTAAAAACTTGGGGGGCAATGATGTCACACTCGGAAGTCACAATTACACCAAGGAGGAAGGAATTGCCCACTTCCATTCTTGCCCATTTGTAATAGCCAGGTCCGCACAGGGGGAGGAGTCAGACAGCCCCAGGCACTGTTGTGGGAGGTCAAATCCCTGCACTGCCTGTGAGAGCTCTATGACATTGGAGAAGTTGCTGTGTCTCACTTTCCTCACGTGTCCAAAGGAGGTAATAATAGTTGTCATGGGATTAAATGAGGTCCATATGGTGACTAATGATTATGCTCTGGATAAATGCTTTCTGCAAAGATGGATGTTTGGATGGATGGGTGGATGGATGCATGGGTGGATGAATGGGTGGGTGAATGGATGGATGGAGGGGTACATGGATGGATGGGTGCATGGGTAACACGGGTGGATGAATGGGTGCATGGAGGGATGGTTGGGTGGGTGGGTGGATGGATGGATGGGTACATGGGTGGATAGATGTATGGGTGGATGGGTAGGTAGGTGCATGGATGGATGGTTGGATGGGTGAATGGATGAATGAATGGTATTACAAAGGGGAAGAAGAAACCGGCTCAGAATTTTTAAATTTTTGTTTTATTTTTGCACTTGAGATTTTTGTAGTTTTAATTCTTGGAAGGAGACAAAGAGGTGTGGATTAGAGGCACGGGCAGTACCTGGCAAAGTCACTGTCCCAAGTAACTGCCTTACCACCATGTGTGATTAGGAGAGAGTTAAATCAAGAAGAGCTAGCTGCATTTCTATAGGGACTTCACCTTATTAAAACCTTAAACAGAGATACCTGGTGAAAATAAGTCAGCCTCAGAAGCAAAGCAATCTGATGTCTGCATAAAAGAATTAAATGAAATAAAAGTTGATACAGGAGTGACGGACAGAGGGATGGACAGATGAACAAGTACCAGATAAAGCAAGAATAGCAAGGTGTAAGATGGAATCTGGGTGGGGGTGGGCGTATGGGTGTTGCTGGAGATTCCTTTCAACCTCCTTGTATGTCTGAACATTTCCATAATAAAAGCTGGGGAACACAATGCCTCCCCCACCCCTGGGCTATCTTCGTCACAGGGAGTGAAGGCTAATTTTCTCAAAGGTCCTTTGGGTCCTGATGAGTGGAGTCACTGCTTGACCCTCAATAGATAGCAGCAACCAGAAAGGTGCCAAGGACGGCACCCAGGGGACAGCAACTGCCCAGCTGCGGGGCCCCAATGAGCTGGCTTTGTGTCAAACCCTATAGCGGGGGGGGGGGGGGGGGGGGAAGGGGGAGCCGGAGGAGGGTCAGTGGCATTCAGCTTCTGCCCCTGGCAAGTCCAGTCCTTCGTGGGGCACCTCTGCTCCTGCAGCACCCCTTCTTGGAGACCCTCATAGTGCCTTTTTATCTGCCTAGAAATTTCTAAATTCTGACTTTGCCCATCAGGTTCCCAAGGAAGGGCCAGCTGCATTTCTGTAGGCGGCTACAAAAGTACACTGCTAAAACCTTAAACAGAGGCAGTTGGGTTAATAACTGGACACCAGAGGTGAAATCTAGGGCTGGCAAAAAAAAAAAAAAAAAAAAAAAAAAAAATTTAAATTAAAAAATTTTTGGAAAAAGGTGGCTAGAGGGATGGGTAGATGAATAGAGGCCTCCTGGGAACTCAGTGCTATGGGTCTGCACTACGTGGCCAAATCCATATTATATTTAAAACAGCCCTACGTGGCACTATGGTTATGATTCCCTTTTCCCACACGGGGAAACTGAGGCACAGTGAGGCGGTTTTACTTGGATTTTTTCCGGTGGTGGTGGTGGTTTTCAGCCACAAGTGATGACCACCAGCAGGCCTGGGCCATAGTGGGGATTTGAACCCGGCCAGTCTTGCCCCCCACAGCAGACGCCCAGTTTCGCCCAGTATTGGAGGCCAACCCAACTTCTCTTCCTCAGGCTTATGGCTGAGCAAAGGGCACAATCTGGCCAAAGGGCCTGCCCGGTTTCAGCCAGAAGCAGTGCCCCCAAGTGGCTTCGGCCCCCTCCAGAGCTTGGCCGCCCCTCCCTCCCGTCCGCATCGAGCAGAGCACACCAGTGAGGCTGACACCGTGTGCCCGACACCAAGGAACGAGGCCCCAGAGGACAACGGTGGGCCAGGCCTCCGAGTGGCCTGAGCCCAGGGACCACGGCCCCGAGGGCCGCAACCACCCTGGCGAATCTAAGTGGCCACACAGACGTCAGAGAGGTTTCCTCCTCAGGCAGTGAGGGGAAGGCTCACACGTGGGAGGTGAGTCACCATAAGAACCCATAGTAATACTAATAAGGACAGGCATGAAGTTTCGGCTCTGCCAAGCCAAACAGGCGGGGGGTGGGGGTGGGGCTGCTGTTAGTTCAGTTTATAGGTCTCTCTGCCCGTTTATGAGGCCGCGTGGTCTGTACCCTAAGTGGGCAGCATGGTCAATTCTATTATATCTGGGCCCGTTCCAGGCCTCAGTGGTTTAAAGGAAAAGCCAACCCTACAGAATAACGGTGCCCTGCCCACCGTCCTCACATACAATTTTCTGCGAATACACCAAATCTATCCGCTTTTCAGATGGCTGTCTGCCCCAGGGCTGTTCATCAGCTATGGCCCTCACTCAGCTGCCTGCATAGGCGCGACTCTTAGTGCAGCTGGGGTCTCCCCTCAGAGACTTTAGCACACACCTTGGTGGTGGTGGTGGTACATCAGCATCATCCAAAGAGTTCTACGAGGTAGAGATGCCCGCATTGACTCCCAGATGTTGGATTTCAGTGTTGCGGGGTTGGGCACAAGGATCAGTATTTAGAAATAGCTCCCTCTCAAGTACTGGTAAGTGGAGGGGGTGGGGAGTAGTTCTAACTCGTGGGCATCAGAATCACCTGGGAGGGGGGCAAAGATGAATACCCCCGCCCCTGGCCGCCCTCTGCTTCAGCAGGTGTGGAGTGGGGTCTGGGAATCCATGTCATTTGGAGCGGCTTCCGTGCAGTCACGGCAGGCGTTCGGGAAACACGGCTTGACCAGCGTGCCCTCCGCTGCAAAGGAGGGGACAGAGTCTGCTACCAGCTTCCTTTCTCTCAACCTAGGCTTCCTTCCCTCCAGCTCCCCCTCCCCACTGGCCCTCAGAAGAGGCTTTCCAGAGTGAGGTCCCTGACTGCAGTGTGGCAGCACCCGGGAACAGGTTAGAAAGGCCAGTTCTTGGGCCCCGGCCCAGACCTACCAAACCAGAAACTTTGGGGTAGGAAGCAGCCTTCTGCTTTAGCACATATCCCAAGGCAGGTCCCATTCGGTGGAGACCAAGACCTGGGATTTCCTGAAGACACATCCCCACTCATCCACTGTGTGATCTTGGATAAGATGCTTACCATCTCTGACTCCACTTCTGCAAGAGAACATTGCGTTTTGATCTGTGTATAGCCCTTTAGAGCAGGATCACCTTCACCCATTTAGCCTAAGGCTTAAAAGAAGCTCCAATCCAGGGACGTGGCAGGGCGGGTTTTGTGGTCCCCACCAAGTTCAGATGAGGAAACCGGGAGGCTCAAGGCGCAGCAGCATGACTGGATAACGGCGGGGCCAGGTTCTAATCCTCTCCCACCCTGCAGGGTGAGCCTAGGCCATTCCCAAATCCACTGCTGGCTTTCCAGGAACTCCCAGGCTGCACGCCACACCCAAGGCCACAGGCAGTGGGTGGAGATGTTGGAGGTGCCCTAAGGCCAGCACTGAGAACGTCGCTCAGGGACCCCGGGCTGTGCCCGGGGGTAGGGCGGTGGGACTTGGGGGGGGGGGGCTTGCCTTCAGTGGTTTTTCACTAAAATGTTCACAGCAGAGGGTCAGACCGGGGTCACTTTGGGATGGGGCCAGGCTCTCCTGCAGGGGCTTCGTTCTCCCACCACACCCACCGTGGGCACGGGATTCCAAGCATAGTCACCTTGTGGGGCCCCTGGCAGAGACGCCACCGTCCAGTCCTGCTGGGGGGTGGGGGTGGGAGCACACCATCCAAAACTACTCCCCTGGCCAGTGCTGTGGCCAGGTAAGGCGAGTGGGACGCTTGCCTCAGGCCCCAAATTTAAATGGACACCCCCAAACTTGAAATAGTACCAAAAAAATCCACGATGAACGAAACACTGAGTTTCTAGTAACAGCAGAATCTGATCCTGAACTTGCACAACCCTGCCCTACTTGCCACACCCTCATCTTGGCCCTGGTTCCAATAAAGTTTTATTTACAAAAGGGCCAGGCAGCAGGCAGTAGTATGCTTGTTTATTTTTGTTTTTAAAGTCTATATTAAAATATTAACTTCTCGATTGCCAAGACTTTTTGGGCATTCCCTTAAATTTTGCACCCAGTCCTGCCCCTGCCCTGCCCACTCTGACAACTCCGCCCTGGACTGAAGCCTTCCACTGTCACGAGCTCCTGAGCCCGTGAACCACAGTCCCGAGGCGCTGGGTGCCCCGGCAGCCCAAGGGCGCCCTGCTGCCCCAGGCGGCTCCCCGTTCTCCCTCACTCAGCAAGACTATATATTTGCAGTGAACATTCCCCAGCACATTGCTGCTGACGGGGCAGAGCCTTTGCCAGGGGTATTTGCATCAAAGTCTTTTCAACTTTAATGGTGTATGACATTTTTGAGACAAAATACGGTTCAGCTAATCATGTTTTAATAGCTCTACCTTTATAAGCAGCCTGACTTGGAGTGTATACAGTAATATTTTAATTTCTTAGCCCTGATGAGCATCATTTTAACCAGGTATTCAATTTCCCCATTTATAAAGTTTGCTCTCAGATGTTGGATGCCAAGGAACTCTACAGAACAACTATACAAATATAATATTTAATATTGGATGTCAGTTTGGGTGTTCCACTCAATTTCCTGGAAAGAGCTCGAAACTCCCCTTGTTTTGGGCAGAATATCCAATCAGTTGCATGCTCCAAGACCCGGCCCGGACTGCCATGTAATACCACGTAACTGAGTTCTCTAATTTCTGAAATGCAAATTTGCAGCAGATGTAGGAAAAGTGTGTCATTTATTTCCAAATGCAACAGTTATCAGGCCGAGCAACTAGGAGGGATAATTAGCAGGGGCCATGTTCATGGGCTGGGGACTTGGGGGTCAATGCATCCTGTCCCAGCAAAGTCACCCGAGGGCTGCAGGCTTGTGCTCGTGTCCACCACTGATGGGGGAAGCTAAATCGGACTGTGGCCTCGAGCAGGTCCTGCAATTGACTTTGAAGTAAAAAGTGAGCAATGGGATGCCACGGCGGGAAGGTGGGCAGCACGCAGCCTCACCCCTCATCTTCAACAGGAGTCCCTTGAAGCTCAGAGCATATCTGCAGTTGCCCACGAGGCCATCCCGGCGGGACCCCCGCCTCATTAACCCCATCAGTCCAGCTCGCTCAGCTTGGGGACCACTCGGTCCTTGGAGAGTCAAGGGGTTTCTGTTTGGAGCCATGTCTTCTTAGTGACTCTGACGTATGCAGTCAGCTGAGAGGGCGCTCCCCAAGTGCAGAGGGTGTGCAGAAGCAATGCCACAGGCAGCCAGGGCCTCTGGGGACCGGATGTGGCCTCGGTGGCGGCCAAGGGAGGGACATCTCTGGGTTGGAGGACATCTTTTCTGGGATGTCACTCATTGGCTCCTCCCTCCCTCGGTTCCCCCATCCAAAGAAGAAATGCACGATTCCCGCAAGGAGTTCCCCGCAATGATCTGAGTGGGGTGTAGGAAATAATGAAACAAGGTGCTTCGAGCCTCCCAGTGGGAAATTGGGGTAAATTCTTGACGTCTAAGATGCGTACTATTCCTGGTCCAGGCGTACCTGAGGCAAGATGACAGGCCCTTCGGAAGGACCTAATAAGGACACCAGTGGCCTGGAAGGCAGGCAGCCTTGGGTCTAGTTCCAGCTATTCTGGGACCGTGGGTGTCACGTGCCCCTCTCTGAGCCTCAGTTTCCCCTTCTGTCAGAGGAGGCCGTTGGACACTGTAGCTGCAAGGTCTTCCCAGCCCTCAGGAATTCTCTCTTGGCTACCCGCATGAAGGACGGAGGATGCAGATAAGGCTGGGAGGTCGGGGGGGACAGGAACGTGGGTCCTTTGCGTGTTCGGGCCCCAAGTGGAGGCCAAGGAGCCACAGCTGTGATGCTATATGGGGGAAGTGTGTGGGTGGTTCCAGCCTTTCCTGCCTCTTCCATTCCTGGTCTGACCAAGGCAGGAGCATCCTCCCTCTCCCCGCCGGCGGGAGGGTCAGTTCCCCCCTCCCTCTGCTCTCCTCTGTCCTTCCTTCTTTCCAGACATCCAGCAGCCTGACCTCCACTACAAGGAGCCTCGCTCTGGGAAGCAGACCGCCCCAAGTCTCCCTGCCGTCTGGGGGCTCTCCTGCTAATTGGGTCATAAAAGACGAGCCCACAGCACAGCTGTCTGCAAAGCTGGGCCCCAGTGACACGGGACAAATGAAGTGCAGACAGTCAGGCGGGATTACCTGCTAAATCTCTGCCAGCCCAGACCCAGGAGTGGGAGAGGGCACCGGGCACTTGGGTGGGACAGAGCGGAGGAGAGGCAATTGGGGAACTCCCCCAGAAACCCCGGGGGTGCTGCTGAGACCCTCCATCCCCTGCAGGCCTCCTCACGCCCTGGCCCTTGTGCGGCTCTGAAGTCAAAGCTGCCGGACCCTCTTTGCCCCGCCGATCAGAAGAGCACTGCTCCCTGGGCAGCCCGGCAGCAAAGCCAGGGGAGCCCTGAGCCTGCAGTCCCGTGCAGCCCCCTCAGAGCTCTGCCTCACATCCAGGTCCCACTGCCGGCCGTGCATCCATTCACTCACTCATGCAAACGTCTCCTACTTACTGAGAATCTGACAGTCCTGGCTCTCAACTGGGCATCAGGAAAGCACAGACCTCTTCTTGTCCCCCATGTCTGTCATCCTCTTCTGTGGGAACAGAGCCCCAGTTGGGCACGTGACCACCCAGAATTCAAACTCCACCCTCCACCTTGCAGCTAGAGGTGGCCGGGTGATTGTGATCTCACCAATCAGGTAAGCAGAATGTGGTGGACCCTTCCATGAACAATGGCACAGCTGGGCCGAGCCCTCTGCCCTTTCCTCCCACAGGTCTTCTTTCCTGCTCGCTGGAATGCAGATGTGATGGCTGGTGCTGAAGTGGCCATCTTGAGCAAAGGTGGCTTTGGGCAAAGAGGCAACACACGGTGGATTAATTAGACAGAAGAAGCCATGTGCTGAGGATGTTATGGAGGAGAGGCATTGTGACAGCCCTGATCTGCCTCTTCCTCCAGACTTTGTTGTGAAAAACAAAACAAAAAACCCCTGGGTTTCTATTGTTTCTAGCTGAAGATAATCAAAACCCATACAGCAGGTAATGACGCTACTCAGGGGGCATGCAGTACTGGCTGTACAGAGGGGCCCATGCCTGGTCTTGGGGATTAGAGGAGGCCTTCCCAAGGAGGCTGCTGATGGCTGTGACCCGCAGGGTGTGTTGGCCTGGGGGAGGCAGGTAGCAGTGGCATTTCAGGGAGAAGGCAGGCCAGAGGGAGCGCAGCATGTGTGGGGAAGCACTGGGTCCTTCAGGGAGGTGGGGCACCTCCTGTGCCGGCTCTGCGAGATCTGAGTTGGCATCCTTGATTCAGAGGGAGAGAGACTCATCGCTCATGGCACAGCGCAAGGCCATGTGGCTTCCAGGCCTGCAGTGCTGCCTTCTGATTCTGAAGACTAGTAGACACCCGCTACTAGGCTCACGGAGAAAGTCACCATGGGGATCTTAGCCTCCAGGAGCGGCTTGGCAGGTCAGGTCATGCTGCCTCCTTAGCCCTGGGGTCCACAAGTTCCATGACCAGATGTTCAGTGCCCCCCTCTTAGGTTCAGACAATCCCCTTCTCTCTGAATGCCAGCAAGCCCCAGTGTGCCAGCGAGCAGGAGGGGCCGGAACGAAGCCACCCCACTGCCCGGCTCCATGACGCCGCCGGGAGCCCTCCCCAGGCACGGGATAGGCTGTCTAATGGGAGGGGTCCACCCTGCAGGGCCAGAGCGCCAGCTCCGGAGCAAGGACCAGACTTCCCAGTCCTGTGGTCACCCTGTGTCTTGTGACCACACCGCCAACTTTCTGAGCAGAGAGCACTCCGTGAGGCTACCTGTATTCTCAGAGAACATCCGGTGTGATCCATCTGTGTGGAAAGGCTCACTCTGCTCCTAAGTCTGCGGTGCGTGATCAATATGGAAATCTAGGCTGGGGCGCGGCCACCCCCGGGGGCTGAAGTAGAAACAGTTATGCCCATTTTTACAGAGAAGAAGCTGCCCACAGCTACCCAATGCCAGAGGTGGGCGCTGTCTCTCAAGCCCATGCTGCTACCCACTGTGTCAGAGCAGAATGCTACTCTGTGCGTTTCCAAACAGAGAGGACGATGGTCAGTGTGTACTGAGCGTGGGGTGTGTGCTGAGCCGCTAAGCCCCTCCGCCCACGAGGAGGTGCCGCCGTGGGCTCTCCAACGCTCGCTGGTCTGGGCAATGCCTCTGGGGCCCAAGACCCGGGAGCAAGCAGAGAGCACTATGTGGTCGGCCCCATAGCATGCCCTCCCCAAAGAAGAATGACATGTGATTTGCTATTCCCCTCCCCGGGGTTTGATCACAGATAGAGGGCTGCTCCCACAGGGGAAGCGGCACCGAGGGAGGGAGTAGCAGAAATCGGGAGACACAGCTGGCTGGGTGACACTGCCCAGCAGCCAGTACACATCGGTCCGGAGGCATCGCTGGTTGCCGGCGTGCACTGTCACTCAGAACAGGAGCTCCCCTGCACGGAGAACTTCCCAGGTACCATCTATTTGCCCATCCCGTGTTCTTGTTACTGCCAGATGGCAAAGCTCAGCATTTGTAGGACCCTTACAGTCACTCACCTGAAGATGCCAAAAGCCCCCAGCAGTCAACATCAACACCCCAGGCTGCGGCCTCCCGAGGCTCACCTAGTCCAGCAGATGGTGGCCAAGTGCATCTAGGCTCCCACACTGGGGATGCCAAGAGGACTCGAGATGACCACTGCCCCCGAAGCCCTCCCTGGCCAGAGGCCAGCCGGCCATCTGAAGACACAGTGCCATGTGGTGCGAGCTGTCTGCAGGACGCTCTGCGGGCAGCCACTCCGAGACCCTCTTTAGTGAAGACGCGATTCGACACTGTCAAGAAGCAAGAATGCATGGCTGAGCTCAGGCCACTTCAGATGCATTTTCCTTTTGTGGATTATTAAATTACATGCATGTTTAACCAAAAACGATGATCTCCTCTGCTGGTTTTGGAGGACATATTTCGGAGAGGTATTTCAATTCTGTTGACGTTTAAAACTAAAAACCAAAACATCATTTTTGATGTTCAGGCTGTTTCTTCTGCAGAAATACACACTGTGGTGTGTTACAATCATTTCTCCACCATTTCTGCTTTAGATGTACGTGTAGGTATGTTTATTTGGTTTTCGACTACGTTTTTTGCTGAAAAATGAGGATCACATGTCTAATCTCAAAGGTGGGATAATCCCGGCTGGGGTGTAAATCTGGCAAACATTCCAACTGGTTTAACACCAACAAATGGCATTTTTGGGGGGAGCAAGGGCAGTTGCCAATTTGAAACATTGCAAAAGATAGCTTTTTGTTGCGTCCCTTGTATTGTTAGGAACAAACTACTTTCTTATTTGAAAAAAAAAAAAAAAGAAGAAGCCCTGCCCTTTTATGGGAAAACCAGTTCAGCTCTGTATATATTATTCCACATGAAAGCACTTTGGCCTTCATTTGTGGCTGCCTGATTACAAAGACAAGATCTTTAATTAAAATTGGTTTGGTTATGTGTATTTGTTTCAAAGAAAACCATCGGAATAGCATTTGTGACTCATTACTTTCTTAACAGGGATGTTAGCCTACCTGCCTCATTATTTAGCCTGCTCTGATCAGGATGCTGACCTTGAATGACAAGGGAATGTACCTACAAGGAGACATGTCTGCACCTGCAGTTGGCTTTCTGGTCCTACGACTCTGACCTGGGGAGTGGGTTTTGATCATACCTCAAGGGCACAGAAACCGCGGGGTCTTAAGTGAATTCAGGAGCACAGGGCTGAGGCTGGTGCAGGGCAGCCGGCATCTTTTGGGTGGGCCCTGAGCTGCAGCACCAGGGGATGCCCCCACTCGGCTTGGCTGGAAGGCGACGGAAGGCAGGAGCTGATTTCCTCATTACCCCCACATACCCACGGTGGGTTTGGGAACACATGGCTTTCGGGAACCGTTTCCAGCCGAGGAACAGGATTGCCTAGATCCGAAAGGCTGTCTAACATGTTAGCGAAATTAGTGCTTAGCAATATTCTTGAGAATTCTGTGGTTTGGGCATTTTGTGTTTTTTCCTCTGCCAAAACAAGCTTGCTAACTTCTCTGCTTCTCTGTTTGCTGCAAAGAAAAGCAAAGGAACTCCAAGTCATCTGCACGTCTCATTCTGACAGCGTCCTGCGTTAGCAGCATTGGAAGCCAGGCTCTAGAGCTCGGCTTCCATTAATGGGATGACCCAGGCTCTCCCACTCACCCGGCCTTTCCCACCTCATTCCAGCAGCAGCTGCTCTCCCACTTGCCCCTCCCATGGACCTAGCACATTCAAAAATTGTACACGGTGAATTGGAATCTCTGCTCTAAGTGTGCACGGTAGTTTCCACCTAGACAAGACCAGCCGTATTCCAATTCCTCAGGCAGGTAATGATAAGAGCTAATCTTTAGCGAGCACATAGTACGTACCTGGTCCCTGTCTGAAGATGTAGTATTCACTGATGTGTTTAATCCTCACAATAACCTGGAGCCAGAATGATCGCTGGGACTGAATCCTGGCTCTGCTGAGCTGTGTGACCTTGGGCAAGTTACTTAACCTCTCTGTGCCTCAAAAAGATTTACCACTGGGTAGATAATGTGACCGCTCACATAATGTTGTCAAGTAAGTGGATTAAACACACAACGCTCTTAAGAGTCATGCTGAGTCCATAATTTTAAAAAAAGGAGTAACAAAAAACTCCAGTCATTGTCGGGGATTCAAAAATCCCGCTCTCAGTAATTGAATGAGGAGCCAAGAGAAATAAGCAAAAATATAAAAGACTGGAACAAACCTGTCAACCACCTTGACCTAACTGACTTTACAGACCACTCAAGAGCCATGCCACACTCCCTCCGGCTAAGCCCACATGAAATATCCACCAAGACAGACCACGTGCGGGACCACAAGACAAGCCACGGTAGCACACCGTGGGGAGCTGAACCTGCAGCCTGTGCTCCCCAACGGCAGTGGAATTAAATTAGAGACAAACCACAGGAAGAACCCTGGAAACATCACAACCTACTTGGAACTTAAGGAACACACTTCCAAATAATCCATGGGTCAGGGGAGTCACAGGAGAAATTACAAAATACTTTGTGACGAAGGCTGATGAAAGCAAAGCATCATGTAATCTGCGGCGTGCAGCTAAAGCAGCCCTGAGAGAGAAATGTATAGCTATGATGCTACGTCAGTAACATCAAAGCAAAGGCTGCGGTTAATGGCCTCAGCATCCACGTCAGAAAGCTAGAAAAGGAGTAAGTTAAACACAACGTAAGTGGAAGAATGAAAATAAAGAACAGAAATCAAGGAAATAAAAACCAAATAACAGAGAAAAATTAAAAGCTAGAGGTCGCTTCTTTGAAAAGATTTATTGATTGAGAAGCCTCCAGCTCAATGATCAAGCAAGACACAGAGAACAACTTCGTATCAACTATTAGTAATAAACGATGATTATTAATTCAGTGGGGGAAAGGACAGAACAACGGGACGTCCTAAGGGAGAAACAAGTGAACCTTGACACCGACATGACCCCACGCACAGATTGTACTTGACGTGGACCCTGCGCCTGAGTGGAGGCAAGCCGCCAGACGGAGCGTGATGTGTTAGCGAGGACCCAGCGAGCAGGAAGGAGGAAATTAAAGATTGCTAAACTGGGGGGGGGGGGCCTGGGTGGCTCAGGAGATGAAACATCCGACGACTCTCGATCTCAGCCCAGGTCTTGATCTCAGGGTCGTGAGTTCAAGTCCCGTGTTGGGCTCCATGCCGGGAATGGAGCCTACTTTAAAAAAAAAAAAAAAAAAAAGACTGCTAACCTGTACTCCACCAAATCTTAGGACTTTTGCTCATCAAGAGACACCACTAAGAAAATGAAAAGCAAAGCTCCGGGTTGCGAGAAACATATACCTAAGGAAGGACCTGTACCCGGAATACAGGAACTTCGACAACTTAATAATTAAAAAGGCGAACTACTCCAGTTTCAAGGTGGGCAAAGGATTTGAACAGACCTTTCATAAAGGATGATACGCAAGGGGCCATTTATCACATGAAAATTATGCTCCACATAACTGGTCCCCAAGGAAATGCAAAGTGACAGCATGAGGAGAGAGGAAGGCACACACCAGAATAGCTCAACTCTGCACCCCCAGCGCCAGCAAGTGGTACCAAGGACGTGGCGGGGGCGGGGGTGCGATGCAAGTGGTACCAAGGACGTGGTGGGGGGGGCGCGATGCTTGCACGCTGCTGTGAGGCTCTAAATGGCACGACCGCTTTGGAAACCAGCTTACCGTCTTATCAAGTAAAGCGCGTGCTTCTTACCCTTCAGCCCAGCTGTTCCTCTCCAGGCATTTACCCAAAAGAACAGAAAACAGATGTTCCTGAAAAGACTAGTACCGGGACGTTCACAGCGGCTCATTCGTAGCAGCCAAGCGTCCTCGACAGGTGTAAGGACACACACGTTATGTGTAAATAACGGAACGAGAGGCAATTTTTTAAAAAAGAGTATTGATGTACACCATTTGATGGATGACGTTCAAGAGCATGTTGACCAAAACCAGCCAGACACACAGCGCCTGCCCTGGGACCCTGTTACACGGAGCTCGAGGACGGGCCAACGAGCACGGAGGAAGGAGTCAGAATACTGCTTTGTGGGGGTCCAGGGGCCCTGACTGCAAAGAGGCATGGATGAGCTTTCTGGGTGCGCAGGGAACCGCATGGCTGTACGATTCCTCAGTCTCACTGAACTGTACATTTAAAATCTGCATATTCCATTTTATGTAAAGAAGATCTCAAATAGAAAAAACATGAGTATCAAAAAGACTCCTGGCCAAAACCCTTTGCCCCACATTTCCAGAGGTTAGGGACCAGGGATGAGGGTGGGATGGGGGGTAGGGAGGGGAGTGGTTACAAAAGCAACACCAGAGACCCACCCCTACGTTGATGGCGCAGTTCTGTATCATGATGTACGGATCCCCAGACCTACACAGGCGAGGAAACTGCACATGACAAAATGCACCCGTGTGGAGTGCAAGCAAAGCTGCAGAGATGTGAACGAGATTGGTGCATTATGACCATGTCAGCATCCTGGTGGTGAGATTGTACTGTTGCTTTTCAAAGTGTCGCCACTGGGGGAAGACCGGGCAACAGGTGTACCGGACCTCTCAACCGCATGTGAATCTATAAAAAGTTTAAATTAAAAAACAACTACTGTGCCCCTCTTCATCCCTTGCTCCCCTACTAACTGGAATGTAGATGAGATGGCTGGAATTGATGGCAGTCATTTGGGGCCATCAACTGGAGGCTGCAAGGGAATGGAGGCTGCTCACAGTAGGGCAACAGAATGGGAGGGACCAGGCCCCCGAGGACTTCATGAAGTAAAGCACACCAGAACCAGACCATCTCCCAGGACTTTCATGAAAGAGACATTTTTCATGCATTTAAGCCCTTGCTGCTCAAAATGTGGTCCACAGAGCAGCAGCTTTGATATCACCTGGGAGCTGGTTAGAAATGCAAAATCTCAGGCCCAACCCCAGACACCCTGAATCAGAATCTGCATTTTCAACAAGATCCCTGACGGAGCCATGCAGACTAAAATTTGAGAAGCACAGATTCTAGCAATTGCTGTTGTGCATCTGTTCATTTTCAGCCGATGCTAACTATTGCAGGTAACTTACTGCTAATTCTCATAATAACTGTCCTCAGAGATTCAGCAGTGCTTGTGCTCCCTGAGAGCTACTTCTTAGAGTGAGAGAAGATTTGCAAAGACCCAGCATCTCTTATGTACGAGCCATGAATAGATGGGGAGGTGCTTGTTGACCCCTGCCCGAATCCCCCTGGCCGCCTGAGTTTACCTGCAGCTGCAGACACCCCTCCCAGCTTGCTGACAGCATCCACCCCAAGCACCTGGGCCTCATCCTTCCCACCTGGAGGCTGCAGGGAACCAGTGAAGGATGAGAGCCTTGGATAACTGCCCAGTGCTCCTGCCTCCAGTGGGCTGACCCCCTCACATCTCTCAGAGGGTCTCCAGTGGGATCGTGCTCGTAATGCATCCACGGGACCTTGTTCTTTGCCCCTCCCTGTCTTGCTCTCTCCCCACTCTCTCATTCCTACTTGCTGGGATCTCCCCCTGGTAGACCCCAATCTGCTTCTCGGGGGCCCAAACTTAGACATCTGCAGATGAAGAGTCATGTACCCCAGCTTACAACACTCAGGGGGCTGGCTCATTTCACCCAGTGCACGCACAAGGAGGAGTGACCACGCCTGTCCTAACAATGTGTGAGTGGCTTCAGTTTGGGGGAGATTAGGCTGCGCTTTGGGGGATGTCGCCGGGAAATCACACAAATTCCCAAGACACCCTGGAGCATTGGCACGCCTCAGAGGTCAGTGTCTCCGTGAGGGTGGCAGCTGATCCTGGGCCCATGCGCCCAGTCTTAAGGGAACAGCCACTGCGCCCTTCTCTGCCGAGCACCTGGGACAACCTCTTTCCAAAGGGGCCAAGAGCTCAAGCCAGATGTAGGGAATGCAAGCCCTAAATTGAGACCGCTGATTTCCTGACAACCAGTCCTGGTCACAAAACGGCCTGTGCCCTGTGTGCCAATCTCATAGAGATGCCAAACAGACTCCAAGAACAGAGAAGTTGGACAAAGCCTCAGAAATCAAAGCATTTTCTTTCTTCAAAAACTGTTTATTCATCTTGAAAATGACAACTGGCAGAAGAATATCAAGATGTGTAACAACCAGTCTCCCCTTCCTGCCTATTTCCACCCCACTCCTCCTCCAAGCTCACCTACCTTGACCGTGTGCCCTGCTGCTTCTCTCCCTGTTGACACAAACTTGCAGGAACACACGGAGTTTTCTTGGGGTTTGTATTTACAGAACAGAGTGGGGTAGCGCCATAGTGTCGGGGTTTAGTGCACAGGTTCTAGAGCCAGGCTGCTTCAAACCCTGGCTAGGCCCACTTACAGCCGTGCGTCCTTGGCAAGTTCCTTGGCCTCTCGGTGCCTCTGTTTGCTCATGTGTGAAATGGGATGGATAGTAGTGCTTGCCGCATGGTGCTGTTGTGCAGGTTGCATACAGAGTCTAGTGCACGCCGGGCCGGTGTTTTCCTTTCTCATCTAAGAACACCTTATGGCCACTCTTTCCAGGTCAACAGATGTTACCTCATGACATGTGTCCCTTTCCAAGCTGGTAACGACTCTCCATGCGAGGGGGTGGTTTTACCCCTACTTTGCACTTAAAAAATAAACTGGCTCTGAGGAGTTAATTCATTTGCCTGAAGGAACAAAGCTAGAGGCCACTATGGGATAAAAAAGGGAAACAGAATAATCCTTTGAAGACATTCTGAAGTAGGTCTTAGCCTTTTCTTTTTTAGGCTATGAAGGCACACATCCTGGTTTCTGCTGCACCCCTCCCCCACCCCAAGTCCCCTTTCAGAGCCTCTCCTGGAGAGGGTGGTCCCGTCAGTACCCTCTGTGGTGTTCATGGGCACAAGGGACAAAGCTCTGTCACTTCGGGATGTCTCCTTCCCACCCAGCATGCCTATCCTTACATTTTGGGTCATTTTTGTTGTTATTACGGGGGCTGCGGTGGATCAAAGAGCCGTGACCCCCGTGTCACCAGCGATGAAATACTGGCCTCAGTAAGTGTGGCCTCAGCTGACGACCGGCACACTGGCCCGTCGGCCCAGGTGCACAAGAGCTCGCGTCATCAGCCTGGTGGGGACGGGGGCGGACGTTCCAGGGGCTTCTCCTCCTGCTCGGCCTCCCCCTGCGGGAGGCACAGCCAGGCGGGCAGGGGCTGCTGCCCCCTTGTCCTGCTCCAGGAAACATTTTGTTCCGTGAAAAGAGAAGCAGCACTTTTGTCCAAGGAGAGCGGCACGGTACCCGGTGACAGAAGGCTACCTAAACCCAGGACGCCCGCAGCCCCCTTGGCTTCCTGCAGCTGGGGGCCACATCTACGGAGAGCGGCGACATGTGCGCCCTCCCCTGCCTGAGTGTCCCCAGCAGCGGCCCGCCCGCCGTGATGCCTTTTGCAGGGTGAAGCCACTTCTGAACTAGCCATGTGCTCAGGTGGTTCCATGGCCCCCTGTCCAGAAGGGCGGTGTCAGGAGTCTTTCCCTGCCACCCTTTCTCCAAGCCGCTGAGCTCCCTATGGGCAACCAGGGCTGTCTGTCTGTCTGTCTCTCATATCCTTCCAAACCTGCTGACACCATAAGTCTGCCCATCCACAGGTAGCCTTTCTTCCAGAAGGAAATAGCTTTTCCGAGTGAGGGATATGAGAGCTTTCTGTATCACCTCTGTTCGCTGCTGCTGGGTCAGCTCCCGGCGGCAGTCCCGTAGAGGGTTTGTCTCCGGTGAGGGCCGGTTCCAGGTGCAGCCCGGCCGACTGTGGCCACTGAGCCCAGAGCTGCCTCCTGAGAGGCCACCGGTCCCCACCCTCCCAGAGCAGGAGCCGTGAAAGGCCCCCTTTGTGACAGGGGAGTCACAATGCTCTCTTGTCAGAGGGTCTCCTAGAGCAGCCGTGAGGCAGGCAGCCGATGGAGCAGAGCAGAAGGAAGGGAGCCATTTTGTGCTGGTTTCCATGGCACTGGGCTCTCACGTTTCCAGGCCTGAGCTGGAGCATGGGCTCCTTCCTCAAGCAGACCCGGCCTTGGCCAAGGGGAGGCCAGGAGTGCTGGGCACAAGGACGCCACTCTCCCTGGGACATGCCAGCCCAGAGGGGGCTGGGGACACTAGGAGGCCAGGGTGGCCGGAGAGAGCAAGGCTGCCCAGGAAGGTGTGATGGGCAAGACGACATTCAAATCTACAGTTTCAGGCGATTCCCTTCTTCCTGTTTTTCTAAAACTAAGTGCTTCACACATTTGGGAAGTATTACTAAATATGGGTCTGCAGGATGGTCTGTGGGTGGAGCTAATTTCTTCCAGTTTGCGGAGCGTCTACTGACCGTCAAGAGCCCTCAGAAGGACCTGTCCGAATGGCTCGGACCGTAACACCGCTCGTGAACTTTCGGCTGGCCCCCCTGCCGCGTGCCGGTGCCTGGGGAACCTGCAAGTGCGTTCCTCCCGAGGCCCCCATGCTCTCCTGCTGGCATTTGAACGAGAACTCCAAAGCACTGGCATGATCACTGAGAACCTAGCGCAGATATTCTTTTTGTTCACTCCGCTGGGAGGAAAGTTTGGGATTTTAGGTTGTCTCAGATTTACCCCAAAGGCAAATCTATAACTGACTAACAACAACAAGAAACAAAAAAACCTGACATTTAAAAAATTCTTTTCATGTTTCTCTAAAGTGTCTGATAGACACAAATTCTCAAAACATTCCAGAGAAGACAGAGGGGGGATTATGCCCTGTTTGGGATAAGGAGATATGCACTTTTTCAAGAGTGGAATGAAGTTCGAATTTGTCGAAAGAAAATGCGGGTCAGGGCTAACTCTCAGGTGTGTGTCCTGCCCCCAAGGGTGACCTCCTAGGATGGCATGTACTGCGGGGTCCGGAGAATGGGTTCTGGAACCAGGGGAGTGGGTTCGGATCCTGGCTCCTCCATGTGCTAGCCACATGACCCTGAGCAAACTACTGAGCCTCTGGGGGCCTCAGTGTCTTCATCTGCAAATGGGTGCAATAATTGCATCTAGCTGCACGATTAAAGGAATTAATGCCTACAACGTGGTTAAAGACTCCTGGTGCATAGTAAGTGCTCAGTGAACATTGCTATGGTTACATTACCTTCTGCACGTGTGTGAGGCCCTGCTATCAGCCCCGGGGAAGGGCCCCGCTCTATTGAGAAGGCAGTCCATATGTCCATTTGCCTCGCGGCAGAAAGGACAGCAAACGGGCACGACTCTGATTTTTTCCTGCAAGTTGACAAACTCAGACAAGGAGAATGATTGGCTAAAACCTCACCAGCAAGTCTCTTAAGATCATTCTCAGTGGCTGGGCTGAGCACATGGACCCAACAGAAGACACCGGCAGAGTGGCTCACAGCCCTCTGCCTAATCCTCAGATCCCAGGCCTACGGGGCAGAGTGACGCAGCCAGGTACAGAGGCAGCTTTGCCAGGTTTGTGTGTGGACTCAGCCAGGCTGTAGTCCCCAGTTATTCGATCAAACACTCATCTAAGTGTTGCTCTGAAGGCATCTGATGGATGTGGTCAGCATCCAGGGTCCATTTGCTTTAGGTTAAGGAGAGGAGCCGCAATAACCTGGGTGGGCCTCATCCAATCAGGTGAAGGCCTGACAAAGCAAAACAGGTTTCCCAGAGAAGAAGAAACTCTGCCTCAAGACTGCAGCCTCAGCTCCTGCCTGAGTCTCCCGCTGGCTGTACAGATTTCAGGCTTGCCAGCCCCAGTAATGGTGTAAGCCTATTCCTCGAAGTCTCTCTGTGTATGTCATACTTGTAATACGTAGATATTATTACGTAGATAGGTAGATGTGTATATCTCCTACACATCTCGCTCTTACATGTGTCACGTCTCTGTCATATATGCACATACAACCTCCTATGCACTCGGCTTCTCTGGAGACCCCTGACTGCTGGGGGCGGGGGCAGGAGGGGACCCTCTCATTACTGTTGTAACAGTGGGATGACTAGCCACTGCTGCTCCGTCAGTGCCGGCGGGTGCTGAGCACACTGCTCAGGGACTCCTTGGGTCCCCTCATTTAAGCCAACCAGTACCCCTTCCTTTGTTTCTGAAAACCTCCAAATAAGATTTTGCTGCATCAAGGATGCATGCATGTAAAGCTTCTGTTTTGATAAATGCGACTGCTCCAGGGGCCTCATACAGGTAGAATCATACAGCATTTGTCCTTTTGTGACTGGCTTCTTTCATGGAGCATGATGTCCTCCAGGTTCATCCAGGTCATAGCAGGTGACAGAGTTTCCTCCTTTTAAGGCTGAATAATGACCCGTTGTGTGTTTATTCCACATTTTGTTTATCCATTTATCTGTCAATGGACACCTGGGTTGCTTCCACTTCTTGGCTATTGTGAATCATGTCGTTATGAATGTGGACTGTGCAAATATCTGTCCAAACCCTGCTCTCATTCCCTTGGAAATCTACCGAGAAGTGGGGCGCGCTGAATTTCTTATTGGCAGTGCCCCAAGAGTCCTCTTGAGGCTGGACCCAACCTCACGTCCTTGTAGATCCATTCCCATTGTCTTCAACATCACAGCCTCACGGTTCACAGCGCTGTCTGTGTCTGTCTGGCCACAGGGATGATGCTGGGCCACTTGTGGCACCCGGCCTGGCCCCTTGGAGGGACTCGACACGCAGCACTTATTTATCATTTGCTAAGTGAATTGAAGGGTGATCTGGAGTGGGGAGACAAAGGAACACCCCGAGCCCCACAAAGGGCAATTTCATTTCCCATGGCCACTGAGCCTCAAAGAGAGCAGGATGGGGAAGTGTTTGGTGTTGGGGTCTTGCGGAAGGCTCTGAAACAAATAATGCCTAAGGGAGACACTGCCACGGAGCACAGGTGGTCTTGACTTCCCAGGAACATAACCTCACCGAGCCCTGCTGGGCCACAGAGCGTCCCAGAGCAGCCTGCAGGCCCCCAGAGGCCCTGGGCCAGCTACCCTGGGGGAATGTTTGCATCCTCTCCTGCAGAGGGCTGTGGGCCAGACCACCCCGGCAGCTTCTCAGCAAGCAATACCGCAGGGGGGCTCCTGAGAGTGCCTGGCATCTACGTGTGCAGTCGGGGCGGCCCCCTCCCACCGAGGGCTGAGAGTGGGTCAGCGTCTCCACAGACAGAGCCGGACCCTTGCCATACTGGGGGTGTCAGCTGGTGCACAAAAGAGCAAAACTGTGGTCAGTGATGACCCATACCTGCTGTGCACAAGGACTCAGGGAAAAAAAGCGAGGCAAAGACTCATCAGGTTTCCTCCAGCAATTCCCAGGCAGCTAAAGACTCAGGAAAAGCTGAACCTACTCTCAGAATGCCAGTCCCCTCTTTGCAGAGAAGGTCATTGTCAACGGAGCCCATTCCCCTCCTTCCGTGGGTCGAGTGTTCCCCGGGGCGAGTGGCCACCTCCAATAAAGAATACACTTCCGACTCCCCTGAAGCCAGCTGTGGTCACATGATCAAGTGCTGGCCAATGGGGTGTGAGTGGAAGTGACATATATTATGCCCTCAAGGGGAGGGGGCCTGGGGAGAAGCCGAAACACCGAGCAAACAGTACAGAATACACACTGACTGTAAGGAGCCCACCGGGCACCTGGGAGGTCTTCATCTCCTCTCTGCTGAGTTGAGTGTAGCTCTGTGTAAAAGCATGGGGCGAGTGGCCCCACGTGCTCAGGCCCTGTGTTTCTGAATGCGGCCACCCGCCCCCATGGAAGGCCACACCCCTGGTGACCTCCCTTCGCTCTGGAGCTTCCCTTCTCCTCGCCCAGGTCCTGGGTGTGGGCAGGGAGTCCCTGTGCCCAGGGCTCCCTGGCCTGCCCGGGGGGCTTGCCCCGTGATGTGAAAAGGCGGGGTGGTAGAATGTAGGAAACACTGTTGTGTCCTTAAAGCCTCTGGACCGTCAGGAGGCCACAGACTCAGAGAGCCTGTCTTGGAAGTCAGAAGCTTTCTCTCTGCATTCCGACCATAACATCCTAATCCCCCTCTGGTGGACTGCTGCTTCTCAAGGAAACGTGAAAGGTCAGACACGGATGCATGCAGAGCTGCTACAGTGGAGACCCAAGCAAAGTGGCTTGGACAGACAGCCTCAGTGTCTCAGGCTTACACACTCGGCGAAGTCCCCACGAGGCGGTTCCAGGATGGCGTGGGAGCAGTCGGTCCTTGACCCCTCCACTCCCCTCCCCTTTGCACACCAGTCTTCATGTCACAAGATGGCTGATGACGCTGGGGGAAAAGCAGTGACCGCTTACCATGCACCAGACCCTTCCCTTACCCCAGCCATCTAATCCCCGTGAGCCTTCAGAGCTGGCCTCATTGTAGAGAGGAGAAAACTGACACGACGCACACATTCTGTCCTTTTGCACAGCAAGAAACCTACAGGCCGGGCGGCTCCATGGTTTACGATAATACCATGAGGGACTTGTTCCCTTCACCATTCTGCTCAGCCAGGAGCTCTCTCCTCAAGCTCACAAAATGATTGCAGCAGTTCTGACCATCACATCAGATACAAGCATGCCAGCCAGGACAAGCAGATGGGCAGACAGGCACGTGCGCACGTGCGTGCGCGCGCGCACACACACACACACATACACACACACTCTCTCTCTCTTTCTCTCTCTCTCTCTCTTCTCAGAAGCCCTTCAGAAGGCTTCCATTTAGGATCTATTGACCAAAATCAGGTCATGTGTCCATGCTCTAGCTGCAAGGGGATCTGGGAAATGAACACCTCCTGACATGGAAAGCTCTCAGTACGGTGCCCGCCACACTGTGACAGCAGCCCGACAGAAAGTGCTGGTTATTCCAGGGTCCTTTTGCTAGGGGCCTGACAGACCCTTCTGTCCAGAGCTAGGATGTCCACACTGACCATTAGAGCTATCGAGGGGATGAAGATTCGCAACACAGGAATGAGGCGGAGTCCCGAGATAGGCAGTTGGCTGCCGTCCAAAGATGACGGAAACCGCCTGGCGGTGTATGTCTTTCCAAGGACCTCAGCCCCAGGAGCACCTGCCACTGGCCACCGGCAAAAAGAAGACAGCAGTTGTTTTCATAACTACCTGATTACAATGCCTAATTTTTAAGAAAAAAAAAAAAAGTTTGCCAAAGCCCAACCAAAACACGGCTCTGATGGACTATATATCGAACCCTTACCTTCCGTATACATGTATATTCATGTTAGAAGCTGATGCCTTAATGTAAAAATAAATCTGATACCTTAACCTAGACGGAATGATCGCAAAGCAAATTCACCATGATATGGAACTAATTTTTACAACATATGTCTTAACGCGGGGACCATCAGATCCAGAAAGGAGAAAAAGCCACTAAGCGGCAGGCGTGTGGAGTACCCTCCACCCCAAGGAGTCAGCCTTTCTGTTCCTCCTTCCGTGTTTGCTGAGAAGCTAAATGCTCTTTCTCTTTTGACATTAAGGTATTGTTGTGGGTCTCAACCTTCCAGAACCTCTGTCCTCGGTCTCCACCTCTCCACCCACCATCCATGAGAACACATGGCAGAGAGGAGCACAGGAGTCAGTGAGGGGCCATGGAGAGGGCTTGCGCCCCCACGCCCTTGGTGGTCCCTCCCTGGGTAACAAACCACCAGGAAAAGCAGTGGCTTGAGACGACAGGTATTTGTTTTGTTCGTAAACCAACAGTTTGGCAGGGCTCGCTAGGCGGGGAAGGTTACCGGGAGCTGGTGGACCTGCTCCCCAGATGGCGCCCCCACGCGGCTGTGGGCTTTGGCCCTGGGCAAGATCTGGTGCGAGAGAATGGCACACCCCATCTGCCCCTGCGTCAAGAGGCCTGGGTTCACAGCCCAACTCTGTTGTATCTGAGCTAAGTGAACTTAGGCAAGCTCCTTAACTCTTCTGAGCTTCTGTTTCCCCAAATATAAAGTAGGGTCACTCTGCTTGATGCTGGGGGAACCAGAGGAGGTGAATGCCTGGCGGGCTCTGGATTCCATATATGTCAGCGTCCTTGTCTGTTTTCCCACTGAGATTTTCACAGTTCCAGAGAAAAACCACTTCAGGAATGGGTGAGTTCCTGTATCATCATTCGTTTTTATTGCAAGTCCCACTTCCTGAGCCCAACTGGACTCAGCAGAGAGCAAGCAGAAATGTTCTTCCCTTTCTCCTCCTAACCCCATTAAACTCTGTCAAATACCTAGTTCTCTGCTCCTGGATGAGCCCTTGGTGTGTCTGCCGTTTCCAGATGGGTCTGGCCCCATATGCAGAGTCCCTCTGCATGGCTCAATAAGTCCTGCTTGTGGGGTGTCCTACTTGGGTGGCCTCACCTTGTGGGGTGACCTGGCACTTCTCACCTGGGTTCTGGAGCCCCTGTCCAAAACTCAAGACACACCGTCAGAAGACGCACCATCAGTGTCCTGGGAGCACCGTTCTGGACCCCTGACAATAGCAGCAAGTCTTCTGGGTCATTCCCTTAACACCTTCCCATCCTCCAGACCAGACTGGGGGCTCAGTATTCAATTCACCTCTTACTGTGTGACCTGCCTCTCCACGCCCAACTTATTCATTTTAAAGCGGCGTGACTCTCCTATTCTCACCGAGGGTGAGAGCCACATGAAACGTGGCCAGGATGGAGGGGTGGCATACAAACATGAGCAGTTGTGGGGGCACTCTGCACCTGTTCTCCCCGGATTCCCGAGATCAGGACCCGATTTGCTCCTGTGCCTCCATCAGCGCCCAAGGCGAGGGGTGTTCCTTCCTGAGGACGCAGGACGTCCAAGCAGGAGTCTGTGTGGGTGCCAGGAGTTGGGGGCGGGGGGTGAGTCAGAACACTCCCTGCCCTCAGGACACGGCTGTCCGGGGGGCGTGTCAGATGGAAAACAAAGCACACACCTAGATCATGAACAGTGAGTGAAGACAATAAAACGACGCTATGTGCCGGTGAAGGCTGGTGCGGCCCCTCTGTGCAGGTCACATGGTGCTGATTTGGCCAGAAAAGAGCTGGGCCTGAGAACAGGTGCAGGCAGGGCCAAGGCTCACTCCCCTGGGGCTGCTCCAAGTCCCTTTCCGCCCCGCCTCCCCCTCCCCAGGCTTCTGGACACCCCGGAGCCAGGGGTCAAATGGTGGGCACCGTGCGCGCTCTGGGACCCTGGTCCCGCGTGTGCCACCGTGGGACAGTGACTCAGCTTGTCTGTGCTTTGGTCCCCCAGCTGCAGAGTGGGGGACTGCTGAGCGCTGAGCGGACGGCGTGACTGGGCCCTGGCGCTCGGCGAACACTGAGCGTTGGCGGGCCCCAGCAGCGCTGGGCAGCCCTCCGGGATGCGTGTACCACTTGCTTCACGCAGGCGGGGCAGCAGCAGGAGGCCCCCCGCTGGTAAGTGACGAGACTCAGGGACGGATGGGGTTGCCAGGGGTGGAATCCCGTCCTGGAGGGCGGGCCCTGGGACAGGCAGAACAGCCCTGCAAACTCCGCACCGCGAGCCAGCGGCCCCGTGAGTGTTTCTCGGAAAGGGTTCCCACCCCCCTCCCTGGAGCGGGCGAAACCCCAAACTGCACCGACGCTGCCCCCCCAACACACAGCATTCTGCCTGGAGCCCCAGCCTGTTTCCACGCCGGCGGGATGGTTTACCCACTGAAATCACTGAACCCTTTCTGTTTGTTTCGTGAAAAAATGGGTCTGTTTGTTTTAGCCACATTGTTTGTTGTCTAAGGGAATGAAATAATTAAAACAAGAGGAATGCTCTGTGGGCTTGGATTTTTATCTTTATGAGCATGTAAACGTATAGATAGTGGTCTAGCTCTCTTTACCGACACAACTCCATCAATTTTATTCATTGCCCTACTGACGTATAATGCACATCTTTTATTTAACGAACGCAAATATGAAAAATTAGATATCCAAGACCGTAGTAGCTTCCCGGGGCTGCCATAACAAAGCACCACCAGCTGGGTGGCGGGAAACAGCAGACTGCCTCTCAGCTCGGGTGGCTGGAAGTCTGAATCAGGGTGTCCGCAGGGTGTGCTCCTGCGGAGGCTTGGGGGAGAATCGCTCCACGCTCCCTCTAGCACCTGGCGCTGGCAGCCACCCTTGGCATCCCTCGGCTTGTGGCTGCCTCCTTTGGTCCTCTCCGTATCGTCCCAACTTTTTAAGAACTTTCTTTGCCCATCTTTGTCTAAGTTGGATAAAAAACCCAGGACGACAGGCATGAATGTGTTCTGCCCCAGGACACATGGACACCTTCGTGGTGCTGCCTCTGCTGGTCTAGCTACTTGCCACTAAGCAGGGGACCCCACACTCCGGTGGCGCTCTGCACCCCGCTGCACCCCTCTCTCCCCGACATGCTTCTGGGGACTACACGTGGGGAAGGTGAGTAGCAGGCATGCGTGCAGAGTCCACCCTCCCGTGTGCATGATTCTGAGGGTGCAAACACCCAGGGAGGATGAGCAACTTGCCCAAGGTCACGGTCGGCGGGAGAGCAGGGGTTCAGACCCTCACTCCTGGTGGGGTGCCACCTCCACCCTGGTTCTGCATATGCCCTGTGTTCAGCACCTGTTCTTGTTGCTGTAACAGATTTCACAGCTGTGCAGCACCTCACCGCAGGCAAACACAGCACTGTCTATCCTGAGAGGAGCGCCAAAGTCGCCCCCAGTTCCAGGCTCCCCAGGCCCCACGTGGATGAACACCCCCATGGCTCCTCTCCGGACACACGTGAGACTCAGTTCATGGCCACGTGGGTGTGTGTTTGAGGCTCATTGTGGACCCTCTGCAACTGTCAGTCAGGATGCAGGCCAGGGAAGGTGCTGACTCACCCGCTCAGGGCTCACACCCAGGGGCCCTGAGCGGGCAGACTTTTAGTGCAGAGGTCGAGGGAAAGGTGGGAAGGGCCCTCAGGGGATTCTTGAGTCCTCGTGGACTCTGAGCACACAATCCGCCCTCCAGGGCAACTAGAGTGATCCCCACCGCTAGGCTCCAGAGACTGTCCCCAACGACATGCCTTCCCATCAAGACGGAGCCCTCCCCTGGAATCTGGGCTGACCCTCCTGCTGCTCTGGCCAATGGAACGGCATCTGCACATCTGAACCCAGGTGTTAAGGAAGGCAAGAGGCCTGTACTTCCTCCCTCCCCGAGTCCAGGCGCCCTGTCATTAGGAGCCAGAGCCACGTGGCGAGGCCACGGGGAGGAGGGCGAGGCACTCCCGTGCAGGCTCACCCGCACACTCCCAGCAACGTCCGGCACCAACCGCCAGCCAGGGAAAGAACTGCCCAGCTGAGCCGGGCCGTCCACAGAAGCCTGAGAAGGAAGACACGGTCGCTGTTTTAAGCCACTAAATTTTAGGGTGCTGTCTTACGTGGTAAGAGGCACAGAGACAATATCCAACAGAAATGCACACATATGTTCCCCAAAAGACAGGTACTAGAGCATTGATAAGAGCACCACTGACGACTGTCTCAAACCAGAACCAAGGTCCCGCCCCTCAATAACAGAAGGAGCAAAGGGCTTGGGCGGGAGTGCGCAATGGGCTGCTCCTCAGCCGTGCGGATGGATGCCCTGTGGCTCCCGGCAGCAGCCTGCATGAGTCACGTACGCGTGACGTGGAGTGGAAGTCGTCATGTCACACTCTGTACAACAAGGCAGGACGCTCGGCTGCAGCAAGTGAGGAGGATGGTCACCTCCTGTGCCTCATAGTTGGTTCGGCAGCTGTGACAAAACACCCCAGTCTGGCGGCTTACACAACAGACGCTGATGTCTCACAGCTCTGGAGGCCAGAAGTCCAAGACCAAGGTCCTGGCGACTCAGTGTCTAGTGAGGACCCACGTCCTGGACCAACAATGGTGCCTTCTGGCCATGTCCTCTGGTGGTGGCTCTCTGGGGCCTCTTACAAGGACACTAATCCCCTCATGAGGCTCCACGCTCACGCCCTTGTCACCCCTTGTAGGCCCACCTCTGATACCATCACATGGGGTTAGGATTTCACACACAAATGCTGGAGACACAGACATTTCGTCACAGCAGGGGCCCAGCCGGAAGGGGGCACCTGGAGCTTCTGGGGGACGGGGACGACAGACCTTCATCTGCACGCTGCTTATAGACACCATCGCCTTTGAGAAAACCCATCAACCTAACTTGTGGCCTTATGTGTTATATTTCTTATATATGCTTATATGTTATATTTCAATAAAGAGTATACTTTTAAAACATAAATCAGACATTTTCTCGTCATCTATTGCTATGTAATAAATCATGGCCACGTGCAGTGACTTTATTATTTCTCATGGCTTCTGCGGGTCAGGAATTGAAGAGGGGCTGGACTGGACAACTCTGATGCGGGGTCTCCCATGGGGTCCCACACGGGGGCTGGGCTGGGCTCATCTGAAGGCCTCGTCACGCACACTCCAGCCTCCTCCACCACTGATCTCACTGCTGGGTTTACTTTCTTCAGGGCACTTCTCTCTAGTGGATGGGCTTTCCTGCTGATTTGCCCTTCCTTGCTGCTAACCATCTGCCTCTCCCCACCAGGATGCACGCTCCTCATGGCCACGAGGGCAACGCCTGGTGCTTAGCAAGTATTTGTCGAATGAAGAGGTGGAGAGGTAGGGAACGCAGAATGAATGTGTCTTTCCAAGCATGTCCTTGGGGCTGTCTAGATGCTGGGAACCAGGACGGATGAGCAAATCCCAGGCAGCTGGACACGCGCTCACTAGCACCATGAACAGGGCCCTTCCTGTGTTGTGTGGTGCTGCATCAGATGGGTTCCCAGGATCCACTCCCCTCTTCCCATGTGTCTCCGGGTCTGAAAAGTAAAAGAACTACATTTCCCAGACTCCCAGCAGCCAGCGTGCAGGGGGGGATGGGATCCTGCCAGCGAGGTGCAGCTGGCCAAGACCTGGAGGCAGAGGGAGGCAGCCTGGAAGCAGGTCCCAGCGCCTGGCCCGCTCCGCAGGTGCATGGGCACGGAGACTCGGGGGTCTGTGCAGCAGCGGGCTGGCGTCCAGTCACGTGCCATGGCGAGCCCAGAGGCAAGCGGGGTGGTGACTTCCCGATCCCGGCTGGCAGGCATAGCTATGGGGCCGACTTCGGCAGATCCGGGGCCACCTCCTGCCTCCTGCCCGAGGGAAACATGGAGCTGTCTGGGCAGGTCAATTCTGCATCGTGCGAGAGTCCCTTCCGGAGGCCCAGCTAGAACACACCCCTCCATCTGTCTGACCCTTTGGGACGCCCCTGATCCCCTGTATGAAGTCCTATCCTATGGGATATACTTGGAGGGAGGGCATCATCGTGTCACCTGCCATGGCTGGGAGGTCTGAAAAGAGAGTGTGAGTGTGCAGTGTCCAGGCATTTACAGATATTGCCACAGTTCCAAGACGGCCTAAGAAGACAGGACTCCAGCCCACCTCCTAGCCACTCCGGCCACAGTGCACAAAGCTTCTCGGTATTTAGTACATCCAGGTGTCTCCCTGCCGCGCTCTCCTTTTTGTCCACATGCTTCGTGTAAGACTTGGCTGGTGGCTCGCTTGGGTGATTTTACAGAACAGCGAACACTGAATTCTTTTCTTCTGCTACATGACACAGTTAAAAACAAAAGCCTGTGTCTTCATGCGATCTAGTCCTGACGTCGCTGTGCCACACTGGATAAGCACCTACCCCTCCTGGTCTTCATGTTTGTCACTACAGGAAGACAGAGGGAACAAAACCACATCGAGCTTCCTTCCAGCTTTGAATGCCGAGAAGTCCTTTCTATTCTTCTGTGTGTGTTCTGCGTGTACGTGTCTACGCGTGTGAGCGTGTGTCTGCGTGTGCATGTGTTTAATGCCTCCTTATGACCAGTGAACTCTGCACAGCTCCCTGTCCCACTCCCCACCCTGCTGTGTTGGTCCCTATGAGCTCCAGAAATGTTATTTTAATCTTTTGAAGTATTTTTACTCTCGAAAGAAACGGAGCACAGGAAAGTGAGGACAACACAACGCCCCCCCCCCCCCCCGCCCAGTGCCCGGCTCTTCCAGCTTCTCAGCTCGCACCTGCTCTCCTGCCATCTCTGCCCCTTCCGCAGGCCCCGTGCCCTGGCTTCCTGTGAGGGAAAGCCCATCTCTACATCTCTCACCGGGTATCTTTAAAAGGCAAGGACGGAGCTGGGTTTGCTGGCAATACAGTTGTGGGTCAAATGAAGCATTCTGCATCCCAAAGTTGTCTTCGAATCTGGGTCACCTCATCCCAAATCCTTTTGGAAAAGTGCCCTCATCAAGAACAGATGCTCCAGATGTCTCACAGACACTGGCACACAAGCAAGACTAAGCCCCCGATGCACACACACGTTTTTTTAGAAAGCAATTTTTAGAACATCAAGAGTGATTCCAGGGTGGTCTGAAGTCAGCTGTTCTTAGAGAACTATCAACTTGATATGGAGATTAGGCAATGTATTTTAACACCTACCCACACCGGGCCCCAAACTCCTGCGCTATCACCTACAGCCCCCCCCCCCAGATGCATGGGCAGAATCCCACGCCCCACGTCTCTGTTCAAGGTCTGGGGCGGCGACAAGAGCTCAGGCAGGTCCTCTAAGGCCTGAGACCCTGGAGTCGGATCTCATGTCGGCCCCTGGCTCCACCACTCAGAAACATGTGACTGTGGACCAGTCACGACTTCCCTGGGCCTCCGTGACCTCATCAGCATGGGAATCAGATTCTCAAAGTCTCGCTCGTGCACTGCTTTGGGGATTCACCAGGTAACAGAACACTGCGCATGGAGCCGGGCACAGAGGAAGGGTCCGCAGCACTGCTGTCCTGCCTCCCAAACCGCGAGCAGGGCTCCCTCAGCACTGGGCTCACCCCGGATCAGCCGTAGGCACGCCGGTGAAGCTGACACCACAGACCCAGATGTGATCCCGAAAGGGAAAAGCTGTGTTAGTTGCCCAATCCTTCTGGATCTTCTGCCATTTCCTCCACCGCTTGAGCAAGCCTGACACAAGAAAGGCATTCAATCTCATTTTCAAAGGAGAAGAAAGCATGGGGAAAAAAAAACATTTTTTAACAGAGAGAACTTAGTCTGTGCAAGAACCACGATTTCAAGGCCCCGAAGGACACAGTCGGAGCTTTGTTTTTGGGGCTCCTCGCTGGAGCGGCCGGCTCGCCGGACAGTAAACACGCTTCTAATGAAATAAATGTTTTGGACAGCGGATTCTCACGCTGTGAGTAACAGGCAGTGTGCTTCCAAGAGTGTGTCAGGCTAAATGCATTTGTCATCTCAGATGGGAGACCCTCCCAGCAACAGAACAACCTGAACAGTGGCAAGGAAGCCAGCCCCGGGCGGGGGAGTCCCTGCTTCTGAGTCCGTCCACGGTGTGTCCAAGCCGGTGTTTTGGATCCACCTGAGGCCGATGAGCAGACTCATCCAGTGGCATGCTGATGCCCTGGCTGCTGGTGCCCTTCCCCCCTTCCACCTGGTAGAGTTCCTGCAAGCCAAAGAACCTCACGCCCTCGATGCATGCTGGGTTCTAACAATAAACCACATGTACATTCATATTAATCAACCAACAAAAGTCACATCTTGCAATACCACTTCATAGGAACTCCCTCTGATTAAATCTGTTGAATGTCTCCCTGTGCCCCCACCCCAGCCCTGAGCCATCACCCAGAGCCACATGGGGATCAAATGCCCATGAAGCACCTGGCATGCGCTTCACGAAGGTGACAGGGCTGGCGATGCCCCAGAGAGACACAAGCCAGTCAAACCAAGCAGGGTCACACAGTTGAAAGTCAGAGGTAGAAGGCTGGGCCTCTGGCATGCTAACGCAGAACGCCCATTTCCTGGAAGAAGAAATGGAGGCCTGGGGGTGGGACATGGCCCGCCAGCACCAGCACAGCATCAGCCAGCCAGCCAGAGCTTCCCTCACAGCTGCAGACACCTCCCGAGACGCCCTGGTGCACGGAGATAAAGAAAGGCTGTGGGCACCCTTCCCCCTTCCAGGACCTCAGTTCAGAGGGACCCCAGGACTCCCTGCTGTCTCTGGACAGCGCACAATAAGGGGGTGAGCTGAGAGGACAGCACCGCAGGGTGGTGGGGAGGCTGCCCTAAGAAGGCACTGACAGGGATCTGGGGTGTGTGTGTGTGTGTGTGTGTGTGTGTGTGTGTGTAGAGGAGATGTCTATGGGGAAGGTTGGAGACTGGTGTCCTGCCCAGCCCAGAAACCAGGGAAGTCAGGCCTTGGCCAATGGGGGTGGCGGCCACAGCCTTTTCCTCTAGCACACGCCTACCCTGACCCAACAGGGCCGACTAGCCCTGTGATTAGTTCACTCCTTCCCTCGGGGGCCTCCCTCTTCTCCTTTGCCCAAATATTTGTAGCTTGTGGGTCATGTGGTCACTTTCTGAAAGCCTACATTTGGGGTGGTTCTGGCCCAAACAATCTCCATCCCCTCAGCACTGGCAGGGCCAAGCTGAGCATCCCCAGCATGTCTGGAAGCTCCTGGTGACATCCGGGATGTTGGGGAGGAGAGGCAGGGAGTAAGACAGGTGTGAGCATCTCCTCTTAGTGGAGCTCTGCCCTGGGGACCCTGCCACTGCTTCTCAGCTCCTCCGGGCCACTCTGGGGCAGGCAGCATTCAAAGATGATGACCCTGGGGCCTGAGCAAGGGAAATGTGACCCAAGCCAGTGGCATAGCTGGTGATCGTCTGAGCCCCACCAACTGGGATCTGTCTCCAACCTCCTCTTCATAGGGCCTTCCTTCATCGTTCAGGTCAGCAGCTCAGAGAGTCATGTTTTAGCAGCATCCTCGTGAGGCTTCCTTTGGCCACCATTTACTGAACTCTTCCCCTGGTCAGGAGCTGGGCTACAGCCTTCACATTCCCATCTGATTTAATTGTCCTGAGTCTCCCGGGAGGGGGTCTGACTTCTCCCCGTTGTATAGATGAGGCTACCGAGGCCGCACGGTGGCAGAAGTAGAACAAAGCCGTAAGCCGAACGTGCTGGACCCGCCACCTTCCAGAAGTTGTGTCTGTGCACCCCCCTACGAAGCTACCACAGGCTGTCGGGCGGCAAACCAGGCCACTGGGCTGGAGGGACTCCGAACATGGGCGCTGAGACCGGACATGGTGGATGTTGTTCAGCAGCCCTCTTCGCTGAGAAGCAGCATTCCCCCTCAGTGGTGCCTTCTGGGCCTCGGGAAGCAGCACCCTGGCTGCGCGGTCCCAGGCCTGGGGTGGGGGGCGCTGGCAAAGCCGGAAAGGGCCTGGAAACGCGGCTCGTCCTGCCTGGGGTCGCCTGGAAGCCTGAGCCTGTACTTAGTTCTCCCTGCTAAATAACAGCTCTGGTTCCTGCTAAAAGGATTCATTCCCAGAGCACAATAATTTTCATCTCCTCCTTGCTACAACCCATAGTTTATGGCTAAATATACGCCATAATGAGCCACTGGCCTGATAGCGTCGTTAAGGAGATATTTGACCTCGGGTTTAATTGCAGGATGGAATAAGTAGCTGGGGCCGCCAGCTCGCGGGCGAGTCCAGGGCTCCGCATCTGGCGTCCGCTAGCCCCCGAGGAAAGCCCCAGAGAAAGTGATGCGGGCAGGGAAAGCGGCTCTGGAGGCTCCTAGGGCCGCTGTGGAGGGCCGAAGCTCAGGAGCCTCCCTGGCCGGGCTGCCCCGGGAGCCGACTGCTTGAGTGAACCCGGGCAACCGCTAATCCCTGAGAGCAGGCGGCAGGAGACTAGCCCTCTGTTTTCACCTGATCCTCTGCTATCCAAAGCCCCTCCACCAGAAAAAAGCCACCCCCACCTCCACGGGCAGAACGCAAGGCCAGCTGGCTGGGCGCTGGGCTCGAGATGCTGTGCCTTGCCACCAAGCTCAAAAGACAACACCGGTTTGAAGTGTCCCCAACATAAACCTCCCGCTTGCATCGGGGCTGGTGATGGGCGAGGGGAGCTGGGGATGAGGCCACCCTGGCACCTGCAGAAAACTCCCGTGACAACAAGAGCGTGTTGGGGCAGGAACGGCCGCAGAGCAGGGCCACAAGTAGGAGGGGCTCCGCACAGCAGCTGCGTCAGGTCTCCTGCTTCTGGGTCTGTAACCCCAGCCCTTCTGCGAGAAAAATGTGGCCCAGCTGGAGCCTGTGACTCCCACCCTCGGCCTGGAGGACAGGGGTGGACTGAGGCCTGCAGAAGCATGGCCCTCACCCTGGTCTCTCCTCTTGGATTTTTCCCTCCACTGCACAATGTCAAGGCTACAGAACCCGTCAAGAGAATGTCAGCTGAGCGCACGGGTTTGACAAATGGCAACTCTTTGAAAGAGCAGGCGTACCAATAACTGTAAATGAGGTTCAGTTTGTTCGATCTGGTGGCTCTTACCTGGGAGGGAGTGTGTTAGGGATTTTGAGAGTGAGAGCTATGGGCTGCTACCTGCAAATGCACCCACAGTTCTGCACCTCCCACCTCAAGATCCCTTGATCCAGTTAAACCCATGCCTTGAGCGACTCCATTACCCAAGTCCCTGGAAACACACGCACAGATCCAACCTCCCAGCTCCAGTTTCCAGGGGTCAGCATGGAGCCCTGAGGTGGCAGAGGAGAGAGGGGGGCACAATGTCCTTAAACAGATGTTTCTTCCACCGGAGTCAGTCACCCCTACGTGGGCACACTCTACCTAAAACTAGGAAGTAGAACGAACCATCCTAAAAGCAACTCTCCTGGAGAGGGGAGAGCTCATTCCCAGAGCCTGAGCTCTGCCAGGTAATTATCCCCTATTTTTCCTCTTCCTTCAGAAAGTTTGGTTTCTTTGGTTCCCTGGACTTCTTTATTGATTGGGTGCCGGGTGGATTACCCAGTCTGGGTGAGCCAGGCCTTCAAAGCGAGATTCAACCCGGGGAACACGGTACTGGTAGATCCAGCTCGCCAGGATGGAAGCGCCAGGCTAGGGTGCTCCCTGGGCCGCCACCTTCCACCTGCAGCAGCCAGTACTGTGCGAACCGAAGGCCAATCCCGAGCTGCGCTGATGGAAAGGGTGGGGAGCAGCGTCCTCTCACAAGCACAGCGTGGTGAAAAGCCGAGGAAATGTGTGAGGAAAACCAAAATCTGCCCCCGCCGTCCAATGTCCTCTAGGAAAGGGTTAGACAGGGCCTGAAATTTTCCACTGTTTTACTTTACCTGTGGAGACACCGCCCGGTAGCGTTTGGAAGACCCAGGTGCATTTCCACAAGGAAGTGCGGGGCATGGTGCCCGCCTCAGCCCCGCTGCCCTGGCCACAGCCACCCGGCCACAGCCACAGCCTGTCTCCCCTCAAGGTCAGATCGGCCTGGCCCTGCCCGGCTGGGGCTCTCTCCTGCTGAGTCCCGCTCTTCCTACTCTCAGTTCTCACTGAGCTAAAGCAAAGGAGGCACCGAGGTTTTCCCAATCTGTAGAGGAACAGGCTGTTGGGGGGGGGGGGCGGGGAGAAGTTCCCTTGGGATGGGGAACCTGGAGCTCCTCTGCAAAGCACGACTCCCTCTCCCCATAAGGACATCCTGGGCCAGGAAACAAACTGAAAAAGTCCGGGCTGGATATCATTTTTATAAAATAAAGAAGAGGCACGGGAAAGCCAGGTGCTGAAGACAGAAGGGAGACTGAATTTATCCCCACCGCAGTGTCCTAAAAGAGTTATCTGGGTGCCCTTTAAAAAAGGCACCGAGGGACTCAAATTAGGGTTTTCCTTAACCCAAAAACCTGATTGTGCTACTGCGGGTTTTGGGGGGCGTGATTGCAAATGGAGAGTTCCAGATTACGGGCGGGTGGCGGGGGAGGAGGCACGACAATTTCACCCCTGGAACAGGGGGGGGGGTCCTGGCGGCTCTGGGGAAGGGGGCCTGCGCACACCCTTTGATTGGGCTTGGGACTCCAGCACCGCAAGTGCCCCGCGGGCCGCCGCGCGATCGGCGGGCTGTTTGTAATTCCATCCTTTTTTCATTAACATAAACACCACTTGAACAAAAATATACACGGCCACCTACTTCGCCAGGAGAGACGGCCCAGCGCCCACCGGCCCGCGCTCGCCCACCCGCAGGGCCCCCGCCCTAGCGGCGCACCCCGGGCCACGCAGTCCACGTTGTGCGGGCCAGCCCAGGCCGCATTTGGACGGCTTTGACGCCTCAGGCCTCCAGGCTCTCGAGCCGCCCCCCACAGTTCAGCTCTTCACCGGCCGGCCGCCGCCGCCGGTGCCCCACAGAGGTGCTGAGTTGTCAACCTAAATTCCTAGTTAAGCCTCTTGTTGATAAAGCCTGGGGGCAAATTGGTTCCTCTTTACCTGCTCCCCCCTCCCCACCCCCAGCCTCGCCCTCACCGGCGCGGCCCTAATTGCAGTAGGAGCTGGTCGCCGGCGACCCAGGCAGCGAGCTAATTGAGTGGGAAGCAGCGCGGTGTCCGCTCAGCTAGACGCCAGGCGAGGCGGAGGAAGGAGCTGGGGGGCCAGGGGACACGCCGCCTGGGGCCTCCGTCCTGGGGTTGAAGGCCCACTCTTGCTGGGGTGGGCTTCTGGTGGAGGAAGAACAGTAACAGGGGTGGGGTCTCCGCCGTCCACTTAAGTGGTTCCGGCGACCACCTGGCAGTTCTCGCTGGTGCTCGAGCGTCTCTGTTCACACAGTCGGGATCCCGGGTTCGCAACCTCCAGAACATGCATGTGAGCATGTGTGCGTGTTCCTTGGGCCCCCGCGGGAATCTCCTCCAAAATCAGAGCGTACCAGAGTCCGTCTGAGTCCTGGGTCTGCACTTCGCCTTCTTCCACTCCCCCCCCCCCCCCAACACACAAGTTCGACCCTGCTCCAGCCCGAATTAAAAATCGGGAGGGTTTTGGAGACCGCAATCAGCCTGGCTCCCCAGTGATTGGCTCTAGGCTCGGTCTATACGGGCAGAGGCAGACGGAGCACAGAGCTAGTTTCTCGGGTAATTCTGGCTCCAAACAAGGTAGCCAGAATGGTCCACGTAGTAGACCTTTGATGTGCTTTTTCTCCTTACGTTACTGCATAATCTTTGGTATCCTGCTATTTTCCATCACCCTATAGACATGTCCCAAGCAATCTTGCAATTTAAGTGCATTTCCCGGTTTTTGCAGGGGGAACAAAAGCCCCATTCGAGACACCCCATTGCACGGACCTTAGTTCCGGTCTAGGCGTCCCCCTCTAGCGGCGACCTATGTTGCATCCAGAGTCCAGCGCTGAGACCCTTCCCCTCCGCCCCTCTCCCTTCGTACGCCCGGGGCCGTCGCAGGATCCGGGACTGGGCAGTCCCGCCACGGCCAAAGCGGGGCGCCGGGCCCGGAGACGAGAGAGGAATTGGTTTCCAGAAGGCGCCGCTCCACAAGTGCGAGTCCCCGGGGCTCCCCGGTGCCCCGAGACCCCAGCCTCTCCCCTCAGACGCGCCGGCAGCGGAAGGCTGAATCGGGCCAAGCAAGTGAGAAAGAGGTCCTCACTGTCCCTGCCCCTGCCCGTACCCACCCCGACCCTTCCCGGGCTGGAGAGTTTTCAATTTGCCACTCCAGCGTCCCTCGCCGGCGTCCAGACGCGCACCCCCTCCCCCGGGATGGTCGAGGTAAAATAAACACCGCGTTCACGCAAGCAGAACCCATCATTTGCCCAAACCAAGGTTAAAATAATTGCTTCGTCGCAGAACAAGAACAGCAGTAACCAGCCGGGGCTGCCCAGGACCCTGCCGCCGCTGCCGCCCCCGGGGCCTCAGTGCACGCGGAGCCGCCTCTCAGCCTGGCCAGCCCCGGACTCGGAGCGGGGGGCGCACACCCGGGGCCCCGCGGGGCCTGGGTCCGCTAGAGAGAAACCTGTGCACGGTGGTTGCTGCGAGTCGGGCGCACCGCCTCGGCCGAACGCCAGCCCTCGGCGATTCTTTTCTGGGTGGCGAGGTAAAGAATGCTCCAGTCAGACTCGCCAAACCAGAGTGAGTCTGGGCAGCTTCAAAGGAGAGAGACAGAGAGACAGAGACAGAGACAGAGGTTAGGGGCATGTAGGCGGTGGTGAAGGGCAGCTACCCTGAAGCGAAGTCCTTTAGAAAATGCTACTTTGCAAAAACGCAGAGAAAAACGTGGGGGCGGTGGCCGGCAGGGTGGGCGGGGGGCGGTTAGGACATCCATAACTGGTCTCTTTAAAAAGAGCAAATTTGATTCCTAATTGAGTTACTTTTCATGGCGAATTAAATGGGTCCTAGCCCAATGCGGGGGGGGGGGGGGCGGGGGTGACCCCCGGCCACGTGGACCCAACCTATTCTCAAACTTCCACAGAGAAAAGGCAGGTGGGAGGAGGAGCGAGATGAAAGCAGCGACTTTGACCCTGGGTATACGACAAAATGTTTAAAATACTTTCAGGTTGATGCTTTTAAACACAGCAGGTCTTATACATCTTCCCATGTCAGGGATAGAATTTTCGTAAGTAATTGCTAATTATTAAGGAAAAAAAACCACCCGGGGTAAGGATTATTTGGCGACCAGGCAGAGACTAGACAGGCATGGTGAAAGCCTGCTGCCCCAAGGCAAGGACCAGCCAGGGGCTAGGATCCCCGGACCGACAGAGTTCTTCAAAGACTTGGAGTATTTCAAACATTGAGAAAATATGTTTCAAATAAAAGGACTAGAAAGTTTGAGTGGCTACTTTGGTTTTTTTTCCTCTGTTGGATTTTTAAATTCTGTAACAGGGTAAAAGCTGTCCCTTGGGAACAAGTTGAGCATTGAGAGGCAGACGGAATAGTAGTAAAAAAGGGACACAGCACATTTCAAAGGAAGGAGCTCTGCTGTCGTGAGGCATGGGGAGCGGCGGCTGGAGGAGAGAAAGAGCTATGCAATCTCCCCAGGGAGAGACCTGGTGCCTGGGCCGCTCAGGAGCCCCCTCCCAGAATCCCCAGGAAGTCCGCTCCTGCGGAGCTCGGACCCCTTTGGCCCCCAAAGAGCTGAGCCAGGGCTGCTCCAATGTCTGCCTTGCTCCAAGTCCTCTGCCCTGAGTTTGTGCCTCAGCACCCTGGGAGGGAGCAGTCTAGGGGCTAAAGGAGGCCCCCCCCCCCCCAGCAACACGGACACCCTGGCAGAGCGCTCAGACCAGAGGAGCAGTGCCGGGAAGTGGGATGGGGGTTGGCAGGGCCTCCGCGGGGGAGGCCTTGGACTTGCCCCTCCTTGCTTGGGGGGAGGCAGTTACAGAGCTGTTATCCTGCCGTTATGGGTGGTGGAAAGTGGGGGCAGAGACAGTCTCCCCTCTTCTTCCGGACTGGCCAATGGAGCCCAGAATTGGGACCCCATATTGCCCTCAGGGGAGGGAAGGAGGTGTCTCTTAATTGATCCCACATTTATCGGGCTCTCGCTGCCTGTGCTGTGCCTTGCTTTCCCGGCTGTGAAACGGGCTCCGCGATAGCAACCCCTTACTTGGCACGGTGCTGGTGCACAGCAGGCGCTCAGTGCTTCTCAAACCACAGTGCTGGTTTCTCACTGAGTGTCCCCTGGGGAGATAACCTTTATTTTCACCATCGTGCAAGTGTGAAAGGGGGCCCAGAGAATTTAAGAAGCTTCCCAGAGGTCACACACTTGGCCTGGCAGGGAGGTGGGACTCTAACCCAGGTCTTTGGCCCACCAGGCAACCTGCTCCAGGCGGCCACCGCATGAGGGTAGGGACTGCAGAGGGGGACGGGGGGACGGACGGGGGACGAGGCATGGCCGGCGGCGGGGAGCGGGGGGTTAAGGAGGGGCACAACTGAGACCTCATCATCATTCTGCATCAGAGAGTCAGGTCCGGGCCAGAGGCAGGTCCCCTCCAAGCCGACACTCTTCTCCCTCAGGTTGGTGCCATGATTCTGCGCCACCTTCACATTCATCCTGCCCAGAGTAGCCCATTTCACTGATGGCAAAACAGAGCCCACAGAAGAAGGGACTTGTCCAAAGTCATGTGGGCTGATTCCCCAATTTGCGTTCATTCCATCAAATCTCTGGTCCTGTCAAACGAAGTCCCTAGGCTGGGGCTCCATAGGCTTTTGGAACCTCCAGGAGAAAGAGACAAGAACTCTGAACCCCCAGACCCCCAAACACCACGGATGAGGGAGCACGCCCAATAAGAGCAACCACGGTTCACAATTACTCATGTATCCAATCTTTTCACTACCCAGAAGGAGGCACTGTCACTGTGCTTGTTCTGCAGATGAGAACACCGAGACACAGAGAGGTAAGGCCACCAGCCCCAGTCACCCAAGTCTCAAACAGGCAGGACTTGCACTCCCAAAAGCTCTCTCTGCCTTGGTTCACATTCAGGGCCCGCCCCCTCACCTCAGCATCCCTCCCAGACCCTGCTTGGGGGCACTTCCAGCATTTCTCATCTGGTCCTCAGGCCAGCTCTGTAGATGGGTACTGACCTTATCCCCGTTTCAAAACGAAGAAACTGAGGCACCCAGAGATTAAATCATTTGCAGAGGCTCTCTTTGTTTTGTTCTGCCCATGGCCTCCTCCTAAGGCCCAGGGACACCAGAAGGGCCCCCAAACACCCTTCCCCACTCTCCTGGGAAAGCCCCACTCCAGGGCTAAAGGGAATGAGGTCTGTGAACTACTTCCAGGAATACTGTCCGCAGGGAAATGTCCTTGTCAGAGTGGCCACTGACTAAGTGCCAGGAGCCCCGGAGAGAAATGTGTCCTGTGTGTGCCTAGCTGAGAATGCACCTCCAGACCCCTCTCACCCTCTCTATCCCTCCCCCCCTCACTGTCTCCCTCCCGGTCTCCCCCCACCCCCCCATGCTCCCTCTCTCCTTCTTACACACATTCCTCACTCCAGTCTGGAGCTCCCTGCCTGCCTGACCCCCTTGAAGGCCGCTAGTGTCTAGATGCCCTCCTTCCCAAGCAGAACCCATCCATCCGTGTGAGTTCTGTTTCTCTAGCGCAGGCTTGGCTTTGCTCTTTTCTGTTCCTCTCTCTTCCTGGTGTGTGAACTGATTCTCCCACAATCTGAATGTGCTTCTTGAGGTCTTGCTCTCTGTGTCTCTGACTCTAGATGTCTCTGGGTTCTAATGACCAAATATCCTGGGTTCTTCTCTGAGGAGGGGAGGGGGTCCACGTCTCCCGGGCATCTGTGCCATAATGCCCAGCACCCCACCCGGCTCTGACTTCCCAGGAGCTGTGCCACCTTCCCCCTGTCATGCACACACTAGAGCTGCCCCCCCCAATCAAACGTGCAAGAAACAGGCCCAGCAGAGCTATGCAAGTCCTCATGCGCCCACACACAGATCTTTCCAGGGTCCCTGCGGCAGCCGAGTTACAACCCGGCTGGGACAAAAGGGCCCAGCCAGACCGCGGGGAATGAGTGGGAAGAGGGTGTCACCTCCATTTTCTCGGCAAACCCTGACCTATGGGCCTGAACCCTCAGGCAGGTAAAGCCCCTTCCTCTGTCCATCCCTTCCTTCCCAAGCTGTGCCACAGCTGGGCAGATTTTGTTTTCTCCCTAAAAATAACACTTACTTTCATCATTTTCAATGCCCCCTGGATGGGAATAGACAGAGCACCACCAGCTATAAATGGAGACCAACAGGCACATTTCGACTGCACACACGGGCAGCTTTCTGGGAGCGAACTGATACTTTTGATTAAGGAACAAATCTGAGCCCCCCCTTTCATCTCCCCACCTTGCCTGGCCCCCAGTTCCCTGACCTCACTCTGTTCCAACACCGTCTTCCCCATGGTCTGTGTGTGTTTTACTCTCCCTCAACTCTGAGAAACACAAAATACCTAGCCCTTGAAATTTAATTTATATTTGCCTTTTGGTTTGTTTCTTTTTGGAACCTCACACAAAATTCATTTGCATCTTCCCTGGGCACTGCCCCTCCCACCTCAGGATTTATTTCTACTGGGCGCCCCACCCTCTGAGTAAGCCCGGGGCCAGAGCCCCTTTGGTCCGCCTGCACCTTCTGGGCATCAGTTCTCTCTCCTTCCGTGTGGATCCTTTGTTGGAAAGGTAAATCTGGGAGACACCCCTCTCCCCCACACACAACACATCCTCACAGACGCACACACGCCCGTGGGAGAGGGGACATCTCTGCCCCATCTTTCTGAGCACAGCTGTCCAAGCAGCAAGAGTAAAAATATACTGGGATGCCTCTGTGGGAAGGAGAGCCGCAGACGGCCCAGGCATCTGGAACGGGAGCCCCAGGGCACTCAGTGTCCCGGGAGCAGTCTCAGGCACTGCTAATGCCAGAAAACTCCCAAAAATCTCGCAGGGAAGAGAGCTGTAAATTCCTAGGCTGCAGTGTTGTCAAATATTTCATTGAAGAACGTCATGGAAAATGTGTGCTTTTGGGTAAAGTGCCCGAATAGAGGGGCAAACTCAGGGCTGCAAGAGCCCAAACACGAGACTTTTTTTTTTTTTCCTTGACCAAAATGTGAAAGTGTCTCTAATATGCCGCTGACTGGGGAAGACTATCTGCCAGGGTTGGGGTGTGGCTGACTCTCCCCTCAGCTGCTCCCCCGACGTGGCGGGGGTGGGGGGGTGGGGGGTGCCCAGAGGTGGGGTTTCCAAGCCCCATCTGCACAGAGGGCGCTGGCACTCTCTCCACACCCTGGGGTCACCCGTGAAGAGCCTCGGAGGCGGGGGCCAGAGTCTGGCTTGCTGCTGACAAGAGGGCAGAACAGGGCCACTGGGGTTTGCAGTTTGGTTGGGTGGTGGCGAGTACAGGTAGGGGCAGCCCCCCAAAATGAGGAGTGCGCTGCAGATCAGCTTTCCTGATGGCCGCAGCACGCCCAGGCACTGGGGCTCTCCACAATGAGCCCTTCCAGGGCTCATTCCACATGGTCCTGAGCTCACGGCCTCTCTGTGACGGACACAGAAGCACCTTGTCCCCACATCTCCAGTCCGCTCCGAGAATCACCCACCCTTGCCAGCATGACGAGTGCATAAAAGTGACTCCGTTGCCAGAAAAGTAAAGTAGGAGAGTCACTTCCCTTCTCTGGGGCCTGAGACGAAGAGAGAAACGCCTTCCAGGGTTACGGTTTTGTGAGCTAGTGACCGGCCAGGGCACACAAGCCCACAGCATTAGTGGTGTGACCCCTGCAGGAATATTCCGTGTGTCAGATCACACTCGAGTCCCCCGACATCTGTCCGCTCACCTATTTGCGCTCTGCGCGAACCCTGGCGCTGGGTCTCCTTGTGCTGCGCTGCACCCAGGATGCGTGGTGCCCTAGTGCCTCTCCCACACGATGGTCTGTGCCCACAGGCATCAAAGGGCACGCTTTTTACAATGTTCGTGTGCATAACCCACGAGAGCACACGCGCCCCTACAGCAGTCTATGTAATTCTGTATCATATGGTCCGAAGAGCCTATAATGTTCTGTGTCGGGAAGCCGTTACGTTGTACACGCCCTGGGACTGTTCTGTGTGTGTGATGTGCTATGCTCTACACATTCTACAATCGTCTGTATATGGAACACCTCAGAGTGTACTCCCATATTCTACACACATAACGAGTTCTACTGACTGAATCTGACAACATTAGTTCCACGGGAAGCTACCGCACCGCACTCCCCTCCTGGGAGCCTCAGCAGGGAAACGAGTTAGATGTGCACACCTCACGCTATTCTGTGCACACGGACCTCGTGTGGCACACCTGCCCGATGCCGTAGTGCCCACAACATGCCGGCACGGACCGCATCTTACCCTACTCCGGGCCTCTCTATTTGTTGCAGGTTTCTTTCTCTCTCTCATTTTTTTAAAGTAAACTGCCCAATGTGGGGCTCGAACTCACAACTCCAAGATCAAAAGGCAGCCAGGCGCCCCCATGTCCTGCAGTGTCTGCCTCCCTGGGCCGATATTCTACACATTGGCGTGCATATGTGCACACATCTGGCACCCGCAGAGAAACGTTCCACGTATTTTGTGCACAAATCATCCTATAACCCAGGGAAGGGGGGCTGCCCTGTCTCCTGACCCTGACTTCTCCACACAGTCTCCTGTCCCCAGGGCCACATTTTCACCCACAGATACCCCCCCACCACCCCACCACCCCGGGCCTCCCTACTGACCCTGCCAGGCCAGGCGGCTTCCCTAACTGCCCAGCGCCCACCTCAGGTCTGGGGCCCCGCCTGCCCTACCTTGTGACGCCTTGGGACATCGCTGGAAAGGGGTTGGAGGGAGCAGGGACAAGGGACGCTCAGGCCCCGCGTTAATGCAGAGCAGGGATAGTGGGGGACAAGGCGGCTGCCCTCTCGGTGGGTGGTCGGCTGCTGCCTTCACCCCCGCCCCCTCCTGCTGGGCCGGCCGGCCGGGCACAATCCAAGCTGGATCTGGTTCCCTGCTCGGGTTACGGCGCACTCTCCGCCGGGGCGGCTTCACTTAAGTAATTAGCCAGTAAAAATACCTTGGGCTCGGGGAGTAGGAGACATGGCAGGCGTGTCTGTTTTTACACCCCCCCACCCCAATTTAGGATTCCTGGGGCTAAAGCTGGGGCGCAGATTTGATTTGGGATGGGAGGGGTGTCTTTATGGATCTCTTTAAGCTAAGAAGAAAAAGCTGCCCACATCCCTGTCTGTATTTTCTCCGCCTGCTCCATGAGCTGGGCCCCGGGGGTTTTGTTTGTTTCTGTCTCTAGGATAGCCTAAGTCTTTCTCTGCACTCGCTTGCTCAATGCTCACAACGGCCCTGAGAATAAGTGCCGTTATTTGTCCCCTTTTTAGATGAGAAACCTAAGGTACACAGCATGATGACTACAGTTAATAATACCATATCGTATGCTTGAATGTTGCTAAGAAAGTAGATCTTAAATGCTCTCACACACAAAAGAAATGGTAACCACGCGTCGTCGGGATAGAGGTGGCACGGAGGAGGGAGGAATGCGTGGTGGCGATCATTTTGCAAAACATAAATGTATTCAATCAACACCCTGTACATTTTAAATTTACACAATGTTATGTATCCATTATATCACAATAAAGCTGTTAAAAAAATCAACCAACAACCATCTCCCCTCACCAAAATAAACTAAGGCACTAATAGCTTATGTAACATCCCTACATGGTGAATGCTGGATTCAAATCTGGACCACGACAATCCCCAGCATGCAGGCAGAGGGTCTCTGCCTTTTCCACTGCAGACCCTCACTCCCCTGTGGCTTAACTCCTGGTTCTGTGGTCAGATCCGGATTTGCATCCTGGCTCTGCAGGAAGCCCCAGGGTACGATAACTTGGGCTGGGGACCATCTGTAAAGGGAAGGATAATATTGACCTCCTCAAGGCTTCTGTGAAGATTAAACAAGTATCTTTGGGGCATTTAACCTGGGTCCTGGGTACATAGATGGGAGGTATGGCTTCGTGGACAGGCTCCAGGTGTTTGGTGAGACCTTGAAAACCACTCTATGAATGTTGCGCGTATGCGCCTTCTGGGGGTGGGAGGGCGGAGAGGATCTAGTTTTCAGTGGTCTGTCAAAGGGATTCACACCCCATGGAAAGGTTAAGAACATCCAAGGGGTGTTGATAAGGCTGCGATCAGCACCTGGCGCAGCCAGCGGTTGAGCTTGAGAAGTCCTATTACTGGCACTGTGTCTGTGACAGCTATTTCTATTTTATCACCTGCTCTCCAAAAGGTCTCTCTGCGCCTGTGTACCCAGGAAGCCAGGGGCTCGCAGGGAGGGCCACAGAAGCTTCTCTAAACTCACTCTCTCCACCCTCCACCTGCACTGAAGCTTCTGGGGGAGGGTCTGTCCTTGGGGGTAGAGAAAAAAGATGGAGAGGTGTTCGCTGGGCAGCGCTGGCTGACCCAGGCCAGGTCCTGGGTGGGCCTCAGTTTCCCCACTTCAAAATGTAAGATCAAGTGAGACTTCTCTGGGCAACTTAAGAGCTGAGAGCCTCCTTTCTGGGCATACAGAAAAGCCCTCCTTGCTATGGATGTGGTTTTCCCTATAATTGGAGTGGGTCCCCTCCAAATTACAGAGCTGGGAGCTCATTTCCCTTCCCCATCTTCTCACGCTCCCACCTTTGCCTCCCTCCTAGGTGGAGATAGGGGTTGGAAAGAGCTTCCATCTGCTTCATCGCTAAGAATCTGGGCCACTCGGCCCCCTGTCCCTGGGCAAGGTAACTGCTGCCCCTTCCCTGCAAAGTCTGGTTTGCTGTCAGAGCCTGAGGGGTAAGTGGAGGCCAGGTGGGGCCCCAACTCCACACTTCCTCCCCAGGAAGGCAGAAGCTCCCCTACCCCAAAACACACCGGAGCCCCCAGGGGAGCCAGTGAAAGACCACCATGTGCTGGAGGGAGGAAATGATCTGGGGGTTTAGCCAAAGATGGCATCTGCAGCCCCCTCCCAAATGGAGAGGACCCAAGAGGGAAAGGGCTACTGGAAAAAAGCCTCCCCCAATTGCAAGTCCTATAGAGCTCCCTCACTTTGAAGGCACCCTGTCAGAGAAATGGAGGCATTTGTCCTCCCGATTTCTGGGAGCCGCAGGGTAGGGCTGCACCCTTAGCAGGCTGGGGAGTGGGGCAGCCTCCCCCACGGGCCTCTCTACTAAATACCAGATGTGCTCCCAGCAGTTGGCAGTAGCGACCCCTTCTCGGGAACTTCCCTCCCGGCACCGCCAGGGCCTCCTAGCCTGCAGCTGCCGTTTGGCCAAAAAAAAAAAAAAAAAAAGTGATGGAGAGAATGTAAGAATGCATGCGAGCATAGACATGTGTACGCGCGAATGGAGGGGCTGTGCGTGGGCGAACGCACAGTGCAGGAGTGTGTGCACTTCACCGAAAGCGCGTCCTCTGTGGTGGGCAGGCCTGTGCTTTGGAGCAAGGCTCCTAAGCTGTGTGAGGGGTGTTCACTGAGAAGATGTATCGGAGGCTGTGCGCGGTGCTCAGGGTCTCAGTGGTCAGTGGACGCGGCTGGGCTGTGTGAAATGGGGATGGGTGTGCGGGCGTGCGCCCACCTGTGCGAAGATACAACCACACACAAACGTTCCACAAACCCTTCCCCTAGGCAGGGGAGCCCAGTGGAAGCGCAGTGCGGAGAAGGAGACTCTCTCGGCTCCCGCGAGCGCCACTCGGCCTGGGAAGGCAGCGACCGCTGGGCACCTTACGCCTTCAAGCCCCCCAGCTCCTAGCACAGACGTGCCAGGCGCCCCAAAGGCGACGAGGCGTCTACCGCCGTGGCTGAAGGCGTCTGAGCGAGGAGGGGCGACAGCAGGGGACAAGGAAGCCAGAAGAACCCGAGAGGACGGTGGGCTTTGAAAAGCGCGGCAGGACGGGCGCACTCCGAACCTCCCGGCACTCCTGGCATCTGTGTGTCGTCCAGGCTCCCGCCAGGGCAAGGCATCTAGGCTCCTCCCGACGGCCCTTGAAAACTTCCCTCTCCTCCCTACACTCGACCCAGGGCCGGGGCCAGAGAGGCTGGGCTCGGTGTCCTGCAGTCAGCGCGCGAACAGCACTCACCTGGGTCCCTGCTTGCTGTGTCGCGCCCAGCTCCTGCGCGGTCCCGCGCTCGGCGCCGCTGTCCCCTCCCACCCAGCCCTAGCCCGCACCCCGGTACTGCGAGGGAAGGCGTGCGTGCGAGCCCCCTGCTGCGGACAGCCTGGCGCGAGAGGGCCGCCGGGGCCTGTGCTCCCCGCCCGCGCAGACGGCTTTCCGGAACCTGGCCTGGCGCTCAGTGTCAGAGGCCCCGCGGCAGCGGCAGGCCGAGCCCACAGGGGCATTAGGCCAACTCCCCCCGCGCACGCGGAATTCTCTATTATTATTATTAAAGAATCCCCCAGAACGTGTTTACGTTGAGCCGTATAAACTTCCTGCCAGGGCCTTTACCATCTATGAGAAATCGGAACCTGTTCTTGGAAAGTGGGGACACCGGAGCTTCGGGGCCAAATGGGCGGATTTTCATTGTGTGCGTGTGTGTTGGGGGGGGACCCTGGGCAGCATGTGGGTTCAGATCCGAACGTGGCTAGTGTACACGTGAATGAGAGTAGGTGAGGATGGAAGCTCCTGTGGGCCTATTGTGTGCAAGTGAGTGAGCGCATTACTTGGGGCATACGTGCCTGAGCGAGGTGTGTGCCTGAGTGGGAAGGCTCGCATGAGTGTGAGTCTGCACTTCTGACTCTTCGTAATTTACCGGGTTTGCACGTGCACCAATGCATGCATGCGTGTGCGTGAATGAGCGAATGAGCGGGGCCGCTTGTTCCAGGAGACTTGCATGATTTTGGGCCCCAGAGGGCCAGCGGTTCTCACTTGCTCCCGGCCGGCCCGCGGAGCCCGAGACAAAGCGGCAGCGACCCGCCCTGAGCTTTCGTTTTCCGCCCGGGCTCGGCACCCGCGGCTACCCGCCTGTTCGCGCGCTTCTGGGCGAGTCCAAAAAGTCCCGGGCGCAGCGCAGTCCTTCCCGGGGCGGGGAGAGTGGGTAGGCGGTCCCTCACGGGAACGTACGCCCGCTGGCCGCGGGGACCCGTGGCCGAACCGGCTGTGCCCGCCGTGGCCACAGCCCGGTGTCCGCTGCCGCCGCTGCAGTTGCGATCCGCCACCGGGCTGTGCGCGTCGGAAAAGGCCCCGGGTGCCCGCGGCTCCGGGCGGGGAAGGAGGGGGGCCTGCGCAGAGCGGGGCCGAACCGCGGGCGGAGGGCGCATTAACACTTGCTCGCCAGGTTGGTGGAGGCGGGGCGGTTTTGCAGGCGGCCGCCGGGCGGCGAGGGTGGGGGCCCTTTAAAGCGCCCACCAACGCGGGGCCGGAGGGGGGCAGGGAGGGGAGGGAACTCCTGGAGGGTCTTAGGCCGGCCCGCGAGACGCCGCAGAGAGAAGATGCAGTGAGGTCGGCCTGGCTGGAGTCGTGGAGCCGAACGCCACGGGTGGCGGGGGCCAAGTGCTGCTCCCCGCGGGGGCGCACGGCCGCAGGCCCCGGAGGTGGTGCCTTCCCCAAAAAACCGGCGAGGGGGGGCTTCCTCGCGGCCTCTGCCGGGGCTGCAAAGAGGCTGCCCTCAGCCTCCGCTCGGCTCCTTCCCTAGTGGGAGGGCGAGAGGGAAAGAGGGAGGAGAGAGAGGTGGGGGAGGAGGGAGCTGGGGAGAGGGGGGCTCCGCGCCAACCGCCGGCGGATCCAGCAGCTCCTCGGGGAGGACAGGCGGGCGGGCGGGCGGGGGAGGGCGCGCCGAGGCCCGCTCCGGAGAAGTGGCCGCGGATGACGGCAGAGGTGCAGCCAGCCCCGCGCGCGCAGCCCCCTCCCCCTCGCCCTCCTGCCCCCCCTCCTCTTCCTCCTCCTCCTCCTCCTCCCGGCTCGTCGGCGGCGCAGAGCAGCGGCGGCAGCGGCGGCGGCAGCAGCCACCCGATGTCTTCGGCGCCCGAGAAGCAGCAGCCACCGCACGGCGGCGGCGGCGGCGGCGGCGGCGGGGGAGGCGGCGCGGCCATGGACCCCGCGTCGTCCGGCCCGTCCAAGGCCAAGAAGACCAACGCCGGCATCCGGCGCCCCGAGAAGCCGCCCTACTCGTACATCGCGCTCATCGTCATGGCCATCCAGAGCTCGCCCACCAAGCGCCTGACGCTCAGCGAGATCTACCAGTTCCTGCAGAGCCGCTTCCCTTTCTTCCGCGGCTCCTACCAGGGCTGGAAGAACTCCGTGCGCCACAACCTCTCACTCAACGAGTGCTTCATCAAGCTGCCCAAGGGCCTCGGGCGGCCTGGCAAGGGCCACTACTGGACCATCGACCCGGCCAGCGAGTTCATGTTCGAGGAGGGCTCTTTTCGGCGGCGGCCGCGCGGCTTCCGAAGGAAATGCCAGGCGCTCAAGCCCATGTACAGCATGATGAACGGGCTCGGCTTCAACCACCTCCCGGACACCTACGGCTTCCAGAGCTCCGCCGGCGGCCTCTCGTGCCCGCCCAACAGCCTGGCGCTGGAGGGTGGCCTGGGCATGATGAACGGCCACTTGCCGGGCAACGTGGACGGCATGGCTTTGCCCAGTCACTCGGTGCCACACCTGCCCACCAACGGTGGCCACTCGTACATGGGCAGCTGTGGCGGTGCTGCGGCCGGTGAGTACCCGCACCACGACAGCTCGGTGCCTGCCTCCCCGCTGCTGCCTGCGGCCGCCAGTGGGGTCATGGAGCCGCACGCAGTCTACTCGGGCTCCACGGCCGCCTGGCCGCCCTCGGCCTCCGCAGCCCTCAACAGCGGCGCCTCCTACATCAAGCAGCAGCCCCTGTCCCCCTGCAACCCCGCGGCCAACCCCCTGTCTGGCAGTCTCTCCACACACTCCCTGGACCAGCCGTATCTACACCAGAACAGTCACAACGCCCCAGCGGAGTTGCAAGGTGAGTGGGGAGACCAGGGCTGCCCTGGTCCTGGGGGACTCCGACATCTGTCAGTGCGCTGAACCCAGCCCCCAAACCGCTGACCGCCCTGGGCGAGAGCTCGATGCCACTTCCGTGGGGTGCGAACCCCACTGCTTGGGGAGGCATCAGCTCTCCAGAGTATCTCTCAGCCTTGTATGCCGCCCTTTGAAGGGTGAGTGCAGCTGGGGGGGGGGGGCAATTTAGGCCAAGATAAGTGTTGTTTCTCCTTTTTGGTTCCAACTCCCAGCTGCTGGTAGTCCCTAGCCTGGCCAAGTAGGCCCCTTCCTCACCAAAAAGACTCAAGAGCCCAATATTCTACATCTCTTGGAGTCCTCAGCCCCCTCCCACCTCACAGCAAGCTCCCAGGATGGAGCCCAAGCCCAGTCCTGGCCAGCTGGCTGGGCCTCCTCCGTAATGGGCACCGGAAAGCTGCCGGGGCAGAAAGGGAGAGTTAGGCCCAAAGCTGCCTGGGCTGGGGGCTCAGAGGCCCAGCACCCACACCTCCCAGGGAACCAGGCCTGGCTGTGGGAAGGTCGAGTTGGGGGACATTTTGTGATGACAGAGGCAGAGAGGGGCTGTGGCCAGGCCCAGAGCAAGAGTTAGAGGTGCAGGCTCCACAGACTCTTTTGTTTCTGAGGATCCAGGCTTTCGGTCCCTCTCAGGTATACTCCCCGCCTCTGAGAAGGAGACGCAGAAGAGTCTCCCCTCCGGCACTCTCCTTTCCGCCCCCACCAGCCTCTCTGGGCCTGCTTCTGGAAAGGGCACGGAGGAGCTAAGCAGGGCCTATCAGGGCTCAGCTGTCAGCCACCCGAGGGAGGCAGGAGCCGGCCTGGAGTTTAGAGGGCCGCCTCTTCACGGGGATCTCCCTGCTTGGGCTGCTTCAAACTCCCTGCCTTTGCTGCCTCTCCACCCCTTGGGGGAGGGGGCTGTTGTCCGAGGGGCCCTTCCCCTGGAGAAGCCTCCAGCCACACCAGGGCCTCTGCAGGCTTTGGGGTTGGGAAGTGGGTGCCCCAGCACCAGGCACAGGCCTTGGGCTGGCCGTGGAGGTGGAGGCCAGACTCCCCTTGAGGTCTGCTGGTCCATGGCAGCCCCCTCACCCCTTCCCCTTCAGCCTCAGGAAGCCCCAGCCCAGAGCTCTGGTGTCCGGGGCGGGAGAGGCCCACACAGCGGGCATCCAGGGAGCAGGGGTCATTGCTGGGGTCCTGGGATCTTCTGCTGGAGCACAGAGCCTAGGGCCTGAAACCCGGGGCTGCCTGGACCCGCCTGAGGCCGGGCCTCTGGGAGTCTGGCACCTCGGTGGGGCGTAGGGAGGCAGCAGGGCTGTGCGCTAGAGCCGGGTGGCGCGGCTTCTCCGCCTGGAGCCCTGGGCCCCGACCCTAACTCTGCTCCCTGCCCTCCTGTTGCCTCCTCTGCAGGCATCCCGAGGTATCACTCCCAGTCCCCCGGCATGTGTGACCGCAAGGAGTTCGTCTTCTCCTTCAACACCATGGCGTCCTCGTCCATGCACTCGGCCGGCAGTGGCTCCTACTACCACCAGCAGGTCACCTACCAAGATATCAAGCCCTGCGTGATGTGAGGCCGCCGCTGGCGGGACCCTCCAGGCACGGGCGGCCTGGCGCAGGGACCCGGAACCCATCGCAAGAAACTGCTTTATTCTTGAGGTATAACCGTAGGCAGAAGACAAGGGTTTGACCCCTACCCACCCGGATTATTTGGAAAGGAATCCCCAAGGCCAAGACCCAGCATGGTGGTCAGAATCTCCTCCCCCACTCCTTCAAAAAATTAACAAATGGTGGCTGTGGGGCCTGGTCTGACTGCAGCTGTTGGTAAATAAAGTATCTATTTTTGATCCAGTTGAAGCCCGCTGAGAAGGTGCTGTATTGGCAGAAACCTCAACATCTAAACAAGAATTCTGCTGAGGCCTCTCCCCACCTTCCCTCCAATGGCAAAAGTGGGGGAAGGTTTTCAGAAGAAAGGCAAACATGTGAGACCATCATTATCAAATACTTTTATTTTTTGGTTGAGTATTTATCTTTTAATTTTTAATTTTTTTTTTTTTTTTTTGGAAAGAATGTCTTGGAATGCGCAAGTCTCCTCTTAGAGCCGTGTTTTGCAGGGAAGGGGGGGGCAAGAAATCACGTCTCCCTCCCCATCTCAGAAGCCCTCCAGCAACCACAGGTGGATCTTTGTGCGGACTTGCGTTTCTGAAGCCACTGTTCGTCTTACAAAAGGAAACCAGAAGGAGCCCAGAAGCAGGGGCTCCCGGGGCCTCTGCCCTCCCCTCAGCCCTCCTCTGCCTTCTCTACAGTCCTTTTGGTTTGTTTCCAGTTGCATTTTGACTTTTTTGGCGGGTGTTTTTCTCACAAGACCCGACTGTCTCCCGATCTCTACTGTAAAAAACGTGCTGGTGTGAGAGCAAGGGGGTCACAGCGCGGCGCGGGGACAGGGAAGGCCGGTGAGCGCGCGAATTCAGGATTGCGGCGACGCAGAAAGGTTAAGGCACTTTTTTAAACTATAGCAAGGCTCATCCTGTTATTTATTCTACTTTCTTTCCCTAATAATCGAAACACCGCATAGGCTCCTCCGTTTATCAGTATTAATGGTGTAACTTTGTTGGCAATATTTGCCGCGTAGAATTTTTTTTTAGAGATCCATTGTAAATTTGAAACAAAGTCCGATCTGTGTAAAAACAAATTTCCATATGTTTATATAAATATATATATAAAATGAAGGACTACCCCCTTTTTTTAGTATTTGGCTGCTGGGGTGCAGCGTTTGTGACACGTATTTTAAATTTCCTTCTGCACTGTATAAAATGACAATTTGAGGATGTTTTGCCTTTTGTGTATTTTTTCCTAAAAAAAGAACAAAAATAAAAATGTATAACATTTGTACATTGCCGTTAACATTGTATCAACTAGAAATAAAATCACATGAGTATTTTATTGGGATTGGGATTGCAGAATATCTTCCAAACCCCAAAATATACACAGAAGCCAGTTTGGGATCTCTCTAGACTTGTTTGTTGTATATGTAAAATACGGGTGATGCTGAATACTTTCTTCTTTTTCTCTTCTCTCCCCCCCCTCCTCCTCCTTCACTTCCCACCGAAGTGAAATCTGGACATGAGTAACTATTTTTCTTGGCTTCTGTTTTTTAAGAAGAGCCCTCTGCCCCCCTAAGTGTCATTTCTTGTTTTAAAGATATAATCAGATGTTGAAAGAAAAACCGTGCTCCTCCTTTCCCCAGGGAAAACCATATAGATATAAGTATATATGTGATTTTTTTTTTAACTTTTAACTTTTTTTTTTTTTTTTTTTTGCCACCAATCAGTTTTACTTGGAGTTTCAGGCTTAATGTTACCATATCCTAGCTGCTATAAATTATGAAAGAACTTAAATTTTTTTGTACAGTTTTTGTCTTTTTGTTTTTGGAGGGTTTTTTGGTTTTGGTGCTCTACACTTGGTTTTCCCCAACTGAGAAGTGAGTGAAATTTAAGCAAGAAAAGGACCATTGGTGGGAGAGCAAGGTGACAAAAACATTTCCATTCAGTAACATCTTCCCCAAAGTCATTGTGGGGGGAAAACACTGTTTAAAACCTGTGTCTCCAGCCGACCACCCTCTTTCTATTCCAATTCCCGCTTACCTAAGAAAACAAACAGTTAGATCACATTGTCCGTGCGGCCATTCAGGACCCACCGCAGTTTCTGCCCGTCGTGGGGTCGCAAGCCTCTGAACCTGGTTCTTCTCAAATTTGACATTTTGGACTTGAGAGTAATTTCTCCAGTGCTCTGTTACATCAAAATTATCAAACTCGCCCAAGCAATTAATGTCCCAAACTAACCGCTGTCTATAAAACTGAGATAAAGGGTACAGGAAAAGTCCGGGGACTCCATCCCCGGGGTCTCTGGTGGGCCGAAGCGGCGGGGCCGCGGTCTCCCTGCGCAGTCCGCTGTTGCCCGCACGCGCCTGGCCCTGCACTCCGGGAGCACGTTTGCAGCGAGCAGAGAAGGCACTGTCCTCCTGGGGTGGAGGCCACCACAGCATCCCATCGGTGCCCAGGAAAACAAGGCCAGAGAAAATTCCCCGGGGCCTCCAGAGCAGAAACTTAGCGCTGCGCTTGCATCCAGGCAAGGACTGCAGGCGAGAGTGGGCTTCGTCCCTCCTGCACCACGGAGACTGAGCCCCAATTAGGACCTAGGCTCCGGGAAGCGGGGTTGATTAGGAGAAACCCAATGCCAGCCCAACCAGCAAGCTCCCCAGTCTCCAGCAACGTCTCCAGCCTCTGCACCCGCTCTTTTGCTCCCCCCCCCGCCAACCCCGTCCACCAGAGATCTAGTGCGTTCTGACTGTGCTTGGCTTCAGTGCTGCTGGACCAGAGTCTGGGGCGGAGGTGAGCCCCGGCTTCCTGCTCAATCTCCCCAGCGGCACCCTGCGTCTCAGCGGGCTCTCCCACTGCTCCCACATCCCGGCCAGGCTGCGTGGGAGGCACGCAGAGGGGCCTGTGCAGGAAAACTGGCCAGGGAGCTCCAGGCTGGGCCTGGCCTCTGTCTCCCGGTCTGACCCAGGGCCTGGGGATGAGAGAAAAGCCTTCCCCGCGAGGAAAGCTTGGCTCGGAAAGGGGCTGAATCCGGACCCATGTTTGAGATTGCAGGACGCTGCTGCAGCGGCTGCTGGCACCTCTCGGAAACCCGCTCGCTTGGGCTGTATCTTCCCCCGGGGCCCGTTTCATCCCTAATGCGCACAGGGGCCACGACACTGCTAACAAGAGCTGGAATCTGGACTCAGACCCAAAGCCCATGTCCCTAAAGCACTGTGCTCCATGGCTCCTGGTCACCCACGGGCGAGCTCCGACCCCGGTGCGCTGCGACTACCGGCGCAGCCCCACAAAAGCGTGCTGTGCATATATACAAGTTGCAATCTTTGAAATGTAAAGGCATTTCTGAGTTTGGTGCAAAACCATGCGTGCTGTGTGCATAAATGGGTATCATTCTACCACAGGGGCATCCTAGGTAGAATTAATTCAAAAACCTGTGAGCATACCTCAGTGGGGGGCTGTCTTAGAACAATGCAGTCAAGCTGCTCTAAGTGTATGAATCCCTCCTCCAGTAATAAAACGCCTGGAAGGGGGAAGTGGCAAAGGCTATGCCATACAATTGGTGGATTACACATTCCAGGGACTCCAGGGTTCTAGGCGGGGGAGGGGGCTGACGTCCTGGGCGCACCCTAGCCTCTGACCCATCGCAGACCCAGCAGCAGAAGTGCCCTGGCATTCTCCTGGCGGCCCAGTCCCAGGCGGGAAGGAACTGAAGGCGCAGCCAGCCCTCACACCATGGAGCTCCCTCCCTCCCTCGCGCCCACCTCTCGTCCCCATCTGGCTGGAAGGCACTCAGGGTATGTGTTTCTGATGGGAAGGTGCCTGGCCCATCAAAGCCCATCGGTCCCAGTTTTCTTCTCCCTCTGGGGCTGGAGAGCTGGGGACAAGGAGAGGCATAGGGGTGCATGACGGCCTGGCTCCCTGCCTTCCAAGCCCCCACTAGCCGGCAGCCATTCCAGAGGAAGTAGAGAGATGAAGCTACAGTCCCTGCTCTGTCACCACCAAGCCTGGGCAAGCCCTATCACCTGTGAGCCTCAGTTTCCTTATCCCTAACAATACTGTCCTCACAACCTATGAAGGGCAGTGGCTAATATCCTTAGGAGCTCTGTGGCATCCAGACAGGGGTGGCCACAAGACCCACGCATGTCTCGCCCTGCTTCCCTAGAGATCTGCCAGTCTGTCCGAGGGTGTGTGTGGGTGCCATACAAGATGCAAGATTCTGTACTTTACAAGGTCCTAGACTCAGGGGTTTCCAATGAGCACTCAAGTTTGGGAGCCACTGAGCTCCCCATCTTCTGGCATGCTGCACCTGAGCAGACTCTGCTCCCTTCCCAGGGAGGACCTCCTAACCTCCAGGCCAGAAGACCCCTGAGCCCAATGACTTCATTTCTGATGGTGATCCTCAGTGTCGAACTGCCCTCATCTGAAACAGTTGGGGTGTCTGTTGAAACTGCAGATTGGGGGAGGGTGGCCCTGAGAGCTACGTGATTCAACTCTCTGGAGGTGGGACCCAGGATTCCAGTCTTCACAGATTTCCAGGGGTCCTGGTGACTGCTTGAGTTTGAAGTCTCTCCCCCCAGAGTTCTCTGGGCTCCTGGGAAAAGCCCTGGTGAAGGAGGCTCAGCCTCTGCTGCCCCCTCCCGCCCCGCTGCCGCAACGGCTCCGAGTCCAGGCAAGCAGACACGCAGCGGACGTTCATGTTCACAAGGCATTGCTGCGCGCTGGCCATGGCAAGTCCTCTTCCCACACACCCCTTGGCCCTTCTTGGGATTCTCTTAGGGAGGTCCTAGGACTACCCCTGCCTTCCAGAGGCAGAAACCGAGCATGGACAGTCAGGGGGCTTGCTCCAGACACTGCTAATAAGAGCTGGAATTTGGACTCAGACCCAAAGCCCACGTCCCTAAAGCACTGTGCTCCATGGCTCCTGGTCACCCACTTTCCTCCAGCCACCAGGCCCAGTGAAAAGGGCAACTGAAGTGTGGCCCACGAGACCACTTCTGCTGGGGTCTCTCAACACAGGGCCTCTCTCAGCACGTCTGCCTGGGAGCTGGCGGTGTGGTCACGCTGATGGGGTGGGGAGACTGGCCCAGCAGCCCGAGCTCACACCCCTGACATCCACGTCCTCTGGCACAATGGACTTAGACTTCATGGGCTTCCACCCTGGCCCCCCGTGAAAGCCCCCTTCGCTTCCTTTGGCCCCCTTAGTCCAGAGGAGGGAAGCTAAAATGAAAGTTGAAACTCAAGGCAACAGAGGCCAACTAGGGTAGCACATGGGGCTGTGCTTCCCTGTTCTGCTTCTGGAATCTTCTGGGCATCATGTCAGAACTCTGGGCTGTTTCAAGAAGAGAGGCCTTTGCTGGGCATCTCCAGCAGACAAGCCATATCCACTCATGAGGGTACACAGATGGATTTTAGGACCGAGACAAATCACAGGCCTTTCTCAGTGTTGACGCATGTGCTCTGGGGATGGGCAGGGGACGTCTCTGAGTGTGAGAGAGGAATAACGGCCCATGGACACTGAGCACCTCCATGTGTCTGCCACTGCAAGGGGCTAGATTCAGTGGCACATATACCCTGGTGATCATGGGTTGACAGACCAGGGTACTGTTTCCAGCACCAGGACCCCTGGGGTCGTGTTGACACGCTAAAGAGACATCACCAAGGCCAGGGCAACCCCGGGCCCCGAGCAGAGGCAGAAAGCCCCCAGCGTGAGCATGATCAGCGAGAGGCTCCCTCCAACTCTTACAGGGTAGGTTTTCCGGGGGTGGGGTGGGGCGGGAGATGCAGAAAAGGTGCAGGCCATACCCTGTGGCTTTGGAACAGTGGTCTGGGGAGAAGAAACGGTGACAAGCCTCTCCAAGCATCTTAACTCTCACACCATGGAGGGAGCACGGGCCATGCGTCCCACTGTGTCTAGGGTTAATGGCCCCAGGGAAGTGCACCAGGTCCTCAGACGTCCCCTGAAAAAGGGTAAACTGTTTCTGTATTTGGGAAATGCCCCCAGAGCCAGCCACAGATCGGCACACGTGTTTCTGGGTTCTACACCTTGGCGTGGCCACAGCTCACGTGACACAGGGAGCACTGCGCTGTCTGTGCAAATGGTCCGAGGCCTGGGCATGGTCAGCAGGCATGGGCAGTGGGTGCTAATCAACTCTCCAGGGGTCTGCACCAAGATGCCTTCCCTGGGGAGAGGGGCCTCCCACTGGCCCACATCTGGCTGGAAGGCACTCAGGATATGTGAGTGGAGAGAGAAGAGGAGAGGCAGCCCACGCATCTGACCCACCCCAGAAAGAGCACCCCTGTGGCTTCTCCATGAGGCGGCAGCGCCACCTGCTGTCCACCGTGCAGTTACTGTTGGGACAACAGCCGACTTCCCAGGAAACCCAAGGAAAACAGGTTTCACCAGAACGTGGACAGATGTGCACGGATGAACCTAATTTTGATGATCCAGGCCTTCTGATCTTTGTTAAGGGGCACCTGGCTTTGGGGGGGGGGCAGGGTAAAGACTAAATCAATTTGGTCTTTCCCTAATTACACAAGCGATACTGCTTATTTAAAATAAACCTTGGAAAAGTGAAAAGAGGGAAGCAAACATCACTTCAAACCCTGTCTCGATACAGCTGTGCTGGTCCCAAAAGATGTCCCTGTACACACAGACCCCAGGGCTCCTGAGAGGCAGAGAGCAAAGGTTCTAGTTGACAGAGCAGGAGTCAGAGGGCCTAATTTCCTTTGTAGGCTCACGCAGGTACTTCTCCTCCCTGTGCCTCGGCTTCCCCATCTGTGAAGTGGAGGTGATGGTAGGAGTCCATCTCTCAAAGCACTCTTGTGCAGCTTAAGTGAACTTGAAGCCTACAAAGGGCTTACCGGTGAAGAAACCAAGGCACAGAGAGGGAAAGCATTTTACTTGAGAACACACAGCGAGGACACACCAGAGCCGGATTCACTGCAAATCCTGGTGAGCACAGCTTCACCACCACATTCCTCAACCATTATGTCATCTCTTTGGTGTCCCCCACAAGCCACTGTGGCTTCCAGTTACCCCTGAGGCCCTGCCGGTTGCCAACAGATGGTCCACCAGCATTTCTCCAGCGGACAGGCTTCTCCCCTGTTCCATCTTCCTCACCTGGGGAAGAGGAGTGTAATAGTACATTCTTCTGAGGGGTGAATGAGTTAATCCGCCCTCTGAGGTGGGTAGGGATGTTTGGTTTGCTCATAACTCAGCACTTCAGGGCCCGAGTTTATTGCTTCCAAACCAGCCAAAGTGCAAAACGTCCACTTTACATGGTCACATGTCAGCTCCCATTTTCATCTTCGTGATTTATGGATGTTGAAAATAAAGGGTTCCATTCACAGGAAGGAATCCTGCCCTGTCAGAGGAACAGGAGTGTGAGCCTGTTTGAAAGATCGCCCAGGCAGTCTCTGGTGAGAACCTGGGATGATGACAAGGCCTGGCAAAGTGGTCGGGGCCCACTGGGGACGGGGGCGGGCGTCCAGAGGGCTGCGCCGCACACCGGGAGTAAGCCACCACGCCTCGCTGCCTCTGGTTCCTCACCTACGAATGCCGTGGGACACGGGCTACATCCAGCAACAGAGGCCACGCTGGCTCAGCACCCATCACACCACGGGCAGCTACTTAGTGACGCACACGTCAGAAGCGAGGGCATCAGGAAGAGACGGCACAGAGTGGGCAGCACCCAGGGGCCCGCAGCCAAGGACCGCCCGCAGACTTCTGAAGTGAGCAGGCCTGAGCCCAAGCGCCACTGTGCCTCTGGTGTGCCGTGGGCCTTGGGAAAACCACACCTCCCCCATTTCTCTTCTAGAAAACGCCCCTGGTGTTGCCTGCCTCCCTCCACCTCAGGTGACAAGGTGAAGACAATCCACAGGCACAGAAGGCACACAGACGGCTCCGGCCTAGTCTGTGATCTGCGACAATCTGACTCAGCCTCAGTCCGCTGGGGGCTAAGGGCAAGTGGATTCCTCTCTCTGTACCTTGCTATCAGTTCTGTGAATACGGATGTCCCCCAAAAGGGATTGAGGATTAGGTGAAATTACGCACTTGCTTATCTATGTACATAATTTGTGTTTCTAGATTTTATCTTCATTAATACGTATAAATACACATCATTTATCTACATTACGATATAAACACAATTAGGCATCTGATTAATGAAAAACAACCGTCCAAATTTAAAGCAGCAAAAGTCATCCATTTCGCTCCTGACAACAGTCTGGGCAGGGCTCTGTGGAAAGAGCCCCTCTCTGCCCCAGGGGGCATCCTCTGAGATGGCCCAAGTGGGGCTAGAGGACCCACTTCCAAGGCGGCACACCCACAAGGCTGGTGAGGCGCTGATGTCAGTCCCTCTCCGCGTGGGCCTGGGCAGCATGGGCTTCCTCATGCTGTGCTTGGCTGGGCTCCTCAAACCAGTGTCCTAAGAGGAGGCCGCAGTGGCCAGTGTCTTAGCTTCTTCCTATAAGCCACCAGTGCCACTTAACCCTAACCAGGCTGTCCCAGAGCCCAGAGTTGAGGGGGTGGGCACAGACTCCTCTCCACAGAAGGTGTGTCAAAAAAAACTTTCAGGCCACGTTTTCCAACTTCCACAGCATTTAAAACAGCTCAGTAGGGGGCACTGGACTCTCAACCTCAGGGTTGTGAATTCACGCCCCAAATTGGGGGCAGATTGCTTTTAAAAAATAAAAAAAAAAAACTCAATAAATCTGAGCTGTCATCAGGAGGAAAGTGTCAGCAGACAACACAAGCCAGTGTAGCTGAGGATGCTATTCCCTCCCTCAGCAGCTGGGGAGGGGTGGTCAGGTGGGCTGCACCCAGTAAAGAACAACGCTGGGAAGTGATTGTGACTTCACCTACACAACAGCCTCTCCCTCCTGCTTTTATGCATTAGGTTCTGCTTAAGATTTATTTTGAAGGCTCCCCTGGGACACCCCCCCCCCCTCCGCCCCACTTCAAAATTTGTTTTTGAGAATGACTAGAGTCCATGGTCCTTAAGTTTCAGGAATATTTGTCCTATTTGGAACACTGGTTGGATTCAACCTGGTTAAAGGGGAAGTTTAGCAACCCCCATTTATTTCTGCAGGCGGCAGGATAGGGGATGTAGACCCAGAACTGCCATTTTGGAAACACAGACCTCTGCAAGCCAGGTGCTTCCAGGGGGCTATGGGGTAGGGCAGACGAGAATATGGGGCAATGCTCCCCAGGAAGATTAGAGGTGGTGAAGGGAATTATTTGCCCCTTCAGCAACAAGGCAGAAAGTTCCATCATCTCATGCACCGTCAGACCATCTGACCCTGGTTCCGCAAGTGCAATGGGAAAGCCTCCTGATGGCCGAGGTCCACTGCGGGGCTGGAGCAGAGGGGGTGGCATGCAAGCCTCAGGTTTACAGCCCCAAGACCTGGTTGCTGCTTCTCTCTGCTGCTCCGCCGACGCCTCGCCCTCTCCAGCATCCTATTGCCCAACACCAGCTTCTGCAGCTTCCACTGTGCTGGCTGTTCTCCGCATTCTTACCTGCGGTCCCGCGTTGGCATGAGTTTCCTTCCCCTTACGTGGTGTCGGGGGTGAAGCGCGGGACCACTGGAAGAGAACTACTGAGAGGCTCGAGCGGGAGGGCCGACCCATGGTCCGGGGCAGCTGGGCCGGATTTTCATATAACCTAACGTTTAGCAGGCTACTTGTTACATTTGGCAGCATTAAAAAAATACTACTTACATAACTGCATAAAACGCACTGGTTACTCTTGCTAATCGGAATATTCTTCAGAGAGCTCCCTGTGGAGGTTCCTAGGGATTCCGTCCCAACCCAAATCTGACATTCCAAGGGGAAGCAAAGGAATAAATTCCTCCTTAAATTCAGGGTTGGTTTTTGTTTGTTTGTTTGTTTTTTATGATGCTATTCCCTATCCCGACACTATAGATGGGATAATACATTCTCTGGTATTATCCCCAAATTCTTTCATATTTCATGTTTACATATCCAACTGGCCTGAAATTTACTTTTATGTGCAATAGGATTTAGAAATCTGAGTTGCTGTAGGCACCTTTTGAAAGAGTAGACGGTAGGTCTCATTCCCTCTTCCACAAATCCTTGCTTCCTCTGCAATTCCTCTTTTGTTCCAGATTTCCACCTGCTTCAGAACTTTCTGTTCTGCCTCACTGCTTCAAGGACTCACGGATACCAGGCTGCTTTAGATTCTGGCGTCCAAGGACAAAGCCCCTTCCCTCGCTCCTGACCATTTATCACTGCCCACTCATACGAGCCCCATGGAAGTACCGCTGTCAGGGATACAATGTCTAACTACAGGGAGAACTACTAGAACACTGAGCTCCTCCAGCTAGAACACAACATGTCCTTTTATTCAGCTCTTTCCCCCGTTTTTTTCAGCAAAGTTTTATAATTTTATCCATTCGAGTCCTGGACAGCTCATTCGGTGTATTCCCAAATACTTAATAGTTTTTGTTGCTACTGTGTTAAAAAGTTTTATAAGTCACTGACACTGTTGGGGAATGCCACGGATTTATATGCTTCCGTTGGTTTGGACTTTCGAAGACTTTTTCATCACAAAGTCAAATTTTTTCTTTAGCTAAACAAAGTTTTAATTTGATTATTTCCTCTACGGTTTCATACCTCTCTTTCTCCTTTGCACTGATGTCAGGCAGAATCATGTACCTTCGCCTTCCAGCTCACTGTATGTGCATCTATTTTGTCTTCAGCTGGACTAAGTTTATGACGGGTTTCATTTCTAAAAACTGAGTGTTTTCCTTACCGGTTTATTCTCTTTTTAACAGAGGAGATGGCCTTTGAATCACCTTCGGATTCCCGTACTGGTATTTCAACAAGGGGTGGATACTGTTCCGAGATGCTGCCTGTCCTCAGACGACTGGGGACTCCGGCACGCGCCCCCGTCTGCAGAGGCGCCCCTCCCCGAGAGGGCACAACGCGGCTTACCGCAGACCGGGCTCCGAGCGGCCGGCCAGGGCCTCACTTCTCGTTCTCTCGTCTTCTTGCTGGAGGACTTCCTTCTCTCTTCTCTACGTCATATCTTCTGGTGTGAACGTCAATGTTACACCATGTATTTGTACATTTAAGAAATATCTTTACCTATTCCATTTGAGATCCGAGCAGAAAAGGACAAAAATTTACTCAACCTTTTCATAGAAACATGGAAACTGATTTCTGAAATTTTTCAGGAGTACCGAGCAGATGCAGCCTGGAACTTGCTTGTTTCACGAAATCCTTTTCATACATGCGTTTCCTTCACACCTCACGTATCAGGTCTCTCTATACTGAGACAGTCTTTCACAGGCCCTGTGTTGTTCTGCTTTCTGTTCACTCACCAGTATGTGGACTGTTTTCCAGAAACTGGCCGAATGGTTTCTCCTCAGGTTCTGCCTTCTCACTGTGCGGTCATAGACTTTCCGATCTCAAACAGGACAGACTGCTCCCAGCTCAACAATCTAGTCATCTGGGGACTGGGGAGGGGCCCAACCATGGGTTCTCAGGCCGGGGAACATAGGTTGTGCGTGCTTCCTCTGTCCCGGGAGAAGCCCATATGCCAGGGCCAGACCACACCACACCAGGGCTGCCCCGAGGCAGAAATGGTTCTTCTCCCGGGCCTTTCTAGAGGGTGTGCCCAACAGAAACCCCTCACAAACATGCTCTTCAGCAGGCTCAGTGCTGCTACCTCCCCTGCCCACTTCCACTGATCTCAGCATCTGTGACAATCCGTCACCTGGGAAGTGGCTCCAGGGCCACTGCCACCAACACTGGTACCCAAAGTCTTGGGAACAAAAAGCTAGATCACCGAGCACCTGCCTTATACTGTGAGCACTCGTCCTGTGAGGCCCGGAGAGACTGTCACTCCCAGGCTGTCCGCGACAGGAGAAGGAGAAAAGGCGTGTAGGCCGGTACGTTTGGGATACTTACATTTCAGGCACTTGGATCTTGGGTTTTGCTTATACTAAACTACTTCCCACAAATAGAAAAATGATGAGTTCGTTCAGATGATCTGTTTATCAACATATCTGGAAGGACAGCAAAGCCGAGCAAGCTGGCCCGACTGGGAGGGGATGACTCAATAGCCCCAGGCAGGCTGGTGTCGGGCACAGGACACGCTGCCAGTGCTGTGATCAGGCGTGCTCCTCCCTCTCTTGGCTCTGATGCATCCATCCACGTCGCCCGTTTTTCCTGGGCTGCTGTGTATCTGCCAGGTACCCTTGCAGCTGGGGCGCAGGGCAGGGTGAACAAGACAGCCACAGACTCATTTCCTGATCTCCTGGAGTACTACTCTAATGATGAAAGATCAATGATAAAAAAGTCAACGACTAAACAAGAATATGTCAAATACAGGAAAATATTATGGAAAAAAAAGAAAACAACAAGTAAACAAGGCACCGTTCCCCCCCCCCCCCCCCCCGCCCCCAGAAAAAAACCCTAAAAATGTAAGGAGTTAGATGACCAGATTCGGCGCCAGGAGATAAAATGTAACCAGCCACGTGGATGGGGTAGATGGTTCAGGGGGAGAAGAGTGGGCCCAGAAGCCCAAAGGAGAGGAGCTGGACTGTTTTTCAGGTATTTTTGCCCTTCGTTTTACTCATGACGGCTGGGGAAAGGAGCCTGCACTTAATGAGCAACCTAAGGGCAGACTGACTTTTTGACATATCCACAGTATTTTCATTATAAAACCAAGGACAAAATGCTTTTGCAAAGGGAGATAGTGCCTCAAGGTTTTATTCAAAGTACCTGCAAGGCGTACCCTCTTGAAGTACGATCGTGTGCTTAAAACATGCTCAGTAAGACCCTCTGGTGAAAAAATTAAAATTTTGAACACATATACATTAAAAAAAAAAATAGAATCTCCACTTGTGCTTACTTTGACTTTTTGCCCAGGATCAACTGCAAAAGCACTTCTGTTTAAGAAAGCATAGTTCAGCCAAAATCCAGTTTTGTTTTTTAGGAACAGAGAAATGGAGGAAAAACCCAAGAAACATCAGGCATTGGGCAAATCCGTGTGAGCATCTCTGTCACTGTCTGATGTAGGCTGGGACTGCCTTCTCCACGACCAGTACCTCCTACAAGACAGCGAGGAGTGCAGGGTGTTCAGCCAGAGATGGGGAGAGGCTGGAAAGGCAAGGAAGGCACAGAAGTGAGATGCACACTGCCCGCACATCAGATTGGCCCTCCAGCGCTGACACTAGCACGGAGCTGCGACAAGCAGTCTGCAGCCAGGGGACTTGGCTTCTGTGATGTGAACATAGCTCTCCCCCTGCAGTCACACCAGACCAAGGATCCAAGAACAGCAGGGTGTGCTTGGCATCTGATCCCTGCTAGGGCCTCTCCCCACTAATCTGCCCTCCTCCCAATTCCAGAGCACAGGCGCGCTCCTAACCGCTGTCACCATTTACTCCCACTTGTTCATCACCCGCTCGGTTCCCCACAGCCTCTGTACTACCACAGAGAAACCAGCAGGGCTGTAACGCCCAGCAAGCAGGCTGACGGACCCAGACAGAGCAGGGCCTGGATGTGCCAGCAGTGCACTAATGGCTAGCTTCCTACTCATCAGGAGGTCCCAGGCAGTGACAGAGGCTGGGACATCCTGGAAAGGACTGGGCCCAAAGCAGCTCATGCAGCAACACTCCGCTGAGTCCCGAGTACAGGCCCCTTAAGTTCCACAGGGACCAGAGCAGCACACATCATCACAGGTCTGAGACAGCCGAGTGACAGTCAGGGTACGGCTCGTCTGCACGGCCGCCTGTCTCGTCGCCGGCCTTCTGCTGCCTGGCCAGTGCCACCTTCAAGGTGGCAGCACCCAGGCGCAAGCCCTGCAAGCAGGAGACAGCCTGCTGGGCTGAGGTGGGGGCCTTGTAGTGAAGGAAGGCCCTGCGCTTTGGCCCCTGCCACGTGAGCCTCTGAGGGACTGCACCCAGTTCTCGGAGGGCTTTCTTCAGCTCACTCACTCGGGCGTCCCGGGGAAGGTTGCCAATGTAAACAGTGTTAGAAGGCCCATCCTCCCCCTGCCCCGAACAGGATTCGGGCTGGTGTGGGTCTTGGGGTCTTCTGACAGTGCTCAGGGGAGGTGGCTGCTGGCTGCCGGTTCCCAGAAGGTGCCGGGGCTCATCCTGAAGGGAGACATCTTTCCCAGCCTGCCTCTCTCGGTAACGAAGGCTTCTGAGTATTGGGATTTTCCCCATCACCTCACAGCTGATCTGAAAAAGGAAAGCAGTTCCAGCTATTCTCCAGGTGTCCAAACTTGGTCAGAAGGGAAGAGAAATCAGAGTCGCACAGGGGCCTCTGCCTCCACTCAGGTAAGTAGTCTCTCTGCCGAGCTGCCCCAGTGGTCCAACCTAAGCCCTTTGAGAAGGAGGACCCCTCTGCCTTGATCAGTTACTCTGACCCAGCCCCCATGCTGCCCCAGCTTAAATGAATATGGGATCCCCAGAGCCACTCTGGATTGTCACCTCTGGACTGTGCCTGACATGCCATGGCAGCTGGCAGGAAGGGAACGGTTTTCTCTACACTCCTAGAGGCCCAGGAAGCAGAAAACCAAAGGCCTCCTATGCAGAAAGGACAGTAGTAAGTACGGTTACTGGAAGGAGGGTTACATGGTCACAAGTGGCAATGCCCCTGGTAACCTCCAGAATAATTGGGTTTTCTGCCTCTATGCCTGCCCCCGTCTCCCGACTTATGCCTTTGGGTGGGATGGGATCTTTAACAGGGCCACCTGGGCCGCCTCCTTCTCCCCATCTTCACTGGAGGTGCATTTCTCAGGGACCAAATCTTTCAAGGTGTCACTGAAAATGCAGAAACAAGGCAAATCTGAAAGAGCACTACTTTTGAAAAACAATTTCTAGCAACAGGTCACCAAGCTACAAGGTAACACTATTTATAACGTTAAGTCTCAATGAACAGGATTCCTATACAAAGGACATGTTTGGCTTTTTGGGAACCGGCACAACAAAGGAGGCAGTAGAAGAACCCCAATACATGAGGTGGTTTCCGGTCCTCGAGAACTGGGATTGACAAGCGGGGCCTGCATGCATGCACAGGAGCTGCCTCGATCCAGCTTGCAGTGTGGAGGCTGATGGTCCCGGCCCGGTGTGGCCGCCGCACACGGTGCAGCCCTGTGGGTTAGGCTGGACCTGGACAGCGCAGCCCAGGGCAGAACCGGTCTTCTGTCACTTGAGGAATCACACGGCAGAAAAGATACAGAAACACACTGTTTAAGTCCTTCTTAGCGATCCTCATTCTTTAGAGATGCTTTCCGTCCTTCTTTAGGGCACAAAGCCTGAAACTGGTCAATTACCAAAAGGCAGGCAATGGTCCAAACATGGGACTTCCCACAAACATGGGTAAATCAGAATAAAGATCAGCATAGGAGTTAGGTAAAACTTCCCTCTAAAAATAAATAGCTCAACTAGTAACAATGTTCTCGTTGTATTCAGAATCCTATGTAACTAAAGTAATGGTTCTTATCCTTGCCAGGGTGTCAGAGACCTTTGAGAAAAGCTGGGTTTCCTTCCCAGGACGAGTCCCCAGCAATTTTGTGTGCAATTTCCCAAACTCTATTCACAGATCTCCAAACCACGAGAGGTACACAGGCCCCAGGTTACGGATCAGTGATTCAGAGGAAGATTCAAAGAAACTCAAACACCTAAGAACAGTCGATTCGAGTACCTTCTCACAAACTTTAAGGCTCCTGACTCTCATTAATTTGAAGATTTTTTTTTTTTTTTTTTTTTTTTGACAGAGAGAGACATAGCGAGAGAGGGAACACAAGCAGGGGCAGAGGGAGAAGCAGGCTTCCCGCCGAGCAGGGAGCCCGATGCGGGGCTCGATCCCAGGACCCTGGGATCATGACCTGAGTGGAAGGCAGATGCTTAATAACTGAGCCACCCAGGCACTCCCCCTCATTAATTTAGTACCTGGTTCTCTCTCCTAGCACTAAGTGGACAATACTCTCCACCTTGGCACAGCCTTTCCACTGGGTCAGAGCCCTCTCCAAATGGACAGTACCCTTGCTCCCAAGCACAGCCACATCAGAATCCTCTGCAGGTGGCACTTGTCTACTGGGGTCTTCAGAGTAGCACACAAATGCCTGGCTGCCATAGACTTCTTAAAGAAAGACCTGCTCCTTCTAATGTTTCCCATTATTGAGACGCAGAGAAACAAACAAAAACCATGTCTGTGCTCTGGAGATATGTAGGAGATGTAGCTACTCTTCTAATCAAAAGGAAGTTTTCTTCCACTTGACCCTCTGCAGTTCTTCCGAACTGATTCATCCAAAGATGACTAAGCTCATGGGCCAGTACCCTAAGAGGCTCTGGTCCCAAAGAATCCTGAAGATGATCTAAGAAGCCAACCAACTCCTTCCCACACCCCCATTCCACCTTCTCAAAGAGTTCAGATTCTTGTGTCCTTCCAGAGTATTTCAAAACAGATTTAAACTGGTCATAATTAGATTATTTTTGTTTTAAGTAGGCTCCATGCCCAGCGTGGAGCCCAACTCGGGGCTCAAACTCACAACCCTGAGATCACAACCTGCACTGAGACCAAGGGTGGGATGCTTAACTAAGCCACCCAGGTGCCCCTAAAACGGTCATAATTAGACTCTTAAGGATATCTTAAATTACTACATCTAGTACTTAGAAAGGACGATCAGATTTAAAATTGTAATTACAATCAGAGGAACCATGTGACTACATTCTTTTATGGAAGAACTGAATGTCATCCCCTTGCGACACCAGCAGACAGGAGCAGTGAGGACAAACTCCCTGGTAAACACATCACACTTCCTCCAGCTCCCGCTCGGAGCTGTCTTGGCTGGGGGACCACCCCAAGTACTAAAACTCCCATGTGCTTCCGCCTGGTAGAACCACAGGGTGTCCTCAGGCCAAAGCAAGTGTTCTCAGGAAACCCAGTCCACAGGGCAAGGCTCCACACTTTAAAATCCATTTAAAACATGTCACGTGAAGCAAAAATACATCCTTCTCTGCACATCACAGGGAGCTACTTTATCCTGAGCTGGCACATGGACAAACTATAATCAGCTGAATAACAAGAATGTTTTAACCATGTACAGATTATGAACCAAGTCTACAGCACCATCACACTGACTGACACACACATACACACACACACACGGATCTTTAGAAATGGAAATGGCCAAATGCGTCACTTTTACATAAAATTGCTCATCTCAAGAGCAGGATGTTTTTTTGGGTAAGGAAAGACAAAGCTTAATGTCATCTCATGCTTCTGCACCCTCAAGTTCTAAATGGAAAAACCTCCCTGTCTACACTTTCTCAGCTGTTTGCCATTTCTGTGCTCCTTGCGGAGTGGCTTGGGCTGATGGCGGTCCCACAGCCACACAGAGGCCTCTGTGCACCAGCTGGACAGGCTGGCTTCACACTCAGGACAGTTCGCGGCAGGGCTATGCTGTTTTTCCTGGCTAGCAATTAGGAACATTTGTTATGTCTGTAAGAGTGCCATGTGAAATGAAAGATTTTGCCCGTTAATCAAACATAAAAAAATATTTCTGCTTTTCTCTAACCATTCCATTAAATAGTATAGAGCAAATTTGATTTTCTTTTATGCGCTACAACCACTCTTCTCTGATGTGTACAGATGTCACTTATAAATATACATTCTCTGTAAAGATTAAATGAAAAATCCTATCCCCTAGAAATACATGCTAAACCCAATACAGATCAGTAATCTCACTCTCAAGGCACCTGTGGCCAACCCAGGAAGAGACCCCAGTTCTAATCTTGCCTCCACTACCCACTGGCTTTGTTGCTTTTCCTGGCTCTCACTTTACCTGCCCGGAAGAAACAGAGACTGGGAGGGATGGTCTTTAGAATCCCTCTCATTCTACAATGCCAGGACACGTTTGGGCAGCTGCTGACAAACAAACAGGAACACCGTCAGTATTTCTAACGTGAAACACAACTTCCACAGAAATTACCAGTTGTCTTGCATGAGACGAATGTATATCATTCACTGATCGAAAATACTTTTAGATACGGCACTTTCCAATGACCAAGGCGAAATCATTCGATCGAGTAAGCATGCAAGGATACGGGAGAGTCAGTGAATGCACGGTCTTCCAGATGTCATTCATGTCTTGCAGGATTTGTTTGCTTTCCAATTAGTGTCTCTTAAGGATAAGAGGGCTCATTTAAGACATCTTCTTGCACAGAGCTGATCAAAAGTGTCACTTACTAATACAAAAGCCCCCATAGCGTTAGTCCTTTACAATTATGCTTTTACTGTGGGTGCTGAAGGACCAGCAGGGCAACGACCACACACCATCACTGCTTCAGACCACGCCAACAGTCAAGCAGATGGTGCTATTTGGGAGTGGCCATGGAAGTCACTAAGAAAAACTATTTATTTTCTGGTATACATGATCATCTTAAAACCTTTGCCACAACAAGATGCCAGCTTCCATCTGCAAACCACAGCTCCTGCCTATCCTATGCTCTTCAGGGGGAGGGGGGGCAGCGTAACAGACAGGCCCACAAGAGCAGTGAGGTCCCCTCCTGCTGGGCCAGTTCAGAGCTGAGTGTGGGACGAGTTCATGCCCGGCAGCTCTAGGCTCAGTTCCACACCCAAGTGTCTGCCACATGGGGACGAGTGGCCCATGTGGCCCGCCTCACATACAGACATATGCTTTGCACAAGCAACTTGAACAGTCCAGTGTCACTGCCATGCACAAGCACATGACTTCTAAGAACTGGCACACATTTAACTATCTTGCATCTTGGATTCTCGTTTTTACCACTTAGGAGTGTGCAGAGAATGGAGGCTCCTTGTGGAACTGGAGGCAAACACACCTGGGCAGAAGGCTGCCCTTGGAAAATGGTTTCAAATGTCCTGTTTTCTCTACTGAATAGTGTTGACTATAAAAAGTGTATATTTTCTGTGGGAAATTTAGAAAACAATGAAAAGAAATCTGAATTCCCAGCTTGCAGAGATAACTACTGTTAATATTCAGATACACTTCCACCTTTTTTTGGGGGGGGGGAGGGGGTAGAGAGAGAAGGAGACAGAGAATCCAGACCGCAGGCTCCACCCCCCAGCATAGAGCCCAAAGGGAGGGTCGATCCCACGACCCTGCGGTCATGACCTGAGCCCAAAGAAGGAGGCGATGCTTAACCGACTGAGCCACCCAGGCACCCCTCCATCTTTTTTCTATGCACGTTTCAGCATAATGAATACAAAATGATATACCAAACATGTATAAATTTATACTGTTTTTTCCACTTAATATTGATTACACCATAAACATTTTCTCATGCCATTAAATACTCTTTAAAAAGGCTGTATGCACTTAAATTACAGGGTTGCAACACTTTAAGGCACTACATTATACTGGATACACATGCATCTCTATCTAAATTTGTTAAGTATTTTTCTAGGACAGATTCCTAGAAGTTCAAGTATTGGGTCAAATATAGTGAATCTCTATGGAAGTTATCAGCCTTTCTAACTTGCTGGCCCAGTTGTGGGTAGGTGTCAGATCACATTTGGCTGTCACTTCCAGACAACGCTGATATATGGGGTTGGAAAGCGAGTGTCAACGTCCCAGAATGGCTGTTTCTCACAGAAGTCCTTTTCCCAAACCCTTTTTCTCAGGGCATCTGTCATTCTCAGCAAGTAAATCAACAGGGCATGGTGACCATCTGGGGACAACCTTCCCAAACAGCTGTGGACGCTACAAACTTGCTTCTTTGAGTCTATATACAAAGAATAACCCGGGCAGGATCCCATCCCTTAGCAAGAAGATAATTCAGACAGGCAGACATCCAGATTTGGGTCAATGGTGTCACACTGCTCTCCTCTGTAATCAGTGATGGCACCTTTCCCACAGTTGCTGTGGGGAGCAAGGGGGTCAGGAAGCAGACCTTTGATGTGTGGCTCTGGTGGCAAGGAGCAGTCTCATGGGTGCCCTGGGTCTCTCTGGGGCTGCAGCCACACCCCGCTGCCTGACCATGTCTCCAGGGCATTCTTAAAATAAGTATTTCACCTTCCCTCGGCCTCATTCTAGCTCAGCAGAAAGTAATAAAAGAGGTATGGGTCTCGGCTGTCCAGAGGCTCAGCCCAGTGGGGCTGTGTGTGTTCGGGAAAGCCCGAAGCCTTCGCCTTCCCCGAGCAGAGGGCTCCATTCTGCTGCTGCTTTCCAGGCGCTCACGTGGGTCCAGCAGGCAGCCAGGCTCCCGAGAGGATGCTTCACTGCCCTGTCGTGACTCACCCGACACCTTGCAGCCCTGGGAACTGACTGTGCTGTGGGGGAGCTGCCGAAAGCTAGCTGCTGGGGACTTTGGCCACCATCAATGTACTCCTGCCAGAGCTAAGGGATGCAGGCAAATGGCTCCTGAGCCACTGCAGATCACCTCACACACAGATGTCCACAGGCAGGGACATCTGGATTACTGTCCCAGAGACTGAACCACCACCTGAGCTGAAAGCGCAGCCCAGAGGTTTAGGACACGCCTCAGTGGCCAGGTCTCTTACACCACGCACCAGCCAGGCAGAGATCCTGGGGAAAGCACGTCCTTTCACCAACAGGGTAGACCTGCTGGGTTAGGGGGGGCTCTGGGAGTTCTAGGTTCTCAGGGGAGGCAGCTTGTGGATGAAGTGGGGCAGTCACGGCACCTTGTAGCTCAGACATGGCTAAGTCCCCCAGAGTTCTACAGGTCATCAGGTGCACACCAGGTGAGAGGCTGCCCTGAGGGAAAGGAGGACCCCACGTGAACACAGCAGACGCACCTTCTGGAAGGAATGTCTCTTTCTCTTCCACTGAGAGGCAGTAAAGGGCACACGGTGATAACAATGCCACAGAGAGACACAGACAAGGCCCCGTCTTGGCTCAGTAAACCACTCAGAGGATAACTGTAAGGATTCTGCCCGAAGCGACGGCGTCCAGGTACATTTCTCACAATTACTGACTTGCGTTTCACACCTGTGACAGCCACAACGGTGACAATGGCCAAGCTCAGCAGACACTTCGCGTGTACTGCCTGTGAGGTCAGCACTGACAGCACCCCACTTTACAGATAAACAAATGGGGGGCTTGCAGAGGGTGCACCAAGGTCACAGATAGAGCGACTGAGACGTGCTGCTGCAGCTTCTAAGCTCATTCTAAAACACTGCCCCGGGGCTCTGGGGTGGCTCAGTCGTTGAGCGTCTGCCTTTGGCTCAGGTCATGGTCCCAGGGTCCTGGGATTGAGCCCCGCACCAGGCTCCCTGCTCTGCAGGAAGCCTGCTTCTCCCTCTCCCACTCCCCCTGCTTGTGTTCCCTCTCTCACTGTGTCTGTCTCTGTCAGATGAATAATTAAAATCTTTAAAAATAAATAAATAAACCACTGCCCCATCTGGTCTCCTGTCTTTAAAACCACAAGGCACAGGCAGAGAAAAGCAGGGGGGCTGAGGAAGTAGCTATAGGTGGACAGCTGAGTCCGCAGCAGCCTGGTCCCCTGGCGGGGACACCACGCACATCTCTGAGAAGGTGGGACAAAGGCCAGGGAGTCAAATGCTGCACAATCTTTGTGCGGTAAGAACGAGTTAATACATTCTGTATGTATTTCATAACCTTCATCTGAGAGGTCTACAGTGTTTAGAAGGAACTGTGATTCCATATGTTCCAACAAAATACACGAGGCAAATTCTGGGATTCTACTACCTACACGATAGTAAGTCTGTGGGTAGAAAAATCACAGGATATGCCAACGTGTATCAAGGAGTCCATGTGAAATAATACCATACCCTAGCACTGAACGTCCCCCACCCCTCCCCAAATCTTCAGTGGAAGTCAGGGACGGTTTCCCCAATGCGGACGAAAATTCACTCTGGTTGCATAAGTAGCGAGGCCAGAACAAAAGCCCCAGGGGCTGGAGAAAGTCGCTGCTTTCAAATGATTCATGCAAAGGGAGGCCCAGATGTGGAAGAACAAAGAACACAGGGCCCCAAGATAAGAAATGGCATTTTCAAAGTCTGTGATTCTTGCCCAGGCCTCACTAGCGATGGGATGTTCCAGGAAGAGGGCGAGTCGGCTGGGATGTCAACGAACAGCACTGGCCCCGACGGGCTGCACACGGTATGGCCAGCCGTGTTGCTGGCGACTCTGGCTGCTGTGGCTCCTTCCACATAGAGGGAGTCTCTTCACCTCACATGACCAATAACATCATCTGTTGCTATTTTTGTATTTTTATTAAAATTAGCGGGAGGTAACTGACTACTCCCCAAAGCCACACCCTTTCTCCCTCTTCCTGGAGAGACCACCTGGAATCTTCCTAAGGTGGGCTGCAGTCGGCCCTTGGCTATGAAGTGCTGGCCTCCGGAGGACCTGAGGCCTCACTGTGACCAGCCCCTTGTGCAGCCTCCCCAGGCCCATCCCCTCAGCTGTGAGCAAATGCCACCTCGCTCCTGTGACCCACGTAGCAGCATTCACTTAAGGAGAAGCTGTGGACCCGACTTCCAAGGTAAACCCAAGCTCTTACGAAAGACACCAAGGGACATTTGAATATTCAAAAAGGATGCCAATGCCTTCCCCATGGCACTGGGCCTGCACCGGAGAGACCCATCCGCTTGCTTCTGGGTCATGCGTGCCCCTCCTCTCTGCTTTTCCCGGGACTAACCTAGGAGGAGCACAGGCCCCAGGGGGCCCAAACCGCCTGGCTGTGGTGTTTGTGGGAAAGGCCCACTGTGCCGCAGTGTTCCATTTTGGTGTCAACCTTGGAGTTGGATGTTATTGGTTTTCCAGGCCCAAGGGAAGGCTGCTATCCAACTCTGATGATTCACGTTTAAGGAACGGAAGACATGGAACAACGGCTTCAATCCAAACGAAGCACAACTCTCCCTGTTTCCTCAGTAACTCTGGCTGCTTGCCAGCACGGCAGGATCATAACCTATAGGCTGGCCTCTGGGATCGAACTCCTTCTGCAGACTATTGTAATGTGTGCCCCTGACTATTCTGCAGATAGAGGTCACAAAGGCATCAGCTAATGAAAGCTGTGGGTACTGCTTGGAGACCCAGGTCACAGCAAGACAAGCTGGACTTAGAACAGAAAAGCTGATGAGACAGTACGTTGTTGTGGCCAGGATGGTGGGACACAGCTCTCAGAGATGAAACCCGCTGGCAAACAGGGTGTCAAGGCATTGGCCCTCTGAGTGGACTGTTCCTTCTGTCATCTAGAACTGGTGTCTTGCAGCAGAAGATCTTGAACCTGGTTGCTTATCAGAATCCCACAGGTTTGCAAAGGAGATTCTTGGGCCCATGGCTGGAGACCGTGATGCAGGAGCTGAATTTTCAAAAGCTTACGGATGATTCTAATGCACAAACATGCTGGGCCTAGGGAGAGCTGCCATGCCAAAGAATACCACACAAGAGGGGATGCCTCTGAACTACAGGCCATTGCTGGCCACAGGACCCACCTTGCACCACAAGATTCCCGTTGGTTTTGGGCGCTCGCACCCCGTGGCAATGACTCTCGTCGGAGTGAGAATGTAGTCCACTGTTAGGTCGTGGTCTTCAAGCAGCGCTTCAGGTATGTCGATGACCTGGTCAAACAGAAGTGGGTGAGGGGGCTGACAGGGAATGCGGCTCCTGCGCTCAAAGCACTGCACAGTAGAAGCCAAGGGCTCACCAGACCCATGGGGATAAGGCCTCACTGCCACACAGATCCAGCTCTGGCTGATCACCACTCACAGCAGACGTGGAATGAAGGCAGAGACCACTTTGTCTCCTTCCCTCCCCGCCCACTCTCTCAGGGGGGTGTGGCAGTAGCCTCTGCTTGGCCCGTTCATGGGCAGCACCTGGCAGTCATGGACGATGGTGACCACGGGCGTCCCCTGGCTGACCGCTCCCATTGACACCATCATGGCATATTCCAGATCAGCGTAACCTTCTCCCTTCCCAATTCTCCAGCCTAAGAGACATGCAGAGCATCAGTATCTCAGAAGGAAATGTTTCATTAGGTCACAGCGGAAGCAGAAACTTGGACTCAATATCCCTGGCACCTCCTCAGAAACTTCCACAGTGAGCCCACAGGCAGCCCTCAACAGTGGGGTTCAGGGGCATGCCGACGGCTGCTACATACAGGGGTCAGCACACGCTGTGTGAAGCCTGAGCCTCTCAGATGTGTTACAAAAAGAAACAGAACCTGTGTTTATGTGAGCAGAACTCACATTTAAAAGCAATGAAAGAGTAGTTTTCAAAAACACTAAGAAAAAATTCCTACTAAAACCAAAATCTTTTTAGTCAATTTCTCTTGGAGGGGAAATAAAAATTAAAATCAGGAATACGTGATTTAAGATGACATCGCCTTGTCTTCTGAGAAGTCCAGCAGTCCCTGGAAGAGGGCTGGGTCTGGCAGAGCTAGTCCCATACTGTGTACTCCTAGGTGGGACCCGCGGAAGTTGTAGCTGAAGCTGCATGAGAAGCCACAGAGCACATAAGAACGCAGCAAAACGGAAAACATGACCATGCTTCTGGCTCCCACAAGAACCAATGTATTCCGCCATCAGGAAGGCTGTGACGCTGCAGAAATTCTAACTTCTGCTTAACATCAGCATCAGCATCCTCACCAAGGGCATCACTGCCCATGCATCCTTCTGAGATTCTCATCTGTCATGCTCCTTTTACAATTACCAACCTCCAACCATGTGAGCAAATAAACGTGAGAAAGACAGTGCAGAGGAGAAACGGCAAAGGATAGAACAGTTCACAGACAGACGCAGGCAGGTGAGCGGCAAACGTGAGCAATGACCGCCTTCCCTCACCATTAAAGGCCAATCAGATGGCACATGAACCACCACTGTTCAATACCGGATTGGTAAACATGGAAGTCTGATGATTCTAGTTATTGACGAGGGAATAGGGAGAGACGTGAGGTGTACGGTACTGGGGATGTGAGGTAGGCAACCTTTCTAGTGGGTTATTTGGCAACAGCCACCAGGATTTCAAGTCCACCCTTCGGTTCAACAATTCCTCTGCTGGAGTTATCCCACGGATGGCCCTCGAAGGCACAAAGAAACTCTACCACAAGACTACACCTCACTTTAGTGTGATCTGTAAGGGAAAAGCCAAAACCAAACCCTGGTGACCTCTTAAGTGCTCACCAGTCTGCAAGGATGGGCAAAGACCCTGGCCAGACACCATCTAGCAGGACACAAAGTGGTGTATGCGCTGCTGCCCCTTCTGGGAAAACAACGAGGACAAACGTAACCTGCACAGAGAATGCAAGGCATGGGCGGACAGGCGCGGACTCATGGGCCATCGCTGTGTGTCAACACAAGGAACCGCCAACAGTGGGCATCTCGGAAGAGCACAGGTGGTGTTTTCTGTGCTATTCCAATTTTCTACATGTGTGCATGATGACTTCTGTTGTGTTAATTGGGGGTTATCTGAATGATGACATTTATAGAATACTGTTTTCTTCTTCATATACCCTCAACTAAGAAAGAAAACTCCTGATCTTTTCAAAAGAAGACCTCTTTGTTAACTTCCCACTGCCAAAAGAGTATAACCCCAATCCCGTCCTCTGGCCTCCCAGTCTCTGGAAAGCCAACCCCAACCTACTGAAGGACCATCCTACGTGAACACATTGCCACTTCTGTCCGAAAGTCCTCTCCTGCTCCACCTCTCTCCAAAACACCTAAGCCTGAGGTCACTTCTGAGACGCTGCCCTGCTCAGGGCCTGAGGGCGGCTCTTGGGACCCCACCACCGTCGGTTCTGACGTGTGTGGAGCAGCGAGCACACCGTGCCGGAGTACAGCTGCCGTCTGCTCTTCCAGCTCACTGGGGGCCCAAGGCAGTGACCACCCAGGGCTGGCCGGACACCTGGCGCACAGCAGGCACCCAGGAAACATGTGCTCATGGGAACCCCTCCCTGATAACACAGATAAAGCGCTGTAACTGGGAATACAGAGAAAGCAAAGAACGAAGCACTCCAGCGTCTCCCGTACTAGTGCAAAGAGCTGGCAAACACTGTGTACTCCAGCTGAAGATATGAAGGTCAGCATTTAAAAACACGACGCTCGGGGTTTGGAATGAATGACTTAAGAGCATCTCTCACCAACCATTTGTTGGAAACCAGAAACCTCTCTTGAAGGAAGATCTTGGCTTTGGCTGGTTAATTTCCAAAGGGACAGTTTTAAGGATAGGCATTTTAGAACGGTCTTTTTCCTCTTGCGGGGGAAAGAGGAGAGAGAATGCTTTCCTAGCAGGGGGCCCAAACCACACTGTGCAGGCGCCAGTCTGCGACAGGCTGGCCTCTCGGAGAACCCACCGAGCCTGTGGCAGTATAAGCAGCAGTATAACCAGATCGTCTCCGAAGAGTCAAGCCAGGCCTGGAATAGAGCAGCGGAGGGGGAAGAGGTCCCAGGGGAACCACAGGGGCCCAAGTCCTGCAGGCGGCTTGGCAGAGGGCAGAGAGCAGCGTGGGACACCCTCCCCCCTCACCTGCCTGAACAGCACAGCACCAGGCCTCCCCAGGCAGGCTCAGGACACCCTGTGTTGCCCAGAGGCTGCTGCTGCCTACCAGAAACAAGCTTTAGAACCTAACGTTTTTCCATTCCCTGGAGATTCTCCAAAACCAACTATTTACTGACATACTACAAATAAATCCAGCTCCAGTTCCAGGTAGTTTAAGAATAGAGGAAATATCTTTCACCACCTGAAGAAAGATGATCTCACTTTATTTTTCCTAAGAAAAATGAAAATACTATGAAGGTATTGAGTGTGAGGGACTGTGTTCATTCTTCAAAACGAATGAGAGATAGAGTGGTTTCAGAGGACAGACGTGTGTCCGGAAAACTGAGATTACTTACCTTCAGTGTTTAAAAGATGAACAGACCGAGGAAGGTCAACCTGCAGGTCACATCCAGGAATTTCTGATTTTAATCTTACCTTTTTCAGAAACAGCAACGGACCCCACCACAACTAAGTCCACAAGAACCCTGGAATCCAAGCCCACAGGAGTGCTGTAGTTCCTCACGCCCTGTGAACACAGACGTGTGCCTGAATGCTTCTTGGGCAGCGAGCGGCGGCCGCACCTCACAGTTCCAAGGCGAGCAGCACTCAGGGTCTGAATCAACCTCCTGCATGAGGCAAACCCATGCCCTACCACGAACACGCAGCATTGTGGAAATGGCATTTTAGGAAAACCATGGCTCAGAAACCATCTTAGGATAATTTCCCACAGTTTCTTCCCCAGGGAAGATGCCCCTTGGAACTGACAGCACAAATGAGTAAGATGTTAAGTTCACAATACTGAGCAAATCATTTCTTCCCATGAGGCAGAAGAGCACGGTGGTTAAACCACAGGCTCAGGAGTCACACAGAACCAGGTCCAGATCCCTCTTAGCCCCGTGACCTCAAGAGGAGGAAAGCTGACCTTCAGTTTCTTCACCTCTAAGACAGAGGTGCCACCCACTGCCTTGCCGGACTGGTGCTGGAAGGGAAGATCATGGAGGTAGTGCATTTAGCACATTAAGACGTGGTCAGGAAAAGTGTGGGACAGATAATGTATAAAACACTGGGGCTGTTACCTTCACGTGTAGCATCTTCACTTCTGAAAAATTACTTGTTCAACCAAAATGCACTGAAAGTACACACGTTTACACTAACTGAGGCTTGTATTTACAGAGTACGGAGGCTGATATGGTCATGAGTCTCAGATAACAAGGGCTACAGGTCAATCTAAGAGCCAAATTAGGACACTGTACAGACCAGTGCCCGGCACTGGAGGGTCACAGCATGTGGTATCATGCCTCGTCTACAAGTACATGACAAGTCACTTATGGCATCGGTACAGGGGGTTGGTTTGGGGGCTCTCAGCAGTCAGACCACAGTCACAGGCCCACTGTGCCCCATGGTGGGAAGGCCTGTTTTGCTTAATCTCACAATGGCCATGGCAGCTGGCATCTCACACCCACGGCCCACATCCTCAGCCCTGTTTTAATGGGCTTGGTGCCTGGCAGCCTCGGTGAGCAGACACCTGTGTTGAAACTCGATCCATCAGACTTCCGCCTCCCTCCCTCGGTCAGCTTCACCTGCTCTGTTGGCCAGACAGAGTGTGAGCAACCAGGAGTCTCCCTGATTCTCCAAGGTCCTGTTTGATTCAACAAAACCTCAGGTGACAAACATTTCTGTGTGCCCACAGAGGTGGTTACTGGAAGACTCCTGAGTTAGAGAAAAAAAAGACACCGAGATGATACAGGTGGCTGGGACGTACTGGTGGCAGAGGTGTTAAGGGACAAATTCAGAAACTTCTCTGCCAAAAAGCAAGGCCACATCTGAGTCTCCTAGAGTTGACCCACATGGGGGCAGTATCTCTGCCACTAAGCTCTGGCAGCGTAAATAATGACTGCACCATGACCGGCATCTGCACACAGAGGCCCTAAAAGCCTCTCTCCCCTGTGCCATCAAGAAAACGGAAACGTCCTTTTCAGGTTCCAGTGTCTCGTGTGCTGACAGAGCCCGAACTCTGCTGCTCAATCTCTAGTGAAGTTCAGTCACGAGAGCTGGTCCGGCTCTACCCTGGGCCCAGCCACACTTTGAGGGGCACGTGTAAGGCACCAGCCAGTGCCGGCGCATCACAGGGAACTTTTGCCAACACACAACGTGGCAGTCACCTTTCAGAGGGGAGGGGATGCTGTTAAGGGCGACACAGACCACTGCAACCACCACAGGCCCCTGTGATGGACCCTCAGATACATTTGACCTGGACCTCAACCCCAGAAAGAGAACTGCTGGTACCGTCCCAAACCCACAACTCCAGAACCGCTGATCACACTCCTGGCCGGCTCTGGGAAATGTGAGCTCCTGTCTGCAGCCCGCGTCTGCCAACTGCAGACGGTCACACAGTTTGCGTTTTTGAACACCGACCAGAACCATGAATGTCTCTTATTTTTCTAATTTTCCCTTTGCAGTTTTTTCTACATATATTTTATTGTTTTACTTTATTACATGTACTTTTGAAAGCTATACCAAATTCTATTTTTGGAAGAAGACTATCAATAAGTAACAATAAAAATTCAATTTTTCAGTATCAGACTTAAGTGGAAAATCTTTTTTAAAAAGATTAATGCCCTATCTTGATGCCCTATTTTTTATTCCCAATAGATTAGGAATCAAATGACCTACGATCTATTCTAGGACTCTGAAAAAAATCACCAAATTCTATTTCTTTATCTGCAAAATACAAGACAAATGCCACCACAGGGCACCACGATGTAGTATTTATAAACTTAAGTTTTACTACATTGTAAACACTCAAGAAAACCACATCACTGAATTACTAAAACCATCATTCAGAACTGGTGAGGCAATTTCCAATCCAACTATTTTGGAAATTCCTGAGTTCTCAGTTGCTCTGGTGGCACTTAAAAAATGCTATGGGCCACCAGACTATGGCACACGTTAACACCAGTCGGGTGCCAGACCACCCGATAACTCATTTTTTCTTCATTTTGAATAGGGAATTTACAATCTGCCAAGTTGGTGCAAAATAGAAACCAGGTGACTCAAATGGAATACATGCATCCATGGTTTTTCTACTTGGCTCCTTTACTAATAGGACTGCTGAATACTTTGCCATCTCCACTCATTTGGCTTTGTGAAAAATGAATTTCAATTTTGTGGTGTATTGTACGCATTCTAACTCACCAGAAGTATCGGCTGAGAACAGCGCTCTCCTTGCGGGCGATGCGGCCTCCTGCACTTACCTGAGAGGTAGCACATTTCCTCAAGATGTCTTTAGTTGCCCCAGGAGGTGGTGTGATCTTATTAAATAACCCCGTTCTCAGTCGTGGTGTTGGGACCAACAATGTTTTTTTGCTCTTTTAAAAAAACACAATCAATAAATTACAAAATTAAACATAGAAAACTTCTTGTGTATATTAGCATTTCAGGGGCAGAAGCAAGTGACTATTATTGGCATCTTTTGGTGTGCGCCAAGGAAATGACTTCTTTGCAAACCCAATTACACAACGCACGGTGGTCAATCTTACTTGGGGCCACTACTCCACCCCACTTAGGATGAAGAGGCAGTGAGTTGTCAAACTCCTAAATTCTATTTTACTTGCCACTCAAAATCACTACAGATACAAAATGACAATGTAAATCCAAATGAAGGTCTGTTCTCATTAGAATTCCAACCAGAACTTTCCTGTGGCCTCCCCTCCCAGCATCACATACTACAGTTACAACGCTTGCTTTTTTTAAGATTTTTTTTTTATTTATTTGAGGGAGAGCAGGAACAGGGGGAGGGACTGAGGGAGAGGGAGGAGAAGACTGCCCACTGGGCAAGGAGCCCGACGCGGGGCTCGATCCCAGGACCCCGGGATCATGACTCGAGCCAAAGGCAGAAGCTCAACTGACTGAGCCACCCAGGCGCCCAAAATGCTTTCGTTTGAAACCTGCATTGCATCATCTCAAGCCTTCATAACCAGTTTGCTATTCAATAAGTTCCAGTCTCGGAGATTAATACTCATTATAATTGCTATTTTGTATTGACCTGAGTCCACAGGCCCCTTTTCCTCTATTTAGTTCCCAAACACCTTGTTGTGAGTCCCAGAGCCCGGATTCGCAAAGTGCACACCCCTGGCCAGCAGGTGCAGCCCCTGGACACCTGTGAGAAATGACCAGAAGCTTGGGGGCAGGCACAGCAATCTGCTTTCACAAGCCTGCCAGGTGATTCTGATGCCCAGGAAAGTTCCAGAACCACTGCTACAGGCATCTCTGCAGACTATGCCGGGGCAGGCCATGAGGCAATTGTAAAATTTTAAAATTTTCGGTGTAAAAAGAGTATATTTTAGTTTTTGTGCAGGAGATGACAGCCTGAGACCAATATAAGACCTGTAAAATCACAGGTTGGCTTACTTAAAGCCACGAGAGAAATATTTCAACACAAGTCATGACCATGTGCTCTTTTCCTTTGGAGTGTGAAAGAGGTTTGGGTTCATTCACAGTCTGAAGATTCCGGTGTACTGCACATTATGATGGTTACTCCCTCTTTTCTGGAAGCTGCTTGTACTTTAGATCACCTGGGCAGTGGGTGTGCAGACCCACTCAGAGCATCTGATTCAGAACCTGACACCAGCAATAGATAATTTTCAAAGTTCCCTGGGTGGTGCTAACATGCAGCCAGGGTTGGCAAATGCTGGCCTGGCCAGTGGTTCTTAAAGGAACCATCAGGGGTGTTTATTAAAAAGACTCTAGGGGCGCCTGGGTGGCTCAGTTGATTAAACCTCTGCCTTAGGCTCAGGTCATGATGCCGGGATCAAGCCCTGCATCAGGATTCCTGCTCAGCAGGGAATCTGCTTCTCCCTCTTCCTCCTGCCCCCCACTCACAACTTGTGTGTGCTCTCAAAAAAAAAAAAAAAAAAAGCAAAAAAACAAAAACCCCCAATAAAATCTTTAAAAAAAAAAAAAAACCAGACTTTAGAAACCTACTGAAGGTCTGGGGTTGAGCCTGAGAAACTGTGTATCCCTAAGCACAGGCCACCATGTCCCCAGGCATGGACCGTGGCCATGCACATCGGGTTCCCTGCCTATACTTAGGTGTGCCGTGGAGCATGCAGGTTTACCTGCTTCCCAAGTGATTCTCAAACCACTAAAGTTTCCATTTCCAGAAACAGAGAGGATTCTGTAGCCCTACAGCCCAAGGACCACACACGTCTTCATGTCTTTTTCACCACTATATCCCTGTGCCCAGCAGAAAGCCTGGAATACAACAGACTCTCAAAGCCTGGCTTTCTTTCCCCTGAATAAACGGACAGCGAGGACCCTATTCCACCTGCTACCTGGCTGCACTCCTCCCACAGGATGTCCTGACTAATCTCCGACACACTCAAGGCTTTGATTTGTGCTCTGATGGGCTGACAGGTAAGGACCTCATACATGCAGAGAACTGGCTCTGGAGTCACAGTGTGGGTCGGAATCCCAGCTCCACCATTACCAAATGGGGGACTTGGGCAAGTCATTTAACCTCTCCGTGTCTAGCTTATTCCATGTCATATGGCAAAAGAGATCACTCCTACAGGGCTGTTGGCTGAATTAAATGAGGTAATATAGTGCAGTGTTTTGACAGAGCTTTGTCCTCACACAAGGCAACCACTCACTTCGGGCTCTTCTCTGCTATTATTTCCTCTAGTTCATTAAAGTGAATTACTGACTGGGAAAATATGGCTGGCAAGAAAGAATGCTTCCAGAAGGGCCCGACTGGGAGGCTCCTACTGGGGCTGAACAGCAATCAGCAAACAACCGGCAAACAAAATCCCCTACGTGCAATCCTTGAAAGAACCAGAGGAGGATCCCTACACCCTCCTCGTTCCCTATAAAAATCACTTTCTGGCATTCCCTTCTCCACACAGGCTGCAAGGTGCACTGCGTGACCAAGGCCCCCCATGAGCTGTGGGAGAGTGGAGCGGCCCCACAAGGAGTGGTTGGTCGCCTAAGGAGGAACTCTGAAGATCTGGATTCATATCATCAACAGTAACTTGTCTCAACAAAGCAGCAGCAGCTGTTAGGTTAAATCAGTGCTGATATATGGATGTTCCTGCTTGTACACTTTTGTTTGTATTTAACTTACAGGTTTATTGTGGTTTTACAGCTGCATAAGAGCTATGAACATTTAAATTTATACCAAGTTTTCTGTTTATACTTATTAAACTTAGTGAATTTAAAGCAACCCTCGGGGAGCTTTTTTTTTTTTTTCTCCTTGAACAGGGGCCTAAGTATGTAAGTTAAGAAACACTGTTCTGATTTATAGATTTTGGGGACTCCATCAGATTTCTCACTCATGGGTTATCAAGTATCAAAGAATTATAATATAAAAGTAGCAGAAGGAAATAAACATAACCTTTCCCTTCTGATGAAGCACATTAGATTAAAGAGTGCCTCAAGGTCATCGTTGTGAATGTCCTTTATCTTTGAATTCAGGAAGATTCATGACTTCTGACAAATTAAAGACTTCTGGACTCTTCCTGGAAAAAACAACTCCGAGGGTATATTCTGTGTGGGAGGGAGTCAGAAGCACCATCCTTCTAAATATATGAATTAAACACATTTGCCAGCCACCTGGAGGATGCATTTTATCAGTGGCCCGGGCTCTGGCCCAGGAAAATGGGATTACCTGCAGCGCCAGCAGCCGAACACCTTCCAGTGGTTTATCGGGGTCCACTTTAACTTCCTGCATTCTGGCAAAAACTTCTAGATCTCTGATGTTTTGGCAAGCCAGATAAGAGCCCTAGTTAGGCAAACAGACAGAGTTGCACTTACGTCGAGGACGAAGAAGCGAGCATTTGTCTGGGGAGCGTCAGGGTTGACTTTAATGGTTCTGGCCATTTTGAACGCCTGCAAACGTGGGAAATGCTCAGCAGCATGGGAAGCACCCTGTTTTCGAATGCAATTGCACATTACTGACAGGACAGCATGATTCTGGGCCTACTGCATGCAGGAGCAGATTGGTCTAGCATCTCATTCAGACAGGTGGGGTGCACTAAGTCTGAGACAAGATCTAGGAGTTGCCCAAAGAAGTCTGGGAAAGCAGTCAGGGTAGAAAGGGGCTGAGAAAGCGAGCACCGATTTAATTTTAACCAAAATAAAACATATTCTAAAAAGGTGTAGAAAGTGTATAGTTCTATGGATTTTCACAAAACGAACATAGCTGTGTAATAACTGCCTAAAACAGGAGTATGTTACCACTAACCTGGAATTCCCATCCCTCTCCAAGTTGGTTCCTTTTTAAACATTTTTTACTGATTCTGTGCATCTTTCTCTTTTTCCTGTACTTCATGTATATTTCTCTCCCTGGGATAACAAGCACTAAAGCAAAACAAAGTAGCAACAAAAACGTACAAAAATAACAGTTTTTCAAAGGTCCAGGATGGCCTCAGACCCAGCTCAGCTGAGGACCAGAGAAGGGTGGGAGCTTGTTTCCAAGAAGCCATGAATGGGAAGATAAAGTCCAGCCCAAATGGGGGGTGATGGCAAGTAAATAAGCCACACACCCTTTGGGCCGGATAGAGCAACCAGTGTAATTTCAAAAAGCACTTTTGTTTTCCTTGTGGAAAACATGCATGCTGAAATTATGAGCTGTGTATGTTCGCTTGTTCAAGCAAACTTGTTTCCTATGAACAGTGTCATAAACAGACATCTTTGATTATCTTCTATTCTGAACAGTGGGGAGACTGAGGCCTGGAGTCATCCATCAGGGACCAGCGAGGCCTTCCTCTGTCCAAAGATGCTGGCCCGGGCCTCCTCTCAGAGGGCATCACTCCTTGCTGTTCTTAAGGGAGCCAATTTTGAGAAAAGGGACCACGACAATAACATGCTTCCAGCCAGGACAAATATCTTACTCCATGTCAAGTGGCAAAACATGACCAACCCACCAACCCTGCACAGAAAGGCAAGAGGCTGTAATGAAGGTTAAGGAACACAAATGAGGGACATCTCAAAATACAAAGGACACGCGGGCCAGTGGTGTGGATTCTGCACTACTACTCACTGTTCACCCAGCTCGGATCCACCATGAAGCAGGACAGTTAACGGCATTACTAACTCTCTCGTTTAGGAATAGCCTGTTTTCCTTTTGAATGCTCCAGGAATGCTTCAGTACCTTGAAGTTGGGAATCCTGTGATGAACAGGCCGGGGAAAATCAGCTAAATTTTGTGATTCCATGTAGTCCCAAATCTGTTCACGAATGTCCTGTTTGGAAACACCTATGGCAACAAGGAGTGGGACTAGTTAACGTGGCAGAAAGGAGTCCTGCCACATGTGCAGGCCACAGGCGCTGCTGGGTGCTTGCTCGAGCGGCGCCCTCAGCACTCCGTCACGCCAGACCAATCCAGGGCGTCTCAGCTCTATGGCGAAAAATCAGGGTTAGTGATAAACTCACAACAATTGCTAAAGTCCAAAAACAGAGTAAATTCAAGACAACCCAGGTGTTTAACCCAGCTCTACTGAGCTATAGGAGCAGCAGAACAAAATGCAAAGCGAGCCAGGTACCCAAGCTTTCCTCGGGTCCTTGCTTGGAAACGCACACTCTGATCAGTCAACGCACTGCAATCCTTGGTCTAATTAGTTTTGACATAGTTATGATTAGTGCATGCAGACTGTAAACCCAGAAAGCCTGCCTTAAACCTAAGCACTTTGTAAACCACCTATTATTTTGGATTACCCATTATAATCCCCTTTATTAGTATAGCAATTTCTTATTCTATACCCAACTTCGGAAGTGCATTTTTTGTCAACAAATATTCTTTAATTTGATTGGAGCAGTTTTAATAAAATTTGCATTAATCATGTGTTCCTCTTGGAGTGGAGAACTATAAAAAGCAGTTTCCAGTTAGGTGGAAAAACATAAAACCAGCAACTTCACAAAGACACATTTTTAAAATATTCACTGAATTTTCATTTCTGTTGGTTCTAAAGGATATCCTCGTACTTGTACAGAAGTCTGTTTCAAATCACTTTACCTACCTGAGCTGTTTTCATAACAATTTGTCATGCGGCCAGCACTGAGAATCATGAGGCAAGGAACTCCTCATGAGGTCATCTCATTGACTGGTAAATTCTCAACACCAACGTGCCCTAACCGCTGGTGAAGAGGAGTGCTACCTACCCTGCACCATCTGGAAGTCCCCGTAGGACACACACGCACAGGGCTTAGGGAATGTGCATCTCCGAAGCTGGTGGTGAAAGACAACCTCTTCAGAGAACCCAATGTGCACTACGGCAAGATGTGAGGTTCTGCATGTACTCTGTGTGACTGGGGCACCTCTCATCACCTGAGTAGGAAGGAGGGGCAGATACAACCCCACAGGTCCTCAGTCTCCCTTCAATGAGTGCAGGATATTGAAAAGCGACCCATGGGAGCAGCCCAGGGCCAGAGACTGCTGGGAATCACCTGGATGGCTGGTGCAGTTGGGCTGGCAGCTGGCTTCTCTCCTCTGAAATGGTGGCTTTGAATCATGTGAATCAATTATATTCTAACATTTTATTTTTCATAAATGGACTTCGAAAACATGCAGAGGGAACTATATTGACAAGCCTCTCTCCTCGCTGCCTGCTGGGTACCAGCTCTCTTCCCCCAGGGCAATCAGTGCGCCCTTTTTTCCTCATGAATTTTCCCCCAGGTACCTCTGGCCCACACAGAAGACACTCCCTGTCATGTCCTTTCGCTAATGTGGCACACTACACAGCACACAATGCCCTGCACATTGGTACTCTTGCCAAATATCTTGCAGATCAGGCCACATGGTATACAAGAGTACCTCCGTTCTTTTGTGAGGTTGCATGGTATTCCATTGTAGGGACAGGCCAAAATTTACTCAGGAAGTCCCCTTCTGAAGGACAACAGGTGGTTTCCAATCTTGTCACCAAGGTACACTTTGCTGCCCGCCCATTTTACCTCAATTTGTTAACCCTCCACGTGTAGTCTAAGGCATAAGGGCCAAGAGCTGAAGGCTTCCACTGCTTACGCCCTCTGGCTAGGCCTAGATTTCCTCAGCATAGCATGCAGCCCAGTCCCAGAGCCTCTTGGAGCCCACTACAAACGCTTTTTGGGCCTCCTGCCCCTAGCTGTGCTTTAAAGCCATTCCAGATATCAAAACTGCAGATTTGGGCGTGCTTAGGGAACACACATCTGTATGACACAGCCTGAGTAGGCTGACACAGGCAGTTTCCAGCACTTGGCTTGTTCTTTCCTCCTGGGAGCTGTGCACTGAAGGTGTCCGCTGCCAAATCTGCTCAGCTCTCTGTCCCTTCGATAAACCCTCACTCTTCAAGGCTCGGCTTCAGCACCACCTCCAGGAACTACCCCCCCCCCCCCGTTTCTGCTCCACTGCCTGGGGATCCCTCTGTCACAGGGTCACAGGGAGCTCTAGCCTACAATGCCCTGCTGCCCACTTCAGCCTCACCTCCCATCACTCCTCGCTGTGGATTTAAAATGTGGCTCAAGCATAACTGGTCCCTGCTCCCACACACCTGCCCATCTCTTTGTGCCTTTCACACCTTGGTACCTGCTCTCCCTTCAGGTCTGCCTGACACACCACATCCCCCTGGAGGTATTCAGAGAGCTCAGTTACAGGCAGCTATCCCTCCTTTAGGAACCCAGAGCGCCCTGTTTTTTCCAAACACAATTATGTTGATACAACTATAAGGTTAACATATTTATCACTTTCACTAACAACCCATAGGTGCTACAATATTCCCAACACCTTGCAGTATACTGTGTGGGACACAAGAAACATAACAAATTGTGACCCTTGCTCTGGGGAATCAATTAATCACAAACATCTGAGTGACTCCCACTTAGAAAGCAATAATGGTGATTGGGAGGAGCAGCTAGAGTGAAAGGGCAGGTCCCTGCCCTTGGACGAGTTACAAAAACATGGGAAATGATTAGGATAATAAAAGGCGACATATATTTGGCTGAAATGCCTGAGCCCTGTTGTGTAATTGCCTATTTACTTCCCTCAACAGGTTGTGGCTCTGTCAGGTCAACTAGGGTCTCACTCACCCTTCCACCTCTCGCTCGGAGTTCAGTCCTGGCATTTGGCAGGCATCTGACAGGCATCTGAATTAGCAGAATCTCTGTACCGAGCTGTTTACATGCTGCACACTTGGTAAGGGCAGTTTACTTATTCCCAGTTGTGGAACCTGGCTTTAACAGGCTCTGGCTCGCCGTGGGCTTCAGCACTGGGGGCTGTCTTTGCCAAGCAATCCCGCAACAATCACCAAAGCTCTTCTCCACAGACGGTGACCTCCTAAAGCCCAGGGGCAACGAAGCAAGTGTTCCCAGCGCCTGGGCAGAGCCTGGCACAGCGAGGCCTCGGAAAGCATTTCAGAGGACAGCGATTAAGCGGCCCGGCGGCTAAGTTAGGTTGGTTTCCAGTCCTGCTCTGCCACCAGCTGTGAGCCGTGGTCCCCGCGCTGCACCGTGGGTATGCTACTGCGGATCTCACAGGTGGTGGTTACGATCGATCGGCACGGGGCCACGGACACCACCATGCGCACGGCAAGTAGTCCTCTCTCTCTTCTCCCCATTCTCTTCACTCCACCGACAGGGTCGGGCATCAGGGTCCGAGACCGGCGCCGGTTGGACCCCCGAGCCCCGCTCAGTGCCCTCCGCGTCCCCTCCCGCCTGTCCGGTGGTCCCGCCCGTCGGATCCCGGCGGCCCCTCACCCGCCGCCCCCCGCCTGCCCCTCAGGTGGGTCCCTCGCGGCCCCTCACCCGCCTAGTCCTTGGGTAGGTCCCCACCCGCCTCTCCCGCGGGTCCTTACCCGTCTTCAGCTCCATGACGACGCAGTCACTACGCGACGCCTCCAGAAGCCGAATCCGGCGCGGAGTGACGTCACCCGCTCGCGCGCTCTCCCCGCGCCTGCGCGCTGACAGCGAGGGGGGGCGGTGGCGTCACCGTCGAGGCCTGGAGGGAACAGCCCCGGGCGGGCATGCGCGTGCGCCTCCGCGGGCAGGGTGGAGGGACGTGCGGGGGAGGCCGGCGTGGTTCCTGGGCTGTCATTTGTTCGCGGAGCAACTGTGTTGAGCGCCTGTTCCCAGGAGCGTTTGTGCGGCGCTGGGGCTACCGAGGCGAAGAAGCCCCTGGCCTTTCTGAGCCCACCGCAAATTCCAACATACCCCGTCTCCTTTTCTGTTTCCCCAGAGGCCCCCTCCTCCTGGAAGCCAGCCTTGATTGCTCCTCCAGGATGTGATTCCAATTCTCTGAGAAAGACACCCAAGTGCTCACACCTGGGTGTGCGTCTGCCTCAGCTGTGGACACTTTAAAATGTCAGGTTGTAGGGGCGCCTGGGTGGCTCAGTTCGTTCAGCCTCGGACTCTTGTTTTCAGTTCAGGTCATGAGCTGATGGTCGTCGGATGGAGCCCCGCGTCGGGCTCTGCACTCAGCATGGAGTCTGCTTCAGAGTCTCCCTCTCCCTCCTGCCCTCTCTCAAATAAATAAATAGAATCTTTTAAATAAAAAAAGTAAAATAAAATGTCCGGTTGCTGGAGTGGGGTTCACTGCAGGTGGGATGGTGACCGGCCTGGGTGCTGGGTGAGTTGAGAAACACCTCTTGATTTTACCGTGGCCTCTGTATCTCCTAGGGACTGGAAGAACGTGGCAGCCTGCCTTTGTTGGCTTGTATCATTCCTTCAAGGCGTAGGGTGTGTCAATCTAAGGGCCAGGAGGTGGCTCGGGAGATGGGGCTGAACAGCCCAGCCCAGCTGGAGTCCTCTCTGGGCTCCACTCCAGCGGGAGAGAGAAGGAGGTGCATTCACGCTTTAGGAAGATGACCCCTCCTCCCAAAATGAGGCCGTGGCAAACCCAAGTCACCAGTAACCACCTCCTAATGAGTAATGCACACCCTTAGCAGTGTACCTCGTGCATCGTAAGCATGCAAGAAGTGCCAGCTACTGTTCAAAATTATATATCCAATACTTGATAAGGTCCCCGCAACAAACTTGTGAAACAGACGCAGCATTTTAGTACCAGCTTCAAGACAAAGGTGGGGAAACAAGGTTCTGGGTGTTGCAGCGACTTATCGAAGCTCCCTTCAGAACTAATGCTATACCCTTTGTCTTTATCAGATAGAACATTATCAGTGCAGTAAGAAATACTGCTACAACTGTGCCAGGCACCAGGCTAAGGGCCTTAGAAATCATACCTAAATACAGTCCTCACAACAGCCGTGAGCAGCAGATGTGACTGGCATTCTACAGGGGAGGGAACAGAGGCTCGGGATATTAGCGAGCCTTGCCCAGAGCAGCCCGACTGGGAAAGGGCAGCGCCTGTGCTTAATCATAAATCTCATGGCTCCCGGTCTCAGCTCTACATTCCTGGGTGGTATTCATGGCGTTAATACATAAAGACATTAACAGGCCTTCATTCCACAAGAGGGGGGCCATGTCTCTTACAGGCTGGCAAAAAGGAGTGCAAAGTTTGCTTTGGGCAATAGAAGGTTATCAAATAAAATCTCTCAGGGAGGTTGGTGTCCTTTCCCACTTTTGGGAAAACACAGTGGATCTGTGGAGAATATTTTATGCAAACGGACCTGGCCGCAGCAGCAGAAATGTGTGCGGGACTCACTGTTGGCCAGCTGTGCTCAGAGCAGCGCCCAGGGTGCTAACCAACCCAAGTCCCTCAGGCAGACAGGCTGGTGCGTCCCCCAGAGAGTAACAAAGCCACCCACTGGGGACAAACTCCCTTCCTGGCAAACGTCAGAAAGCAGAGGGCACTCCCCAGGACATTCCCTTGGGCCCTTTCATTCCCTGTTGCCAAATTAGAAGTGCTCCCAAAGCCCAGACACTTAAAAGAATAATTATGAAAGAGAGACCCCTTAAGAAGAAATGAGTTGGCTCTCCTGCAAAAAGATGTTCTAGAACTTTGACCCAAATGCTTCAAACTCAATCCTATATGTAAATTTGCCCTTGGGTCACTTAAGAGTTTTTTTAAAAGAGTTTTAATAGAGCCATTTTAGGTTCACAGCACAATTGAGCCGAAGGTACACAGAGTTCCCATACACCGCCACTAGGCCCCCCTACCTGGCACAGCTTCCCCCAGGATCAGCATCCCACACCACAGCAGTACCTTTGTCACCATCACCTCTGACACATCATTATCACCATGGACTGAATGTTGGTGTCCCCCACCCCCTTCATATGTTGAAGCCTAATGCCCAATGTGGTGGCTTTAGTAGGTGGAGTCTTTGGGAGGTGACAGGTCATGAGGGCAGAGCCTCCACAGTGCGATTCTTGCCCGTATAGAGGGGACTCCAGAGAGCTCCCTCACCCTGCCCCTTCCACCATGGGAGGACATAAAAAGGAGACAGGCATCCATGAACCAGGACATGGGTTCTCACCAGACACAAAATCTGCTACCACCCTTGACCTTGGACTTGCCAGCCTCCAGAACTGTGAGAAAGAAATGTTTGTTTAAGTTGCCCGGTATACAGTATTTTGTCATAGCAGCCTGACCTGACTAAGGACACCAAAGTGGACACCCCAAGTCCAGAGTTTACAGTAGGGGTCGCTCTTGGTGGTGGACATTCTATGGGTTTGGACAGAATGGTCTCACTGCCCTAAACGTCCTCTGCTTCTCCTATTCACCACCCCCCCTTAGTCCCTGGAAACCACTGATATTTTACTATCTCCATATTTCTGTCTTTTCCAGGATGTCATAGAGTTGGAGTTGCACAGGATGGAGCCTTTCAGATCGCCTTATTTCACTTAGTGATATGCCTCTTCCATATCTTTTCAGGGCTTGGTAGCTCTTTTCTTTTTAGTGCTGAATAACAGTCCATTGTCTGGATGGACCACAGTTTATTCATCACCTATGGAAGGACACCTTGGTGGCCCCCAGGGTCTGGCGATGACGAACAAGCTGCTGGGACACCATGTTTAGGTTCACTTGAGGGTTTCACAGCTTGTCACAACATTGCCTTGTGAGTTCTCACAACCCCTTTGAGCCTAGCCAGAAGGAACACATCGTGAAAAAGGCAAGAGCATGAAGAGCTTGGTCATGGATCTCCAAGCCGTGTGACATTGGGTAATTAACCCCAACTCTCTGGGCTTCTGTTCCCTTTTCTGTACAAAGTGGGGAAGTGATTCGTCCATTAGCATCGGTGAGAGGACAGAGCGGGCTGGTCCACGGGGAGTCTGAGCACACCCAGCCCGCAGCAAGCATGCTGTCATCGTCCCATCGCCATCCTGTTAGACAGACGAGAAGGTGTTGAGAGATGAGGTCCAGTGATTCACCCGAGGTGCTGGGGTGCTGACAGCCAGGCCTCGCCCCGCGTGTGCTTCTGAAACGCCAACGCTTCCAGCCCTTAAACTGCAGGTACAGACTTAACATAGCAAATGCCACCTTTTGCTTTCTGCTCCCCGACTCCCCCTGCATCATATATACACACACACACACAGACAACACACACACACAACTCCTAGAGTGCTAAAAAGAAAAACACACACACAAATAATTTTTATAACAGCCAAGACTGGTTCCTGAGGAGCTAGAAGGTTCCCTCCTCCCTTCAGGCTTTCCTCTGTCATCTGGCTTTGCTCTTGAGTTATGTGCCTTCACCCATCCTGGGATCAGGTGAGGCCCTCCGTCAGCACCTGGCACGTCATTGGAGATTCTACTCTAGCAAGAGGCGGATGCCCCGAGTGTCACAGTGTCGGCTCCCTCTTCCTGCTGACACCACCCAGGCCAAGGGTGTGTCACCACGCTTGGGGCAGCAACCGTCTCCTGTCTCCCCATTCTTTCTTTTTTTTAAAAGATTTTATTTATTTACTTGACAGAGAGAGTGAGTGAGCCCAAGCAGGGGGAGTGGTAGAGGGAGAGGGAGAAGCAGGCTGTCTGCTGAGCAGGGAGCCCGATGCGGGGCTCGATCCCAGGACCCCGAGATCATGACCTGAGCCGAAGGCAGACGCTTAACTGACTGAGCCACCCAGGCGCCCCATCCTGTCTCCCAATTCCGTCCGCTCCCAGGCACTGCCTCCTCCCACCCTCCTCCCTTCTTCCTCCTTCCTCCCCCTCCTCCCCTGCTTGCCCTCTGCCCACCCGCATCCCCCCTGCATATCTTCCCGCTGTGACCTCCCGGCTCCCCACGGCCTCCCACCTCGTAGAGCACACACTTCTCAGCAGCTGTCCCGCCTTTCGGGGCCACCAACTCGCACACTCAGCCCCCTCTCTCAGCCAAACCTTGTCTCTATCAGTTCGACTTTGCCCTTCTCTCTCCTGCTTTTGTTGGTGTTTTTCCCATCCCAGAAAGGCCCTCCCGCACCCCAAATTGGCCTGGTGGCGAGCAGCAGGGAAGGGTGGGGGGCCAAGAAGCTACTCTAACAAAGCGGGGATGGACTTGAAGAGGCATTACTTCGAGGCACAAAGAGGACCTGCGCTGGGTCCAAACACACCTCCTCCGGGAGCTGGAGGGAGGCGGAGGGAGGGCGGAGCAGTGCCGCACAGAGCTCTGGCATCCTCGGGTGAACCCAAATGCTAATTTAAAATATACACAGTGTACTGCAGTTATGCAACAGGGACAACCGGGCGCCATTTGGGTCACGTTTTAAAACATCCCCTTGCACACGGGAACCAGCCAGTTTCTTCTAAGGAAATGTATGGCCATCTTTAAACACAGAGCAGGCAGGCAGAGGATCACAGTCATCCTCACCAAGGAGAAATAGCAGCAAAGCCTGTTGTATTGAGATATGTTGGGTAGCGAGATATGTAGAAGCAGTGGGAGGGGTTCACGGTCTCTGTGAGTGGGGGGGGGGGAGGGTGTCGAGAAGATGCTCCTTTGGTTTTAAAGTCTTCTGTGCTCTTGGGATTTTTAACCATGTAGTGTATGGCGCTCATTCTTTTAAAAAAAATCAGTATAACTTCTTTCATATTTTGAGCCACGAGCAATCCATTGACACCTCTCCTATCTGTCACAGAGCCAAGTAAAGACCTTCTCCTGTTATGCTCCCTTGAACTGTGAACTTTAAAGATACCTGGTTATTTGGAGCCGCATCTAATACTTAATAGATGTGGAATTGTTTAATAAGCTAATAAAGAAAAAGGTCTGTATGTGTTTTGCCAGAATAAAAGTTTCAGCCGTGAGCCCTTCCAGGACAGCCTTGGAGCATTTGACAATGCTTCCCCATTCCCTGGGCAGCCTCTGCCTAAAATAAGTACCAGTAAATGTCTGAACTGAATCCTGGGTTTCAACCACTGAGTTGGGGATGAGGCCTGTGGTTATGGAGGGACAGGGTGTTTCTGAAGCCCCAGGTGACATCCATTCTTTGAGTTTGGAGCATGGAGTCTGTGCCAAGCAGAGCAGTGGGGTGTGGTGTGCAGTGGCTAAACAAGGCAGACCAGGTCCTGCCTGCTTTCCTGCTACTTCTATCCTGGGGGGCGAGGCCGACCACAGACTAACAGGATCATCTCAGAGAGAGTGATAATGAATCAGGATGGGGGTGGGGTGAAGGGCAGGAGGAAGCAGATGGGAGGCGAGGTCTCGGAGGCGGTGGCAAGGCGGCAAGGAATTGAGGACCAGGGACCTAGGCAAAAGGAACAGCGCATGCAAAGGCCCTGTGGAGGGTCCAGGCTGGTCTAGCGTTAGAAGCCCCCAGTGTGCACACTCATGTGCAAAGGCTGGGGTCCAGCAGGGGAACGGTCTTTGCTTTCATGGGATTCCGAAAGGGTGAAGAGCATCCAGTGCCCACCGTGGTCCGACTCCTTTGGGGGAGCTGCTCTGCACTCCTAACTCCCTTCAGCCCTTTGGAGGTCCCCCTGGGGCCTCCCTAGATTACTGCCACTGTGAGACCCTGCCGTCACTTAGAGGCACTGCTCAAACCTGCCCCTGGACTGTGATTCCAAGTCTGGCTTATTCCCTGGGGCTCAGAACACCCATCCCACACCCCCTCCCCTCTTTCTCCCCCTGCCCTTGTCCACACAATCAGAGCCCTGTCTGCACCTCCCAGGGAATAGTCTGCTTTTCACTGGCTCCGATAATGAGTCTATTTACCCCACAGGGTTAATTACAGGGTTTCCAGTTGGTGATATAGAAAGCTAAAATTTCACAGACATTGAGTCATGTGTGTTCAGAAGTCATGCCTGCGTGCATACACTATTCACTGTGTATATATAGTTATAAAATTATATATCTATATGTTTCCATTTAGACTATGTATATAGAAGTTTCTATTTTAACTTTTTAAGTCTCCTCTAATTTCCAAGGTCCTGACCCTAATTCCAAAGTGATGGGTTAAGAGACCCAGTTCGGTCACGTGGCAGCTGCAAGACGTGGGTCAGTTATTTAAGGCCTCCAGACGGGGCTTAAACCCCACCTGTATAGTGGTGATATTAACAGTACCTACCCCAAAAGAGGATGAAAGGAGCTGTCAGGGGCAGATCATCTAGCACAGCACTTGGCACGTAGTACGCACACATTACACTTTCTCTTATACATCAGGGAGAAAAGTCTTGGAAAAGTCATACATTCATTCAACATTCTTGTGCACCTATTATGTGCCAAGGTATCACGCAAGCACTGGGACTGCAGAGAGAAATAAGGCAGTCGCTACGTGCTTAGAAAGGAAGAAGTGGGTGAGTGAGTGGTTGCTGCTAACAGATGTTGGCTCACCCATCTGCCTGGGCACAGGGCGGACAGAACGACCTGTTCCCTGGGCGTGTTGGGGCCATGTGACTGGCTCTGGCCAATGAGTGTTGAATGAGAGTGAAACATGGCACTAGAAGGCGGGACCACTTACTTCCCAGGGCAGGATCTCCTTCTCTTGTCCCTGCCAACATGGCAGGAGAGATAGCCCTTGAAAACTCGGGCTCCTGAGGGACTTGGAGGAGCAGAACCCCTGCCGAGCTGGGACTGGCTCAGCAGGAAGCCATGGAGACTTGCGGTGTCTCTCACTTCGGGGTACACCAGCCTCAATGGCCCGATACACTGAGTAGACAAATCACTTCCACAGCCATCTGGCTGAGGGCAACTCATGTAACCAACTCTCTTTAAGAAGAAACGTATACCTATCTTTAACATTCTGTTTGGAAAACATCTACACCACTCTACCGGATTTCTTGTGTCTTTGTATTAATTATGGCAATATTTGAGTTACAAGACAGAAAAGCTCCTTAGAGAATCAGCTTTTTTTTTTTTTTTTTTTTTTTTTTTACTTTAACAACCACAAGTTAATATGATAAAGCGCCTAGCTGTTGATGATTATTTTTCAGGAACGTCCAGAACACAAGCAGAAGGGATGCCAGGGCCAAGTTGGCCCTCACATTAGGTCTTGCAACTCCTTCCATGGAAGGATGTTTGCTTTGTGTCACATCCCTTTTTAAATTTTTCAGAGTAACAGAGGTGTTTTTCTCCCATCTTTTTTTTTAATTTTGAAAAATTTCAAGGGGCGCCTGGGTGGCTCAGCCGGTTAAGTGTCTGCCTTCGGCTCAGGTCCTGATCCCGGGGTCCTGGGATCGAGCCCTGCATCGGGCTCCCTGCTCAGTGGGGAACCTGCTTCTCCCTCTGCCTGCTGCTCCCCCTGCTTATGCTCTGTCTCTCTCTTTTGGACAAATAAATAAATAACATCTTTAAAATAAATAAAGTCTTTAAAAAAAATTCAAGCTTACAGGAAAGTTGCAAGAACGGTGCACAGCGAATGCCCACACACCTCAGGCTCAGCGATTTGTTCTCATTTGACATTTCAGACATGTCACTCCTTCTCCCTTTTCCCCCACCCCCACCTGCAGTGGAATCTTTTTAGAAGTTGCAGGGCTAATACCAGCCCTAAACATGGTGACGTGTACCTTCCTGAAACAAGGACGTGTTCTTGCTTGACCACATAGAGTGATTACACTCAGGAATTTTAACCCCGATACAAGATTATTATCTAATATGCACTTCAGATTCAAATGTTCCCAGGTACTCTCAAAACTGTCCTTTATTCGCCTTTTAAATTTCCCCCACTCAGGATCAAGTATTGCATTTAGTTATTACGTTCCTTTCGTCTTTCGAGCAAGGACAGTCCTCTCCCCTGTTATTAGGTCATTTCTGGCATCGCCATCTGTGAACAGTGCCGAATCAGCTTTAACTCCTGGGGAAGGCCATGCTTGGTACGGGGGGCTCGGACAGTTTTCATCAGGGACACGCTTGTTGTCCTGGATAAAGATCATTGCTAGGAGCCAGGTTGCGATGGATTTTTGCACAGCAGCATTGATTCTGTTCATCCCAAGGGTTCATCGATACCCAGTAGATTTTGGAAGCCTGGGACTGCTCTTCTCCCCGGTCCCTTTCCCTAAAACCCAAGGCATCTTCTGAGCCCAGAAGGAGATGCTGAAAGGGCCTTGGGACAAATGTCTTGGAAACAGTGAGAGAAGACACAGTCTCCTTTTGCTTGTGGCCTCTTTGAATTCTCTGTTGTGCCTCAAAAGCAGAAGGGGCTGCAGACTTGTTTAAAACTCTCACTCTCGTTCAAACTGATGCCATACACACACATCCCGCGCAAACGTTTTTCTGATGAATCTCCTGAGACCCACACCACACCTTGGGCAGAAGGACGGCAGGCGTGGGAAGACACAGAGGGATAAGCAATCTGTTCACCGCAGGGGTGAAGTTGGGGGGGGCAGGGATGCCTAGATTTCTAGCCACCTAAGAGGCACAGATTTTATTTGCTCAGCACCTCAGCGAATCTCCCTAGAGAGGATTCCTTGCTCCTGAGAAGTTTCAAAGACATTTCTGTTGTCCAACAGATCATGGTCTTGACACACTACATAGCTATGGAAAATGTTTTGCTTTTTCTTAATCGACGCGCTGCACTCAGTTTATTTAGCTTTTCTGGCTTAGAGGTTTTCCAAGGCGGTATTCCTGCCGTGCAATGCCAAAGTGCTTCCATGCGGTGTCAGCACCTTCCTTGCGACAAGAACGGCCGGGTTCCTTTTTTTTTTTTTCTTTTTTTTTTTTTTCCCCCCTTTTTTGGAGCAGTTCCCCGGTTGGCCTTCAGATGGCGCCAACACCACAGGCCCGCCCGAGCCGCGTCCAGGTGCAAGAGCCCGCGGCGCCGGGGCCAGGAGGCTGCGCGGTGGGGGTGTGGAGGGACCGCGGCGGGGGTAGGGCCTCTAATTTCTCCTGCCTTCACCATCGCTCATGATTCCAGTAACACACAGGACCCTCTGGGGCCCGATTCCGCTCTCGGCTCCGTGACCACAAGATCAGGAGGGGAAGAAATCATTAATGAATTAGAAGCCCCCCGTCCAAAATACCCTGTCAGGTTAAAGAAAAGATCGGAAATACGGTTTGTGCAAAGTCCAGGTGTGCGGAAGGTGTTGTTATAATAACCTGTGCAAACATCTCTCCCGGAGTGCCACTGAGTGGAGAAGAAACCTAATTCCAGGGGCAAAGGAAAATGTCTCTCTCACCTTTTCTATCTAGATTATAAGGATTTCTTTCCTCCCAACACCGCTGTTTTTTTGGGGGGGGGGTAATAATTTTGGCCACTCCACCTAGTGCTTTTCAGATGACATTATTTTAAACCTGGACACCTTTGTAAATACAAACTCAGACGGACACTGCCATTTTGGAATGTATTTGCCATGGTCCTCAGTATTTTTGGGTTTTGCCCTGTGCTGTGATAAAACTTTTTTTTTAAGCACCTCATAAAAGCAGAGTGAATAATATTTCTCCAGGAAGCCTACAGACCTAGGAGTGTTTCTTGATCAATAGTTTGCATTTCCAGTAAAATCGTAAGAACTCAAGGTGCCTGTCACGCAGTCCAGGAGGAAGGCATTAAAAAAAAAAAAAGATGGATCTGAACATATTAAAAAATAATAAAGTCGTAGTGGGGTGGAGGAACACTCAGACCGTTCATCTGTGAGCTGAGGACTGGGAAGCTTGATTTTATTTCGTTGCAAAAAAAAAAAAATCAAGTTAGAGAAAGACTCAGAGCACCCATAAAAAAATAGCGTTTCAAAAGCAGAATATTCAGGGTACTAGGAACCGGGTTTGTATTCGCACTCTGATTTAGAATTTGCCAGGAGATAATACCATTCATAGATAATGCACGTGCATATTTATTTCTTTTGTTCCTTTATTGAAAATGAATGAGATGTCTCCAGTGCCTTCTCTTCACCTCCCAAAGTTGAGTGCGGGTGGATTGTCTCACACCCTTTTCCTGGGAATCAAGTGAGCAACCGATGGAAGAGGGGAGAGGTGGGGGTAGATAAATACAAGACTTTTATCTTTGGCCTTCCCTACCCAACCGAGGGACAACTTCCAGAAGAATTCTGACCAGTCTTCAGCCCTTCTCATGAGTGTCCTTCCCCCTTCAAGGGGAAGCGGGGAAGGGTGAGCGGAGGGTTCGAGGTGCTGGAGGAATACTCAGTCCACAAATAAACTAACTTTCCGGGGTACCCGGAGGAGAGGGGAGAGCTTTGAAGGGCGAAGACTTCGAGTCACTCCAGGTCAATATCCCGACTGCATAACCTTCTGGAGGTGTCTTAACCGTTTGCGATCACTTACCCCGTCCTCCCACGGAGCCCTGGTGCCCAAAACACTTTATCAAACACCAACCAAACAAAAAGGACGACGGACTGAAAGTCAACTTGGAGAGTCCCTAGGGGGCTTTGCCGGGAGCGGGAGGTGGGGACTGCGCCCCGAGGTTGGCGATCCAGCGGACGGGGCTGGGGGCAGCTTCCTCGCCCGGAGCCCGCCCTGTGCCGGCGCCACGGACGCGCGTCTTGGGGCGCAGCCCCCGCGGAAAGCAGGCTTGGGTTTCTCCTCGCGGGCAGAGGAGCCCCGGCTCTGCCTGGGCCGGGTGGCTGGCTGCATTGTTCCCGTCTTTGGGGAGCGCGGGAGTCAGTTTGTCAAAGGGGATTTATCTCTGGGAAAAGGGAAAGGCACTGCAAAGCTGGAGAAGGTGGGCTGCAAGCATCTACGCGGGAGGGGAATGGGAGAAATTAGCGGAACTATTCCACTCTCTTTCTCCAAACCCCACAAAACTGCTCACGGTGACGCGGACGATTTACCGAATCTACAGCGCACTTGAGGATTAAATTCTAAAGATACTGCTGCTTTCCTCACTCCGCCTTTCCCCTATAGACGCCACGGCCTGCCTCCCCCTGTGGAGGTGAGGGACATTCATTCAGTTTTTATAATTTGCCTCTAAAAGCTTTTAGGTTATTCTTGACGGCCCTGAACCTGGAAACCCTCTGTTGAAAATTAATGATTTTTTTTTTCTTTTGCTTAAATGATGACAACATCCAGGGGAGGCCCCTTCCATACCAATCCAGCACACTTGCTTTGAATCCATTACACCTTGGCCCCGATAATTAGGAAATCTAATTATTCGCCTCATCACTCATTAATAAGAAAAATAGTCCCAGGGTCTTTGCTACTCACAGGGTCTTTGGGGAGATATCGACTACATTAATCAATTCGATTTTATATTTCAAACTAACTTTTACCTGCAAAGGAGCATGGGGTTTTGGTTTTGTTGGGTTTTTGTTTTGTTTTGTTTTGTTTTGTTTTGTTTGCTCTGGGCATGTGGGTCCATGAACCAAAATGTGATAATAGAATAAATCTTAATAAGATATCAATCTTTTTAAAAAATCTTTTCAAGTTAAGACAAACTGCAGAAAAGTCTGGTTCTGAGCAGCGGGGTCTTAGAGCCGACGGATTCCGGCGCTCCTCGCCCTGATTGGTGCCAACTCCCCACAGCTGCCGGGTTATTGGTCCGAAGTTCCCGGAGGGGGCGTGGCCGGAGGAAAGTAAAAACTTGCTTTCAGCAAGAAGACTTTTGGAAACTTTTCCCAATCCCTAAAAGGGACTTTGCCTCTTTTTCCGGGCTCGGCAGGGCAGCCACTCTGGACCCCGGCTCGCTGACCCTCAGGGCTGCCTCTTTGCTGGGGGGCTAGGAGAACCGCCTTCCCCCTCCCGGCGCGGACAGAGCGGCCGGCCTCGGTCCACTGCGCGCGTGGCGTCTCCACTGCGTCCCCGGCCGCCAGCTCCGGCTGCCACCAGCCGGTCCCGAGAGCAAGCGATCGAGCAGGGGCCGGCGCTGCGCTCGCCGGGGCGCGCCCTCCAGGATGCCGATCCGCCCGGTCCGCTGACAACGAGCGTCCCTTCTCCGCGCTCAGGCGCGCGCCGAGTGCCGGAGCCTCCCCCACCTCGCCCCCAAGGCTTCCCGGCGCCTGGGGCTCCCCCCGCCGGCTCCCTTCCTCTCGCTCTCTCGCTCCCTCGCTCTCTCGCGCTCTCGCAGGGCCTTCCTCACGGTGCGTGCGCGCAGGCGGCGGCAAGCCGTCTCGGACGCAGCATGCAGGCGCGCTACTCGGTGTCCGACCCCAACGCCTTGGGAGTGGTGCCCTACTTGAGCGAGCAAAATTACTACCGGGCGGCGGGCAGCTACGGCGGCATGGCCAGCCCCATGGGCGTCTACTCCGGCCACCCGGAGCAGTACGGCGCGAGCATGGGCCGCTCCTACGCGCCCTACCACCACCACCAGCCCGCGGCGCCCAAGGACCTCGTAAAGCCGCCCTACAGCTACATCGCGCTCATAACCATGGCGATCCAGAACGCGCCCGAGAAGAAGATCACCCTGAACGGCATCTACCAGTTCATCATGGACCGTTTCCCCTTCTACCGGGAGAACAAGCAGGGCTGGCAGAACAGCATCCGCCACAACCTCTCGCTCAACGAATGCTTTGTCAAGGTGCCCCGCGACGACAAGAAACCTGGCAAGGGCAGCTACTGGACGCTGGACCCGGACTCCTACAACATGTTCGAGAACGGCAGCTTCCTGCGGCGCCGCCGGCGCTTCAAGAAAAAGGACGTGCCCAAGGAGAAGGAGGAGCGGGCCCACCTCAAGGAGCCGCCCCCGGCGGCGGGCAAGGGCGCCCCGGCCGGGCCCCCTCTAGCGGACGCCCCCAAGGAGGTCGAGAAGAAGGTGGTGATCAAGAGCGAGGCGGCGTCGCCGGCGCTGCCGGTCATCACCAAGGTGGAGACGCTGAGCCCCGAAAGCGCGCTGCAGGGCAGCCCGCGCAGCCCGGCCTCCACGCCCGCCGGTTCCCCCGACGGCTCGCTACCCGAGCACCACGCTGGCGCGCCCAACGGGCTGCCCGGCTTCAGCGTGGAGAACATCATGACGCTGCGAACGTCGCCGCCGGGAGGCGAGCTGAGCCCCGCGTCGGGGCGCGCGGGCCTGGTGGTGCCGCCACTGGCGCTGTCCTACGCCACCGCGCCGCCCGCCGCCTACGGCCAGCCGTGCACGCAGGGCCTGGAGGCCGGGGGCGCCGGGGGCTACCAGTGCAGCATGCGCGCCATGAGCCTGTACACCGGTGCCGAGCGGCCCGCGCACATGTGCGTCCCGCCCGCGCTGGACGAGGCCCTCTCGGACCACCCGAGCGGCCCCACGTCGCCCCTGAGCGCCCTCAACCTCGCCGCCGGCCAGGAGGGCGCGCTCGCCGCCGCGGGCCACCACCACCACCAGCATCACGGCCACCACCACCCGCAGGCGCCGCCGCCCCCGCCGGCTCCCCAGCCCCAGCCGGCGCCACAGCCCGGGGCCGCCGCGGCTCAGGCGGCCTCCTGGTATCTCAACCACAGCGGGGACCTGAACCACCTCCCGGGCCACACGTTCGCGGCCCAGCAGCAGACTTTCCCCAACGTCCGGGAGATGTTCAATTCCCACCGGCTGGGGATGGAGAACTCGACCCTCGGGGAACCGCAGGTGAGCACCAACGCGAGCTGTCAGCTGCCCTACAGATCCACGCCGTCTCTCTACCGCCACGCCGCCCCCTATTCCTATGACTGCACGAAATACTGACCTGCCTGGCCCGCTCCGGCTTCGCCTCCCACACCCGGACCTCTCAGACAGTTCAGGCTGCAGAGACGCAAAAAGAACCAAAACATGCCCACCAGCTTTTTCTCAGACCCAGGAGCAGAGAGAGCGCGCGCCAGCCTCAGCCCTCTGTGAAGCTGCAGGTAACTTTAATTCGCTGCCCGGTTTCCGAGATCCTAAGAAGCCCCGGTAAAGGGACGCAGCCCAGCGAAATGAATATTGATTTTAAACCCCCCTCCCCTACCAGGATGGTTGTGCTCACTGCTCCAGCTGGGGTTTCAAAAATTAAGTTACGGACCAAATCCCATAGAGACCCAGTAATGACTCTCTGTAGAGACCCCCATAGGTCTATGGGGGCCTCTATAGATTCCGTTTGTGCTGTGTGTAATTTTAAATTTCTCTAACCGTGCTGTACAAATGTGTGGATTTGTAATCAGGCTATTTTGTTGTTGTTCAGAGCCATTAATATAATATTTAAAGTTGAGTTCACTGGATAATTTTTTTCATCTTGCCCAACCATTTCTAACTGCCAAAATGAAAATTCAAGAAACCTATGTGGGGTTTTTACCCCCTGTACACTTACGAGATATAATTTTTTCCCCCGGTGGTAGGTCTTTTACAAAACAAGGAAATAATTTATTTTTTTTGTTGTTGGCGGATAAAGAAGTCAAGTATCTGATACTTTTTATTTACAAAGTGTGATGGTTTTGTATAGTAGATTCCTCCCCGAGCATTCCTAAAAGAAAAAAAAAAAACTTTAAAAATTTAACTTCACCTGTGTTTGTCTTATGTGGTCTTAATTGTTGTACTTACCTTAAAATAAACCCATGTTGTTTCTCTGCCCAAAGTCCGGACAGTGTGTTTGTGTTCTCGCCTTTTTAAAAAACAAGGTGCGTTTGCAAATCCACCTGTTTTGATTATTTTTGTTACACAGGTGGGTAAACTCATAGAGGTATACAGAGGATCACAGAGGAATGGGGGCACCCCCCTATTGTCTTGTTAGTGATGAAAAAGACTTTCGATTAATTTAGAGCCCACCCTGGCCTAGGCAGAGGAGAAACAGCCCTGGTTGGATGTGGCTGCCTGAAGGACTGGGTGCAGTCCCGTCATTTGCTGTGACTGCTTTTTGCTAAATGCAACAAAACATGCCGATTGTCAAAACAAAGAGTACCATCACACCTCATTGTCCAGACATCCCCAAAAGAGGAGGCAAAGGAGGAGAAAGATAAGTGTGTTCCATTAGCTAACTCCTAAGAACCAGGGAGTCCTGCTTTCCCTGCATTTCCTAAAATGCGGACTTCCTTCCCCATCGTAATGGTGTTCCAGAAAAGAATCTGAAGTGGGCAGGAGAAGGTCCAAAGAAGATTGATTCTGGAGCATTTAATGACCATTCCTGGCAGTGGCTAGATCAGAGTTGGATTTCAGAACCTCTTTACTTCTTGATTTGATTTCTTAATCCTTACCCTAGTGCAGTGAAAAATTGTAAAGGCTCATTGGCCTTCAAGAATAATTGGTAGTGCTTTTAGAGTTCTAAATTTATCAACTCTCAGGACTTTAAGTAATACGGAGATTATTTGCCTTTCCAATTTTGAGATCTTGTCTTTAAAAAATTTTTAATAGCGATGAAACCATTGTGAGGTATGCCTGGGGCAGGGGGATGGTTTTATTATCTGTTTCACTGGCCCAAACGCACAACTCCCCTGCTGGTCTCTGCGTGTGAACTTTGAGGCCAGAGCTCCAAGTTGGGAACGAGTTTCCCACCCAAGTAGGTGAGCTGTACTTTGCTAAGAGTGAAGCTCCTTGTGAACTTAACATTTCAGGTGACGATGAGTTTTCCAAAAAGTGATTTTCCTTGATGCAGTGGCACTGAACATAACCTGGGTTTGGGTTGTTGTTTTAACCATGGCAGTTTGTCTGTAAGTCAGGCTGATATGGAACTGGGGGACGTGTGAGTATAATACATTTCCCCATATGTGCAACACAGATTCTTTTCGATGTGTAGCCCCAGAGGTGGCTGGCGGGTAAGACATAAATGCAGCATTTTATTCCTTTTCCTAGTGCTCAGGATCGGGGAGCCCCTGTGCTTGCTGCTTGACCTCCAGCAGGCCCCCAGGCCCCCTTGCTTTGGTTGAGTGAGCTCGACCAGCCAGCTAGGAAAAAGAGGGAGACAGACAGTCCCCTATCCCGCGGCAGAAGAGGTCAACCCTCCTTGCCCAGCTCGGTACTCTGGTTCTATTTTGCTCCTGTTCTTAAGATGATGTTTGCCGCGGGATTAGAGGAGAGTAGTCTGGCTGGCTTTCTCCTTCCCCAGAGTTTTCCTAAGAGTCCGCCCTGAAAGCTTGCCCTCATCTCAAGATTCGGAATTCAGATGAGGTCTGAGAGACACACGGGAAATAAAGTGGGAAAGAATTGGGTTAGAGATCCAGGCTGCCGCTGAAGCCACACTGGGATCTTCTATCTTTGGGGTGGCCTCCGAAAGAAATCCCTGTATGCGGGCCAGTCACCCAAGTGAGTAGCTCAAGGAGGGCCCCCCTCCCACCCATAGAGGCCATGGCCAGGGGTCCTTCCATTTCCCTAGGAACGTGGGCAGCTCGAGGGATGGCGTTTGGGCTTTATCCAGGCCTCTGGAGGCGGCAGAGGGGAGGGGTGTGTAAGGCCTGGGCGCGCTGGGACGCCCCTGCCCGGAAAGCTTCCTGAGTCTGAGGCCCCGGGGGCCAGGGTAGGTGCCGGTAGGCTCCGCCAGAAGGCCGGCCCTGTGTGCTAGGCGCTGCGCTCAGAGCTCCCTGGGCTCAGCACCCCCACAGTCATTCGGACTTCAGGCCTAAGGACTGAGCGGCCTCAGGGCGTCGGTTGCTCCCCCGCGGGGTTGGGGCGTCCAGCAGCGCGAAGCTGAGCATCGCGGGGCGGAGGCGATCCGGGCCGCGTTGCGGGTGGCCGCCGCCCCTGCGTGTCTGTCGCCCCGCGCGCGCAAAGACTGCGCTCAGGGCGTAGACTGTCCTTGCTCCACGTATTCGCTCGTCTCCCGTCGCTTGGGCCGCTCGGCTCTCGGGAGGCCCAGGGCCGATTAGGAAAAGGGGAAAGGAGGTCGGGGATGGAAGGGCCAGAGTGTTGGTCGCAGGCGGCCAGGACTCCTGGCCGAGCTGCTCTGCGGTCCAGTCTGCCAGGCGCAATTTGCACGAAGGCACGTCCAATAATCGCGTTCCTTCCTGATCCAGTAACACGGAGCTCGCTCGGCAGGTCTCAAAGATACTGCAAATAAAATGCAAGCAACCCCACCACCGCGGGAGAGACCACTGCCAGTAGAGTTAACCCTGCCTGCCCTCTAATGGCCTTGGCTGCGACTGTTTCTAACCAGGGTCCTGTTTGGACAGACATGGGCCGCTGGGAAAGACTCCGTGGTTTCTGAGAATCCCGCACGTTCCCAGCCCCACGGAGCCTGCTTCTTGTAAGACTCCAAGACATGCCCCAAGCTCACAGCTTTCCTGGAGAGGGACCGTTGTATGTGGCCCAGCCCAGGCCTCTCTCCCCAGACCGGACTTGAGTCTGCGGCCAGGTGGTCTTCATCCCCTGGCTCAATAGCCTGTCCCCACCCACACCAAAATCGGTGGTGACCTGTGTCCTCTAACTGCTGGCGCACCGGGCTAGGAACTGGAAGACCAGGTGATACTGTGAGAACAAACAACTTCCCTCCCTGGTCTCAGTCTTCTCATCTGTAAAATGACCAGGTGCGTGTAAGGGCATTTGGGGCAGCCCAGCACTTTCCTTTTTGGCAGAGCCACGCTCTCATGGTGGGCCCTCACTTATCCCCGCTCCCCTACCTGGCTGGCAAGAAATGAAGGTCAGAAGTGGGAGGGAGGAGCAAACGTGGGGTCCTGGGAACTTTGGTGCTTGGCTCATTAATCTTTCGGGGTCCGTCTCCTCTCCTTTACCCCAAGACTGCGTGGGGTTGCCTTTGGGCCTGGGAGAGGCTTGTGAGCTGCATCCAAAGCCGAGAGAGCAGAGTTCCCAGATCCCCCGTGGAAACTAGCCCTGGTACCCAAGCACTTGCCTTGTCACTCCTCACCCCTACCCCAAATCCAAAACGCTGAACAGGGTGTTGGCCAGTGTTGGTGTGATTGGAATTTGTTGATAACCATAAACCTGAGGTGGGCGGAGACAGCCGACCCGAGAAGAGACCCGTTAATTAACGGGCAGAACCAAGTTTCTCAAAATGTGCTGGGGTCTTGGAACCTGTGCCTGGTGCCTCAGGGTGGCATGGGTACCTGTGTCGTCCCCGTGGGGACACTCCTGACTCTCAGGGTGTGGTGGACATGGAGAGAGACCTTAGGTCTCACCTTGGGTGCAGCTAGGCCAGGGATGGCTGGGGGGTCCGACTCTAGGTGAGCGGGACCCACAGGGCCAGGGCCACCAGAGAGGGCCTTTCGGCACCACATACTCGAAATGCTTTCCCAAACTCTGAGCATTCCCTGCTGCCTCGTTTTTGCATGGCCTCGGCTCGCCAAGGCATTTGAAATGTTTGCTTTTTGACAGAGGCATGTAGGGAAGGGGGTGGGATGTTTCGGCGAGTTTGCAGTGAGGACAGCCACTGCGTCCGAATGGACGTCCCTGTCTTGATTTGTGCCAGCCTGTTCCGGGCTTTGGTGACATCCCTGCTTCACGGCGAACACAGAAGGACGTAGCCCGTGTAGAGTGTGATTCTCAAATGTGTAGCTCTGGCGCTGAGGTGGTTGTGCTAGTGGTAGACTGGTGGGTGTGCGCGCGACTGTGTGCATGCGTGTGTGCGTGCGTGGGTGCGCGTGTGCCTGCGTGTGCATGTGTGCGTGTGCATGTGTTTGTGTGTGAAAAGCTGGCGTGAAGCAACGGGGGTGGGCTGGCAGATGGACTAGCTCCCTGGCCACACAGCTCCCTTTAAGGAGATGGGGTTGGGGAGCTTGGGGAAGGCTGCCCCAGCCTGGGGGACAGCTTTGTGCTCAGTCTGTCTGCCCACCCAGGCTGGAGGTCACAGAGGCCAGAGAGGCCCCTTTGACCCCTGGCTTAGTGGCCCTGGGCCCTGGGTCTTACCTTTCCCAATGGCCCCATGGGGGCTCTCTCTCTGCCTGCCTGTTGTTTTTACAGGCCGCCCCTTCAACCGAGCTTCTAAGCCGAATCCACATGCACCAACTCAGGGCCTCCTCACAGGCCAACGGAGGGTTTGCATGACCTCGGCCACGCTCCCTCAAGCTCCCTGGGCCCATTTCTCAACTGAGAAGTGATGGGATCATCAAATGTATGTATGAACCCAACACATGTCAGGGAAGTCCTTTGCTAGTGCCCTGGCCACAGGGAGGACTCCCTGTGAGCTGTCGGGATTCACCCCAACACCAGGAGAACCCTGATTCTTTGGTCTCAGGTGACTGTGTGTGTCAGGCTGCTTGCTGATATGCCCTAACCACCCCTGTTTTAGACCTTTTAAATTACTTCTGGAACAAGATGAGCTCTCAAGAAATCTGTAATTTGGAGAATCCTGCCCTGCTCTCCGGGCTTCAGCCGACTGGCTGAGTGTTACATTCATGGCTCACTTCCCCCAAGAGAAGCAGCAGAAGACCGTGCTCCAGACACACCTCCCGGAGCCTCTGCGGACACCTGAGGATGTCAGACCTCAGAGAATCCACCTTTGCAGGAAACCTTGTGTGTTCCAACACCCTGTTCGGCTACTTATGGCCTCCACTGTCTGGGGTGTTCCCTGCCCATTCCAAATCTCATTCGTAAAATGGGCGAATCCATCACCACTGTCTTTCATAGATGTTGTGAGGGTTCTTGAGAGAGAGCTTCCACGGGGCCCCTGGCATCCACACACAGTAGTCCTATTATAAGGGGATGGTTCTCTTGTTTTTGCAACACTTCCTCGTGTTAACTTCCTGGCCTCGGTGTCCTGGTCCACAGAATGGGAATGATGAAGACTCCTGTTTCTTAGAGCTGAGAGGAGAAGTGACTTAATCCAAGGGACATCTTAGGAGGGTACCAGCACATAGGAGCGTTCAAGACATCTTAGTTATTGCTATTGTCCTGGTCATCACCATCTCCAATGTGTTTACGGTGTCAGTAAGGTGAACTGGCTGAGTGGGTCCTGTATCTTCCCACCGTCTCCTCACACCCACTGCAAGCATGGGAGATCGTTCCTTCGTGTATATATACCTTGTCAACTGTCTTCGCTCGGAGAAAAGTGATGCCAATATTTGGGAGGTGACACAAATCATCCTTGAGTATTTGCTTTTCAGTTGACTTGAGGAGCAGAGGAAGGGTAGATGCCTCCGGGCGGGTGGGGTATAGGAAGACCTCCTGTCTCTCCCCTGCCCTCAGCCTTTTTCTCTGAGGCCTCCCTCTTGGTCCTGCCGGGTGCCTGGCCTCTGCCCAGCCCGCCCAAGGAGCTGGCTTTCTCCCTGGGGGCTGGGAACTGTACTCTCTGCCCTCATCCCACGCTGACCCCAGAGTAGGAACCCCTCGCGGTCCTTGCAGGAGCATCCGGGCAGGCTGGAAATCTCAGGGCTTTGCTGTGGGCTGGGAGATGTGCGGGCACTGACTGCAGAGAAGAATGCATGTTTGGGGCGATCGGAAGACTACGAGCCTAGGGAGAACTTTCAGTGTCCCCATCTGGCTCTCTCGGATACCCAGTTGTCCTGGCTGTCTCCCAGGCTCTTGGGCGCCCCCTCACCCCCAGCAGGCCTCAGATAGGGCCTCAACACACCGAGCTTCCGCACGAGGGCGCATCCGCACTCGGCCGCCAGAGGCTTGTGCCATCCACTCCCCGGAAATATGCCCCTGCGCGGGGCTCCTCCCTACAGCGGGCTCCTCCTAGGCTCAAGTTACAAACTCCTAGAACTGGGAGCCCAGGATTCGACCCCACGCAGGAGCCGGGTTGGGGCGCCACGCAGTTCTACTGCTGGAAGGAGCCTCCCGGAGATGCTGCAAATCTGCAAACGCGAGGGGCTGGACTTGCCTCTCCAGACCGCGACTAGAAGCTGGTTTTTTTTTTTTTTTTTTTTTTTTTTTTCCCCTTTCTTTCTGTCTTTACTATCAGTGCCCCGCCCACCAGCCTCCCGGTCTCCGCCTGCGTCCGGCCCATGCCCAAATTGGGCGGTGTTTATTATTGTATGAATTCAAGCTCGGATTTGCCTTGGAGTTTAGAAGTAGTGCAGCGGAGGCGCGCCTTTCGGGAGAGGCAGGGATGCGCCTGCTGGACTTCGGGTGCCGGGCAAGCTCCAGGGAGGGCTCCGAGTGCGGAGGGGTTGGTGCGTAGTGACACCCATTTGTCTCCTCCTCTGGGTCTGTTAGAGCGGGAGCTGAGGTTGGACATCGAACTCGATCCAAGTTTGAACTTGCCGGGGGCGCGCTGGTCTGGAGAGGTTGGGTGACCCCGGGGACTAGGGAACTGCGGGTTGCATCCGCTCGGGCACTGAGGTGTCCCCCCCCACCCCAGGGTTGAAAGGGGTGCTCTGGTGAGATCTAGAGATCCAGAGAGAGGACAGCGCCCCGCCCCCTCCTGGCTAGAGGGCCATCCTCAACACCTAGGCCAGAGCCAGGCTGGGCTGGTCGGTTGGCCTAAGTTAGAAAAGCAGCACCTGGGAGGGAGGCCCAGAGGTGCCCCAGCGCCTGGCCTGGCGCTCCCTCAAGCTACACCTGCACCCAAACTGGTTTTTCCACCCTGATTTTGACTTCCTATGGCCTGTGTCAAACTTACCCACTTCCCTGCTATCTGGAACCCCTGAACATAGGGGTTACTCTATGGATTCCCCATTTTGGAGTGGGATTGTCCTGGCTTTCCCTTGTCCAGGGGTGACCTGGCCTTTAGCAAGCAGATGTCCTCTCGCTGCTGACATGCCCCGCCCCATGCACCATAGTGCCTCTCGTTCCCTTCCCTGCGGAGCAGGGCCCTGGGCCATTCCTATGCCCACCTGCCGCCCTCACCCCTCCCTCTCTTCTTTGGCATCCCCACACGGTTTACTCAATGAAACGCTAATTCAATTAACCCAAGTGTGTTTTTTTTTTCTTTTAAAAAATATTCAGCAGAGATCATAAACAGGAACTAGTGGTGCATTAGCCCCCCCGCCCCCACACCCACTGCCTCGGTGGGACAGAAGCCCGCTCCTCCTCAATCGGCATCATTCAGGGTTTTTGATTCAAAGCATGACGTAGCTGAATGTAAAATGAGACAGGGTGGGGGTGCTTACACCCCAGGGTGAGTGGGTGGGGGGGTGGGTGGAGAGCAAGCAGGCTTCCCAAATGCTTAATGTAATCACGGGCCAGCTGCGTGCACTTGTAAAGTTGTTATAACCCCCTCCTTGTTATAAACAGGAAAGCGTAGAATATAAAGCAAGAGACCCGCATTCACAAATACCAGCTCTCCGGCGACAGCTGCCAAATTCCCCTTTTATGGTGTTCCTTGCTTGCAACCTCAGTCCCATCAGAAAGACCTCAGCTTCTCCCCCCTGACCTCTCCAAATGGGTTTATTTTGGAACTACCCTCAACCAAGCCGTGGCCCAGGTACCCCCGCCCTCTCTAGCTCCCCAGGACCCTGTGCCTTGGCTTCCGGAGAAGCTGGGCTCCTGGAGGCCTCTTCTGGGTCCCCAGGGAGCCCCTGGAGGTAGAGGCTGGCCCACTCCGGGATACCAGGCCCCGCGGGTGAGCGCCTCCAGTTCCTGCAGGGCATCCCGATAGTTTCTCCAAGGAGGGCTGCCACCTCTTCTCCCAAGACTCCCAGACCTCTTAAATAGACACGCCGCTCCCCCCACCCAAATATCTAAATGCTTTCAAAGACCTCAGGAGGCATTCTATGAGATGGTTCCATCTCCACATCTATGAAGGCTGAGAGAAGAAAAGACCTTTTGTGGGAGGCTCAGGATAACTGGGCTCCCCCAGGCCAGCGGTGAAACTCCCCCCTGCGCCCCCACCCCATCCCCACCTCTCCTTCCTGGCCCGGCAGACCCCGCTCCCAGCCACCGTGGTCCACATCCTGCCTCACTGACTGTGTGTGCTTACAGCGTCAAGGGGTGGACGTGATATTTCAAACATCAGATCAGTGCGTTTATATATTGGGTGCCCGGAAATTTTTCCAAATAAACACAGCTTGATTCAACTTGGGTGGGCGGACTTATCAACAGACTAATTCTATAAACAAATGAAGGAATAGCCCTGAAACCGATTGGCTGGTATCAAAAAGACACGTGGAGGGAAAAGCTTGGAGTTTTTCAGCAATGAAATTTTAATTAATGTGGGTGGGCTGAGCACACAACGACTGTTTATCATAGACAATTTATTTTCCAGCGCTAAGTCAACATATAATAGCAAACTTACAACAATTATTTAACATTTTTAAAGCCATGAAGGGACAGAGCACGGAGCGGCCAGGGAGAGCGTTAGAGCGGGAGGCAGACGCACCGCGGGCTCCCCCGGAGGGCCCTCGCGGCGCGGGGCGCAGTCCCTAAGCCGCTGGGTCGCCTGCGTCGCGGGGAGCGCAGCGCTGGGCTCCGGCTCGCCATGAGCCACTTCTTCGGTCCCCGGCTGCCTGCTCTGGCCGCCTCACCCATGCTCTATCTGTACGGCCCCGAGAGACCCGGGCTACCGCTGGCCTTCGCCCCCGCGGCCGCTCTGGCCGCCTCGGGCCGGGCGGAGCCCCCCCAGAAGCCGCCCTACAGCTACATCGCGCTCATAGCCATGGCCATCCAGGACGCGCCCGAGCAGAGAGTCACGCTGAACGGCATCTACCAGTTCATCATGGACCGCTTCCCTTTCTACCACGACAACCGGCAGGGCTGGCAGAACAGCATCCGCCACAACCTCTCGCTCAACGACTGCTTCGTCAAGGTGCCCCGCGAGAAGGGGCGGCCAGGCAAGGGCAGCTACTGGACGCTGGACCCTCGCTGCCTGGATATGTTCGAGAATGGCAACTACCGGCGCCGGAAGAGGAAGCCCAAGCCAGGCCCAGGGGCCCCGGAGGCCAAGCGGGCCCGCGCTGAGACGCAGGAGCGCGGCTCCGAGGCGCAGCCTCCCGCAGGGCGCCGCGGCGGCCCCGCGACCCCCCGCCAGGAGGGAGCGCCCGCGCGCCCCTCGCCCCTGCTGGACGGCTCCTCTCCGCCGGCGCCCCTCCACTGGCCTGGGCCCGCGTCCCCGGAGGAGGACGCAGGCGACGCTGTCCAGGGCGCAGCGGCCTTGGCCGTAGGCCAGCCAGCGCGCACAGTGGATGGCCCGGGGTCCCCTCCGCGTCCTGCTTCCCACGGCTCTCCGAAGAGCTCCGACAAATCCAAGGGCTTCAGCATAGACAGCATCCTGGCAGGACGGCAGGGTCAGAAGCCCGCCGGAGGGGTCGAGCTCCTGGGGGGCGCCAAGCCAGGGCCCGGCAGCTGTATGGGTGCCTCGCTTCTGGCCACCCCCTCAAGCCTCCGTCCGCCTTTCAACGCTTCCCTGATGCTCGACCCGCACGTCCAGGGCCGCTTTTACCAGCTCGGGATCCCTTTCCTCTCCTATTTCCCTCTGCAGCTTCCCGACACGGTGCTTCACTTCCAGTAAAGCAAACAGTGACGGGGTCCTTCCCCTACCCTGGGCTGACCTTGTGAGCGACCAGGGGCCTAATCGCTGGGGGAAGGAGGCACGTTTTTGTTTTGTTTTTGTTTTTGTTTTTGAATGATCTTTTCTTCTGCAACGTGTGGATCCTGGGAAGTGTTACCAACTTTTGCACGCAGGTGGGCAGGGTCTCCTGCCTCCTCCGAGGTGAGGCGGACTTTCCCAGAACCCGGAGCACCTCCGGAGATTTAAAAGACCTTGCCTGGCTAGGACTTGGGCATCTCAGACCTCCTACCGCCAGAGCAGGAGAATTCCTTGACCTTAGGTCAGTCTAAGGGTGTGGTCTTCCATGCCCAGCACAGGTCCTTCATGTCCAGAGCAGCAAGGGCCCAGACAACCAGGGAGCAGGACCGCGAAGGACATGGTGGGGTGCTTTCAAACAGAGCCACATTCTGACTGTGGTCAGCTCAGTCGTGGGTTGTCACTGTGGCTCAGGCCTTGGCTCTGAGTCCACGGGGTGGTGGGTGTTCACAGCTGGGTTTGTCCTTGAAGTCCAGTTGTGGGGACACTGGCAGTGACCCCTGTGTTTCAGGTTCTTTGGGAGATCTAGGGCCTGGTGAGGATTTACAACAAATGTCCAGGTGGAAGCTAAGAAACCACACTTTTATTTTAAATAGAGAATTTCTCTCTTTTTTCTTTCTAGACAGTAAAAGGAATATGCTATGTTCTTTGGCTAGATGCTTGACTCTTTTTACTACAACGATTGCCCTGTGAAAATGTCTACAGTAACAACCTCTATTAAGAAAGTACACTCTATATAATAGCATTTTGTTGCATTATGATAGCCCGATAGTCAGTACCCATGATCTCCAAGACGTGTTACCAACATTAGCAGCCGTCCTGTCTTGTTGCTTTTGTTTTTAAGGGATCAAAAGATAGCAGAGGACACCGGAAGTGTGTGAGGGGGAGGGAAGGTGTCTTAGACTCAGAAGATTTTCCATTTGCATGTTTTTTCAAGATCTAGGTTTGATTTTTGCTACATTTTCCAGAATTGTGTAGTAAAGGACCACCTTTAATCCAAAAAGTTGGATGAAACAAACACAAAAGGCAGATACTGGGAGAGAGATGGGTCATGCTGGGCAGAGAAAGGGAATCTTCTGATATCTGCTGGAGGGTGTCTCTCTGGACCCCAAAGAACAGGAAGCTCAGCCAGAGGATTCTTTCAGACATTCCCAGCTGATGGCATCCCAGCCCGCACCCAGCTCTTCCCTCCAAGCCCCTTCCCCGGGTGGGCGGGCCTAGAGCCAGCAGCTAAATAAACACCTTATGGAGGTGACTGGAAATCTGGGGGGTGGGGAGCAGGAAGATCGGGAGGGGGGCGGGGGGAGGGCTCTGCAACAAAGATCTGGTTAAGACGATGGAGATTTTTACAGCCCAGTTCAGCTTGGAACTTTTGGGAAGTGCATCTAACCCCTTACAGTATTTCTCTTTGGGTTGCCTTGGGTGGGAAACTGAATTTCCTGAACCTCTAGGCTATTTTACTTTTATCTGATGTGGGAAAGACTCAGTAAGTCATGAGAGTTCTGGAGGTAGGCTGCAATAGATCTTCCAAATAACTTTTAATTTCCAGGACTTAGCTAAAGATGAACACAAACTTTACAGCAAGAGAGCCTATCGGTTAATATATCCGAAAGGACATTCCAGACAAGTATAATGATTTAATAATTAGTAAGCACAGAACTGACTTCCTGAGAATTTATTCTTAAAGCCATGTGCTACTGACCCGTAAGTTTCCTTGAGCACATTCTGCCCAGGTGGGTGGGAATGTTTTGGTGAGCTGCACAGTGTCCTTGATTTTAAGAACTTTGATGAGATCCCATTGTTGAGATCCAGGCTCACTGTGATTAACCTACAATGTGGTGGAAGGGCTGTCATGGATATTTTGTTATCCCAAAGTCTCAGCCTCTGTGAATAAAGTTGTTTTTTCATTAACCTCTCCGTGACTGGTTCAGTGGATTACTGGGGGGAATAAGCAAACAGTGTAATAGGAGAGAGGAGTCAGGGATTATATGTGGGAGCCCTGTCAGCATCTCAGGAGCAGAGAAGCCTGGAGCCAGTGGGTGCTGCCGGAACATCATGGAAACTCCATGGTGTAGGTTATGTTTTTAATTTTTCCTTTTGTGTTTGATTTGCTATCTCATGTGTTTTGTTAATTTACGATGGCTGTCTTCTGGAGAAACTAATAATCTAATACTGCCATTTTAAAAAGATGCATTTTAGAGTTACAATTCCAAGAAGTATAATATAAACAATGTTTTTGTGTCTCAGAAAAAAAAAGTCAGGAGTATGTATCTGCTTTGTAAGAGTGTTTATACAGACACAAGGAGGCATTCTGTTAACTAACCCCCGCATTCATCTGGTTTGGGAGGGCTGAGGGGAACGGACGGTACGTGATGGAAGCTATCGAATTGGTACGGTCCCGTGAAGATTCCTTCCTACTGAAGAAAAAGAGGACCTGTCTGTCTTAGCAATCCACACGGCTGTGCCAGTGCTCCGGATTTAATCACGGGCTCCAAGTTGTAGGGTCACTAAGACAAAAAAAAAAAAAAAAAAAGTTTCTACTCTTATTTAAAGCAAACTCTCCTCTGTATTTAGGGCAAACCAGAAGAACCTTATCTTTCTACTCTTAGGCAATCTGAAGGTACACCTCTGTGTTCCCTTCTAAACAAAGGGAATAGATTCTGTTTTTCTGACAAGGGTCTGTGGTTCAAGCTTAGTGTACACACACACGTACACACACTGATGAATACACCGATCATAATGGGGATGGAGCGGGGGTACCGTGTACAACACTAAGGACAGAAGTGGGTACATATGTACGCATGGGTATGGATATGCACACATGCATTTGTGTATGTGTGTGTGTGTATGTTCTGTACACACGAGTGTGCAGAAGTTCATCTTTTTTTGCATATAAGTGGGACAGATGGGCTCAGATCAAGTGCTGAATCCTTTCAAATTAATCCAAGTATTGATACTTTCAGAAAGATTTTCTTTTCTGATATAGTTCAAGCCAGGGTTGAAAATTTGGGTTTTGCACTATTCTGATGAAACTAACAAAGATTTCATTAAAGAATCTTGGAAGACACACCGACGTTGAGACCTTTACTTCTTCGACCTGTGCAAGGATAAGAGAACTTTGTAAAGGCCTTTTGCTTTGGTTTTGGTTGTTCATTGGCTCTTGTAGCAGCTAATGACCCTGCTGGGTCTCAAATGCCTCCGAAGGTTTTCCGGAACCTGAACAGGTTGTGATTCGCCATTTCGGATCTCTAATCGCATCTCTCTGTGAAGGAGTCCACATGTGGTCTCTACCATCTCATGAAGAGTGGTTCAGCGTGTATCCACGTGTGGGTTAAAGAACTAGCCACACATGATGTTACTGTTGCAGCTGAAAGCAACTGTTAACATCAGAGACGTGGGTGATGTTTCCAGTAGCCGGCAGCTCTCGATGAAGCTTTGTGCACTTCCCATCTTCATGGTAGCTGGAAACATCTTGTTTGCAGGAAGCAGAGTTTGTTCCATAGAGTAAAAAAATGCACATGATAATAAGCAAAGTTCATTGTTTAAAAATAAAGAGCATGAGTTTGTTGGAAAGATAAAATTCTCTGGATCCACATTTCAAGCCGTTTTTAAAGATATGTCTGAATAGCTAAATGGCAAGTTCTCTACTACACTTGTCCTCATGGGTTCTCTAGGGCCGGGCAGACACCATACCTGTGTGCAGCATCCTAGTGGTGAGCACTAGGAGGTGGTGGAGCCTGGGCAGAGCTGAGGGCTTTGCCTCGTCCAATGACATCCAAATGCCAATTTTACTGGGCAGACCATGTGAAGGGCACATAGGCCCGATGTGTATTGAAGCCCAGGGTCTATAGCATGGTGGGCAGATGAGAGTGAGTACAAGATTCAGTTCTGACCCTGGAAGGTGGCTGTAAGGAAAGGGGGTAACCCGAGCACACGTCCTAGGTCCTGAGGGGTGTCTACATCGTCAACACCGTTGTCTTTATTTACCTTGGCGGTGAGCGGGGAGAGTGGAAGGGAGGTGGTGGGGCAGAGATTTGGTCTTAACCTTTTCCCATTGGGCATGAGAATCAGGGTTCCAGAAAGAGAAGCCCACTTACATGGGCCGATGGAAAAGACCAGGGTAGAGGGATTGCTTATGTGGGGGAGGGCCAGGGGAAGGGCAGCTCCATGGGGAGCAAGAGTGAGTGTGGTTGCAGCTTCTGCAGGCAGGAGCCGAGGAGAAATACCCCAACCTCTCTCCTCTCCTGCCTTCCAGCCTCATGTGGATACCTCTGATTGGCTGACCCCGCTAGAAGTCCAGCCTGCAAGGGAGCCCAGGTAATGCAATACATAAGGGGCAACCTGCAAGGCCAAGAGGGGCTGAGAATGCACGGGGGTGGGGACGGGGCAGACAGACTGTGCCCAGCACGGTCGGGGTGGGGGGGCCTTCCTTCAGGGTCAGTCGGTGGCACCTGTCCTGACCACACTGTTGGGCCAAGAGCCAGGACTATAGGATGTCCTGGACAGTACTGGCAGCTACCGCTGGCCTTCCAGGAGATCTGACTCTCCCACTTGCCAAGCTTCCAAGAGAGGTGACTCTAGAGCCATCTGAGACCCACTTAGGGAGGCACGGCCTGGGTCTGGACTTCACTCTCGGGGGCCCTGTCCCCGGCCATGCAGTCTCTGCCTTCACAGCTTCGAGCCTGAGTTGCTGGGGGCTGTGAATGACGCTACACGGGTATCTTTCAGTTCACTGAGAATCTAAAACAAAACCACCTTTCACTAAAAGTGTCCTGAATACGGCTGGGGCCATCTCTCCCTTGTAGGGTGTGTGGGCCTCATGCTGGGAGGGCACTTCTGACCCAAGGGCAGAGGAAGTGGGACACATATGAAGTGTTTGGGCCCCAGGACAGCAATCTAGGTCAAGCCCTCTGGGAAGGGTGGAAGGATGTTCCGGTGTCCACAGGACCGCGTCACCTTGGACAACACTAAGTTGAAGCATGACTCTGGTCCTCACAATGTGCAATGTAAAATATTAGAAATGCCACGCCTTTCTGGCATCCTGGCATCACTACTTTCCCAAGTAGCTGGTCACCGTGTACTACTTCGTATTTTTCCAGGTGTTTCTAGACACACCTACCAGTGGGGAAGAATTCCTCCCATTACTGTCTTAATGAGTTGTTACTCATTCAGTAGGTTGAGTTGAGGTGGGGGTAGGGAGGGGTACGTTAACCTGGTGAAGAGTGTGTCCTTGGTGCCCACCAGGCAGAAGCGAATTACCCAGCTCTGCCCTTTTGTGTTGTGTGACATCAGCAAGGTGACCTAACACTTCTGTGCCTTAACTTGCTCATCTGTACAAACGGGCATAGCATCAGCAAAGGCCTCACAGATCCATCCTGAGGAGTCAAGTAAAATGATGGGTATAAGTTCATAAAACAATGCCTGCCCTGGTCCCCATCTCAAAATGGCAATCACCATGATGCCTCCTGCAGAAAGTGCTCAGTAAATGGGAGGTCTGTATACAGACAGAGCCGCTCATCTAAACACTTTGGTTTTATGGGCCCTTTTGTGCCTTCCTAGTTATGCAACGACATCATGACCCAATAGCTCTGCTCATGTTATGTAATTCTGGAGGTGGCAGAAGGCTTCTGGGGTTTGACTTCTCTGGGTAGGCTGGGATGCATTTTCATCTCTTTATTGCCCTGTTACGTCTCTTGAGATGATCCAACCCTTTGAACATGAAACCAAAAGCAAAATAAGCAGCGATGCATGGCGGGGGATCCTAGGAAAACCACAGGAGAGCCAATCCCGTAGGCCAAAGAGAGCGAGGTCCCTTTGGCGTTTCCTCGCTTCACACCGGAGCCTAGAGGGGTTCCCAGGGCCGCTGTCTAGTCATTGTGAACCCAAGGGCCCTGGGAATGAATGCAAGCCTTTATTTCTGCCCTCAGCACCAGGGCTGCTCCTGCAGGTCAAGGAGAGGCCCCAGCCCTCTCCTGGGGAGAATGGGACCGGACCAAGGAGCAGTGTTCCTTAAACTCTTGTGTTTCATAGCCCGCCTTATAAAGTGTAAGGGACATTTCTTTAAATGCTGTGGCTAAATATAGCAAGGGCTTGGTCAGCTAGAACATTTTTAGAAAGCACATTACAAATCAGGAATGTTTTGAAGAAATAAATAAACTTTCCCACATTTTTGGACTTTGAGTCGGCACTGTGGGCTCCATCTTGGGAGCCTGATGGTGGTGGTGGTGGTCGGGGGTGGTGATGAATAATTCACGTTGGGGCTCCGGCTGGTGCCCGAGTCCCCTGGCAGTGACTTCTCCTTCCCTCCACCGGGCGTGGGTGGGAGACACTGTCAGGTTAAGGGCACCCCGGCATCTGAGGAAGGGCCACCCAGTGACCTGACGAAGTGAGGATTAAAGAGGAATAAATCTATTTCTAGCACATTTCATGGCTCATCTTGTCTTGTTCTGGGTGTTCGCTGGACTTCCACGCAAGAGGAGAAGGATCCTGGGGGCGGTGATGCCCGCTCTCTCTGTTGTAGGACAGCCAGCCGCTCTGGCTCCTTGTAGGGCCAGTGTCCCATCCCCAGGGACCCCCATCGGGTCGGCCTGTGGTGGGACCGGACGGGGCACCTCTAAAGGCTGCTCAGGGGTGTCTGCTCGGCAGCCAGAAGTAAGAGCCACGCCGGTGAGGGGCATGGCCGTCTGTGGGGCTCAAAGGACCAGCCCATCCTTTCTTCTCACCTGTCATAGTGTACTCGGTTTCTAGGTGATGGGAGTAGATTCTTGGCTCCTCTCCACGACCTCCACTGTCCTTCTGTACTCTGGGTCGCGGTGCCCTGCACTAACGCAGACGTTACGGCTTACGTGTTCACGGGAGAAGTGCGGGCTATGCAGGAAAGTGTTGAGAAAGGAGCCAATCTGTAATCCCCGACCACCTGTAACAATCCCACGTCCAGGAGATTCTAGAAGGCTGGCACTTCAAGGCTATTCTGGTAGGTCCCTCTGGATGGACAGAGGCGAGGTACACGCACACGCACACATGTGTATACATTGCCTTTTACTTCATCACTGCCACCACCCTCATTGTCATCTCCCGGTCATCGGAGAGCTGCTCTGTATTCTCTGTGTGGGGCCACGCGCAGTGCTGGGGACAGAGACCTCTGACAGCCCAGCAACAGAGGGAGATGAGGAGAAATGAGATTTGCTTACTTACTTACTAAAACCTTTCGTTCTGAAATAATTACAGATTCACAGGAAGGAACAAAGAAATGTCCAGGGAGGTGAGAGACACTTATTTTGTACAAGAATTCTTAAGTCATTCTGCAATCTAATTTTCATTTCTGGCACTAGGGATTGGGGACAGAGACCCCCACCAAGTGATGGCCGGTTGACAGATCTGCTCAGTGACCCTAACGTCTCCTCCCTCCTGGCCACACTGACTTCTGTGTCCGAACCACACCAGACCCCAAGTTTCACTTTCGTGCGCTTTCCTATTCTCCCAGCTGTTACGGAAGTACCTGCCGGTGAACAATGGGACCTCTGTTGTCCGCTGTGCTCAGTGGGTCTCTACCTGGACTGAGCCCTAGAATCACCAGGGAGCTTTACAAAATACTGATGGTGGGGTCACAAGCTCTGATGGTATGTCAGAAACCTTTCCAGATGGTCCTAGTGTGCAGCTGAGTTCAGGAACCAGTGGTTTCAATATCAGTAAGGGATGGTCTGAGGTCAAGTGCCCCGATTATTCAGAAAAACCACTTGGCACGAAGACACGAAAAAGTAGGTTTGGGGCTGAATGAAGCGGACCAGCTGTTGATGTTACTCAAGGCTCCATCACTCCTTGCACGCCCTCCAGGGAGAAGGTATTGAGTACACCATCTTTGCCACACATCATCCCGCTGGATCATTTCAACAACCCTGTGAGCTTGCCTAGAGTCTTCCCGCTTGATGGACGACAGAAATCGAGGTTGGTGGGAAGGGAAGCTGACCAGGAGCACCTAGTCATGGAGAACCTGAGTCCGAACCGGAGGCCAGCCATTCCTGAAGCTCCCCCTCCTTCACACCTTCTCAATGCGGCCACACACAGCAGTGTGCCGGCGTGGGGTGGAGGAAGCACGTGCATTTAGGGATGTGCAGAGAGCGGCGGGAGGTTTACATTTCTCACCATCAGGAATGTGGCTTGTACCAAGCGGCTTCTGTAATCAGAATTGCTCGCTGCTCTTCAGCTAACCAACAGCGGCGTGCCCACTCACAGCCGGGCCTCAGACACTCCTTAGGGGCTTAAAAGTGGACTGGGCCCACATCTTGTCCTCGAGGGTTTTGTGTGCAGGGCGGGGCGGGGGGGGGAACTGAGGAAGCAAATGGACACGCCGAGAGCAGCCCCGAGCAGCAAGGTTATCTGACTCAACATGTTGATAGCCCCAGGGCTCACCAAAACCCCGCACAGTGCATCTCTGTGAGACCCCCACAACCAAGAACGAGCTGGTGGTGTAAGCCACATTTCTCTCATCTTCTCATCTCTCTTGGATTTTCAAGCTAATGGGCCTCTTAACCTCCCAGACTGGTGAGCCAAGAAAGCAATTTCACGATGCTTAGTAGCCACATTAAAACAAACAAACAAACAAAAAACTGAAAAAGAAAACAGGTGCAGTGAATTTTAGCAATATATTTTATTTAAACCCACTCATCTGAAATATGACCATTTCAGCAAGTCACTGAACACCAGCACGTATTGAGGTATTTAGCATTTCTTTATGTGGTACTAAGTCTTGGAAACCCGGCGTGTGTTGGGCGCTTGGGGCACCTCTCTGCGGAGCCGGCCACGCTGCAGGCGCTCCGAGGCGGTGCGAATCCGGCCGTCGCCCACGGGCAGGGGCGGCTCCAGGTTCTCTTTCCTTGCCCCTCCACACGCCCCTCTGGAAGCCTGCCGTTCCTTAGGGTCCTTGTCCCCACGGCAGGCAGGTCGTAAGAGCTGCGCGGGTCTCTCCCCATGCTGCGTAAGCTCTATCCCGGCGAAGGTGGTATCATTTTTGTCGTGTTCCTGTTTTTCTGTAAGCGCTAGCCTAGTGCCTGCCACACAGTAGGCATCCAAAAACGTCACAGGCTTGCGTTTTCCTTGGTGCCTGACTCCCCTGCTGGAGCGAATATCCCTCAGCTTATGATAAGCAAGCACTTGGCGCATGAAAGCCAGTATTTGTCAGACGGATGGTCTTACAAAGGCCCAGGCCCCCACTCGGGTGTCTTTTTCCAGGAGCCGGCGGTAGGGCTTAGCTGACAGGTGAACGTGGATAGAATTAACTGGGCGCTGGGGGCCCAGTCTGGCTTTTTCCCTTGGGAGTGAGCTACCTTCGGGAGGCACTCATTCTGTTTACTCTCGAGGGTCTGGGGGTGGGGGCAGAGGTGGTCCACAGCTGCCCAGACTGGTGGGCAAGTCTATTGCTCCCCATGGCTATAAGCCTCATTCTCCGACCGAGCCTTTAAAGTAAATGTGTTGACATCTTTTGGCCCAATCCCCATCATTTCCCAAATGGTTCAGAATTCAGGCAGATCCCCCGTTTTCCTGATGAGAACCCCACCAAGGGGCAAGGAGGAGGTGTGAACTCCCCGAGGCACAAAATTATATAGTGCAGGGTCGCAGGGGGCTCCCAGCTCCCAGTCTGCAGGGCGGGGGTCAGGCTGCAGCGCATGAGAAAAATGCTAGCCAGAGTCACTCTTCTCACTCTGGACGCGCCCCTGCAGGCGAGAACCTCCCCGAAGAATCAAAGGGAGTGCGGTCCTCGGAGCACCGTGGAAGAGACCCAGGGTTCCGTGTTTAATCTCCACAGCTTCCAGAGGGGCAGGGAGACCGTTCAAACTGCAGACGCGACCTCTGGATTTATAGGTTTTCAAGTGAGTTGTGTCCTCTCCCCTCTGGTGAGAAGGATGCTCCCGGGAAGCTAGAGTTGTGGGGATGGGGGTGGGAGAGGAACAAGAAGGCGGGGCAGCAGCTGCGGACTGTGAGAAACAGGAAAAGTCCTTGGAGCTCCATTAAGAGCAGGCAGTTGTCTTTCCCAGCAACAGAAATTCTCCATGGGCCCCATAATTCATGCCGCAGAGCCGAGCTTGAAATCAGCTCAGAGAAGCTGCACTTGGTATGACCACTGACTACGATACGTGTGCGTGTGCATGTGCGTGTGCGTGTGCGTGTGTATGCACGTGTATGTGGCAAAAAGAGGCTTTGGGGGGACAAGACTGTCCACCGGTGCCCCTTCCTCCATCCCTAGTTTGGGGGGGGACCCTGCCAGCACCCAGCACTTCCTCCCCTCTGAGTCCCATGGCCATCCTTCAGTCCTCAGAGAGCTTCCCGAGCCTTTGTTTTCATTAGCAAAGCAATATGTAATAATAGTTGTTAAAATAATTGTATTTCTGTTTTTACATCTGTAAAGATTAAGTTAAACAGTATGAAGCCCATTAAACTATTTCATGACACGCTGCCGTAAATTGCCCTTCGTTCCCACTGCTACTATTATTCCAGAGTAAACTTCAGAGATCGGGCGGCTGCCACGAAGGGTTATTTATAGCGGCTCATTCATCAATGAAAAACTTCAAAAGGAATCTGTTCTCTTCTATTGGGAAGCCAAAGAAAACTCACATAAAGACAGCCCTGTTAAGAAACAAAGCGGAGGCGACCGCAGGACATTTGGTTAAGTGAAATCCTGATTTCTAACAAATACCATGTCGCAAAAAGAGATTGCTGGCAACGTGAATCCATTTAAGCAACTCCGATCCCGTTGGATAGTTCAAATAAGCTGTTAAACAGTTGTATTTACGTTGGCTTCAAAGGGCCTGGGCCTCCTTTGGGGTTTTAAAAGTGTAATAGGTTTGTGATCCTGATGTAGCGGAGCAAATCTTTTCATCTCAAGCGAGCTCGGGGGACGGACTCATCCCTTTGCCTATTGCTTATGGTTTGAATCTACAGTTTCCTTGGCTTTTAGTATAAAGCCGAGTTGGGGATTGGAGTCGAGTCTGCAATGGTGGGAATACCACCCTTCAGAAGCAGGTAATCTTGGCTCCGTCTTGCAGATAAAAAACTGGAGTTGAGGAAATCTCAGTCTTCGTCCGTCATATGGGCCCAAAACGTGACCCATAGATGACCCCGCCTTTCGTGACATCTTAGAACTGCAGGGATTTGTTTTGAGTCGGGTCCCGAAACAGGACCAGATGCAGCCATCTGCACATTCACGGGCAAAACGGCCACCATACAGCTGGCTCACTCAGGAAGGCAAACCCCAAGATGTCAGATGATGGGAGCCCTGGCACTTTGCGTTCCTGCACCTCAACCCTGGACAGGACTCTGGTGAGCAGGGTGTGCCCAGTACCCAGGAGATGAGCTGTGGGAAGGAAACCGTGTCTGACTGACTCTGTGTTGTGGAGACGGTTGGTATTTCTGGAGGTGGAGGTGGGGACATCGGCCGTGACAACATGGGTTCGAGCATTCACAATCATCAAGCAATTAGCCTGCACTGGGAACCCTGCCAAGTGAGAGCATCACGGGTGTTCTGTCACTTATTTTTCCCAGGCCTGTGAGATGTAAGTAGTGATGTTGTGCCCATTTCACAGATGAGCAGATTGAAGCTCGGTGAATTAATTTGAACCAAGTTGCTGCTCGGCTGGGATTGGAGAGGGCTCAACCTGGGGGCTGGCGTGGGGGAGGCTCGTGTCCTTCTCTCTCCACTCATACCTGAATGGATGGCTCTGGATTCAGACAGGGCAGGGTCATGGTGATGGTTGTGCAGCTTGTTTACTACGTGGACCTGGCCGGGAGGCTGAGTCGAGGCGGAAAAGCAGGACGCCCTCTGCCTGCTGCTGAGCTGTGTGCCTCAGAGAAGGTGGCTCAGGATTGAGCTATCTGGATTGGAAATCTGGCTTTACTACTCGTTAGCAAGTTACGCAGCCTCTTCAAGACTCAGATTTCTCACCCCTCAAATGGGGTAATAACATCAAGGCGGTAGTGAGGATTGAATGGGATGAGGTCATTTATCTGCAGAGACTGGCGTGCATGATAATCCCCGCGGCGGGCATCGCCTGAGCACCGACTCCCAGCCAAGCCAGAACCTGACCTGTAGAGATGCGAGGCTCGGGCATTTCCTCCAGCTGCACTCCCGGATGGGGCTCTTCTGCCCTCATTCTGCGGAGAGGTTCGGTAGCTTGCCCAGCACGGCACAGCTCCCAGTGGGAGAGCAGGGAGACAAAGCCAGGCGGTCGGGCTCTGGAGTCTGTTCTCAACTCTCTCTTTAGCAGACCCTCAGTGAGTACGGAGGGCATGGTGCTACCCTTTAGAGTGCACTGTCGGGGCGAGGCTGAGAGTCGGTGCTCCTTCTGGACGTCTGCTGACCGCGACGCATTTCTTGTGCCGCTCCAAGGACACCCCGCCCCCCAACCCGGAGGACTCGCAGAGTTAGGTTCTAGAATGTTGTCCTCCAGGTGGGCAACACCTGATCTAGACAGGCTGCCTCTGTGTGCTTGGGAATCGGGCCTTGGACCCCACCCCCGGCACCACTGCCGTGGATCTCAGCGGGTGACCCCCAGCAGGGCCGTGTGCTCTCTGGACTCGCTTTCCTGTATGACAAGGCAGCGGGTTCCCGGGAGGGCTGAGGACTGCTGTGTTGTAACGCACCCTGGGTCTCTGCCATCGGAGTTGGGAGGGGCCCCCGTCGCACGTGCCTGACCACAGACGCTCCTTCTAGGGTCCAGACTGACTCTCAAAGGACCCGCACTTTGATTTTGTTCAGAGCCTGAGGCAGGTGCCCTGTCTCAGACATACAGAGCAGTGACCAAATTACTTCCTTTTGTGGGAACTGTGTTCATTGCCCATAGATGGCTGTCGGGGGGAGTTCGGAGAGCATCTCTGATTAGGGCTGGGGACCTGAACAAAGTGGAAATGCTGACTTTTGCAATTTCCTTGAATTTCCTTGAAAGCAGTTACCAGAAAGAACAGGTGACTGCAAAGGCCAGAATCACTCTCTGGCCACATTAGCGGGAGCTTCCAGCGCACGGCCTCCTGGCTCGAGGAAGGGAAGGGGGCTTGTTGGATGCAGGATGGAGGGGGCGAAGCTAGTGCCCACCCTGGCCTGGCGCGCCTCCTGCATTCGGGGGGTCTTTTCCTTGGGCCTGCTCTTGGAATTGAATTCGGAGGCATTTTGGATTTGCTGACCATCTCACCCGGTTTTAAAAATGCTTGGGGTTTCATAAAACTGAGAAGATATTTGCCACACCCCTTCCCCTCCATTTTTAAACCCATGTGGATTTTAAGGGGAATTTAATCCATGTGTTTCTGAGTCATTTGCTCTTAACTCATCAAAACCTTGTTTCAAAAAAGCTATTTGATGTCCAAGGAGCTTTTGGAGCTGGGCTTTAAATCTTTTCAAAGTCTCCCCTTCCCGGCTTTGAAATGAGATGTTGCCTTTTGCCAAGCATAAATGAGCTCACCAGCTGAAAAAAAGGTTCCTGTTTGGTTCACAGTTGGAGACTGCGAATTCTCAGCGGGCTGTGAAGTGGGCAAAACTTCCCTCCTCTGAAGACCCGGCAGGTCCCCACTCCTCGAGGCAGGATCTGTATCCTGCAGCCTTGGCATCTGTCCGGGAGCCTGCTTGGTGGTCACTGGCTGGGGAGCGGTGGGGGTGACGGAGCCCACTGAGCCTACCACCTTGACTCTGCCCAGAGGAGGGGGAATGCTTGGAAGATACTCCGAGGAACAGTCTCCCCACATTTAGGGGAATGTAACTTAGGAGTGACTGCTAACCTCTTTATAAAGTCTGAATTATTTTTTTAATTGCAGTAGAGCTGACAGAGTCTGAATTATTTTAAACTTTTTTATGCAGAGAAGGGTTAAGACGTGTAGGAGAGTAGAGAATGCACACCTCCCGCACCCCCAGCGGACTTTACCAATTATCAGCTCGGTGCCAGTCTCGATTTTGAAATGAATCCTGGACTTCACATCATTTCAATGTTAAATATTTTGGCCTATATCTCCAAAATATAAGGAAGGGCTCTTAAAAAATCCAGAATACCGTGATCACAAATTGACAGTAAATTCCTGAATTTCATGCAATATCACATCGGTGACTAATTTCCCTCGTTTTCCCATAATGTGTTCTTCGAAGATTTTTGACCAGCCTCACCGCTTCACTCAACTTGCTAAGTGTTTTCATATTTATCATTTCTTCCTCAGAGCATCCCCTTGGTGTGGCCGGGAAGGACTGAATAATTAATTTGACCAAGCATCCTTTGCTGGGCGCCTGCCTTGTGCGGGGCCTCTTGGGGGACTGCGCAGATGTTAGCGAGCTGGAGTTTTTGTACCCAAGTAGGTGACACTCCATAACCACCAGCCATATGATAAGTAAACTGAGGCCCGGAGGCTAAGTGGCTATCCCGAGGGGTCAGGGCTTTCAGACGGAGCCAGGAGTCAGAACACATCCTTTAACTTCCCAGACCAGGTCCTTCCACTGAAGCCTGATGCCCCCTTTGCGGTGTTGGACAAAAGCTCACCTTCGGCTACTTCTCTGGGCCTGCTGTCCATCACTTGGCTGTGCCACCGTGGGCAGGTCCTTTTGTGTTGCGTGTGTAGCGTGAGACCCGCCTGGAGGGCGCAGATTTGCAGCCCTCTGCCCAGGCCAGGCAAGTGTGGGCTGTTTTCTTTGGTTCACCAATATTTCAAAGCACGCTGTATCTTGGAGATCTTATTCTTGGTAGCAATCTGAGCAGCCTAGTGTCTGTACCTTACAGCTGGCCCCTGCCGAATTTGCCACCCCTGGATCGCAGTGTGCCTCCTACACACTTTGCAGGCTCAACAGGGCAACGATTCTGTGTCTGTGTAGGGACAGCATATGCACACTTGTACACAGGTGCACATCTTCCTATCTCCGCTCAGGCTATTCTAGACTCTTTCCATCACCCCAGAAGTTCCCTGGAGCCCTTCCCCAGTCAGGCCCCCACCCTGCAGGTAAGCGCTATTGTGGCTTCTGCTGGCGTTAGTTTTATTTACTCTTGACCGTCATTTCCTCGCTCTGGAATCACACAGCATGGACTCATCTGTGTCCAGCTTCCCTTTCGCAGGTTGTGATGTGCCTCCTGCAGCAGGGAGTTGTGCTCCCTGGTTTGTTCCTTTCCCCCCGCAGTGTGCTGTTCCCGTATGTGAGTGTACCGCGGTCTCCACCCCTGCACGAGTGTACCGCAGTCCCTCCCCCTGCACGAGTATACTGTAGTCTCTCTTCCTGCACAAGCGCACCGCAGTCCCTCCCCCTGCACAAGTGTACCGCAGTCCCTCCCCCTGCACGAGTATACTGTAGTCTCTCTTCCTGCACAAGTGCACCGCAGTCCCTCCTCCTGCAAGAGTGTCCCGCAGTCTCTCCCCCTGCATGAGTGTACCACAGTCCCTCCCCCTGCACGAGCGTACTGCAGTCCCTACCCCTGCACGGGTATACTGCAGTCTCTCCCCCTGCATGAGCGTACCACAGTCTCCCCTCCCCCTGCACGAGCGTACTGCAGTCCCTACCCCGGCACGGGTATACTGCAGTCTCTCCCCCTATATGAGCACATCGCAGTCTCCCCTCCCAGGCACGAGCACACCACAGTCTCTCCCCCTGCTTGAGTGTACTGCAGTCCCTCCCCCTGCATGGGCGTACCGCAGTCCCTACCCCTGCATGAGTATACTGCAGTCTCTCCCCCTATACAGCGCACCACAGTCTCCCCTCCCTGGCACGAGCACACCGCAGTCTCTCCCTCTGCATGAGTATACTGCAATCTCTCCCCCATACGAGCACACTGCAGTCTCCCCTCCCTGGCAAGAGTGTACTGCAGTCCCTCCCCCTGCCCAAGCGGACTGTGGTGCCTCCCCTGCACAGATATCCCACAATCTATTTATCTATGGCATTGTAATAGGTGCTTGGGTTGTTGGCAGTTCTAGCGCGAGTATGGCTGCTATGCGCATTCTCTCACACGTCTTTTTGAAGGACATAAGCCTAAGCCCTCGTTTCTGTTGGGGATGTGCTCCAAAGGACCACAGGGTGGTCGTGGGGGCCTACTGTGCGCTTTGCTAAGTCTGCCAGACAGCGTCTTGGTGAGGCAGGGCTCCCGACCTCCATTTCTCACTCCTTCAGAGGGGCTGCCTCCTCCTCTTGGCTCACCACACTGTAAGCACCTGGCACACACGGCGTGTTGAGCTAACGCAGCTCATGCTTGGGGAGGGGCCCTGCCCGACCCCCTGTCCGCCACACCCTCGTCCCAGCCACTGCCGGCACCCACCCGCTGGCACACATGGCATCTGCACACTGCTCCGTCTTTTTTCTTTCCTTTTTTTGGAGAGAGAGAGAGAGAGTGCGTGAGCGTGAGTGGGGGTGGAGAGGTAGGTGAGGGGGAGGAGCAGAGGGAGAAGAAGAGAGAATGTTAAGCAGGCTCCAGGCTGAGCACGGAGCCCAAGGCAGAGCTCGATCTCAGGACCTGAGCCGAGATTGAGAGTCGGACACTTAACTGACAGAGCCACCCAGGCGCCCCCGCACACTGCTCATTCTGGCCTGGGCCTCCTCCAGTCCTCCCAGAGCTTGGTGAGGCTGGCATCACCATGCCCACTTTGCAGAGGGCAAAGCTGAGGCTCAGTGGAGCAATGGCTTGGTCCCCATGATGCTGAAGGGGTGGAGCTGGGACACAGACGTTCCTTAGGCCCAGGCGCTCGGTCATTAGCCCACCCACCCCGAAGCACCCCGAAGCCTTTGGCACCCCCAGTAAGCCCGCTGCCAGACGGCCCCCCCCAGCCCTTCTGTTCCAGCGGAATGGTTTTCAGCGACAAGCTCATTTCTAGACAGTTTGGCTTCCCCTGGGATGTCTCCAGGGGCTACAGTCTGTTTATAAATGGCCCCTGGGCCTTTTCCTTTACTGGCCTCTATTGACAAATAAATGGCTGACTCACAGGAGTAAAAATACACTTCTGGTTTAGAGTTGCGTAGAGTTCTTAAAAGTTTGTTGTGTCTACTCAGATGGCACAGCCGTGCCCTAGGACGAGGCAGCTGACTGACTGAAGGACGCACGCCAGCTTCCTTGGTTGCTACTATGTGTTGTAGGCCATGGGGACCAGGTTCACGAGGCCGCAGGGTCACTCCCCTCTGGGGTTCTGGCTGAGCAGAGCCCTGGATTTGGGGCCAGCAGCAGCCACAGATCTGTCGTTTCTCAGCTGTGTGACCCCGGGCCGGTCATCAACCTTGCCCCCAGGGTTGTCCCGAGGAGTGTGCAACACACGATTTCAAACAAGTTGCCAGAGTGAATGTTTTGAGATAGGAAGAGGGCGCCCAATAGGAGCTCTGAGAAGGAGGCTGGGCCAGATCACAGGAGCCGGTGGAGGATTCGGGACGTCTCGGCTTGGCGATGCCAAGCGCCCAGCCCAGGTTCTGTCACCTCCCCATCCTGTGCCCTTGGCCGACTTTGCTAATTGATCACAGTGTTTCCCTGCTGCGGCTGGAAATGGAATCTCACGGGGCACATTCCTGTGGGATCCTCATGATATGGCCCAGGCAGCCATCAGCAGCGGACTGGAGTTGGCGTGCAAGTTAGAGCCTGTGCGCACTCCTTGCCAAAGATCAGCATCTTCCAAGATGTGAGGCACGTTCTCCGGGGAGTTCTGAAGGTGGCTGAGCTGCGACATCAGGCCTCATGCTAAGTGCATGTGAATGAGCAACACAGAAAGGTATTTCCTGCCCCTCCTCACTGCTGGCCCGTCTCTGTGATAGGACGCCTCTCGAGTGACCCCGCTCTGTCTGTACCCCTCTCTCAACGCTCCTGACCTCCATGTGTAACAAAGACAGATGAGCTTCAGCTCAGAGGCCTGGGCGGCTGGAGCGTCCGGTGAGGGCTGGGAACCAGTGTTTGGTTTCTGTGGTATTTATTTCCACCATCATGCCTTCTTCTGATGGCCCCACTATGGGTTTTCCATTTATACTAGGGACGTGAGGTTTCTTATAAAGGAGACTTGTCCAATGAAGGTGAGTCCATTTAGAGGAGATGCAGTGTGTAAGGGCGCAGGGTGGGTGTGACTGTCAGAGCGCGCAGACAGCCTGCAGTGGTGCTGACTGGGGGGGGCGGCTGCTGGAGGCCACACAGGAACCCCCGCGATGCGGGGCCTCGGCCCAGGGCTCTCGGGAGCTGTGGGAAAGTGTGGGCGGGGCAGGCAGGCCTGAGTGGGCCCCTGCAGCCCCTGCAGCAGCAGTGGTCTCTCAAGGGGCTCCAGAGCGGGGCGGATGCAGGTGACGGGGGACAAGTGGGGCTTTGTGATGGGTGCCTTGGGTGAGGAAGACGAGGGAGCCATAGATGTCACCCACGGCCTTGGGTGAGGAAGACGAGGGAGCCATAGATGTCACCCACGGCCTTGGGTGAGGAAGACGAGGGAGCCATAGATGTCACCCACGGCTGGCGCCTTTATGACAAGCTACCGGGACATGCCCCTTGCCACCACATTCTTCGTGCTGATGTGATGTGTCCACTGTGGTTTGCCTATTTCCAGACCTCAGTCTTAGTTTCTTAGACTTTAAAAAATTTTGGTAAGAGTCACAGAACATCAAATGTGCCATCTTGGCCTTTTTTAAGTGTACTAAGTCCATTCACGTTGTTGTGCAGCCGTCCCCACCATCTATCCCCAGAGCTTTTCCGTTGTCCCAAACGGAAGCTCTGTTCCCATTAAACACTAACTCCCCATCCTCCCCACCCCAGCCCCTGGCCCCCAGCCACCGTTCACTTTCTGTCTGTCTCTGGGAACCTCATCTGAGTGAGACCATAGAGTCTTTGTCCTTCTGTGGCTGGCTTATTTGGACACCCAGCATAGTGTCCTCAAGGTCCATCCACGTGGTAGCAGGTGTCAGAATTCCCGTCCTCTGTAAGGCTAAATAGTATTCCATCGTCAGGAGAGACCACATTCTGTTTATCCATCTGTCAGTGGACACCTGGGTTGCTTCCACTTCTTGGCTGTTGTGAATAACGTTCCTATGAACATGGACGTGAAAATATCTCTTTGAGACCCTGCTTTCAATTCTTTTGGGTATACCCAGAAGTGGAATTGCTGGATCAGATGACCAGACCTCAGTCTTTAAACCCCATAGGCATGACTCTCTTGTGACAGAACTCAGTACTAAGTGATGGGCCTGTGACAGCAGATACTGTAGGGAAGAAGGAACCTGCCCAACACTCCTTCAATCATAAGATATATGCCTGAACTTAGGTTTCCCAGAAGCAGAGCCTGAGACAAGGATTGGGTGCAGGGAGTTTACCTGGGAGGTAGTCCCGGGAAGCACAGGCAGGGGAGTGGGGAAGTGAGTCAGGGAAGGGATGGGCGCAGCAGATGTGCATTAATGAGGAGGTGACTTCAGAGGGCACTGGGCTCAGCAACACTGGGGGACTCGGGAGATCCTAGAACATGCCTCAGGATCATCAAAGGGTGAGGACACTGGGGTATTCACCCCCTGGTTCTGGTTCACCATTGGCTGTGGGCTGCTCTGGGGTGAGTGGGGGTTGAGCTTCCTGGACACAGTGAGGGCCCACGGGTGGGGCATTGGCAACCTTGGCTACGGCACAGGTGGTCCCCAAGCCCTGCCAGGAAGCCCCTCCACTCCAGAGGCTGGAGAACGAGTGTGCTTGGTTCCAAACTCCCCCCAGGTCAGGTCCCTTCTGCCACCATGCTTCTGCTCCCTCTGGATGGGCAGGCGTGTGGTCCTACTGATGACTATGAGGGATGGGCAGGATTTACTGCACAAGTAAGAGACCAAATCCTAAAATACCGGAAAGACTGCAGAGGGTGTCGAAACCAGGGCTGGCAAATGGGGGCCCATGAGCCCCTCTGCTCTCGAATCCCCCAGCCAGTACACTTCCCCTGAAACTCCGAGAGCCTGCCTGGTTGGAGTCGGCGCGTGCGAGTGGACCCCCAACCCGCACCCCCCAAGGCTCCTTGAACATCTCGCTTCCCAGTCGTCTGGGAGTTTGGGGACCAGAGCTGGTGGGTGTCTGGAAGCAAAGCCTTCTCTATGAGGCCACAGGCAGCACCAGGGCAGACCTTTCGGCTTGGGAGGCACTTAGCCTGATGGGTGTTCTCGTCTCTCAGTCTCCGGTGTCTGGAAACCAAAGTGCTAAGAGCTGCCTCACCGGGCTGTGTTCAAGGGACGGACGTCTGCAACTGTGGTGAGACGGTATTTAACATTTCAGAGACAGAAATGGCCATCTGAAAAAGCTAAAATGATATGTTTTGGCCCCGTCTCTAACCTTTGGAACGATGCCCAGCTTCCGACAGTCTGATGCTGTTTTGGGGGAGGAAATCTTGTGTTGAAGAAAAGCACATTGCTTTTGTCCAGCGTGCTCTCTCGTTTGGCATCCTTCATTTCAGACACCGCAGACACGGTGTCTCTTGATACTCTCTGCCGCCTCCAAGTGGGGCGCGCCCTGGACACCCAGGTGGTCAGAGCCTGTGCGTTCTTGCCAGGGAGAGAGAAAGAAGAAAACGTGTTCTAAGAAGTAACTTCTCTTGCCTCTAAAATACTCGTGGTTCTTTGCAAGAAAACATGTTCCCACAGAGATTTGAGAAAAATCCTCCCAGTGAGTCCTTTTTATCAGAAAGGGATATTATCCCCTGAGTGGCCAACTTGTAGAAAACAGATGTGTTCTGTGATTCCTGGGATGAACGCTGGTTGTGATCACTCGCCTCTTAGAGAACAAATCAACACCAATCACTTTAACATTCTATTTAGAATCCAGCGTACAATGTGGTCTAATTTGGGGATTAAACCAAAACCAACCTAGCACCGTATTATCTAAAAAGCAGTTGCTTGATTGCATCACAAAATCAATGTTAATGGGTTATTTGTAAGAATAACTACCTGCTTGCTTTCCTTTCCTCTTATGACTCCTTTAAAGATTAGTGTCGCATTTGACATGAATGTGTACCTTTTTGAGCTGGACTACTAGGTGACTCAAATCAGAGGAGGGAAGGTGGATCTGGGCTGGCTGGGCCTCTGGAGACCTCGAGTCCCCATTTGAACCTGGCCTCTACTTCTCCATTTGTAACGCAAATGGTCTGAACTAAGTCATCCTTCTAGAGCTACTCTTGAACGAGAAGAGGATTAACGTCGATGGGGCAGAGAGGGACACTCTGATTACCCAGAACAGCGCTGTCTGGTAGGGCTTTGCATGACAATGGAGGCGGTCTAGAACACGTTCTATAACACGCCACGTGCGCGCTCCCCTGCTGGGCAGCTACCAGCTGCAGGTGGCTCCAGGCGCCAGAGCAAGTGAGGAACTGAGCTTTAAAAATGATACAATTTAGTTCACTGAAATGGAAGTTGGCTCCATGGGGCTAGCGGCCGCAGTACTGGCCAACTTGGAGAGAGTCTGCAAACTGGTGGACATGGCAGGCCGTTTTCCCCCATGGGCCTCGCTTTTCTCATCAGAAAAAGAGAACTTGGGGTAGATAAGGCTTCTTAAGATTTTCCACCAAAGTGCAATGTTATAGTCAGAATCCGGTTAGGGAAACAAGCCACACTAGGTATTTCAAAGAGAGACTGGGTGCAGGGAACGGGGTGTTTTCAAAGCCTTCAGAAAGTCCCGGGGCATGAAATCAGGAGAGGCTGTACCCCACGTTCAGGTTCATCGAGCAATTCAAAGACTCAACACGTTGGGACTGTTGCTGCCCAGAGGTCATAGAGCTATAGAAAGCAGGGCTCGTCGGGCTGCCCCGAGCTGGGGGGCTGGCAGGGGAACACAGAGGCGGTCACGAAAACTTATATTGGCCAGAGCCCACACATCCCCTGAGGCCGCCAGAGAAGCCAGAGTGGCTTTTGCCTTCCAAAGGTCACGCGAGAGCTCCCCATTGGCAGCACGTATACTGCCTCGAGAACTCCGGAGGCCAGGGTAGCTCTGTCCTCCCGCCCTAGGGTACAGGAGGTGGAGAGGATGTTGACTGCCCCCAGGCAACATCTCGCAAACACGTCCAACACCGCTGGAGGGTGACCGCGTGCCCAGAGATCGGAGGGGGTGCAGCGTGGTGGGGCCCTTCCTCAAGGACAAGACTGACATCTGTGGTTTTGCCCGTTCAGTATCTGTATTCCTATCTCCTTGGCAACAGCGCTGGGATTTTCCATGGGCGCCACCGCTCCCCCACAGCCCATCCCTTCAGTTTGGGTCGGGTACTTTACCCTTGCATCCAGAAGTGGCCTGGGGATTCAGGCTTCACAACTAGGTGATTATCTCCCATGCCCGAGCCAGAGTATTGGGGCCAGGGACGGATATGAACGCATTTAAATCAAAGAGACCCAGTGGTCATGGACCACTGGGAAGGGAATTTCTCTGTTTGGATGGGGAGCTCAGGGAGATAGGATGCAAGGCAGGAGCTTAGGCAGCCAGGCTGCCTCCACAAGGGCAGTTTCTGGGACTTTACTTGCCTCATAATGACAATGGCAGCGAAAGGTCATTGGACACAGCCAAGAGTTTTGTTCTAAAAAAAAAAAAAAAAGGAGCCAATAGACAGGAAAGCAGAGGTAAAAGATGGGGTTATGGTGTGAAGGATGTGTCGTCCCAAACTCGCAATGTTGAAATCCCCATTCTCAAAGGTGATGGGTTTTAGGAGGTGGGGCCTCTGGGGGGGTGATTGGGTGGTGAGGATGGAGCCCTCAGGAATGGGATTAGTGATTTTAGGAAAGAGACCACACAAAGCTCCCAGCCCCTTCTGCCCTATGAGGACACAGCAAGAAAGTGTCCAGCTGCAACCCAGAACAGGCTCCTGCCAGAGCTGCTTAATCATTTTTCATAAAAATCATTAGAAATCAAAGTAGCGCATAGGTTATCAACTCGGATAATATTTGGTGCACTTCTTTACTTAAATTGGATTCAAAGCACTTATAGAGAGCATCTGGAATGTTCTTTCTGCTCTCTGCAAAGTGGAGAGAATGCAAATATTTACTATGCCTTATTGTTAGCAGAGAGGGAAACTGCATCCAGGAGAATAATAGTAAAATAAACGTTTAATAATAACAAAATAAACTCTCCAAAGGTTTACACAGAGCTAGGAGCTGAGTTTCAAAAAACTCTTTTGGTAGTTTACTTTATTTAAAATACTTCCCTCCACCTCAACAGCAAAATTAATACGTATTTGTGAAAAGTTCGAGCATTACAGATGTATAGCAGATTTTACTTTTTAAAACGTTCATTCAAGTCACTTTTAAACTGTAATTTTATGCTAATTATTTTCATCTACTTCTATTTTATTTAAACATGTTCTTAAATAAATAAGTGACCTAATTATTACTTTTTTAAAAAATAATATTAAATTTATAATGTAGGGAGTGCCAGTTCCTGCTTTCAGGATAACCATGTTAAGAGACTTTGGAGCCTATTTGTGTGCACGCCCGGGACACGTTATTTTTATTTCTTTTTAATAAAAAATGGGAATGGACCTTACTCTCTGTTTTATTACCTCTTTTTCATGTAATGAGCAACTTTGGGCATTCTCCATGCTTATGCACGTGGATCTTTCACTCTTTAATGGCTGTAAGGTTTTCTTTGGGGTTGTAGTTTATTTAACCAATCCCCTACTGGTGAACATTTGGGCTGTTTCCAGTGATTTGCTCTGACAAATGGCACCACAGTGAAAATCCTTGTGCTGTTATTTTGGCACATTTATGAGAGTGGGATAAATTTCTTGAAGAAGAATTTTAAGTCAAAGGATAGGTGCCTCCTTAAAAAATCTGTACTGGATATGATGGTACGCCCCGCACAAAGTTTGTGTCGGTCAGCTGGCGCTACCAAACGGGTTTCCTTATCCCCACCCCTACCGCGTTCACTTCTACAGGTACCTACATTCACAGCTGTTTTGTTTTGTTTTTTTTTAGAACAAAACTCTTGGCTGTGTCCAACGACCTTTCACTGCTATTGTCATTACGGGGCAAGTAAAGTCCCAGTCCCTTTCCTAGGAGACGCTACTTCAGAGCTAGCACACGCCACATTCACCACCGCCTCCAGCAGCTCCCGGTCCCACTGGTGATCCTGAACTCACAACCTGAGCACATGCGGCGGACGTGCTCAGCCTTGCTGAGCGCCCACGTGCTGGCAGGACAGCCAGAGGGCTCCCGCCTCTCCTGTTGGTACAGCTGGAACTTGGTGGTCCCCCTTCCTGTTCAACACTTGGGACACACACGGTCTCGTTCTAACATTCGTGGGATGATAAGACCCCGGAGAACACTTCCTTTTCCTGGATGGTGAGAAGTCCCCCATGAGAAGGCTCTGCAAACTACTTTTGGAGTTGCTGTATTGCTTTCCTGAAAACCAGGAAAAAGGACCATCTTGACCTTCCATGGCTTGGGTTCTAGGAGGCTTCCCACAACCCTGCCTCGATGCCTTTGCTCATGCCGTGCGGGTTCTCTCTCTCTGCCCAAGCCCTGGGCCTCCCTTCGCCTGTGTGTCCACACTCCGCCTGGCCTCACTGCCATGGCCCCGGCTTCCCACAGGCGCCATGACGCCCCATCCCTGGGGAGAAGGGCAGAAGTTCCCGTGCGCGTTTTCCCAGCTGAGCTGTCTCGGGGTTTGCCTCTTCAGCTTGAGTCTCAGGGTGAAAACCTGGACGGGCTCCTGGAGATGCCCTCCTGAGCCATGCAGGACTCTGTTTCAGGTTCCTCTCCCCCTTTCCATCTCCTGCTATAAAGGCTGCAGATCAAGTAGGTGCTCTTGCAGCCCCCTGCAGTCACAAGAGGCTGGGTGAGCCCATCTTGGCTCATGATGTGAGAGCTTGTTTGGAGGTTCTAGCAGGGGAGCGCAGCTACTCGTATACCCTTGACCGAAGAACGGTCCTCTCCTCTATCGGGGAAGGTCGTCCTCTTCGACCGAGCGCGCAGCTTCGGGAGGGACGCACTTGGAGCGGTGAGGGAGGAAGGGGACACCCGCCTAGCCAGCCAGATCAGCCGAATCAACCCTGGCGATCAATGGGGTGACAGATGTCGCAGCCAGATCGCCCTCACATCCTTGGCTCATGATGTGAAAGCAGAAGTCTTCTGGAGGGATTTATGGGACGCTTTTCTGTTCTTCACAGAGTTTCCCCCTTCACCCTTTTTTTTTTATCTTGAATGTGGATATGATGTCTGGAACTGTAGCAGTCATCTTGTGCCATGAGGCATGGCAGAGAAAACCATAGAGACAGGGAATTTGTGCACATACAGTGCTGGACCACTGACCACGCTGCCTCCTCTAGACTTCCGGTCATGTGAGAAAATACACCTGATTTTTTAAAGCCACTGTGGTGAGTTTTCTGTTGTCTGCAGCCAAACACGCTCTTAATGTATACAGCTCTTTAATAAATGATGATGATATAGTCACATAATGGAACATGGCTGAACCACTAAAGGAATGATATCACCGTATATCTTTACTAACACAAAGAAGTTATTATGATATATTAGGTAGGGGGAAAAAGTCCCCAAAGAACATTTTTATAATTATGTAGATAAAAGGACACATAAACACATATGCCTGAACTTATGTTCATGAATTTCTATTGGTAAGAGAGAAAATCTGGAAGTATAAACATAACATGTTAGGTGTTGTGGGATTTGGGGGTATGTGTCACGTTCTTCTCTGGTGCTCTAGCCTCCGAAGATGACAAGATGTGGGGATGACCTGAGATCGGAGAAGTGGGCGTGGAGTCCCCACTGGGCGAGAAAGCTCCCCTCCCTCAGAGAGGCACCATCCTCTGCACAAGACAAGTGGCTTCAGGGCCAGTGACACTGTGGGTCTTTTGGAAAGGGCCAGCCTTGGTTTGCTCCTGTCTCCAGCAAATACGGAAGTGTCGGAATGACATGGTTTAGCTCCAAGCGTTTGGGAACTGGATGCAGCAGCCAGCAGGCAGTTGGGGTGTCGGGCTCTGGTCTGGAGCTGACGGTGCAGAGCTGTAGCTGGGCTGTAGGCTCAGGCTATTTATGGGTGCCACCCACCCAGGGGAAACCGGGGGCATTGTGGCTTTGTGTGCTGGGTATGACTAGATGGGTATCAGAGAATGGAACTCCAGGGACGCCCCCTGGGACCCGCATAGGAGCCAGTACTGAGGGGGAGGTGCCAGGCGCAGACCCGGAGCCACCCATGACGTAGTGAGGGACTAACCCCGGGGGTTAGCGAACAGTGACACCCTGGTTGGCTGGTTTAACAAGAACAGGACGGGTTAGCCAATGAATGCTACTCTCCCCACTAGACGTGGGTTCCGGGAGCACAGGGACTGTTCCCGAGCTCCCAGAGGGGAATGGAGGCAGGGCAGCTCGCCCCAGACCAGCCCGGGCCTCCTCCCCTCCACCCTGCTGCATGCACAGGGCCATCAGCCTCACTTGTGCCTTGCGACACTGCGGGTCATTGCCCTGATAAGAGCTGCATCTCTTCTCAGACCTTCACTCCCTACAACAGTGCCGCCCAGGAGAAAGGTCTACAGTCATGGAATGTTCTAGAACCACACCGCCCAGTGTGGTCACCACATGTGACTATAGGAACACTCGAAATGTGGCTGGTGCGATTGAGGAACTGAGTTTTTATTGTCACCCCGTTTTCATGATTTTGATTTAAATAGCTGCATGTGACTGGTGGGTTCTCTCTTGGGCAGTGGGTCCCGAGGCTGGAAGCCCTTGCCTTACTTGTCTTTGCTTCCCCATGCCCAGCTGAGTGCATGGCAGACAGCAAACCTACACTAAATGATGATCTTATCTAACTTGCTTCTTTCCTGCAAATGCGGTCAGATCCTGGGTTTGCAAGAGTTAAGTGGGAGCCTCTCTCCTCAGCCTGTACACATTAGCTCCCTGAAGGATGGTGACTGGCCAGGCCTGGTCCACGTCTACTCTCTGTATACCTAAAAATAAACAGTAACTCTTCAAAATAATCAAATATCCCGTTACTGCTCAAAATTTTCCAGCTGCCATACCTATATTTATCTACATCATCCCCAACCATAGCTACACCAGCTATATCATGTATGTTGATGGCATTCATTATCTTTGTCTATGCACACTCTCTACCTGTCTGTTCATCCATCCATCCATCCAATATATTGACATTATCTATCTGCGCATTCATCTCTCTCTCTCTATTATCTCTCTATCTCTCTGTCATCCATCATCTCCAGCCAGTCATCTATCTATTCAAGTCAGGATGCAAGTGAGGTCCACACACATTACGCGTGACATCAGCCCCATACTCTTCATTCCTAGGCTGTTGGTCTCGCCCCCTGAGCAGTGACATGAATGTAACTGGGGACCCTCCCATTTCCCACCTGGCTCACTCAGGGAGGGATAATGCCTTGGCCCCCGGTGTCCTATCCACCCCGGTCTCCATCTCCTCATCGGTTGCTGAGGATGTGCTTGTGGAGCTCGGAGCCCAGAGCTGGCAGCCCAACCATCTGATACGGTGCCCTCGGGGAGGTTTCAGCACTTCGTCATCCTTGCCGTCCTGGCGCCAGCCACTCGGCCCAGCCCACTGCCAAACGGAGCTGTTGGGCCCCATGGCCGCGTTTCGCATGCTCGGACATAGCCAGGCCACGTCTAGACAATCCTGAGCACCCAGGAAAACACCCCAGGTCTGGTCAGACTGGATGGAGCTCTCTTCCCCAGAGGCTGCAAGCCCATTTCGGCACTGACAGCCCTGAGTGCAGGTTTTAGGACTCATTGCTTGAGAAGGCAGCCCTCCCCACGGAGACAGGGAGCCTGGGAGGAGGCACCGTCGCAGCTGGGGAACAGATTTCCGTGGGAGCAGTCAGCTGCTCTTCCCAAAACTGTTGTTCTTTTAGTTTCTCCATCTTCCAGCCCCGCTCCTGCCCGTTCCATCCATCATACCTGTTTCATTAAAGCGCACAATTCTAACCATTCGACTTATCGTGTGTACAGAAGGCCCGCTTTTATCCTCACGGTGACTTTCCTGTCTTACCGCTCCTGTTTTCTGTGGAGGAAGAAGGGAGCCCAGAGTGGTTAAGTTCCTTGCCCAAGGTCGCACAGCAGGGCTGGGGTTTGAGCCTAAGTCTTTTTGACGAGGGAGCAGAAGGCTAGCTGAGGACAAAGCACAAGCTGACAACCAGCAACCTCCCCCGCCCCCACTCCCGGGCGGGACCTGTATGACATTCATCCAGGAAACTTCCAACTGTCTTTTTTTTTAAAAAAAGGTTTTATTTATTTATTAGAGAGAGAGAGAGAGAGAGCAGGGGCAGAGGGAGAGGGAGAAGCAGCCTCCCCACTGAGCAAGGACTCCCCGATGCGGAGCTCTGTCCCAGGACCCTGGGATCATGACCTGAGCCAAAGGCAGACGCTTAACTGACGGAGCCACGCAGGCGCCCCTGTCTTCCAACTGTCTTCATGCTCATGCCTTCCTAGAGGGAAAAATAACCTTAACCTGACAATGGCAAGAACTTCGGTATCCTGTGAATCTTTAACGTATGAAAATCCCTCTGAAACCTCCCTTTTCCTTACCTCCCCCACCGCCCGAGTATGTAATCAGCCACCCCTCACAAACCCGGGGCAGCAACTCTCTCTCTCTGCCCACGGGTCGTGTCCCGGTGCTTTAATCAAACCACCATTTTGCACCCAAGACGTCTCAAGAATTCTTTCTTGGTCATCAGCTCCAGACCTCACCCCACCGAACCTCACCTATATTCCAAAACTACATCGTTTTGACTCCAGACTTAGGAAGGAATGGACTGTCCAACAGCCCCCTTTCCTTCCTGGACGGCAGGGCCCTCAGGCACCCGGAGGTGGGTGAGGGGCAGAGCCGGGACAGAGCCTGGGAGGACCCCGTAGTGCTGTGGGGACAGGGACCCCCCCACAATGCCCCACTCAGGCTGTGGGCCAGGCCACAGGGGGTCCTCCTGTTTCCCCGACTTTTCTGTCTCTCCAGCCTGAGCTCTCAGTGCCTCGGGGACACAGTCCTCTTGGGACGTTCCTCACGTATTTCAATCCAGTGAGTAAAAGCTGGTCGCCACCTGCCCACCAGCACTTCTGACTGAGTCTGAATCCCGGCCACGGCCCCGGGACGCACACCCCATCCTCCTGTTACCCGTGGGGAAACTAGGCTCAGAGAGCACAGGAACTCACCCGAGGCCCCACGGCCAGGCCAGGGTTGGGATTCAAAGCCAGGAATTTCTGGATGTGTTTGTTTCCAAAGGAACAGCTGCTCTCAGCCCTGACTCAAGCACGTTAGAATCAACTGCCGAGCATCAGAAAAATGGAGATGCCTCTGGACCCTCAGAAACTCAGGTACAATTCGTCTGCGGTGGGGTCTAAAAGCTTCCCAGGTGATTATTGTGTTCAGCCAGGGACTGGGGTCTCTGGGCCAGCGGAGTCACCTGGGAGCTTGCTAGAAATGCAGAGCCCCCGGCTCTACCCAGCCCCTCTGACTGGTCAGAATCTGCACTTTCAACCGACCGCCCAGTTGTTTTGAAAACAGTGTTTTCCCCTACCGTCTTGCAAACTGGAATCATGGAAAACCTTAAGAATTACCAGGGCTCCTCCCCCACCCCACCCCCGGGCTCTGACTTAATGGGCAGGTCAGGGGTCTGATGGGGGTCTAGAGTTTCAAACCCCTGGGGTGGCCCTGCTGAGCTGCGACGCTGAGAGCCCCTAGTTCGGGGTCCTTGCTAAATTCGGCTTCCGTAAATGGGTGGTCCTCGGTGTCTTTGTGAGGTAAAGGACCCTTCCTTTGGTGTAGAAAATATTTGTAGTTGTTGATTGAGCGTATGATGAGGGTCATGACTCAAAGGGACCGTTTTCTGGGGCTGTCGCCTCTCACCCACTTTCACTGGATTTGGGGTGTCTCTAGCTCCCTCCTCCCTCCTCCCCGCCAACCTGGGGGGAACAGGCCCTTGACCAGGGCATTTGAATTTAGGGAAAAGTGAGTCTTATCAGTAAGAAAATGGTAACTTTGGGGACATCGTTTTGGAACACTTCTGGCCAATGGATTGTAAAATCGATGGAATGACTCAGAAGCAGTGTGTGTGTGTGTGTGTGTGTGTGTGTGTGTGTGTGTGTGTGTGTGTGTGTGTGTTTTAATGAAACAGAATAGAATAAACAAGAGACTAGAATAGAATAGAGACTTGCAGACCACATCAGAAGGGGTAAGAATATGGTTTTGGTTATTCTGGGGTGAGGTGTAAGGCATGTTTCTCATCGTGCGTGTGCTACAGACAGGAACTGAAACCCGTTCCGGAAGGACCTTTTGAGGACACGTTCTCTCTCTATCTGCCCGACCACCCTCGGCCGTGGGTCTCTGACTGCCTGACTTTGAGGGGAGGAAGCGGGGGACAAGCAGCCTTCTGTGCCTTTCATAAAGCTGCAGAGCCAGGAAGCGGGAGATACAGAAACCCTGCCCACCTGCTCGAACAAAGTCCGACCTCCTGGCTGCCCCTCTGGCACCGAGAACCGGGTAAATAAAGCTGCATGGTGGCTAAACCTCTGGAGCCTGAAGACCCCTTTCCACGTACAGAACCTCCCGGTAACCACAGTTCTGGAACTACGCTTTCCGGACCCAGTTGTGGGGAAAACAGGTAGGCTTCCATACATCTGGAAGCAACTCTTGGGTGAATTTGCATGTACTCCTCCAACAGAGTCCTGCCTGGGAGCAGTGGGCGGCCTCTCGGGAAACCCACCCAAACCCTTGATCTTGTGGTTCCTTGCTCAGCTCTTGGCCTGTGACTTCGCCTCCACTCAACCAAAGCCACTCATCCCCGAAGTCTCTTCCTAGAATCGTCACCACCGTTCGGTCCCATGTCTGCAATCACTGGTTCCGACATCCACTGTGACCACAGGCTCTTCTTCTACCTCCCCCAGCCCTGATGCAGGAATTCCTCACCCTCATTTAGGCCTCTGTGTCTTGACTTCTCATCTTTGTTCCCCACTGCCGGTCACCTTCCGCCCTGCCTTTTTCTCATACCCAGCTAAAGTTTCCACGGCCTAGCCCTTCAGCCTGTCACTTGCCAACTCCCACCATAGGCAGCTTCTGGAACCCAGGAAAGACAAGGAAAGGAAAAGGAAATGAATTATTCTCTGGAGCCTCTGGAAGGAATGCAGCCTGCGGACACCTTAATTGGAGCTCCATGAGAGCCAGTGCCAGACCTCTGACCTCCAGAACTGTGTGGTCGCAGATCTGTGCCATTTGAAGCACCAAGCTGGTGGTAACCCTTTACAGGAGGAAACGAATATGGTCCTTTGCCTCTGCGGTGTTGTAACAGGGTGGACGCGGCCGGTGGCCTGCCTGACCCCGGGTCCCGCCTCTACTCTGTGGCACGTCCTTCCTCCAGCGGCGGCACACACCTGCACCTTCCCCAAAACGGCTGAAGCCACTTCACCTGGAGCGGCCTGGGGCTTGTGTGGCTCACCCCAACCTCAGGGCGGCCTGTGGCCCACAGCCATGTCCTCACCTCGAGCAAGGACAACGTCCGTGCCACGGGCTCTCCGCCAGAGCTCCTGTGGGGCCAGGCTGAGGCTGACTCCAGCCCAGCCTGCACCCCTGCTCTGCTTTTCCCCTGCACACCCCCTACACACATCCCTCCTCAGGGGGTCTCCTGAGAGCGCCCACACCCCAGATTCTGACTCTGCGTCTGGGGACCCCCGATCCCGCTACCACAGTGGGGCCTTGCTCTGTGGGGTACGGCCCCGTGAGGCAGGTGGGCCCTGAGCTGCGGGCCTCCGTGAGGGGGAAGTGTTGTGTGCCCTGAGGCTCTGCCCCCAGCCCGGGAGTAACCCAGGGGCTAGCCTCGGAACCAGGGCTTACCCTTGGGAAGAGCCAGCGTGCCTGGCCCTGGTGGGGTGGGGGAGGGGTGGTGGCGGCAGTCAGCTCATGACCCCTCCCCAATCAATCCGCTGGCACGACCTTTCACCTCCAGGGGTTTTAGCCTTTCCTCCAGTCCAGGGCACTGGGACAATGTGGCAGGATCCCATCTAAGGATTAAGCCACCGCCTCTTGGCAGCCAATAATGGGCACGAAAGACCCCCCCACCCCCACGCCATCCCACCCTGGCATCTGGAGAGATAACCTAAAGACACATTTTCTTTATTAACTGGAAACAGTCGATTGGAAAGGAAAGCAAATCCAACCACAACAACAGCTACAACATATTGAGCATCTACTGTGCTCCAAGTTCTCTCCCTGTTTTCACTTTTCTTCCACAGTGTGACTTGCGCTCATCCACTCCACTTACATACGAGCATCCTGAGGCCCAGAGGGGCCAAGCAACCTGGCCAGGGTCACAGAGCTGCTGGCTGGGAAGGCGGGGATGTCAACCCCGGCCCTGCCAACTCCCCTATCTGCACACTTTGTTCCAGACACCCTGTCTCTCCAATTCCTGTCCCTGCATAAAAACAAAGGTCTTCACGGGTTTATGAAATGGGGAGATGCGTTTGGTGAACAAAACGTTCTGGGCTCCGTGGAGGCAGAGAATTACAAGCGTCCGTGGCTACCTGAAGCTCTGACCTAAGGGTTTAAACATGTCGTTTCACTGAGGAAGGCAGCCAGACCCTAAGAGACTAAGCCAACCAAGCCATGAGTCTGAGAGGTGCCAGAGGCAGAGGGATGTCCCATCTCAAAGCGGCCCTGGAGCAGAATCAGAGGGAAGGACGGCTCAGCCACTTCGGAAAGCAGATCGACAGCCTGCCGTGATGTTCAATACACACGCAGAGAGTCCAGCCGCTTCGCTCCAGGGATCACCCCGGGCAGTGAGACTGCTACACTGATACACAGACTTGCTCCTTGCTAGCGGCCGACACCTGGGAGAGTCTGAGTGTCCAGCACGGGTGATCGGACAGACAGAGAAGGGCACATCCATACAGCAGAGAAGACAGCGCGCAGCCAGAAGGATGCTTCACACAACACTGAGCTGAGGAAGGAGGGCAGACCCCCAGGGGCATAGACCGGGTCTCGGGAGGAAAGAGATTCTAGACAAGGCAGAACCCATCAGGAGTGACAGCCCGGGGCCGGGGATGGGGAGGGTGGGTCCGGTGGCGAGGAGGGCAGCTCGAGCTCCCCGACGTGCTGGAGACGTTCTGCATCTCACCCGGGACAGTGGCTACCCGACCGCACACGCGCGTCCCAATGTACCAGGCTGTACAACGTATGACGGGTGCCTTTTACTGTACATAAATCACGTCCTGGAAAAGTTGCTTGAAAGAAACGGGCCTTGCTCGCAGACGGCTCTGGGTGTGGCTGGAGAGACCGCTCGGACAGCGCCAGGCCTGGGGCGGTCGCCCGAACCCCTGGGGCTGGGTCTGCTCCTCTGGAGACTGGGATGCTAAGGGTGCGGTGGGGGTCCAACAGGGTGGCTCGTGGGCTTGGGGCCGTGCTGGGCTTGGGGCACCGGCCTCGGCCTCCGCGCGGCCTGGCCTCCTCAGTACGGGGCAGGAAAATTCCAGGTCCCTCAGCTGCCCTCGGTCTGGGCGGGGATCCCACCGTGGCGCGCGGCCTGCGCTCCCAGGCGTCTCCCGGGGTGTCCTTTGGGGCCTCCTCTGATCTTGCCTCCCCTTCTGGAACCTCCTTTCAGGTAACCAAGTCCCTCTCTGCCCCTGGCCGCACCTCCGTGTGCGGTTCTTTTCACTCTGGGTCGGAATCCTGGCTTCTCAGCCTCTTTTGCGGGCGTGGGCTCCCTGGTCCCCCCCCATGTGCGGCTCACTGATGTAAGGCCGTGCTCCTGGGGTTGGGGCTGAGCTGGAGCCGCAGTCCACGGTCCCGGGACAGGCGCCTTCCCAGGGCCCCGGGGTCCTCCTGCCAGGTGATTTTAATTTGCTGTGACCTTGGGCAAAGCATCATTTCATGTGAATAATATGTACATCCGGTTACATTTTCATTACTGACTCTGGTCCAGGGGAAACCTAGAGCATCTTGTGAAGGCCTGGTTCCTGCCACTTTCTCCCCTCGCCCACAGCCTCCCCGCCGCCCCTGCCTCCAGTCCCTCTGGCCCCTTACAGATGTTGTGAGGTGCACTGAGCTGGAGCGGTGCTGACCGTGACCACGCGGCTTCCCAGGGCAGGCTGATAACACGGACAGTGTAGACGCTGTCGTGTATCATCCACATGACCCCCACAGCAGACAGCGTGGGGCCCCCTGATGCTGGCTCTGTGGTCCAGATTTGAGTTCTTCATCCTGTAGGTGTTTTGGTCACACGCTGCTGCATAAGCGATGACCCCCAACAGTTCGTGGCTCACAACAAGTGGTCTTTTCCTTTGCCTAGGAGTCTGCAGGGTTCGGGGTGACCACTGGTCTCTGCTCTGTGCTGCCGGGGCCTCATCTAGACAGCTGAACTGGGTGAATGGCATCTCTCTGTCTTCATGTAGCCTGTTGATGAGGTCGCTCCAACATGGTGGCTGCGAGGAAGCCGGATTTCCTATGAGGTGGCTCAGGGCTGCAGGTGTTCTGAGAGCCCATGGCAGAAGCTGTAGGCCTTTTGCATCCTAGCCTCAGTGGTCACCTGGGTCGCCTAGGACCAGCCTTGATTCAGGGCCCACAAGGCATGGGCCACTGGGGGCCCATGTGTGCCAGGTCCTAGGCTGGGTGTGGGCTGGCTGGGCTGGCCATGAACAAACCAAAGGGGGACCAACACTAAATAGAAGAACGTACACTGTACCAAGTGGTGAAAATTGCCAGGAAGGCACATAAAGCAGGGCCAGTGGTGGGGGGGGGGGGCAGTGGGCACTGATGTGACACAGGTGAATGGGGACAGCCTCTCGGAGGAGTGGCATTTGAGCGAGCTCTGAGGGACATGTGGAAGGAGGCTCTCTGGGGAAGAACGCCCAGGCAGAGGGAATGGGACAGCCAGTGCCAAGGTCCTGAGGCAGGTGTCTTTGTGCACAAACAGCAAGGTGGTCCGTGTTTGCAGGATCTGCTAAGACTGTTTAATGCAAAGTGAAGGGTACAGACCCTGGAGGGTTTTGAGCAGAGGAACAACATGTGACAGGTTTTAAAAGAATCCCTGCAATTCCACGCTCATGGACTAGAAGAACAAAGATTGTTAAAATGTTCATACTACCCCAAACCATCTACACATTCAATGCAATCCCTATCAAAATAACACCAGCATTTTTCACAGAGATGGAACAAACGATTCTAAAATTTTTATGGAAGCAGAATAGACCCCGGATAGCCTGAGGAATGTTGAAAAAGAAAAACAAAGCCGGAAGCATCACAATTCTGGACTTCAAGCTCTATTACAAAGCTATAATCATCAAGACGGTATGGTACTGGCACAAAAACTAATCTTCGACAAAACAGGAAAGAATGTCCATGGAAAAAAGACAGTCTTTTCAACAAATGGTGTTGGGGAAATTGGACAGCCACATGCAGAAGAATGAAATTTCCTTACACCACACACAAAAATAGCCTCAAAATAGTTGAAAGACCTAAATGTGAGACGGTAGTCCGTCAAAATCCTAAAGGAGAACACAGGCAGCAACCTCTTCGACCTCAGCTGCAACAACTTCTTCCTAGAAACATCGCCAAAGGCAAGGGAAGCAAGGGCAAAAATGAACTATTGGGACTTCATCAAGATAAAAAGCTTTTGCACAGCAAAAGAAACAGTCCACAAAACCAAAAGACAACCGACCGAATGGGAGAAGATATTTGCAAATGCCATATCAGATAAAGGGCTAGTATCCAAAATCACAAAGAACTTATCAAACTCAACACCCAAAGAACAAATAATCCAATCAAGAAATGGGCAGAAGACATGGAACAGACATTTTTCCAAAGAAGACATCCAAATGGCCAACAGACACATGAAAAAGTGCTCAACATCGCTCGGCATCAGGGAAATCCAAATCAAAACCTCAATGAGATACCACCTCACACCCGTCAGAATGGCTAAGATTAACAAGTCAGGAAACGACAGATGTTGGCGGGGATGCAGAGAAAGGGGAACCCTCCTACAGTGTTGGTGGGAATGCAAGCTGGTGCAGCCACTCTGGAAAACAGTGTGGAGGTTCCTCAAAAACTTAAAAATAGAGCTACCCTACGACGCAGCAATTGCACTACTGGGTATTTATCCAAAGGGTACAAATGTAGTGATCCAAAGGGGCACCTGCACCCCAATGTTTATAACAACAATGTCCACGATAGCCAAACTGTGGAAAGAGCCCAGATGTCCATCGATGGATGAATGGATAAAGAATGAAATGAAATGAAATGAAAAAAAATGAGATCTTGCCATTTGCAACGATGTGGATGGAACTAGATGGTATTATCCTAAGTGAAATGAGTCAATCAGAGAAAGACAAATACCATATAATTTCACTCATATGTGGAATTTAAGAAACAAATGATCATAGGGGAAGGGAAAAATAAAATAAGATGAAAACAGAGAGGGAGACAAACCATAAGAGACTCTTAATTCTAGGAAATAAACTGAGGGTTGCTGCAGGGGAGGTGGGTGGGGGATGGGGTAACAGGGTGATGGGCATTAAGGAGGGCACGTGATGGAATGAGCACTGAGTGTTATATGCAACTGATGAATCACTAAATTCTTACCTCTTAAACTAATAATACACCTTATGTTAACTAACTTGAAATTAAATTAAAAAATAAAAAGAAATAAAATGTCAAAAAATAAAAGAATCACTGCAGCTCACGTGGGTAGAGGATAGCGTAAGGGGCTAACAGACCAGGTAAGTGCAGTCTCCATCTTCCAGGTGAGCCCACTGGCTCAGTGACTTAGAGACAGACGTTTCCTGCTGTTCCCTCCACCTGCAGCCCTGGGCAGCTCCCGATGAGCCCAGCAGCTGAGGACAGGTGATAGTGACACCGGGGCCGGGAGACACCGCAGGGGTGGCTGTCGGCTGGCTGAGCCTGCGGATGCATTTCCAGATGAGTCAGCCACTAAAGCCAGGAGGGGCAAAGCCAGTGAGCAACCTGCTTTTCACGCAGAGTAGCCGGACTCTCTCGCCTGGGTCATGTGCCATCAGCCCGCAGAGGGGTCAGTGATGCCGAGTCTGCCCACTGGCTTGGGTGTGCCCGCCTTTCAATCTTTCAAGAGCTGGTGGAGGTTTGTTCTCACAGATTTGAAAAATGCCTCTCCAGTAGAGATGCGGGACCACCACGATGGTCATAATCTCCAACAGGCTGAGTGCCAGGGGCCCTTCCCTCGGAGCACAGGCTTACCCATTTCATTTTGGTTAGGTGGTCGCTGACGTGGCGGGACATGGCTGCTTCTCGTTTGCAGTTCTAGAAAGAGGGGCTGGTGAGGGTGGCCTGGGGGTCAGAGCCCTGTGTGACCTCCACCTCCCACCAAATGTACCAATGGGGGCACACAGTCCTTGCTAGGATTGAGATGCGCTGGGACAGAGCCGCACTCACCGCAGGGCGCTGTGAACAGGGAAGTGGGGACACAGGAGCAAGACCCCTTGGTGGTGCCACCTAGTCCTGCACCTCTTCTCCTAGCCAGGCTCCCAGCAACTTATGGGACCCCACTGGTGAGGTTACAGAAAGCTGGGGGCTCCTTAGGGAGGGAAGTCTACCACACCCTGCAGGGCACCTTGGAAGGATGTTGAACTTTGGGGTGAGGCTGAGCAGCCGGGGTACCTCTCTCCTCCCCAAACATTCACTAGCTGATCCTAAGCGTGTGTTGCAAGGAAGTCTGGCTTTAGAACGAAGTGGTTTTCATCCCTAGATGAAATGCTGGCACTTAACCCAAACACCTTTGGATAGCTTTTCTTTTTCTTTTCTCTTTTTGGAAAAAGAAAAGTTATCGATTGGGCAAACACAGATGTGTTTAATGTTTAAGTCAGTTTGCAGTGTGTGTGGCGTCGACGCCTGTGTCCGGGCCAGAATCAGCCCACAGGGTGCTCATTGTGGCTGTAAATGGGAGGCAGCTGATGACAGAGAGTGTCAACGTTCGAACGCGGGGTTCAGTGGTATATGGGACATTTGCTGGATGATTCCACGTGATTCTTTAACATTGGGGCGTGCAGAGAAATGACTCTAAGTTCTGTGGTGAAAACCCAGAAACCGGCTCCATCATCAACCCTAAACTACCATCAGATTCCTACTCGTACATTATTAACAAGGCTCTTCCCGGCGTGTGGCAGCCGAGACTAAGTCACGGGAGGTGAGGCAGCATCCGCCTGCACCTCGGGGTGTGCTTTGGGCCCGAGTCATTGCACTGTGAGGAAGCCAAATGGCCCCATGGAAAAGCCACGCGGAGGTGTCCTGCTCCCAGTCCCGTCCGATGTCCCCAGCAACATCAGCCACCAGCCAAGCGTGCCAGACCCCCCTCAGGCTATCCCAGCCTCCACCTTGAGGGGTCCTGGGTGATGCCACGGGGAGCAGCGGTGGGTAGTTACTGCTGATCTCTGCGCAGAAGTGTGAGCAAAGCAAATGTCATTGTGTGAAACCACCACATTTTGGAGTGGTTTATTAGGCAGCAACAGATAACCACACACAGCAGGTGCAAACTGTGTGTGGAGCTTCTCAGCCCCAGGCTAGCTGACCTTACTTTATTTATGTTAATTATAAGTCATGCCGTAGGGCGATTATTTTGGTTTTATCACGTGTTTAAACACGTTGAAGAGAAGTTTTTTAAAGTAGGGGTGAAATTCACGAAACATAAAATGAATCATTTAAAAGTACAATTCAGTTGCACTTAGCACATTAACCATGTTGTGAAAACACCACCTCTATCCCAAGTTTTAAAATATTTTCATCGCCCCAAAGGAAAACTCTGTATCTGTCAGCAATTGCTTCCCACCAGCCACCAACCTGCACTCTGCCTGTGGATTTCCCTGTTCTGCACATTTGATATAAGAGGAATCACTCTTTGTGGCTGGCTTCTCTCGCGGGGTGTAATGTCTGCAGGGCCTTGTTCAACCCGTGTCAGCGCCTTGTTCCTGTTTGCTACTGAGTAATGTTCCAGCGTATGCATAGACTGCGTTTGGTCAATCCATCCATCAGTTTCTGGATACTTGAGCTGTTTCCACCCTTTGGCTGCTGTGAAGAGTGTTGCTATGAATACCCGTGTGCAAGGGATAGTTTGAGTCCCAGTTTTCAGGCCTTGGGGGATACACGTAGGAGCGAAATGGTGGGGAAGATAAGAATTTCTTCTAACCACCAGTAGTAGGTGGCTTCTAGTCTGAAGGTAGGGAGGGAGTCTCTTACTGACTCGCCCGAAGCATCAAGGGCACCAGGTAATATACGGTATTTAAAACCTGTTAAGGGCCTCCTGCGGGGCTCAGTTGGTTAAGCATCCAACTCTCGGTTTCAGCTCATCTCCAGGGTCCGGAGATTGAGCCCCGCATAGGGCTCCATGCTCAGAGGGGAGTCAGCTTGTCTCTCTCCCTCCCTGTGCTTACTCTCAGCTCTCTCGCTTTCTCTCTCTCAAATAAATAAATAAAACTTCAAAAACAACAACAACAACAATGGGGCGCCTGGGTGGCTCAGTCATTGAGCGCCGGCCTTCGGCTCAGGTCATGATCCCGGGGTCCTGGGATCGAGCCCCGCATCGGGCTCCCTGCTCGGCCGGAAGCCTGCTTCTCCCTCTCCCGCTCCCCCTGCTTGTGCTCTCTCTCCCTCTCTCTCTGACAAATAAATAAATACAATCTTAAAAAAAAGAGAATAAACAAAAAGAAAACACCTTTACACAGCAAATATTTTACATAAATGTAAGCATGCACATCTACTTCATAATTATGGAAAATAAACTTTCAGGCACAAGATTTTAAAAGTCACTAAAGAATAAGACAATGAACCCCAGACGGATACAACAGAAGCAACGGAAACACACATTTCATTACGCTTCAATTGGTCTTATCTTCCAGCCTACGGGTCAAGGCCTGAGTGTCTGAAATCCTACCTTCCTTGCCAAATGGAAACATCTAATTTGGCTGTTAAAACACATCCACACAACAGACTATTATCCTTCAAAATCATGTAATCAATATGTCTCACACACACACATAGATGCACCCCCATACAGACGCCCTACGTAACCAGCCTCTCAAGAAAGTGAGGATTTGGGAGTTTTCGTTTTCCCACCACTGAAGCACATACATATTAATACCACACAGAAAAAACACTCCTGCTACAGAAATAAAACAGTTAACAACTGGGATCATCACAAGCTTCTGCCGCGGGCAGAGATCATCACATACTGACAACTTCCTGGGGTTCCACCTGTTATAGATTAGGTATTATAGATTAGTATAGATAGGTGGGCTCGGCTGCCCAGGAATTTGACTGTGCTCGACCAAATGAGGCTGAGCTGTGAGGCCTGATTTTCTCGTATGACGAGAATTCCAAAGATGGGCTTGCACGTTGTAGCGGCTGAAGGAACTTGCTAAGACCTGGGTCTCCTTCCAGCGTGCTGCCTTCCCGCCCGTGGTACATGGAGGAAGGCTGCATCTCAGGCACAGAGCAGGTGGTGAGAAGAAGGGAAGGAGGTGTGTGTCTAGATTTTATTAAACACGCATGCACACATGTGCAAACACAAGCACACACCCACACACGTGCATGCATACACGCTCACATGCATACATGCATGCTCACACACATCCATGAGCACGCGCACACACACACACACACACACACACAAGCCCTCCCCGAAACCAACTCTGTGGACAGTCATCTGTTCACATCTCATTGGCCAGGACAGGGTCATTTGGGCACCCTTAACTGCTTAGGGATGCTGTGTATTTTTAATTTCAATAGATGTTTTGTCTTGGAATGATTTAGGAGTCATAGAAAAGTTGCCGAGACTATACCGAGTGTGACCATATACCCCACGCCCAGTTTCCCCAAGTGTCTCTATCTTCCATAACAACGGCACATTTTGCAAAGTAAGAAATCCACGTTGGTACATCACTATTAACCAAACCCCAGACTGTAGATCTCCTCCGGGATCCCAACCTGCATTTAGGCTCTGTGTCTCCTTAGCCTCTGCTGAGCTGCGGCAATCTCTCAGACTTCCCTTGGTTTTCATGACCTTGACAGTTTTGAAGAGGACTGTTCAGATGTTTTGCAGATTGTCCCTCAACTTGGGTTTGTCAACCTGGGTTTTTGTCATGATCAGACTGAGTTTTGTGTTTGGGGAAGCATACCACAGAGATGAAATGTCCTGGTGATGTTCACCTCTGTCCCCTGCCTAAGAGGTGTCTGCCGGGCTTCTCCACTGCAAGCTTCCTGAAGTTCTCTCTCCGTGCTCTTGTCTTCGGAAGCAAGGCACCTGGTTCAGCTCATGTTCAAAGGTGGGGTTAAGCTCTACTTCCCAGAGAGGAGAGCATCTACATGCAGGTTGTAACATTCTTCTTGCAAGGAAGAAGAATGGCTATATTATCACCCTGGATAAAATTGGGGTCCTACTGATAAGGAAGTCCGAGAGCATGGATATTATTCCCTCGGCTGTAAATGGACATGAACAACATTTGCCTTACCTATGCTGATAAGAGAATTTTTACATTTAACGTTGGGTCTTCCAGAAGCTTGGAACGATGGTGGGGGTTCTTATCAGAGGTTGTCAACCTGTGATCTGTGAGTTTATTTATCCAAGACTCATGTCCCAGAGACTGGAAGAGAGCTGGGGAAGCATGTGAATAAGACTGTGGCCGACATAGCTTGTCGCCGTCAGCGTCCATGTTCCCTTTTCCTTTGGAAACAGAATCCCGGTATTTCAGCAGGCACGTGGCTGCCAAGGGGAAGGATGACATGTCCCAGACATGAGCATGTGACGAGCTGCTGGCCAGTGGGGGATGGACGGAAGTAACATCTCCACCGTCTGAACTAAGCCACGGTCTCTTGGATGGATATGCATCCCGCTTCTCCAACTCAAATTTTAGATTACCAAAAAAAAGACAGTGGGTTCTGGTGCTTACTTTTCACTCAGCCAGAAGCCTGTGGGAGGGTCATCCCTGGGGTCAAAGCTGTGACATCCGTATTGTGTAAAGCATTTCCTCTGGGTGCCGGTAAATTCTGTACCCACGAGCGACTCAGAAGACTGTGAATCCTAACCAAAGAGACCGTGGCCCTGGGCTCCCCTCTTCCTGCCTGTGCCTGCCTGACGAAGCCACACCACTCCTACGAGCCTCTGTGGGTGTATCTGGGAGTGCTGATACCTCTCACACAGAGAATTGGGAAAATCCAATGCGTTTTGTAAGTAAGATACTCAGTATGGTGCCTGATAGGTCGTGGATGTCTCAATAAATGTTTCCCTCTATTTTTGTTAGCATTATCAGATTATTATTGAAATGTTTGTAGGATTTTTTTAAAAAGATTTTATTTATTTATTTGAGAGAGAGAGAGAGAGAGCGCATGAGTGCGGTGGGACAAGCAGACTCCCCGCTGAGCAGGGAGCCCGATGCGGGGCTCGATCCCAGGACCCTGGGACCATGACCTGAGCTGAAAGCAGACGCTTAACTGACTGAGCCACCCAGGCACCCCAGTAGGATTTTTTTTTTTAAATTTATAATCAGGTCAGAGTTCATTGTCTTCCCTTACTTTTTTTTTTTTTTTTTTTGGTCTTTTTTGTCCAACCCAGCTCTAAACTGCAGTCCTAATGAGGCTTGTCTTAAATGTATGATACAATTTCCAAATTTGGAACACATGAACCAATTCGGGGCATGGGAATTAGTCTGCATTCCGGATCAATTAGGGAAATAGTTTGCAGTCACTGCGACATTTTGAAACATGTCAAATGAGAAGGAGAAACCAACTGTTATATGTCACCGTCAGAAAGAACAAGTAAGGCATTTCTGTCTATTTCCAGAACGGCTCGCAGAGTCCCCGACGGAAGTGCAAGAAACAGCAGGCCCATGTCAGAAGCAAGCCTCTGACTCACAGACCCCCCGGCCGACCCCGGGAGATTGGGTGACTCCATGGGGATTAAAGGCCCACCCAGTCCTGGTGACCAGGGGAGTTGAGTGCCAGTAGGGCCACTCTCTCCATTTTTCTGTCAAGCAAAAAGGCAGAGTCTCCCTAGAGAAGATGGAATATTTGCTCTCAGCCCAAAGACCCCAAAGGACCAGAACTCTTTACCCAAGATTACAAAAGAGGGAGAAAAAAAAAGTTTAACTGCATAGCGTTGCTGGGTCTGGACGTTCTCTCCAACCCCACACTATGAGCTAAAGCCCCTGGCATCTGAGTCAATGAAAAATGAATAATGCACTTAGTTAAATATTTCCTTCCACCATGAAATCCTTGCTCACCCTAATTTCTTCTCCTACTTGACATTTTCCCTTCTTTTCCCGGCCGGCTAGCTACACTGAGCGCGGGCTTTCCGAGGACCTGCGCTGTATTCCGACACAGGCTTCCTCCGCCGTTCCATTAGATGCCTTTGAAACTGAACCCCTTCACCCCACATTACTTCCTCCCCTGGAGCCGCTCCATCTCTGCTCAGCAATCCCCTTAGAGCTGTAACGGCCATTTCTAAAAAGCTGATAAAACTGTAGAGATGTTTGAACCCCATCCAGGGCAGTCGACTTCCAAGCGAAGCAAGGAGGGGAGAGCAAAAAAGGGGGACCGGGGTTGAGTTGTGGGCGAAGAGGGGCTGTGCGCAGTGGATTGCTCGCCGAGGCTGCTGGGTAGGTGGTGGTCCATTTTTGGCCCATGCGTGGCCTTTGCAGCACAATCTGGGGGGCGTGGGACTACTGTATAGATTTCTGGGTGGCTTAAAGTGCTCTTCTTCGTCTTTCTGGTGAGCGGCTGACGTCGTGCAAGGAGGGAGCGACTGAGCAGGATGCGGACTAATCGCAGGGAAATAGGATAAGGTGTCTTCTCACACAGAGCGGGTCTGTGGCTTCTTCTGTTCCTCTTTTCTTGGGAGAGAGGAAGTTTCTGGCGTTGCTGCAGGGAGGGAGGGGCAGAGGAGCCTGGAGGCTGACGGGGCAGCATCTCTAGAAAGGGAGAGGGAGGGGAAGGCGTCTGGGAAGAGGGCTGACTCCCCTGGAGGAAAAGGGATTGCTCCTTTCCTCTGCCGGGGGTGATGGTGGGCGCCATCAGGGAGGAGGGCCTTTGGCCATCCTCGGATATGGCCTGCTCTTCTTGGAATGCACCTCTCAGGGTCCATGCACCCTGGCTCCCTTACGGGTTTGCCCAACGGACATCTGGACAGTGGGGCAGGAGAGGGTGGGAGAGGCTCTCCTTGCCTTCCTCTGTCTGAGCCTGCTCCGAGCTTCTGGCTCACCCCATCCTCTGAGGTCCTCCTTCTGCTGCCATCCCCACCTCTGGGCTTTGGAGGTGGCCGAAGCTGGCTGCTCACCTTGCTCACCGTCCCCTCTGAGGCTTCTGGGTTGTGGAACCGACTCCCTCGCTTCAATTTTGTATGGTGGAAGTGCCCAGTGGAGGAGGTGGGGGCAGTGGGGCAGCAAGATGGTCGAGGCTAGACTCTGCCAGGACCCCGGGCTCCTGGGGCAGCCGCCCACTAGAGGAGGGGGTCTTCGATGCAGAACCAGTGCAGCAGGCACTGGAGCAGGGCCCCTGACCATGGCATGTTCTCCAGGCCCACCCTGTGCAAGCGGCTTTGCACTAAGGAGAGTGTAGTGTCTGCAGGTGAAGAGGTGACAGGACAGCCAGAAAGCTCCCCCACGCAGCACCCAGGGCTGCCTCGGGCTCATGGAGAGGTGGCAGTGGGTGCCTGAGCCAGGTGGCCATGGCGTCTGCACCGATGGGACACTTGGCAGTGACAGCTGATGGCAAAGACCTGCTGCCTTGGCACCTGCATCTGTGGCCAAGAGGAAGCGGGACACGTGTGCACCCTCTGGGCTTTGCCGCGACTCCCCAAGGGCAGCTTTGCTCAGCTCCACGGATCGCTGGAGCGGGGCTAGAAGTCAGACACAGGTCTGCCAGGAACACTGGTTCGGCCTGGGAATTCGGGGCCAGGGAAGAGACCCCATGTTGCTGGACTTGCATAAGGTACGTCTGGAGGCTGTACAAAGATGTGCTTTCTGCCTTGCACACCCCGAGGTCTAGGGCGAGGGAGGAGAGACCCACACACAGGTCGGGGGTGAGCGGCACAGAAGGAACACGGCGTGGGGGTCCTAACTCCTCCCCACTCCCAGGTCCAGCCCTCCTGGCCCTGCTGCCCTCCTGCCCGAGGCTCCAGGCTCTGCGAGCAGCCACAGTCTTTTGGGCGACTTCCCCCCATCTGCTCGAGCCAGAACAGTCTTTGGTTTCTCCGATTTGCATCCTGAACTATGTTAACGATCTCACAGTCCCTGTGCAGGAGTTTATCTTAGTCTGGAGGGGGAGAGCATCAGGGACGATCCCGGGGTGGGGTGATGGGGACATGGGAGGGATGCTCTTCCTGAGGGTCAGAGGGCCAGTGGGAGGGGATGGAGCCTCAGCGGTGTCTGAAGATTGAGTGCGAGTGTTCGAGTAGGAAAGGAGTAGAGAGCCCTGTTTTCCTGCACCATAAGAGTGCACCTCTCGGCTCCTGGCTTTGGTGGCAGGCCTCTCAAAGGCTGGGGCTGATGGAGCATATTTTTATCCACCGTAGTTTCTGGTAAATGGCCAGGGTGGGTGCTCACACGTGACTCCTGATTGTTGAGTGACACTGTGATCTTCCGGGGGACGAACCTGCTTTTGCTGAAGGAAGTGTGACGGGTCACGGGAGCCACAGAGTACTCGAAAGGCCCACAGAAGGCCCACAGAGGACGGGCTGTTTGGATTGGGTTTTGAAGGAGAAGGAAAGCATTTTCTTCAAAAGCCGAGGACTGAAGAAGTGAGTCCTGTGGCGGACTCCCCGGCAGTCACGGCCAGGCCTCCGTGTGTGGGGTGGCAGGGCCTCACCTTGGAGGTCCCGTAGGATTTGTTCAGAACAAAGGCAGCGGGGATCAGGGAACAGACAGCGCGTGGCCATGGAGTAGGAGGTTCGTTGCTGAGCCCTGGTGTCCACATCTGCCTGAGGCATTCGCATGGACCCACCGGCGCCGGCCGGGAGCTCAGTGAGGCCACGCTGGGGAAGCAGCCGATCAGAGCGGGGCCCATGGCAGGTGTTCTCGCTGTGTGGACAGCAGGACCCAGGGGCCACGCTGCCACGGAGCCACCGAGTGGAGCATTGGGCGGAAAGAGCAAACAGCTCAACTAAGGACGCCTGTTTTGATCTCTTGCACATTGAATGTGACTATTTCAGTGACTTTTATCATGGCCTCACCCCGCATGGCCCCTGCGTGGTGCCTCCTGCATCCTGACAAGGAAGCACGTCAGAGGAACATTTCTGGGGGATTTTCAGTGGCTGACTGAGTCTAGCCCCCACCCCGGCCGACTCCAGCCGGCCAGCTCGTCCGTCTGGTTCCCCGGCTGGCATCCCAGGGCGCTGTCGGAGGGTGGTCACCGGTGGTATGGGATCAATATCACGATCGATAAGCTCTCCTCCTGGTGTATTTTGGCTTCTCCCTCCATCAGCTTCTCAGCGGGGGTTGTGGGGGCTGTTGTCACTGGTTATTCTCCTATTTTCCAGATTCTTGGTCCCAGGAGCAAGCTCAGTCGATCCCAAGATCAACACTAGGAGGGAGGTGCCATGATTATAGTCACACTGCAGATCAAGAACGTCACTGCCTGAGGCCACAGGCCCCTCGGAACCGAGAGGACACTTGCATTCAGACCAGCACCTCAGGATGCAGAGCCCACAGTCCCAAGGCTGTGCGTTAGCCCCAGCTTAGTCTGGGCCTCCCCACGTGGATGGCACAGACGGTCTGCTGGGGGGCACAGGGAGGTGAGAAAGGCAGTGACGGATTCCTCGCCGCGTGGTCTCCGCTGCAGGCAGCCGAGGCCCTTCCCAGAGGGCACGCTGTGCAGCACGGAACACAGCACGCTCAGGAACCCCGACACTGGGGACCGTCCCGCATCTCCTGATCCGTGTGGAGTGCTCCTGTGGGCATTGGCTCTGTGGTCCTTTGGCCTATCCTGCAAATATCTTCAGACGGTCCAAGAAATGCAGGAAGCCCTTGGCATGGGAGGGACTGTCTGCCGGCGACCCCAGCTGGGCTGAGGGCTCCTGGGCTGTCAGTGTCCAGGTAAAGTCTCTGCGTTCAGCCCTTCCATGCCTGTGTTCTGGACTCTTCCCAGTCCCACCGGAAAGGGCTGGATGATACAGTCACAACGGAAGGGAAACTTTGTGGCTGTTTAACTGCTCAGGGCACCACCTGCCTCCTGTGCGGACCTCACATGTTTCTGACAGTTGTCCTTGTCCTTCCGGCGGAAGCAGGGCCCAGTGCCAACAGGTGCCGAGGTCCCAGAGCGCCACGCTGCCCCTCCGGCTTCTCAGGCCTCGCCTGGACAGCAGGATGTCGGGGAGGAAAGGTCAGGCCTGTCTCCTCTGGCAGCCCCAACATCCGGGTGATGGGGACTCGCCCGGTCGGTCAGCCCAGGGGCTCCAGGCTGAGTTGGCACTGAGGACGGTGTGGCGCACTCACCAAGCTCCTCCGGGGCCTCGGTCTTCGACGACCAGCGCTGCGGGAGTGTGGCGGGTGGAAGTCCGTCCACTGGTGGGGTGACGGGGCGCCCAGCCAGGAAAGCGCGCTGCCAGTGGTGCGGCCTGTCCTGAGGACATGCCTGGGGCCAGCGTGGGGCGCGGTGTAGGGACTGCAAAGCGGGAGGCGAGGCTCCTGGTCTCAGGGAGCTTCCCGAGCGAAGAGAGCCTGGGGGCAGGTCTTGTCGCCTTCGGCCGTGTTCCGCTGGTCACAGTCGTGCCCGGTCGTGTAAAGCCTCGTGCCGGCACCGCGTTAGGCACACGCACACACTAACTCACTGAATTTTAACAACAACCCGGTAAGCTGGGGGCTGTGGCCATTGCCCTGCAAGCCATGACAAAATGAAGCTCGGGGGCCAAAAGTCCGTTGCAAAGCAAACACTTGAACCCAGGTGGCTTGGCGTAGAAATTTGGATGTAAAACCCCAATGCCATTCAGCCTCAGCTTCACACTTAGTTCCAGTGAAGCATCATGGAGAAAGAGCAGCTAGGGTAACGAACACTCCCCATGGTTTACTAGGACACCCTACAGCCGCCCCATGGGGTTGGCTCTCACAGCAGGAAAATGAAGCTCTGAGGGTTGAAAGGACTGTGCCCAGGTCACTCAGGCAGGAAGCAATGGAGCTGGGATTTGAACCGGGCAATCACCAGGCCTCCAGGTGCAGCTCCTTCTCCAAAGAGGACTAATTCCTCTGAGGGATGCTCCAGGTAAAGAGGGTTCCAAGCCCACGCACGTCTGCAAGAACCGCTGAATGTTCCCCTCCCACCAGGGGACTCAAAATGCTCCTCTGCAGGCGAGAGGCTCAGAGAAGCCCCATGGCAATGGAGGCGTTCCAAAGGGGACACACTCCCAGTTATCAGATGAGCAGGTGGGGGTGGGTGCCAGGCACAGCTGGAGCCTGCAGCTCCTGATACAGTATCCCTCACTTGGGCACTGCTGCTGCCAGACCAGATCTTCACTGTTCTTCCCGCCAAGGACAAATGGTAACTATGTGCGGGATGGCGCCGGTGGCCATGCCACGCTCTCTTTCTGGCCCTTGCTTTTTCTTACATAGGTCGTCACTTCTGAAGTTATTTTTTGCCTCAGAAAGAAAGCAACCTGATTCTATAATGGTTCTACCAATAAATCCACACTAGCCTGCGTGATGGGGAGAACTAGGTAAATCATCAAGTGTCGCTAGTTGGAGATTTTTAAATGCACCCTTTTAGATCCTGAGAGCTCAAAGAGACAAAAGTAACACATACGCGGGCGTTTTGAATGATCTCCTAACTTAAGTTTGCTCCAGCGGACGCATGTAGAACTTTACATCCAACACACAGGGCACCTATTTTCTGGTGAAATTTCCATTCCCACTCTTGGCACATTCTCTTTTCTTCCCAGCTGCCTTCTGTTCGCTCCCCCCACCGAACCCCATTTTGTTCCTTTTTTAGACATGCCTTCGACGTACTATGTGATTTTAAAATTGCTTGGAGCTAAGCAAGTAAAAGAATCGAGCGCTGAGTTCCATTTGCAAATTACTTTCAGTTTGTGGCTCTGAAAAGAAGGGCTAGGTAAAGTGCTGGTAGCTGCACTGCTTTCTCAGGGGGCGGGCTTGAAAATGGCAGATCAAAAGCTCCTCGGGAATGCGTGTGGGTATGTGCTGGGAGTCTGTTCTGTCCAAAGGAAATCTCTGGCAGGTATTAATTTGAGGGAGAAAAAAAAAAAGGCAAGGTTCTTAAAGGAAGTCACCGTGAGCAGGAAAAGAAAGGGGAAGGGGAGAAAAATCACAGCGTGTTCTAATTGCGACTCGGAAACTTTATAAACACAACTTACATATGTATCATTTATAATCACGGCCCGAGCCAGAGCAATAATTAGGGATAAATCCTTTGTCAACCCTACTTAGAAGTCCTTATGAGGTAGTCGGAAATTAGTCCACATTCTAGACAACAGTTCAATAAAAGTCCGATCCAACCCAGCCTCTCCGCATGTGGAATTCCACACGGCCTGTAATCAGATATTCACCAAATCACACTTTCTCATTGCCAAACGCCTTGGCAGGTTCGCATAAACAAGTCTTGAATTCATTAAGTTGCATTTTTTAGCCTTCTAATTAGCTAAAAGTTGTACACTTCAAGCACAGCATGTCAAGAGCTCGATTTCAAGGTATAATGATATGGCACGGGGGCCAAAGTCGCAGCCTTTTGTTGGAAATGTTGGTCGGTGGCTCTGTGGTGACTTGACCTTGGACCAACTTCGATGGGTGTCCTTGGCAATGGGTAGAGAGACATGGGCAAGAAAGCATTCTCGGTACACGGTCACTCTGTTTAAAAAGTCAGCCCGCACCAGCTGAGGTTTAGATGCTAGACACAAGGTCCCCCAAATACAGTCACCTAATGAATAAGTTTTGTTGTTGTCATTGTTTTTTTTTTTTTTTTTAATATTCCCATTTCCCCCCTCAGTGACCCCACATCAGCAGACTTAGCCACAGATCAGGCCTTATTGTGATAACGTTGAAACACAACCACGTCACCCAACAGATGCTGCACACGCTCATCTGCAGGGTGCTCCTGGATAAAACGATGGCATTCCCATAGAAGTCCAGCTCCTTTGTGTAAATTTATAGTTAACAGCTTTGGACCACATAGAGAGGACGCAGGGCAGGGACAGAACAAGCAGATTCTAAAATAGTCAGACCGTTAAGACCTCCAAGTCCAAGGCCGTCTTGTGTTAGAGTGAAGGCGGGACCCCAGAGGCGAGAAGCGCAGCCGTGTGTCAGGCTGACCAGCAGCAAAGCAGGGTCGGAAGGGAATCATCATGTCTTCCTTTCAGAGGGCACCCTTCACTTTTCTAAGGCGATTCACATTCCTGATCTCACTTCAGACTCCAAGGAGCCGGGTGCATGAGGGTATGGGTACCATGCCCCGCGTCCTGCTGCAGAGCCCCCCAAGGAGCAAGGAGGCCGTGTTCCTGCTCGAGTGCATGCGGTCAGCCGGTGCCAAGGAGCACGGCACTCCAACTCCCCTCAAGTTCAGATCATGCCTTTCTGCTGGGGCACAGGACCCTGGGGGTTTCATAAAGGACAAGGGAAAGTGCCATAAGGCAGCAGCTTTCACACATGACGTGCACAGCCCCGATAGGAAGCCCTTGATCTGGTTATATCCAGGGTGGTGGAGACTGCACTGGCCCCCGTTCCCCCGTTCTTTCTTTTAGTGATAGAACCTCCCGAGTATCAGGGGGGCCTGCTTGCTGAACTGGAAGACTGCAGTTTCCGTCAGTCTCTCGGGCGAGTAGGTGTGACCTTGAGACGAAGTTCTGGCCGATAGGATGTGAGAGAAAGTGTGAGCGCCCGTCTGCTCCTGTCCTTAGAGAGGAAAGTACTTGCCTTCTACTTGCTCGTCATCCCCGCCTCTGGGCTGTAGCAGCCCTGGGGCTGTGAGCCGGCTGGGCCAGGCTGGTGGAGGTGACCCCAAGGGATGGGGAACAAGATGGGAAGAATGGGGGTGTCTACATGATCCCACAGGGCAGAGCCCTCCGCTCACCCTGGCCCACCTGCCCACTGCTGGACTAGTGCGGAGAGGGAGACAAAATCCCACTGGTTGATACACTATATCCGGGTCTCTTTATTACAACAGCATAGCCCGTGTCCGGACGCACGTGCCCGGGGTTACACACTCACATGCATACATGCACACACACGTGCGCACGCACGCACACACACACACACACAGATGCACACGTGCAGCACAGATACAGATGTTTCAAAAACAACGCCTCGTCTTCCCAAGTGAAATGTCCTCTGGTCTACACTATTCTCTCTTACTCTATTCTATTCTCTTCTACCCTGTTCCACTTTTTCAAAAAATGGCTATCACCATCACACTGACTCCATGACCCACGTTATGACCCGTATGACCTGCAGGCCTGGAGCTCTGCTCAGTGGCCCACGGGCAAAGCACTTTGAGAAGAGAGGTGGAAGGAAGCAACCTACGCCAGCAGTTGGGACGGACAAATGCAGAATGGCACAACACAGGGCCCACGGGGGCACTTGAGGGGTCTCTGGAGTCCGTGGGGACCCGGGGCTCGGTGGGCTCCATGCAGGTGCATTCACAGTGGGAGAGGCAGTGACGTCAACCCCAGCAGCAGGTACGCGCCACAGAGGGTCTGGGGCCGTGCCTCTCCAATCTCAGAGCCCGGGTGGCCCGTTTCACGCTCTCAAGCTCGTGTGCGTCCGGGGGGAGGTACCTGGAATGCGGATTCCCCCCTCCTCTGGGCGCTCTGTCCAGATCGCTGTTCCCCCCACTTTCTACTGGTATTTCCATGTTCCCTCGGGGCTGCTCCCACACCCTAGTCCCCACTTCCGCGCTAACTTACAGGCAACAGGTGGTGCAGGAAGAAAGAACGTGTCCCTTGAGCCCACATGCTGGCGGGGTGACCCTGAGAGTTAAGTAAACTCGTCTCTCCTTGGTTTGCTCACCTGGAGGAGAGGTGCAGTGGCACCTGCCCAGCGAGGATTGGCCTCTGACAAAGAGTCAGGTGGCTGGTGATCTTTGAGCAGCTACTAAAACAGGCTCCAGGTCCCCAGAGTGTAAAAGAGATGATGTATGTAAGGGGCTGACGGGGCATCTGGCTGGTTTTCGGATTGTAATGTCATCTGTCACGTGTGTGTCATTTATCATTAGATCGTCAGCTCCTTGGAGATTTGGGGACTAACTTGCAACATATCAGACATTATTCCAGTTAACAGGAGGGACAGAAATAGAATTTTGCAGTAAAAATTTTGTAGTAAAAGGGTTGCTATCGTGCAAAGAATTTAGTGGCTGACAGGATTCTAATCAAGGATTCATTTTTATTATTATTTTTCTTTTTTATCATTAATACTTAAAATTGAAGAAAAGCCCCACAACCACCTCTCCCAACTTCTGATATTCTCACATGATGTTGAAAGGGTATTTACGTTAAACTAAAAACATTTTCCCACCATTTGCCGAAACAGAATAAGCAAACATAATGTGTGCGAGACTTTTAGAAGGCAGCGGCGTCACCTTCCACGAGCGAGGAGATCACACACTTCAGGGAAAGAAAGTGTCTTAATAAACACCGAGGATTTTGCAATGAGCCTTGGGACGCGGGGGTTTGTGTTTGAGACAGCGGGGCGGGACAGCCTGCAGCTTGCTCCACATCCCTCAGTGGGGTTCTCCCGGTGGCCACGGCTGCCTCACGGGGCTCACGGGGCGCCGCAGCGAATCACAGGGTCATTTCTACTGAAAACATCTGGGCACCGAGTCATTCTCCAGGAATGTAGCTCTGCTCAGTGGGAAAGCCGAGTGAGTGGGAGCCTGGGTCTGTTTGCGGGGTTAGCCGTGGTCAGGGCCCCTCGGTTTCCCTGAGCAGTCTCACCTACGAGTGGCTGTGCTTTCTGAGGAGAGAGGGCTCGCGTCCTGGACGGATGGATGGATGGACAGACAGGGCCCAGGGAGGGCTGAGATGGAGCCTCGCTGTGGACCCAGGCCCCGTGGGAGGACGGCAGCGGATGTTGTTGATGGAGGACCCCTGCGCGCCAGGTGCCGCCACGGGCAGTGTCTCCCTGGAGACGCCTGGAGGTGGGTACCTTGGCACGGCCTTCTGCAGGTGCAGGCCCAGGTGCGGAGCAGTGAGGCAGCTCCGGCCACCCCAGGAGACTGAGCCCCAAGTCCGGCTGGGGACAACGACCTCGAGGACCTCCTCCCGGCGCAGGGGAGACAGGGCCCAGCAGGCAGCCCCCTTCCCATCTTTGTTGGGTGAGGACTGTCCCTGCTTCTTTGAGGACAGCCGTGTTTAGGGGGCATGTAATTTAGAAATTTCTCTCTCCCCGACTACCTCTTTGCGAGAACACAGGAACTCCAGGCAGAAGGGAGCCCTGAGTGCCTCCGTGCCGCCCTCAGTGTGCAACCCACGGTGTCCCGCGTCCAGAAGCAGTCTCCAGGAAGCGTCCCTGGCAGGTAGCAAAGGTAGAGGGAGGATTTTCACCTGCGGGGCTGACTGCAGGATGAAACTCCCACTGAGGTCATGGCAGACTCGGAGGGGAAATTTCAGTTTCGGCAATTAAAGGCATTCACTTCTACCTCTGTGGGTTGATGGTTTTATCCATGGAAACCCATTCGAAATATATGTATGTATGTATTTTAAAGCGACATTTAGTTTATTTAGAGTTAAAATAAACCTCGGTAAATATGTTTGTGCTCTCTTTTTACCCTGCCACAAATAAAATATAATGAGCTCGAAGTTTAGATAATCCTCTGATTTTTCTCAGCAGACATTTTAGATAAAAGACAAAGAGTTTCTTATTTTTGGGTTCATAAAACATTCTACATTTATGGCTTCATTTTTCTGAAATTCAGATCAAAGCCTGGCTGTGAAATTTTACTGTCCCACTGCTCACGGGTCTGTTGACTTAGTGCATACTTCAAAAATCCCTTCTTCCCTCTAGACCCTCTGACCACCTCCTTTTTTTAAAGGATATTTGCATTTGATACTACTCAGGACCTTCAAGATGTGGATTGACAGAGTGAGGTGGGGTGGGGGGGTAGCTGAAACAACATTTTCCTGGGCTCTCATTAAAAGAATTAACCGTATTCATGGTGAGGGGCTCCCTGCAAACCCCTGCGTCCTCGGAGGCACAACGCTCCAGTGCTGAATGCGAGGCGGAGTGCCCGTTCTCAGCCTGTGATCGCCCCCACGCCTGCTCACTGGATGCCTTTATGATCTTTGTTTATATTAATCCCCAAAGAACTAAGCTTCATTTCATTTTATTTGGGAGGGAAATCCAGCAGAGAGAAGTTCAGGAGACCCAAATGTTTCCATAATTGCGTTGAGTTCTGAATGTATTTCAGGCTGACAGCTGAGATAAAATGCCCCTTGCGGTCTGGTGTTGGGAGTCATTTTGCAGAGCCCTGTGTGGGAAATCGAGCTGGGGCTGCACTGGGGCGGGCGGGTCGGCTCCGAGCTCACAGACAGTGGGGAAGGGGCCCCGCCCGTCCCTTTAAACCGCCCTGCTGTTTCAAGCCGGGGTGGCCCTCACTCCTCAGACGAGCAACGCGACGTTGGGAACAAATTCGCAGAGAAGAGACTCGGAGGAGGGCAGGCCCTTGTTTACCTCTGATGTCGTGTTTCCTAAATTGCCCCTCATTTTCTTTTTCCACCCACTTGGATAATTCCTGCTTTCAGTGGTGACGGAAATGCACAGGGGCCAGAATACTACGAGCTATTCCCAGGATGACTGCAGCGACACCGCAGGCCCGACTATGGATGTGTCATGAGAAAGGCCGGCTCTTGTACCCTGCACCCGGCGCTGGGGCTCCTGGAATTTCGGGGGGCTGGCTTCCTCCCCGACCCACAGCAGGGTGGCTGCACCCCGGCCGGGTCTGCTCTCTGGCACGATCTCAACCTCTCTTTGTCCCCACCCGAATAACGGGCCCATTTTATCGTGGTCCTTCTTATTGGTCCAGAAATCTCTGCAAATGATTTCAGAAAGTCTGTTCAGCACTTGGGAAGAGATCCAGGGAGCAAAAGCCATCCTACAGAAGGCCCCTAGGAAGTCAGAGGCTAAGTGATCACTCACCGAAGCTCACCCAGCTTTCTTGGGAGCCATTCCTAGATGGAGTTTAGCTTGGGGGGAAATCTCAGCAGGCACATAGTTTGAAGGGCGGTTCTAAAAGGTCCTGGTCTCAGAACCCCCTTCCAATCTTAAAAATTACTGAGAGCCCCAGAGTTTGGTCTGGGTGGGTTATGTCTATTAGTATCCACTGTATTAGAGTTTAAAACAGAGATTTAGTGTATTAATTTATTAAAAATGACAGTAATAAATCCATAACCTAAATAATTCATTAACAAAAAAAATTTTTTTTTAAGTTTTATTTATTTAAGGGGCGCCTGGGTGGCTCAGTTGTTAAGCATATGCCTTCGGCTCAGGTCATGATCCCAGGGTCCTGGGATCGAGCCCCGCATCGGGCTCCCTGCTCCGCGGGAAGCCTGCTTCTCCCTCTCCCACTCCCCCTGCTCGTGTTCCCTCTCTGGCTGTGTCTCTGTCAAATAAATAAAATCTTAAAAAAAAAGAAGTTTTATTTATTTAAGTCATCTCTACACCTCATGTAGGGGTCGTACTCACGACCCCGAGATCAAGAGTCTCATGCTCTTGTGACTGAGCCAGACGGGCGCCCATAAATAAATCATTTTTAAAGGAAAAATAGCAATATGTTCCAAAACAAGAAAATAAGTGAGAAGAGTTGGCATTGTCTTACACTTGAGCAAATCTCCTTAGTGGCTTGGATCATAGAAGATGGTCAGTTTTTACATCTGCTTCTGACTTCCATCTGTCGCCCTGCTTTGACAGGAGCATACGCAGAAAATCAGCCCCCCTCAGAGGCGAACAGAATTGGAGAAGGGAGGAACACTCTGGTAAGCATTTCCAGACAATCAGAGCTTTGCCCCTTTGATATTACACCAAAATTCAGCAAACGGCCGTGCCTCAAAGCTTTGCTGCAATGCATGAGCTGAAATCATGCAGAACAACCGTGCATTCTCTGTGACAAAAAAGCCCTTTGGGGTGTCTGGCACTCTTAGCACACCACTTACCCGGGAATAATTTTGTAACAGCGGATGCCTGGGTCGCTTAGAAAATGCTGGCTCAGATGTTCCACAGGCGGATGCATTTGATTATATGGTATTTTATCACGTTGATCAACATCACCACCGATATCATTAGAGAAGTCTTAAAGAATTAGGAAGTTGTTGACCTTGCAGTGGTGAATACACATTTCCCAAAACTCTCATTTTTACCTGACAGTTTACATTTTGGCATTGCAGCAAACGGTCAGGTTGTTTTCCTTGAAGTTACAGTGGGCTCGCTTTGTTCCTTTCAGGAAGATGCCTGCCAGTCATCTAAGTCTGAATAACGATGATTTGTCAGTCACTTGTTCTTTCAAGAAAAAATGGTGTTCCGTGGAGAAGAAAAGCCTTGTTCAGTGCCCAACTCAGACAACTGCACATTGTACTTCAGTCTCAGGACTGCGTATGTCGATGTACCACACTTTGAGAGGCACTACCTAGAATATAACTCATTTGGATGCTTATTATAAATACGCCTGACTTCCTAATTTACAAATGGTACCCACTGCATACATTTGACTGTGTATGGTGCCACGCACATGGGATTCCATCTACTCCACAGACTTTCAGAGCACCTACTGTGTGTTCTAGGCACTTGGGAAACCTGCTTTCGGCCGTCCGAGACAGAAGATGTGGTTCATGTTCTGGTGCTTCCTCTCAGTGACTGGGGCCCACAGGAGGGAATTTGCAGACTGACAGAACAGGTGCCTCCGGAGCTCCCTCTGGGAGCCCTGCTGTGCTGGGCATCTTTATTTACTTATTAATACATGCTGCCCTCCTTCCCTCCATCTCTCCACCTGCCCACTTAGCACGTGTGTATTGAGCACCTGCTGTGTGTAGGCACAGGCTGGGATGCTGCCACCAACCAGCCAGCCAGCCCGGTCTCTGTCCGGGGGCTTCCCGTGCAGCCTCTGTCCCTCTCACGGTACTGGCAAGGTGTGGCCAGACACACAGGAGGAAATAAGGGGATGTCGTGAGAGCTGTGGAAGGGAGGTTCCTGAGGGTGCTCAAGCTGGGAAGTGCAGGTGGGAAGGCAGGGCCAGGTGAAGAACATTCGGGGCTGAGGCAGGAAGCAGCCTGGCATGGCTGAGGAGCAACCATGGAGGAGGCTGGGCGGGCAGCAGGGGAGAGCCCACTCGGGCCTCGTGGGCAGGGGCACACGTCTCACTCTCACGAAGACGGACAGAGAGCCGTCTGGTTCCGCACAGAAACCTGGTCAGACCGTAGAGTCCCTCACTGCTCTGCTCAGTGGAGGGCAGGTTGCGGCAGGCGAGCCGGTGGGCGGGAGACGGAGAGAATGCCGGGGGATGGTTCGGGGGCGAGGGGGCAGTTTGGACCAGGGTGGTGGCGGCCGGAGAAGAGATCCCGCAGGCGCTCCAGAGAGTCACGCTGTTCCTTCGGATCTCCCACGGTCCGAGGGAGGCTTGGTATGGCCATCTTGTGAAAATCGCCGGTTCACATTCAGCGTGTGGATGATCTGCCCAAGGGCCCCCAGGTCACACCAGGGGAGCAATATCCTTTCTCCTGAACTCAGAGACTCTTCCGGTGTGTCGGGGGGGGGGGTGGCTCAAGGATAAGCTTGGGGCAGGGAGGGTCCCTGAGCCCCCTGAAGACTGTGCCCCACGGGTTGTGTCCGTGAGCATTTGTGTTCTGGTGGGGAGAGGGTCCCAGAGGGAGGCTGCACCCCCACGGTGATTCAGATGCCCACGGCCTGAATGCCGTTCTAGAACCATCAAACTCCTGGTTGACACTGGGCTGCATCCTGTGCCCCATCTCAAAGCCGGACCGCTGGACTGTGGTTCGTTACATTAACGCTCATTAATGGGACGACTGGACCCACGCTGTTCTTAGTTTCCAGCCTAGTGCTCACCCCTGGGGTTCTGTCTGTGCCTGTGGTCTTTGAGGCCGGGGTGGACCTGGCCTGTGGGCTGTTTTTCTCATCTTCTCTGTGGATGCTGGTTAGCACCAAACCCACCATGTCTCCTTGCTGCAAATGTGCAGAAGACACAATCCAGAAATCCTGCCATTGTCTGGTCCCCAGAAAGGAAGACCGTCTTTCTCAGAGTGTGTCTGCACTGTTCAGACAGGCGGGCTCCGCGGGCATGATGCCCAGGAGAAGGGTCAGCTCCTCACTTGACTTCCTGAAGAGCTTGTTTGGAAGTGTGATTTTATTGATTCATTCGCACAGCTCTGTTGAGCTCCATCATGTTATCGGCACCGTGAGCTAATCCAGAGGAGTCTCAGACCCTTGTCCTCGAGCACTCTTGAATCTACTGTGAATTTATTTAATCAACGTTTCTTTGCTGTCAGGCTTTCCATAGATTAAAAAAAAGAACACCAGAGAGCTGATTCATTATCAGGAATATTTCACCCCGAACCTGCTTTCTATCAAATCATCTGCGTCTCCTAATCTACAAAAGTATGTACGTTAATGCTTTTCTTTTTCAGAGGGTGTTTGTGAACTTTCAGGGGGAAAAAAAAAAGGACTTGGAAAAATGAATAGCCATTTCAGGCATTTCCAGAGTAAATGAGGCTTTGAGCAGAGCCTATGATCACTGTGCGTAATTCATTAAAAACAAATCACTCTGCAAAACTGGGGAAACCAACATCCTCAGACTGTCTCTGTGCCATCTGGCAGCCACGCAGTCCATGCTGCTGCTAATGAAGCTCTTCATATAAATTTGAGAGTAAACAGATTCAGACAACGTTTCTTGCTGGGAAAGCACCAGCGAGAATCCCCAATCACACAGGCCCTTAAAGTGTGGTCTGGAGAAAATTACCCTTCTGAAGACATGTGTGAGCACGTGTGCGTGAGCATGTGTGCATCGTCTAGAATTATTGTGCATTATTACAAAGCTGTGAGAACACAAACCCTGTGTTTTCAATAACTAATCTATTTCCAATAGGGGGCAAGTCAGGAGAATAAGAGCAGCCCCCATGCCGAGCGCTCGGCAGGCAGACGACACCTTGGCAAGCGCCTTTCAATGCCCCGTGTGCCATCACCTCGGAGCACCTGTCAGGTCCGCGACCCACGTGGGGAGAGGAAAGGCTTTGCCCTCTACACGTGTCACATGTCCCGTAAGTAGCAGACTGAGGACTTAAAGTCAGGCTTTGAGTCCAAAGCATGTGCTCCTAATCACTGCATTTCATTCACAGATCTGGAAGATTCTCTGGAATATATCCCCTTTCTACCCACTCGAATGTAAGCATCTCAGGAGACCGACGGGGGAGGAACTCTGGACACATGCTGTTCTAGGTGCGCATACTCACCTCCCAGTGGCTCGTCCTGCAGTTTGCCTTTTGTTAAGGGAGGCGTCGTATCTGAAAACATCTTGCTGTTTCCTGCTCTCTTTCTGCTTCTTGGTTTGGTTTTGTTTAAAAATTACCTAATAGAAGAGAGTTGATTTAAGTTTAGAATTCTGATTCAAAGTATTCTGGTTACCACGGTTCCGGGTGGTCAGTGCGGCTCGGCAGGGAGGGACCTGCATGCGCAGTCTACACCGCGGCTCCCGTCTGCCCCTGGATGGGCTGCCTACTCCTTGACTGGCGTGGAAATGCCATCTAGGCCTAGATGTTAAAATATGCTCTTGTGAACTCTGTAAAAAGCAGTAACAATCGAATTTCACCCCAAAGCCCATGTCTGTGCCCACAGCTGATCCATCAGGAACTCATGGGGTGATCCTGAGGCAGAGCAGAGGACCTGTGTCCGTGGATGGCCACGTGGCCGCTCAGCAACAGCTCTCAGAAAAGTGCGACCGCTTGGGATCTTCTTTCTCCTTTGTTGACTTAGCTGTTTCCTCTGGAATTTGAGGGTGGTCGCTTTGGGGGCGGCCCCTCATTGTGCTCATCATGGAGGCCGGTCTCAGGTACTCTGGTGTCTTCTCTGAAGGGGAGTCCACGCGAGGCTTGTGGACAAGCTGTTTGTAAGGCTGAGCCACGTCAGCTCACTATTTCCCCCCTGTGGTCTGGATTCCTGCAGGAACCTTTGACTCTCCTCTGGTGCTTTTCCACCTTATTTACTTGAGGAAAAAGTACAGAACACATGAATATTCTGAACTGTTTCCAGAACGATTACACTCGCTGGCGGGCGATCGTTTCACGTTTCTACCACATGGAACGCCACCTGGTCCCCCCGTCCATGGCCTTTTTGGGGGCTATCAGGAGGGGAACTCAGAGACCATGCCCGCTTCAACACGGCAAAGTCGATTCCAACAAGGGAAGGGCCAAGGACGTCCAGACCTTCCACGCTTGCCTCTTTATTTTTCTGAACCATGCTGAAGTCGGCCTGGCCGAGTTTCTGTTCTCTGGTGCTGTGGGCTGGTTGGCGCTGGCCCTGGTCAGATGGAGAACAGAAAAATCCTCGGGGAAAGTACAGGATGTGACAGAAAACTGAGCTGGTGAATCAGGGGTGGGCTGGTCTCCATTGTGTCAAAAGTGCAAGAGTTCTAGAAGGTTGTGGGCAGGAAATGGCATTGCTGAGTCAGTACAGAGGACCTTGCTCCATGAGTCAGGGCCCACGGACAGACACACCTTGGGGCACGGATGTAGACGAAACCCGGGGGAACGTTCCAGCCCGGTTAAGAGAAAAGAGGACTCGCAAGCCTGTTGAGTATTCTCGTGTAGGAAACTGTCTCAAACTCCAGGCTTTTCAGGGAAAACAAGATCTCGAGATGCAGTCTTGGGTGGGCTCCCTGCGAGCAGACCCTGGGACACAGCTCTGTGTGAAGGGGTGTATTAGGGAAGTTCTCAGGGAGGACGGGGGGTGCGGGTGGGGAGGCGGGGGCGTGAGAAAGGAGGGGAGCCAGGCGGGAGCGGGGAGAGGCCCACACAAAGCCTCAGCCGCCAGCCGTGTGTGCACAACGGGGCAGGAGGTTGGAGGACACCGCAGCATGCGGGGGCTAGCTAGCTCGCCAGGGACGGACACTGCAGGCCCCAAGCTTCCCAACTCCGTGTTGAGTGACAACCATGCATTCAGCTTGAAATCAAACATGTGGGAGTATTTACACCATGGAAATTGGCAATTGCTACATTTCAGGGCTTTTTTTTTTTTTTTTTTTTTTTTAAGCCTGTTATTGCCCACCTCCCAGCCCGGCGGGGGGCAGGACACCCCAACACTGTCTACACAGCAGGCACTTCTGAGTATTTCCCACGTGTCAGGCACTGTTCTGGGCATTTTTGCACCTTAGCTCATTTGATCCTCACAGTGACCCCTGGAGAGAGGACTGTTTCTCATCCCCATTCACAAACGAGGTGCTGAGAAGTCGGGGCATTTGTAAGGATAAGTCAGTCAGTCAGTGGCTGGGCCACAGCCAAAGCATCCTGGTCCAAATCTGCACCCATACATGTGCAATATTGGACAGTGCGAAATACGCAGGTGCACATCACACACAAAACACTGGCCCCGGCAACAGACATTATGCAATTTTAACACTACTTTAACTGCAGAATGCTGGAAATTACAAAACATCCACCCGTAGGAGATCTGGTTGAATAACCTACGGTACAACCACATAGTGAAGCCCGTGCAGCTGTAGAAAGGAATGAGAAAGTCTGAGAGGAACTTATGTGGGGCGGCAGCCAGGGTTAAGGGGGAAATCACCTAAGTGCAAAACAGAATGTATAATACACTGTATTTTGCAGAGAATATGTATTTATTATGCACATGTATATTTCTTTTTTTTAAAGATTTTATTCATTTATTTGTCAGACTGAGAGAGAAAGAGGGAGACAGAGAGCACAAGCAGGGGGAGTGGGAGAGGGAGAGGCAGGCTCCCCGCTGAGCAGGGAGCCCGATGCGGGGCTCGATCCCAGGACCCTGGGATCATGACCTGAGCCGAAGGCAGACGCTTAATGACTGAGCCACCCAGGCGCCCCGCTTATGTGTATTTCTTATACACATATATAGACATATATATATATATATGTATACACACATGCATGTATATATATATATATATATAATATTTCCTTTCCCCCCCAAAATACAGGAAGGACAGACCAGAAATAACTAAGGAGATTGATTCCCTGCAGGATGTGGGAATGAGAGAAGGGATGGGGATGGAGTGAACTGTCCAAGTGTACATTTTTTGAATTGTTTTGATTTCTGGAACTCAGTTAATGTCGTATTTTACTCTTTAAAAATTTAAATCCATAGGGTGGGGAAAACATCTGCGAGGGAGTACGTCTGCTCGCATGGGCACCCCTTTGGCGTGTGCGGTCCTCACGTCTTGCCTACAGATGCGCCTGTGGTCTGGATCCGTCTGGAGGAAGCCCCATGGCAGGGCCGGGGATGCACTCCCTGGTGGATGACGGCACGAGCGCACGGCAGAGGTCGGCAACGAGCTCCTGGGATTGCCATGTGCCAAGAAAAAGTTCCCACTGCTCAGATTCGGGGGTGTTCGGAAACGCCAGGAAACCATCCAAAACTGAAGGCGTCGAAAGAAGGCTCTCCAGGCTGCAGAAGACAGCTCTAAGAGGAAGGGGACCCCCAGGGGCCATGCTCCTCTAGCCAAGAGCCTGGTGGTGAGCCCCCAAACAGGGGTCAGGAGGCCACGATGATGGACTCTAGGTAGAGACGTGGAATTCAGCTTTTGTTCCAATCCGGGTTTACTGTCCGCCTCTTGTGCCAGACCCTCTCTCGTGGGGCGGAGGATGCGCTGCAGACGGGGCCAAACAAGCCAACAGATAAGAGAATGTGAAACCAGACCGAGCTGCTCTCCCGCTCTCAGCCGCCCGGCCAGGCTGTGGATTTCATGAGAACAGCCTCTCTCTGGAGGTTTGTGCTAATTCCTTTTCCCAACTGGGCTGGGAATACCATCAAACAGCTGCGCTGGTGTGGTCCAGGGTGTCTGCTTCTATCCTGACAGCCACCGGAAAGCATGCACGTCCGTGGACCCAGGGAGGACATCTTGGGAATCTGCAGCCTTGTGGAATCTGAGCTCCGTAGTTAAGGAGAGTCTCCTGGTTTGGTTTTCTGGCTCATTCTTGGGACTGGTTCTGATCTCACATTCCTGGGTCATGTGGGTTAAGAGTCACCTTCTCATCTAATGTAGAGGACGGGGGTCATTTGCACAGACAAGAGCCCTGCATTCCTGTCCTGATTTCTTCATGTCCAAGCTGTGTGACCTTGGACAGATCAGTTTCCTTCTCTGAACCCTGGATGATAAAAGGAAAATACTGATTCCTGCATGGACAACAATGAAGTGCACATCCCCGTTGTGCAAAGGAGGCACCAGAGGCCGAGGCTCCACCCACAGTCGTACAGCTAGTGGGCAGAGGAGTCAGGTGGGCCGCACCCCAACGCCCACTGGCCTCCCTTACCCCAGCGGGACAGCCGGAGCTCTCCCCACTCGCCCTTATGTTGTTTAGAGTCTGTAAACCCGCTAATCCCTGACCACGTGTCCTTCCCAGACAGTTAACGGGTCTTGCTTCAGAGCTCAAGCCAGAGGGCTGGCTCCCCCCTCCGTTCACTTAGTGTCCAAATTTCTGATTCACTGGGAGAAGCCCAGCACCTCCCCTCCAGTGCCGTGATAACCAGAACCGGCTATAGGCCTCCAGAGGCAAGAGGGTCTTGGAATGCATTTTCAGTTGGAAGGCGAGGGGACATGTCTCTCCCGGGGAGACCACTCCAGCACCTGCGATGCAGCTGACATTCCTGGATACACCTGAAATTCTAAACCTGGGACAGAGCCAGGGAGAGGCACCCAACTGCTGGGCCCAAGGTGCTGACGGGAAAACAATGGGGCCGCTTCAAGTTGAGCAAACTTGAAGCTTATCTTGGGGTCTTAAATCCCTGCTGAATGTCCAGGATAGAAATCATGTTCACCCCATCAGAAGTCTGATTTATTGTTATCATGGCAGACACTGGAAGCTCCACTCAAGGTCCTGTCTGGGCTCTGCAGGGCGTCTGCGTCAGTCCCGTGGCTGTCTGCTCCGTTAGCAGGCGGCTGCACCTAAGGGCACCAGCGCCGGACTCCGTCAGGCTCAGCCCCCAGGATGACTTGGGTCTCTCTGTTGCTCTCTGAGCCTCAGCCTCCTCATCTGGGAAATGGGCAAGCTCAGGCCCGCAGTCACTCCATCATCCCAACCAGAACCTTCTGAAAGGAAAGCTTCCATCAGGGGCACCAGGCGCGAATGGGGACCACCTCCAGCATCCAGAAAGCACTCCCCAAATGTCAGCTCGGGCTCTGCCCTCCTGTGCCCACTTCTGGGTCCTTCTGGACTCCTCACAGCTATCCAGTTGTTTTGCTGTGGCAAGGGGCACAGAGAGGGAGGATTGCTATTATTTCTGGAAGCAAAGGTCTGTCAACACTTTGCTAAACGGGATGTAGAAATACCCCGTTTTATTTCTGTGCTGTAGGCATGGTGCTGGATGCCCTCTCCGGGGAGCGTGGAGCGGGGCTAGCTGTTTCAGAGGCACCCTCAGGCTGGTGCGCCTGCCGTGGGCCAGCGCGGCCCCCTGTCCTCCTTCAGGCTCGTGCGGGAGGCTCTCTCCACCACCATCTTTGAAACCACACGTCCTTTTCAGGAAAAAGGAAAAAAAAAAAAAAACCAAAAACAACAACCCAAAACGCAGTAGTCTGACATTCCAAGAAACCCCAGAAGCAGGAATGCAGAAAATCAAATGTGCTGGTCCCCGTCCAGGGGCCACTCCAGGGAGACAGAGGATTGCAGAGCTAGTGGCCGGCCCTCCAACAATGACATTTTCTTACAATGTGCTTAAGTCCGGTTTGTGTTGCTTTCTGTCTCCACAACAATTACCAAGATTTATTTTTTATTGCTCCACTTAACTCTGCCAGGACCACACTTCCTTTTTCTTCTGAAAGAATGGCCATAGGAACGGAGGGGCCCAGGAAGCCAGCATTTTCGATCACAAACATGAAAATAAACAAGGCTGTTCGTCTCCTCTGGCTTCTGGCTCTCTGCTTGACAGATGGGCTCACCCGGAGACGCGGCCGCAGTCCCCAGGCAGGGCAGCTTTGCTAAACTTGTCCTTCCCAAGGGTTCCGCAGGGCACCCACTGGGAGCCCGGAAGCACTCTGTTCTCAGCAGCGGGTGCCCAGATTTCTTGTGTGGTGATGGGGATGGAGTCAGGAGTGCATCTTTCTCAGGGCTGATGTGGTTTTCTGAGATGAAGGGCCCCTTTGGGGTGTCCAGGTGGTCCTTGCCTGTGTCCTTCCTGGGAAGCCCTTTGCCTTGGAGGCAAAGGGCCCTGGGGTCGCCACTGGAGAGGTGGGGGCTGTAACCAGAGAGGTGACACCAGTGTCATGACCAGGGTGTCGTTCTGCTTCTCCAGGTCCAGGCTGTGTGGCCCCGGAAGGTTCCTCATCCTCTCTGAGCCCCAGTCACATCCCTGGAAAGCACCTGCCTCCCTGGGCTGCCATGAGGGTCCCCTGAGACCAGGGATGGGGAGGGGCTTCACGCCTGGCAGCCCTACCTGCGGCCGGCTGGAAGATGGCCCCACCTTGAGATGGAGAGATGCTCCTGCATTCCCCGGGGATGGGGGCACTGTAATTAGAGGGTCCTTAGAAGCAGACACAGGAGTCAGAGAGAAGTGACACGGGGTCACCGGCACGGACTGCTGGAGAGAGGGCAAAGGAACTCATGCTCCCGGGACTCTAGAAGGAAGCGTTCTGCTGACACCTTGACTTGAGCCCCGTGAGCCCTGCCCATGTCAGACTTCTGGCCCCAGATGGAGAGAGTGAATGTGTGTTGTTTTAAGCCGCTGAGGTCGTGGCCACTTGATACAGCGGCCACAGGAAGTGGATAACAGTGTCTAGAACCACCATCACCACGACCAGCAGGGGCAGCAAGCAGAGAACTCCACGCTGCTCCCCTCCCCACGCTGTCCCCCCAGGGTTCCCATTGACCTCCAGTGCCCTGAGGCTGCCATTCGTTCATTCATTCGTTCATTCATTCTGAGCTCCCGGAGTCTGCTTGAGACACGTTGCTGGCCGCTGACCCCTCAGACTCCCCCAGCTCAAGTCTGTGCCCCACCGAGCAGAAGGAGTCACCCTTGAAAACTTTGTCAGGTCACAGCCCCTGTGCCTGAACCCGGCACCGTCCTCTGTCCCAGCCCTGGGACACCTCCCCTGGCCGCTCACCTCCTTTGGCCATTTCTGGCACTTAGTAGGTGCACTGAAAAATCTCTCGCATGTAAGGACAGGGGGTATCGTCTGTGCTGTTCGAAGCTGTGGTCCCGGTACTCAGGGCAGCATCTGGCTCACAGGAGAATCCGTAAATACCTGACTGGGGGCGGGGGGGGGCTGTGCCCATCAGCTCTGCCTCCCAAAGGCCAGCGCTCCTGGCTCCCGAAGCATGGGGAACCTCTGGCTGCTCTGGGGTCTCTCCCTGCAGCCTCACAAACACACGTCTATGTGAATCAGGGAGGGTTTGACATGGAGAGAGAAAGGGGGTCAATAGGCCATGAATCAGCCATCCCTTGCTCTTCCCAGATGAGGTGGCTCAAAATGTCGTCTGCCCAGGTGGCGGCCTGGGCTGGTTCTCTTGACAGATGTGGGCTAAGGCAGGGTCTGCTCACCGAGGGCTGTGGTCACCATCTTCCTGGCAGGGCCTCCGGACCGGCAGCCTCTTGTGCAAGAAGAGAACCCCAGCCTGTCTTGCCAGTGTGTGCCCACAGCCTGACGAGGCCCCCAGTTCCAGGCTGCACATCGGGGACTGTGACCTGTGGCTTCCCCATGCTCCCCAGTTCCTGCTGGAGACCAAGGTCAGGGGAGAAGGCCACGCCAGGATGAGGCAGGTTGGGGTGTCCCTGCACACGCTCCTGGGCACACACACCTGGCTAATGCAAGGAGGGCCAAGCCCTTGGCGACCTCTCTGGAGTGGACGGCCCAGGGCGTGTGGCTTCTTGCCGGGAGCATGTGTACCTGGGACTGTGGGTGGCCTTCGGCCTGGCTTCCACCATCAGCCACCAGCCTGCCCATCACCGAACTGGGAAGATTTCCTCCAAACAGGACTTTTGGCCACTGCGCAAAGGGTGCAAGGGGGGCCAAGGGGGCTCCTGATCTGAGGCTCTGGGCACGTTCTGAGATGCTGTGGGTTTGGACTTCAACGTGTAAGTTCTGAGCCGACAAAACCACCCTAAGGCCCTCCTTGAGAGGTACACGCCTCCATCACAGCTGTCGCTGGTGGCTCCTTCCACTTCCCGGAAGGATTTTCTGAATTTTCCAAGCCTTTCCTGCGTTCCTCTTTCCGTACATTTGCTCTAAGTGTGCAGGCCACAGAAGCTGGGAGGAAGGTGTCGTGGGTATGCCGCCGTGTCCCCGCACCCCTTGACGGTGCCTGGTGGGTGGCAGGGGCTCAGTGTTTACCGGGTGACTGAACGCGGGGCCTGCCTCCCGCATCCCCCGTCAGACTGTGTGCCCGCCCAGGGCAGGGATGCGGCGGTGGCTCCGGCGGGCCAAGGCCAGGCCCAGGGCAAGCACTCGGTACATGCTTGGGAATTAGAGTCACTCTTTGGTCCAGTGGCGAAGTTTCCTGTGAGTCAGTAAATCAGTGTAGCTAACGAAGGAGGAGCAATCCCAGAGGAGCAGACGTTTCAACCATGCAGATTATTCCCGAGTTTTTAAAAAGTGTCTCTTTAAAGGAAGAAGTCCCCGGGGGCTCCCGGCTCTCCATGAAGGCCGACTTCCCACTCTCTTAAGTAGCTCATTTTGGCCCCGAGACAAGATTCAGTTGGTAGTTTTTAATAAATAATGTTTTGTGTTGCAAAAGTTAGCATTGGAAATCTTCACAGAAGTAGACGGAATTAAGAAAAATAATCCATCAGCCACAGACAAGCAGGCTGTTAATGTGCCGTCATATTTCCTTCTGCTCCTTCTTTATGTGTCTATTTTTACGTGGTGATAAACAAATTTAAGTGCAACTGGGTTGCTGCTTCAATTAAACAAAAATCCATCTTGAAAGCCTTCGCCAGTTTCCACACACTTGAAGACCCCCAGGCGTGTCCACCCTCGAGGGAGGGGCAGGGAGGAGCCGCGGGCCTGGGTCTGGGGTGGCAGGGGCACCAGGCAAGCTGGCGCCAGAAACCCTCGACTCGGATGCCCACGCGGGGGACACGGCTGGCACGCGCCCGCACCTGCCGAGAAGCCTGTCTCCTGGACTGGCCCTGTTCCGCGGGGCGCGGTGGGAAAGCAGGGTGGCTGCCCCCCATCGCCAGCCCGGGGAGTGGCTCCAGGCTGGCTGGGATCTGGGATGAGGCCACCGGTGTTTTGGAGGGAAATGATACATCCTCATGGCTGGAAGTGCTGGGGCCGATTCAGGCTTTGTGGTGGCCACTGATGTCATTTCAGAGAAAGAGCTAAGAAAGCTGTTGTTTTTCAGGCTATGTCTCTGAAATTGTCTTCGTTTTTTTTTAAATCTGACTTTATCCCAGAGTGGACGTTCCAAACCCCAAACCTCTAATCCAGGCTTGCTTGAAGGCCCCTGCCCTGGCCCAGGGCTGGCGCCGGGTGTGGGGTGTCGGCGGGGAGGCCAGGGGTCACCCGGTTCAGCTGGCCACAGAGCTGGGGCCGGCAGGGTGAGCCCTCCAGGGAGACCCTCCTCTGCTCCTGGGCCGGTGGGGGGCCTGGGGGTGGGGAGGCCAGGGAGAGGGGCTGGTCAGGAGGCATTTGTGGAAGGGCACGTGTCTTCCAGAAGGCAGCCGTCGGTATCCAAGAATGCCACAGAGTGCCTTCCAAAATTCTCTCTTCCGGGTGTGTGGGGGAGGCTCACCCTTGGCTGACACGCTGGGAACGTCGCGAGCGCTGTTTCTGGCCTGGCACTCAACGCCCCACATGAGCGGGCGAGCGGGAGGGGAGAGATGCAGGGAAAGTTCCCGCCTGCAGACCACGGGGGTGGGAGGGGTAGCAGCAGGCCTCCTCCCTGCCAGGGAGCGCCCCAGGACCCTCTTCTGGTCCCCCCAGTCTGCCCTGCAGAAACGGACCCAGCCTCCCCTTCCGGCACATTTCTGTTGCCTTCAAGTCCCGGAAGGGGGACGCTGCTGTCCGGTGGATGGGGGGAGTGTGCTTGGCCACTGATGGCTGGGTCAAAAGAATGCCGGGTTGCCGGTGATTGGGGCCCTACTGCGTGGCCAAGTTTAGCGTGGGAGGCTTTCTACGGGCCACCTCGGTAAGCCCTCACGGCAGTGCTGTGGGGCGATTCATTCTCTGGATGGAAAGACTGAGGCTTTCAGAGGTGAGGTCAGCTGGCTGGAGGTGGCAGGGCCGTGGGGCAAGCCTGGGGCTAGGGGGTCCTTTTATCTTGCACCACACTACCTTTAGCGTATAGTGGGTTTGCACGCGTTACCCCAAAAAGATGTGCACCCATGGATGGGACCTTATTTGGAAAATGCGTCTGTGCAGATTAATGAAGGATCTTAAGATGAGGTCACTCTGGAGGTAGAGTGGGTCCTTATAAGACACAGGAGAGGAGATGACACAGACCAGGAGAAGGCCATATGAAGCCGGGACAGAGGCACCTGGCAGACTCCTGCCTCCAAAGGGGACCAGCGCTGCTGACACCTTGATGTTGGATTTCTGGCCTCCAGAGCTGGGAGGCAGTAAAATTCTGCTGCTTTTAGCCACCAGGTTTGTGGTGATTTTCTTTATAGCAGCCCTGGGAGGGCAACACAGCTGCCTTGAGGGTGGGCGGCCTCTCCATGCTCCATCTTCTTGGGTCTAGACCAGCATGGGGGGCGCTGGTGCTGGCTGGGCCCCGAAATGCTCACAAGTCTGCCTCGCGGTTGTCACTTTACTGATGTCACTGGGAATTGGCTCGTACAAGGCCTGGGGCTGGGTGCCGCTTTTCTCTAGCCCTTCCCCACACGGTAGTACGATGCCACAACAGTCACTTCGCTGTCCACGGACCTCGGCAGGGGGTGGCACTCGGCGAGCACTCACACAGTTGCGGCTAGCTGGGGCTGGTCTGCACCGGGGAAGAGTCACTGGAGAGGGGGGACCAGGCAGCCGGGGCCAGAACTGCTGGGTCTCTCCGTCTCTCTTGTCTCTGTCCCTGTCTCTATCTGTCTCCCTCTCCCTGGACCCCACACCATCTCTGTGTCTACATGTGACTAGATTCTGGGCATCATCCATGCCAGTCAAAGGCTCCCAGAGCAAGCACCCTAGAGGCTGCCTGGCTTTCTTGAAAGCAGCCCCCTCCCAGCGGCGCCCCCCCCCCCCCCCCCCCCGGAGGTCACCCTGGGGCTGCAGGGGCCACTCCAGCCTCCATCTGGTTGCAGCTTCTAAGGCCTGGAGGGCTTGAGGTGAGCCTCCCCCACAGGCTGACTTTCGGGCAGAGCTGGCTGGTCCCCACTCTCCCACAATGTGCCCAGCCAGACCCTCCCCCCCTGCTCGCCTCCCCCCTCCTCGGCTCTCCAGCCAACGGCCCCAGGATGCAGTGAGGACAGTCCCACCAGGGAGCAGGCCCGCTGGTTTGGCTGCAGAGGCCAGCGCTCTGCAGCCACGGGTGCTCGTCGCCCACGCATCCGCCCTGCCGTGTGAACACGACAGCATCCCAGGCAAGGATGGGCCGGGCAAATACCCAGGATCCCTGGTCTTCCCGAGACATGGCCACAGAGTCGTCAAACTTCCTAAAGCAACACTTGTAACTAAAGTGTATTTTGGGTGTTGGAAATATAAACCTCAGTGCTTGACCAGGTGTGACCGTGGATGCATCCGTAATGGGACAAAATGCACAGTCTGGATTTCTACCACAGGTTTATATTTTTAACATTTACAACCAATAAACATTGGTTCCAACATCAACATAAGAAAAGGAAGACCATAAATCCTTCCTTTCCAGTAGTAAAGGGAGTGGAGTCCCAGACCATAATGCTCACTGTCATCTTTTAATAGCAACTGCTAACGGAATGCTTGTTCCATGCCAGATTCCCGGCTAAGCCTTTTGCATTTATCATCTCATGGGTCCCTGAACAATGCTATTATTGTCATTCCCATTTTAGACAGAGGGAAACTGAGGCTCAGGATGATGGGTCACTTGCTCAAGGTCACATGTCAGCGGAAGGCAGAGCCAGGGCATGAGTACCCCCGCAGGTGATCCTATCCCTGTCACTGAAGCTCTTCTGTAAGGGCACAAAATAGTCCACCTTCAGCTTTTACTGAACATCTGCTTGGGATGCCTCACCTTTGAACATATTAACCGCCAGATGAAATCTGGTGGTGCTGGGCTGCCGGGTCTGGGGAAATCAGCGGCCGTCAGATGGATTTGTTCTGGAGCTCAGCCATCGGCCAGGGACGAGCGAGATGGTTCTCAGGGAATTCTGTGGGCCCCGGACAAGCTGGAAGACGACGTGTCCTTTCCTGGAGAGAGATTCTCAACAGAACCCAGGGAACGTGAGGCTGGTTCTTTGAGAAGATCCATATGCTTGAAAAACATCGAGCTGGGGTGATCAGGAGAGAGGAGAAATGACACCAGTTGCCAGGATCAGGGAGGGGGCCACAGATCTCATGGACAGCTTGTAGGGACGCAGTGGGCACGCGGCTTGAGAGACACAAACCACCATGGCTAATGCATGAAGAGACAGATGGCCTAAAGAGCGCAATCCATTGAAAAAAAAAAAAACTGTATTTGTGGTTAGAAACCTTCCCACAGAGAAAACTCTAGTCCCATGTGGCTTCGCTGGTGAACTCTACCAAACATTTAAGGAAAATTATTTTTCCAATTTTGCACAAACTTGTCCAGAAAACTGAAAGGGAAGGGACACTTCCAATTCATTTCATGACCCGGCATCACCCTGATACCAAATCCAGACAAAGAAATTGTAAGAATGGAGAGCTACAGACTGATATTCCTCAGGAACACAGAAGAAAAAAATTCTAAACAAAATTTAGGAAATAAATCCAACGATATATACAAAGGACAGTACATCACAGCCAAGTGCGGTCTGTGCCAGGAGGGCTGGGCTATTTGATTAGAAAGTCAACGCAACTCATTGTATTAACAAGCCTAACAAACAAAGTCGTGTGATCACCTCCACTGAGGCAGAAAAAAACAAAAACAAAACCATGTGACAAAATCTGCCCTCCATTCCTGATTTAAACCACTCTCAGAGAGCAATGAATGAAAGGAAACCTCCTCACCCTAAAAAATTACAAACTATCACACGCGCCAAAGTTAACTCAGAACGGGTCATAGATCCAACTGTGAGCCCTGAAACCGTAAAAGGTCTTGAACAAAAGGAGAAAACAGATGAAGAGTTGCCGGGGGGTGAGTGCGTGGGTGGGCAGGGGAGTAGGAGGGAGAGATGGCAAGGGACCACGAAGGAGCTTTCGGGGTGACGGACATGTTCATTTTCTTGACTGTGGTGACAGTTTCACAGGTAAATATATGTCAACTCTTCACAGATGTTACACTTTAAATATGTGCATCTTGTTACACACCAATTATACCTCAATAAAGCTCTTTTTAAAACCAGTCTGAACAAAGAAACATCGCCCCTTTAGAGATTTTTTTTTTTTCCTTTTCTAACAGGAAGGGACATTTGAAGTCAAATCAAATCTAGATCGTAGAGTTGTCTGACTGTGTGTCTCGGGCCCTGAGGCAGGTGGCTACCCCGGGGTCTCAAGCTCACGTTCTTCCATAGCCTGACTTGCCTGTCGCTGTCCCCTCCCCTTGAATCTGGTGGCCTGTGACATCCTAACAGGCTCATGCGGCTTCCCCTGGTTCTCTGGAGACTCCTGCTCTGGGGAAAGCCGGCCACCCAGCAAGATGTGTGACCCCTGAGACCACCGTGCTAGAGAGGCCACGTGTGGGCCCGTGGGTGGCGGTCCGGCGCTCACGCTCACAGCTCAGCTCTACACGTCCTGGGCTCCAGTCTCGGGGCATCGCGTGTCAGCGGGGCCGTGTGTCAGTCCCAGATCACTTCTGTCCCCTCTTAGCGGGTCCACGACAATCTCGACAGTCTAGACTATTGTTTCCAATTCGAGTTGTCAATCTTCCAAAAGCAAATATACTTTTTAGAAGAGTGTAATCGGGCCTGTAGTTATGAATGTTCCATGCTGATTCCAGCATCCTGCTTTTAATCTGGCAGATGAATCCCGCGTGTGCTCTGCGTGACTACAACTTTGTTTATAAAGCGTCACCCGAAGCAGCATGTCTTTTAAAAAGTTGTAGGAAGAGCACAACACGCTCACCCACGTACCTTCCCTTTTGGCTTCAGCCTAAGCAGCCCCAGCAGCTCCTGCAAGCATCTGCTGTGTGCCTTGGTTCCTTCTTCCCCTTTGATGCCGGGGACCTTGGTAGACCAGGAAGCCGCAGCTGGGAATGCATTCAGAGACCATTAGTACAGGAAGCACCGTGGAATCCAAGGAAACCGTGAACCAGCGAGTTGGAAAACAGTCTATGAAAGGCCTTTTCAGGCTGTTTCTTTCAGGCGGAGTTTGTTTTTGGATTAAAGAAGTTTATTCAGGTATTCACAAATACCCAGGCTCTCTGCACTGGCTGGAACGTGGAAAGCCCTCAGTCATCCTCAACTGCTGTAGAGGGGACTGGCATGTTCCGACTGGGGAGTACATGGATGAAAGAGGAGTAATTAGGTGACACGCCTTCAAAGAAGATGAAAGGCCCAAAACATCCTCAAAAACGCAGGCAAAAATAGACCCTGAAATCACTACGCTCTTTATTTTGGAAGTAGCAGCTCCCATAAAGGGCTAGGTGTCAACGGCACGGTGTGTAGTGAGGTCCTGGACTGGGTTTCTTTCTTTTTTTGTTGTTTCTTTCCTCCCTTGGGGAAGAAACATGATGGAATGTCGTTCCCGTATTTCCTCCCCTCCCAGCAAACATGTGATGGCTCCCTCCCTGACCAGAGACTCTGAGTTGTGCCCGACGCCTTGCTGGGCGTCCACGGGAGGCAGGAAAAGAGGACCGGCGGTCAGGGGTGGACCTATGTGGACCCCGCCCCCTGCCCTCTCCATCCCGGCTTCCCCTGAATGGCTCACTTATAGTCTTGATTCCTTTGGTTAATAAACAGCACCTTTTCTCTGCTTCTGGTGCTAAGAAAGCACATAAAGTTCCATATCTCCTTGTAATCTCCTCTTCCTTGGTCCAGTCTTGTTCTCCAACCTCGTTAAATACAGGAGATTGGCAGATCCCGATGACGAAGGGGTTTGGTAGCTGGGGTCCACCTCCTCCCCTCTGCCACTCATTTTCAGAGAAGACAGAGCCCCAGGGAGCTTGCAAGACTTACTCCTACTCTGAGGAGTGGGTCTAGAGCCAAAATAGAAATCGGGGGGGGGGTGGGCTTGACCCCCAGATGAGCACTTTTCCTACTGCTCAAGCTACTCCTTCTCAATTTCCCTTTATTTTTAATCCTTTAATGGACATACTCTGACTGTGCTGTAGCACTCATTAACACATATTTAAATAATTATGGAAAAATCCGCATTTTATGCATCCTTAAGCACTTTGACCTCTGGGTTTCTGCAGCTGGATCTGACGGAGTTTTAGCTATTTGGCACATTTTAATTAGTGTTCTAACTGCTTCTTTGCCCCTGTGGTCTTGAAGCGGCCCACACAGCACACCTGCCTTATTGAGCTCAGAGTCTCCAAAAACGCTTACACAAACACTTGGCTTTTTCTTTTTCTTCTCTCCCTCACCACCCCCTTCTCTTTCCTGGCTGAATTCGAGAGTGCAGAATGAATGTGCTATTGAAGGCCACTTTGACAACACCACTAAATAAGGATTCCTCTTGGCTAGCAGAATTTTTCCAGTTCAGACCAGGGCTACACAGAAGGGGATGCCAAGGCAGTGGTTGTGGCTTGAAGTAGAAGACACGTAGGGAGGGCCATATGCAGACAAAGAAGACATACATTTGTATATCTGCACACATATATATATGTCTTCCACCTCAAGCTATATATATATATATCTCCAAAAATGGATTCCCGCTGTTTTCTACTGTGCTTTTCTACGGTGCATTATATTATACTCATTTTCCTTGTCAATGCACCTAAAGTTAATGGCATAATATTTCATCATACGGAGATGGACCATCAACTTTAAAACCACGCGTCTCCTGATGAACGTACAGATGTCAAGCTTGTCATCTGTTGCATGTATATAATTTTGCTCTCCTCGGCAGCATTTCATAAACATCTTTGCATACACACCTTTTTCATCTGGTCCGAATATTTACTTGGGACAAATTCCTACAAGACTTACCCTATAAAGGCTCTGTACACTTAACGTTTTGACACGTATTGCTCTTAAGAAAGGTGGGGGTGGTTTAGAGTCCCACCGCCTGTGTTAGAGGATGAGCCCGCCTGCCCCATTGATTGAGGAGATGAGATGCCAAGGGTAAGGAGAAGCTGGGAAGGATGTTTCAGGCACAGAAAGCAGCGGCAGGTGGGGGTGAGCAGGGAGGGACGGGCAGGGGTTGGAGGCTTCAAGCAGGTCATGGAGAGGCACATATGTTTCATTCCAGATTCTGTGGCAAGCTAGTGTTCAAGCAGAAGATCTGGATTAGATTCATGAAAGCAATTGTGTCCCTCATTTATCTGTCCATGACTTCTTTCTAAGAATGTGCTAGATGTCTTCATTTGCCTGCCAAGTGCACTGCTCTGTGCCCCAAGGGGCAGCAAAAGACCCCCTTGCCCTCTGGCTTCCAGCTGAGTTCAATCAGTTGGGCTCTGGTAGGGGACCAGAAGTCGGGAGGACTGTTTGTTCCCCTGGACCCCTTCCTGCAGTACTCCCTTGGACCAACTTTATACCCTGACTAAAGGGACATGTTTGTTAGTCCTGTACTGTAGATACAGCTCTGTCCTCTGGCCCTGGTCACGATGGCTCTCCTCCGTTGCTCGCCTGGGGGGTGCATCTCCCTAGTTGGTTTCCTTTAGTCCTGGCACAGCCTTCTATTAAACTCTCCTTAATGACCCCATTTGACTGCATCACCTTTATCTTCCTGGAACCTTGCCTGGCACCAAGGGATTGCCACAGTTATCCTTAATTACTCTACGTTCTGAAGAAAAGCATATTTCAGCACAGCAAGCGGATAAACAAACAGGAAAGATAAGACATCTCTGCACCACAGAGGAAGAGAAGAGAATCCAAACAAGGCCATCAACCACGTCTGCTCCCAACGTCCTAAATTTGTCCCCTTCCTGCATTTGCTCTCTGGTCCTCGTTGGAGACATGACCATCTGCCCAATCAGCCAGGTCAGAAGAATGGCAGTCATTGAAGGCTCCTCCCTCTCCCAGTAGTCACGCACCAGGTTCTGTATATCCTGCCTAGTAAGTGTGTCTCCCATCCTTTCGTGCATCCACCCCAACTGCCATGAATGAGTTGAGGCATTCACCATTGCTATAGTCTTCAACCCCCAATCCGGCACCAACACACAGCCCCCCCTCTGTCAAGTGCCCATGGTGATCTTTCTAACCGATGATGTTACTCATCTGTGAAATAATCTTTAATGGCTCTGTCTTGGTTTGGGTTTTCCAAAAGCAGAGCCTGAGGCAAGCACTTGGTATAGGCAGTTTGTTTGGAAGTTGATGCCAGGGAGCAGGAGTGAGGGATCAGGGGCATGAGATGAGGGAAGGGAAAACTCAGTAGAGTACATTCATGAGCAGTTACCATTGGGGGGCAACTCCGAATTGTCAGGGGAGCCTGGCATGTGTCCACTGACCCATGCCCTATTGGTTGAGGGTTGCCCCTGGGATGTTAACTGCCCTGCACTTCTGGGCAGCTGGGGGGCTTTCTCTGCACCAGAGGAAGCAAAGCAGAGAGATGTGGGATGTTGGCAAGTGCCAGGAACTGCCCATGACAAGGGTGCTGAAATCGGGGGCGGCGGGGGGAGCAGAATGGATGCCATGCAGGCATAGTAAGCATCTGCTGCAGCCTCTTCCTGGTGGTCAGGATGAAGCCCTTTATGACCCATCTCTTTTGTCTACCTTGCTTCATTTTCTGATGCCCATCCCCTGTACGCAAGACCACCATTAGGCCCACATGATGCTTGTACCCATTAGAAGGTCACCTCTTCTAAGGCAGCTTTGTGCCCGTGCATCCTGATAAGCTTGGGTAGGCTGGAATTCACCCCACTGGCCTCTTGAGCTTGGCATCCTTGTGTAGTACACAGCCTGAACAACTGTACGGGGTAGCCCTAATCATTAATCTCAGTCTAACGAATTGCACAGCGTTCCCTGAACACACCAAGTGGTTCACATTTCTGTGTGTGTACCCTTCCTTCTGCCTAGACTTCATTTGCCAAGTATTTATGGAGCATCTCTATGGGCCAGTCACTACTGGAAGTGCTGGGGACAGAGCATAGAACGATGCACACGTGGAAATGCCTGCCTGTGTGGGACTCACACTGGAAGTGGAGACAGACCCCCAAAGCAATAAATGAGTAAGTGTACAGTATGCTAGATGGGGCTGTGAGCCATTGGGGAAAGGTAGCGAGGGGCAGAGATCGCCAGGGCAGGGGCTGCGATATTAAGCAGAGGTCTGAGAGGTGACACTTGCGTGAAGACCTGAGGCGTCTGGGGAAGAGGGACAGCCAGCACGAAGGCAGCGAGACAGGGTATAGTGACGAGGACACATTCAGGCCAGAGCACAGTGAGTGAGGGGCAGAGGCAGGGAAGGAGGTCAGAGAGGAAGGGCGGGCAGGCGGGTGGACAGCACAGGACATGGCCGGACCTTCCATCTCTACTCAGAGTGACATGGGAGCACGGGAGGGCTGAAGCAGAGGAGGGACGGGACCCTCCTCTCAACAAGGTCACCTCTCTCTTCTTGCCCCCAACTCATCTCACCTAAACTGGCGTGGCCCCACCCCTGCAGAAGCCCTTTCGGATCCCACCCTGTCCTGCCCCCCTCCATGTTCACATACTCCACCCGTCTTGGTAGCTTCTGCGCTCTATCCTGATGGGACGGCAGGAGAGAGACCAGAAGTCCCACCGCGGCCTCAGGGACCTGCTCCTTGGGCCAGTCAGATGGCCTCCTCAAATGAGACCTTCCTGGAATATCAGTGGCAGAACGTTTTGGATGCAGAAGGGAAGGACTGGCCTTCTTGAGGATGGGGGCCCTGAAGGTCAGCAAGGACGTGACGGTTTCCCATGTAAGACTCAGTTTCCTCGTCCTTAAAGCAGGGAGATTATGTCTACTGTCACTGTGTTGTAGGTGGTGGCAGTCACCAGCATCATCACGCCGCACACGCCGTTTCACTCCAAGTGAGCAGCCAGATGGCTTCCCGGGAGAAGTCCAGATTCCCATTATTATCACAACAACAACACGTAGTTTCTGGCACAAAAGGCAGCACCACGTTTTCCTTTAACTCTCTCCTTGACACGTAAAGAGAGGAGATGAGAGGGGAAAGTACTTTAAAATGGTGTTTTAGGAGAAGACAACCGGCGGGTTCCGACACAAAACCAAACCGCAATATCAGGGCACGCCTGCTGGGATGACGGCTGTTATGACAAAGGGGGGAAATCACTAGCATTGCCCAGGACGGGGTGCGGTGGGGGAGCCGGGGCTCCCGCGCTCTGCTCCTGGGGATGCAACATGGCGCAGCCGCTCTGGAAGCCGTTCAGCAAGTTAAACAAATGTGCCACGTGGCCCAGCAATCCGACTTCTGGGTCTGTACCCAGAAAGCTCAAACAGACATTTACACACCTACGATTAAGCAGCGCTAGGCACGAAACCCAAAAAGGCGGAAGCAACCGCGTGTCCATCAGATGAGCGGATAAACGAAACATGGTCCAGCCGGTGCAATAAACTATTCAGCCCTAACAAGGAAGGACATCCTGACACCTGCCACAATGTGCATAAACCTGGAGGACGTTTGCCGAATGAAATAAGCCAGATGCAAAGACACAAATACTGCGAATCCGTTGATGCGAGGAGGTGAGAGCAGGCAGACCCGTGGAGACGGCGATGGTGGGCGCCCGGGGCTGGGGAGGCATTTGGGGAGCTGGTGTTCAATGGGAACAGAGTTTCTGTTCGGGAAGATGAGAAAGTTCTGGAGATGGATGGTGGGCATGGTTGCACGATAATGTATTTAGTGCCACAGAGCTGTACACTTAAAAATGGTTAAAATGGTAAATTTCATGTTATGAATGTTTTACCACAATTAAGAAAGAAAACCCAGTCCGTGGCAGCTGGCTCCCGGGCGGGGGTGAGCGGCCAGGAAAAGAGACATGGGCGCTGTGCCGGGCGCCCCCTGCTTAGGGGAGGCCCCGCCCTGGACCCCCTCCATCTGCAGGCCCAGGTGCCGTCTTCAGAAGCCAAAAGGTCACCCAGAGGACATGCTCCTCTGGAGAGGCCTCCGGGCTGCCAACGTGTCAGCTCAAAGACGCTGCTGGCGGTGATAAGAATGAAGAGGTGTAACTGAAGTGTCATCTGAAAGCTACTAGGGGCTTAGCGACACTTCAAAGGCGCGACACAGGGACGGGGCCCAGGACAGCAGGGTGCAAACAACGTGGCTGGCGCGGGTGATTATGACTTCTCATGTTCCACCCTCGGCGTGTGAAAAGGGCACAGGCGGGGACTCTCCCGGGCGGCGGCGAGGAGCGGGGTTTTACGGGGACGGCAACTGTCTCCCTGATAAATCCCAGGAAAGCCGAGAGCCCCTGAGCGAGAAGGGACACACGGGTCCCCAGCAGCAGGGCCACAGACGTGGGGGAAGGAGGTGGCGGCAGGCAGCCGTTGGGCCCGCAGAACCTGACTCACACTCCCTCAGAAGGAATGGACTCTGAGAATCGAAATCTCCCACGCCTTGGTCGCTCTTCCTCCAAATGAGAAAAAGGAAACCCGACGTCCCCGAAAGCGCCCAGGACCAAGCAAACTCAGTGCCTTCTCCGCACATGGCCAAGGAAGCCAGGAATCCTGCCATTTGGGGACGTCTTCGTTTAAACAAATGCAGCTTTGGAAACAAGCTCTGGAAGCCCATCAGGTGCACACATCCCTCCCCAGAGAGCAACCCTGCTGTGCAGGGAGGCACCTTTGCTCCTGCCGCCCTCAACCCCCGAGGCAGGAATATTCAGGACGCCCAGGTAGATGAGCCCCGGGTGCTAGGGTGTTGGGGAAACTCCCATTCCTGCCTCATGGAGCCATGGCCCAGGGGATGAGGCCACCATGGTATAGAGGGGAGCAGCCAGTATTGGGGGTCCTGGCTGGGGAGAACGGGGGGACCCCCCACTGGGGCTGCTGTGGAAGCCCAGAGCTGAGGGCTAAGACAGGGAGCTGGAAGAGGTGCATGTCATACTCTCTGTTGGTCCTGGGGGGTGGCCGGCAAGTAAGGGGGTCCAGCAGAGGCTGGGGGGGACAGGGAGTGGGTGCAGGAGGGACGCATTCCCCTCCAGTGGCAGGAACCCAGGGCACGAGGGGCGGAGCGGAAGTGAGCCCGAGCCATCACCGAGGGCCCTCCAGTCTGGGTGTTTTCCGGAGCCCAAGAGAAGCTCTTGCATTGTTTGTAGAAGACACCATGGGTTTCGTAACTCAGGGTTGTGTCTCAGGCTGAGATCCATGGGGTGTGGATGGGGTGGGACAGGGAGGCCCGTCAGCAGGCGTTGGGAAGTCTGGGGACGGTGACACGGTGAGGACCAGGGGAGAGGCCCTGAGGATGCAGGAGGTGGATGGGCGTGGGCTTCTTAGTGAGCTTTCCCTAAAGTGCTTCATCAGAGTTGGTTTTGGGGGCAGCCTGTGTGTTCTGTCTCTGCAAAGGGGTGACCTAACCCATCCTGGGAAGCGGGGTTTCTGAGAGCAGAAGGCCCATCCCTTGCACTGGAGCTGACATAGGCTGGGGTTGGGGATGTCCCATGACCCCTCTCACCCCACTCCAGGACAGACAGTGACAGGGAGCACTACAGACATGACAGGGCACCGGGGTCCAGAACCCACAGCCCTCCGAGCCTGGACGCCCCGCTGTTCCCATGTTAATACAGAGCCCTGCCCCTCCACCAGCACAGCCCAGTGATGCCAGGCGACCAACCAAGCAAGCCGCCCAGGAGGTCGAACGGCCAGCCCATGCTGCCCAGTCTGCTAGTTTGGGGAGAAAGCGGACACAGAAACGTGGGGCTAGAAAGCGAGGGTGTCTTTCAAGAGGCCATGCCTTACCTTGGTGACTCAGATTCAGCTGAGATGTGGTGGTGGCTGTGCCTCTGTGTGTGTAGCAGGATCCAAATGGCATTCTGGGGACCCAGCCAGGAGTGACGCAGAGAGCCGTGGCTGGGGGCCTCCCATGAAGCTCATCGCCTGTCTGACCTCAGGGTTCTGGGTAGGATGAGCGTTCCCATTGTGAAGGTCAGGGTCTAGTTTCTAACCCGCGAGTCTGCAGGAACGAGGGATCTACGGAGACGCGTCTGAAGCCCAGAGGCGGGTGGACGAGGAGGAGCAGAGCCCAGGAGTGAAGTCTCTCTGGAGACACAGATGAGGACCAGTCCATAGAGTGCGAGCTGGTGGCTCCAAGGGAAGAGCTTAGACACCGAGGCCATAGAGCCTGGCTCCAAACCCCAGCTCTGCCCCATACTCTGCTGGACCTCAAGCACGTGGTCTTGCCCCACCTCCTGTGCCTCAGTTTCTCCATCCGTGAGGGATAATAACAATGTCCACCTCCTGGAATTGTGGGGAGTCACCAGCTCTATAGGGAGGATGCAGAGAATGTGCAGCACAGAGTTGGCCTCGAAGCTATTGGCTCCTGGTTTCGCCTCACTGTCCAGCACTTTGCTGTATATCCTGGAATCGAGAGACACCGGAGTGCAGGATGAATTCTGAGACCCACACCGCCCAGGTCGAACATGGCTAGGCTGCTTAAAAGCACCTCTCATTCAACTCTACAAATCGCTGAGTGGTTTAACCTTTCGGGTTCTTTAAATAAACTCCCTTTGCTCCCGCTGTGGTGCGCTCCTGAGCACCATTCCACCTGGGACTGGAACCAAGCAGGAAGAGGTCCGCTCCCCTGTGACTGCTTCCGAAAGCCGGAGCCATGTCCGCGCCGTGCCCACTGAAGGGTCCTCTCTCTGAATGCATGGCTGTCTGCAACCACACCTCCAGGGTCAGACGTGCACGAAGTCCTGGGCTGGACCGAGACGTCGCCTTTGGGTTACCCCCTTACCGGAATGTTCTGCCTCCTGCCAAAGACAGTTGAGTTAGGGCACATCTCCCCATATTCAAGAAAGCAACAGTTTTACAGAAACACCCCAACACAGCCTTTCATGTGCATAAACACAGCCCCGTCACCCCAGAGCATCTGTGGGCTGGCAAGATGGCCCAGGAGTGATCGTGTCTAAATGCCCCCTCTTTGCAAGGGTGAGAATAGACTAGAAATATGGACGTGTCATAGTGCAGTTGGAGGGGCTCTGGGCTGCTGGGCACATAGCTGGCTCTGACGGAAGCCCCCATGCAGCTGCAGGTGCAGACTCCATGGCCTCACGCACAGAATTCCATCTCTAAGCTCTACGCCCACCCGTGTTTCCTCAACGGCTCTGAGCCCTGGCTTTTCCAGCCCCATGGTGGGATAAAGGTGTCTATTTACAGAACGGTTGGGTACACCAAATCCCATCATGCCTTCAAAACACGGGCATGTGGTGAACGATTAATAAATCAGCATGACTTTCTGAGAGCTTATCATGTACAAAGAACTATTGGAACTTTTCATATCATCAGGTTTTTTAATGCCAAAAATGAAAACCCCATGAGATGATGATCATCGTCCCCACCTCACAGATGAAGAGATTCAGGCACAGAGAGGTGAAGCAATGTGCCTAAGCCCGCCCGGCCGGGCAGCTCTGTGTTCTTACTGGCCTTCCCACATTGTCTTGTGTTACTTTCCTTTTTGTCCTTATGTGTTACTCTTCCTATCTTTCGTCCCCTCCTCTGTCACAGCCTTACCATCTGAAAGCCCAGCACCCCAATGACCAGGCGATCCCTGCTCAGGTTTCTTGTGCTCCTCGGCACTGGGTGCATGAATAATATGCATGAACTTGACCTTCCCAGGTGAACCATGGCTCATGTTTCAAGGTCGGGCTCAAGCGTAACCTCTCCTCTGAAATCTTCCCTGGTCCCTCCAGTCGAGGTCATCGTCCCCTCCTCTGTGCCCCTCTCGGAGCTTGTTGCCTGTTCTCCCCACCGCGTCTGATAAAGGGTCACTAATTCTTCCTTCCCATGGAGGCTGTGGGCTATTTCTCTGCCCCTGAACCTGGGCTTGGCCATGCGCCTTGCTTTGGCCACAGGGATATTAGCAACACGATGTGAATGCCACGCTCTGGGGTCCTAGCACTTGTTGCCCTTGGGACGCTGAGGACTCTGTGTGAACAAGCCTGGGCCAGCCCGCTGGTCAAGTCAGGGCCACAGGAGAACCAAGACAGCCCAGTCAACAGCCCGGCCTCAGTTACATGTGAATGAAAGGACTCTGTGTCATCCAGCTCCCAGCTGAGAACAGACATAGGAGCAAACACAGCAGAAATCATCTAGCCCAGCCCAGAACTAGGAACTGAATAAATGGTGTGTAAAGCCACCGAATTTGGGGGTGGCTTGTTACGCAGCACTAGCCAACTGATACACTGATGGATCTCCGTTGCCTGGAACGGTGCCAGGCACTGACATAGGTGCTCAGTGAGTAAATGGATCACGGCACTCAATGAAGAGCTGAATGAATAGATGGGGAGGACACTGGGGTGTGACATGGAGGAAACGTCACCTAAGTTGGTTCTGGGGAGGCTCCGGTTTCTTCTACTTCCCCATCTCTAGACAGAATCTCCCATCTTAAGCTGCTGTAAGGAGTCCACTAACACCTTCAGCCCGAGTCACCTGGTCAGCACTCAGCAGTCACTTCCTGGGCACTTTGTTACACAGAGTGATTGGTAATTGAAACTTACAGCTTCCTTAGCTGCAATGACAAATAAACCCTGCAGTCTTGGTGCTTTGCAACAACAAAGAGTCGTGTTTTGTCCATGCTACAAGTCCTCCTGGATGTGGCTGTGGCTCTGCACACATTCCGTCTGGGATCCTGGCGAGAGGAGCCGCTTCTGTGTGGAGTATCACCATCACTGAGCAGATGGAGAAGAGAAGACGGTGCACAAAATGCTTTCCTCTGTCTTGTTCACCCTCCGCCCCCAGCACAAAGCACAGTGCTCAGCAGGTATCAGGTGCTCAGTGAACATCAGCTGACCGACTGAATGATTGCATGATGTGGTAGGTCAGTTGTGGGCACACAATCTCATAGTACATATTATTCTTTTATCAGATTAATTCATCACATTGCATTTTTAGAACTTTTTGTTTTGAAATAGTTTGAGACTTACAGAAAAGTTTCAAAAATCACAAGAAAAGTTATTATTTACCCTTACCCAGCATCCCCTATGTTCATTTACATAATTATAATAAAATTATTCCAAAGCTAAGAAGTCAACATTGGCACAACACTAACCAAAGTACAGATTTTATTTGGACTTTTTTTTTTTTTTCTCCCCACTAATGTCTTTTATCGTTCCAAGATCCAGTTTAGGATCCTGTGATGCATTTTGTTGTCACGTCTCTTTGGTCCCCTCCTGTTGGGTCTCAGTCTTTCCCTGTCTTTCACGATCTCAGCCTTTTTGAAGAGGGCTGGTCATGTGCTTTGTAGAATGTTCTTCCATTTCGGTTTGTCAGAGGTCTGCTCATGATGAGACTCCAGTGATGTGTTCTTGGTGATCGTGCCCCAGAAGTGATATTGGGTCCTTCTAGAGCATCTCATCAGGGGTGCATGGTGACTTATTATAGGTGATGTTACCTGGATCTCTTGTTAAGGCAGTGTATCTGTCAACTCTCTCCATTCTAGAGGCCACATCATATTTCAGTGGCCAGTTGCCTTGTCTAGATCTACACAAGGAGGGAACCCTCTAGAAGACAGGGTCCCTGTCCATTTTCCTTGTCATTATATCCCTAGCACCTGCCACCACATCTTAATGCCAACATCTTATTAAATGAATGAAAAAACATGAACCCATCTTCAGGGAGCTGATGGGGAATAATGGGTTTTCAGACTAACTATCCTGGCTAGAAAGATTCAGGCAAATTGTTGTACCCATGTCTCCTGCGTGTCCCATGTCTTATTTAATCTCATATTGTACTTTCTCTTTTCTATCTTCTGATTCTCTATCTTATCCTATGGCTGAATGAGATGCTTCATTTGTGGGATGTTTGATTTACACAATTTTGGAAGGCCAAGTGAAAAGCAAACAAACTTTACATAAGCAATATAAAAATTGATATTTTTTACTGACCCATTTTCATGGAAGTCCACCTTTCCCCCCACTAGCCATTCCTGATTTCTGAGAGTGAAACTGACTAGACCCTAGGGCCATCCAAGGAAGTGGGAAGGTAGAGCAGGTCTGGACATGTTGTTCTGTGTTTCTGTCAGTTTTGTCAAGTCAGGACCTGAACTGTAATCCAGGTATCCCATTTGTCATTTTCTTGGTCTCATTACCATAAAACTAAAAACATAATCACAATGAAGCATGTATGAAAACAATTAAAGAAAATAAATCCATCCGTCCACCCACCTACCCATCCATCTATCCATCCACCCACCCACCCACTCACCCATTCGTCCATCTTTTCATCCTCCCATCTTTCCATTTGTCCATCATTCAATCCATTCATCCTTCTGTCTCCCCTTCCATCCACTCCTTCCTTCCTTCCTTCCTTCTCTCAATTCTTCTCCCCTCCCCTTTTCCTCCCTCTCTCCACCTATCATTTTCATGTTAGGGTGCCCACTTGACTCAATTATGACCAAGGAGACATAAGAAGACTGTTTCTGGGGAATATTTCCCCCCACCCCTTACATAAGGGAGAGCAATTCAAATAGAGGTCTCTCTTTTTTCCCTTCCTTCTTAGGACACTGTCAGGAGAGGAGATGATGCTTGGAGCTGCTGTAGCCACCTTGCAACAATGAGGAAAGGCTCTGCATCTTGTACTGGGGGTACATAGTGAAAAAGACAGCTCCTATTCTCCTGGGTTCACAGTCTAGTGCAAGAGACAGAGAAAAATTACAATCTGCTGTGAACTACTACAGAGAAGTGCTAGGAGAAAATCAGGGACAGAGGTTCTTTTTGGGACGGGTTGGGAGTGGGTTGGTGAGGTTCGTGTAAAGTCAGGAAGGAATAGAAGGTAGCAAGAGAAGAATATTCTGGACAGACGACACAGCCTGGATAGAACCAGCTGGAAGTGGGGGAGTTTCAAGGCAGTGGAATCAAACTGGTTCACAATGGATGGGAAGGAGAGAGGTGCTGAGCAAGGAGCCCGAGAGTGTGGGGCTCAGATGGGAGATAGTGGGATGTGCCTCTCCCAGCTCTAGAGGAATACGCTGTCATCCGTGATCCCCTTTCTGACTGTAGAGTCCCCATTGGGTTCTTTGTTTTAAACTGCAGCCCCCCCACCCCCACTGAGCCCCTCCTAGGGACACACTCAGTGGCAAGGGTGGGCCTTGCTTCTCTCCGTGATGTGGAGAACCTCTGGCCTTTGATATCTGTGCTGGACTCCTGTTTCCTGCTCTCTGTGGTCTCAGGGTGAACAGAGGAGGGACGAGCTCCTCCCTGGCCGCCCCTCCTTGATAAGGTCAGCCATCAAAGGCCGATGGAGGAACGCGTCAGAGCTCATGGCCCCTCGCTGCTGCTGACAGATTGATTGTGCACGGAAGCAGCTAATGATTTGGCCAGCCCCGGTGCTGTCACCTCACCATGCCTGGCTTTCCCTGGGCCCTTGCTTGGCAGGCAAGGCTCATGGGAAGAAAACTGCCCTGAACACACTGTTGATGACGGGGGTGGGGGGCATCATGAAAATGGCCAGGGACGCGGCCCCCAAACCCTTCCCCTGGGCAAGGTGGCCCAGACACAGCTGGGCACTCACCGCCTTCCAAGAGATCCAGGCCAAGGGAACAAAGGGACCTGTCACAACTTGGCAAAAGCCGCTTCTCCACGACATTCCCTTCCCATGGAGCGGGACGATGTGAGTGAAGGGAATGGGAGATTCCCACCGCATGTCAGTGGAGCTCTTGGCTGTTTGCGGCTCCAGGTTTGCTAACTTCGGAAATCCCATGAGAGAGGTATTTTGTCAAGACATTCACAAAATTATCTGTAAGGGAAACAAGAAGGCTCTTCGTGACCAGCAGGAGGCACTCCCCAACTTGAGGGCAGGGGACTGCATCCACTTCTGCATCCCCAGGGTGACACCAGGCACGTAGTGGGACCTTAATGACCAGCCCAAGTGTGCGCGTCAGTGCATGTGTGTGACCCCCTGACGCACAGGGCAGACACATCCCTCCTTCCTTTATTCTCCATCTACCTGCTCATGTGACCCTCACGGCAGCTCTTTGAAGAAGGTGCCATAAACCCCTTTGTGCAGTTGAGAACCAAGGAGCTCAGAGAGGTCATGAGACCTGTCCACGCCACACAGCCGAGGAGTCAGATCTGAGGTCCAGGGCCTCCTGGCGCCAACACTGTGTCCGAGGCTGGGAGGTCCAGCAGCCCTGCCACACGGGTGCGCTGCCTGGGCTCACGCTATGTTGCCCGACAGTCAGGAATGCCGTGCGGACCCGGTGATCAGCCTCTTGCTGTAATGATGGCCCTTCACTTAGCCCCTCGCTCAGGCCTGAGGACACTGGCCTGTCCAGCAGCTGGCACCCCAGAGCAGCTGGGCTGAGATCCAGGTTTGGGTCTACTTGACTTTGTGAATGGGTGAGTTTCCCATGGTAGAGACAGGGCCCGATCCTGTGGGAACCCATCCTTGGGTCACCTGTCATGGTGGGATGGCTCGGGCTGGTTGAAATGGTGCCCACAAGAGAGTCCTCACTGAGCACGGATTGAGAACGCCCACGCCTGGGGTCTGGACCTGGGAGGGAGGTCACGAGTGGAGGGGGGCTGCCAGGCTGCATGGTGACCCTGAGTCTGGGGAGCTGTCAGACCGTTTTCCACAGCAGCGGACCCCTTCATGTTCCCTCTGGTAATGACTTTCCCCTCTTCTGCATACTTGAATCTTCCACGTTCTCGGGAGTGCTTACCATGACTTCTGTCTTCTTCCCTGAAGATAAAATTACCTGGTGGTGGAAGGTGGCCTGGAAGGTGGGCTGTATCTGGTCCTACCATCCGGGAGGCTCTGAGACTCCACAGGTGATCTGTACACCTCGAGGGGAGGGACGCCGTGAAGGACAGAGATGCTGTGGATGAACGGAGAGTGAAGGCAACTCAGGGTGTGGGTGTGGGTGTAGATCAAGACCCCCACCCCAGCAGAGATTTTGCAGCTCAGCGTGAATTGCCACCGTGAAAATGAAGGGCAGCCCATTTCAAGCGAGAAGAGGCTTTCCCTCCCCTTCCCTTCTGCATCCGGAGCCCCACCTGCTGCCCCGAGGCTCGGCGCACGGGGGCCCATGGGATGCTGCCACGAACCACATCAACAGCTTCAAAATTAATATTATGAATTCCATAGCAAAGGAGCCTGGGCCCGAGAGGGGGCACTGCTGGCTGCTTCTGGCCCCAACAGCAAACCTGGGGACAGCTGGGGTCCTCAGGTGGGCACCGTCAGGTCGGAATGTAAGACAGTACGGACTTGGCCGTTTCTGGGGTCACGCTCATCAAGGCTGATCGAGGACACATCTCCTGAGATCTAGAGCTCTCATTTCCTGGCACACATTGCCAGACATTTCAGATTTATATCCAAAATAGGCTCTTTCCACGCCCCCAACTGCACACCTCCCTGGTGTGTTTGGTATAAAAGGGCCCGTCTTTTCACGTGAGGGACATCCTTCGATTTCCAGTTTTGTGGAAGCTGGAGTTCTCAAGGTTCACAGCTCTGAGGACGGCAGGAGGTCACTCAGTTCAGACTGGCCTCTCCCTCCGTCCAAACAGATCATGATATCAGTCCTAAGATCAGGACAGATCATCTGGGCAAGTTATTCAATCTGCTTCTCTAAGCTTCCTTATCAGTAAAGTGGGCAAAAGAAGAAGGTCCATCTCAGCAGGGTGTCGTGGGGATTAAATCAGACATGCGTGTAATGCTCTTAGTGCCATGCCAAGCCCACTGCAAATATTCAATCAATGGCAGCATTATGATGGTCACCAACCACTCCCCTGCGCACAGTGTTTTCTTTGTGCCCACACCTCACCTTTCGAATTCGTCAAGTCTGCAATTGGCTCGGAAATGAAAGCTCCCTTCCCCAGCCGGATTACAACGAGGCAGAGCAAGCTCTGGCCAGACCCCAGACCGGCGGGAACCAGCTCTTCCCTTGGCCGGGGCTGAGGTGGGAACACCTGGAAGGGGCCCCGGCGAGCAGCAGGCACCTGTGATGCCCGCCCTCTAGTGGAAGGCCCAGGCTTCTGAACTCAGGTGTGCCAGGAGGCAGGTGCACTCAAATGTGCTCGGAGACCCAGGTGCGTTTTCATGACCTCCAAATTCAGTTCTCCTGAAACACAGCCAGCCAGCAGCGTCATCAGAACTGCAGGCAATGTAAACAGAACCATGTCTTTGGAGATTTACATGGGTGATGCACTTTTCCTGCTCTGCGTCTTAAATCGATCCCCGGAAGCAAAGCGTGGGGTCAGGATGGCCACCAGCAGGTGCGGGCTTTCCTTTGGAGACGCCAGAAACGCTCTGAAGTGAGTTGTGCTGATGGCTGCCCGGTTCTGAGAGCGTCCTCACCACCACTGGACCAAATCTCAGTTTTTAAACGTGTTATGTTGTTTTCAGACATTTCCCCAAGTACTCGCTGATTACTGAGAGGGAACACACACGGAAGGATGGATCGTGCCCTGATTATTTCGCTGCTTTGTCAGTTGCAGATGCGTTTTGTCGCCTGCCCCACCAGAGGAAAAGCGTGGGCACAGTGGGGACCGGGTGGTGCCGGGCGCAGAGGGAGACGGGAGGTGTCCTGACCCAGAGAGGGAACTGATGTTTCCAGACTGACCCTCAGGAGCGACTGGACAGAAAGAGAGAAGATGGCTCCCAATAAGGAGCTAAGTTATTTGTCAGGTGAGTTTAAAGGAGGAAGATGTGAATGAAGGTTCAGATAATCCAAGATGTCTTCGTGGAGGAGACACCTGAGCTGGAGCTTACCAGGTCTAGTAAAAATAAGAGGTAAAATACAATAAAAGTAAGGAAGATAAAATAAAAGTAACAAAGAGTTACAATAAGAGCAACTTCTCTCCTTCCTCGGGCTCTCCCAGGTGCCGGGTACTCTAGAAGACAGGTGTAGGTCCTGTGCCTCCCTCTCTCCCACGTCCCACTGGTGTCCCCACTGGCCGACCTCAGCCAGAGGCCAGAGTGCAGGGGCCACCGACAGAGTCCGTGGGACCTACTCCCAGGAAGACAGGAAGGAGGAAAGGACAGAAGGGCTGAGCAGAGGCATCCAGCCCCAGAAAGCCAGGCCGCAGGTGGGCCAGAGCATGATGTGAGCAGAATCCTCGAGGGAGAGAGATGTACCAGGTGGACTGTCAGGGGGTCAGTGACCGGCCCTCCGCCGCCTCCAGTTTTTAGAGTCCAGGGGCAGACAGATCACTTTTACCATTAGAAGGTATTGGCCTCTTACTTTATTCATTTACTTTAAAACCTTGTTACCTAACACGTGGTTCTCAGACACGCCCTGGGAGCTGGTTAGAATTGTAGAGCCTCACTGACTCGGAAACTCCATGGCAGCCAGACCCCCAGGTCATTCGTATGCAGGTTGCTCTGGGAGAGGCAGTGGCTTAAATCACCCCAGGTCTGGGCAAGTGGGGGTGCGGGAGGTCGGGAACAGGAGTTTAAAGGTGGGCTTGCCGCCCTCGCTGCAGAGAAACGGGTGTGAAGAACAAGGCACCAAGGCTGCCGTCTGCCGTTCCTGCAGACTCCTGGGCTGGCCCCACCATTCTTGCAGCCCAGTCTAGCCCGGATCCACTTCACAGCTATCGGAGCTTGCAAGTGAGGCGACATGTAGTTGCCAAATGTCTGTAGAATATTGCCCACTTTTATTTTTGGCAGAAGTACAAAATGCGTGGGTGATCAGGAAACAAACAGCAGGTCCGTCCTCCACATTACCCGCGTCTACCCACAGGGTGCCACGGCCAGCAAGCAAGGGGCTCAGCGGAGGCGGGGAAATCACCCAACGCATTGTTCACCGGGCACCGCGGTCACCATGGACAGCGCTGTCTGCACGCGGGAGGGAGCCTGCAGGGAGGAAGTGACCCTGGCTTGGGTCTGGGAGCATGGGCCTGCGTGGCCAGGGACAAGGGCAGGGAGACAGAGTGTCCTTCCGGGCAGCGGCAGGACCCGCCAGCGACAGCGCAGAGAGCCGGGCTCTGCGCTCAGCAGGCCGTGCTCGCGTGAGAGAGGGTGTTGGCGTTTGACAATGTGGAAAAGCACTGTGTTTTCTTTGGTTTCCAAGCATATACCTCAACTGGCATTCTTATTTTTTAAACCTCCAAGAGTGAAGCTCAACAGAGAAATGACAACGCTGATTACCATGTGAATTTGACAGTCATTTTGGAATCTGGCCAACAGGCGGTTTTCTGTTGCCCCTTATCTAAAAGCGCCGTGCTTGAGTCTGATATGCCAGCCGCCCGTGCATTTCGAGTGGATGTGTTGTCCCTCCCCACCTGAGGTCTTGCTTCTATGGCTTTGGGCAAAGGGGAAGACTGACAGAAGCGGTCGTTCCGGCTCCTGGTGGCTCCTTGCAGCTAAGATGGCTTTGCAAGTGGTGGAACCGGACCGTCCAGATACCAAGGCCCATCACCAAGGGAGAACAGAACAAAGGGATCTGAGGTTGCATCTAACTGGGTTGCACTCAGTGCCAAGTGCAGTGGAGACGGAAACTAATGGTGAGAGCCGTGTGACAGGCTGAGGCGGTGATAACCCACGTCACGTTGAGGTCACAGCCTCTAGAGTCAAAGGACGCTTCTATCCTGGTTCTGCGGTGCATCCCAGAGTGAGCTGGGGGGGTGGATGGGGGTGCTCCCCGTGCCCCGGGGGTCCCCCTCTACAGGGAGGTAATAGCACTCAGCAGAGCACCTGGCCCTGAGGACATGCTCAGTGCAAGCAGGCTCTGCTGGTGGCGACCCCCATGTTACCTTCGAGATAATGTTGGTGTATCTTACAGGCAGTTGGCTAAAATTGCATTATATCGCGTGTTTTATGTGAAATGTGGGGGGAGTCTACACCTGAGGAATATTTCAGCCGTGACCATGGTGTATAAGCCATGAAATCTTGATTTAAAGATCAACTATGGGACCCCGTTGTACTCTTGGAGTGTGTGCCCTACGTCTCTGCATGTGTCATGTCATCCGACCTGACACACACTTCACATTTATATGTCCTCTGATCTGTAAGCATGTGCGAGGCATCCCAGCTATTCCTGCCCCACGGCCACTTCCAATGTTGATATAGTGGGAGGGGTGCCTAACGCTTTCTAGCAGGACGCTTAGCTCGGGTCTGGGGGCGGCTTCCGCAGCGGACGGTGTTGCGGGGACAGTGCTGCAGGTGCGCTCCTGGACTCGCGGGCTCTGATTTAAGCCGGGAGGCTGGCCATGGACCAGCCTCCTGCGCCTTCCCACCTCATTCCCCTTCCTGAGTTTGTGGTCTGTTTTCTCCACAGGTGTCCCTTGAGAGCACATCCCTCTGTTTTGGACGTAGCTTCAGACTTACAGAAGAGGAGCACAAAAATTCTCAAGATACCTTCCACTTTGATTCCCCACATGTGAATCTTTACCACCCCCCCCGCCCTGGCCACACCACACAGAGACACGTGCACAGAAAGTCACAGACAAGATCCACCTCTACCACTAAATGCTACCGTGTATGTGTCCCAAACAAGGGGTTCTCCTAACTGTGACACAATGGTCAGGATGTGGTAGATGGCCCTGTCGGCCGATGTGCAGATGCCACTCAGGTTTCCCCCGTGGCCCTAGAAGGCTCACTGTACTGAGAGTGGGCGAAGCTCTACCCTCACCGACCCACCTGCCTGCATTCTCTGCCCCCCACCACTGTGTTACTTCTCAGTCTGGGCCCACTTCTAATTCTTATTTCAGAATCAGGAGTAATACTGAGGACAGAAAGTGTTGTCTACAGGCTACTCTTTCTGTAATCACTTTTTTTTCCTTTAAATTTTTTTGTTATGTTAATCACCATACATCATTAGTTTTTGATGTAGTGTTCCATGATTCATTGTTTGTGCATAGCACCCAATGATCCACGCAGAATGTGCCCTCTTTAATACCCATCACCAGGCTAACCCATCACCCCACCCCTCTCCTCTCTAGAACCCTCCGTTTGTTTTTCAGAGCCCATCATCTCTCATGGTTCGTCTCCCTCTCCAATTTACCACCCTTCATTCTTCCCCTCCTGCTTTTTTTCTTTCTTAACATATATTGCATTATTTGTTTCAGAGGTACAGATCTATGATTCAACAGTCTTGCACAATTCACAGCACTCACCATAGCACATACCCTCCCCAATGTCTATCACCCAGCCACCCCATCCCTCCCACCCCCCACCACTCCAGCAACCCTCAGTTTGTTTCCTGAGATTAAGAATTCCTCGTATCAGTGAGGTCATATGATACATGTCTTTCTCTGATTGACTTATTTCACTCAGCATAACACCCTCCAGTTCCATCCACGTCGTTGCAAATGGCAAGATCTCATTCCTTTTGATGGCTGCATAATATTCCATTGTGTGTATATACCACCTCTTCTTTATCCATTCATCTGTCGATGGACATCTGGGCTCTTTCCAGTTTGGCTATTGTGGACATTGCTGCTATAAACATTGGGGTGCACATACCCCTTCGGATCCCTACATTTGTATCTTTGTGGTAAATACCCAGTACTGCAATTGCCGGATCATATGGTAGCTCTAATTTCAACTGCTTGAGGAACCTCCATACCGTTTTCCAGAGTGGCTGCACCAGCTTGCATTCCCACCAACACTGTAGGAGGGTTCCCCTTTCTCCGCATCCCCGCCAACATCTGTCGTTCCCTGACTTGTTAATTTTAGCCATTCTGACGGGTGTGAGGTGGTATCTCATTGAGGTTTTGATGTGGATTTCCCTGATGCCGAGCGATGTGGAGCACTTTTTCATGTGTCTGTTGGCCATTTGGATGTCTTCTTTGGAAAAATGTCTGTTCATGTCTTCTGCCCATTTCTTGATTGGATTATTTGTTCTTTGGGTGTTGAGTTTGATAAGTTCTTTATAGATTTTGGAGACTAGCCCTTTATCTGATATGTCATTTGCAAATATTTTCTCCCATTCTGTCGGTTGTCTTTTGGTTTTGTGGACTGTTTCTTTTGCTGTGCAAAAGCTTTTTATCTTGATGAAATCCCAATAGTTCATTTTTGCCCTGGCTTCCCTTGCCTTTGGCGATGTTTCTAGGAAGAAGTTGCCATGGCTGAGGTTGAAAAGGTTGCTGCCTGTGTTCTCCTTTAGGATTTTGATGGACTCCTGTCTCACATTGAGGTCTTTCAACCATTTGGAGTCTATTTTTGTGTGTGGTGTAAGGAAACGGTCCAGTTTCATTCTTCTGCATGTGGCTGTCCAATTTTCCCAACACCATTTGTGGAAGAGACTGTCTTTTTTCCACTGGACATTCTTTCCTGCTTTGTCAAAGATGAGTTGACCATAGAGTTGAGGGTCCATTTCTGGGCTCTCTATTCTGTTCCATTGATCTATGTGTCTTGTTTTTGTGCCAGTGCCATACTGTCTTGATGATGACAGCTTTGTAATAGAGCTGGAAGTCCGGAATTGTGATGCCGCCAGCTTTGCTTTTCTTTTTCAACATTCCTCTGGCTATTCGGGGTCTTTTCTGGTTCCATACAAATTTTAGGACTATTTGTTCCATTTCTTTGACAAAAGTGGATGGTATTTTGATGGGGATTGCATTGAATGTGTAGATTGCTCTAGGTAGCGTTGACATCTTCACAATGTTTGTTCTTCCAATCCATGAGCATGGAACGTTTTTCCATTTCTTTGTGTCTTCCTCAATTTCTTTCATGAGTATTTTATAGTTTTCTGAGTACAGATCCTTTGCCTCTTTGGTTAGATTTATTCCTAGGTATCTTATGGTTTTGGGTGCAATTGTAAATGGGATCGACTCCTTAATTTCTCTCTCTTCTGTCTTGTTGGTGGTGTATGGGAATGCCACTGATTTCTGTGCATTGATTTTATATCCTGCCACTTTACTGAATTCCTGTATGAGTTCTAGCAGTTTTGGGGTGGAGTCTTTTGGGTTTTCCACATAAAGTATCATAACATCTGCAAAGAGTGAGAGTTTGACTTCCTCTTTGCTGATTTGGATGCCTTTGATTTCTTTTTGTTGTCTGAATCCTGTGGCTAGGACTTCTAATACTGTGTTGAAGAGCAGTGGTGATAGTGGACGTCCCTGCCGCGTTCCTGACCTTAGGGGGAAAGCTCTCAGTTTTTCCCCATTGAGAATGATAATCGCTGTAGGTTTTTCATAGATGGTTTTTATGATATTGAGGTATGTACCCTCTATCCCTATACTCTGTAGAGTTTTGATGAAGAAAGGATGCTGTACTTTGTCAAATTGCTTTTTCTGCATCTATTGAGAGGATCATATGATTCTTGTTCTTTCCTTTGTTAATAGATTGTATCACATTGATTGATTTGCGGATGTTGAACCAACCTTGCAGCCCAGGGATAAATCCCACTTGGTCATGGTGAATAATCCTTTTAATGTACTGGTGGATCCTACTGGCTAGTATTTTGGTGAGAATTTTTGCATCCATGTTCATCAAGGATATTGGTCTGTAACTCTTTTTTGATGGGGTCTTTGTCTGGTTTTGGGATCAAGGTAATGGTGGCCTCATAAAATGAGTTTGGAAGTTTTCCTTCCATTTCTATTTTTTGGAACAGTTTCAGGAGAATAGGTATTAATTCTTCTTTAAATGTTTGGTAGAATTTCTCTAGGAAGCCATCTGGCCCTGGGCTTTTGTTTTTTGGGAGATTTTTGATGACTGCTTCAATTTCCTTAGTGGTTATAGGTCTGTTCAGGTTTTCTATTTCTTCCTGGTTCAATTTTGGTAGTTGATACATCTCTAGGAATGCATCCATTTCTTCCACGTTATCTAATTTGCTGGCATATAGTTGCTCATAATATGTTCTTATAATTGTATTTCTTTGGTGTTGTTTGTGATCTCTCCTCTTTCATTCATGATTTTGTTGATTTGGGTCATTTCTCTTTTTGATAAATCTGGCCAGGGGTTTATCAATCTTGTTAATTCTTTCAAAGAACCAGCTCTTAGTTTCCTTGATCTGTTCTACTGTTCTTTTGGTTTCTATTTCATTGATTTCTGCTCTGATCTTTATTATTTCTCTTCTCCTGCTGGGTTTAGGCTTTATTTGCTGTTTTTTCTCTAGCTCCTTTAGGTGTAGGGTTAGGTTGTGTATTTGAGACCATTCTTGTTTCCTGAGAAAGGCTTGTATTTCTATATACTTTCCTCTTAGGGCTGCCTTTGCTGCATCCCAAAGATTTTGAACAGTTGTGTTTTCATTTTCATTGGTTTCCATGAATTTTTTAAATTCTTTAATTTTCTGGCTGACCCATTTATTCTTTAGTAGGACGCTCTTTAGCCTCCATGTATTTGAGTTCTTTCCGACTTTCCTCTTGTGATTGAGTTCTAGTTTCAAAGCATTGTGGTCTGAAAATATGCAGGGAATAATCCCAGTCTTTTGGTACCGGTTGAGACCTGATTTGTGACCTGGGATGTGATCAATTCTGGAGAATGTTCCATGGGCACTAGAGAAGAATGTGTATTCCGTTGCTTTAGGATGGAATGTTCTGAATATGTCTGTGAAGTCCATTCGGTCCAGTGTGTCGTTTAAAGTCTTTATTTCCTTGTTGATCTTTTGCTTAGATGATCTGTCCATTTCAGTCAGGGGGGTGTTAAAGTCCCCCACTATTACTGTATTGTTGTCAATGTGTTTCTTTGCTTTTGCTATTAATTGCCTTATATTATTGGCTGCTCCCATGTTAGGGGCATAGATATTTACAATTGTTAGATCTTCTTGTTGGATGGACCCTTTAAGTAGGATATAGTGTCCTTCCTCATCTCTTATTACAGTCGTTGTTTTAAAATCTAATTTGTCTGATATAAGGATAGCCACCCCAGCTTTCTTTTGGTGTCCATTAGCATGGTAAGTGGTTTTCCACCCCCTCACTTTCAATCTGGGGGTGTCTTTGGGTCTAAAATGAGTCTCTTGCAGACAGCAGATCGATGGGTCTTGTTTTTTATCCAATTTGATAGCCTGTGTCTTTTGATCGGGGCACTTAGCCCCTTTACATTCAGGGTAACTACTGAGAGATATGAATCTAGTGCCATTGTATTGCCTGTAAGTTGACTGTGACTGTATATTGTCTGTGTTCCTTTCTGGTCTATGATGCTTTTAGGCTCTCTCTTTGCTTAGAGGACCCCTTTCAATATTTCTTGTAGGGCTGGTTTTGTGTTTGCAAATTCCTTTAGTTTTTGTTTGTCCTGGAAGCTTTTTATCTCTCCTTCTATTTTCAGTGACAGCCTAGCTGGATATAGTATTCTTGGCTGCATATTTTTCTCGTTTAGTGCTCTGAATATAGCATGCCCGTCCTTTCTGGCCTGCCAGGTCTCTGTGGATAGGTCTGTTGCCAATCTAATGTTTCTACCATTATAGGTTACATATCTTTTGTCCCGAGCTGCTTTCAAGATTTTCTCTTTGTCTCTGAGACTTGTAAGTTTTACTATTAGAGGTCGGGGTGTTGACCTATTTTTATGGATTTTGAGAGGGGTTCTCTGTGCCTCCTGGATTTTGATGCCTGTTTCCTTCCCCACATTAGGGAAGTTCTCTGCTATAATTTGCTCCAACATACCTTCTGCCCCTCTCTCTCTTTCTTCTTCTCCTGGGATCCCAATTATTCTAATGTTGTTTCGTCTTATGGGTATCGCTTATCTCTCGAATTCTGCCCTCGTGATCCAGTAGTTGTTTATCTCTCTTTTTCTCAGCCTCTTTATTTTCCATCATGTGGTCTTCTATATCGCTGATTCTCTCTTCTGCCTCATTTATCCTAGCAGTTAGTGCCCCCATTTTTGATTGCACCTCATTAATAGCCTTTCTGATTTCGACTTGGTTATATTTTAGTTCTTTTATTTCTCCAGAAAGGGTTTCTCTAATAACTTCCATGCTTTTTTCAAGCCCAGCTAGTATCTTTAGAATCATGATTCTGAACTCTAGGTCCGACATCATACTAATGTCCATAATTGAGCAGGTCCCTGGCAGACGGTACTACCTCTTGTTCTTTTTGTTGAGGTGATTTTTTTTTTTTCATTTTGTCATTTTGTCCAGAGGAGAATAGATGAATGAGAGAACAAAATGCTAACAGGTTAACACCGTCCCCAGCAAATATACTCTAAACAAATCAGAAAAGACCTGAAACCAGGGGAAAAGAAAGGGAAAGAAAGAAAAAAGAAAGAGAGAGAAAAAAAGAAAAAGATAAAAACAAAACCAGAGCAAAACAAACAAAAAAAAAAACAGAATATGATCAAATATGATCAGGCTGGTGCATAGATCAGTGCCACACACTAGATTTTGGGTGTATTTTGGTCTGTTAGAAGAAAGTGCCTCCTAAAATTTTAAAGAAAGACTTATATATGTACAAAATAAGGGGTGATATGATGAACGGATGGAATATGACTGTAAAGATGAAAATTATAAAAAATTTTATAAAAGGAATTGATAAGAAGGTGTTTGAAAAAAGAAAGAAGAGGATTAAAAAGAAAAAACGGGGAGAGAATGTGATTAGGCAGGAGACTAGAACAAAGCCACACACTAGAGATTTAGGGTATATTTTGATATGTTTGAAGAAACTGTATCTCAAAATTTTTAAAGAGAGAACAACTTATATATATATGCCAAAAATAAGGGTAACTGCCCTTCAGAGCAGTTAAAAATTTAAAAAAAATTTTTTTTAAAAAAGGGATTGATAAGATGTTGGTTGAAAAAGGGAAAAAGAAAAATTCAAAAAAAAATTAACTTTGAAAGACTAATGAATCATGGTAAAAAAGCCATGAATTCCATGTGCAGTATTCCCCTAGCGCTGGAGTTCTCCCGTTCTCCTTGATCGGTAAACTTGGTCTTGGCTTGCTGGCTGTTCGTGCTGATCTTCTGGGGGAGGGGCCTGTTGCCGTGGTTCCCAAATGTCTTTGCCGGAGGCGGAATTGCCCCGCCCTTGTCGGTCCGGGCTAAGCAAGCTGCTCGGGTTTGCTCTCAGGAGCTTTTGTTCCCTGCAAGCTCTCGGTACAGCTTTGGAGGATGAGAGTGAAAATGGCAGCCTCCCATCTCCACCCCGGAGGAGCCGAGAACTCGGGGCCCCGCTCCTCAGTGCGCCCCCAGAGAAAAGCAGTCACTCCCGTGTCCCCGGTCTCCGGCCGCACTCCGTGCTCACCCGGCCTGTGACCGAGCGTTTCTATCTCTGGCACCCGACCCCGTGTGGAGTCTCCAAACCCAGCAGATCCCTGCGGTGCGCTCCCGCGCTGCTCCTCCCCGGGGAGGAAGGGGAGTCTCCTCGGATCTGCCGCCCGTTGGGTCCCTGCTGCAGGAGCAGTGGCCCGACTGGGCCACGGACCACAGTTTATGGCCACCCCGAGCTGAGAGCCCGCGCCTCGGCTCCGTCTCTGCAGCCGGCTTCCCCGCTCCGATCCCCGGGAGCTCTGCCGCACTCAGGCACCCCCGGTCTTTCTGTGACCCCGAGGGTCCTGAGACCACACTGTCCCGCGAGGGTTCCACCCCCCGCTTAGCCACTGGAGCAATGTCCCTCTGCAGAGCCGACTTCTAAATGTTCCGATTTTGTGCTCCGCGGCTCTAGCACTTGCCAGAAGCGGCCGACGGAGGCCCCCTCCCCCGCCGTCTATCCTCCCGAATATCGCCTCGGATTCACTTCTCCGCACGTCCTACCTTCCAGTAAGTGGTCGCTTCTCTGTTCAGAGAGCTGTTGCTACTCTCTTCTTCGGTCTCCTGTTGAGTTCGTAGGTGTTCAGAATTGTTTGATCCCTATTCAGCTGAATTCCTGGAACCCGACGAAATCCAGGTCTCCTGCTCCTCCGCCATCTTGCTCTGCCCCCAGTCTGAAAAGCTCATTAAAGTCCCAAGCAGGTGCCCCTGATTTGTAGGCAGTTCTCATCCAAGCAGCAATTCAAGGATGCAGATTCCTTCCATCTGGTGCCTCCAGCATCTTCAACTTGTGGTTTCTGAGGTAATTGTATGCCCTTGTAAAAATCATTTCACTTCTTTAAGCCTGAGGTTCTTCACTGGTGCTTGGGATGGATGGACTCAGCTTCCTTCCCCCTGAAGACCAGGATTAGGTGGAGGAGAGGTACATTCCAAACCAGGAATTCACTTCCAGAGAGTGGTCACTCTTCTGTTCAGAGAGGTATTGCTATTCTTTTCTTCGATCTCCTGTTGAGTTCATAGGTGTTCAGAATGTTTTGATCCCTATCCAGCTGAATTCCTGAGACCAGATGAAATCCAGGTCTCCTACTCCTCCGCCATCTTGCTCTGCCCTCTCTGTAATCAATTTCTGAATCAAGCAATACTCGAAAGCCTGGCCATTGAGCCGTCTTGACACAGAGCTGTGAGTCACCACTGAGACCTGCTGTTACAGGGGACGATGCTTCTGAGCCCAGTTGAGTGTGTCTGTGTGCGCGTGTGTTGGGGGCAGCGTGCACCCCTTGAATGTGAACACAGCATAATGCAGGGGCAGCTGAGTTAGTTTCAGGGTATTTGAATGGTGGTCTTGACTTTGTACAGCCCTCCTCCTGGACCTGGGGCAAGTAAATTCAGTTCTCTGGGGCTTTATCTCATCACCTGCTAAATATCAGGTAAGATCACTGTTATTTAAAGGGATCTGTTTTGTTTTAAGCCCATTCTGATTCAAAGTCCATAGATACACTGAATGTGTGTGCATGTCTGTGTGTCCCTGAGTGTGACGAGGTCTGTGTCTGTGTGTCCCTGAGTGTGACGAGGTCTGTGTGTGTGCACGCGCATGCACACGGGCAGGGGTGTAACCGGCACTCCAGCTCTGTCTCTCTGCCTTCCTCTGGCCTGGGCTCTGTCACTGCGATGGTTGCCCTGGCGGTGGCAGGATGGCTGTCAGCAGCACCAGGCAGAAGGGACCCTCTCTTTCCCCACAACCAGTCCTTCCAATGCCTGACTGAGCCACTCAGGCACAGCCTGCCCCAACCTAGCAACAGTTGTCAGTGGGCCGCCAGGACCTGATTGGCTGAAGCCTGGGTCCCCGAACAAATCATTGGCAAGGGGGAGGAGCTCGCTGTGCCACCTGACCCCTTGGGCTCCACGGGCTTGGGGGGGGGGATCCGTGGGTGTTCTCAGCTCCCGCAGGTCCCCTGGGAGCAGGGGAGAATGCTGACAACCTCCGGGTTCTCTCAGGAACCAGGAGGGTGTGGATGCTGGGACACCAGCCTGCGGTCCCCACAACAGTTCCCATTTCATAGACGAGCAAGAGAGGCTCGGAATCGCAGCACGTTAGTCAAGCATTTGAAACCAGGTCTGTTTTGGCTTCAAAGGCCATGAGATTTCCCTTTTACCTTGATTCCTCCTTTGAAATTGAGGTCACTGTGCCATGCAGTTTAGTAAGCTAGTAATTACCCGACCAGCCTAGGAACACCTACCGTTCAAAGTTGTTCACAGCGGCATCGCTCACAACAGCCCAGCGGTGGGGTCCAGGGGCAGATGATGGATACACAAAATGATGTCCACCCACACGACAGATTCGGCCTCAAGAAAGAATGGACGGTGCTGGCATGCCCTACAGCATGGGGATACCTGGAGGACGTGATTCTCCTGGAAAAAAGCCAGTCGCAAAAAGACCAACCCCGTACGATTCCCTTGACATGAAGCACCTAGAGCGGTCAGATCCCAGAGGCAGGAAGTAGCTGGTGGGGGTGGGGGAGGGGACTCAGTGTGCAACGGGGCAGTCCCCGCTCGGGAGGATGAGAAAGTTCTGGACAGGTTCTGGGCGGTGATGTCACACGGCATGGATGTGCTCGATGCCACAGAACCACACACCAAAACATGGTTAAAGCAGATTTTATGTCATGTGTATCTTACCATGATTTTAGAAAATCAGTTTGTTTGTTTTTTTCAACAAGTTGTGTTTTAACAAGTTGTGTTTCCGAGGAAGTCGGCATTTTAACCCTTTGTGTGGAGCAGTTGTGCAACGGTGTTTACGCCTGTCATTATTCTACTCCCTGAAAAGCCTTCCTAAACTCATTAGCCACACCAGTATCAGCTGTCCCTAATTCCCTCGAATGTTATCCAGAGCGTGAGCAGGGGACATGCATGTACACGCTCCTCCCGACAGCACCACTTGGCCCTGAAGTTAGAGACGAATTATTTTCCATTATACCACTGACCCCGTTGTGCGTCCTATGAACACCACATGTTACACATCTCTATTTTTAGTAAAGCGTGGCCTCGTGTGTTCTCTGCCTTTCCCCCCCGGCACAAGCACTATCCACGTGGTGCCTGGAAGCAAGGGCCTCTGTTCACTCCATGTGGCCTTGCATCGCTTCCCAGACAAAGCACGCACGGGCAGAATTCACATGATCGGGGAAAAGGTGGATTTTATCAGCTCCTCAAGGCACAGTGAAGTGGGTCCATATTTTATAAAACATGTGTTTGGCAAATGATTCCCTGTGGGTTGCAGAAATCCAGATGGAGGAAGTTTTCTAAGTGCAATGTCAGAATTTTACATCTGCTGATCCCAACAAGTGCATGGGGCCAATGAGAAATGAATTGTTTGTTCACAAAATCTGACAGCACGGATGTGGTTCTGGGGGCATGTGCAAATCTAGAAGGCAAAGGCCATGGCATCCACAACCCCCACTGGGCCTGGGTATTGCTTCGGCTGGGAGAAGTCTTAGCACTACCTAGAAGAGCTCCCCATTTTACAGGCCAGGAGACTGAGATACACATACAGTGAGTCACCCAAGGTTGGAACTGGAATCTGGGGCTCTGTAGACAGCGCAGTGTCCTTCAGCCTCCACCACGCTGGACAAGGCACTGGCAAGTGGCCTTGGCCATGTGGGTTTGCTTCTCTTGGCCCAGCTGTCCATTGCTGTTACGAAGTCTGTCTGCTTTACCCCTCGGATCCCTAATTTCCCTGTGCGCAAGATGGAGAGATAACAGGAGCTCCCACACAGGGCAGTTAGCTGGTACCATGCTTGGTACATCGTGACGGGCTGATAATAGTGAGTCGTGGCACAATAAGGAGAGGCCAATAGCACACCACCGGGATGTCCACGAGGGGTCCGAGGGAGGGCCAGGGGACCGGCTTGGGTGAAAGGGCTGGAGGAGCCTGCTAGCAGCGAGAGGCCTGCAGAGCCCGCTGCCACGCTCAGGCCGGGTGGCACGTGGGGCTGAGAGACGGCAGGCTGGTCACCAGGAGCGCTTTTTGAAGACTGGGATGACAGTGTCCTGTACTTTGACCACATTAGCGGGGAGCTGTGCCGGCTACTCTCTAGTTATCCCTCCAGACCCGTTCCCAACACCACTCTGTGCCCTGGGAGGCTGCCCCGTGTGGACTTCCTGCTTCCCAGTTCTTGCTGGGACTGGCCAGCAGGACACACCCGAAGCAGCCTGGTCCGGGGAGCAGGGGCGGCCGGGGTGCCTGGTGGTAGCTCTCCCCAGCTCTCTCCCCTTGCCCTGTCCAACCCAGCTGGCCATGACTCCCTGCTCTCCCCACTTCTCTGTTGCCTCCCTCAAACCCTCCCTGCGCTCTGTAAACACAGCTGCCCCCAACACCCGCTTCAGTTACCTCTGAAGGATGCTGTTTTCCTGGTCAGAGCAGGACTGACGTAGGAGCTGACAGTCAGATCACAGCAGTGTTGACATCTAAATTCAAGGGGAGGATATTACATGTTCTGGACAGTTCCGGAATCCCCTTGAGATCCCGTGTCAAAGGAACACATTTTTAGGGAGAAGTGACCTGAGGCCCAGGCTGCGTCCGCAGGCACACAGACGCCTGCAGAGACCAGAGCCCATTCGGAGGCCACAGCGACCCCCTCCCACACTGCGCCCAAGATGGAAGGGTTTCTGGGGTCTTGGGGTTGGTCTGGGACTTAAATCTGAGGTCACTCTATTGTCTTACAATGTCCCATATTCTATTGCATTCCAGCCTGCCTTCCTTCCCCCATTCTTCATTAAACACGGAGCCGAAGAAAACAGACATCGGCCCCATTCTGGAACTTATAACCTGGTTCTGCCGTCATGCACGTGGGCCCTGGGGATTGTGAGGACCCCTTCAGGGGATCTATGAGGTCACACCATCTTCATAATACTAACATGTTACTCGCCTTGTCTGGTGTTGATATTTGCACCGATTGTTCAGAGTCAAGGTTCAGAATCCCGGGCGTCACGTTTTCCACCATCATGTGGCTGCAGCAAGTGCTTCACTTAGGAATGTCCTCGGTGAGGCGGCAAGATGGTTCGTATTGCTCAATCTTGACCCTCAAGTGTATGTCTTCTTAATATTCAGTTTGATGAAATGGGAGCTGCACCGAGGGCCCGTCACCTGCCATTCGATCCCCCAGCCACACCCAGTGTCTGGGATCTGGAGGAAAAGCACTTGGGCCGTCGGGTTATGAGCTGAACCACCTTCTTTCATGGAACACTTTACTGAGAGAACGATTGGCCGACAATGGTCATTCAAACCAGCACCCTTGGACATTTTTCTTGAAAACGAACAGTGAGCCTGTCACTTTCAGGAAAAATTCAAACTTTTAAGCAAGAATTAGAATTTTGGAAAACTTGTATCTGTCGTGGTGAGCTTGACCACTTCTCAGTACTCAGAAGATTTTTCTGATGAGATCAGTGGTAATATTAGCAAACGTCAGTTTTTGAACATTGTAGCAGATGAGAGAATCCAACAATTTCCTACTAAGCCAGATGGTAAATGGATTTGAAAAACGTGAAATAATGTGAATCTTCTCACTACTTATTTTGCAAAATCTATTTTTCTAAAATATGTTACTTAGTTAATATTCACAAATACCACAGGTTTACTTTTGTTCTTGATTATGACTTAATGGATTCAATATTTTATTTTACTTTTTAAAGATTTTATTTATTTGAGAGAGTGTGTGCATGGGCATGCACAAGCGGCGGGAGGGGCTGAGGGCAGAGCCCGACGCGGGGCTCGATCCCAGGACCCTGGGATCATGCCCTGAGCCGAAGTCAGATGCTTAACTGACTCAGCCAACCAGGCGCCCCAATGGATGCGATATTTTACAATTTTACCAGATTTAAGGTCAGATTCTGTAAATACCAATAGATAGAAGCCACATAAGCAAATTCTTTGGGATCCTCAGCAAGTTTTAAGAGGGCAGAGTCCTGAGGTTCAGAGGTTTGAGAGGCCCTGTCCTGGGCACGGTACGGTAAGTGTTCACATCCCCTGAGCCTGAATAAGGGCCAGGGGGTGCTCAGCAGCCTCCCCTTCATCGGATCCTCGTGAAGCTTGTACCACCAGTAAGTGGTGTGCTGGAGGTGAAGGGTCTGGTCAGATAGAGTCAGAGTGCCCAGGAGGCTAGGCTTTGATTCCATCAGTCTGAAAACTGTGTGTCTCTGGACAAGTTCATTCCTTCTCTGAGCCTCCCCTGGAAATGGAGGTTACCGTGGCTCCCGCCTGACGGGTGTGTGGGAGCAGGGCAGTAGGACGTGCTGGTGGTGAGCATGTGACAAGCAGGTGCGTGCGCCGGACACCGAGCTTGGTGTTCCCTGTCCAGGACCTCCCTGGGTTGTCCGTGCAGCCCCTAACCCGGGTATTGTCACCCCTTCCTGTTCATAACAAGGAGGCGAGGCTCCCTGTGAAGGCGAAGGGGACAGTGCCTGTCCCACACCGAGACCAGTGTCTTCGGTGTGTGTCTAGTGTGAAGCCTAACGACTCTGCCAGAAACCCTTTTCCGAAGGGTCAGGATCCTCCTTGGGCCGCAGGGAGCCTCATGCCCAAAGAGAAGAAATGCCTCTGCTTTCCTGGCCGCCCATGGGCCAGCCGCTTGTTTAGAAACCTCTGGCGGCGGGCGGGGGGGGGGGGGTGCGCGGGCGGGGGGAGACACAGCCCACCGTGGGGAGACTGCCCTTCCCGGATCCTTGAGAAGCAGGTATTTCAAGCTGTGTTTGCACACAGGAGCCGCCAACAATCCCTGTGCTTGTCTGCCTGGCAGTAGGGTAATTTTACAAACTGGCTTTTACTGGCAAGGGAGGTGGGCGGATGTGGGCGGTGGAATATTCCGCTAGGTCGCAGGTTCAGATCTGGCCTGGCTGCTGGAGGCTCCTGGGGTGTGACCCACCCGCTGAGAAACTGTTTGTCCGTTTCGACTGAGGACCTAGGCCACGGCCTTCAGTCACCAAGTATCTGTTAAGACCTACTAGGTTCCAGGCCCCACGCACGTTATGTGCGGAAGACACAGCAGTGAGCCAGACGGGCAGAGTTCACGTGCTCGGGGAAGTCTTGGTCTCATAGGAAAGAGAGGATTTTGCTCTGCTTCTTCCTTTCATTTTTGTTTGTTTGTTTGTTTGTTTTTTGTTCTGCTTCTTCCTTTCATTTTCTAGAACAGCGTTCCTCAAACCCAGGTCCTGGGCTGGCCCACCGGGGGCGGGCCTGGGACTCTGCCTGTCTAGCCCCCTCCCAGGGGATGCTGAGGCTGCTGGACCACACTTTGGATGGAAAGGCTCTAACGGGTGTGTTTCCTTTCAAATGTCTATTCAGTGCCTAGAACAGAGCCTGGCACATAGTAGGCGCTTAATAAATACCCCATGGTCACTCCATTTCTCAGGGCCAAGATCTCATGTCTCCCTCTTGCCCATGGGCCCTCCACTAACTTTAGATCTCTAACCAGAGATGAATGAGCCTGCAAGGCACCCAGGCTGGCATGAGGAGTGATGGGCAGACAGGCAGACACGGGCCCCCCTTTCCTCTGTAACTCTCTACCTCTATTAATTATGTATGATTTCACTTGCTCATGTGTAACCCAAAACCTCATGTTGCCACACCAATCCCACTGCACCTCCCAAAATGAGGGCTGGTGGAGTGGGGTGCCCCCCCTCAGGCTCACGAGCCTTAGCCCAGCTACCGTGAGGCCTCCAAAGGTCAGCTGCAACATCCCCCATCCCCGCCCGGCACTGCAGATCAGCCCACGACTCGATGTGCACTCTGTTTATTATTCCAGAGGAGCAATTTTCAAGGGGGTTGAAATTGTTGTTAAAATTAAGGTAAAGAATGTAAACCATGGCCAGGCTCGTTCACCTTATGCTTCAAAAGCCTCTTGTTTCTGGAGGCACCATCTTCCGGCGAGCCTCCTGCAGGTCCCGATTAGCTCTGCTGAAGAATAAGGCCGGTGGCCCCATGGATGTGCAGAGCAGGGCCGAGAGTGTGGCCTGTCTCTGGGACGTGCACAGCTGTCCTGGGCCTGGAGGCACCTGCTGAGCTTGTGCGAAAAACTTCTTGGAAAGGTCGAAGAAACCCAGCCAATGAACTTGACAAAAGACTCAAGGAGAAAACAGGAGTCTGCAAGATCCACGGGTGTCTTAGGGACCCACCATCCTCATGGGGTTCACTCTTGTCTCTCAATGAGCGAGGCACACATCCCACTCTGGGCTAAGTCTCGGCAGCTCAGAATCTGCAGTGCGTTAAAGGGCAGAGGGGAAGCCTCTTGACAGCTTCAAAAACCCAAAGTCAGAACCCTTCAAGGAAAACCACTCTCAGTGAGCTCCATCCACACGGGCAGCTTTGAAAACACTCTTCCCAACTTCCTCTGGAGATTAGATCAATGGGGAAGATGATGATGATTTTTTAAATCAACGGATCTGAGCTTTTCTCCAACGTGGGCACAGATTCAAGTCCAGGCCACATCTCTGACAGCTGTGAACACCAGCACGGTGCCCGAAGATCAGGGTACCCTCCACACCTGTCTGGAAGGTGACTTGCTGTTCCTGGTGGAGGAGATTTCAGGATCTGGCTTCACCAGCTCCTCTGGTGTTTGGGAGCTCGACACTGTGCAAACCACAGCCCTTCGAGGACCCTCCGACTTTGGGAACACCTTCTGTGTCACTGCTTACATGCAGAGGGTGCGGTGGTCAGGACTCCAGGCGGGGCCTGGGAGCCAGGTGGGTGGCAGCTGAGTCCCCCTGCTCGAGAACTGCTGGGGGGGCCCCAGCCGTGTACGAGCTTCCGACGTGCCAGGACACCTCTCTGCAGAGGGCTGAGGGTGGAGCACCTGCGCAGCTACCGTTCCCCGGGGAGGGTTTGTGCTCTCATCTCTGACATCATTAAAGGCTGTTGGCCCTAGATTAGAAATAAGGTGGTACATCCAACAGAATTTAGGGATGATTTAGGATCACAGAAGGTTCCTGTTCAGCCTTAGAGTTGTACACATGCCCAGCAAGTCAGGGGAGCCTCCGGTCTGAAGCCCCATCTGAATCTGAAAGCCCGAGAACCAGGAATGCTGGTGTCTGAAGGAAGGCAGGAGATGGACATCCCGGCTCAGAGAGGACACATTACCCCTTCCTCCAACTCTCCATCCTCCTTGGGCCTCAGCAGATCGGGTGATGCCCGCGGCACCGAGGGGCCCTCTGCTTCACTCTGTGCACCGACGAAAATGCTGATCTCCTCGAGACATGCCCAGAACATGCCCATTTCACCACGGGTCTGGGCGTCCGAGGCTGGGCGGCTTCACAGAGAAGACTAGCCAGCACGTCTACACATCAGTCCCTGGCTTGTTTTCACAACGCCATCAGCATCTCCTCTTGTGAGCACGTGGAGCCCCCTGCTCTCTGCCGCCTGAGGAGGAGCATGCCCTGTTGGGACGTGTGACAATTGTTCACCATTTCCAAGGGATGAATGTGAATTTGGCTTCTGCCGGTTTGGGGCCATCCCAGGAAGGCGCAGTGGACCGCCTGGCATCTCTACTTTGGGGCGCCGATGCCGCGGGAAAGCCGGTAAGCTTCCTGGGGCTGAGGACATGGTGCTGATGGGGTCTGCCTGGTCACTTGGAGCTGTGCAACCACGTGATGGGTGGGGGTGGGGGTGGGGTGGCGGAGCCGGTCAGGCCCTCATGGAGGTCTAGAAGAGACGAGACGCCGGGAATCCAGTTCCAGACAGGCACATTCCTCCTTTTGAATCTATCACAGCGCGCTCCGAGGCCAGGGCTTAGCAAATGGAGGGTAATTGAGGATGGTGGGTGGTCCCATAATCGCCGGGCAATTAGATATGAGGAAGCCCTCCCTGGGGCAGACAAACCACGGACGTCTGCGCATTTATCCAGCTGCCGGCTGAGCTCAGTGCGGGGCACTCCTTACCCTCTGCAGCCGTGTCCAGTCTCCACGGCAGGGCCTTGGACACACCGAGAAGCCCTCTGTGAGTGGCAGCAACCACCCTTCGGATGATTGGCAAGAGGAAGCTTGAGTTTTACTCCTCGCCGGGGGACGTGGCAACTGTCCCACCAGAAGCAAAAGTCACTGTGGCATGTTCTTCAGTAGCTGGATGGGTATTCTCTCCGTGACATGGGTGTCAGGGAAAGTCTCCTGATTTATCTGTTTTATCGCATTCCTCAATCTGATAAATCCAACTGCATCTGTCCCCTCCCGCTCCCCACTTAACTGGACATCTTGTATTTTTATTTGCGTTAGGGTTTGTGAGAAATATCAAGTTGGGTGGTTTTAACTTTTGGGAGGGGAGGGCAGTGGTGGGGTGAGGTCAGTCCTCCGGAGCCAGGTAAGTGTCTTCATGGGTCGTAAGCAATCCAGCATATGAGGGAAGGGTCTGGTGCACAGGAAGCCGTGGCTGGTCGAGTGCGGGGCAGACAGCCCCACTGTAGTCTCATCAAGGGGAGGGGAGGCGGCGGTGGAGGGGGATGGAGACAGGACAGCCCGCCAGGCGCCCAGCACCCCCTGAGCGGATGCCGTGGCCCTGGCATCGGCGGGTAAGAGCGCACCAGCAGATCTGGGATACTAACCAGGCCGTTTCAACGGCTCCTCCGAGTGATTCTTGAGTAGGTTGTCAGATTTAGCGAGTAAACATAGGAGATGTCCAGGGGCGCCTGGGTGGCTCAGTTGGTTGAGCGACTGCCTTTGGCTCAGGTCACGATCCTGGCGTCCTGGGATCGAGTCCCGCATCGGGCTCCCTGCTTGGCGGGGAGTCGGCTTCTCCCTCTGAGCCTCCTCCCTCTCGTGCTCTCTATCTCTCATTCTCTCTCTCTCAAATAAATAAAATCTTTAAAAAAAATAGGAGATGTCCAGTTAAGTGGGGATTTCAAGGTAACCAGGAGTCCTTGTTTCCTGGTGCTGCCAGAACAGAGCGTCACAAACTGGGAGCTTAAAACAACAGAAATCCATTCTCTCACAGCTCTGGGGGCCAGAAATCAGAGTCCAGGTGTTGGCAGGGCTGTGTTTCCTCTGGAAGCTCTAGGGGAGGGTCCTTCCTGCCTCGCCCAGATCCCAGGACCCCCAGCGTCCCTGTGAGTTCCGCGGCTTGTAGCCACATGGCTCCGGTCTGCCTCCATGTTCCCGCGTATGGCCCCGCTGTTCTCTGTGTCTTCACGTGTTCCTCTTATAGGGACACCGGTCCCTTGATTTACGGCCTCCCCTCATCCAATATAACCTCATCCTAACTTAGCTAATCACATTTGCAAAGACCGTATTTCCAAATAAAGTCATTCTGAGGGTCCAGGTGGACACTACCCAACCCACAACAACAATGAATCTTCTTAAAAATATATTTATTTTTGGGGGCGCCTAGGTGGCTGAGTCAGTTAAGCCACTGCCTTTGGCCTAGGTCATGATCCCGGGGTCCTGGGATCGAGCCCCGCGTGGGGGTCCTTGCTCGGCGGGAAGCCTGCTTCTCCCTCTGCTCCCCACTCGTGCCCTCTCGTGCTCTCTCTCTCTCTCTCTCTCTCTCAAATAAATAAAACCTTAAAAAAATATTTATTTTTTATTTATTTTATTTTAGAGGGGGAGCTCGAGAGGGGGTGGGGGAGGAACAGAAGGGGAGGGGGAGGAAGGAAGAGAATCTGAAGCAGACGCCCCGCTGAGCGTGGAGCCCAACGCGGGGCTCGATATCACAGCCCTGAGATCATGACCTGAGCCGAGACCAAGAGTCGGACGCTTAACCCACGGAGCCACCCAGGCGCCCCTCAGAGTTATTCATTTTTATCTGAAATTCAAATATGGCATGCGACATACTTGTACACTAAAAAATTCTTTGCTGTTCATCTGAAGTTCAAATACCGCATGGGACGTACTTACACTAACAATTATTCCTATTTGATCTAGCGGCCCCATCCCTGGGTCCCAAGGCATCTGTGTCCAGCCCCACGTAAAGAGTGGCGGCCTTTTGGGCCCCTGCCCTCCTGGGAGGGACCCTGGCCCCCCGAGCCTGAAGCCCTGCATGTGGGCCACGCCACCCTACTCCCAGCCCCTGCATGGGGAGGGGGAACTCAGGCTGAACGAGGCTGTTCTCCCCTTCCTGGATGGGGGTAGGGAAGGAAATGCTTTATGGAGGTTGCAAAGCAGGAAAGAGAGGTCAGTCCGTCATTCTTTTCCTTCTCTCCATCAGGGTGGGGTTGAGCTTGCTGCTTGAGCAAGGGCTCAAGAACTGGTGGCACCAAAGCTGAGAGCCCCTGCCCCTGCAGATGCCACGGGCTGGGAGAGCAGAATGGGGGCTGCCTCTTCATTAATCCAGCAGAATGCACTAAGCCACGCCGGTCACCGGAGGCAGCGGGGGGTGCAGACATCCACAGCCATGCACCCGACCCATGCAGCGCCGCTGCCCACCAGACGGATTGCAGTCAGTGTGGTCAGCCTGTCTGCTCTGCGCCGAGCCCCATGACAGTGCCATCTGTTTCTGTGCTCACAACAACCTGGTGGGGTCCCTGAGCACCCCTGTTTGCACCTGTGCGGCTCAGAGACATAGGGCAATGCCCCCAAGTTCACGCACAGTCAGTAAGTGAGCGAGCGGGATTTGAATCTACTCCCCCATGCCTGACTCAGCCCACACACGCTCATAAACCCAGGCTCCCGAGGTTGTCCACCAACGTGGTCAGGCATGCATGTATCCATTCCACAAGTGGTCTTGCGCTTGACCAAGTTCTGGAGGCTGGCTGGAGCTCAAGGAATACACAGCAGCGTCGCACACATTCCTGGGGTGCTGGTTACCATGGCCGAAAAAGAAGGATGGTAAATGTGCAGGAGTAGCATGTGAGTGCGTGCAAATGCGTGTATTTGGTTGTGTGCATGTGTGAGTGTATGTGTGTGCATGTGTGCTATCTTAAATGGATGGGTCAGAGAAGCTCTCTGATAACATTTTGGAAGTCATTTGAAAGTAAGGGAGTGAACTATGTGGATATCTGATGGGAAGAGTACTTAAGGTGGGGGGGCAGCAAGTGCCAACATCCTGGGGCAGGATTAGGATTGCTGTGTTGGGGCTCAGCACAGAGGCAGTGTGACTGGAACTGCATTTCTATCTCATGGCTTCAGTCTTTTTTTGATAGTGGTTTTGTGTACCCCATCAGAAATCTTTGGGGAGGCATGCCATAGCCAGGGAGCCAAATTGTTTGTACTGACGGGGTGAATCTTGCATTTCTAAGCCAGTGGATGAGAGGAAGTTCAGTTTGTAGAGCAGAGATCCAGGAAGAAACCCCTAGAGATACCCACTACACTAGCTAGGGGCTGCATCCTCTATTCTTACAGATACAGGCTCTTTGTGGGGGCACTGAACACACATATTATCCAGAAATCTAAAAGGTAGGGGCAATTCATTTTTCTGTAATGGAAAACTACCCCGTATGTGTGAGGGGCTTTCACTGACTTCCAATCTTCAAAATCTGATAGAACAAGCCTTTGGTCCCACCAGGTTCAGCTGGCTCCGTCCCGGAGAGAACTTGGGCAGAGATGATCTCTGGTTGTGGACGTGAGAACAAAAAATGAGCAGTGGGGGTTGGGGAGGGGCAGGTGGGCCGAGAAAGACTAAAGGACCAGCTCAGGGACAGACTGGAGTCTGGAATGAAATATGGACCCCCCCGATACGACTCGCACCTGTGGAGTGGAGGAACATTTAAATCTGTTACTGAGGCTGTAAGAGTATCTATTCCTTCAGAATCCAAGTTTCTGAAGCTGAGCAGGAGGTGGTGTATGCTGAGAACCCAGGCGCTGGAGGGGGCCGGTCCAGGACCAGAACCTCCCGCCGCCTGGCCTTGGCAGCTGCTTTGTCTGACACACAGGGAAAGCACAATGCACGGCTCCCCGTGGCTTCGGGAAGCAAGGAACGGAGTAGCCGAGTGTGACAAGCAGGACAGAGGAAAGCCGTGGGACGGTTGCAGGGAAGGGGAAGGGAGAGCCTGGGAGGAGAGCTCCCGGCACGCGGGGAGAAGGGGGTAGGCACCAAAGACAGGCGCAGGGGCACTGCCGGATGAGCAGTGAGTGCATTCAGGGCACCCCCCGATGCCGGCGCACCAGAAGTGCCCACAGAAGGCTTCCCCACCCCGCTGCCACGCATCAGGAAGCCACGGACAAGGCCCCACGGTCTGCCTGCTTTCCTGGGGATGACATGCGGCCCTGCGGGGGAGAAGGGTGGCTGGGGTCTGAAATGCCTCTCGTGTGCGGAGATGACCGAGCGGTTTCTCCAAGGTTCTAAGGGTAAGAAAATTGGGCAAAGATTACAAAGCCCAGGTAAGTTGTCTTTCGAGTACGAAGACGGCAGACAGGGGTTTTCTGAAACAGCGTGAGAGAACTCTGGATGCTGGGCTCATCAGCACCCCCTGGGGCGCAGAGGAATTACTGGGGGAAATGGAGCTACAAACAAGAGACTTATAAGGAATAAAAAGAACGGAGAACCGTTATAAATGGTGGCAGAAAATTTGAGGTCCGTCTGAATATGGGATTTTGCACACTTGGGGCAGGTGTTGTTGTGGAAGAGAATGTACGTAGACAGACGCTAAATATGGGGCTCCACGCGCGGGACCCCACTATTGCAGAGTACAGCTTCGGTCGTTCAAAGCTGCCCAAGCGCACGGACGGCGGAGGTCAGCGGGCCTCCAGGCCCCTCCTTGCCCACGGGAAGGTCACACAGCGCCACCTTAAGGGCGTGGCGGACAGAACTGCCTCTGGGCTCGCTTCTTAGCTTAGAGTGACTTCTAGAAATTATCCTCCTGATGTAAATGATTATTTCAGCAATTCCCTCCATGTTACTTTACACTGCTTTCCAATTAAATTCAAGTAAAACGAATATATTTTAATTTAAAAATAGCATGGATGGTGTTACTCGTGTGCCTGACATTATCTCTCTTTTCTGCTTTCTGCTTGTATGGGTATGCGGGAAGACGTTTGGAAAGATGGCCATGCTGATACTATTTTGGACGAGTTAATACATTTTGGGCAATTGGTTGCTTTCTTAGGAATTTCTGCTCAAAAATTTTTTTTAAAAAAAGCAAGCGTGAGTGACATTTATAAAATAGAAGGGAAGCCAATATTTAAAAACACGCCACTCAAACACCTTTCTTGGAGGAAAAAAAATAAAAATGGAGTATATATTGCAGCTTCCTGAATGATAAATCTAAATTAATTAATTACAGGAAGTAAGTTCATAATTAGAAAACACTGAATCACTAAACCGAATTACACTAAATCATCGGGAGTCTGGCCTACCACGGAGATACAGATGTCAGAACGATTCCTTTTTCCACTTTTCAACTCACTGATTTATTCAACAAAGTGTCTGAGTACCTACTATGTGCTGGGCACATCTCTTTTATCTGATGGCCGTTCCCTCGGATCCTACAGATGAGTGACAATGTTACATTCAGACAAAACAGAAAGGAAAGCCAGTCGTTAGATGGGTTCCAGGGTCACTTGGCAGCCAGAAGGAAGCTTCCAGAAAGCATCCTCCTACAAAGAAGGTATGGTTGGAATTGCCAAGAATGCTCACACCCCAAATAATATGTCCCTACTCTTTGTATAAGAAGCAAAATCTGTTAAAAAGGAGAATGCGAAGGAAGCAGAGACACAATGATTAGAGAGTGTCTCAGGTTTCCAAAGATGGGGAAGCAGAAACGGGCAGATGCTCTTCTCTCGGGCTAATGTATTAGATACACAACAGAAGTTGTATGAGAAAGAGAAATTCCGGGAGCCTGGGTGGCTCAGTCATTAAGCGTCTGTCTTCAGCTCAGGTCACGATCCCAGGGTCCTGGGATCGAGTCCCGCATCGGGCTCCCTGCTCGGCAGGCGGCCTGCTTCTCTCTCTGCCTCTGCCTCTCTCTCTCTCTCTCTCTCTCTCTCTGACTCTCATGAATAAATAAAACATTAAAAAAAAAAAAAAGAAAGAGAAATTCCACGGTGGTGTCAACCCACCAAGGTTCTTTTGACCTTGGCCTTCCTGGGAAGCTAACGGAAGCCCAGCACAGGGCTCCCCTTGTATTTCCTGTTGCTGCAGCCTGGTGCCCAGTCCTAGGGCTGCCTTCCATCAGGTGGCCCAGCCACCCTGCAGTGGCCCCTTCCAGTCTGTGGGACTTAAACTATGCAGCGTTATCCTACCGGATGGAGCCACTTCATGTGGAGATGCTGGGAGGAAGCTGGATTCCAGTGGCTGGGCCGTCTGCCCTGTCCAGAGCTAGAGCCCTGTCAACCAGCCTTGGTCCAGAAAGCCCTGGAAAGAAGCCTTGAGCATCTCAGGCAAGTATGGAGAAAGACTTTCTTACTTCCGTGTCCTCAGCTAGCACTCTGGTTCTGGCTCCAGCCTCCTGGAGATTGTGGACATGTGAGTGATGGCCAGATGACAACCTGCACCTCCCTGCGATGCACAGGCCATGTGGGTGGGGGGTGGTCCCCTGCCCCCGTCTGACAAGAATCCCTACAGTCGCTCCGAATCAGTGGGCAGATCTGACCTTCCCAAACCAGGCCACATACCAGCCCCTGCGACACACGGTACAGATGAAATGGGCTCAGTCTTACATCCGGAAGGATATCATTAGAGGTGGTCAAAGCTAGGAAAGGTCACGGCAAAGACAGACGGCGGCTTAATGTCCAGCCTGGGAAGACTTTGCTCTTTTACTAGAGGCTGAATTTGTCTCTGAATGCTCGCTGTCGTGAGCAAAACTTGGGCCAAGGCTTCAGCTGTGACTTAACTCTTGGTCCCGATACAGATGTGCATTCATTGTGAGTAAACTGAGGCATGCCTGGGTCCCTGCTGCGCGCGGGGGATGTAAAGGGGAAGGAAGCCCTGTGCTTTCCTGCCATTTTGAGGGCCTGCTTCAGGTCCGGTTTCCAGAATAGACCTGTAAGTGTCTGTCCCCAGCTTCACTGCTCCAAGCGCCGTGAGTCAAGGCTTCAAGGTGAAGCCCTTGCACATCAGATGGAGGTTCACTCCTGATTTCTATGGACTCGGGTCTTCATGTGCCAAAGAGGAGGGCCCCCCACCCCCAGGGGAGTGGCTGCTTGACAGGTGGATGGAAGGGCCCCGAATGTCTGGCTGCAAAGGGCCAGGACGTCAGGAGAACAAAATGTGAATGGCTGGAGCAGGCAGGTGACCCTGGCCCGGCCTGGGGGTGTCCACTTTGTTTCATTTCCCCCTTGTGTCTCCAGCTGCAGGGACCCCAAGAGACTCCTCCTGGGGTCCAGAACCCCCTCCAGGATGGATGTTGCCAACCTCTGGTCCTCATAAACCGTCAGGTTCAGCCCCTCCCTGAGACCAGGGAAGCCCGCTGAGCGTCCTCATAATGTTTGTTTTCTTCTAGTTAATTGCACTGCTGCCTTTTATGCTTATTTATATAAATATATTCTAATGTATTTATTTATAGAGGTTTATTACCTTACTGCAGAGGTTTACCCTGTTTCTTTGTCCTACAGAAATCAGTAGGGAGCAGGGACCCCTTGCTGTTCCCGTGCCCTCAGGAAGCCTGTGAGCCGTCTGCAGGGCCTGAGTGTGGGACCCTCACAGACGGAGCCCCTCGAGCCCCCAATGGGTGCCGGGCTGGTGGCGGCCATCCCAGCTGGCTGGCATTTCCGTGGACACTGTCATGAAGAACAGGGCTGACAGCCGCTGTGACCCGGACAGAGTGTGAGGCAAGCCGCGGGTCTCCGGTCAGCGCCGTGGCAAAGCAAAGGCCCGGAAAACACACACAACAGAAATAACCACACTGCGTGAGGCCAGCTGTGTAGGTTATCTCCTCCTGTGTAGTTGGCTGAAAAATAAAATAAGAGCCGCTGGGGTGGGGGGTCCGAGGTGGAGTTGAAAGAAGTCTGTTGGGGGCCGTGGTGCGGGGCGGCTGGTGGGGGCATTTACCGCCACAGAGGCTCACAGAAGTAGTGCTCATTTCTTGCGATTTATGGGACCTGGAGGCTTTTGTTCTGGCTCGGGGTCCTAAGGGCCGGGAGACCCCACCTGCGGGTAGCTGCTAGTGGGGCCGGTGCTCACGGATGGGGTCGGGGCTATGGGAGCCCACAGGAGCCCACGGGACGCCGCTCGGGCAAGAGATGGTGTCAACAGCAGACTCTTCAGATGCGGGACCATCCCTTTCTGATTTACAACTCAGGCAAGCAGTCCATTCATCCAACAGGGGCCCCACGTCTATTCAGAGCTTACTGGGGGCAGGGGAATGGCCACTGGAAGTGGTTTTGAACTGCTTCCTGTGGTTTCACCCATCCCGCGGGGGTGGGGCTTCTATTTTTAGAGAGCGTGCATGGCAGTGAAGGTCCCGCGCCCCGAGACGCGCTGTGGGGCTGTGGGTGAGCAGGGCAGACTGAGTGGGCTCTCTGTTCAGACAGGATTCTGGGGAGAATTCACCACTTCCGTCTAAAGGGGTTAGAGGGGCCGACCCGGCCAGCCGACGCTGGGACACTTCGCCATGAAATGTGTCACTGTGGTTGGCAGGCTGCGGACCTCTCCACGTGAGGCTGCATGGCCACTGCCCATCAGACACCAAGATGCTCTTCTGCTTGTTGGCATTGACCCTGGGCCTTCCCCGGACATGATGCCACGTTGTGGACGGTTTTCAGAATGGCTCCATCTCAGATACTCTGCTCTCTGCCAGTTGGTGGGTCCTGTGTTCGTGTGTGCAACATACTAATGGCACAGGGTTCACGTGTAAGGCATTTCGTGGGAGGCCGTCCGGGTGACACCTGCCTGGGAGGAGGCGGGTGAGGCAGGAAGGCAGGGCCGAGGCCGTGGATGAGCAGAGCTCCTCAGAATGTGTGCCGAGGCCAGCAGGCCTGTCCCTCCGACCCTCCCACGCAGTGGGGTCTTTTGAAGGTGAGGGACCCTCCTAGGGACGGCACGGTGGCTTGAACAGACAGGTAAGCCTCGGGACATGGGGCCAGAATGCCAGGGACCGAGCAGGAGAAGGGTTTCATGGAGAGCCAGGCTGCGGAGGGCCGTGCTGAGCCAATTTCCGTCGCCTGTCCGCTGTGACTTCTCTTGGGTGTCACAGCGCCACGCTCCCACAGTGTTCCTCTTGCTGCGAAGCCCGGGGCCCAATGTTTCAGATTCCTGTTCCTTTCTCTCGCTCGGTTTGCTCTCTCTTTAATGTTCAGACTCGGCATCTTCAGCCTAAGCACTCACTCACTCAACAAAAACCACCTCCACGAAGAGATACCACCGGCGGGAGGATGGCCTGAGTTAAGAAGACTGGCAAATCCCAAGGGCTGGCGGACATAGGAGCAAGAGGGACACGCGTGAGTCCCTGAGCAACCAGGATGGCTGGCTCGTCCCTCTCTTACCGAGAGTCAGGCCAGGCATCCGGGCAGGGGTCCTGCAAGGTGGGGTGGGAAAGCTCAGAGCGGCGGCCAGGAGCCCACCTTGCCCGCACCGGGCGCCGGCCGCGTGGCTCACCCGCATCGTCTCAGGCGCCCACCTAGGAGCTGAGCATGCTGTTCTCTGCCTCTCCAGATGGGGACAGCGAGGCATGGGGAAGGCACGTGAGGTTTGTGCGATAGCAGGGCCAGGGTGTAGAGAAGGGGATGGCAGAGTCGCTGGTCAGCTTGCATTCTGCGGGAGCTTTCCCTGTGGACGGTGCACCCTGGACTCTGAGGAAAAACACCACCCGGACTATATCTCGTAGGGGATGGGATCCTCCAAAGGCCTTCTCAGCCTGTGCAGTGACGAGAACCGGGTTCAAGGGCATCCCTGGCCAGCAGAAGGCCAGGAATGAGGCTCAGCTCACCTGTACCCTACCTGGGCCCAGTCTTAACAGGTTGCTCAGCACCTGGGGCTGGCCCCGCGAGTGCTGTTGGTGTCCCTCACGAGCACACGTTGGGGTGTCAGCTCGCGGCCAGGAGCATGTACACACACACACACACACACACACACACACACACACACACACGAGCAGCAGTGTCTATCAGAGCCCCCGGGGACGCTTTCTCCCAGAGCAGATACAGAGATGCGGACACAAGAAAGGAGAAAGGGGGCCACATCTGAGTTCTATTAGCCAAAACCACCACCCAATTTATTTTTCCATGCCTGAAAATAATGCGTTTTGAGTCTTGTGAAGTGCTGTACTTCGGAGAAAAGGCTCCGTGACTTGAGGAACCCTGAGTCCCTCCCACGGGTGCAGCCCCGGCCCTGGAGGACACGGGGAGAAGGGCAGCAGAGCCCACGCTCATCCCCGGAGCTTTCCCCCGCCTGCTGCATCCCCAGCATCCCTGGCAGGCTGCTTTCCACCTCAACATAACGCAGCGAAGGACACGGGTGGCTCTGGTAGCCGGGGTGTCGATTGGAAAGGCATGTCTGGGACGGGGTTACTGAAGTTACGCTTTGCGGATTATCTGAGGATGAGAGAACCCCAGCGACGCATACAGAAACCGCGCACCAGGGCAGCCCTATGGGAAGATGCCCAGCTGAGTACGCACAGTTAGGAGAGAAGACATAGACGGGTTTCTGGGAGGACCACAGTCAGGATGAGTTCCAAGGTACTTCTTAGCCAGTGTCTGATAGGAGAAAAGTCTGACCTTAGTCTTGCATCTTCATCTGTTTGTGCTTTTTCTCTCTTATGTGAATGCAACTCCCTTTCCTGCTTTAATGCACCTTTAGCCCTCCTTTTCACCCCCCCCATCTGTGACCTTGTGCTATCCAGCATCCCTGTGTCAGTCACTGACACACTAGTATAAATAAGCGGCGGACAGGCTCCTTTTCTGGGCTGGAAGTGGCAGTTAAGCCCCAGCCGGTTCAGGGCTTGAGCCAGCAGCCGGGCTGGGGCCCACTCTCTCTGCACCTCATACTGCTCCTGCTCGAGACAGAAGCAAACATGCTGCTCACTGCAGGTACTCGCGCACACCCGGGCATGTGTGCGCTCACACACACTCTTTCAGGCCTCCAGGATGGAATGCAAGTCACATTTTCCAGATGTCTTCATGGGTATTCCAGCACTGGGAAATTCTGCCTGGGTTGCCCTCCACAAAGGAAGCAAGGGAGGGAGCGAGTGTTCACAGGTTGGAACAAGCTGGCTGCGTCCATCCTTAACAAGAGAGGAAGCAAGGCCCCCAGGGATGCTGATGACCCTGGGTATAGGGCTTTGCGATTATTACTTGGTCAGGCTATAAAGAGGGAGACTTTCTTTTTTTTTTCTCTTTTTAATGGTAGTGGGCACCAGCTCAAAGTTGTCTGCTAAAAAAACTCTGTGTTCTCTCTGCTGACTCATTTGGTGGGAATTTCAAACCCAAATGCCAACATGTGGCTGACCCACATGACCCTCCACTGGAAAATAAAGACAGGGTCATTTGAGTTCTTGTGCGAACAAACAGTGGCCATGCAACCAGATTTTCTCTCGCTGTTTTCATTCCCACCAACAGCTTTGCACCAGGCATTCGGTGGGGCCACGGCATGTCCCGAGGACAGGAGACTTGGTCACAGATTGGCACCTGTTTTCTATTTCTGAACCGGGGAAAAAGAGTCTTGCTATGCAGCAGAGGCGGGGGACACCAAGACTCCAGGCCGAGTCCACAGGTGCCAGCATGATGTCAGCAGAAAGGAGACAGTCTGGGGCCAGAAACCCTGGACTTTGGCCTCGCTCCGCCACCCGTTTTCCCATCAGCAGAGCGAGGGTGCTGGCCTGGGCTAGGCGCTGCTGGTTGGTCGCCACGGCTCTCGGATCCTCTCTCTCAGCCTTGTGAACCCGGCTGTCGCAGAGCCATCGGCGGTCTCTCAGAGACCCACGGGTGCCCGCGGTGCCCGCAGGTGGGGTGCCTGCTGCCGGTTCCCCGGGGATCCCCGTCCAGGCCTGGTGATGGGGGGATTGCTCTGCCTGCCCCCTGGAGGGACCAGTTTAGGCCGACGAATCGCGAGCCTCTTCGAGATGGGTCCCTGCCGGGCTGGGGCACGTAACTGCTGTGGCGGGACCCTCCACAGCTCCTTTCCCCCTCTGGGGAGTGGGGCCATCAAGCTGGGGGCCACTTGACGAGCCTGTGTCACTGGGCAGGGACCTCTGCTCCCCATCAGTGGACAGGCCACAGGAACAAGAAAGAAGCCTTTACCTATTTCCTCAGGGCTTGGGGGTGGTTCGTTACTTCAGCGTGGCGTGGCCTTTCTGGACGGATCCATCACTCCCAGCCCCTCCAGTCCTGGGGTCTTAAACGGCTGGCTCTGAAAACTTGGCCCTTCCACCTCAGCCCAAGCTGTCCCTCGGGGCCTGTGACTCCGACACCAAACCGAACACTTCATTTACTGGGTTCTGGGACGCTTTCGTTAATGTGCTCAGACATGTCTAAGAAGTAAGAATTGAAGGTGCCCGTTCTCTTTTCTTTTACCATTTGCATTTTTATTTTAAAATCAATATACCATAAAAATAATTTTCAAAATTTCATTCACACTGTGTAATGAATTCAGTCGTGGAGAATAGCATAGCAAGTGGTTGCTTTTGCACAATGCTGTGTTCCCTGAGCTCACGCGCGAACCCGCGGGCAGCCCAGACCGCCTTCCAGAGGAACGTGGCGAACACGTCTCTACCACCTCCCGGATTTGACCAACCATTTTAACACTGGGATGGGATTTCTGGCAATTTTTGTTCTACCCTTTGCCCTCCTCTGGTTATTACCCTCCCTTCCTTTTTTTCCTCCAAATTCTGTATATGGAGCATGCATTACCTTTGTAATCCTGTTTTATGGTTAAAATAATAATGCATCTTCAGCTCTGTTCCCGACGCTTTTATATTCATCATCTCACTTCCACCCCACCCCGGTGATGCACGTGGGACTGGTACTATTTTACAGTGCAGGAAACAGGCTCAGAGAGGTGATGTGACCTGCCCAGGGTCACACAGCTCCTAAGGGGACGAGCTGGAATGTGAACTCGGTGTTTTCTCCAGCAGACAGCTCTTTTCATGGAAACACCACCACCTCCTCTGGGGGATGAAAAGTTCTTAGGGAAATTCTTACCGTTAAGATGACATGTCTTTAAAACAGAGGTACATGCCACGAGCTGAAAGAGGCATTTTTCGTGAGGATTTAAGGGGTAGGAATTCACTCTCCTTGAGAGAGGATCCTGAACACGAACAGTTAGCCCTTTCTCCCTCTCCCCCAGCTTAAAAATAAATACATTTTGGTTGTGTTCAAGTTAAAAGAATGTGAAGAGAGAGAAGTTTACTAGTTGTGGGTAATCATTTCTGTTTATTTACTCTGAAGGGTCTAACCTGGTGCTCTCCCCAAACAACCCCTCCATTGGCCGTAGACAGGAGCCTCAGCCTAGCATAGTGGGAAATGGAAAACGGAGAGCCCGTCACAGAAGACGTGCCACCGGGACTGTTTGGTCTTGCTTTGTTTTACGCGTGGGGGACTCAGGCCATGCACGTCCGCGCCCCTCAAATAGCACTGTGTGGACGATCTGTCCAGTGGTCCTGTTAAGAGGCAGGTGCTCCTGTGAAGGTTTGGTGTGGGGCCTGGGACTCTGCATTTCCAACAGGAACTAACAACGGCCTTGGAGCCTGCTTCTCAGCTCCGGCTGCACATGTGAACCAGGGCCTTCAAAGTCCCAGCGCCCGAGCCCCAAAAACAGAGCAATTAAGTCAGAAATGCCCGGGTGGGCCCCCGTGGCTCCAAGGAATCCAGGGCTGAGACCTGCCTGGAACGCTCGGAAGACCCTTCCCTCCATTTCAGAGCGTGCACCTGGGCACCGGGAGCCACTGGCTGGCTCTGCCACCGCGCAGCAGGGCACACCTTCAGTAGCTTCTGTCATCTGCTGATAACGTCCTTTCCTCTCCGGACTGGCCAGGGCTCGCGTGGGGTGAGGTCTACTTCTCTGCCCCACTGGGGATGGCCTTGGCCTTGTGACTTGCTTTGGCCGGCAGAACGCAGGCAGATGTGACCCAGTGTGGGTTCTAAACCAGGACTGGAGAGGCATGGGGATTCCCAGTCACCCCCGAGCCTCTGCCACCCGTCCCGGGAACAGCACGCCATGTGGCTGCTGGTGTCACAGTGGGAAGCACGTGGAGCAGGTCTACACCCGGCCCAGCAGAGTCATGCTGGCTTCGAGCCCCACGAGAAACACACGGTGCTACTGAAGGCCTCTGGGAGCGCAGGGGTGTGTGTTACCCGGCATTACGACAGCGCGCCCTGGCTGGTTTGTCGTCGAGGGAATGAGAGCGCGGGCAGCACTTAGTACAGCGTGTGGCACGCGGCGGGGCCCCCGTGCACGTGAACATGATTAACACCCACTTTGGATGCAGCTCTGCTGCTGTCCTTCCTCCCTTTTTGGGCAGGGACTCTGCAGCTCACTCCCCCTCCCCACACAACAGCGCGAGGTGCCCGCACTCCGACTTCGGGACAGGTTCGCCGAGCCTCTGCCAGGTATGTGGCAAACAGCAAAAGCCTTGCCCCTGTGAATGGGGTTGTTCAACCTTATCTCAAATCCTCTTGGTGCGGCTGGTGGTTTTGTGTCTGCCAGCGTTCTCTGAAAGGGTTTTTTGTGGTACAAGCGTGGAAGAAAAATGAGAAGCGGGAAGGAAACAGGCTTGACTTTGTTACGAAGTGCTCTGGGTTTCAAAGGACACGTGAAGGCAAGTCCTGGCCGTGGGCTTGAGGCAGGGCGTGGTGCTGTCACCTTCGGTGTCCTTGGACACTGCTGTGAGCTGGCGGTGCCCCACCGGCTTCCTCACCGGGACCTCGGCACACACACACGAGTTCAATTATTTGCTGACCCTGGGGAGCAGTCTGATCGTCCTGCTCACACCTCATCGGGCTGCCGCGGGGGCGGAGGGAGAGCGAGCCTGCACCTCGCGGGGCCCGAGGTTGGCTGTTTGCACTGTGGCCCCTGCCTCTCTGTTTGAACAGATGCTAGTCTCCCGAATGGGTCCCCAGCCGCGGCTCGGCTGAAATGCCAGCTGCCTTCTGACATTTCTCGTCTGGAATGAAGATGTAGTAAATGCTCTGTGTGGATGAGCACAGAACCTTTCCTTTCAGGGGCAAGTGGGACCTTACTCCGCGGGACAGGCGGCCTAATGAGGGTGAATGGAATAGTCGTGCACAGGGACAGTCCAACCTGGACATCGAGACAGTTGCACCAGAGGAATTAAGGACAGGTCCGCGTGGTGAGGCAGATGAAGCTGATGGGGAGAAACGCGCAGTGTGTGATTTCCCTGGGTGCCAGGCAGCGGGATGGAGACGAGAGGAAGATGCAAAACTGGACCCACACGCTAAAACCGTGCCACGGGGTAATCTGTGCGCCGGACCTGCCTTCCTCTCCGACTCGCCGTTGCTTGTCATTCATTGTTCTCTGCGGCGTTCCGGAGGCTTTGAGTTGTGCAATTTCCTTCTCACTTTAGAATTTTCTCGATAAGAAGTTTGGGGTCTGTTTTGGGAGTAGTGAGGGGTGAATGTCAGTAAAAAAGGAAAAAACTGGAGAAAACCCATCTTCCTTTCAAAATCCACAGAATCTTAATCCACATAAATGGCTTCCTCATCCGTCTTGTTTTGGAGACTCATAGAAGATCCTTTAACAGTGCATCCTGCTCATTTGCAACGTTTCTTTGTGGCTCAGGATGAACTGTTTTAGGGCAGGAAGATGGGGAGGTGGGGGGCTTTGCCTGGACTCTGCTACACATCTTGAAAACACCACAGCTTAAACCAGCCCATCAGCGAGACAAGCCTCGTGAAGACAATGCCGAACGGAAAGATGTAGGCTGATGGGCTCATTACAGCAAGTGGGGATTTTGGTTATTGAAGTGCGGTGTGGCCAAAGGGAAACTGAGTCAAGGAATGTTAGTTACTTCTGGTACCTTTAGCCATGAATTAGCCCTTATCAGCGGTGGCTTCTTAAGACTAATTCTGCCCCAGACAGGAGGCATGGCATGCACCCGTGCACCGAGGTCCCCCTGCATTTCCTAGGATTGCCGCGGAAATGGATCCAGCGATAACCTCCCCGACTCGTTTTAGTTAATTCAACCCCTGCGCGAACCATCTCCCCACACAAGAGGCAAAACAAGCTGGACCTTGCTTCACTTTCCTGCCCTTGCCCAGATTTTTGCAGAGATAAGTGTGAGCCCTGAAAGGTCACCCTGCAGGCTCCAGAGCCATGGAGAAGGCCTGGGGTTTTCCCCGGAAAAAAACAGTTTCCTCACTCTTCCAGGTTGCACAGAGATACCGTTCCATCACCGTCTCTGTGCCTTTGGCACATGCCCTGTGTATTGGCGATAAAAGTCTGGGGCCCCGTTCCACTAGCTCCAGCTGGCCATGGCGGGACAGGGGACACTCCAGTGGGAGTTAAACGGGTAGGAGGCGAGGCGCTGAGGCCGCCCGAGCACACAGAGGACTGGGGGGGGCGGAGGGCGTCGCTCCCGGAGCCGGACTCCTAGTGGCTGAACTGCACACTGCAGCCAGCACTGGGGGAACCCGGGGGAGGGCAGAGGGCCCCCCATGGGGGAGAGGTGGCTCTTTCTCCCACCGGGTTTTTATGAATGCATTGGTCTCTATTTGAATTTCCTCATGTAAGCAAGTGAACAAGACAAAAATTCAAAACACCTGGTAGTTCGAAACTTACTCATTAAAAGAAAAAATCCCGCTAATAAGGGCTCTAGCAGAAAAGATGAAGTCCAGATGAACCACAGCTGCCGGTTCAAGTGACAAACTCGCATCCCTTTCTTCTCTTCGAGCGGGGAAAGGGGAGGCTATCCACAGTTTAAAGTCGGTTAATGCAGATTTTCATCATTGTTATCCTAAGCAGAATCATTGTTATCGTTGTAATAACATTTGCCCGGCGTCCCCATGGTGGGGGCTCTGCATATGGCGACCACATTGTCTGAGCCAGGAGTCTGGAGCGTCATCAGCCTGACAAGGAGGGGATGCTTCTTGGGGCCTGGGGGGCGGGATGGCCAGGCCTCCTGGTCAGAGGTGTTGTGGGCAAGCCTCCTTGACCTCAGGCATCAGGACCGGGAATGCCACCGTGTCTGATGGAAGGAGTCTGCTTTCCTAAACACTCGAGGGAGCCTGAGTGTCCACCTCGGGGCCACCACCAGGACGGTCAGAACTGCACCGAGTGACGCACTTGGTGGCGGTTTCCCGAAGCCTGCGGTGTTTCTCCCCGTGCTGCCTTCTGGAGAACAGGGTGAGAACAACGTCACCAAAGCACAGAGAAACCAGGAGAAGCCCAAGATGAAGGACGACAGAGAAACGGGCATAGAGTGAGGATAGGAGGGTCCTGTGTGGGTGTAGACGGGAGGAACGAGCAACCAAGGGTGGTGAGCACAAGGACAGCGGCTGCGGTGGCTGCCATCTGCCAGCATTCGCCGGTGCCGGGGTTCCCCTCCTTGGACCCTCGCAGCCCCCTGAGGCTGGCATCCTCATCACCTGCCTCACAGGCCAGGGAAGGGGGGCCGACGATGACATGGCCGTGGTGGGAACGGAGCAGGCACGTGCACTCTTGAGACTGTGCCACTGCCCCGGACGAGCAGCCCGCCAGCCAGGCACCTGCCCGAAACGTCACTGTTGTCACGAGAGCCTGGCCTTCTGAATCCCCATCTCAGCGGTGGGGGTGGGGATGTGGGGGCTGTGCGTGGGGACAGTGACACACTTGCTTTGGGGCCATGCTTGTTACGCTAGGGTGGGCACGAAGCTGGATGCGGGAGACACACAGCCGGAGTGGGACAGCGACCATGGGCTGGAACATTGAACCCCGAAGCTCTCAGAGGTGAGGGTTTCCATGCTGGAAGGGGGTGCTCGTGGATCACCAGCCTGTGGTTCTTGGTTCGGGACCATCTCTGGGGTTCGGAACCTCTCTGAGGACCTGATGCAGTCTGCAAATGGGGAGAGATGCCTGGGGACGTTCCACAGTGTGGTCAGCTTCAGGAGGCCGCGGGGACCCACTGACAGCCCGCACAGGGACTCCCACCCCAGCCCTAGGGTGCGAGGGAGGCGCAGCAAGGTGGGTAAGAACGCACGTCTAGGGTTGAATCACCTGGTTCCCATCCCAGCTTCGTAACTCACATACACAGGCTCCTTTACGCCTGCTCCGCCGTCCCCCAGCTGCAAAGACTGATCAGCGCCAACGCCTGCCTCACAGTTACCACTGGCATGTTCCAATGAGGTGACGCAAATGACAGGTTGCCTGCAATCGCAGATGGCTGTCAAAGCTTGGTAATCGTTATTGTTGATCGATCACTGTGATCATTACCAGTGACAAGCAAGCCGAGGCCCAGGAGGGAAAGTGGCCCAGGGCCACACGGCGGCAAGAGGACCAGCGTCCATAGAGACAGCCCTGGCTCCCGGCTCCCTAGGGTCGCCACCCTACGGCGCAGGCCCCTAACTGCGCATCCCCCGGCGGAGAGGCATGGTGCTGAGCCTGCCGCTCCTGTCTGGCCCGCACACCCTCCTCCCAGCGGGAAGACAGCCTCAGGGTTCCCTTAGTGTGTGGGTTCCCATCCAGAGCGGAACTCCGCGCAGGCTCCAACCAGGGGGGTCTGTCCGTCGCAACGACCTGTGGCTGTCCTCTTAGGGCAAACGGAGGCAAACCGGCCTCGGGTCTTCCGATCCCGCCCGCTCCTCCGCTGAACGGGAAGCCAGTCTGGCCGCAGAGTCTTGTCGGCATTCAGGGCTTTGCTCCACTCGCCCTGGTAACCTGGCTGGGACTCAGCGTGTGGTAGGCTGTGGCTGCAAGCCCTTGCTCAGGGCTGTAATCAGCCTTCAGTGTGTCCCAGTGACGCAGGCCAGTCTGGGGTCACCAGGAGGCCAAGCTGTGTGAGCAAAATGCTCACAAGTTCCCGAACTCGCCTCTCGCCTTGCGATTGCCCCAGGAGCCTCCCTCGGAGGCAGGAGCCGCGGGGCCACACATTTGGCGGCTGGAAACCGATGAGAGGCTGGTGGGTGTGGGGCGGGGCAGTGCACATATGTGTCATCAGGCGATTACAGGGTCCAAGGGTTTAAAAATGGACCAGGCCGCGTTCTTTACCAGCAGCGGGTGGAAAGATGGGGATAAAACGAGCAGCAGCTTGGATCCGTTCCGTGAAAGATCCTGGGAGGGGTTAGTTCCTGGGTGTTGGCGGGCACTGAGGGCCAAAGCAGACTGCTGTCCTCCCCATCCACGGGCTTCTGGTCCAGGAGGAAACAACGGGAACCCAGCAAGGACTCCCTCGGGATGCGTTTCTAGACTAAAGAGTTCGGAAGCATGTGTGGTTTCCCTGTTTGGAACCCTCCGAATCGCTTGCGAGTCCAATTCATCCATCAGCTGAGGAGTGTGCAGGCTTGTATCTGGCCTCGGCTGGCTGCGTCCAAGGCCGTGTCCAGGGAAGGCTGGAGCAGACTCCCTCTGGTTGCCACTGTCTGATTCTGGATCAGTTAGTGCCTACGTCCCCCTGGTCCCTTTGGGGCTGGCACATTCAGGGTGTGGGCTCTGGAGCCAGGCTGCCCGGCTGTGAGATCTGGCTCCTCACCTCCTTGCTGTGTGTCCTTGGGGAAGTCCGCTGATCTCTCTGTAGCTCAGTTTCTTCCTACGTAAAGCAGGGCTTCTGAAAGCACCACGTACCGCGGTTGTGAAGATGACATGGGATGGGTGCACGTGAAGTGCCCCACCCATGCCAGCGAAAGCCATCTTGAAGGATACGTTTTTGTTACGGGTGTCATTATCACCGTTCAGACGGTACCCACTAACCCACTAATGGGCAGTGCAGGAGGGCTGCATTTTGCTGCGATCCCAGCTTTTCCCCGTGGAACAGAAAGACCCGAAGTGGGAACAGGCAGAACCAGGAAGGGAAAGTCATGGGAAAATATCCTAAGTCTTTCTGTGAAACTGGGTGCATCTAATCTCATCGGGCTGTTGAGCCCCGAGAGGGACAGAGCCACCACCGGCACTGCCGCAGGAAATGAATGCGCTCTCTAGGCAAGCCCCCGGGCCGCTCCCTGCTTGGGCCAGTTTCCCCTTCTGACTCAGAGTCGAGTCTTTACCATTCATTCCTCTGGGATATTAGCCTGTCTTGTTTGGGGTCCCCCGAAATAAGGATTTTAGCATGATGCATTGATTTGGGAGGTGATCTCAGGAACACAGCAGGGTAGTGGGCAAGCGGGAAAGAGACCCAGAGAGAGGAAGGAGCCAACTGCAGGGGAGGTTGGGGGGTCCTTATTGAGCAAGTTAGTCTGGGAAATGCTGTAGAGCACAGACCTGAGAGTTATCCCACCCAAGGAGAGTGAGCTGGAGGATTTATATGCCAGCTCTCATGGCCAGTGGCTGGGGCTGCTCCCGGGGGCGTTAACTCTCTGCGCCTCTTGGCTGGCCACTGGCCATGCATGCGGGCAGAACTGAGTCCGGGGGCTTGGGACAGCCCTCCGCCAAGGAGACGTGGTGCCCGGAGCTGGAAGAGGTTAGGGCGTGGGCAGGGCCTGATGGCATCTGCTACAGGGCCATTCGAGAAAAACGGTCTGGCTTTTTCCAGCTTTGGCTTCTTCCTCCGCTTTTATTCCTTTTGTCTCTAACGGCCCAGCGTTCAAACAGAGGTACGCCGCTGCCCTGCGATTTTATTTTCCACTTGTCCTGGGTACATCTTGTGCCCTGTATATACGCTAAGTTCTTTTAAAAGCAGGAACATGGTTTTCCACATGCTCAGAACACAAATTACGGACAGACATGGTCACGCATTTGTTCTGTCCCTTAGGTGGCCCTTAGGGCCACTGCAGAATATCCCGGAATTCACTCCTTCTTCTTCCCAAGGGAAATTCTTCAGCGGACGAGCAGCCATGTCTACAGCACAGTGATGGAAAGAGGGGCTCGGAGCCCACAGGGCCGGGGAGGCGCCGCAGCGTGAAAAGCTCCAAGTCAGCCGCCGGGTGCACAAGGAGGGATGGAGGAGGCGGGGCTCCTGGGCGGGTGCTGAGGGCTGCTGAGTCTGGAGCCCAGGGCCCTGTGTGGTTGTGGAGAAATATAAGTAGAGGACCCGAGCTGTTCTGAAATTAGTTTTGATTGCCGCACTGTGTATCTCTGATTGCAACAGTGTTTTTGAGCCCGAACCACAGAGATTCTGGGTTTATAAGGGCTCCAGCTATATCTTCCAGAGGGCACTGATTGCAGTCAGCATCCAGGAAATGCTGCTGAATGCATGGATGGAGGGGAGTATTTATGAGCAGTCAGAACTAGAATGTACCTGGAGACCCTCTGGTCCAGGGCTCTGCTGCTCACTTGTCTCTATAAAATTTCTAGGAAAGACACAAGATGTCCCATTACATTTGAATTTCATTTTTTTAAAGATTTTATGTATTTGAGAGAGAGAGAGTGCACAAGCAGGTAGAGCAGCAGACAGAGGGAGAGGGAGAAGCAGGCTCCCGCTGAGCAGGGAGCCCAAGGTGACATGGGGCTCGATCCCAGCACCTTGGGATCACGACTCGAGCCGAAGGCAGACGCCCAACCGACATTGGAATTTCAGGTTAAAAAACGGATACTTCTTTAGTGAAAGTGCATCCCAAATAGTACATGGGACCCAGTTAACACCCAGTTTGCTAAATGTGGCAGCTCAGCTTTAGGAACTGTGCCAGTCGTGGAATTTAAATTGAGTGAGACAAGCCATAGACAATAGGGAGTGGTGGGGAATGGGGAAGGTTTAAGGTCAGTGAGCACATACCCTAAGTGCATCTCTAAGAAAAAAAAAAAAAAAAGATCGCTGTGTGGGCAAAACAAAACACATCTTCTAAGTCAACACTCTTAAGCAAAGCGTCCAAAAGCTGGGAGGGTAGGCAGCAAGGTTCAGGCCCAGATGACACCAGAGCCCGTGTCCCCCTCCCCCCCAAGCCAGTTCCCTCCCACCGTGTCACCGTGGAGGCTGCATGCACCCCGATGTGTGGCCTCAGACCCCGTCCCCGCCTTCTAAAGGGCAGACGGTGAACAACGTGGCAGGGTAGGCGTGGCTTCACAGAGCACCCCGTGTGGCCCGTGTACATTTTCTTTTCGAGACAACGAAGCCATTTCCAGACAGAGCCACAGAGCGGATGACCCTGGTCTCCTGGGCTCCAGCAGACCCTGCACCTTCTTCCCCGAATGCAAGCGGCTGGTATTATGATCATGTTTTCATTTTTGCCATCTGAAGTGCGCTTGATAAAGACATTATTATGGTGGTGGTATTAGGTAACGAGATTCAACATCTTGGAAAAGTTATGTCCTTTCCAGAGTCTCAGTTTCAGCAACCGAGAAAGGTGGGGGCTAGGCAGACGGTGCGTGAGGCCTCTGGTCTCTGACGAGGGCCACCGGTGTGGTGGTTTGCCAGGGCAGGTCCCCGAGCATGCCTGTTGCCCGGGGTGCTCATCGACCACATTCCCCTCCACCCTCCAAGATGTCCCCTTTTGCACGAAAATGTACACATGTCGCTCCATCTGGCAGAGCGTGGCAGTGAGCTTAGCCACAACAGGAGCCTTGCCAGCACGGTGACAAGGCGGCCCGGCATGTCGGGCATCCCCTGAGAGCTGGTCGTTAACACCCACAGCATCCCCCCCCCCCGACCCCCACTCTCGTGGTCAGCACCTATTCCGCATATGTGTCTGCACCAACTTCCAGGCCATGGGCGAATAAGCATGGCTAAAAAAGCTTACTCTGAAAAGCTCTTTTGGGGACAATGCAGTCGACGCCCATATTCCAGTCCTTGCAGTGACTGAATGGTAAAGAAGTCCCCTGAGTTCTGGGTCTGTCCCAGCCCTCAGCACCTGTGACAACGGCGACGCAGTGTCCCCTGGCTTTGAGTGTGTTTCCCTGCTTCGTCGTGGGTACCGTTGGGTTGGCCCAGCTACTGTGGGACACAGATGCTCTTGGAGAAAGTGCTACCCGCATTTGGTCACTGCCAGGTCTTCTGCAGGCCCGTCGGGGGACCGGGTCACTAGATTGAGACACCCACCTGAAAAAGGACGACTAAAATGACCCATGCCTGGGGACGCCGCAGGTGCGGGCAGCCTCCAGCTTGGCCTTCCTTCCCGGGTCAGACTAGGAGCCTTCTTTCTGAGATGGGGAGTCTCTCCCCACCCCCACTCTTGGGAGGAGGTGCAGGTATTCCCCACCCTCCAAGGCATGCCCGAAATATGCCCTGATGAGTCCCAGCCACAAACAGGGCGCTTGCCTCGGCCTCCTGATGTCATCAGCAGGGAGCCCCGACCCAGAGGGGCATGAATGCTAAAGATTACACAGAAGCTGAGTAATGAGCTAGAGCAGAGGTGAGGAGTCCTGACTCCCACGAAGGGCGAAATCCAAGCATCCTAGAACCTCAGAAGAGTGAAGGCCCTTAGAAATGATAACATCACCCGCCTCATTTTAAAGATGGGGCAGCGGAAGGAGAGGGCCGGGCTCCTGGGGAAGTAGTTCAGCCTGGTGATGGGGAGTCAGGCGCTCTGCAGTAGGACCCGGGTCCCCATGAGTCCTGGCAGAGAAAGAAAACACAACCCTGCTGGAACAGACTGAGCCTGAAGCCCACTGAAAAGCCAGAAAAATCTAGATTTTTCAGTTATATGAACCAATAAGTTCCCTTTATTGTTTAAGCCAGTTTGGATCTCTGCTATACCTACACCCTAAGTGATTCATTGAAATGCTGTTCTAAGGTCACACCATGCCAGAGTTTGGCATCCTTAGCCTTCTAGCTAAATGAGATAGGGCATGAAAAGCATCTATGCTGCATTTAACACATACAGGAGCTTCATAAAAATTAATAGTTTTGCCTTCCTTCTGTCCTTCTTTATGGTATTCAAAGCAATTTCAATGATACCGTCAAAAAGTAGATTTCCAGACGGCTCACGGATAAACACACCATTAGTCTGGACTGTTTGGGGCTTTTTCAAGTAATTGCATGCCTTGGGAAATATTAATACAATGCCTTTATTTCTCCCTTGAGACAGAATGAGCGACACTAACCCACTTGGAATGCAGCGAAGCACTTGAACACTAGTTACGGGGCTGAGTTTAAAACTGGGAACTGGCTATGTTCAGTGAAGATTTTAAGACGTGCTTTTCCACCGTTCCACGTGCTGCTCAGGACTCACAGAGCGAAGGCGGGGAGTCCAGCCGAAAGGGTGGTGGGCAGCTCTCCCGTCCATGCTCCCCCCGCCCCACGGGTCCCCCATGTGGCAGCATGAGCACATGACCTGCACCGCGTGGAGCTCGGGACAGTCACGCGTCAGGACGGAAAGACGATCTACCAGAATTTCCACTACTCTCTACCTGGAATATAGGTTTTGCCTCCATTGCAGATACAGGTGGCAAAGGGTGGTGGCCGCATTAGAATACCCGTGAGACTTCCTGCCCGTAGAACTCAGCTGTTTTCAGACCACATTCCAGGTGTTGCGGATAGCTCAACAATTTGTATGTTCCAATTTGAAATTAGAGGGGCTCTGACATCTGGTCATGGAATGCATAAAGAAATGCATACATCACCATATCACAGATGTTTACATTCTGTTGGCCCTAACCGCCTGGTTGCTGTTGTTATTTCTATTATTATGGCCCAGAACATCCATTTCCCTGACAGTCTCCCCACGTAGATTGTGGGCTTCTTGGTGGGAAGGACTGTGCAGGCTCTCTCCTTATTTCCAGCATCGAGCACAAGGTTCAGAGTCTAGTAGGAACCTACTCCCTATTGACTCAAGTGGATAATGATGATGCACAGTGTTTTGTTTTTTTTTTTTTTTAAAGATTTATTTATCTATTTTAGAGGGCAGGGGGAGGGAGCAGAGGGAGAATCCCCAGCAGACTCCCCGCTGAGTACAGAGCCCGACGCAGGGCTTGATCCCTCGACCCTGAGATCACAACCTGAGCCAAGATCAAGAGTCACACGGTCAACCGCCTGAGCCCCCAGGGGCCCCTGCACAGTGGTTCTTATGACCACTTTCCCTGGGAAGGCAAAGTGCGAGGCCTCCCTTTTTCGAGGCGCGGGGCATGCTCTCACACGGGGACCACAACCATACCTCTGCCTGCAAGTGGGGTTTGCCCACTCAGTTGTACTTGTTGAGCATCAATCCCCCCCCACACGTGCATGCGCACACACACACTCACACGTACACCATGCACACACATCAGCAGGAAGCTGGTTCCTTCCTGCTCCCACTCCTCCCCTGCCTCCAAGAAGATATTTATGATTTTTAATACATGGGGACCACGACTAATTAGGCTCCTCACCCACGCCCCCGAGGCCCCGAGGGGCAGTGATGCGGGCGTTCCAGCTCTCTGAGCACCGAGGCCTCACATGCCACACCGATGAACTCACGGGGGACGGAGCCCTGGCCCTGCCGCCTGGGAGAGCGTTGTCTTTCAAACCAGATTAAAAGAAAACAAGAATGTGGCCCATCCCCAGCTTGAGAAGCACAGAATTATGCACTTCGCCCAAGTAGGAATGTGGCCCATTAATTACTATTTGTCGTCAATTAATTGCTATTTGAAATATGGCCTCTGGCTTGTGAGGAGTGCCCCCGTGCCCCCCAGCAGAGAGGGGGTGACTGGTGTGTGCTCATGAGCTGATGTAACCTTCCGGGCATGAAGAGGTGCCTCAGAGCTGCATCCTGAGAGAGGGGCAGCGGGGCCCACGAAGGGTTTGGGGCATTTTTTGGTAAAGGAGAGAAAAGATCCAGGAGCATGTTTCCCGAACTCAGTGAGCACAGGTGAGGGGCACGGCTCGTCCAGGGGACCAGGCCAAGTTACTACCTGCAGGTCCTGGAGTCAGGCAGTCTGTTCCCAGGTAGTCCTGACACACTGGCGCTAGGGGCTGGCATGACCTGGTAAGGTGATGCGGGCAAGAAACCTCCTCCCTGCAGTGGGTTAGGGGACCCCATCATCAGGAGGCATTCATAGGCAAGAGGCTTACTCATGATGGAGAGGAAGGAGCAGAGGGTGTGGCAGGCGGGAGGCCAGGATTTCATTCTTGTGGTTGGCCCCCACGGGCCCGCTCACCAGCGGAGGGCCTTGGACAGTGACTAGCGGGTCTGTCTCAGCCTCCTCTGCTGTGGAGCCTGATGGCAACGATAAGGCCTGAGCCCCGGCCTCGCTGCAAGTGTCAAGCACACACATTCATGCACAAGCCTACGACAAGCCAGGGCTCATGTGGGAAACATGAGGACGCGTTGTTTGGACCAGGGCTGTGCCAGCAAAACCACCCATGTTGCAGGGACCAGGGGTGAAACTGGGTTTTAAAATCCACAGAAGCTATCAATAATAGTCGCATTTCAGGTGCACAAACTCTGCACCAGGCCTGTGCTGAGTGGGGTGTGGGTGGACACGACCGCATTTGTAGAATTCAAACTCAGAGCCAGCTAGTTCAAAACCCTGACCGTGGGGCTCACTGTCCAACGGTGGAGTTACGTTAACTAATGAGACAAGAGCATCCTGTCCCCCTCTTTGGGGGAACTTTTGCTGGAAGGATAACAGACACAGGGTGAAGTGCAGAAACCCCAAGTTCTATGAATTTTGCAAAGTAGACACGCCCGTGTCGCCACCACCCATCTCGAGAACTAGACCGCGGCCAGACTGCTGCAGCTTCTTGTGCCTCCTCCAGCCGCTACCGCCGCCGAGGAGGGAGGCGGTTCTGGCTGCGGATGAGACAGGGGGGCACTCGTGGCTCAGCCGCGGTCACGGGACCACACCGATCCTCAGCACCCCCGCTTCCCCAAACACTAGCAAGAACTCCAAGCAGCTCCTGTTCATCTATTTTGTTTCGTTCTATGAGTATTTACTGAAATATAAAACTAGAAATCTAGAAACATACTTAGTTATTGGTTCATCTGGAATAATACGTTCACTCATGTTATTATGAATAACGTTTTAAATAAAAAATAATTGTGTTCAGGACGAGCGGCGTGGCACTGTTTTACCTTCTCAGAAATCTCTTTGTGTCTCACTGAACAGAGGGGAGCTGGGGCCTCACACCTCCTCCTTCATTCTGTCTACGGTCCTGTCATGTCACACAGCTTCTGGAATTCTCCTTCAGACCCTCACGTGACGAGAGTGGAAAAGCAAATGGCATCTTGGTGATACTACAAAAATTGCTTTGATCGCTCAGATCCCCTGAAAGAGGCTCGGGGACCCTGGCGGTCCCTGGACATCGCTCTGGGGGTGGCTGCCGGATGCTGTTCCAGCGTGCGAGTACGCCACCCTTTCCCCACTCACGGTGACGGGCGTCTGGGCTGTTCCCAGTTTTGGGCTATATGGTGAATGAATTTGCTATGGACAATTTGTATATGACTTTGGGTAGGCACACACAGATGCACGCACATACACACACACACACACATGCACACGTGCACAAGCAGTTTTGCTGGGTACGTATGCAGAGGTAGGATTAGTGCCTCACGGGGAAGCTGTGTACTTAGCAGATCTGTTTTCCGAGCTGTTTCCCAACATGGTTGTCCCAGTGATACCCCATCAGCAGCAAACGAGGGGTCCGCTTCATCTTTCCCCTCTTCTATTAAAGTAACGGACCCCATCTAAGCACGGTGAGTCACCGGGAGGGGAAGAAAAACAAGGAACCAGGAGCATTTTTAAAACCTTCTACTTTGAAATAATTTTAGATTTTCAAAGAGTGGCAAGGTGAGTATAGAGAGTTTCTGAATACAGCTCGCCCACTAGTGATGACACCACCCCTACCCAGGGACATCCATCAGGTGTGAGAAACCACCAGCTGCAGCACCAGGGCCCAAGAGACGGACTCTGCGTGCCTTTCCTGGTTTCCCTCCGGGTCCTCCTTCGGTGCCAGGACCCCTGCCAGGGCACCACACCACATTCAGCACTGTGTCACCTTAGGCTCCCCTTCTGGGACAGTTTCTTGGACTTTCCTTCTTCTTCATGACTATGATCCTCTGAAGAGTCCTGGTTGGGTGTTTTGCAGAACGTCCCTCAAATTGGGTTTGTCTAGTGTTTGCTCATGGTCAGAGGAGGTTATGGATTTGGAGAAGAACATGACAGGAGTGATGTATTCTTCTCGTCCCATCCTAGCAGGGGGTGCGTGCTGTCTCGGACCATGGTGGCCCGGGTCACTTAGGGTGGGGTCTGCCAGCTTCCTCCACGGAAGGGTGCCCATTTCCTCCCTCCTGTACCTCCCTCTGGTCAGAGGGAGTCACTATGCCCAGCCCACTTCACTGCCCCCCGCAGGGCACAGGCTTGAAGAACGTGTGGGCATATGTCACTGCCGCACCATAAGCAGGAGATCTTTTGGGGAGAAATCCTGAGGCTCTGCCACCATTCTGCTTCGTCGGAGCTCCGCCGCTAATTTTCGCATTTGTCGCTGGTTCTTGCCACAGTGACTCTCACTAACGGCGACTCCTCTTTGCCCTCACTCCTTGTACAATTAGTATATGGAAATCTGCAAGGAAGATCTATCTCTTCGCCATGCATTTATTTATTCAGACATCTATTGATATCAGTATGGGCTCATGGATATTTATTATTGGGTAATAACCTAACACTCCCATTACTTATTTTATTGTTCTGATTGTCCCAGGTTGGCCACTGGAAAATCTTCTGGATTAACGCTTGTGTCCTTTTGACATGGCCCATCCTTTTTTTCAAAAATACTTTCTTGCTTTCTGGCGCCACAAGGTACTCCAGGCTCTTCTTGTTATCTTTCCCTGCCCAGTCTTCGAATCGGCACTCCAGGGAGCTTTGACCCGGGTTTCTTTCCACCCTTCTCTACAGTTAGAGTGATCACGTACACGTGGGGAACGCTGGAGAGGATATCTTGATTCCCAAACGTAAACGTAACATGTTTTGTCCACAACCTGTTGAGTGTATGTTTGAGGCTGTATCTTTGTGATGTAATCAAGTATCTGTTTTCTGGGTAACTTTTTTCCCCCCCGAGAATGCTGATTGATCAAGTATCTATGGGTGTGCCCTGTGGCGGAGGACCTGTAACCCTGGGGCCAGGAGGGGGGTGGCGGGCGGTGGGGCGGTGGTGGCTGAGTGTGCAGATACTCCCGCCTGTGTGACTGACGCGCACTGATCAGGTCACTCCCTCAGTGAGAGCAACGCAGTTGCCCAGGGTGGTTTCTGTGTCGGACTCTCAAATACGAGGCCCCAGGGAATCCACCCACTAAAGCTTCACACCATCCTCCACACAGTCGACGCATTGTGTGGATCTGTAAAGAATTCAGCGATGATGATTTGTACCCACACTGTCACTCTAAACACATGAAAACGTAGCTGGTGCTGGTAATGGAGCTGTGCACCTTCGGCATGGCAGACCGTGTGTCCTGTGCGGGGACGGAAGGCTTCTGGTTTCTTTTCTGGCCAGCGGTAACCGGGCTCCTGCGGCCACCCCTTCGGTTCCCTCCAAAGCCCCACCTGGCAGCGCTCGCGGCCATCCTGTCCATGAAGTGAACAGTGGGACTCGGGTGTGAGGGCCACCTCTCCACGCAGGGAGGGCTTAGCAATCTGCACACACATCTGTCCTCCCTCCTGGAGAAAGGCGTTGACATCCGAGGGGCTGGGCCCTGGAGGCAGAACGGCATTTCCACGTTGGTTGCTATCATGTTTTGACAGGAAAGGGACTAGAAAGGGCGTCTCTCCACGTGAGGGTATCTTCTGATACAGTCAGCCCATGTGAACCTTACCTCCTGTGGTTCGCTGGCTCAGGAGCCGTGCATTTGTAAGGGGCTGAGATGGGGCCTCCCACCTTGCAAGGGCAACATATGGCTGAGGAATGCGCATCGCCAGGAGCCTGCCTTGGGAGCCCTCTGCTCCCAGACTCATTCCTTAAACTGACCTCAAGATGCCTGTGTTGGACAACCGTATTGCACTGATGCTGAAGCTCCTGGAAATAAGAGTTTATGGAGACAAAGGATCATCATCAAGGTTTTCTCTCTTTGGGCTGGAGTCCAATGAAAGCCTTTTAGTTGTTTGAGGGAGTCCTGCTCAAGAGTAATTTTGGGCAAGGGAACCAGTCAAAGAACTTAGGATGATGAATGGAGAAACACAGAATCTTTTGGGTGGGAAGGTTTCTTGAAGTTTAAGCTCCTCTCTGGCTTAAAGAGGTTGAAAAAAATAGCTATTATTTATTGAGTGCTTTCCAAGGGCTGGCATTGGGCTAAGCTCTCTATATATTTGAACCATATGAAACTGTCTGTTTTTCAAGTACAAACAGGTGAAAAGTCAGTAGTTGCATATGGTTCAAACTAAGACAGAGCCTCCTTTCTTGCAAGCCTATGAGAGTTGGTGACAAACCCATTGTGCAGACGAATAGCCTGACACCCAGAGCCAGGTAACTTGACCTCGGGCACACAACTGGCAAGAAGGGCAGAATGGGGACTTACATCCATGACCCCAAGATTCACACTTGAAGTGATCATGGCATAGTGCTCCTGTTACACATGTTTGTGAGGTGCTTAGGATGGGTCTCGATGCAAGGTTCAATAAGAATAAATTATGAAAGCATTTTGTATTCATTGCATTCAATATACACACATACATTGAATCATACGCACATCAGATCCAAGTCCACGATTTTCATGAAATCCTCCATATTTGGCTATGTTTGGGATTTGCTGGGAAGTCTCCTCGCCCCGAGTCTTGCCGTAAACCATCCTCAGGCCCCAGGCAACACCACCTCACCCGTCAGAACCCGAAGTCCTCAGGCTTCCTGTGGGTCAAACCCGCCCATGGACCGCAGTTGGATTATGATAGCTCCAATTTTCTTTTGGAAAACACAGAAGCCATCATATAGGCAATTCTTTCTTGTGTGTCACAGGGTTATAAAAACGTAGACATGGGGAATTCCAGGGAGAGAATCTGGCCCAACAGAGCATCTCCAGGAGCAGGAGGCTGGGTGTTAATCCCACGTGTGCCCTGAGCCAGTTCTGTGGCCGCGCGCGCCTCCTAACTTCTCGGGTCTGCGTGCGTTCGTCTGTGTTGTGGGGTTGGGCCAGATCGTTTACATTCTTTTTTAGATCCAGGAGTCTCTAAGATTATGTCATCTCACTACAAAACGGTGCATATTCTCATGGAAGGGGACCTCCTGCAAGACGCTCACCAGCCTCTACCTAAAACTGCTTGGTTTCCATTTATCTGTGTTTTGAACGCACCCAGAACAAAGTGCACAAGGCACAGAAGGGTTTTCAGTGACGCGTCACCCCCCCACATCCCCAGTCCCCCAGTTTCCCTTCGAGGAGACAAATGCAATTGTCAGTCCCGGCAAGGTGAGCCCATACAGATAAAAGCAAACATGCTCGGATGTGCAGACTGTCTCTGGCACCCCGGCTGTCTGCATTAACCATGTCCCAGAGCCGCCCCTGCTCGTCTCAAACCCACACCTCTGCCCACACCCCTTTCACACTCTGCTCTGGAGCCCGAGCCCAGCTCCCAGCACCAAGACCGCTGAAGGACTCAGACCCCACGGTACCGCCCCACGTCCCAGAGGAGAAGCGGATAGACAAGGCTGCAGCATTTTTGATTGTGTTTGTTGAGAGCACTTACCTGTGGCCCCACTTGAACCGGGGAAAGGAGGAGGTGTGAGCGCAGTTTCCCGTGCAACCCACTGCTAGAGATATGAACACATCGAGCCTTTGCACTTGGAATAGATGCGCATTTCCTCCCTGAGGCCTCCCTGCCCTCTGTCTGAGGTCCGGTCCCCTCCACCTGCATGGCCTGATGCTAACCCCCCCACCCCCGCCAGGCCCTGGGGCCTTTTCGCTGTTCCTCCACTCCCAGCTCCTTTGCAGCTGGGGGTTTCCAAAAATGCCGGCTGGGTCGCCCACTCACCCTTCCAGCATGATTCACGGAAGTGGCTGTTCTCACCATGCTGTCATCGCTCCCATGTCACCACCTCAGGGAAGCCATTCCTGGCCGCTGGGCCTAAGCTAGCTAGTGCGACTGAGAAACTGAACTTTAATTGGTTTGATTGTAATTTATTTAGGTCTAAATGGCCACATGTGGCTGGGGGCTCCCGTGGCTACCACACTGCACCTGTGAAGCCAAACCAGGGTGACAGCATCATTGTTCACGGCCGAGATTCTGCCACCAGAGGCATGGGCTCCAAGCCCAGCTGTGTCCATGACCAGACTCCCTGACTGCCCTATACCTCAGTTTCCCCAGCTGTTGCATGGGGGATCTCGCAGTACTCATCCCATAGCTGTTTCTAAGGATAAAATGAGCTGGTGTACGTAAAGCACACAAGAGGGAGCCTGGCGTGCCATGGACACTGCCAATATTAGCCATCCGTCTGGACTGCGTCTGAGAGATGGTGGCCGGGACTCCACCACGGAGCTGTTGATTTCTAGTCGGAGGCTTCAAGACTCCGATGCCCAAAATAAGAGCGAATTTCAGGCATGAGGAAGGCATTTCGAGGTTTATAACACCAGGCTGCCAGCTAGTAACCGTGGATGCTCTCGAGGTGATACATTCAGGCCCCAGGCCTCCTGGGTGTTATCTGCGTAGCGTGGGTCGGGGGCCTGGCCTGGGCGTCTGCTGGGTTCTCTGTCTGCACGGATGTCTCAGGAGCAGCAGGCTTGGGCTAAACGGGCTCAGCAATGTCCTCGCTTGCCAGGTGAGGAAAGACTTGGAGGGGAGGAGGGGACTTATCTGGCAGCAAGACCTCGCAAGCCGGTCCAGGGAGTGGGTTCGCATGGGATGTCGGGACAGCTGTGTTTTCTGCCTGGGTTCTCTGTCCCTGAAGACCTGGAGAAGCGGGCACGTCAGCCATAGCTCTGCCTCCTCGCCAACCCCTCCGCCCCCAGCCGAATCCTCCTTCCTTCCATGCTGGTCACCTTCCCCACCCCCGGACAGAACTGATGGAGCCCGGGTCTAGAAGCAACAGATTCCCCGGGGTGACGATGGCATCACTCTTTCCCTTTCCAAGCCAGGCTGAGGAAAAGGACACTCTGAGTCACCGCTCTGCCTATCCCTGACCAGGCTGGCCAGGTGCCCTCCCTTGTGTGAAAAGCCAAGAAGGCAGCTTCAGACTTTCCTGCCACATCACCGGCCCCCGTGTCTGTCCCGGGTCCACAGATTGCTAAAGGCTCCCAGCGGGTCAGGGCGCAGTCTGCATGTCTGTATTCCCTCCTCAGGGCAGCCCCTGTGGACGTGGCCACAGTCGTGATCCCATTTTAGAGATCAGGAAACTGTAAACAGATGAGGTAAAATAATGTGCCTGGGGTCTTCCACCAGGAAGCCGTGGGGCCAGGATGTCAACCCTGCACTCTCAGACATTGCCAAGACTGTCCTCCCTGCACCCTGGCCAGCATCTGCTCCACCTGGGGGATGGCATGTGCAGTGGGCACCGGGTCTCCTGGGTCAGGGATTCAGGAAGGGCTTAGTTGGGTGGTTCTGCCTCGGGGCTCTCCTCTGGGTGCTGTCAGATGTCCTCAGGTGTTGAATGGGCGTCCAAGATGTCACACACACAGTGTCCTATGGACACCAGCAGGACGATGCCCTGGGGCCCGCATGCAGCCCTTCTGTGTGGTTTTTGCTGCATAGCATTTAGGTTCACCTCCCACGGGGAGGGAGGGAGCCCCCCACCACAGGTGAGCATCCCAAGAGACCCAGGAGGAAGCACCAGCCTCCCTGAGACCTGTTCTCTGTCCCTGGCTATGGTCACCCGGGAGCACTCTCATCCCTCCCCTGCGTGTGTGTGTGTGTGGGGGGGTGTGTGTGCCACCCTCTGTCTGGAGCTCCCGTGAGAATCCTCACATTCTTCAACAGTATTATGCTGAGCAATGATAACGAAGATAATGCCTAACATTTATGGAGAGCTTGTTACTGGAAACGGCCAAGGTCTGAGAATTGCATACTATTTCTTCTTTAATTCTCCGTGAGTGATTATTTCCAGTCCAAGAGAAAGAACGATGGGCCCAAGATGATCTAATTAATAAGCAGGGGAACCAGTGTGAATATATGGATTTTTAAGGGGATTTATTGCAAGGAATTGGGAATTGGCTCACATAATTGTGAGGACAGGCCTAGCAAGTCTGGGGTTCGTGGGCCGGGTGGACAGGAAGCACCCTCAGGAGCTGGAACTCCCCCAGCACGGGCCCCAGCGGTGTCATCCATGGGTGGGCTGGATGCTCTCTCCCTCTCTCCCTCCATCTCTGTCTCCCTCCATCTCTGTCTCTCCCTCTGTCTGTCTGTCTCTGTGTCTTTTGCTCTCTGTCTTGAAGGCATCTAACACCTGCCACACGGCCGGGAATCAGTGCAGGTGTAAGAGAAAGTCTGTGTCTTCCGGAGCATCGTTGTGATTATCAGGAGTACCCTCCAGACATCTGCCCGTGCCAGGGTCACACCACCAGCCTACATGTGGGGTTTTCAACACCCTTTTCTGCTGGGCCCATTATTCCATTCACAGATGAGAGCAGACTCAGGAAAGCCAAGAGGCCCGCTCTGCTGGAAAGCTGTGGAGCTCAACTTCACAGCCAGTTCCCTCAAGAAGCAAAAGTGCAGATGTTCTTAGAACTGGTCCAGGCCGATCATCAAACACGGCGGTGCCCTAAGCCCCCAGCCCTAGCGCGCCACCCCCCACCACGTGGCGTCCTCCTTGCCTGGGAGCTGACCGTGGCCTGCTCTTCTCTACATTTGGCACCTGTGGGTGTGGCCATGAACCAGTAAAGAGGTCCTCCCTGCTTTTGAACTCCACGAAAGCACAATCTCAGCCTCTCTGTAGCTTGTGACCTGCTTCTCCCGTTCATCACTAGTTTGTGTGGAGACTTCGGTTCCTTCGTGCACTTTCAGGAAATGACAGCCATGGACAAACCCAGCCAAGGACCCCCTGAGCCCATATTTAAGCTGAGCTTAATTCTAAACCCTGGAGCCCCCCTCTGGCTGCCTGCAGTCTTGGGCCAGTTTTGCAGGCAGGCCACACAGGGACACACGGCTCCAGGAAGACACCGTCACACCACGGCCCCCACTGCAGGAACACTGCGTCCCCGTTGCATGACTTCCAGAAGATAACATGACTCAGATCCAGCGGTTTGGAATTAACCCGCTCAGGTCACCCAGCTAAGCGGCACAGCAAAGTCCACACTCGCGGGCAGCCTCCGGGCTGGTGACTGCTGTGGAGAGCCCATGAGCATGGGTGGAACTTCTTAGCAAACAAGGGACAGCCTGGAGTTCACCAGCGCCTTTTATTGCTACATAATGCAGGTTCGTGGCAAAGCTTGGGCTGCCCTCCCACTCCTCCTATCAAATTATTTCTTTGTCTTATGCTCATTTTGTTGATGATGTCATGACATGGCCCATCAACCCTTAATTAAAACCATGGCGGCAGTGTTCGCTTCCTTTAAACCGTGAAAGCCAGGGCTTTGGAGAGGTCCCTTCAGAGTCACAGAGGCTCAGGGGAAACAGTTGTGGCTTTCCAGAAGGAATCAAGAGGTTCTCAGAGGCGCTGGGGCGGGGAGGGACTCAGGGCACTGGGGGCTGACTGGGTCCCTCAGAATGCAAGCTTACTTGGAAATAGAGTCATCGCAGATGTCATTAGTCAGGATGAGCTCACACTGGTGTAGGGCGGATCCCTGATCGAAGATGACCGGGGTCCTTAGAGGGGGACCACCGGGGAAGACAGAGACACAAAGAGCAAGGAAGGATGGCCCTGCGGGTTTCAGCGGGAGCACGGCCCTGCCAACACCTTGATTGCAGACTTGAGAGCAGCAAGACTGGAAGTGTCTGTGGTTTCAAGACACCCAGTTTGTGTTGCTCACAAACCAATACCCTGGATCACTTTTCTGTGAATCCTCAGGGGGACCGTGGTCTCCACCTGCAGGTGAGGAAACCGACGGGCCCAGGTCACACAAGGATGACTGCGGCGCGGTGACAAGCTGGCGCGGCCATGGTTACAAGACATGTGTGCTGGAAGGGCACCAGGGTGTGAGTGGGTGTGAGCACGCCTACATGTGAGTGTGTGTATGCATGGCTGTGTGTGACAGCGTGTCGGTGTGCGTAGGTGTGAGAGTGTGCGTGTGACCGTAACGCGCAAGCAGATATAATTGTCCCCCATGAGGAAGGTGAAAGACCACGATCTTATCCCATGAACACAAGGCTTTCTCGTGTCTCTCTGGGGTAGTCATGGTCATTTTTCATTTCATTTCTTTAACTCTTTTTTAAATCAATTAATTAACATAGAGTGTATTATTAGTTTCAGAGGTAGAATTTAGTGATTCATATGCCAACAAATTAGGCAATCTGGAAGACATGGATGCATTCCTAGAAACATATAAACTACCAAAACTGAAACAGAAATTCTGAACAGACAGACCCATCACCAGCAAAGGAGTTGAATCTGTAATCAAAAATTTCCCAAAAAAACAAGAGTCCAGGGCCAGATAGCTTCCCAGGGGAATTCTACCAAACATTTAAAGAATTAATACCTATTCTTCTGAAGCTGTTTCAAAAAACAGAAATGGAAGGAAAACTTCTCAACTCATTCTATGAGGCCAGCATTACCTTGATCCCCAAACCAGACAAAGACCCCACCAAAAAGGAGAACTACAGAGCAGTATCCCTGATGAACATGGATATGCCAACACTCTCACCAAGATACCAGCCAATAGGATCCAACGGTCCATTAAAAGGATTATTCATCACGACCAAGCGGGATTTATCCCTGGGCTGCGAGGCTGGTCCAACGTCCGCAGATCAATCCACGGGATAGACCACATTAATAAAGGAAAGGACAGGAACCATATGATCCTCTCATTTTAAAAACTCCTCGTGGAATAGTCTCCTTTTCCTTCTCATTGCCTTTTTTGCTATTGTGGTAACATACATGTGTCATAAAATTTACCTTTCTGACCACCTGAAGCCGCGCCATTCGGTGGCACCAAACCCATTCAGAAAGTGTGCAGCCACCACCTTGGCCCCGTCCCATCTTCATGCCCCAAGGGGAGCCTGTGCCCTGCAGCAGCCACCCCACCCCTTCCCCAGCGCTTGGTATCTGCTCATCCCCGTTCCCTGGGTCTCCACAGACTGAGAGGGACCGGGGCGGCGGGAGGCGGGGAGGGAGCTCTAGGAGGAAGGTGACTCACTTTCTACCATCGTCCGCTGTTCATTGCTGAAGTGGCCGAGCAGATCAGGGCCAGGTGATCACTAAGGACTTCCCCATCCGGCACCTGCTCCAGCTCGGGGCCATGATCTCTGGGAGCAGTCATGCTTGCTCAACGAGCTCAGACCCCAGGACAGTCCCGGGGTGGGGGTGGGGGGGTGGTGAACTCATCCTTACCCACGACACACTCACCGTGTCAGAGGTCAGAGGGCATGGCATGGGATTTAAAGCAATCAGCAGCTCACAATTCTACAGACAACGATCTGCCATGCAGGTTGAAAGGCCGACAGGGACGGAACCCAGCAGCCACAAACATCTGCTGACGCGTCATCTTTTAGAAACGCACAAACGGAATAAAACAGCGTGTCTCATGACTGGTGACATTCTTGTAACTTGGCTTAGTTATACGAATCCAGCAAGGGTAGATTTCAAGGATGTCAGTGCACTTGGTGATTTAAGATGAATGGAGCCAGTTTAGGGAAGAAAGAAAATAGCACGTTTTAAACACCACAACCCTAAAAATTCTTGTCCCAGGAAATCAGTGACCTCTGTGGATGGGCAGCTGGAACACAGGGTCACTCTGAGACGCAGAATGAGAACAACGTCTCTGTTACAAAGAAAGCATGGGCGTAAGGGAATACCAATTGGTAACAATTAGAGACGGATCAGATAGGTGGGGGAAAGTTCAGATCTCCTCTGGGGTATATTTATATATCCTCCCCAGAGCAAAAGGCTCGTTAACCTGTGACTGGCTATCGGCTTCCCCCATCAGTGACCTGATCCAGTCTCTCTGCAAGGAATTTCAACTGTGGATGACTTTACTCAACATTATTTGTGACTATGTCGCTGGGGACACATTTCCCCCGACTATCTGAAGCACTGCAAACCACTGCCTCCAGGAAGCAGGCAGATGCTGTGGACTCGTGAAGTAGATTGGGGGCAGACAATAAGGGGTGGTGGGGACTGTGGCAAACCGTCAGCCCAGACCTTGCCCAAAGTGACAGTCATGGCTGGGCTCCAGAGCTTCATTCCCAGATGGGAACACTGACCCTGTGTGGCCAGATCTGCTGAGTTTATCCAGAGCGACAGGATAGCTGCATTTATATGTGAAATGTCCCATTTTTAAAGCAGTGTGGGCCAACAAAATAAGCCTGTTGTGGCTGAAGGCGCCTGCGCTAAAGTCACAGGGAATGACAGTGATTTCTCGCTATGCATTGACCACAGCCTCCCTTCTCCCACGAAAGGGTGGCCTTTGGCACCAGGCAAGATACTGTGGTCTGCCCAGTGCCTTCCTGCTAGGCCAGACAGCATCCCACCCCTGCGCCTTTGCCCGGTCGGTGCCCCATGCCAGGAGGCCCTTCTGGACCCTCTCTAAGTGCAGGTGGAATATGGGGTCACGAGGGAGGCTGTCTTTGTGATTTGTGAGAAGTATGTTCGTGAGTGTGCATGGGGTTCAGACCTGACGACTAGCTGGCCTGCCCACTGGAGACCTGGGCATTCCCCATGCTGGCCTTTCTCCCCACCGAGTCTTTCCTCGTCCACTCACGAGTATTTACTCATGGCCCGCCATGGTCGAGACAATGTGGTCTCGCTAACTTTAGGAGGTTGATGGCTTCGACCTAAAGCACCCTTCCCAACACAGGCTCCGCCTCAGGCTGGCCCAGCAGAGCTGTCACAGTTGTGATGCTCGAACTGCGGGCCGGAGCCTCTGGGGAGGGGTCCCAGCACCTGGGCATTTATGAAGCTCCTGCAGAGATCGCTGGCTCGTTACGCTCAGGCACTTCCACAAAATCCTCAGCCCACCAGCATGTCTTCCTCAGAATGTCTCATTTTGTGTCTGCTCATTTGATACTTGGAACCAAACCAAAGTCAATTAGAGATGACCCCTTAAGGTCAGGGACCACATTTCAGCACCTCCGATGGCAAGTGGTTCAGGGAGCATTTGTGACGGGGGCTCCACTTTCAAAATGACCAGGGTTCTCAGCGTGAAGCTCTCGTTAGGAGAGAACCGTCAGCTGCCTGGTTAATAAGCTAATGGAACCTCCCTCTGGAGAGGCTCGAAACTGAAACCCACATGGATTTAGGAGGTGCAGGACTATGGCAGAGTCTGCGTGCCGTGCAGTAAGAGACAGCACTCACCAGAGTAGTCGCCGTGGCTCCGGGATGGGAACGTTCACCACTGGGCTCCAGCCATTTCTGGACACGTCAGCGCATGAGATATGGTTCACGTGAGCAAACAAAGCCAACCCAAGGAACAGGACCAGGCTTGGTGTTCAGATGTTAATCCGAGTAAGCCTCAGCGGTTGATAACCATGACGTTCTGGAAATCAGACACCGTAGATCATTACATAGTAATGTCAGGCAGGGGGTGGTGCCCTGAACCCTCCCCAGTCCCTGGGTTCAAATCCCAGAGGCTGACTGTGGTTCTAGATTTTTTTTTCTTTCTGGTGGCACACAGGGTCACCTCCACTTAAGGCCAGGGACACCTTTCAGCACGATAAAGGGCACGCTGCAAGTGGCCGGTGTCTATTTTCCAGCCATCATTTCCAGCTCACCTTGCCAAACTTGACGTTAAAGTGGGTAAAGAACTACTGAACTCTGTCCAGGATTTTTTTTTTTTTCCAGACAGTAACTGCCCATAAACCAATCAGGGTGAGCGAGTTAGGGGTGTGAACTGCAGAGTAACATACTTTTAAAAGACAAATTACACCCATCCCCGGGCACATTCTATGAAAATTGTGTGGTTAAGCAAACAAATGCAACTAGAATAGGAATATCCCATCTCCGGATGCTGGCTAACGGGTCTGTGTTGGCTGGCTTGCAGGTGGGCCTCGTGGTCACTTTGCATAAAGCAAATCTTGTTCGCCTCCTTCGCCTTATCTTTTCTCTGCCAACTTCAAAAGCTCAAGCGAGCCCTCTCCCAGAAGGGTAAAATTTCCAGGGTGACAGATGTGAAGAGCAAAGCAACTTGAGGTCAAAGGCAAAAAGAAAACAGTCTCTCATCTGATTAATGGTTTGAATTTAATTAATGGGAAAAAGCTCCAATCAGACAGCGTGTGACTTGGTCAGGCCCCAGGTCCCTTCTTGCAAAATTGCAAACGGCAAAAGGGTGGGTTGGCCTGGGACGATTGACCTTTTTGAGATGCCTGCTAGTTTTTTTGCTGGTCTAACCGGCAAGTTAAAGAGGTGTTTAAACAGGCACAATGGTGATGTTCCAACCTCGTGGTTTAAAGGGTGGCTTTAGGGTTGTAAATTCTGAGGTTTTTGAAAATGAAATAAAGTTTGGAAAATACGGCAGCAGCACATTCTCACCCTCTAACCCTATCACCCTGTGAAATGGGAGGAGCGGACTTAGAGACCTTCTAGGGAGTCTGGCTTTAACATTCTCACAGCCATAAAGGGTAAAGCAGGTAGGGATGTTGCCTTTTCAAGATTAAGTTTGGTTATTTGAAACAGGCCTCACATTTGTTCATTCATTCATTCATTCCACGAGCACCCACTGCTATTGGGGCAGCCACAGTGGGGCGGGCGTGATTCAGACAAATCCTCCCGAGAATGCACCGCAAGCCCAGGGAGGGCAGTGACTCAGCCAAGTTCACACCCAAGTGTGCAGCTGGGTCTGGATGAGCATCTTGCTTCCTGAAGCCCAGCCACCACCACCCCCTGCCCCGTTCTAAGAAATCTGCAACCCTAGGACTGCAAAATGTAATCGTTTTTAAAAAGGGTTGTATTTCAGAGGCATTTAGGATGCTGTTTCTCCACCTGGCTGCATCTTAGAATTCCCTGGAGATATTTATTAAAAAAAAAAAAGAAAGACAAAGGAAGGAGACAACTGCCCTCTCTTTAGATAGATCCAGTCAGAGTCACTTGGAGAGGGTGCTTGAGCACCAGTCCTTCTCGAGAGCTCCCTGTGAGCCTGGCGGCCACAAGGGCTCTCCTGGCCTGCGGGGCATCGCGGGTGGGTGGCTCAGTGAGCTCCAGCATGGGTTAGCTCTGGGCCAAAGACCCAGTCCCAGGCCTCTGGGCAGCAGTGGGGAGCACAGTTCTTCTGCTCTAGGGTCTACCGGTGGAACCCTGGGTCCCCTGACACCCTGCCTCTCTGTCCCCCTCCTAGCCCTGTTCTTTCCCATCTCCTGAACTGGTGGTCTTCACTGTCCTCCCCAACCCCCAAAGGCCCCTGGTGTCCCCCTTCCTCCCCAAACTTCTTTCAGACTTTCGTGCTGACCTTCCCCCCGCCCCCTCGGGCTTCTTGCTGATCAGAAAAAGCCCTCTTCGTGCCCCCTGGTTTGGACTTCCATTTCCCAACTGTTTTCAATCCTAGGACTTTACCTACATTAGGAAATGGATATCACAAAAGCACGATAGCTCCAGTTTGGGGATTCCATGTCTGAGGTTTGAAAAATAGAGTTTTCATCCTTTATCCCTGTGAATATTCAAATAGGGACCAACCCCTGTGCATTCTACATGTGATCCCATCATACAACCTTTCTACCCTTAATCACATCTTCAAACAAAAAGATGTGGCATATTTTGGCTCAAAAAAGACCCTCATAAGTATTGGATGAATGGATGGATGGATGGATGGATGGATGGATGGATGGATGTGTGGGTGGATGGATGGATGGATGGATGGATGGATGGATGGATGTGTGGGTGGATGGATGGATGGATGGATGGTGGATGGATGGATGGATGGGTGGATGGATGGATGGATGGATGGATGGATGGATGGATGTGTGGGTGGATGGATGGATGGATGGATGGATGGATGGATGGATGGATGTGTGGGTGGATGGATGGATGGATGGATGGTGGATGGATGGATGGATGGATGGATGGATGGATGGATGGATGTGTGGGTGGATGGATGGATGGATGGATGGTGGATGGATGGATGGATGGGTGGATGGATGGATAGATGGATGGATGGATGGATGGATGTGTGGGTGGATGGATGGATGGATGGATGGATGGATGGATGGATGGATGTGTGGGTGGATGGATGGATGGATGGATGGATGGATGTGTGGGTGGATGGATGGATGGATGGATGGATGGATGGATGGATGTGTGGGTGGATGGATGGATGGATGGATGGTGGATGGATGGATGGATGGGTGGATGGATGGATGGATGGATGGATGGATGGATGTGTGGGTGGATGGATGGATGGATGGATGGATGGATGTGTGGGTGGATGGATGGATGGATGGATGGATGGATGTGTGGGTGGATGGATGGATGGATGGATGGTGGATGGATGGATGGATGGGTGGATGGATGGATGGATGGATGGATGGATGGATGGATGGATGGATGTGTGGGTGGATGGATGGATGGATGGATGGATGGATGTGTGGGTGGATGGATGGATGGATGGATGGATGGATGGATGGATGTGTGGGTGGATGGATGGATGGATGGATGGTGGATGGATGGATGGATGGGTGGATGGATGGATGGATGGATGGATGGATGGATGTGTGGGTGGATGGATGGATGGATGGATGGATGGATGGATGGATGTGTGGGTGGATGGATGGATGGATGGATGGATGGATGGATGGATGTGTGGGTGGATGGATGGATGGATGGATGGTGGATGGATGGATGGATGGGTGGATGGATGGATGGATGGATGGATGGATGGATGGATGTGTGGGTGGATGGATGGATGGACGGATGGATGGATGGATGGATGTGTGGGTGGATGGATGGATGGATGGATGGATGGATGTGTGGGTGGATGGATGGATGGATGGATGGGTGGATGGATGGATGGATGGATGGTGGATGGATGGATGTGTGGGTGGATGGATGGATGGATGGATGGTGGATGGATGGATAGACATGTGGATGGACGGACAGATGGATGGATGGATACAAGAATGGATGGATGGATGGATGGACAGATGGATGCATAGTTGGATGCATGGAATGATTGCTGAGAGCCCCAATTCTGAGGGCATGTGGATCTGGATTTGAATCCTAATTGAGCCACTTACTAACTGGTGACAGGTTTCACAATGACTCTGAGCCTCAGGTAAGGAGGTTCAACTTCAGAGGGTGTTGGTGAAGTTGAAATTAGATAATCTTTGCAAGAACTCAGGAGAGTGCCTGGCCCAAAGAAAATGACTGATTTTCTAAACTGAAAACAATAGCAAGTTAAAATATCCCCTTTCCTGGCCCCGTTTTTGGAGAGAACATTGGCCCCAAGGATTAAGAATAGCTTCAAAGTTCAGTATAAATAGGGTTTAAATAATAATTTTTATACCAAAAGGATCATATTTCATATACAATTCTACAACTTCCTTTGTTCGATATATTTCACCCACACTATCTTATTCACAATGTCTTGTCCACATCATTTTACAAAGATATGTCATTTTTAGATGTTTTCATAATATTTCACCACATGAATAGTCCAGTGGACTTTGGGCTGTTTCTAATGTCTTATAATTCTAGGTTCAGTGATGATCCTTGAACACAAGGCTTCATATTCATTTTTTAGAGGGGCAGACAATTGCTGGAAGTGGAATTTCTAGATAAAATTGATAAGGGATAAGATGACAATTTAATAAAAAGTCCCAAACTAGCTTTTCCAAAATTCATTCCAATCATGCTTAAGAGGACCTGCCTCCCAACATCCCAACTAACTTGGAATATTTTGGTATTTTCAGTTTTGGACAATCTGGCAAACAAAAATTAAGTCTCCTTTTCAAATATGTGCCTGTCTTTGATTACTAATCATGGTGGGCATTTTACATGTAGATTGGCCATTTGTACAGTGTGTTTGTGAAATGCTTATTTATGTCCTACCCTTGGCTCATTTTTCTCTTTCACCTGTTTATATTTTTCATATTGATACAGAGATGTGCTTTTATCATGTGGATCTTAATCATATGTCTGCCATATGTACTGCAAATTCCCAGTTACTGAACTACCTCCCAATCTTCCATTACAGATCTCTATAAAATATAGTGTATATTACTCTTTTTTAACAGAGACCACTGAACATAATTTGACATCTTACTGATGACACATAACCTGGCCTTTCTTCATGCACTCCCAAAGTTTGTGCAATTGTTGGTCCTCTCAGTAAATGGCCTCACTTTGCCATACTTCTGATTACTTTTCTCTACTTTGTTATCATGGTATTAAAAATTATATTCTCCCCCAATATCCTAAATGTAGTTTTCTCTCTCAGCTACTGCTGGGCAATCCACCAAGTCTGTTAGAATCATGCATAAAGTAGGAGTCACTGGGCCACAGATAAGAGCCTGTGCTTCTTCCTACTCAGAAACTGAGAACCCTGTAGCAACACTTCAAAATTCTGAGTCATTTTGTATTTTCTTGCCAATCTCCATTGTTTTTCAGCTAGTTTAGGGTGCTTAGCATTTGAAACCACAGTTAGGTGAGGTGTTACTCTATCCCAGAGGCCCTTAAATAGAAGACGGTAACCATGTCCTCTTTCTCGTGGGTTGACCGACTATCAGACCTCAGACTTCATTTAGCCCATCCTTGCCCTGCCCAGACTTGGAAATCCCTCAACAGTGCCCCCAGCCAAGCGGTCCCCTAAGCCCTCTGAACAGTTCCCGTGGTGGACAGACCTTTCTTTAACCAGCTGTCATCAATCAAACAATATTTGGAATGAAATTCCCCAGAACATCCGCCCCTGGTCCCAGCTCTCCTTCTATAGCTGGCCTAGCTCTGCATGTGTCATCTCCACGGGCAGCCTGGTGATGGTTATGTAGTCTGCATAGATCTCCCTTGGTGGGCCTGCACCCCTCCCCAGCAAAAACACCCCCTTCCGCCCTAAGGGATAAACACTGGCTTTCCAAGTCCCACCGGGAATGTGGGGCCAGCCTGGGAATTCCACAACCTGAGCTGCTCTGCGCTCAATAAGGCACCAGACCCGAGGGGCGCCAAGCTCCGGGTGAGGTCATCGATGTTCCAATCCCATTTAGCCTTCCCTAAACACTGCAAGAAACCTGCCCACCAGGCAAGTCGATATTAAATGTCAGCCTGAAAGGGTTCTAAATCAAGGCAGGTTAGGTGTCTAAGCTTCTTAAATCTTGGCCGCTGCTTTGAATGCTGGCAATTGGCTCCCCTTTCCTTCAGAGAGCTTCTGATTGTTTTGGCAACGTCTTTGACTGTGATTCCAACGTCAACTCTTCTTGAACCCCCCAAAAGGAAAGAAATACGCACAAAGCAGGTATTTGTTTTTGTTCAACAATCTGGTCACTCAGAAATGAGAACTCAGGCCTGTATGCCCAGATGTTCCCTTGAGGAGGGCCTGACTCTGTCAACCACCTAGCACCAGTGGCCGCCACAGGGGTCCTGAGGCAAAAGGTCTGGCCCGTGTCATGTTCTGGCAGAGGGCAGGCTTAGCTCAGCTTGACACAGGCATATGGAGTCCCAACCCTGCGCAGGGCAGAGCAAGGCAGAGGAAGATGAAGAATACATCATTGGGGAGCTCATGTGGTTGGCCAAACCCAATGACCACCTTCCCTAGAGGTTAAAAAAAAGTTGCTGAATACCTACACTCTTGGGCAAGAATAGGAACACTTGGAGCTTTCCTTCTCTGGCTTTGTGGTATTTTCTCATCTGTCAGTGAGTGTTTGGACCAGGAAAGCCTGAAATCCCCCATCAAATCTAATGTTTTCAGAGTCAAGCGGGTTACTTGGTGGGACATGGGCACCAATCCATATCTGCTGCCTTCACTCTCCTGGTGCAAGGAGCCAGCACTGCCCACTCGGCGGTGCCCCGTGGGCCCTCAGGAGGCTGCGTGGTTTGTTGCCAGCACCAGCATGGCCATCACCATCACTACCATCAGCCATCATCATCCTCACCTGGGTTTGTGGACATTTAGTTGGAGCTAACACTCAGAATGGTTAGTGGTCCTTTTAGAGGTGACACACTCACTCCATGAACATAAGGATCATGTTTGATATTGACTATTTTGGTTTTCATCTTGACAACACCCCTTTGCCTTAAATTCCCGTCCCTCTCCATTAGCACGTGGGGGTGCACACTCTATGACTGGTGTGGAAAGTGGTGGCAGAGCAAGGTGTCTCTTCCGTCATTGCGTGGGGTGATTCTGTAAGCACAATGCAACACATAAGTACTGAAATACAGCCCGGGAAGAGACTAGTAGACCCCGTTTTGACCACATCCTGTCATCTGTCTGTGGTGTGTCCCCATTTGCTGAGTCTCCAGTGAATTTCCTGCACAATAGCGGGCAAGGGGGGAGAGTTTGAGTTTCCCTCTTTTCTAAGCCGGATGACAAATTGGGACAGAATTATATGTATAATGTTTTCCTTAATCTTCTTCTACTGCTTGCGCATCTATACAAAGACCTTTCAGACCATCATGTAGAATAAGAAAAGGAAGAAGGAAGAAATTTCACAATGTATACCTATATCAAGTTATATACCAAGTTATACACCTTAAATATATTCACTTTCTTTAAGATTTTATTTATTTATTTTAGAGAGAGAGAGTGCACGTGTGCGTGAGCCAGGAGAGGGGCAGAGTGGAGGGAGAGAGAGAGAGAGAGAATCTGAAGCAGACTCCGCGCTGAGCACAGGGTCCGACGGTGGGCCTGATCTCATGACCCTGCGATCACGACCTGAGCTGAAATCAAAAGCTGGATGCTCAACTGTCTGAACCACCCAGATACCCCAAATATACACTTTCTATATGTCAGTGATATCTCAACAAAGCTGTTAGGGAGAGAAAGGGGTAGTGAAGAGAGAACAAATCTCAGCATACCGGGTTCGCCCTTCCTTCAATGAAATACAGAATGAGAGTATTTAGAAAGAGCATTAAGAATATATCCCCAGAGTCACTGAGTAAAATCAAAGTCTTGATCACTGTCTGCACTAGAGGTCCCCAAATTCTTAGGGTGACCATATAACTGGTTGTCCAAACTGGAGCCAATTTAAGAATAAAAGGAGACACTAAAACCAATTAGTAGACCTTAATTAGTTAACACTCACCTCAACTTAACTGTCCCAGCCCAAAGGGACTTACAATCATCCCTCAGACATCAGGCCTTGGGCTCAGTGCATCTATAACAAATTTTCACCAAAGGATAAATGAGAGATATGAGGGCCATGTAAGTATGCGTGACTTTGTTCACGATGGTCTACTGCCCTGTCTTGAGAAGGTCTATCTTTCATCTGTCATGATGTTCTTCCCACTTTTTCGTGTGTGTTAAAATGTTCTTTTCAAAATAAATTAATTGGTTACAGAGGTAGATAGTAGGAATTTGTCATTTCTTGTTTTTCAAGTACTTAATAGATACAATGAAAGTTTGTAAGCCTAGGTCAATCCACCCGATTTAAAAAAAAAAAATTTCTTGGTCTCTGAAATCACCAAATCGGGAGCCACTTATCTGGACCTCTCTAGCTGAGCACAGAAAGGATACCCCGGGGTATGGCCCGTTGGCTGCCCGACATCCTCACCCTTCTGAGAACCACCCATCATTCCTCCAACCACACTGCATCAGTTCCTAGTGTTTAACTTGGATCCCCTTCCTACAGACCATTACAGAGGGTCATTCCCTGAGTCCCACAAGAGCAGCGCACCCCACCCCATTAGCCCATCCCCACCGACCCCCATCCCAAGCAGTGGCAGCTCCTTCATCATCACAGATAGAGGAATTTGTCTCAGAACCATCTGGTGGGCATCACTATGCAAACGATGTCCCCACTGAGGGAGCCCATGGCCAGATTGCTATCTCAAGACCCCATGTTGGGCTGTTGTTATTTTTAAAGACAGCTCATTCAGCCACTGCAGGGAACTAATTTCTTTTCAACAAGGCCTGCAGTCCTGCCTCCGCAGCACCCATCCAGAAGTTAGGGAAGCCAGACAGAGATGGAGGGGGTTCGGGGTGGGGAACTCTGATTAGCACAATTTCTAGGATCAAAGTCCTTTATGACCTGAAAGATCTCAGGCTGTTAGATTATAAATTGGGGTTTAATTAGAGCCTTGTCAATCAACTTTTATCCCTGCCTTGGTTAGGGGCAAATGGTTCTTACTTTGTCAACTCATTAATTAAGTCTTTTGGAGAACACAGCTCAGGTTTTTATGTCAAGCGGAGAAGCAGACGTGGGTGGTTGTCCACTCTTAGACACGTTTTTTTGCCCCTTTTGGAGGGTGGAAATGCTTTTCCTTTGCTTTAGAAAAATAACCAGATATGTAGAGGTTTTAAAAGTCTTGAAGCATCTATGTCTTGTTAATTCTCAGGCAAAGATGAAGGCACAACTTATTCTAGAGGTCGAAGAGCCTAAGGTTTGTACTAACCACCTGACTCAGTTCTATTCTATACTAATACACTTGTGCAAACTATTCAGCTTCAGTGGGCATCATTCCCCTCTTCTCTGTGATGATAGTGTGATGGTATCAACTCACACCTTGTTACTCTTTTATTCAACTACAATTATCTGTCACCTACCATGTCACAGGCTCTGGGCTAGGTTCTGGGAGTCCCATTGCCAATAAAACAAAAGCCCTTGCAGGGTTTACACTTTGGGCAGGAAAGGGCAGAGGAAACACACACCAACCAACAAATAAATCTATGATGTAATGCCCAGGAGAGGTAAGTGCCATGAAGAAAAACTGAATAGAGTGTAAGGAAAAAAATAAGAGGGAGGTGCTAATGACTTTGAGGAGTTAGCATGGTGCCTGGCACATAATAATGGTCAAATAAAGTTAGTGATGACGATGGTGGTGTGGATGATGGTGATGATGATGGTGATGATGATGATGATCATGATGATGGGGTGATGATGATGATGATCATGATGATGGGGTGGTGACGATGGTGGTGATATCTGTGGTGTTGATGGTGACAATGGTGATTCCTGAAACTCTCTGGCACACCAGATCCCTTCCTTCATTTATTTCCAGCCTTGGAAACAACATTTCAATGATCCTATTTGGGGTGTATGAATGCCATAACCACGCCTACTTTTTCTTTTCTCAAGTTCAACTCTTTCCCTTAGGTTTGGCTAAAGGTCTTGGAATAAGCTTTCAACTAGACCTTTATTATAAAGCAACACACATGCACAGCCCAAGAAATTATCCAAACTGCAAAAGAAAGGGGTTCCTTGTGTTTTGCTACTTGGCAACAAGCTCGTCTTAAATCAGAACAAGACTGATTCTTCATAGATAGGAACTCTTGGAACCAGCTCCCCTTGCTGCCCCGAGCTGCAAGTGGCTGAGTGCCCCTCAGCCACACCTGTGCCTTTTATTAAATTCTGGGAAGAAAACCCTTGGACCACGCTGTTCCATTACTAATTTAGCCCTGCAAAGCAAAACAGCAATGAGGAATGAACTTCCCTTGGCCCTCTGGCCCTTATGATAAGTGACCAGCCCTTGGCAAAATAAAAACAATGGTCATTTCCCTCACGATCTAGGGACAGTGGCAGAACAGCCCCATTCCATCCGTGTTTCTGGCTGCCTCCCAAATGGGAGGCCCTCGTGTTCATCTAGTTTTGGATAAAATCCATGCATTTGCCATTGAGGCTGGAACGAGGCAAAGCTGGAGAATGAATCTTTTTCAGATTTCTCTTCCCATCTCCATGAGCAAAGGAGGGCAGAGGGATAAAAGGAAATGAAAAGTCACACTTGGGGAACCCATGCATTGCTGTTTCTGCTCATTCAAACACATTAAGAATGAAAACATTTTGCTCTCTTAAGGGCCAAACTAATATTCTACTACCAGGAGGATAAAAATAAAGTTCCATTAGTTGGGGATTTTTCACTAAAGTGAAAACATTTCTAACTTAAGAAAAGAAGGAATTCATGGATTGTTCTGGGATAGCCCATGGGCTCGACAGGAGTCTTAGAACGAGGTCCCAGAATGTGGGGAACCCAGATAGCCTGAGGGCCCAGCCTGACACCGCTCTCTGAATGAGTCAGTGCCAACTGTTTCTAGCCTGTGCATCAATCAACACTGATTCGAAATCCAGCAGGGGCAGAGCTGGTCAGGCTGGCCCCACTTCAGTAAGTGACGTGTTCCCTTGCTGGCTGCGGGGAATGTATGAGTCTGCCCAGGCTGCCGTAACAAAATGCCACAGAATATCACAGACATTTATCTTCTCGCAGTTCTGAAGGCCTCAAATCCAAGATCTAGGTGTTGGCAGGGTACTTCTTCTCAAGGCCTCTCTCTTCGCCTTGTGGATGGGCTGGCTTCTTGCTGGGTCTTCTCCTGGCCTTTCTTCTGAGCATACGCTCAGAGACAGAGCCCTCAGGCGTCTCTTCTTCTTGCAGGACGGACACTAACTTCATCAGAATGGGCCCCACCTTTATGACCTCATTTAACCCTGACCATCTACTTTAAGGCCCCTCTCAAAATGCCCACCACACCGTAGGCTGGAGCTTCACTGTATGCATCTATGGGGGAGGGGCAGGTAACAATTCAGTACCTAGGAGGGGAACCAGCGCTTTGGCTGAGAAGTCATTTGGGGTGTGGAGGTGGACACGGGGCACGCACAGCGACATCACCCAGAGGGATCCGCTGACTTCACCTGGCACAGAGAGTGGGATAAACGTGACCTGGTGCCATCCTCTAGGACTCGCTCTGGGGACAGAATGTCCTGCACATGACAGCCATGCCAACAAATGGGAGCTGCATCGCCGAGGGGTGGACGTGTAGGGAGGGCGACTCGCTGTGCTGGCAGGAGGCCGTGAGGAGGGCTCAGAGTGGGGGCAGCAGGCTGAGCATGAGCAACGTCACGGACGGTGAGTCTGGTCGGCCCCCCTGGGTCTTCAGCGCACGCCATCTCCCTGCTGTTGTGGGCGTGGGCCCCAAGTGGGTGTGACCAGAACACGGCAACCCCGTTGTGGGTAAGCTCACAACCTTGCTTTTGCAAATGCCAGCTTTTCTGGTGCCCAGGCACCCCGCACCCCCGCTGCCCCACCAGCTGGACACGCCTCTCTCTCCCCAGTTAATACTTGTGGGTCCCACATCCTGTCCTGGAGCGTGACGCTGCAGAAAGGCACAGATTCGGGGCCCAGGGAGATGCCCCTTCCAAGCCGGGCGACTCTGGGTGAGCGGCCTCACCTCGCAGAGGGCCCCTTTTTATCAAGTCCACAGTGCGGACAGCGGGGTGCATCCTTCCTGACCCACGGGCCCAGAGTGGGATCTTAGCCAATCATGGAGGAGAGCCTCAGCCCCCAAGAGCTCTCGGCTGTAGCTCGTTCAGTTACTCCTATGTTTATTACTACTTTCCTCTCGGGACCGTGGACATTAGTCATTTGCTGAAGTGCTGTCATTCAACATCTTGTCCACGCACGGGACTATTTTAAAAGGTGATATAATCATATTGTTCAAGGCTCTTGGAGATACCAGATGAAAGGACTGGTTTAACTTGCTGCGCTTTAACCAGGGCAACCCATGTCCTGGTCAAGTGATAAGTTCTTAATGTTTACTATCTTATATCAGTTATAAAAGTAATGCACTTTTTATGTTAGAAAATTCGGAAAATGCAGAACAAATATGGAGAAGATAAGAATCACCAGTAACGTCACTGCTAAGGCATGATCACTGAATAATGTGGTACATGTTTTAATTCCACGGGAGCCTCATCCCCTGCACTCACACAGGAGCGCACGTTCACAGCACACCACACACCGAGACCGAGGCTGTGTCTTCAGGTTCTGCACGAGGACAGGGAAATTCAGGTCAACGTCTGCACAGCTTTCCCTCACTCGGCTCGTTATTCATAGTTCTGATCAGATCCCCTCATTTTGGGCACTGACATTCCTCCTAAATTTACCCTCTTATAACTGTGGTGATAAACCGCCCACATTCTTGCACGAACTTCTGTGTGCATCTCAGATGGCTTCTGGGCTCGGCCCCTAGAAGCAGAATTACTGGATTCAGGAGAGAGGGATTTAAGTCTCCGGGAATTCGTGCTCTGGGCGGGATGGCTCCTCTTGCCCGAGTCTGGCCATCTCTGAGTGTGGCTACTGCAGATTGCCCGGGGGTCACGAGCTCCAGCCACGCTGGCCCACCGTGGGCCCTGGGGCCGCCTGCCCATCCTTTCTGCCTGCACCCGTCCCTCCTCGGTCAGAACCCACAGCGCACGGTGCCTTTGGAGCTATGCGGTGGTGCTGGGGTGCGTTAGGACAAGGGAGTTCACGGCTATTGGATATGGGGGCACCAGCCAGCCTTCGGCATAAAATATCACGAAGCTTTCAGTGAGGACAGCCAGGAAGCGGCAGAGCTGGAATGCAAGCCCAGGTGGTCTGGCCTGGAGCCGCCGTCCATCCATCTGTTCCGGATCGCAGTCCGGGGCCTAGCACTGGGCGCTCAGCAAAGAGCGACCCAGGAAAAAAACAGGAGCCAGGCAGGAAGACAGAGAGTAACCTACGGATGAAATAACCTAACGGTGTGAGTATGGAGGAAAATCGAGAAGGGAAGGTGACGGGGTTGAAGGAGAGTGAGTCCACGGGGCCCGTGGACAGCTGTGAGACGATGCCCTTGCCGTGCACAGCGTCACAGACTACGGGGCTGCAGGCGGCAGTGGGCGAGGGTGGGAGTCAGGAAGCCCACAGGGGGACAGAGGCTACAATGCAGGTGAGGGAGGATGTAGGTCTGGTCCACGGAAGGAGCCATCCAGGCAGGAGCGGACGCCTGGGCCACGGGATTTGCTCAGCGAGCCCTGGAGGCGGCCACCACCAAGGCACTGGCAGGAATGCAGGGAGAGCAGACATCGGGGCGGGGGATCAAGAGTTCAGCCTTCAACAGGAGGAATCTCCAAAGCCAAGAATCCGAAGGAGTAAATCTGACGACGCAGATAGAGTGCAGCCGTGGTGCCTGGCACCTAGAAAATACTCAAAAATATGAACTATGTGACCGGCTCTGGAATACCTTGCGGTGGGCAGGGCTCCGCACCACGCACGCAGCCCGCTCAGCGCTTTTTATCATGGCCGGGCTCCTTGCATTGATCTCCCAGTGAAAGGCCCAGGAAATATGAGCTGACGCTGGATGCGGGCCATCCCAGGCAGTCAGGGAAGATCAATGCACTGTTTGAAGGGGGAGCTCCCGGGGTTCACGCCGCCCGCGCACTCTGAAACCTGATCATTACCGTGTCTTTATGAAGATAGAATCCCTGACAGGTGATTATTTTTACTGTCCCACTTCATATCAAACATGCTGAAGATTAGTCACTTGTTAAGGGCCGGCTGCTGACAGGGAAGGGTGGAAGGGGCAGGCAGGGGTTCCTGCTGCTCTCTCCGGGAGCTCATTATGCTCAACAGCAGGCTCCCCACCCCCCAGAACCCCGACCACGGACAGCAGGGAGCTGGGGGCCCCGGGCTCTCCAGAATGTCCGAAAAGACTCTGCAGTGGTCTCTGGGCTTGACAGGCTCCCATTGACCATTCAGGTCTCAACTGAAATGTCACTTCTTCCAGGAAGCCTCCCTGCCCGGGGCCAGATGAGGCTCCCGCGTCATGCTTGCTCCTCTTTTCCCAGCACTCTCTATCCTTGCACCGATTTTATTAACCATCTGTTTGACTTGTTCAGCACCCATATCCCACATGACACGAGCTTCCTGGAGGAAGGTCTGTGTCTCTTGATTTCACTAACCAACCCCCGCCGCCACCCCAAGAGGCTAACACATGGTAGGGATCGATCAGGACTTACTGATCGGCTGTTGAGAGAGTCTGCGCAGAACGGAATGGGAAAAGCAAAATACAAGTACAGTCATCACTCTGGGCCTTGTCGGCGTGATAGATGAAAAACCAAACTGAACCAAACCCTAGATGACAGGCATTCACTAATAACCTAAAACCGCTGGGTCCAGTCTGTGGCTACAGATGTTAGAATAACGAGGAGACAAAATTATTTTAAGGGGTCTGTGAATTCATGTTGGGCCAACTATTCGCTTTATTTAAATTTATGTTTTTTATTATGAGAATTTCCACAGCAGGTAGGCAAATAGTGCGATGAGGTCCCGTACACCTGTCAGCTCCATCCCACAGAGTATGACATTTCCTACACACTTAAATAGACACCTTGAAAAAATACAGATGTCTTCTCATAATAATAGCAAAAGCATCTTTACAGAAAATACTCTGTCCTGCCCAGATGAATTGGACTATGATTTTTTTTGAAGTGTGTATTATTGCAATTATGGCTTTTCTAACTTAAAAGTGCTCCAGATTTAAAAAGGGCTTTTTGTCAGGGGTGTACTTCCTTCATTCACAGATATTAAAAGTACAACGGCCATCCTGAGGGGTCTGCGACATTTTTTGATGTCATTTGTGCAAAGGACAGGAAGCTGATCTAAAACGTCCTGTCTCTCTGGGTGGAAACTGCAAAGAGAAGCCATCAGAGAGGCCTGACTACCCACCTCCCCCCACCATAGAGCCGCCCCAGGAGAGAAACAGGAGCTAGACGGGAGGAGACAGGAAGGTGGCTGTTCAGGGCGAGAACGGTCCAGCAGTGTCTCTGGTTTCCAGGCTGTGTGGAAAGTTGGGTCTGGATGTCCAGTATGCGGGATCGTTAACAGATATTGGAGTTCTGGTCTGTCTGCCACGTGCTAACTGCGCCACATTGCTGGACTCCCTTCACCCAGGCCCCCGTTCGGTCATCAGCAAAATGAGTATAGGAATTCCAGCCTCCCACCCTCTCTCCTCAGGGGTTAAAGACCCAACTGAGATTGCTGTGCACATTTTTTAAAGAGTGCGCTGACGCTCTACCACGATCGGGCCTTTGTGAAGAGTCCCTTGGTCGTCCGGCGCCTTGGGGCTTCTGCAAGCCTCCTCCCCTATTCCTTTCCACCAGTGTCTCGGGGGTAGCTGCCCCACCCCAGGCTGGAGCATCCGACCCACTGCAAAAGGCCCAATCCATCAGCGGCTTTGTCCACATCACACCAAACAACTGCGGCAGCCGACCCTTCTCACTAAGAAGACCAAATGGCCTCGGGACAGTTAGAGCCAAACTCTGCCCCCAGCATGCAGCCCAGACTGCTAAAACCTCCTACGGCAGCTGCTTGGTCCCCGTGCAGCTGGCTCCCGCCCCGGCTTCTCTCTCATTCAAGAGCCACAGCCAGGCCCCATCCCAGAATGGGATCTCTGGCACTGGGGCCGGGCAGCAGGACCTGCTGGGAGCTCCCCAGGTCATTCTAATGCGCAGCCAGGGTTGAGAACTAGCTGGCTAATCAATCCACTCAGGGCAACCAACGTGCCTGTCCGAATCCGGGAGAAATGAGTCAACCAAATCCGTTGTTTGATAAAATCATGCTCTAACCAAAAAAATAATAAAAAGTTTATCCAGAGGGAGATTAAAAGATCAGACAACATTTCTTCCTTCCTGAGCTGGACTTTAGAGTCTAGATCTTTCCGGTTTTAGATCTAAATGAGGATTTTACACATCGCTGTTGAATGTCAACCCTTTGGGTCCTTCATTCCAACTTATTACGATTAATTTAGTTCATAAACATTTATAACAGGCACCTGCTAAATGCCAGGTCCTAAGCTGTGGGTTTTTAGGGATGCTTTGGACATAACTGTCTACTCTCTTTTGAATTATTACTTCCTCACACATCTCATGAGAACTATTTCCGAGTTTTGTGAATTCTATAGTTTGATGAAATGGTTTTTCTTCAGCCGAGTAGATATATACAAGTAGTGAGTAGGTTTGCTACACAACAGCGTGCTTATGCTTAACACCACTGTATCGTGCATTTAAAAATGGATAAAACAGCAGCTTTTATGGCATGTATCTTTTTGCTGCAGGAAAAAAGAATAGTGAGTACGACAGAGCTAACTGCAGGGCCTGTGGCAAGCTACTAGAGACTTCTCTCCATGGGAACTCTGCCATCCTATTTGAGTGTGTGCGCGCGTGTGCACTCATGTCATTTCACATACAGAAATGTAGCCCGAGTTATAGGTGGTCAGTCCATGAAGAAAAATCTCTCAAAGCATCTTGAAACATTTTCAAAGTGTTGGCTGCGTTTGTAGAAGGAAAAAAAAAAACCATAAACTTGGTTGAGCAATTTTCCCGCGTCTGTTGTGAGGTGTCCCGTGTGCCAATGTCACGGAGGCGAGGGAAGCCTGAGCCAGCCTTCCTCTGGTGGAGGGTTTCCCTCCTTGCTCTTCACCTGGTCGGCTGGTCACAGGTCTGCGCCTGGGCTCCGAGACCCCACGCCGGGTGCTCACGTCCCTTGCTGATGCCGCGACCGCCCACTGCAACAGGTGCCTCCTCCTTCCACGATTTCATCCCTTTTACACTCATCTCTTCCTGTGTGTTTTTCTACACTGTGCCCTCTATCAATATTTAGTTTCTAAATATTTAGTTTCTAAATTGCTGTTCTTGTCCTGCTTAGCCAGAGCACTTCATCCCCACGAATCACTTGTAAATTCATTCATTCACCACAGAGGTTCTCGGCCCCGCCGCAAAGAGAATCACCTGGGGAGCCCCGAAAAGACACCCCGGCCCCAGAGCAGACCACTCAAGGCCGAATCTCCGGGGCGGGGTCCAGGACCGGGTATTTGTCTCAAGCTTCCCACATGAGATTACTGTGCAGCCAGGACTGAGAAATGTGGATGTTGTAGGTATTAACGACACCCCTCTGTGCACCAAGATGGGACTGTCGAGGGGGGCAACAAGGAGGCCTTCCTGGAAGAGGTGTCAGGCTGCATCTCCCAGAGCACGGCAGCCGCAGCCACCCACAAGCTCCCCTGGGAAGGGGCGTCCACGTTGCTCCTGGTGCGCTCAAGTCCACCTCTCCTCACCTGGAACGTGGGCAGGCCCTGCAGCTGCTTTCACCGATGACGAGCAATGGAGGGGGACTCTGCCTATCTCTGCCCTCACCTGGACTCTGCTTCCTGCAGGCGGCTTCTGTCTACATCTCCTGCAGGCACCGGTCTTACCGCATCCCACTGTTTTTGACAAGTTGTTTTTTCATTTTCACTTAGGTCACTGTACTTTTAAAAAATGTCTCTTGTGACTTCTTGGATCCACAGGTGATTCAGAAAAGGTATGTCTAGGAGGACTCCCTGGAGGAGTTCCTGCTCAGAACCCAGCTGTCGTGAGGTGGGGAACCATGGACCAGCTGGCAGCCAAGATGAGCCCCTGGACGGCCCCTGCTCGGCCCTGTGACCGAGCCCCAGATGCCCCCACTCGGCCCTGTGACTGAGCCCCACAGACGGCCCCCACTCAGCCCTGTGACCGAGCCCCAGATGCCCCCACTCGGCCCTGTGACTGGGCCCTGGACTCCCCCACTCGGCCATGTGTCCTCCCCACCCCACCCAGCGCCCCAGGAGAGCTACCGGCTCGCCATGCGTGTCTGTAGGGGCTGGAGAACCCAGGCGATTTCCTTCACGGCTTTGGGCTCAGAGCGAGGCTGGGGTCAGCTTTGCTCTAGAAGGTGTCGGGACACGGCTTTTAAAGGTCATTTCTCCCACTTATGCTTGAGGGTTTCGTGTATGATTCCGTGACAGTCCAGTGATGACAATTTCCCTTCTAAGTAGCTGCACTGTGAGGTGCTTCCCAGGCAGGGCCCAGCGACGTGGTGGCACGTTAGATCTTCACCAGCAGCATCTGTTGGCCTCTGGCCACCTCCACAGTCGCTGCCGGCTGTTCTTGGAGAAGCTGTGCAGTAAGAGTCTCCCCAGTGAAATGCAGAGATGCCTGACTCAGGATGTGGGGGCCACGTGTGCTGCAAAGCTGCCCTCGGCACCCATGCTACCTCTGTTCCCGTGCTCCAGAGCAGAGACCAGGTTTTCCAGGGTGACCCCCCTCTCTGCCCTGAATGGAAGGGTGGGCTTGACCCCACCCCAGATCTGAGGTGCCTTGCAACTCAGGTCTGGCCCGTAAGGGTGTCACCACCCCTGCCGGAATGATTGGTTCACGACACATAGCCCAGTGTGGCCGATCCATGCCACTGACTCCGATCCAGCACTTGGGCAGAGCTTGACGTTGCTAGGGAATCGCCTCGCTGCTTCTGGGGAGAGCCAGAAAAAGAATGAAACCAGACAAAGCTAGGTGGGGCTGAAGAGAGCCCGAGCCCCAAAGACACAGCGTGATGAGGCCGTGGGACGGAAGCACGTCAGCGGCGGGACCGCCCGGGGCTTTCTGAGTCCACACTGGGTCATCTCACCCTAAACCAGGCACAAGTTTGGTTTCTACCACTTGTTGCTGCAGGAATCTCGAGGAGACCCCCCATGTGGGCAGTGCTCACTGGCTGGTCCCAGGGCGGCCGTGTGTCTTCGTTTCCCGGGGCCGGCCCCGGTGCTGCAGCGGTTCTGTTCTAATTAACCGGCAGCGTCCCCTTTACCCTCGGGGGGATGATAAACCAAACGGTCGCTCTTCCAGTGATCTGTCACTGGGTAGCCAGCTGCCTCAGAACCTGGTGGCCGAGCCCAGCACTGTCTCACGTGCACACAATCCTGCAAGCTGGGCTGCGGGGTTCAGCTGGGAGTTCTGCTCTCTTGAGGGTAGTCATTTGTTGTGAGGACATGTGGCTGGGAGCCGGCGGGCTGAGCTCAACCAGGACGCTGGGAGGGCTGTACCTCCTTCTCTCCGCATGGCTCCTCCACGTGGACCCTCCAGCAGGTGATCGGACCCCCTGTGTGCCCACTCCGGGCTCCCAGCAGCGCGAAGCACAGGCTTCCAGGGTCTCTTACAGCACAGGCCTGCGAGGGCCACAGCCTCCCTTCCACCTTCTTTTGGTGGAAGTGGTCACGTTCCCAGCCCAGGTCCGGGGAGCAGGGACTGACAGGGCTGTGAGTCTCTGCAGGTGGGGCTCAGTCCCCAGGTAGAGGGGTGTCAAGGTGACTCCAACCACCTGCTGTCTGGGGCCCAAACAAGAGCCTCGGTGGCTCATGCCAGTGTTGTGAGCTCAGTGGGGGGAGAGGACACGCAACTGCCAACCCTTCACTGCTCTGGCCTCAACACAACGAATTCGGGGACCCCTACTCCCAAGTGCTAGCCCCAGGAACATCCTCATCGACGGCAGACTGGTTAGAAATGAGACTCCCAGAGCCAGTGAACCAGAATCGGCCTTGTAACAAGACCCTCGGGACTCGAATGCATCGTAAGGCACGAGAAACATCACGCCAGATTCCAAGCTGTCACGGAGAACTCAAAGCCGGGTCTGCACAGAAACCACAGAGTCAAGGCAACAGCCACGCCCCTGGACAAGCCACATACGATGCACCCTGACATCAGGCCCAACGTATCTGCCCCCAGACCCAGCCCGAGATGGAGGGTCCCGCTCACACCCAGCAGGGCAGAGGGGCAGCTTGGTCTAGAACAACTCCCTCCTGGCACGCCTGGACCTGCTCTTCCATCCTCCCTTCTATAAAGAGAGAGAAGGGGTGACTCTGCTGCCCTCTGGGCCCTTCCAACCCTAAGACCCTGGGAATCCGGGAAATCCCGGTTTAGATCTGCAGCCTCAGAAGCTGGCAACAGACAGACTGGGACGCGGAAGGCCCTGCCATTGTGAGCACGGAGTCTAGACGCTGACAGGGAGCCACCGAGGCAGGAAGAGGTGAAAGTGCCCTTTCTCAGCAGTGGCCTTGCAGGAAGCAATAACCAGGCAGGGCTCGGCAAAGCCCGCCGGGGCCACAATCTGGTTACCCCCGGGCACGTCCAATGCACGGTTATTGTCCTGCAGTGGCGGTGCACGTCCAAATACTCACACACCCAACCTAGTGCTTCCTCCCCGATAACGCCAGCAGCAGGAGACGCCCCCGTGTCATCCTGCACAAACAGGTGATGTTTGTTTACCGCGTGTAAGAGACAGCCATCTGACCAGCCCATGCCAGCTGAGAGCAACGGGGTCTGATAAAGGTGGCTTATCACAAAGGATTAGCCAATGTTATTTTCTCTTTGTTTGTTTGAAGTTCGGTGTTTGGACAATCACTGTGAGCCCCAGTGTGGTCGGGGCCAAGTTTAACAATGGCCACAGAGACCGTGGGGCTCGTTCGGTGTAATGAAGCAGAATGGCCGGGGCCACTGCTGCGTTCGAGGTGGGGGGGGGGTCCACTGCAGGGTCAGCAGGGTGGGCTCTGACAGCTAGCGACAAACAGCTACGTGCGGCCAAACCTCTGTGTGCCCAGGATTGGTGTTTCTCAGCCTCGGCCACACATCACAATCACCTGGGCACCTTGGCCACTCCAGGCTGCACCCCAGGGCAGTGCAATCCCAGGCTCCAACCACTTGGGGATAAAATGCAGATTCTGAGTCAGTCCGTTCCGGGTGGGGCCTGAGGTTCTGCATTCCTGACCCCCTTCAGGGATGCCGATGCTGCTGGTCTGGGGACCACACTTTGAGTAGGAAGGCTGAAGTGAACAGATGTGGGGCGGGGAGAGGGGTTCTCCCCTGTGGGAGATGTGACAGATGAGTCACTACTGACACGGGAGAGACAAGCTGAGCTCAGAGCCAGGGGGGCCTGGGCAGCGGTGCAGGGCAGAACTGGAGGAATGGCCTGGGCTTTGTCGGCGATCACCAAATATGGGCCAGAGAATAAGATCTCATGGTAGGATTCCTTTAAAAGCAGCTCTGCTGGGATAGAGTTCACAAACCATGCCATCCAGCAGTTTCAAGCATACAGTCAGTGCACAATTCCCAGAGTCGTGCGGCCGCCGCCATGGAAACCTAGAAGACCTCCCTCCCAAGGGTGCTCATGCAGACTCTGGAGGAGACCAAGGAGGTGAGCCCTTGGCTGGGAGCCCAGGCAGCAGCCCATCAAGGGGGAAGAGGACGAGGCTGAGGGTCTCGGATTCGGAAGCCCTCCAGATGCCCCCAGGCCAGATGGCACTCACTTCTTCCCTGTTGTCTCACCTTCCACACCCAGGAGCCTCTGGACGGGCCAGGGGCCCTGTGGCCCAGGGCCTGGTCTCCCCATCCCTGTAGCCCACACCTGGCCTGTGCAGGCACAGGGGCTGCGTGAGGACCTGGCTGCCGAGAGTATGCTCCGAGGCCCCCCTCGGCCGTGGGGTGGTCTGGAGACGGGCAGGGTGTGGGAAGAACAGAGGCACCATCCGGGCGGTTTCGTGTCAGGCTCGCAGTTGGCACCTTGGGGTCGTCTTCTGTCGGGTGCAGAGGGAACCCCTCCTGGGCCCATGGCTATCCCAGGGCCCAGGAACAGCAGCACCGAGTACTGGCTCTTGTCCCAAGGTACGGTCCGAGCCATGAGTGGAGTCAAAGGCTGGAACACGCCGAGGAATATAAAGAAACAGGGATTTCCTTGAAGGTGGAGATATCTTCAGGAACAAGCCCCCATCACTGCTGATCATTTAGGAAAAGACTTTCTGAAGAACGTTACGTGGGGGGCATGTGTGAGCTTGACCATCATCCTAACCTAGAGCTTCTGGGACAGACCCTTCCTTGGGTAAATCACAAATTCTCACCAAGCACCAACCGTAAGCTCGTGTGGGAAGCTGACCAGGAGAACGAAGGTGCCATTGAGGAAGTCAGGGGACCCCAAGAACAAGCTCATCCGGGACCACAGAGCACAAGCCTCGCTCAACCCGGGGCTCGAGAAGCATGGCCAAGACCACTACTTCCCGCCCACCATTTTCATGGGGGATTTTGCTCAGGGCGGCCATGTGCCCAACTAAAATCTCCTCTTTCCAGAGTGTCTTGTTAGAGGACGAGACTGGATGGGGTTTTAGAAAGGCATTTTAAGAGAGACGTGCTCGGCCTTTTGCTCCTCACCATTTTCCCTTCTAAATGCCTGGAATCACGGAAGCCAGGCGGTGACAATGACCGGTGCTCACAGAGGGTGCAGGGCAGGAAGACTCAGGCACCCACACACTGTGATGGCATTTGGAGGCTAGTGCAATCCCTGAGGTATCTACCTGCAGACATTTGTGCGGGAAACAAGGCAATAAATGAACACACGAGAACTGGGGTTTGCACTCGTACCAGAAAGCTGTCACCTGCTCAGCGCCGCCCCCCCCCCCCCCCCCCCCCCCGTCACACAGTATCGATGGCAGAGATTAGGCCAGGTAAATTTGGCCACTTTCAGCAAGACTGCACGAAAATGCCCTGCCTCACTCGCTATTCCAGATAGACGGCAATGGTAGGGACATCCACGTCCCTGCACGGCAAGGTTTCTTGGCCTCGGCCCTGTGACCTGGGGGCTGGTGGGGCCATCCCATGCGCTGCAGGATCCTGAGCAGAATCCCTGGCCTCCACCTGCAAGATGAGATGCCGGTAGCAGCCCCCCGCCCCCATTGTGACAACCAAACATGTCCCTGGGCAGGTGTCCTGGGGGAGACACGGGGTCCCCGTTGTTGTAGGAACCTGAGGTTGACTCTGTGACGTGGTGCCTGTATGGGATTTAAAACTGAGGAGGGGGGGCACCTGGGTGGCTCAGTCGTTAAGCGCCTGCCTTCGGCTCAGGTCATGGTCCCAGGGTCCTGGGATCGAGCCCCGCGTCGGGCTCCCTGCTCGGCGGGAAGCCTGCTTCTCCCTCTCCCACTCCCCCTGCTTGTGTTCCCTCTCTCGCCATGTCCCTCTCTGTCAAATACATAAATAAAATCTTAAAAAATAAATAAATAAAATAAATTAAAAATAAGTAAAACTGAGGAGGACCAGGACCCACGTAGTGCTTTCCCAGCATCTCTTGCTGCCAGGTAAGAGGCGGTGGAGGAGGAAGTTAAGGATATGGGCCCGGAGAGTCAGGGAGGAGGCCACAGCAGCAGCCGGGGGCACGGCAGGGCTTGCCCAGGGGCAGCATGCAGCTTAAGAGAAGGGAGGTGCTCCGGACGGAGTCTGAAGGTGGGGCTGACCGGGTTGCTGACATAGTGGGAAGAGTGGAGGTGGTATTTTCTGAGACGAGAAAGACGGGGGGTGGGCGCCAGGGGACGGAGAAACCAGAGGTGCACAAATGGTGGTGCCGATGGGCGCCGACAGGCTCTCCCACTGGCCAGAGTACGCTCTGTGCCTTCCGGAGGGAGGCTTCTGCCTCTGACACATTCCTTGGCTTCAGAAGACCCACTCACCCGCACAGGGACCTCGCACAATGAAGGCCACGGCCTGCTGGCCATGGGGTGTGTCTGGAAAATCCCCAAACATTTTCCCAAATGAGGCTGAAATCCACTTTTCCAGATCCCTGTGGCCATTCAACAAACGCATGCGGTGAGAGCACGCCCCAGCACTCACGGGCAGTCCGGCCGTGGCACCTGTGGGGCCCTACGGGAACAGACTGACTGCTGATCCCCATGGCAACCTGGTCCGGGAGGAGTGACAACCACAGACAGCCCTGCCCACATGCGTGTGACCTCACGCACAAGCTCTCTACCCAGCCACAGCCATAGCGATGGCAAAAGCCACCACCCCCTACCATGCGGTGCCCCCTGCGGGACAGAGCACCCCGTCTGTTGACAAGTTGACACGTCTGGAATGTGGCCAAAGCACCCAGCGGGGATTGTCGCTCTCTTATCCACACCGCCTGTTTCTCATGAGTAAATCCTTTCACACCAAAATGACATGAACAGAAGGTTTAAAGGGGCACAGGCTCAACCTAAGTGCTGCCCTGAGTTCCACACGAGGCAGCAGAGATGGCCCCAGGAAACCCCTTTCTGGGGATTAAGAAGAATGGAGAAAGTAGAAGGAGGGCTGTAAGAGGCAGGCCAGCAAAGCCGGCTCACCCTCAGTCGGCAGAGATGCACCCAGCGCTCCTTCCGCTCTGGGGCCTCAGCCCAGCAAAGAAAACACGCACAAGCTGGAGGCGAACCGGAAACATTCCCATTCAAAACCCACGTAGACCGGAGAAAAGGAAAGCAGATTGTGGACAGAGTTTGCACCCCTCCAGCTGACATGCTGGTCACCTTCAGGTCACTGCAGCTGGAGGCACGGACTAGGGCAGCTGCGATGATAAAACTCAGCGCGGTGTAATCCCCCGGGGTGTAATCCCCCGGGACTGGCCGCGAGCCCACCGCCACCTCTGATTCCAGCCTCCACGGCACAGGCAGAAGGAGTCCCGGCAAAGTGCGCCGGGGACTTTAAAGCTTACGGTCAGAAGATATGTTACTTCTGCACACATCTAACTGACCTCTCCCCGGGGGCACAGAGAGATGCAGACCTGCATGCGCCTGGACGTGGAGACCCCCACCCCAGACCCCCTGGCATTCCTTCAGTTTCCCAGATGCACACAGGCTGGAGGCTGTTTACACAGCCACAGTATTACTATTGCATAATGCGAGTCATGGTCCTAATAACACATGCTTGGCGGGTGGTTGTCAGGTGCACAATCCCTGGCCGCGTGTGTGCCATGACGTCATTCTTTCATTCGCTCAGCAATTGTCCATCGAGTACTCACGATGTGCTGAGTGTCAGGCTGGGCAATTTACAATCATCATCTCCTTTAGTCTTTGGAATGACCCTATAAGACAGTGCCGACGTCACCATTGACTTGCAGACAACACAGCCCACTATAGAAACAATGCAGAAGGGGCATGTATTTGGGAATCTCTCTCCCATACTCCGGGAGGGCCAGAATCAGACCTGGAGGCCCTGCAAACAGCTTGGATGCCCAGCTCAGCTCCGGGAGATGGTGTCACGGCTCAGAGGCCAGCACCGGGCGGTAGGGACAGGGTGGAAGCCAGGCCTTCCCCTACTGCCCTGGCCTGGCCTGCCTCCTATACTGTTTCCTTCCAAAGCAGGGGCCTCGCACACCTCCACGTCCAGCAGGGGTGGTGAGGAGAGGTGTACTTCGGGAGCAGGACACAAAGCAAAGGTGCTGCGTGAATGTCGCTGGTTAAGCCTCAAGCATGGCAGATGCTCGCTACACGCGGTGCGCTCCATGCACGACACACAGAAACTCCAGGAGGTCCAGAACAAACCAGCACCACCACCCAGGCTCCCCAAATGCAAGGGGGTACACTGGGGCCAGACGCACGCGCCCCTGCCGTCCCAGCCCGGCACCCAGCTGCAGGTCCGGCCCAGGTGAATATAGCGTCAGGTCATTACACGTGTAGAGCATGCTCCCCTGGGGATTTTCCCAGCCAGGTAATCTGACATGCGTCTAGACGTCCCACTTCCTCCATGGCCCTCGTGACATCGAAGGCTCTCAAATCAACGATGCAGGAAGCAGGCAGGTCCCCTCCTCCCCAGCATCTCCCCAGCCTTCCTGCTGCAACACCCCCCGCCCCTGGGTTCCTGCACGCGGCTCCCAGCTCCATGCCCGGGAGAGCTGTGCTCCTGGGGAACAATGGGGCCTGGTGGGGAGGCAGCTTTTCAGGTTGGGTTTCTGATCTTACTCCAGATTCTCCCCGTGTGAGCATCTGGGGCAAGTCTTTCACCACTGAGTCTCAACTTCTCCATCTGTAAAATGGGAATAAAGCAACGATAGACATGCAGCAGAGCTCTGATTATATTGCTCAGCGGGACAATGGGCATGACAGCCATCTCCAAGCTGGGAAGGGCTTTCTGCAGATCAGCTGCTCGGCAGCACTGCCGCTGATGGTTTCACTTCAATTTTGTGAGACATGTGTGATTACCTCCCTGGTAGGATACTTACGTCTTAACTAGCAATGCCTTAACTCAAAGGATGGCTGGAACGCCGTCCTACTTGGGAACACGATGCGGTTGGGAACACCCATTCAGCCTCGCCCACGCCCTCAGGAAATTGGGAACTGGAATCACACTGCGGTTTGGGTCCCAGCCTTCACGCCTTTGAGCTGTGTGACCCTGGGCAAGTGTCTCAAGTCTCTGAACTTCCATTTCTTCATTTGTGACATGAGATCAGGCAAATGACGCTTCATGGGGTTACGTGAGGTCATGCATGTAACACAGGTGGCCCTTAGTGCCAGGCATACAGTCAGTGCTCAGTAAATGCCGAGGGTGAGGGAGAAACAGGAGACCAGGAGGAGGAGAAGAGCATGGTGGTGCTTCTCTCTCCCACGGTAAGGGGAAGGCAGTGAGGGACGGCGCCCCCAACTGGCACCAGCAGGAGCCACCGTGGCAAGACGTGGGGGCAACGAACGTCCTGGCCCCCTCTCCACACGCCCTCCAACGGGGAGCCAGAGCTGGAGCTCAGAGTGCCCCGCAGAGACCAGCCTTCCAGGCCCAGGGGCGGGCACCGCAGGGAGGACAGTGGATCTGCGGCGGTTGGGGGCCGGAGACGCACGCGGCAATGCCCTCTCCCTCCTCTCCGGGAGCCTCCCACCACCCAGCCCTCCACATCAGGCGAGCAGCAGAGGCAATGGCCCTCTTTTTCCACCACCTTCTCCCCCTCCCCAGGCAGGAAGCCACGCGGCATCTGCCTCCACCCCGCAGCTGGGGCTGCATCTCCCGGGGACCCGAACGATGTTGACCGACGGATGCCCGAACAAGCCTGGGCACTCAACTCTCTGCCCTGATGAGGCCTTTGCCGACTCCCAGCAAAGCCATACACACGAGGCAGACGTGCTCGGCAAGAAGGCTTCAGCCTGGCTCTGGCGTGGGGCCGGTGCCCTGGGATGTCGTGGCGTGGGCATGGGGGACGCGGTGGCCTTAGGACCACACGGCCCGGGGGACGGCGAGCAGACTGGCTCTGTATGTTCCATGAAAGAAGAAGGAAAACATCCTCCTTCCGAAATAAAACCCACCGTGAACAACACTAAGAAGACATTCATTTACCGAATCAGAAATCAGGCCAGCGGGGGACTTCGGACAGAGAGGAAGGGCGTGTGCCGCCCCAGCTCCCCAGCCCCAGCCGCCCCTGGTCCCGGCCACGCTGCCACCACGCCCTTGCCTCCCTCTGCAGGACACGCAGGCCTAAGCCGTCTTGTCTGAAGCCGCAGCAGCTCGGTGATGGGCTACTTTTCTCCCTCTCGGAGGAGACGAACAACACAGCTGCGGGACAGAACCCAAGCGGGGCAACCCGAGAGTCGGGGGCTAGTCCAGCTCTGGCCCAGCTCTTCGACTCCAGGGGCTGCAAGCCGAGTTTTTACCCGCAGTCCCCCGGGGCAGGACGGGAGCTCCTAGCAGGCGGTGCAGGGCGGTGTGGCTGAGAATTTCGCCCCTGAACACAGAGAGTGGACACCCACAGGGAGGCCTCCAGCCTGACAGCTCCCAGCAGAGGCCCTGAGAAGGTGCAGCCAGTGCCGCCCAGGCTGGGACATATCCCACCAATGAGACAACGTTATTGGAACATTCAGGGCCACTGAAATTCACCTGCTTGCTGCTCTCCCAACTAGCCTGTGGCATCAGGAGGAAGCCTGCAGCCTGGAGGGTGTCTCTGATGCCCAGATTGCCCCTGCTAACAAGCTGGGACAGCCTTTGGCTCGAGGCCTTTGGCAAGGCCAGGATCCAGTGGAAGCACAGAAAAGGGATTGCCGACCAAGTGTGGGGGACGGGCAGGTCAGGGAAGGCTTCCTGGAGGAGGTGATGGGCAAACTGAAACATGAGCTGGAGTCTGTCAGGTAGAGAGGTGGGCAGGAGTGGTCTGGGCAGAGTGGAGGGTTTGGAGCAGTGAGGAACTCTGCCTCCTTGGATATGAGTGGCGAGGATGGTGACAGATGAGGCTGGACAGGTAGGGAAGGGCCTGGCATCCCTGTTACAAAATTTAGGCTTCATGGTGAGAACAGTGGGGATATCTGAGGGTTTTTTTTTTTTTTTTTTTTTTTTTTTTAAGCAGGAAGTGGTGTTGTCGGGTTTCCATTTCAGAAAGGTCACTTGGGCCTTAGTGGGGAGGATGGTTTGGGAAGAAAGGTGGCTGGATGCCATGTTTGGTTGTGTAGGTTGGGCACTGCACAACTCTATGGGTGGCATTGTCCCCTCTATGGTGACCTTGGCATGTGGAAAGGGCTGACATCATCTGATGGCAGTTGTCAAGGCAAGTTAGTGACAGATGTTGGATCTGCCAACCAGTGGCTACAGACACAGAGGGAAGGGACTTAATGGTCTGAGAGGAGGGCTTTGACTCTGTGACTTGGAATCAGGCCTGGAGCACAACCCGTTGCCAGCTGGGTCCCTAAGTGTGTTCTTTGCAGAGCCGGGGGCCACGCAGAGGTGGATTCACCATGGCGCTAATGCAGTTTAAGCTCCCGGGCCTAACATGCATGAGGCTCTTCTAGTGAGTTCCCAAAGTCCTATGTTCTTAGGAAATTTGCAAAGCAAAGTATTTTTATTGCAATTGACTAAGACTTCTCTGCCTTCCTCTCTGACCAGCCCCCTGCCACTGCTGTTGGGAGCATGACAGTCTTGGCATATGGCTAAGTGGAAGTTGGTGCGTGGGGTCTGCGTTGTCAAGGATAGAAAGAGGTGCGAGCATCATCGGGGACAGTTGGGACATATCTGGCCTCCTGGCATTGGCATACGCATGCTGCCCTGTGCTGACTGACCTGCCACCACAGCTTGGAGGTGCAGAACCAACGGATGGACCGGGGAGACAAAGATGCCCGTGATACCCGCACACAGTGGAGGGCACACCAGGTTTGGGATGCACGGACCCAGACACCAGTCCGGAAAATTCCTCCAAACAGAGGCACATGGCTGTGGATGGAGGGTTCGGTTTTCTTGGACTCACAGTCACATGGAAGTTCACTTCCACACAGTGTGGTGGATACGTGATGCACGAACCACAGACTTTTAAATCGGTTTTGGTGGGAATGGTACATTTGGCAAAGTCCGAGTATGCCATTATAATTGGAATTCGGAAAAGCATGTGGGAATATTTTAATAAAACAAGTGAGAAATTACAGACTCCTAATTTGGACATATCTGAAGAGTACCCTTGTTTGTCATGGTTAAATTCCCTCATTAAAGAACAAAGTGACACATGGAGATCAGATATTGGCCTATGGAACACAAGTGATACCCATGAGGCAGGACGGCGGTATCCGGATGCTGAGAAAGGAGTTAGAACTGAAACGTCCAGATCAGAACAAAAGCTCCCATATGGAAGAAATCCTACCCAAGTTTCCCTCCTTTTGACGACAGTCTGGAAATTTCTCCCTACCGGTGCAGGTGGGGTCTGCGGTGCAGGTGGCAGTAAAGAATGTCATCGTGAGGTGAAACGACCTCTCCCTCAACTACCAGCAGACACGCAGGGAGACACACGGTGACCACCACGCCGAGGGAAAGCCCGGCCCTGCTCCTTCTCTCTCTGGACATGTGATCCAAAGGGTCTCGTGCAAGAGGGGGTCAAAGAAGACGCAGCCCCACAGAAGACAGGAAAAAAGATGTGTTACAGATGTGTGTCGGGCTCTTCAGTAGTAAAACTATTTGTGGATTCAGTGATGCCATTTGGGGCACCTGAGTGGCTCCTTCGGTGAAGCATCAGGCTTCGGCTCAGGTCATGACCTCCGGGTCACTGCGATCGAGCCCTGTGTCGGGCTCCCTGCTCAGAGGGGGTCTGCTTCTCCCTCTCCCACCGCTGCTCCCTTTTGCTTGTTCTCTCTCTCTCTTTCTTTCGCAAATAAATAAAATCTTAAGATCTGCCATTGGTTATGGCTTCTTTTCTGAATACTCACTTTTGTAACTGCTTTTATATTTTTAATTTTGAATTATTTTTCTTAAAGAAGGGTCTCCCAATTGTATGAGGTTTGAGCCCAGAAGGCTTGGGCCTGCCAGCGGGGCCAGGAACATACTTTGTACCTTCAGGCCAGCCCGAGGTCAGATGGTAAGACCGCAAGCCCGTGGCAGGCTGATGCGCTGGAGGCTTGGAGCTGCGGCAGACCCGGCTGGACCACCGTGGCTCCGAGGGTGGGTCCCTGTTCGGGAGTAGCCTTTGCAAGCGGTTCGCTCATTAGTATCACCGAGCTCACATCTGGGAAAGCGAGCCCCCCACCTAGCCTCTGTCCTTGAGCCAAAATAACACGCCCTAAGCTCCGATACAGTTGAAAGTGAAACCACATGGTTTTTAAAGGTTTAAAAGCTCGTTTGAAGAAGGGCAGAGGGTCAGGAGAGAAGGAGCTGTGTTTAGGAGAGCTGACACCCTCCACGAGGAAGAGTCCACCTAGAACGGCGGGTAGCTTGGGTTTCGGGGGTAATACCTGTCCTACCCACCTCACAGAGAAGCTGTAGGGTGAGATTAAATGTCTGTTTCCAGCAGGACGAGGGCGTCCTGGCCCCCCCCCCCCCAGCCCCAGGCCTTGGCACGAGCTGCCCCTCGCCCGCAGGACCTTCTCACCTCCCCATGGGAGCTGGGACGTCTGTCTTCTGCCCCAGACAGCAGAACTCCCTGTTCTCAGGCGTCAGGGCTCAGGTGGTGACTTACACCCTGGGCCGTCCCTGCTCCGGCCTTCATACCCAGACTGCACTGCAGGCTCAGGCCACAGGACATCTCGGCCTCCAGAGCTGTGTGAGCCGGTCCCTGTAATGAATCTCCTCTGCATCCATGTGTCCAGTATCCTACTGGCTCTGTTCCAGGAGAACCCTGACGAACACCCTGCTCCATAACACGTAACCACGGCTGTCGCGGATGGGGTTCTAAGGCAGCGTGGTTCCACTGTTACCCGTTGAATGAGTGTGCGCGTGAGCGAATGAACGAATGGGCACAAGACTACCAATCTGGGGAACCTGTGTCCACCATCGAGTCTCTTCGTACAAGGATGCTGTTTCATGAGGATAGTCCTTTGGCAGTTTGTCAGCCTCGACGTCTTCAGGGCAGGCAGGTGGCCTGAAGGAAAGAAATGGTAAGGGCCTGGGTATGTCTTCACTCCCAGCCAAACACATGGAGGTGGGTAAGTGTGTAAACCGTGGTGGTCCCTGCGTAGAAAGATCACCAGCCTTCCTGCCGGCTGCCAGTCTGCAACCCTGCATGCATGGCACGGGGACACCTATTTGCTGGTGACAGTTCTAAATGAGAAAACTTCAGGTCCCCAGTCCTTTATATTGAAACCGTTGGGGGCAGGTGCATGCAGAATTCAGAGCTGGTGCCTACACCACACACAATGGACTCTCCCCAGCAGGTTTGGTCATACAGTGAAGTGGTATCAGCAGAGATGAAAAACAGCCACATGTACGTTCGGGGAAGAGCTTGTCACCAAGTGAGGGTTTTTAAAATTTAGGCGTTCAGCTTTCTGGATGTTGGGACTGCTGAAATGCTATCATGGGTCTGTGCTGCTGGGGAGCCTCAGCCTTCTAGGCAGAGCCCACAGCCCGTCTTCTCCAGCTGAAACAGCTCCTCTGTTCTCCGTCTCTACCACTTCCCTCCGGGCTTCTGGGAGGCGTAGATGTGTTTTCTCTCCCTCTGCCTCTCGAGCACAAAGGCCAAGCTGGCTGCCGATTGCGAGTATCCGCACGGGATGAGCACACTGATGGCGCATGAGCTGAGGCAGGACCCATGCCGGGTCACCCAGCGAGCCACGCGAGCGGGGCCGGGACCGCATCTGCCGGCTCCTACTTCAGGGTGTTTTTCCTTAAGAGAGGAAAGAGCCCAGGGTGTCAGGCGGAGGACAGCCCATCACGGCTGGATCTGGTGAGGAAGCGGGGGCCCTGCTCCATGTCCACCGAAAACCCTCTTGCCTTTGGCATTCACTTCTCCTGAAAGTGAAAATCCCTTTTGTCTGTGGGAAAAACCTCACAAAAAAAGAAAAGCCCAACCGAAAAGCACATTGGTTTCTATTTATAATCCGAGGGAAGGAATTTCACACAGATTCAACTCATGTATGAAAAAAAAAGAACCTATTACTCAGAGTCGGATGTGTTTCCCATTTCCTATTAGCATTAATTTTTTAGGTCAGCGCTCAGCTATTTGGAGATTGTTTCATGGAAGGATGATTTATTGATCAGGGATGGTGGAAGAAGCTCAGCGAGCTTTAACAGAGAGCTGCCCGGACGCTCCCCGCTCACCTGCCGTGTGCCCGTCACCCGGGACGCCTGGGCCACCTCTCGGGGAGCTTCTAACCTCGGGTTCGGGACGGTGGGTGAGAGCTCTGCGTGTTTTCATTTCTTCCCCATGGACACGAGGAGAGGAGGAGAATGAGAGAGAAGACAAGGTCCAATTTCAGGGACAGCCGAGTTGGGGACGGAGCTGGAATTTCCAGCCACCCTTTCTGCCTTGCCTCTCTGCTGTTGGCAAGTCCTATGGAAAATGAAGATGCCTTTGACTGCATCTCATTCCGTGGTAAAAACCCAATCTCGAGACTGGAGGAATTTGGGGAGATTTGAAACTTTTGACCCCTTGACTGGGTGTGTCTGTCCAACTAGTGGCCACGAGGAGGTCAGCGGGAGCTCCCAAGCAGCCAGCTCAGATCACAGGATGGCGCGAGCAGATCGACGAGGCTCGCCACTAATAGTCACCTGGAATCTCAGAACTGAACTCCTGGCGTAGTCTCGCCGTTCATGAAAAAGTAAGACGATCCCAAAATAGCAGCGCTAACGAATGTTGCCGAGAGGTGGGGAGGGGAGCGTTTGCAGAGGCTGTAGGAAAGGAAAATTCTTGACATGAATTTTCTCCATTGGCTCCTGTTATGAATGGGCTGAACTGTGTCCCTCCCCCAGTCTGAGATGTTGGAGTCCTAACCCCTAGCGCCTGTGGATGTGACCTTATTTGGAAACAGGGTCTTTGCAGATGATCAAGCTAAGCTGAGGTCATTAGGGTGGGCCCCAATCCCTTATGACAGGTGTCCTCATAAAAAGGGGGATTTCGGACCCAGAGACAGGGTCACAGAGAGAGACAGTGTGCAGCCACAAGGCTGGACAGCATCCACAAGCCAGGGAATATCAGAGGTCACCAGAGCCAGGAGAGGCACAGAATGGATTCTCCCCCACTACCTTCAAAAAGAACGGACCCTGCCCACGCCTCGAGGTCAGATCCGTGGTCTGCAGAGCTGTGAGAGGGTATGGCTGTGTTATGTAAGCCACCCCGTTTGTGGCAGTTTGTCACCGCGGCCCCTGAGACCTAGTACCATGGCCCGTTGTCGGAGGTGGGTGCCCTCACTATTCCTGTTGTAAGGATGCAGTGACACAGAGACAATGATGGTCGCGGGAATGAAAGAAGGTAAGTGACTTTCCTGAGTCCAAACAGCACGTGAACAATACCGTCTGGGTTTGAACCACACTCTTTCTGACCACAGAGCCCCCGTTCATCGCCACATCATCCCTGATGAACTCGTGTCTCGGGTGGGGCACACCTGCTTCAACCCCTCAACGCACAAGGGAAGCCAAGGATGCCTGAAGCGGTCCAGCCAGCAGCGAGGTGCCCATGAGGACCCAGATCACCGCTAAGGCTCGACTCCCCATGACACCAGGCTGACCTTGAACAGCTTGACCAGAAACCACTCCAAACCAGGGCAAGAGCGAATTTGGGTCTGCAGGTGTGGTGGTGTTCCAGGATGCTCATTCCATGGAAGGAGCAGATGGCAGAGCCGGGGCCGGGGGACCGGACGGGGCTATGTGCACTCTGCTGCCCACCGCACCTGGCGTCACCCTCTGGGCCGTGCAGGACAGGCCGCGGACAGGGCCCCTGGGAGAATGAAGACTTGTTTCCAGAGCACCCATTTGCCCCATGGTGAGTTGTTAACGAAGGTCATATTTATCTCAAAGCAATAATCAAAACGGATCTTCTCAGAATTGCATTCAGCTGCTGGTAACGGAGGCCTTAAATGAAAGCAGCTTGCGTGACCTGAGAGTCTCTTCTCTCTTCCCACCTGGGCTGCAGTGGAGGCTCCACGGTACTCTCAGCACAGGTGGAGAGGGAATGAAAGGTGTGCTCTGGGGGCGTGGGGACGACGGTGTGTCCTGCCTGGCTGGAGAGGAGAGTCCAAAGGCTCACACGGGACCTTAGACCCAAGAGTTAGGTTGAGGTTCAACCACTCATGATGGCTGAGCGGGGAGCGTCTGTTCCAGACTGAGGGTTAGGAGAAAGGAAAACCACACAGGTGTCCTTCACATACCCTCTCTTTGGTGACAGTGACAGATACGGTACCTATAGGGTAGCTACTGTCTATGCTAAACCTGACCCACACGCACCCGATACCGGGGATTGGGCATTCGGCTGGCTTTATCCCCAGGGAGGACCCCAACTCCCCAGATTAGCGTTTCAGTCACCGATGGGAAGCAGTGGTCTTGTTTCTGTTTGGGGAGAGAGGCAGGGGAGCGGCTGTGATGTGGGCGGGTATGCATGGGAGAGCAGAGGTGACACTCTGAAACGGATTGCTCTGGCCCACCTACACCCCTCATGTCGGCTGGCAGATGCTGCCAGCACTTGGGTTACTTTAAAAATTGCCCTGGTTCCCAGGCTCGGCTTCTCTAGTGACCGCAATGCCCCGAGACTGGACCTTGTGGGTGGTGGCCTCATACACAGTGCGTCTGTGGGTCAACATACAGAGCAGGGTCCCTTCTCAACTCAGTGGTGAGGCAAAAGCCGCGTGTGGCCAAGGGTACCCTGGAAGTCGTTGAACTCACCCTCAAAAGGCAGAACTTGAGGCTCAGAAAGCTCCAAAATCTCAGAAGTCACTTCCTTTTTTGTCCCTGAACTCTGGCCATGGCTTCCCTTTCCCTGGGGCTGGTCCGGTTAAAATAGGGAGAAAGGAATTTGAAACATGACTTCTTTTTCAAGCACATCTAATCAGATTCCCGTATAAGAGATGTCTGCGAGCACGCGCCCATCTGATCAGATTTCCGAACGAGAGATGTCTGCGTGCGTGTGTGCTAGGATTCCACCGAGCAGACTTGACGGAGCAGCGGGGTCGTGGCCTCCACCCCCATCCCTTCAGTCCTGCTGGCTGGCCCTGCCCCCCGAACCTCCTCCCGGGACCAGGGCATCCTTCTCGTCTTCTGGATCTAATAGACACACTTTCAAACGCAGACCTGCCGTGCATTTTTTAGCCTCTGGGCTTGGTGACTTCTTGCCATTTATCGTCCCACAGGGGGAACATCAAGGTGGAAGAGTCAACAAGGAGGCAGCCTCAGAGCAGGCCACTTGGAGAAGGCTGGATGCCCCCCGTGGCAGGACCACTGCTCGGTGGCGGGGCCATGGTCCCGGCGGCCAGGGTGTGGATGAAAACCTCACAAACGGCTCTTTGTCACTCTGCCGGGGATCTGGGACGTCCCGTGAGCTGCAATACACACACACCCACTGGATTAAGAGCCGTCAGACTGGTTCCCAAAGCAAACACTGAGTTAATTTTTCCAGCATATTCCTTTCATGTCTGGGCTGCTTCAGGCTTCGCTGGGTCACTGGGCTCTTTGTTGCTGGCTTTGCCGAAGCCCCCCAGCCCCCTCTGCCTCGCTGGCTCCTGGAGTCCTCCCCCCTCTACACCCAAGCCCTAGTACACACTGTTCTGTTTCACGTGAGGGGCGAGAAGAGCCCCCAAAGAGATTGGCCTTTGAAATCTGTGAGTCCATGAGTGTGAGCTCCCTGGAAGTGTGGGATCACATTTCTCCAGGCCCCTGGCACGTGTTGGCCTGTAAAAGTCAAGTCCTCATTTCAGGACACGTCCCAGCATCTGCCGTGTGTTTCTGAGTCTCATGCCTCCCCTACTGGGGACCGTGTGATCACGCCCTGCCACCCCCAGTCCTTCTGGACACGCAGCAGTGGCTGCCCACCGCCCTCAGGTCGGAGCCGCGGTCCCCTCCATGAGGCTGACGGCCCCGCCTTGTCTGGCTCTGCCCTCGCAACTCGCCCTCAATCACCTGAACATACTGTAGGTCCCCGCGTGCCCCCATGTTCCCTTACTGCCATGACACAGGAGGAAACCTATTTGCTGTCCGTGTCAGTTAGGGTCCAAACAGGAGAGTCGAAAACGCTCCGAATGTTGAAAACAGAAGAAACACAGGGACCCGGTCACACACGTGATGGGATTGCCAAGAAGAAAAAGCAACCGGAGGACAAACGGGGCCCCCCAGAAGCCCACTCTGGCACCCGGGGGCCCGAGGCTCCGCTCGGCCGATCCTCAAGACCGCCCCCCAACAAGATGTCCAAGTTCCTTCTTTCAAGTCCGCCTTCTGCCAACCCGCTCGCCGAACCAGAGCAAGGCGCTGGTTCTAATTCCCAAAACACTGTTGAATAAACGGGTTTCTCTGGAGGGATCCGTGACCCCAGGCGGGGCGGGGGAGGGCTCTCTGCACTCTCTGGGCTCGGTGGACGTGGCAGAGGCCGTGCACGGACGGGGCCAGCGCCGCGCTCTGTAACGCCCAGATCCATCGGAGGGAGTTTGGGGAGGGCGTGGTTTACGGAGCAGGCGGGCCAGAGGCAGGGAGAGGCCATGCGCTCCATAGAAGGGCCACGGGAAGGTTTTCCCTGAAGACGACTTTGTAAAGAGAGAGCTAGAGAGGCCTTCAGACTTCCTGCCCAAGGTCATTCGTCGACGCAGCCGTGACGGGTGACCCGCACAAGAGGCGGGAACAGGACGAGGGACCGGCTCTCCCGGCAAAGCCGTCGCGTCTGCCCCGCCTTCCTGCTCGTTTCTCAAAGGAGAAGGACACCTGGGCTCTAGCAGGAACCCTGGCACCAAATGCTCGCAGGAAGGGATCAGAGTTCCTGCTTTTTCTAAAGGAAGGCAGACTCAAAGAGCTGGCTTCCCCACCTCCCCACCCCCCCACCGCTGGGGTCAGGGGTGAGGACCCATCCCACCCTGCGGCCACGCCTCCAGCTCTCGGTGCGGGGGGGGGGGGGGGGGAAATTAACTATAATCCCACCTCCAAAGGCAATTCACTTCTAAACTCTCCTTCCTCATCTTCGCCACTCCTGCCTCCCCTCCACGCTCCAGCAACACTGGCCAGCTAAGATTTCCGGAATACTCTATACCGTTTCAGGGGTAAGCAGCGGTAGGCTGTCCCATCAGCCTGGAATGAACTTCTGGCCTCTGCAGAGCCATTTGGTTCAGATTCTGCCTTCCTCTGGAAGGTTTTCACGCCCTGCCCCAACTCCCACAAAAGCAGTCCTCTCTGCTTTGTGTGTGTCACACACTTGTTGCCTCCAGTGTCCTGGGAGCTGCTTGAGGACCAGACAGGTCACCACTGCAAGACAGGAGGCACTTGATAACTTGAGGACTATCGATAACTACTGATAACTCCCAAATAAAAGGATACAGTGAGCACTCAGCAAACACCAACATAAAAACTGAAATTGGTTTCAGTGCCAAGGATGGTAGGGTGGTGGTTCTTAGTTCTGGCTGCACGTGGGGGAGGACAGTTTTAAAAAAAATACTGATGCTGGAAACCCGCCCCCTGCACCCTGAGATTAGAACGTAAGTAGAACCTTCTAAAACTTCTCAAGGTGACTTTAATTGGCCAAGAAAGAGCTCACTCATCCTTGCTAGAGGACATAAACATGAGTAAGGCAGGGTTGCCCTTCCTTTGAGCCACTGACATGACCCAGCTGCGTTTTTTCTAAGACAGGAAAAGAGTGGTTCTCAAAGTGGGGACCAAGGAACAGCAGCAAAGCCTCCCCTGAGAACTTGTTAGAAATGCAGATTCTAGGGGCTCCCGGGTGGCTCAGTCAGTGGAGCGTGAGACTCTTGATCTGGGGGTTGTGGGTGTCCAGTGGGCTGGACACTGACCCGCAGGGGATCCAGACTGTACTAGTTTGAGGACCACAGCCCTACGGGCTTGTTTTTCAAAGTGTGACTCACTCACTGCCGCATCAGAAACGCCAGATATTGTGAACATGTAGATTCCTGAACCCCTTTTCAGTGCAAATGACTCAGAGCCTTGGGGCTAGGAGGAGAATCTCACATTTTACCACCAGTTGGGAGACGGAGCTCCATCTTACAAACGGCTTCCTGGGGGTGGTGACCTGGTCCCTAAGGTAACACAGTTCCACCAAGTGCCATCCACCCCCCGAACCCCTCTCAGAGAGTAGACTTTGCTGAGTTGAGGGACACTCAGGAGTACTACCCCCACTGTCCCCATGCAAATGTCTTTTCTGCGCCTTCTGCGTCAGGAAGGGACCTCTCCCTCCAGGGGCGATGGGCCATCACCACTAACCGACGACAGACACGCAGGAAGGCATCACGTGGGACTCTGAATTAACTTGTAGCTCCACATCTGGGACCAGAGAGCTGTCAAAACTTCTATCAAACACACATTTTATAATCAGAAAACACCCTGTTTGGGTGGGGACAGAGATTTCACTTTAGTGCACATTTAAGAAAACACACAAGCTTTTCAGCTGCTAACTCGGCAAGTGTAAATATATCCCGCGTTCCATTTTTATTCCATTGGTGAAGCAGTGCCAGACCTAAAGGGAAATGGGGAACTGTCCCGCCAAGGACAGCAGAGGCCCTGCTCCTTTTCCTGTTGATGCTGTCGCCATGGAGACACAGCCAAGCTGCCCCATTCGGATGCGCCAGCGGAAAGTTCGCATCGGGCTCCCAACCGGCTGCCTGAAAAGTACCCGCTCTGCTCAGCACAGCGCCCTCCGTGGCTTGTTAATCAGAGAATTTTGGGCTTCAGACTTTGTGGGTGGGCAAGAATGTGCCTGCGGGGAAGACCAGCCATTTCCAGATTGAGGAAGGAAAACATTTTGCTGTCAGAGCACCTGGTGATCCCTGTTGGGTACAGTGCATGCTGAATTTTATCTGCCGCTTACTGCCTCAGGACTACAAAAGATGACCCAAGTCCTATTCATAAGCACCCTGCAGCCTGGGAAGGCCTGGGAGAGTGGCCAGGGCGGTGGCCTTCAAATTGAGTTCCAAGGAACCCCACGATGCCTCAAGGAGCCGGTGGGGAGAAGGGAAGGGGTGTCCACTGCGTACTGGTCTGGTGACTTTGGGCAAATGCATTCCCTTCTCTATGCCTCCATTTTCTCCTCTGCAGAGTGGAGGTAATGGGGCCCACTTTGACGGCTTTGCAGAGGGGTTCCGAGACGTGAATGAAACACTACCTAGGCACGTGCTCGAGCAGTACTTGAACCCTGAGGGGTGATTTGGCAGAGAGGCCAAAGGGCATTTCAGGAGAAAGAATGGCCAAAGCAAAGGCCAGGTGGCAGGCGTGTGCACGTGTGCATGGGGGAAATGCGTGACCCATGTACATGGGGTGTGCTCGGCAGCTTCCGGGAGTCAGCGTCTCTCACAGCTCCGCCCACCCCCCCCCCGGCAGATCCAGAACACCAGACCTCATTCGTTTGCTTCAGGGCCATTTCCTTCCTGGACCCTCACCGATCGGTGTCAGGCCATGGGTTTCTCTTTAGCATCTTCCTGGGTTTAGGGAGAGCACATACTCTAGGAAACGAATGGTAACAACCGCCAGAAACATCCGGAAGCTCTGCTAAGTGCAGACCAACGGGCTCTGTTATTCCCAGTGATGATCACGGTGTAAATAAAACCATCGGGAGCCCCACCCCACCACCAACCGTGTGACCCTCCTGTCACACCTATGCCAGAGGCCATTCCTGCCCCCACTTTGCATGTAGGGAAGCCACTGAAGCACAGAGAGTATAACTTGTCCCCACTACTTGGACGTGCTGGGGTTTGAACCCAGGCTCCATGGTTGACACTGTTGGTCACGGATGTTTCCGTACCAGTTTCAGCAGCAAGGGGTGGCTGGGGGGCTATGTCAGCACACCTCCGTTCTCTCTGTCCTCACCAAGACAGCGTTAATGAAGGGGAAGGTGGTGATCCCTCGGTGCTGGGGGAGGCTGGGAATACAGTCTGTTAGCTGGACAGCTGGCCCCTTTGCATAAAATCTGTGTTCCTTTAGGAAGAAGGAAGGTGAGGTACTTGGTATTGACACTCCTTCCGACATTCAAAAAATGATGCCGGCTTGCGGGTTGCGTTGTCTCACGTCATGATGGCCCGGCCTTCCCCACTGAGGGCCTTCATGAACTAGGTCGGGGTCTCCTGTTCCCTTTGGGGAACCACAATACTAAAAAGGGTATCTGCAGGGAAGGCCAGGGATAAAGAGAAGGGGAGCTGTGTCTTTCCTGAAGGCAAGAAAAATCTCCCAGTTCTCTTCATTGCAGAGCTGGGGTCCAGACTCTTTCGCAGTGATCTGCTGCGACACCTTTCCCAGTTTGGTGTAGGACTAGGGCTGTGCAAAGGATGGTCTTCATTCATTACAATTCATTTACTAGGATGCAGTGCGTCCTAATCAACTCCATACTCTCACTACAGGGTCAGGGGAAGCCAAGAGATCGAGCTGGACATGGAAAGACCTGATACTATTTTTATTACAATGCCTCCAGGACTGACACACAGACGAGATGAGACGAGACTCGGACTCGTGCGACGGGAGCTCCAATCTTGTCATTGCCTTAGCAAAGCAGGGAGGAACGTGCCAGGAAAGCAAGTCCAGGCACACACTCTGCCACATTTCCTTGTAAAGCCCTCAATCTCTTCCTCATAGGCGCAGGCTCCAAACATGGTGGGAAATGCGTCCCGTAGTCACTGGGCACCCTGATTTCTGAAGCTGCACCTCCTCCACTAGCAGGTGACTTATCACAAAAGGGGCTCCCCCTGGTCACAAAAATAAGTTTTAAAAATCATGCATTTCTTATTGGAAACACAAGTCGGGGCCTTCTTCTCCATGCTGTTCTCTCCATAGGCTAGGAGATACAGCCAAGGGGACCTGTTTCCCCCACAGAATGTCACTCTTCTAACCGGGCGATTTGGAGGTGCCCCTCATTCATTCGTTGATTCAGTAAATCTATTGAACAGCTTTGCACCAGGTACTTACTGTTCAAGACGGTGAGGAGCGGCGGGGAACGAGACAGTAAGAGTCCCTGCCCTCGTGGAGCTCACATTCCAGCAGCAAAGTGGCGTGTAGCACAGTGCCAAGAAGGGGCGGTGCTCCCAAGGGGCCGCTTTTCTCAGCAAGGGGTTGTGAGCAGAGCGACACATGGCCGTCTCGATAGCCAAAGGTAAGTGAATCCATTGTGTGATTTCAAACAGCAGTTTTCCTGAATGGATTTAATGAGCTGACCACCAAAATGGTTAAACCTTCCTATGTTCATGACGTAGAAACGCAATGCGTCCTAATCAACTCCATACTCTCACTACAGGGTCAGGGGAAGCCAGGAGATTGAGCTGGACATGGAAAGACCTGGTATTATTTTTATTACAATGCCTCCAGGAATGACAGATCCATTTCATCTCACGGACTTCCAGCAATTGTTACTGAATCCCAGATACCCCACGTCAAGAAAGAATGTGACTCTAACTGCAGATTCTGTGTAAGATGGTTTGCAAGGCCTGCCCAGGCCCAGGAGAAAGTGCAGCAAATGAGTAGAGGGTGCCCTGGTCCTAGGTCTAGACTGGCAGTCCCAACTATGATGCTGAACCCTCTGCAGATCTCAAATTATTAGCAGAATTATTTTTTAAAATCTACACATAAAATTAAAGTATGTTTGTTAAACAAGGTACATATCACACAACCCTGCCGGAAGAGGAAGAGGTAGAATGGTGTAGAATGGTGCTAAAAATATCCTACAGACCCTCCTACTGTTTCACAGTTTTCCAAAGGGTGGACCCATTGAGCTGATTAGAGGCAGGAAGAGGAATTGGGGTGGCAAGTGTGTATGTTCCATTTCTAGAATTCAGATGCCAGTTTCCTTGTTTGGGGGAAAGAGTGTTTAAAACAGATAAATCACATGGAAAAAAGGAAAATTACTCGATTTATGTTGTCAAGGTTATACTCTCACAGCATTAACACTGTAGCACTGTGATGTGCAGATGCTCCCCGTGCTTTGTGTAGCTTGTTTGAAGTTGCCAACTTCATCATCACCATTGTCATCACTGTCATCACCATCATCACCACCTTCATTACCTTCATCACCGTCATCACCGTCACCACCAACATCACCAACATCATCACTACCATCAGCACCACCTTCATCACCACCATCACCATCACCATTACTACCACCACCACCATCACCATCATCATCACCACCACCATTATCATCACCATAATTATCATCATGGGTGTCATCATTATGATTACTAGGATTAATGTCAACAAGTAGCCCAGAGTGTGCAATTCTAAAGCTGCCTGAGATACATCAACAGGGGCAGGCACGGGGGGAGCCTCGTAAATGGAAGCCTTTCTCTTTGGCATCTCTTTACACAGTTATAGGTAACCCTGAGCGCGGCATTTTATGCACCAGCTGTAGCGTCACCTCTGTCCCCGAGTTCTACCGAGAGCCTGACCTTGCAAGTCAATTACAGCTGTTTGCATTGTGCTTGTGAGCTTCCAGCATCCACCCGGGCCCAGCTTTCAACAAAGACTGGATTCCGTGAACTCTATTCTTTATTACCAGCTGGTTCCGATTAGAGATGAACCAGTAAAATGAGGAGTAATACAGTCGCAGTGTGTTCCTAAATGTAGCACTTTTCCATGTGTTTTGATTTACTGGCTGGCCAATAAATCCCAGCCCTTCAACAAGGTGGATGCCATACCTCACATGCTTGGCTTATTTTGGTAATGAAGATTTTTAGAGATTGAAAAAAGAGGGTGGTGACTTAGGTGTGATAATATCTCCTGGAGTGTGTGTGCGTGTGTGTGTGTGTGTGTGTGCGTGCATGAGAGTTTGTGTAGGAGTGTGAATTGTGTTTGTGAATGTGCAAATACATGTGGCTGCAACTATGTGAGTGGTTCGTGAGTGTAGGTGTGTCTGTGTGAGTGTGTGGGCTTGTGTGAGGGTTGTGTGTTTGTAAAAGTGTGTCTGAGTGTGTGCAAGTGTATGTGCACGTGATGTGTGGATGTGTGGGCACGTGTGACCGCGCAGGTGTGTGAGTGTGCATGATGTATCGGGTTGGAGAGTCAGAAGCGGGGTCTCTTTGGCAGGGCATCAGGTAGCGATTCAGAGCACCAATGTCTCTATACAGATGCTCCCTGTCAGCGCCCTTGGTAAATAGCTCACAAGTACAAGAAGAAACACACAATACCATGTTTCCTCCCTCATTTCCAGGTGGGCCCTCCCCTCCAAACATCTACTTTCCACCTGCTTTTTGGGGCCCCCAGGAAGGTAGCTGTGACCCAGCAGCGTCCCTTGCCCTCGGGCTGGATGGAGCCAGCTAGTCAAGCCGCGCACTTTCACGTTCAACAGAAAAAGGCCTCGGAGAACCTCTGTGGGGCTCCAGCTGGTATGAAGGACATGCCTTACATGTGCGGAAATTCGTACAACTAGGGTACTTTGATACCACCCAGAAGACCCGTAAGTCAGTCTAGAGCAGGAGACCCGGGGACGGGAGGGGAGATCCCTAGCCTGCAGAGTCCATGTGCCCCCTTCTCCTTGGGTCTGCACGCAGTTCCCCAGGGCAGCCTGCTCCCCAAGATGCCCAGTCCACAGGAAATCCCTGTCAAAGTGCTGTGCTAGTGTCCAGCTGCTGCGTAGTGCATGTTTGTGCGCTGAGGGCATGATAGGGGAGGGTGGAGAGAGTCCTGGGGATGTTTTCTGTGGGAGCTGGATTTGAGATGGTGTTGTGGATTCTGCTGGGGAGAGAAAAGGCGGTTTTATGTTGGAACCACAAACTGGAAGACAACTCAGAGACTGCCCAGCCTGGCTTCCTGCAAAGCAACGAGCACTGCACCTTTAAGAAGGGCATTTCAAGCTACAATCCAGCATTCCTTCCTTCCTCTCTTCCTTTCCTTCCTTTCCTTCCTTCCTTCCTTCCGAAACAATGTTACAGGGATGAATAATATGAGTCTTGGCCCTCATGGAGTTTTCCTTGTAGGGGGAAAACAGAGAATCAGCAAATCAACACGTCAACCAGCAGGAGACACCACTAAAGGTTGTGGCAGGTATGGGAAGAAACGGAGCGCTCTGTGGGGGTAGTCAGGGAGGTACCCCAGAAAGTCATGAGAAGCCAAACCTGAGGGACGCCATGGGAGGAGCAGTCCCTGGAGACGCAGTGGCAAGTGAAGAGGTGGTTCCAGGAGCAGCCAGGTGGAAAACCACTGCGTGAGAGTCAACTTATCTAAAATCTGCAGCCCAGAACATCTCAGGCCTCTAGGTGTGTGGTTGGTTATGGCCACTGGACAGATGTGGGACTGGGGAAGTCATCAGGCACTTTGGTTTGTCTGAACACGATTGCCCATTAAAATGTAATAATGCAGGCTTTTTCTCCATTTCTCTTAAACTTAGCAAGTTTTTGCTGGCGTGCAAGGAAGGAAAATCAATCCAGAACAAATATTCCTTACTTGTAATTTTGCAGAAAGACAATGTGCCGAGGAAATGTCCGGTTGCTTCCTTTTCTGAAGGGTCACTGCCACAGTGTGAAACTGTCTCTCATCCGATCACAGGGCTCCCCTGGCCCCCAGAGGTGGCACTCAGCTGCATTGTCACTTTCGGTAGGAGAATGGAAATAAGGCCAATCTTGTCACCAGGCCAACCTGTCAAAAGAGAGCATTTTATTGTTGTAAGGTAGTTCAAAGGCGCATGGAACAAAATCCCTATAACATCAGGCAGGAGTGTATTAAAACCCCACAGAGTACAAAGGTGCAGACCCAGGGGTTCGGTCCTGGGCGTGGTACCTGGGCTCATTTCTTTCTGCTCGCACATGGAGAGCTTTCACTAGTGGAAGCACCAAGCAGACAGAGCGTGCCAAAGATCTTGGGTGGTGCGAGCAAGCCTTGCCCTATACCTCCCAGCAAACGGGACAGCATCCTGGGAGAAGGTTGTGTGTTACATCCACAGTAGAACTGCTTTAATTTTGCACCATTGCTAGTAGGACAGCCATTACTCAAAAGCTGAGGGTGAGGCTTTCCAATGTTCTGTTGGGTGGCCTGTATTTAATGCCTGCCTGCCGTGTGTCAGGCAAGGAACAAAGGACTCGAGCATCCTGCCTTGAGTGATCCATGCTGGGGGAGCAGGGAACTTTCTCTGGGGAAGGTGGTAACCTGGGCTGGTGCTCTGTCACCTGTGTTGTTTTACTCTATTACAAGAAGTTCCCTGTTGAAAGCTTAGAAAATAAACACAAGCAAAAGAATATACAAATTGCTCAAAATTATGATGCTCATATAACTTATTATCCAAACTGGGACATTTTTGCAATGAGAAGGGGCACTGTGACTAATAACACCAGATGTCAGGCATAAACCAAGGCTGACTGGGGCCAACCAGGACATGGGGGCACCTTATTTGTAATACTGCTCCCAGGGGTGACCCCTGTTGACATTCTGGAGTTTGCTCTGCAACCCTGGTAATGGAGGATCAATTCTGCTTCTGCTTGAATTCTGAAGAATTGTCCAGCCAACCACCACATTTATGTCATGATCCTTACAGCAGAATAGAATCAGTGTAGGGGATTTTCAGAAAGAAATCAAGTGCATTGGTGTATGGGGTGTATGGACCCCCATGCCTGTGCCTCCCTGGGGTGAAAGCCAGGTAAATAGCAATACACTGAAATTTTAGGTCTATGCTCAGCAGTCAAGCTTATCTCCCACTGAATGCCTACTGTCTAACACTAACCAGAGGGTGTCTCCCTGATACCTGCTTTCATTGCCTCCACCAGATGAAATTTGTACCTGCTGCTGCTGATGATGCTGGTGATAATGGTGGTGATGATGGTGATAGTGGTAATGATGATGGTGGTGGTGGTGATGATGGTGGTAATGATGATACTGATCATGGTGATCATGATCATGATGATGATTGATGATGATGATGGTGGTGATGATGATGGTGGTGACAGTGATAGTGGTGATGATGGTGATGGTCGTGGTGATGATGGTGATGGTCATGGTGATGGTGGTGATGATGGTGATGGTAGCGATGATACTGATCATGGTGATTGTGATGATGATGGTGATGGTGGTGATGATGATTATGATGATGGTGATGGTGGTGATGATGGTGGTGGTAATGATGATACTGATCATGGTGATCATGATGATTATGATGATGATGGTGATGGTGGTGATGATGATGGTGGTGGTGATGATGGCGATAGTGGTGATGATGACAATGATGGTGATGATGGTGATGGTCATGGTGATAGTGGTGATGATGGTGATGGTAGTGATGATACTGATCATGGTGATCATGATTATGATGACGATAGTGATGGTGGTGATTGTGGTGATGGTGATGGTAATGATGACACTGATCATGATGATCATGATTATGATGATGGTAATGGTGGTGATGATGATGATGACGATGATGGTGATGATGGTGATGGTCATGGTGATGGTGGTGATGGTGGTGGTAATGATGATACTGATTCATGGTGATCATGATCATGATTATGATGATGATGGTGATGGTGGTGATGATGATGGTGATGATGGTGATGGTCGTGGTGGTGGTGGTGGTGATGATGACGGTGATGATGATGGCGGTGATGATGATGGTGGTGATGATGATATTAATCATGGTGATCATGATTTGATGATGATGATGATGATGGTGGTGATGGTGGTGATGGTGGTAATGATAGTGGTAATGATGGTGATCATGATGATGACAGTGACGATGAGGATGAGAATGATGGTGGTGATGATGGTGACAATGAACACTTACATGGAACCACAGGTGCCAGTCCCTAGCCCAAGGCCTTTGCATATATTAACTCATTTGGTTCTCATAATTGCCCTGTGAATGAGGAACTGTAATTACCTCCATTTTACAGATAAGGAAGTTGAGCCCTAAAGAGTGAAGTCCCTTGTCTGATCTCAAGAAAGACATTTTAGAAAAGCTTGTTCTGGGAGTAGCAGCACAGAGGAGTTAAAATAAAAGGTTTTGTTCTTTGGAAGCCGTAAAGAGAACTATAAAAACTTGTTTTTAGCTCATCTGGAAATGAAGGTCAGCAGGGTCTCCTTGCCTTTTATTTTCTTTCTTTCTTCCCTTTCTGTGTATTTATTTTTAAATATTCGAGCCTCCATTTCACTGACAGAGTGTGAAAAATATTTGTCCCTTTCGAGGTGCTTATTCACCCTGGAAAACTGGCTGTCATCCAAATGTCATCCAAATGTGTAGTCAGCTATCAGTGTAAACTGAGGATTCACATTCCCCAAACAGAACACAGTTAGGGATTGTTCATTTGTTGAAAACCCTTTAAACCTCACACTGTTTACTTCATTGCTTTTTCCTTGTTTATTGGACCAAAAAGAAAAAAAAAAAGCCAGCACAAACACAATGAAAAACAGACAAGACAGATGGAGCGCACTGAGGATTTTCCATAGGTGCTCAGCGTCTTCTGATGGCTGGCAGGCAGTGAGAGGAGATGGATGAAGAAGGCTCAGTGCAGTCAGCACACACAACTGCACGGCATCAGAGAAATCAGGGCTGCACCTGGGAACGCAGGAGGCCTGCTCCAGAGCACCAGGCTGGGCGGGCCATGGGGATTCTTCTCAAACCCTCACGGCCCCTCAGGAAGGCACTGTGCTAGGTGCCCAGGGTAAAATTGGGGGGGAAACAGAAATCTGGGGACCAGAGGAACTTCAGTTGGGGAAGGGAACGAGAAGACACTCAATAGGCAATGATAAGTCATGTTGATGTTCTATGATGGGGTATGGCAGAGGCCATTCTGTTTTATTTTCCTTTTCCTGAGCACACACGAGGGATTCATACATTTTCCCACCTCCATCCCAGTTAGGTTGGGGGCCAGTGATTAGTCTGGCCAATGGATTGTGGGCCGTGACGTGTGGCACTTGGGTCAGGGGCAGTTAAGGGCAGGAGTCAGTTCTTGACACTCTCTACCCCTACCTGTGTCCAGAAGGGAAGCCTCCATCAGCCTGGGTCCCTAACTGATGATGGGGGAAGGGGACCCCCTGAACTTTTTTGAACATGTAACCCAAATGAGAAATAGACCTTGATTGTGTGAAGTCACTGAGGTTTCAGGGTTAATTTGTTACTTGCCTGTCCTGGCTCACATGAAGGAGCAATCAATCACATGTGCTTGGGGCCCGGGGAAAGGGTGGGGGGAGGAGATGGTGGTCGGCAAAGGCATCTCTTGGAGGTGAGAGGGACACTGAGCCATTATGGAGCTGCTCAGGTGACAGTGGAGGAAAAGCATTCCAGGCAGAGGGAACAGCATGGGCCAAAGCTGAAGGGAAGGAACTGTGCATATCCAAGAACATGCAGAAGGATGCAGCGTGAAGGGACTGGAGGGGCAGGTGCAACTTCCAGGTAAAGGGAGCTGGGACCTTGAATATCATGCTAAAGGGTTTGGACTTCATTGGGTGTCTTATGTCGGCTCAGGCTGCCATAACAAAGCACCACAGACTGGGCAGCTTAAACACACTTGTATTTCTTGCATTTCTGGTGGCTGAAGTATGAGATCAAAGTGCCAGCCAATCTGCTTCCTGGTGAGGTCCCTCTTCCTGGTTTGTAGACAGCTGCCTTCTGCCCTGTCTTTCTTCCTCCTCTTACAGGGACATGATCCTATCAAGAGGCCCTATCTTCATGCCCCAATCTTATTACCTCTCAAGGGCCCCTCTTCAAACACCATCACACTGTGTGTGTGTGGGGGGGGTCAGGACTTTGACATAGGAACTGGGTCAGGGGCACTATTCTAAGCCTTGTGCAAACCAGGGAGGGTTGCCAGGATGGTCTTAGGAGCTGAGGGACAAAAACGTTGCATGTTAAAGGGTCATGCTAGCCCCATTGTGGCTTGGAGAGAGAAAAGAGCAAAGCCAGAGGGAGAAACCCAATTTCCTCCTTCTACCCATTGGCACACGTCTTCAGTATTATTTACTGAGGACCTACTATGTGCCCAGCACGGTTGTAGGTGCTGAGGAGACAGCAGTGAGCAAAACAGACCCCTGTCCTCACGGAACTCACACAGACACACGTGGGGGCGGGGTAGGCCTGTGTTCTTTTCCACATGTGTGTTGTATGTTGACAAAATGTCCAACACACTTCAGGCAATGCACATTCCAAACAAAAGTGGGACGATCTGTCCAGGAATATTCCCTGGAGGAGGTGGGGTAGGATCACCCCCCACCCCAAAGCCTGAGACTCATCCTCCCCAGTGTCCGCGCAGGGTACCAGCCCCCAGATGGCACGCGCTTCACCAGGGTCCGCAAAGCACTTCCCACGGTGTGCGGATGACACCTTTGAAACATGTTCATTGGTCTACACTTGTAATAATATGTTTTAAGAAAAAAATTTATATAACCAACAGGAATCCTTATACTGTCTGGGGTAAGTTGAGTTAAAAGATAAAGAGGAAGGTGTCAGATCAAAGTTGATTCAAGAAAAAACATTAATCAAAATCGTAGCCACAGGGGGCGCCCGGGGGGCTCAGTCGGTGAAGCGTCCGCCTTCGGCTCAGGTCATGATCCCAGGGTCCTGGGATGGAGCCCCACATCGGGCTCCCCTGCTCGGCGGGGAGTCTGCTTCTCCCTCTTCCCTCTGCTCTTCCTTGGCTTGTGCACGCACGCTCGCTCTCTCTCAAATAAATAAATAAAATCTTAAAATCGTAACCACAGGTGTCGCACGCAGGAAAGATAGTCATGGCAGAGTTGGGAAGGAAGTGCCCTACCAGCCGCAGATGGACGCCGTCATGCGGGAGAAGCACCAGCTTCCTCGCTCGGCGGTCATCACTTTCCCACCATGAAATGAGGACAAAAATTCTCTGATCACCAGGTGGCCATAAGGTATCAGTACTACTGTCACCTTTTGTTGCCCCCCAGAGCCATTTTCACAAAAAATTCATCCTGCAGAGTGTCCAAGGGAGACTTGCCACCCTTGGATAACGGGACAAAAAAATGAGAGAGAAAACTGAAAATCAGAAGACGCAGGCTGCCCCGTGCATGGTGGTTCTGACAAGCAGACGAAAGCGGGTGCGGGCGTTCCCTGAGAACTGGGGAGTCTTGGGGGAGTGGCCCCATGGTCTGCCCCTGGGTGTGGATGTCCGCAGTGCCTGGGGAGGGCACTGTCTGCAGCAGGGGCCACACTTCTGGGTCAACTCCAGCCCTGCGGCTGCTGCTGGAACCCCCCCCCCGTGCGCCGTGTGCGACTCGGGGCTGCGCACCCCCCTTGCTCCCACCTCGGCTGTGCCCATGGATAGCACGGATGTCATCGCCTCTCAGTGTTTATTTATGGCTTTTTCCATTGCAAGTGGAGCCAGCTATCAGGCCAGACACACTCTGCTTTTGAAAATTTAGCCTGGTTTGTGACTCCAACATTGAAAGGGGATCTAAGGGTAGGGCTCATATCTGCGTTGACACAGAAAGGCCAATTGTTTCTCTTTAATGACAAGATAAAAACAGTTTTCAAAACAGGGGAGAAAGCACACGCAAAGCAGAGGCTGCGGTGCCTCCCGGGGAGGTGGCCGCTGAGCCCTGGTCTGCAGAAGATGAAGGGACGTCGTGACCCTCTGGCAAAGTCTTGAACACCCTTCTCTCAGTGACCCTATTACAATGCACACAGCACCCCCACACTCCCCATGCCCGCCCCCCATTCTCTTTTTCTCCCCCGTGTGTCTGTGCACTTTATTTTCAGTATTGACCTCCCTCCAGCAGCCGCGCTCCCCTGGGGCACGTGTCTGTTCAGTTTTGCCCCTGCCTGTACCCCAGTGCCCGGACGAGAGGAGGCCTCACGGGGCTGGGCTCGCCTGCTTCTGGACTCTCCAACCCTGGACTCAGATGGCCTGGACTCTTCGTGTCTGGCTTATTGTGTTCAGCACACTGTTTGGTCGTGGATCTCTCCTTGTTGCTGTTTTAGGCTCCATTCTGCACCTATACCATGTTTATCCATTCCACTGTGCTGCACATTGTGGGTCTTTCCAGATTGGGCTTAGTACCGAGGCACGGCCAAGAACGTGCCAGTCCTTGGGCGCTGGGATTTAGATCCCTAAACTGGCTGCTCAGGCAAAGGACTGCACCAGAGCAGGCAGGTGGAAGACCCTGGCCTGCTTCCATGGAGGTCCTGCTCAGCGGAGGCGCTGCTTTTTGCTAGCTAGAAGGGATGTCCAAACTTTCAGAGGATACCCATTACCGAAAATAAAGACACGGCAAATGCAAGAGGAGCCCGTGCTCACACGGGGACTGCTCAAATCCCAAACTAGGGTGGTCCCCTCTGGCAGGCTGAAAGAGGACTACTGTTCACAGACCGCCTGCCCCGTAGCCCCCACGGCTTCCTGTGCCACGCCGCTAATGGCTGAGGCCGTGCATCATACCTGGAGACCTGGCGGCCGATGTCCTCTGCCCTTTGTGTCAAAGGGGAAGGTGGCAGACAGAGCAAGGAACAGGCCAGTTCTGGGCCCCGTTTGTGGGGAGCCACAGCCCCTCCCTAGAAGGACGAACTTCTACTGAAACCCTCCCCAGGAGAGCCTGTCCCCAGAGGTCACACCCTGAACCCCCATCAGCTTCTGCCACATACACTTGTTGGGTTTTATTTCCATTTCTAATTTGAGCTAAAATTTCCAAACATGAGAGATTTCACCAACCATGTCCTACTTCAGCTTCTCTTAAAATACAAGCCAGCGTGCCCACCCCAGCCCTGTGTTTCACGGTGGCCACACGTGCCAGAGCTGAGGAGTGACTTCCCACTGATGCTTTGTACTGAACTCCGTAAGTTCCCAAACAGGAAATTACTTTGTGCACGTGGGGCACATGCCTGAGCCTCACGTGAACTCGATTCTAGGTGTTTGACAGGAGAGAGAGAGAGAGAGAGACAGGAAGAGAATGATTTGGGAAAGTGAGGGCCGTTTTGGCCGCTGCGTCACTCTGTGGATCTTTCGGAGATGAACTCAGAGCCCAGCCCCCGGGCACCCATCGGAGAGAGCGTCGTACACCAGAGGAGGCCGCAGGGGGCCCCGCTCGCGGCCACATTGTGCGTCCGGGCCCCCCCCCCCCCCACGCCGGGTACGGCCGCCCCAGCCCAGACCCGCAGCCCCTGTGGATGAGTCACTGTGCTTTTGAGGTTTATTTTTTCTCTAGTGTTCTTAATTGGGGGTTTATGTGCCAACGTTAGAACTTAATTCCTGTTCAGATGACAACTGTGTTGACTGACATTAAATACGGTTTTTAGCCAAGCTTCTGCATCCAACCCCGCCTGACTTGTGCCGTCCCCTTGCGTCACACTCTCCACCATCTGAAGTGTCCCCACACTGCCCTAGAGTAGCGTCAGGCCCCCAGGGAGAAGGAAAGCCACGGTGGAGTCCCATCCGCCGGCGCAACCTCCCTCCCTCCCTTCCTGCCTTTACTTACTCGGCAGACATCAATGAGCAAGAACCCCCACGAGTTGGGGCTGAGGGCCCGAGATGAATAAAAGATGAGCTCTGGCCTTTGCCCTCAGGGAGCGCCCAGAAACATGGGCAGTGGGGACCGGACCTCCGTTCCATGTCCACGTCCCCCTCCACTCAGTGTGGGGCAGGACCCTCAGGCCTTACCGGGAGAGCCCACCTCCCCACCCCGAGTCTGCACTGGGCAAACGCCGGGGCAACTGTTCTGGAGCCTGAGACCACCCCTCTGACCATGGACGCCAGTTGGTGGCCCTGGGCTGGGAGGCTGGAAAGCTCTGAAAGGCAGCTTGCAGGGACCCCACAGCATCTGGCAAGTGGGCCTTTCAGTCTGTGCTCCTGTGTCTCAGCAGACTTCCCACCTCCTCGGTTTATGCTGACAAGGACACATTCTTTTCTGCCGTTGAAGACCCCAGAAGCATAAGAGGGAAAGAACCAGGGCCCACGGCCTCCCTTTCTCCTCCCCTCACCCCGCCTCTGCTCTGCCCTGGCCGGCTCTGTGCTGCCTGCAGGCAGGGGCTCAGCGGGGAACCGCAGCTCCAGAGCCCACTGCCTGGTGACTGGATCCCCTTCCCTGACCATTGCCCTTCCCGCCGTTGAGACAGAACGGCACCGTGGGGACGATACTGCCAGGCCTCACACATTGTTAACGTGTGTTCGTGCGGGTCATCGGGGGCAGATGCCAGGTCAGAGTTAGGCACGGGGCGGTGGGTCGTGGTGCCAACATGAGGGGCCAAGCGGAACAGCTGCACCGGGCTCTGTAAATCTGGCTAGCTCTTTTCGAAAGCATCCAGACAGCATTTATCAAACACTTAAACACACTTTGCCAGTCATTTCCACTTCTAGCGATTTATCTGATGGATCTAATCCAGCATCTGCACAAAGAGAAGAATTTTGTATAGTGTGGTTCACAGTAACAAAGGATTGAAACAGCCCCAATGTCCAGCAGCAGGAGCCTGGTGACAGAAACGGCGGTACGTCCATGCACGGAGTGGTATGCAGCCGGGTAAAGAGAAGGAGGCGTCGCCAATGTAGGACAGACTGCCGAGTGACAGCGGGCGAAGCTGGAACGTGTGCGCACAGAGGGCTCACTGTGCGCACACGCTCCATCGGCCCGGTGGACGCCGAGGAAGCCCAGCAGCACACCGGGAGGCAGGCCATGCACCCTCCAGTCCTCCCGTGCCCAGCGTTTGCTCTGGCTCCGCTCACTCCTGCAGACTGTGGGTCCCCGTCCTGTGGTGTGAGGGGCCGGGCTCAGTCCGTGCTCGCGGACGCGGCCACAGCATACAGCACACAGCCCGCCGTGGGCACAGAGCAGGGCCAGGCGGCAGGAGTGGGATGACAAAGTGAAGCCCCACTTCCCAGCTTAGGAGCCTGAGGTTCGGGGATGCGACAGGACCCGTCTGAGGTCAGCTGGCCCGTGAAGGTGGCTGGCCCAGGGCCATTACCTCCTGTCCCCCAAAACAGGCGTTGGGGATGCGAAGCCGGCCACCTTGCAGAAACGCTTTATGGTGACGGCCAGTTCGTCTGCATGGGGGAGCGGGTGGGAGGCTACAGCTTTGCTGAGAGCGTCATGCTCCAGGACATCTCCCGCTTCCCAGGGGCCACCGGGCCCGGCTTCTCCGAGCGCGAGCGAGCGGCTGGGCTCGGGTCCGCACACGCCCCTCCCGCGCGGGCAGATTCGTTGTGGGTTCCGAGCAGCTATGAAGGTCGGCGAAGCCAGTTCACCGGGAGGCCCGACGCTTCCCCTCCGTCTTCAGCCTGTCTCCTCCTCCTCCTCCAGCCCAGACGCGCGCGGCGTGTGGAAGACACAAATCACCATATTTACAGTGCTGCAGAAGCTGTTTATTCCCTGCGTCCTTACTGTTTGACCGGCGCTCACGCTCGTCCGAATCGGTTGGCTTGTTCTCGCCTCCCAGCGGCTGACGAGGGGGAGACTGTTTACTCAAAGCCGAGAACTTCAAAGAACGAGTCCTTGTCCTGAGGGGCTCCCAGCGCCTCACAGCCATGAGCCTCCTCCACGTGGGGGGCTGAGCGCCAGAGGCCCTCCCTGGGGCGCGGTCTCTGTCCTTTCTCCAACGCACTCACACGCACGCTGACACGTGCACAGGGTGATCTACTCACACGGTGACCCACCCGCTCCCCGCGCACACACACATTCATGCTCACACCCACACGCTCTCACACACTCAGACGCACTCACACACAAGTTCAAACCCACTCTCACACTCACAAGGTGACACTCTCACACACTCATGCTCACACCCCACCCCTCCATATACACTCACACACTCACACTACGCACCCCCCCACTCTCACACACTCACACTACGCACCCCACCCCCCACACTCTCACACACTCACACTGCACCCCCACACACTCTCACACACTCACATACGCACCCCACCCCACACACTCTCACACACTCACACTGCACCCCCACACACTCTCACACATCACACTACAACACCCCCACACACACTTCTCACTCATACGCACCCCACCCCCACACTCTCACACACTCACACTACACCCTACACACTCACATACGCCCACCCCCCACTCACACACTCACACTACGCACCCACCCCCACACACACTCTCACACACTACACTACGCACCCACCCCTCTACACACCATACCGCACACCCCCCACACACATCACAAACTCACAGCACCCCCCCACTCTCACACACTCACACTACGCACCCACCCCATCACCACACTCACACTACGACCCCCCCCACACACTTCACTCACATACGCACCCCCCCCCCACACACTCTCACACTCACACTACGCATACCCGCCCCCCACACACTCTCACACACTCACTACGCACCCCCACCCCCCACACTCTCACACTGCACCCCACACACTCTCACACACTCACACTACGCCCCCCACCCCACACACACTCTCACACACTCACACTACGCACCCACCCCCCAACACTCTCACACTCACACTAACCCCACTCTCACACACTACACTACGCACACACCCCCACTCACACACTCACACTACGCACCCCACCCCCACACACACTCTCACACTCACACTATGCACCCCACCCCACACACACTCTCACACACTCACACTACGCACCCCCACACTCTCACACACTCACACACTCTCACCACACACTACGCCACCCCACACACACTCTCACATCACACTACGCACCCACCTCCCACACACTCTCACACACTCACACTACACCCCCCACTACACACTCACCTACGCACACCCACCCCCCACTCTCACACACTCACACTATGCACCCCCACACTCTCACACACTCACACTACGCACCCCCACCCCCACACGCTCTCACACACTCACACTACACCCCCCACTCTCACACACTCACACTACACCCCCCACTTCACTCACCACTACGCACACCACCCCCCACTCTCACACACTCACACTATGCCCCCCCACTCTCACACACTACACTACGCACCCCCACTCTCACACACTCACACTATGCACCCCCACACTCTCACACACTCACACTACGCACCCCCACCCCCCACACTCTCTCACACTCACACTACACCCCCACTCTCACACACTCACTACACCCCCCACTCTCACAACACTCACACTACGCACACCCACCCCACTCTCACACACTCACACTATGCCCCCCACTTCACCACTCACACTACGCCCCCACCCACAACACTCTCACCACTCACACTACGCACCCCCCCCCCACACACTCTCACACACTCACACTACCCCCACTCTCACACACTCACACTACGCACACCACCCCCACTCACACACTCACACTATGCCCCCACACTCACACACTCACACTACGCACCCCCACCCCCACACACACTCTCACACACTCACACTACACCCCCCCACTCTCACACACACTACGCACCCCCACCCCCACACACACTCTCACACACACTACGCACCCCCACCCCCACACACACTCTCACTCACACTACGCACACCCCACCCCCACACACATCTCACACTCACACTACGCATACCCGCCCCCACACACTCTCACACACTCACACTACGCACACCCCCCCCCCACTCTCACACACTCACACTATGCACCCCCACCCACACACACTCTCACATAGATAACAAAGACTACTGTCTCTCCCTGCAGTGGGTTTTCCCCTAATTCCCTCAAACTCTCCGTTTATTTCCTGTCCTTGGAAAGGGAATTTCTGAATCCTTCTGGGGTTTCTCATTTGATCCTGACAAATGGGAGAACAAGGAGGACTTGAAGCCCACCGCATCACCAAATATGGGATAAAAATGTGCCCTTTCCCCTCCTGCCCCCCCCCAGGCATGACCAGAGTGCTACCTATGCCAGAGGGCCGTTCCTCAGGCCTGTCTACCCAGCTCCCAACAAATGCTGAAGGGGCCGCCGTGGCCACACAGACTTCCCGTGAAACCCAAGATGCACAGGGATTGCCCTTTAAACACAATGCGGGGCTTTCTTTAGAGGCGGCCTGACCCGTCTGCATTGCTCCTGCCTCAGCACTGATTGACAGGGCCCCTGGGCCCACAGGGTGAGGCCTCCACCAGGGCTGTGGCCTTTTCTGGGGTTTAGAGGCCCCCCAGCAGATTATCAGGATGGTCCCATAGGGACAATCTTTCAGGTTTTCCTGTCAAGGATTCCTACCTCGTCCTTGGGACGTGGCAGCAGGGTTGACGGCAGCTGGGCTGTCCACCCGTGTGGCCGCCGGGAAGTCATCCCCAGAGCCGGCTCCATCTCTCCATCAGGCACACACACCACCTCCAGGACCGTCCCTCATTTTTTTGTCCCTAGGGTGTTCCCTGACAGTGGGGACAAGGCTGCAAGCCGCAGTGGGGGTGTGGCCTCGGCCCAACCCTGGGCCGGGACCGTCACCACAGATCTGTGAAAAACGAGCCCTGTGATCCCTGCTGTCGGCAAGCACACAATTGTGGACTTATATTTCCCCCTGGCGGCTTGCCTTCCCGGACAGGGACGGGCGGCCTCTGCCCAGCAGCCCAAGACCCCAGCACGGCGCACAGCAGTGGGGAGGCCCCGTGGAGTCCCTGCGAGGGGCCAGGCTGGGCTCCGGGACACTCACAGCCAGGCGAGGACGAGCTCCTGCTGCCAGCCTGCAGATGGGGAAACTGAGACGCGGTGTGCCACCAGCAGCAAGCCCCTGCCTGGGACTCTGGCTCCATCCTGGATGCCCTGCCTCAGCCCAGTATCCCGAGAAGCCTGTCGCTCCCAGGAGATGTCTCAGAGAGGCAACGAAGAGTATGGGCAATGCCGGCAGAAAGGCCTAGACCCCCACACTGTGTCCACCGCCTGCTCCTTCATCCGCTGCCCAGTCCCACGGACCCTCCTGTCTTCCAGCGCACACACCTGCCTGCCACCTGCTTCAAGGGCTGCCCGTTCCTCCCAGCCAGGTCCTGCCCAAGTGCCCTCTAGGGGCCTTCCCATTCCAACCTGGGCCAAAATCATGGCGCCACCACCATCACCGTCTGTCTCCTTAGCTGGCCGAATCCTCAGAAGAGCTCTTGCTTCTCCCAGCACCCGTGAGCGGATCTGTTTCCTCGCTTATGGAGTCTTTCCTCTCCTGGGCTGTGGGCTTACTGAAGGTAAGGGTTTGTGTAGATTCCATCCACGGATGTATCTCCAGGCCCTAGAACAGCGCCTGGCCCACAATAGGGGCTCAATAAGCATCTGATGAATGGACAGACAGACGAGGAAGAAATGAGGGCCCTGCAGGGTGGATTCGCCTTAGCTTCCAGCAGGACTGGCTCCATAATGGCCTTCCTGATCACGGTGGTGTTCCTTCCTGCCCATCGCCCCCCGTACACCCATTCCTGCCCCTGAAACTGTGGTATATGACCTGCCAACCCCGTGTTCCCAGCTAGTACCCACAGGCCCTGGGGAGCCCACGACTCGAACTGGGCCGAACAGAAATCAGCATCCCCTCCCTGGAAGTTGAACTGGGATCAAGAGGGTCCATCTTGCTTTATGCTGCTGGGCACATACTGTTGTGAAAATATTTCCCAGGAGCAGAGGGAATGGGCTGAAGGAGGACGATCAACGAAGAAAAACGCCAGACAGACAGACAGAAAAGAGGCAGAAAGGCGGTAGAGGGAGATGAGTTCCCGCATCCCCCCGGGACCTGGTGCCAGCCCTTCCACAGCGTTCTTACAGACGCCCTCGTCGTGCCAGCCGCCACCAGCGGGCCTATCCTCCCCACCAAGAAGAACCTAGCTCAGGTCGCAGGCTCCTTTTCCACCCTCAGCCTGTCCTCCGGCCCCCTGCCTCCCACCGGTGTGTGAGCACAGGGCTGCCCGTCTGGAAGGGGCAAGGGCGTCCTGGCCGATCACGCTGACCTCCACGTGCTAAGGGAAACCTGACTTGCGTGCATGCTCGTCAGCATCAGGATGCCCATCCACTGATCCCACCGGGCCCTTGGAACACCTCTCTATGCCAGACACTCAGCTTGTGCTGGGGACACAGCAGTGAGCAGACAGGCAAATGCTCAGCTCCTCGGGAATTTGCCTTCTGTTAGGAGAGGAGTGACTTCACAAACCCAAACAGCAAAAGCCATACTTATTCTGTAAGTATGTGATGGAGGAGCCTGGGGGCAGGAGAGGGATTGCCCTTATAAACAGGACCGTTTGCATTGGTGTCACTGAAAATGTGGCATTTCAATAAAAGTTCAAAGAAGTGAGGGAAAAATCCAGGTTCAGCAATCCAGGAACAGCAAGTGCAAAGGCCCTGGGGTAGATGGTGCCTGCTGAGAAACAAAGAGCCAGCCCACCGGTGTGGGAGGTAGTGAGCAAGGTAGTAGTTCTAGAAAGAAAACAGGGGACAGGGGCTGCAGGGGACACGCCAAGGAGGCCATTTGCCCGCTGTGTGCATGACTGATTTGGGCCTCACAGAATTTTGGGAGTGAGAGATAAGGAGCAAAGACTCACAAACGTCAGGGGGATTTAAGGCCACACAGCCACTATGTGGAGCTTATGGGGCTCTTTCCACCCGAACAAACCCAGGGGTTTAAACTAAGTATCGTTCAGAAGCGGTAACTGAATTCCATGGCAGTGCCCCATGTTACATTCCCCCTGGGAGTCCCCAGCTAGGGTCAGGGGTGACGGCTGATGGGAATGTTCTGGAGTCAGATACAGGTGGAGGATGCACGGCACACCATGAATGGCCTAAATGCCGTGGAACCCCTCACTCTAACACGGCTAACGTGGAGACCTCTATGTTGGGTGTACTTTACCACAGTCAGAATAGAAGCGACGGCAAAAGCGACGGCCTATCTCAGGCCCCCTCGGGAGCCCCGCCTACGGACAGTTGCACCGTCACCTTTGTTCTGTCTGTTGGCATATTTATGAATGGGCTTGGACTCTCATCAAGGGTTTCGGGAATTTACCTTGAGGAGAATGTCTAAGAACGGCCCGGTGGGGCCTTCTCCAAGTGTCCTGTTCAGATTTCCGGGCTGATGGGGACAATTTGCCAACTGCTGGCTTCACTCTCCAAACCAGACCCCGAGGCATCAAGGAAGCACCTCCAAGGTCACCCCAAACGTGTCCGGCACCAGACGACATCAACACCCTGCCCCTCATGGAAGCCCCAAGAATGTGAACGAATAACAATAAATAGCTATTTGGTTACCTTTTACAGATGCATTTGGACTGCATTTCAGGCAATTTTATGGGCAAATGCTATTTTGAGCATTCCCAAATTCCCAAATTGCACGTGAAGCATCTGCAGCGTGAACATCTGGAGTTTTATGCTCGCAGCTCCTCGTGCGTGCTGGGACATAGATCTGGACCTGTTCTGAGACCCCGGCGTGCTTTACCGACGGGTAAGACGGGCCTGCCCTGCGTCATGCCCATGTCCACAAGACGAGGGCGCCCGTGGAAGGTGGGGCGCGTTAGGTGGTGGCGGGGGCCATCAGTCCCACCAGCTCTAAAGAAGCCATGTCCATCCTTGTGGGGGTGGCTGTGCTGTCCCTCTCCCTAAATTTAGGGGGAGCTTGTCCCAAGTGGGCACAGGTAGACTCACGCCATCACCTTTCCTGCTAAGTCTGCAGCCCCCAGCGGGCTGGGCTCAACGAAGGGAGAGTGTTCTCAGCCCCGACAGTTTCTCAGGGGCTGCCCGCTGCCTGAGGGTGAAGAGCAGGCTCGTGGCCAGGACGGCCTGGGCCAACTCTCGCTGACCTGAACGGAACCCCGTCTGTGTCCCTAACGAACGTCCTTCCACCACTGAGCACCGTGTGTGGCACGTGATACGTGCTCCACCGTTAGCGCATGAACACTTGTTAATAAATTCGCAAACAACGGAATGAATGAAGAATGTCATCTCACGGGCATGTTCGGTGGCTTCTGCGTCCGCAGAAGCAAGCTGGCCACGGGATGGTGCAACGACATCCTTCTGTCGTCTTCCCCACGGGTTGGTTTACGGCCTGCAGTCCCACGGCCAAAGTCTGCTGCGTAAGTGACTTTCAAAGCACACACATCACCCTGCTGCCTGCACGCCGTGTCCCTTTGTGCACACACTTTCTGTGATCTCAAGTGTGTGTGCGTTTTTCTGCTTTTTACGTCAACGTTCCATTTGTGTTTTTTCAAGTTTCTATAGGATCTGAAATCAGCTGCTACACAACCATATTTTATTGTTTGAGAGCACGATAACCACATTCTTTCCTATAGAACAGGGGATCAGCAAACTACGGCCTGAGGGCCAAATCCTGCCTGCTGCCTGGTTTTGTAAATAAAGTTTTATTGGAACACAGTCAACGCTCATCTGCTTACACATTTCCTGTGGCTGCTTGGGCACTGCGAGGACAGAGCTTGTAGTTGTGACAGAGACCATATGTCTGTGGCCCACAGACCCCAAATATTTATGATCCGGGTCTTTTAAGAAAAAGTTCACCAACCCCTCTTCTAGGACATTTAGATATTTTCCAGGTATGGGCAGTTAGATAATCTAGCAGTGAACATCTTTGTACTTTTGACTTGTAACTTTCAATGTCACCTTTCCTTTGCAGTGCTTTGTTTCCCTGTATCGACGTTCATGTTGCATAAAATTTATTAGGCTATCGAAATTCAGTGAGAACTCTGGTTTCACTATCATCAGGCATGAATGTTAACGTTTAGAATGTCACAGGTTAACATGGGAAGTACAGGAAGGATACCTGAGGGCTTTAATTTCAGTACTTTGCATATCTAGTGACCAGATCTATATTTTGGTGGCGTTTTTACTTTCCCCAAAGTCCAGTAATGAAGTTATGGTGAACCTTTTTTTTTTTTATAAGAGATCCCCAAACACCTTGACTTGCTGCGAAAAGCCTCTTCTAGGGAAGAGCAACCCCGGGAGGAGGAGGGAAAGGGCTCATTTATGGGAAGTACATTTCTGTGAGGACAGCAATTTCAGTGAGAAGCACCCCCTGTTTGTTGATGAACAAGGGGGAGACTAACAAGACTAGATAGAGTCTAGGAGCCCTCTGCTTTGGAGATGTGCGATTTCCTCCCAGCCTGCTGACTGTTCCCTCCCGGGGACACTTGCAAGAATGTGGCCCTACCTGGACCCCACCCAGGCTTCCGGTTGGAGCCAGGGCTCCCAGAGAGGACTACTGGTCGACCAGGAGGCTGACTGGAGGGCTGTTCCGGGCTGCTGGCTCCGGTGTGCGATGGCTCCAGGCTGGGGCTGTGTGCCTTCGGTGTCCCTGTAGTCTTTTCTAGAGCAGACAGACACTTTCTAAGAGGCTGACAATTCCATGGCAGCTACCCAAGAGCCCCAGGGCGGAGGTGAAGCAAAATTTCATGGTTTGTTTATGCTGTTTCTCAGGTTGGCCGGGAAGACGTTGTCAGAGGTCCCTCAGCCCCACAGTCCTCCACCCAGCCTCTACCCCGAGAGGCACCCCGCTGCTTTCAGCCTCGGGGCAGGACAAAAGAATTCTCTGGGAGTAAAGTTGTAAAACAGAGTATACATCAAAATAGACTAAATGAGCCTCATACTCATGGCCCACAGTGCCTTTCATGATCCACCCCGGGGGATTTCAACCCCAGCGGCATGTCAGAAACCCCGTGGGAAACTTCTGACATTTCCTGGGAGTGTCCTAGCCCCATGTATCATGACTGAAGTAATCTGGGTGGACTCCATCGCCTACATCTCTCAAGGGCTCCCACAGAGATTCAGTGGGCAGCCAGGAGTAGAGAACCCATCAGAACAACAGTCAGACAAGACAGTGGGTGTGAGCACAGATGAACCATGGCCCACACTTCAGAGGCCGACACCTGGGTGCGGATCCTGACTCCAGCCCTTGTGGTTGTGTGCTCTGAGTGATTTGAACTTCTGCACCCCTTCAACCTGTTTTCTCATCTGTAGAGTAGAAGTGATGACAGCCAATGGGCCAAGTTGATGTGAAGACTGACCAAATATGTAAGTCAAGATGGCTCAGATGTGAGCTGTACATCCTCCATAAGTAGGAGAGTTTGTTCTTTAATATACTACCATTACTGCTAAAGCCTTGGCCCTTTAGAGGGAACCAAGTCACTGGCTTTAATGGTGTTGTCAGTCCCCAAAATGATTCTAGAAAGGGTCTTTGAAGACTGCCTTCTTACTGTCATTTCAAAGATAGTTGTGTGTGGCCCCTATCTTTGAATATCTTTAGGGATAACAAATCTTTATCTTTAGGAGTTGGTTTGAATTTTAGAATAGCCAAAATATTTCAGAGCCAGTTCTGGTGACTCATGGATCTAACAAGCACGGCTTGTGTTCCAAGTGAAGAAATGAAACCAATTTCATAATTGGATTTTGTAATCCCTGCATGGATCTCAAAGTCTCAAATGTCAAGGACCAATCTAATGTTGATGGTGTCTTTGTGGATTGGGGATGTCTACCTACTGGTTTGTTCATTAAACAAGTGTCTACTGCTCCTCTGCCAAAGGAGGCTCTGAATAGATTAAGCAAAAGATACAAAACCGAAAACTACTTGATCTTATTAGGGACCCTCATAATAATACAAGAGCATCATGAGAAGACCGACAGTCTTATGAAGCCCCATTGTTGTTTAGGACAGCAGCCCTCAGTTAAATAAGCAAAGCTTAAAGCTGAGACTGGAGGTGGTAACTAAATCCTACTCTTCTCACTGGTAAATTAAGTAGTTAATCTTTCGTGGACAGAGGTAAGTTTTAGGACATAAACATGTAGAATTGGTCATCCCAGAGCCATTGGTAATCACCAGCATCTAACAATCACTGTTTGTGAAATATTATCTTGACTTTGTGTCTCAAGCCCTTGGTTTCCTTCAAGGCTAAATGAAGTTAGTTGGGGAAGGCAGGGAGGGGAAGCAGCTAAGAGCATGGGCCTTGGGGTCCAGTGGGCCCTGCAGTCAGTGTGGCCCATCACAGTCTGGCTGTGTGGTCTGGGCCAAGGCCTTTGAGCTTCATGCTGGGACCAGGGGGAGAATCCCTGGCTTCGGTCCCAGAACTCCTTCTAGAGCTCTTTCTTTCACAAAATGACTGCCCCTCAGTTTCTGCCTGAAATGAGGTCTCTGGCTGCACGATTTCAAACACATCTGCTTGCTACGTTTGTCATAAAGGCTGAGCAACTGGGTCAGCCATGAGGCTGTCACTCCACCTGGTCATCCTAACACAGCCCAGCATGGTGGTCAACCCCCCTCGGATCTGGGTGCGTGGGTTGTTTGGGACTGTCCTACTGAGCAAAGCCTGTATACCCCCTCCAAGTCCAGGTGGGAGAGATGCAGCTCCGTGGGCAGCACTAGCCAGAACATGGAAGTTGGGAGACCCCCTTGAGCCCAGTTGTGCAATTGGGCGAGCCACATAAACTCCCTGAACACCCTTTCATCTCTAATTGTATGGCTGGGACAGTGTCTGTTCCAACACTGTGGGTACTGTGATCATTGTGCCTATTGTTCAGAGAAGCAAACTGAGGCCCAGAGGGAGTAAGTAACTTGCCTGAGGCTGACTCTGGCAGGAGGGGGCAGTGTCAGGACTCGAACCCAAGCATCTGGCTCCAGAGCCCATGTTCTGAACTGCCTCTCTTAACAAGGCTAAAAGCCTATTTAAAGCTATTTGAAAACATGCCATTGGATGCACTTAGGCATAAAAACTTTCTTCATATGCCTGAATACAATTAGAAGATGTCACAGTTAATTTAGCACATTGGACCATTATGCTGGATAATTCAAATCAGTGAGTCTATGTGATCTTGTTTGAAATCGGCTGTTGCTGTTATTACTACGGCTAAAAATGAAGAGGAAAGCCTTCCTACCTTGTCTCCTGGCCAAATCCCCTGACGGTTTTCTAATACCTGTAATTATTAACTGGAAAATTTGTCTTAATCTTTGTGAAAGAAAGTTTCCAAGTAAGATCTCTATCAACAAACACATTGTAGATATGGAGGTAAACAGCTCAGCTCACCCCAAAGGCCTTGTTTGTTGTTTGTTTTTTAAGAACATGCATGAGTTCATTTGTAGTTGGGCATTTTTGGTGGCTTTGCTCTCTTGGCTTTCTGTTTTCCCTATCCACGGGTCAGTATTTCCTCCACAGGGGAGAGGAATGGGGAGGTGGAGACAGCGGGGAGTCTGGAGCCGTGAATGGACACCCTGGAGAAGATCCTACGAGATCAGCTCCTTTAGACCCTGAGACCAGCCTCTTGGCAAAGACTCTAGAGCAGTGTCCCACGGGAGGGTCTCCATCCTAGAGCTTTAGGTCAGAGATGCTCTGGGGAGGGGTGCTGTCCACTCCCCCCCCCGACAGCCCTCCCCAGAGCATGGATGGTCAGGATAGGTAATCACAACCTCTAGAGTAGAAATGTAGAATAGAAAAGAATATTCCATTTCACAATATTATACAATGTATGGGGGGGTGATCCTTTTTCATAAAACCTGCAACTGCGGAGTGACAAAATATTTTTGGTTGGTGGAGATTTTTAGATGGGATTGTGATTGTTAATGAGAACTTATTCCCGCAGACCTTTGGGGGAGTGGGTGTGCAACTCAGTGTATAAAATGGGATGTGTTTCTGTGTTTCTCGGAAGGGGATATCGTTTGAAATGGTTGAGAAGCACTTACTTGAAGGATGAGCCAAAGAATTGGTTGAAAAGAGTCAAAATGGTCACTTTGCATTTATTCAAAATATGGGAATGTCGCAGCTGCGGGGGGTGGGGGGGAGGTGGTCAGTACTGAGCATGAACTTGTCCGAACTCAGGAAATTACAACTCTGACAGGGGGTTAGGTAAGGTCCTAGCAGGGCATAGGGCTGGGGTGTTGGTGTGTCCTGGCCAAGGCCTGTGGCAGCCCATACGGGCATGGCTCTCCTTCTCTTTGAGACTGACATTCTCACTGCAGAGGGCTGTCAGCATCTAAGTTCTTGAGAAAGATCTCCGCGGCTGATAAACCCTTTATGGATGAGTTACAGGGCCACTTCTGGGCAGGGCCACTCATCACCTGTTTCTTCTGCTATTGCACAAGTCCGTGTGGCACACCAACTGCTCCCATTTAGGTGTTGTCTTCCTCTGTGGCGCCCTGTGCCCCAACTTCTGGCAGGAAGCATCTGTTTAAATCTTTCGCAGATTTAGAGGGAAAAGATCACGTCTTCTGGGCCCTGCCACTTGTGAGATGTTCTCTCGTCAAATGTGTCCTCTGTTGTTATTCTCTGAGACATGTCCAGGGTCACTCGGTGACCGAGGAGCCACTCCCTCCCACCACGATGGCAAGGGTCACACACTTATCGCCCCTGAGACAGAAGGCTGGGGGTGGGCACTGTGCACAACAAGCCATGTGGAATTTGGGCCCAATGTTGCTAAATGTATTGATTTTTTAAAACGTGAAGTCTTTTTTTTTATAATGGAAAAGTCCCTCATTTCTAAAAACCCTGAGTTTCCCAGAATGCGTAAGCTCAGTTAAATCCTATCAGACAAACTTCAACAGAGGGGCAAGCTACAAAGTCTGCCCTCTTCCAAAGTGCTGGTGAAATGAAAGGCGAAGACAGGCTGAGGAAAGTTCCAGATGCAAGGAGACCAATGAGGCGTGATGCCGGCGGTGATGTTGAGTCCAGGTTGAAGCCTGGACAGGAGGCTGACAGTTGCCATAAAGCACCGTATTGGGACACACAGTGACGTGGGAACGTGAGCATTTGCTCAAGCACCGTGACATCGTGGTTGTGCAGGAGAATTCCTTGTTCCTACGGGACAATGCTGATGTCTTTGGAGGCAAAAAGGGACACATCCTACAGATTACTTTCAAGGAGTTCAGCAAAAGTAAAGCAACAAGCAATGACCACGAAATGACCATGAGAAAGAAAAGGAACTAAAGTGAAGATACAGCTAAATATTGGCCTTGGTGAATCCAGGTGGCAAAAATATGGGAGTCCATTGTAACATCTGGGAATTTTTCTATGGGTGGACCCCAGTTCTTTTCAAAATAAAAACTTCAACAGAAACAAAGAGGACTGGAAAACATAAGGCCGGGTGAGCCAAACCAAGCTCTGCTCTTCCCCATGGGCCCCCGGATGGAGGCTCCCAACAAGATGGCGTCCACCCCCGGAAGGGGCTCAGGTGGTCTGACCACGGAGTGCCCACAGTGCCAGGCACATACTGAGAAGAACGAGGCAGGCAGCTCCTGCCCTCGTGGGGTTTACGTTCTAAACCCGTTCAGATAACGAGCACAAGCAAACACTGACCTCCGTAAAATGACACCCCGTTAGTGGCACAGAGAAAGCAAAGCAGCAGCACAGCAGTGGGGTGACAAGATGCAATCCCGCAGGGTCACCCGGCCACGGGGTTGGTGGGAAGCTGAGAAGCAGCCCAGCCATCACAGACCTTGTGAAGAGCCTTCCAGGCAGTGGGATCGGCGACAGGCATGGGAGAGAGTCCCCCAGCAGCAGCCAGGATGACATGGGGAGGAAGAGAGGCCCGCACGGCCGGCCTGGTGGACGGAATGAGGGTTGGGGGCTATGTGGGTTTTATTCTAATGGTACCTGGAGGTCACTAAAGTACATCATGTGCGTCTGACCCTGACCCTCTTTCTTTCTGTGTTGTTTCTGGAGCCCTGTGCCTGAGGATAGTAGTAAGAACAAAGCCCCTGGCATCCTGCTCCCTGTGCACCAGGCTCTGAGCACACTACAGCTCTTAGCCAGTTTACCGCCCACATCCCCCAGTGAAGGAGGCCGGATCATTACCCCATTTACAGATGAGAAAACCAACATGGGTCCTTGCAGAGAAGAGCTCTGCACTGGGTAGAATTTCGGCCCCTGAAAAGATGTGTTCAAGTTCTAACCCCCTTATCCATGGACGTGGTGCACCCGTGGACGTGGCCTTATTCAGAAAGAGGGGCTTTGCAGACGCCCTCAAGTGACAATGAGGTCATGCTGGAGTAGGGGGGGCCTGAATCCAATACCTGGTGCCCCAAGAAGAAGAGCGAAATTTGGAAGCAGACATACAGAGACGGAAGACACACATGTGAAGACAGAGGCAGCCATGGGAGGGACGTGGCCATAAACCAGGGACTGACGGCAGCAGCACAAGGCAGGAAAGCGGCAGGAAGGAACCTCCCCCAGGGCACGCGGAGGGAGCACAGCTCTGCCGACACCCCGACCTCAGACTTCTGGCCGCCGGAACGGCGAGAGACGAAGTTTTGGTGGTTTGAAGCCCCCTGGCTTCGGGAACGTGGTGTGGGCAGCTCCGGAAGGCTCTCAGAAGAGCTGCCAGGCTCTGCATACGACGGCAGCTAGCACTGCACTCTACAAGACTCTGGGGGCATTGAGTGGCTCCCAGGCCTCATTCCGGGAACTGTTGCACTTTGTGTGTGGGGCCCTCCTACGACTTGCCATCCCTGGCCCCGAGAACCATGTCAGGTGCAAGTCCTCTGGACCCTGCCACCACAGGAGGGAGAAATGGACGTCAGCCAGCCACTAGCCCCCTCCCCCGTCCCCTCCAAGGCATAATTGAAGAAATCATAAGCTGGGGCCACGCGGGAGCTCTCCTATCCATGGAAGGGCCGCTGGGCCTGCTCTGATGGACAGCTGGGCACGGAAGGGACGGATGCTCCATGGGGCCCCCGCCTGCAGGAGGGCCGGGGCCGTGCCGGGGCCTCCCTGGGCACGGTGAGCCACCGCCCTGCTCAGATACCTGTCAAATCAGCGTGTGCAGCTGTCCAAACTGTGGTCCCAAAACCCAGTGACCGGGGCTTCGAGAGGTCAGGGACGACGCACACAGGGGAAGCTGCTTTCTAATGAAAACATTTGCAGGAGAAACAAAGGAGACTTTCTCTCGGAAACCGCCCTGCCTCTGCGCCGGCCCTGGGGGGAAGGAGAGAGATGAGCGAGCAAGCAGGGAGGTTCTGGCTGTGGGACAGGGCGCAGGGGAACCCACCGAGCCCACCTCGAGGACACACATCCCGCAGTCTCGGGATGTCTGACTCCTAACTAGAGAAGACCGTCTCCGTAAACAAACCTGTCGGCTTTACAGTGAGCTTCTCAGGAGGCATTTTCCTCCCAGTGAGATGGCCACTCCCGGGGGATCCTGAACTTTGTGAGTTTTCATTTGGGAGTAAACAAGCCCCTTTGATTTCTCTCATGAGGAGCCCTGGGAATAGATATTCTGGTCCAACATCCAAGCCAGGGGATGGCCTGCTTTTTGTATAACAGTAGTGACTGTTTAGACAAAGAGTAGTTCAACTTTCAAGTCTTAGCCAGAAATTACACATAAACAAGTGGTCGTGACAGCACCAATGAGTCCCAGATGTGGCAGGTAGAGGGGTGGGGGCTCGGAGGACAGTGGACACAGCAAGCCAAGCCCCCGTGCAAACAGTAGGCGCTCTAGAAATCCCACTGCCTGGGTAGTGGGATTGGGAAGCGTGGGATTTGAACTCAGGCCCGTGCACACACAGGACGGTCTGGAGCAGCATTTCAGTGGGCGGCCGGGGGCGCAGGGGCAGGGATAGGTCATAGGGGTCCCACTGTACCAGAGTGATGGGAGCCACAGAGCTCGTGGCTCCAGCAGCAGACTAAACCCACCAGGGGGGCTGAGGTCCTGCAGCTGTCAGTGATGGGGGGAACATATCCCCCCCCTGGCTGCCAAGTCAGATGGCCACACGGAACATTAACAGGGGTTGTAACAGGAGAACAAGGTGACACTGTTCCAGCAGATGCACAGGACACAGCTCTTCCCGATGACCAGCTTCAGGGCACAATGTGGCTGCAACAACGGCTGACATCATCATCACATCCCGGGCAGGCGGGTGCTAAGCACTTCCCCTCCATCACTGCAGCTCGTTCTCCCGCATCTCAGCAGCAGACCCCGTTAGTGTTCCCACACTGTGGATGTGCTGGCTGAGGCTCTGCGGGATGACCCGCAGAAGTCCCACAGACGGGAAGCAGAGGGACAGAGACTGGACTGGCTGGGCCTGACTGCTGGGCGTGCTTGTCCTCTGCGTTAGTACATGCTTCTCACTCCATGGCCTTTCCTGCCTGGAGTAACTAGTCGGCTTGGTCACGACACTAAGTCTCACTACTTGGTTCATGAAGCCATTTGACAGCATGTGTCTGTAGCTACTGGTGTCAGGCACAGCAGGTGTTTATGCACAGAGGATGCACCTAGGCACTGGGTGTAAATCAGTGATCAAAAAAAAAAGACAAAATTTCAAAGCACCTGGGTGGCTCAATCAGGTAAGTGTCTGACTCTTGATTCTGGCTCAGGTCATGATCTCAGGGTCCTGAGATTGAACCCTGCATCGGGCTCTGCACTGAGTGTGAAGCCTGCTTAAGATTCTCCCTCTCCCTCTCCCTCTGCCCCTCCCCTCCTGCTTGTGTGCATGCTCTCTCTCTAAAAAACAGAGAGAGAGAGAGAGAGAGAGAGAGAGAGAGAGAGAGAGAGAGAGAGAGAAGAAATTCCTGCTCTCCTGGAGCTGATACTCTAGTGGGCAGAGATAGAAACCATGGTGAAGAAGTTACACAGCATGCAAGAGAAAAATGGACCGGTGCGGGGGCTGGGAGAGCTGGGGAGAGTGTGCACGTGGATTTACCACGTGCCAGCTCTTTGTTTGAGGCTGAGGGTTCAATGTGAATAATGTGAGGCTCTGTGGACGAGAAGTTCCGGGGTCATCCAGGGGACACCCAGCATGGGAACCAGTAGTCACCATGTGTGGGAAATGCCATGATGCAGGTAGGAACAGACAATGTGGAAACAGAAGTGCCCAAGTGTACGTGTGTTACATACCCTGCCGGGCGGCTGCCACTCCCTGCAGCCACCGCCACCCCAGGGCTTGCAGCTGTGCCAGCCCCAACTGCTCGTGCCTCGGCTCCCTGGATCCTTAGAACACCTCCATGGGGAGGAAACTGAGGCTCAGGGACAGCAAACTACCTGCCTCGGGGCCCACGGCCCTGCGTCTGAAACCTGACTCACGCCCAATGTCCTGTTCTCCAGCACTTCTGAAGGAATGAACCATTTTTTTCCATCTGCTGCAGACCGAACACAATTTCTTGCATCGATCAGATGCTCAAAACAAAATGTGTTAAGTGAATGACTGCATTTTAAAGCTGCGTGTTCTGAGCTTTGTTTCCTGCATGTCTACGTTCCCCATCCTCCCCTCCCTGGTCCCCTACACGTGGAGGACAGAGACACATTCAGAGGCGAGCATGCCCAGGGCGCAGATGCGCACGCAGCTCATATTCCAGCTTAAGCACAAGCTGCTTGCCTCCCTGCCTCTCCCCTCTGCCCTACCTGACACGGTCGTGTTTGGAGGACAGTGGGTTCTGGAGCAACATGGACCTTGGACTCTTCCTCCTCACTCCTCAAGTTATGCCCCCCTCGGGATGGAAGAGCACCGGATCCCTTCCTTGCCCAAACTCTTAGCCTGGCGAAAGCTCAGGCCTCTGGCCAACCCCAGGCCAGGTGGCCTCAGTGCAATCATGCATGCCGCAGGAAGCCGTCCAAACTCAAATCCAATTAGCTGCAGCTTCCAAGTCCATCCTGAATGAAAGGCATGGAAAGGTGTGACCGCTCATCAAAGGCTCCAGGCTTGGCTGTGTGTCTGAGGCTCAGCCCAGCCTCCGAGCAAGCTGAGGAGGAACTCACCCACGATGCCCTGTGGGCCTGGAAACTTCTCCTGGAGTGGGCGGGCCATGGCTTCAGGTTGAACCGGGCTCTGAGTCCAGGGTGTCAGAGGTTTATCTGAAGCCTTTCCAAGCCTCTCGCGTTGGAAAAATTGCACTTGAGGGCCGCCATGCCCCAGCCGTCCAGTGAGACTTCTGGTACCCCTGCCCTCCATCCTGGCCAGAACCCCCAGAGCCAGCTTCTTCACTTCTACACCCCTGCATTCTCAGCCCTGCACAGAGCCCCACTGATTTCAAAGGGAAGGACAGAGGAGAGACAGGAGGAGACAAGGGCCAGCCATCAGCAGATGGTACGCCTGTGTGAGCCCCGTACTTGCAGCCCCAACCCGAACAACAGGACCACAGTGGGTGCTGATGTGGGGGAAAGAGAAGCTGGCGGGGACCCTTTGAGAACTGGGTCAGGCCTGGCCACGCTCGCACGAAGGTGCAGTTCCAAAAGTGCCCGGAAGCCCTGAGCAGGGGCCCTCCTTCATGCAGGAATTGTCTTCCAGAGGTTAGGTCTGAAGAATGTGTGAGAGCCCGCGCTACCTGACGTCTGCCCGGCAGCCGCGGACCACCCACGCCCAGGAAAGCTCCACTCCACATCAGAGAGGAAAATCGGGCGGAGGATACCAGCACCTCCACACCCTGTGAATGCAAGTCTCTCTGGCAGCAACCAATGCCATGGGGAAGCGAGTGCTCACACAACCCAGGGTCCTTGGAGAGCGGGGGGCCCAGGACTATGGAGCGGCTTGTCCCTGAACCACACAGCCAGAGAATGGCAGGAGCAGGGCAGGAGGGAGCATCTCCTCGTCCGCTCGTCACTTTCCTCCACTCTGCCCCAGGGTGAAAGCTGGCTGGGGACAGTCTATCGCTCATTCATTCTTACACTCAATAAATATTACTAAAGGCCTGGACCCTCGGTCAAGCCTGCGAGACAGAAAGTATAGATAGAAGAGGTAGACCAGCAAACCAGCCATTACAACAGAAGGACTGCAATCACTTATGATCCTGGTTGTACAGTCGGGGTACGTGCCTTGGGGGGCGGTTAGTTTTAAAAGGTCCCCAGGTGATTCTACTGTGCAGCCCGGTGGGATGCCACCTGATCTTCCAATATCTTATTCCCACCATGGAAATGCCTGAGGGATGGGATCCTGGTAAGTGCCGTGCCCAAAAACTCACATGAGGGCCGCTCCCTGCATTGGAACTGTGGCCCCTCTTCTGATCCTGACCGCCACACTGCATCCCCCCACGTCTGATGTCTTTATTAGAACATATTCCTAGAACCTGAATCCAGCTGTTTCCTGGCACCCCAGGGCCACCGAAGCAGCAAAATCAGTCCTGGCTGTCCTTGCACCATGCTCACTCGGGGCATGACCGCGGTGACGTCCCCACGCAGGTCCCGCAGTGGGTCAGGCTACTCTCCATCTCAGTAACTCACTCAGTGAACCCACAAATACTTACGGAGCCCCAACTCCAAATCACTCCAACAAGAGGGCTGAGGACTTTTACCATAGATCCAAGTCAACTGGGGTTCCCAAAGGAAACTGGATGAGACCCTTGAGCCAAATGTCCCGACACCCCAAGCCTCGTGCCCCTGCCTCACCCCTTCAGCCCACCCATACTCACCGCTCCACCAATCTGGTTAACGTCAACACCACCCCTCCTCTGTCTGCACAGAAACCTCCAGCATCCTTTATGACTTCTTCCTCTGCCTCAGCCCCCCATTTCCAAACCAACAGTGCCCACACACACGCTCGGTCCCAGGCGGCTACCTTTCCAACTCCTAGGACCTAAATATGTTACACCTCTCCTCAAGCCTCCTCCCCCCTTGGCGGGCCATCTTATCACTCTCTTAGGGGGAAGAGGGTTCACTGGGCATTTACTTTCTCACGTAATCACCTCTCCCCACACACGTGCTTCTTCCCTTCCTCTTTCTCTCCTCCTGTCTCTCCCAAGGCTCTGATATTCTCAGCACAAGAGTCATTTTCTGCAGGCTGGGACCACGCAGACTCTTCTGACCCCTCGGTGCCGGGCTCATGGTAGGTCTGCAGGGCCTCCTTGCAGAGTGGAGGGAGCAGGGCTGTTCCAAGCCCAAGGCTGCGTTTGGGTGGGCAACGGCTCTTCCCCATCAAAGGCATGTAACTCATGGGATCTACGTAGGGTTGACACACCAGCCCAGGGCACCCAGGTCTCTGGGACAGAATTAGGATTTTGCATCCTCAGGGACTCCTAGTGACTGGAGCCAGTCGCCAGGCTACATGTCCTGTACATCTGTGATCCCATTTCCACAAGAATTCTTCCAAGGTCAGTACTGTTGGACAGATAAGGAAACCGGACACCAGAGAGGTGGAAGGCTTGCCTGAGGTCACCCAGTCAGGAGGTAAGGGGGCTGCAGTTGAAATCCCAGGGAGAACATTCCAGCTCCCATCCTCCCCACCACCTATGTCCTCTCCACACGGAATGCTCTGTCCCTTCCCGAGGCCATGGGGACACATCTGGACTTTGTGGTCTCTCAACACTGGCCACGTCACCTGGATGAGGGGAAGGCATCTCCAAGGCTCCCGATTCACATGGACAGACTGTCCCAACCCTCTTGCTTTGTAAACTGAGGCCCAGAAAGACTTGGTGGCTTGTTCTCGGTCCCAGGCAGGTGTCACCAGACCCAGAACCCCTCAAGTTAGTTTTCCTTCCACCGTTTTCCATTGGCGTGAATTTCCCCACCTGGGAGGGAGGTGAGGAATGGAAAACTCCACACCGTACGGCGGAGAAAGAGGAGCTGAGCTTCGCAAGGACTCTTGAGGTCGCTCCCGCCTGAAACTCACACAGGGGAGGAGCCCAGGCGTCAGGTGGGCTGGTAATCCCCACGAGACATCCACAGCAGAGCCCAGACACAATGGCAGACCACCAGAAGGGTAACTTCCTGCCGGGAGTTCTTTCTATACCCCTTGTACCCTTTCCCCATCTCTTCTCTCCTAGTGGGGGTTTTAAGGGCTAGAATGAGAGACCCTGAAACCAGCTCCAGACTCCATCACGTACAGCGGCCTGGCGTGGGGCTCACAGACACAGCGAGCCAGTGCAGGACAACAGGGCATGTCCCCATCCTGGGGACGGCCCTACCCACATCCAGCCAACCGCTGCCACAGGGAAGGTCAGCTGTGGGTGGGTCTTCCGACTGATCAAGAAAAGCCGGAGCTCTAGGTTTTTAGATAAAATATCCTGTTTTTACGTGAACAGTGTGTAAAAACTTTAACACATCTATGGGCTGATTCTTAAAAAATCTCTCAGGTAGGGATGTCACTGTGCCCCACGAGGGCGGCTCTGCCGTGACCAACAAGAACAGAAGCAGCCTCTGGCAGAAGTGACAACCGGCATCAACAGTTTGAAAGGAGACATGTCTGCATAACCTGCCACCAGCTTTTATGTCTGTGGTCGGCGGCGCTATTAGCAGCTGGGCTTCAAAGGGTGAGGAGGACAGCAGGTGGAGGCCTGCACAGTGTCCCTGCTTTCATCCTGTCATTAACGAGGGTTGGTTTACACGAGCATCAAGTGCTGATAAGGGCGCCTGAGGGTCGTCCGTGTAACTGCAGCGGCGAGTAGACAATTTATTGGACAGCGAAGTCCAGCCCATTAGTCATGAACTATTGAAAGACTTTTCGGATGTTGTTTTTAAACCATCTTTTGAACCCCGGTAGACTTGAACTTCACGTAGGTGGTACCAGGGAGGATGGGGGCGGAGGGCCACCCGGGAGCCAGTGCAACCACCGCCATCCCGACGTCTGCACGGGGTTGTGGCATGGCACGTGGGGGTCGGAAGACCTGGGGGGCGCATTCGCTTCCGCCTCTCACCGGCTGCGCCAATGCGGGGGGCCATGGGTGTCTTCAGCCTTCAGTAACTTCCTCTGTAAGAAGATGCCTCTGGCTGATGTGCCCAAAATCCACTTTGTGGGGGAACCTTCCTCATCCCACCCCTGGAAGCCCATGTCCCGGGAAAGCTCAGTCCCAGAGCAGCCTCGTCACGGCCCTGCCAGCCCCGAATCCAACACCTCTCATGCCCAAGATCGCGATGAACACAAAGGTGGTGAGGACGTGTGGGGGAACGTGCCGTTGCCCAACATGTCCACGTTATCCAAGAACGTCACACGGGATGATTCTTTCTGTTGGAAACCTTTGTTGAGCTCGGCTTCTCCGGACATCTGAGGTGCGGTGGAAAGATATCTTGAGCCTAAGTTCTCTGCGGGTTCTTTTGTGTGCTCGCAGGCTGGGTTTGCCCGCACACGCTTCTGTAGAGGGGCTTTGTACAGAGCCTCGGGGCAGAGACAAGGCAGCGGGCCGCCCAGGGGAACCTCCTGGCCCTCAGGGCTGACCCAGCCTGGGCACAGCGCCCACTGGCTTGAATCACTGTCTGCACCTCCCGGGTGCTGTTCTGTGGGAGTTGGGAGAGGGATCAATGCAAGTGACCTAAGGTCTCGGGGACGACTTGAGTTTTATGTGTGCGTATGACTCCCTCAGCTCCGGCTAAACGCGGGTTCTGATCCGTGAGCCTTAAGACCCTGGGTGACTGACCCCATGGCAGAGACTGGGTCCCACGGCTCCCTCTTTGACCCAGTGACAAAGCAAAGTCCTGGAAGGAGTGAACCAGATCCAGGAGCGGACTGCGCGAGCACACCTCACATGGGGTCGTCCACTGGCGACTCTCCCAGAGTCGCGCTCAGCCCCCCACTGCTCCCTCTCTCGCTCGGTCTACATTCCTGGGAATATTCACCATTTGTTGTTGGCTAATCAGTCAGTGGAACTGCCCAGGTTGGCATCCAACAATGCTCAGGTATGACGACTCCACCCTGCCCGACACCTTCTCTGCAAGAGACGGAGGCCATAGGCAGACTTCTACTTCCCCTGCTCCCACCTTCTCTGCAGCCCAGCCTCCTCCCCCGACTTAAGGACCTTGTATGTGGAGGCTTCCTTCGCTCCAACTGTAAAAACACTAAGATAATCAGAGATATAAACAAGGGTATGCATGTTTTATAAACAAGAAAAACTAGAAGTAGCCTAAACGTCAAGAAAAGGGATTGATTGGCTCATTTAACACATTATCTATTAGATGGAAGAGACGCAGTCATTAGAAACTGTATTTCTGCCTGTGAACAACAGAAAGTCATCACCATAGAAGAGTAATTATAAGGACAAGGTTGCAAAACGCCACAGAGAACAAAACCTTGATTTTGTTAAAAAAATATGTATATATATATATACTCATATTCCATAGAGGAAAGCTCAAGGAAGTGGCGTCAGCATCTTAACAGGTGGGTGGCTGGGTATGGAGTCGTGGGGTTCTCTCTTCTGATGTTTTCTTCAGTTGTGCTGTCGACGCAGGGCTCTAAAGTCAAGATTTCTGGGTTCAATTCCCAGCTCTGCTGGTAGCAAGGTTCTGAGCCCATGGGTGCCTCAGTTTCCCCTTCGTAAAAGCGGAAGTGATGGTGCACCTCCCTCCTAGGGCTAGGGGATAGGACTGGTAAGGTGCTGTGGCAGAACTGAAGGTCCTGGGGATTTGGGGGAAGCTGGCCAGGCTATGACGCGGCTCCCCCACCCCACTCAGGTGTACATACGTGCGCACACGCACACGCACACGCACACGCTCTCCTCCACTCCAAACCCGACTGGACTTCTGATCCTGTCCGAGAGCTCCTAGGCCATAGAAGGGCCCTTGCCGCCCTCTGTGTTTGCTGTCGCGCGCCACCGCCCACCCCCGGCCGCTGAGGGAAGAGGCGGGCAAAGGAGCCAGAGGTGAGGAAGCCCCTTCGCTGTGAGCCCAGAGGCTCCTGGCGCCCAGCATCCACTCGCTGTGGAAGTCCCCGGCTCGGGGCCTCCATGGGGCAGCGTCCTCGGATACAGAAGGGCAGGGCTGACCACCGGTGAGATCAGGGAGAGCGCCCCCACTCCGAGTTTTATTCGATGAAGTCCCCTGTTGGGTCCCACCCCAACACATTGTACCTGCTTTTATTCAAAAGGAAAAAACAAAACAAAACGGCACGCTTGATCCCGTTCTGGATAGGCACGCACACCGTTTGGGATTTTCTAAATGACAGCACCTGTTAATTGTCTGGTTAGGTATGACCTATTAAACATTTACCGCCCATTTCCTGTACATGTCTGGCGAGGCCAGCAGGAAATTTAGAACAAATTAAGCAGCAGCTGCAGTCCGTCGGGCTTTAATGGCCCCGCCATGATTCTGCGCGGCATTGTAAATATGAGGGGCAGATCTATTAGGGACAGGCGGGTTCCATCAAGAAAGCCTCCGCCTCCCCGTCCTCCTGCCAACCGGGCCCGTAAAGTTAAATTGGCCAGCACGCATCTCTCCCTCCCCGCCTCCCCCCACACCCGTCCATCTGAGGGGAGGCTTTCTCATGTCCACACCCCACTCACCCCTCCCCACCGTTCCCACACGGTTTCACATGTGGTCCGAGAGGGGCACTTCCTGCCGTTATAAAAAGCAAAACCAAGACCCCAGCAAAAACAGGCTGTGCGCAGAACACCCAAGTTGACAGTGTGAGAGAGGCTAATCCACTCCATATGACAAACAGCAGTGGCCCAGGGGCAGACCCAGGCCCGAGGAGAACTTGCCGCAGCCCGCCCCCCACCCCCACTCCCTGCTCAAGTGGACCCTTCAGAAGAGGAGAAAAATATTCTTAGGAGCACGCCCCTAACTTTAAACTGATTATGTTTGAGTTTAATAGCCTACCATGCATTGTTCTTTCTTCACTTTGAAAATAAACTCTAGGAAGCATTAATGCAAATACAATATAAACACGCTCGTCCCTACATTTTCGCATCTCCTGGGTGTGCTCCGGCTCTCTCCAAAGATCATGGCTTAGCCTGATGTGAGAACCAGATGGATCTTGAAATGGGAAGCTTTGCAATTCTCACCGTGTAAGCCGACAGCTGTCCAGGTGATCTGAGGGAGGAGAGCGCCCCACAACACGGCTCCCACAATCGCTTCTATACCGCCTCAAAACAGTGAAACCGGCAAGGGCTGCTCTTTCCGGCTGCTCTGCAGAAAAATGCCAAATATTACCTCAGTTATCAAGGGAGGTGTGACCAGAGATTTAGATTTAAAAGAACACATCCTGTGGTGACCATACTTCAGTCGATATTTTTAAATGTCTGGCTCATGTCAGATGCTGGATCCCTGACTCACTCATTTGGTCCCCGCTGCTAGCCAGCCAGTGGGACGACCCCTTTCCACAGCTGCTCCCCAAGGAAACTGGGCCTGAGCATGCTTATCAGTCGCCACATCCAAAATAGAACCCTTCTACTTCCTGTTTCCTACTTCCTGCTTCCTACTCCCCAGTTCCATAAACCATTCTCCTTGAGAGGTGCTAAAAATGGAAAGGACAAGATGAAAGAATTAGCCAGAAGATTTATACCAGCCCATAAAGTCCCCTCAGTGTTCCAGAGACTAAATTGTCAGCTCTACTTTAATTGAAACTTTTACTGAGTGGTTAATCTGAATTTTGTCTATAATTCCATTAAAACCTACTAGTCCAACTGTTTGTGGTTTGGTTGTTCTGGATGACTTGACAAATTAGTCTAGTAAATTTTGGGTGTCTTAAGTACTAAATTAGGTCATTTGTTTAATGAGCCAATCCACTGCCCAGAGTTTGACCCCAACCCACTAGGGTGAGTTCACATGGAGTTCCAAGGCAGAGCCCTCATTTGTCTTATGCTTCCAGAGAAACTGCTCTGGTTAGGGCTGACCGTGGAATTCCAACCTTAACATTGATTTGTTAGTAATGATTAGCAAAGTAAATTCCTTTCTTCATTTTCCTTTCTATTCTCCTCTTCCAGTGTTGTCACTGCCATAATCACCACCATCACCATCACCACCCTCCTCATCATCACCATCATCATCATCACCTCCATCACCACCATCATCCTCATCAACATCACCACCATCACCATCACCATCACCACCATCACCACCATCCTCCTCATCACCATCATCACCACCACCATTACGATCATCATCACCATCACCAGCATCACCCAGTCCCACATGGAGCACTTACTATGTGTCAGCACCCAACTGTTCAGCTGCTCTGGGTACTTTACCCAGCCCTTACAATGAAATAGTGCCAACATTAGCCTTGTTTTCCAAAAGAGAAAATAAATCTTAAAAGTGCTCATTTTCCCAAGAGCACATTCAGTCACTCATACTCACACATTCATTCATTAACTCTTTCAACATGTATTTAGTAAGCATCAACTAGGTACCAGGCAGTGGGGATCCAGAGCTGATTAAACTATAGTTACCACTTCCAAGGGCTTCACCATTCAGTTGAATAGAGTCATGAATATTAATAAATGTAATGTAATTCTGTAATGTAATTATCATAATTTAGTAGACCAAAGTACACCTGGGGCACAAAGGAATAAGTAACCAACTTTGTCTCTAAAACATTCCCTGAATTATGTATATGAATTCCAGCCTTTTCAACGATATCCATTCACTAACATAATATCCACCCAGAAGTTCGTGTGTATGAACTCGTTACCTTCTGAGAATCAGAAATTCCCTTAGCAGGCTCTTCTGGGTGTGTATAGAGTACAGAGGGGCTGACATTCATAGCTGTGACTCAGAAGAATGACCACCTTTCCTAACTGCACTGTGAGTTAGCCACCACTCCTCTCTGGGAAGGACCGTATGGCTGATCTAGCCATGAGTACCAGAATGGCATGGACAGTGTCATTTTCCTTCACGACCCGCTATGCGAAACACAGAACGGGGGACACCACAGGTTCTCAAGAGATGCTGGTTGACTTGATTAGCTTTGATTTGATTGGGTTTTTTGGAAAATCAGTTCTCTATATAGGTTCTAGGCAGTGACTATTAACCAGGGTGGGGCTGCCTTTTTCCAGCCCAAATGGGATGACATGAGCTTGGTGCAGACTCTCCAATTATGACCATCTTGACTCAAGAATTAATCTTAGGTTTAGACGTGCTCAGAACCTTAAGTCAGCAAAAGAGAGGCTAAAAGCATTCTTCTCTTATTATTACCTTCTTGAATATCTCCCATGCTTGAGAGCGTTTCATTTCCTATCTGACTTGCTCTGCACATTTAAGGACCGACCATTCCAACCCTGGCGAGTAGTCAATCCACAACACACCCTTCTGAGCAGTGATACTTGGTTTTGTTATTTTACAAAGGGCTCCTGAGACACTGAGTTGGGAGGAGGGACTTCTGGGGGGCAGTAGCCGAATCCCCTTCTGGCAGCTCTGGCTGCACATTCGTGTGACAACTATGATGTGAGTATCCAAGAGACAGCATCCTGAGTCTCCCTGCACCAGCTCCCACCCACATTTCTCTGCCCTTTGTCTCAATATGCATCAACGAGGGGATTAAGCGTTTAGGAAAAACAAGAACCTTTGGGCAATCACCTCATGGACTCAGACTACAAATGATAACAATGCAGATGAAACTGTCCATTTAAGCTTTTCGTATTTGGTGCAAGTACACAAAACCTCAACTCAGACACACACACACATACGGGAGGGCAGGGATTTGCACACATGCACACACATTGATGTGGACCTTGGAAATGATACATGAAGGTAGAGACACCCTCAAGAACCAACAGGGGTCTAAAGGAGACTCTAACGTTGTCTAACTTATGATTCCCTGTCACCTTCCTGCCCCATTCTAGTCTCTACTGATATATCCCCTCTCTGAACCCCCTAGAGTGTGCCAGTCACCCCATCTAGGCTGGAGGACAGGGGGGTGCCTGTGCTTTTCTCTCCATTTTAATTGACGTTATAAATACACGGGGACGTGCACAACCAGTAAGTGTGCAGCCTAAGTATACCCTGGTGTTGCCACCACCCGGATCAGGTACGGAGTATTTCCACTCCCCCAGTGAGCTGTGAAACCGCCCTCCTTCTGCCTGTCACCCCTGAAATGAGCAGAGCCTAGCGGCTCAAAGCACTGGCCTGCTCACGTGGCATCCTTCATGGCTGCGTGGCCTGCTCACGTGGCATCCTTCATGGCTGCGTGGCCTGCTCACGTGGCATCCTTCATGGCTGCGTGGCCTGCTCACGTGGCATCCTTCATGGCTGCGTGATCTTCCTTTATCAGATGCCGCACTTCTCCAAACGCTTCCTCCATAAAGCGATAGCAGCAATCATGCTATCTACCCTCTCCAGCCAATGGCATTCTTTTGAGGATAAAGTGAGGACATGCCCATAAAGTGCCTGCTCCACGGTAAATGCTGACGACCAGTTAGCTAGGTTTAACATCGTCACCCTAAGACGCCAGTAGGGAAGGTGTTGGGCAATTTAATGGCTCTCCCACGTGTGGGTGTGGGCACCCTGTTGTCTACCGTCCTCGAGGATTCCTGGTGGTGGGCTTCACTGAGATTCTTATGGTTGCTAGTAGTTTGCTTATTCTTATCCAGCTGTGTGGGGTAAACACTTTGCTCCTCTGGCCCTGGTAGGAGCGCTTGGGAGGACATCACGCCAGGGAGCTCTGGCACCCTTGCAAAGCCAGAGAGGACTGCAGAGGGCCCACCTCCCCGGCGCCACGAGCTCACCCTTTCTCCGGATTCAAAGGGCTGGGCTGCAAGCTACACAGCAGGATGTCCTCCTTGTGGTCCTTCCCTTTGCTTTTCGGTTTCAGCAGGGGAAGCCCCCTCTCCTGCACTTCTTCCCACCCCTCTGGACTAGCACCACCCTCCACACTCAACTCTGCCCTGGTGCCCTTTGCCACGCAGCCTATCAGGTTTCGATTAGGCCAGGGGAACACCACAGGAAATGAGTCAAGGAAAGGAAGGCTGTGATGTTTTTTTAATTTCGAATACCAGAATTATTATTATTATTTTTTTTAATGGCAGCGTCCCAACAGTGCCAGGTCGAGGAGGAATGCAAAAAATGTGCAACTCGAAACGTTTGAGGAGCAGCTAGATCCTCCAATTGTTTCTGATAAAAACCCATTGGAAGCTCTCAGCTGTCCCCTGGGAGGACGAGGGGCATCTGCCGTGGGAGGTGGACGCCGGGATCCTGTCCAAGTTCGGGGTGGGAAGTGGTCAGGTTCCAACCACCACAGCCAGCCCTTCCTTGGGCTCCTCAAACCTCCGTCTACTGGCCTGGCTGCATGGGAGCTGCACAGACCTGGACCCGTCCCTGACCTTGCTGACCCCCAGACTCCAGAGGGGGTGTCATGACTATTTAGTGAGCCTCAGTTTCCTCTTCTTGCCGAAAGCATGATTTGAATTGAATATATGGGTCACCTAAACCCTTCTCACCTCCAATGCCATCAGAACTGCCTGTCAGTGGAGGCTGGCCGGTCAGGATCCCGCCACAGAAACAGAATCAGCAGGAGAGAGATAGTAAGAGATCACTTTCAGGGGATTGGCTTAGTGAAGGCGGGGCCCGCCAGGCGAGTCCGGCATCCGCAGGCCCCCAGCCGGACCTCCCGGGCACGGGCTGGAGCCGCCGTGCGCACGCGGGACTTCTCCTTCTCCAGGGAAGCGTCAGCTCTGCTCTCGGGGCTTCCAGCTGAATGAGCCAGGGCTGCAGAGACAATCTAGAACCATCTCCCTGCTGAAAGTCACCTGATCGTGGACCACAGTCCCATCCGTGCAGGACACTGTCCCCGTGGCACAGAGGAGTGTTTCATTACAGAGATGGGCTCGGCAGCCTCACCAAGCTGACACACTGTGGCAACCGAGGCACGGTTCAAATCTGGGCAGTGTGGCTCCAGAGTCCACACTGGTACTATTTTATTATTATTATTATTATTATTATTAAGTCAATAGAATTTATTTTTAGAACAGCTGTAGATTTACAGAAAATCCGAACAAGGAAGTTCAGAGTCCCAACCAGTCCCTCTGTGTCCCTTATGCACAGAGTCCCTGTGACTAACATCTTCTGCTACGTTTATTAGAGTCGATGAACCCACACTGATACATTATCATCACTCAAAGTCATAGTTCCCCTTAGGCTTCACTCTCGGCGGTGGACATCTTCTGGGTTTGACAAATGCATAACGATGTGTATCCACCATTGCAGCAGCCCAGAAAGATCTCACTGCCCTGAACATCCTCCGTGCTCTGTCTGTTCGCCCCGTCCATGCACACCCCTGCCACCGATCTTACTGTCTCCATGGTTTTGCCTTCTCCAGAACACCACAGAGTTGGAATCCTGTCTTATGTGGTCTTTTCAGACCGACCTCTGTCACTTAATGATATGCCTTTAAAGTTCCTCCATGTCTTCTCCCGGCATGATAGCTCATTTCCTCTTAACACCGAATGATACTCCATTGTCTGGGTGTGCTGCAGTTCCTTTTGCCATTCACCCACTGAAGGACATCCTGGCTGCTTCCGAGTTTTGGCAATTATCAATAAAGCTGCTGTAAACATCTGTGCACAAATTTTTGTGTGGACGTAAGTTTTCAACTCCTTTGGGTAAATTCCAAGGAGCACGATTTTTGGATCATATGGTAAGAGTATGTTTAGCTTTGCAAGAAACCACTAAACTGTCTTCCAAAGTGGCTGCACCATCTTGCCTTCCTACCATCACACTATAAATAATGCCTCTCCCATGAAATGCATAGAGTATACAGGCGGGGTATGCAGGCGGAGCTCAATGCAGGGGGCGGTGCAGGGGAGTCAGCCCCACCCCGCTCTCTGCATCCACGGAGTCCAGCGCCCCTCTGGCAACCATTCCACTCCACCCTCTCTCAATTTTAGCTCAGGTCACGGCCAGTTCGGTTATTTGAACGTCTGCAGGAATCTGCGTCCTGCTGGTCTCCCGGTGGGGAGTCCGGAGGTGGGGACTGAAGATGCAATCATGCTGGTCTGGCCTGCGCCCATGTTTCTTATTTCTCATTTGCAAATGAAAATACTCAGCCCCTCCAAGGCCCACAAACTGCCACCTCCCCAGCTGACCACGCACTGCAGCCATGGGGTAAGGCAGCCGCAGCAGGGCCTGGGACACGGGAGCACCTGCAAACCCCAGCACGGAGACGGCCATGTCCAGGGAAGGCCTGCACCTGTCCCTGGGCCTCACTGAGCACTTTCGGACAAGGGAATCATTTTCCAGGGGTTGCGGTTGAGGAGGCCGTGGTGATAACGGCCTGGCCGTCCTCGGGTGAGCGTCTGCGGAGCACTTACTACACGCCTCGTGGAGCACGTTGCTGGCATCTCGTGCCGTGGGTGCCGCGAGCATGTCCCCACTTCACAGACACGAAGCCTGAGGCTCGAGGCGGATACGTGACCTGACCGAGACCACGCAATGCGGAGTGCACAGAGTGGGGCTTCGGGCCCAGCTTCCTTGACACCTGGGCACACAACACACCGCAGTCCATGAACAACTACTGAGTGCCTACTGCATACTGTGCACATGCACACACCGATTCTCCTTTGAGTCCTAAACTCGGTGGGGCAGATGTCATCTCCCCACCGTGTAGACACCAGGAAGGAGGCCAGGGCACGAGGGCGAGACCTGGTTAATAGCAAGCCCGACTCTTCCCACTTGGGGACATGAGTTTGGCATCTGTTGGGTTCCCACCTCAGCCCTTCCTGGACTATCTGCATGACACTGGCTTGACTAGCCCACCCGCAAGACTGAAACCACGGAGTGCCTTCTTCACAGGCTTCTGGAAACCCCCAGCCCAGAGCCCAGGCACAGAGAGCATAAGCTGCCATTTCTATTACTCCCTCTCCCCACTCTGGTCTCAGTGGGAAGAGGCAGGTGGCAGCCTCCGGCCAGGACCCTTCTCAGTGGGGGGAAGGAGAGCTGCCCTCTGTACCCAACCGTGAGAAGCCCCTTCCCACCTCCTGTTCTGAACGGCAAACATCCCTTGGCTTCCCAACCCCAGAGCTAGGTCCCGCTGAGAGCGGGGAGCTCGTGGAGCAGACAGGGCTGGAGCCAGCACTGAGTCCCATGAAAGCCATCCCGAGTCTCTGGCCAGAACAGAACCCCAGGGGGACGTGCTAGACGGGGCAGAAGTCACAGCACGTCCGAGAGCGTCCAGCTTCCCGACGGGTTCTACTTCACGTGAATATGGCTTCCCCTCTTAACTAGATCGTTAAGACACTTGGGGCAGGCTCCGGGCCACAACCCAGAGTCCCCCCTCCCGCCCGCCTGAGCGGCACTTCCCCAGCAGCCTCCAGGAGGCACCGACCTCCTTTTTTAAGAGGTTCCAAATGGTCCCCCGTCATGTCTTTCTTCCATGAGACACAAGCAATTTAGGTGTCATGGGGGCCTTTGTAGAGATGTCAATGGGTGATTTCACGAGAAGGAAACCCCCTCTTTACACCCCGACGTGGCTTCTGCTATGGAGATGAAAGAACCGGGCAGGCAGGCCTGAAAACAGATAATTCATGGGACTGTCAGAGCGTGATCTGAATGTCATTCACACCAGGCCGAGCCGGGGAGGGGGCTGCGGAGCCCAGGGGGTCTCGCTCCAGGGGGACGCAGGCCCGGCTCGCAAGTGCTGACGTGATAATCCAGCCCACGGGGCCTGGACAAAGCTGGACATTTTGTCCTTGCTGTCAAAACGCCACAAGCTCAGGAGCAGATGGAGCGGTGTTGGCAGTCGTAAAACGCCCCCGGCCCACCAGGGACAAGCAGGTTAACAGAAGGGATTGGCGCCATGCATGTCATAAAAGCCCCACAGACCTGTCATGTTCCGATAAATCTTGATTCTGTAACGGAATAGCACTGTGGTTCCCAGCCTTGGGTTTCACAGGTGAGCCGTGGACTGATGGATGGTTTGGGAGTTGGGGGGGCTGGGGGGAGGACAGAGGAAACCCTACACGCCACCCCTACCCCCTCTCCGGCTCTCCAGCGCCAGGCAGGAAATCCAGCCTGCAAGAGGATGTATGGGGCATTTGTTACCCGGATCCATGCTGGAATATGCTGGAAGGCAACCAGGCTCCGTCCCCATCTCTCGGCCCTCATGGTGGGTAAACCAGAGGAGCTTAATAAACACCGGCGGTTGCCCTGTCTCGGTGAGGCTCCTGGGCTCGACCGCTGGGTAAACAGAGGGCTAAGGGGGTGGGGTCCCTACACTGCCCACAGGGCTGCATCCGCCCCACCCTGCACCCTGCACTGACCCCCACCCCTCGGGCAAGCCCTCCTTTCTAGACTCCGTCTGCCCAGAGGGGACACCTTTGGGTCATCTGTCCACGAAGAGCTGCCCTGACCTGTGTCCCATGATGGCGCCGTCTTGCCCACAAGACCCTTGTTAAATGTCCTCTCTGAACGCTTCCAAATGAAGCATGAGACAGAGCGCTGGGGCCTGGTGGGGGCAGCGGGGGAGGGGAGAGGGTGACATGGAGCCACGGCCCCCACAGCCGGACGGGCGAGGGGCCTCGGCCGGCGGCACTACGGTTCTGTGTGACTTCCTTGCGGGAGCTGTACCTCCAACTTTGTCTCCCACTCAAGCAGACGTTCTGGAATGTGAGGGAGTGAGAGTGACTTGTTTACGGAACAACCCTGAGCCACTCCGAGCTGGGGGTACAAGCCAGTGCTGTCTAAGCAGTGACTGTCTCACGGGGGCGACCCTAAGGTTCCAGAGCCCAGAATGCCGAGGGTGCTGCCGACCGACCGGGTCCCGTCGGGGGTGGGGGCTAGGTCTCCTCAACCGGCCCCGGGGGGACCCTGTCCACCCTCGCCACCAACAGATACACCCCATCTCCTGGGCTGTTCTGCCCCTTGGCCTTCGGCACCCTCGACGCTTAAAGACAGGTCATGAAAACCAGGCCGCCAGCCCTCCTCTGCCCCAACACGCCGCCGGCCAGTGGGAAACGCAACAAGACTGCGGGCCGCACGCTGGTGGCCAAGCCTGTCGGGAGCACCCCACTCCCTGCTCAGACAGGATGCTGGGGAGGCTTGCGCGCCGGGGCTGTGCTCGTGCCCTGCAGCCAGGCCAGCTTCTCTGTTTGTGGTTCCCCTGGGTCACCTGCCTGGGAGCTGGGAACTCAGGAAAATGGAGGTGCGGCTGGCTTCAAGGGACTGGGCACAGATGGGGGAGGGGGCGCCCCACTGGCCTCCCCCCGCTGAGCTCCAGGGTCCTCGTGACTCCAGGCCAGCCTGCCCTGCCCTCACCCCACTGGTCCCCTTGGGCTTCACGCTGAGTTCTTCAGCGTTCCTAAAGGGACCCTGTTCTCCTACCTCCTCATCTTGGCAGGCTCAGTTTTCTCTCCTGAAGCCCCTGCCCCCTCGTCCTCATTTGGACCCCAACTCCTCCTACTTATGCCTCCTGTTCTGACTCAGTGCCTGCTGTGTAGCCGGTGGCTCCCTTTCCCCACCGCCCACTGCCCCACCAGCATCCCCAGCAGGATCCACCCGCCGTCTTCTGCCCCCACCCCCTGGAACTGGGCCTCACGCTCTCTGAGGGCTAAAGCCCCAAGGTCCAAAGTGCCCCCCCCCCCGACGCCCCAGCAGTTCCAACCAGAATGGCAGTAAGCACGGTCCCCGGCTGAGACAAGGAGGACCCTGAGGCATCCTGAGGGCAGCAGGGACTCTGGAGCAGGAGGGACGAGACACGGTTTGGTCAACGGACTGTGCACCAGAGACAGGAAGCGGAGTGGGAAGTGCTCGGGGCCTCGGGAATGGGTGCTTTGGGGGTGGCAGCTAAAGGGACGAGGGGTCTTTTTGGGGTGACAAAGCATTCTGGAACGTACTGGGATGAATATTCTAAAAACCACTGGATCGTACATTTTAAACGGGTCACCTGCGTGGCCTGTGAACGGTCCCTCGGTACAGCTGCTATGGAAGTAATGAACGAAGAACGGAATCCCTCAGCCCGTCCCAGACGGCCGTGGACACGGAGCAGTGCTGGGCTGGCCTGCAACTGGCCTAACTGTGCTGCTTGCTGACAGGGGGCCTTGTCCCTCCGGCCTCCTGGGCCACCGTGTCCTCGTGTAGAAAGGGGTGATGAGCTGGACGTCCGTCGAAGGACACCGAGACACATAAATATAAGGTAACGAAAGGAAAGCTTGCCCCAGCAGCCACTGTAAATTCTCGGCAAACAGTACGAAAACCAACAAAAAGAAAGTGATTCTGGTTGCCTGAGCCCTGCATGAATCCAGGGGGACCAAACGTCCCAGCTCGTTCCGTACTTGCTCCTCCACTGTGCCGAGCGGTGCCGTCAGCACCTGATTCTGCGGAGGGGAGCGGGCCTCCCCCCTGGGGGTGGGGGGCAGCCCACCACCCAGTCCTCAAGGCAGCGCGGAGGCCTCTCCAAAGATAAGCGCCTGCCTGTTCGCCCGCGCCCTCGTCATCTGTGGCAAGGTTTCTGGCCTGCAGGCTGCAGCTCCCGCTGTCAGGAGGGGCCAGCGCCGCCACAAGATTAATGAAGGAGAAGGAAATGTAATAATGCACGGCCAGCCCGCCAAACTGCATAAATCTCTCTGGAGATCGCACAGGGGACGGAGTCCTCCCTCGCTGGGCCTTGAGAAAGGGCATCCTCCAGGTTAAACGGAGTCTGGGAAACAACGCGGGCCTGAAATCACAGCTCACCTGCACACACGGGAGCCCGAGCCGCGCCGGGGCCGGTGGCCGAGGCAGATCACTGCCCGGGGGTGAGGGGGCCGGCAACAAGGGGAAAGCCAGCTGGAGGCAGCCGGGCCGGTGGACGAAGACCCCAGCATGGGCTTGGGTTCAAACCCAGGCCTGCCTCTCACTAGCGGTGAGTCGCTGGGCGGGTGTCTGTTTCTCTTGTGGCTTCAGTGTCTCGTAAAATGGGGACGAGGCCAGAATCCCTACAGGGCGCTCTTGCGGGGCTGGGCCGCGTGGCCTCAGAAGGGCTGCTCTCATGGCCGTGCACGGCCTCTGCCTCCTCTCCCTTCAGCCGGACACTCAGGAGAGAAGAATGATCCGTCCCATTTTACAGATGTGTAAACTGAGGCCCAGAACAGGGCCGCACTCATCCCAAGTCCCACAGCGAGGAACGCCCAGGCCTCGCCGCGCCGCCTTCTGGTGGCCTGCACGAGCAATTCAAAATGCGGCGGTCCCTCCCTGTGACTCTTTCCGTTTTGACCCCGGGGCCTCCCACAAGGCTCACGGGCTGCCATTTGTCACGACCGCCTCCGGACCCCCAGCGGCAAGAACAAACGTCCCCCTCCCACCCTCCCATGGTCCCCACAGCACGCCACATGCAAGTGGCTTCAGATCTACTCCGATGGGGGACTGTCTCCCTGTCCATCCCTCCTGCCACTGCCCCTCCTGACGGGAATCGTGAACAGCCGTTTCGGCCCTGCCTGGGGTCTGCTCGGTGTATGGGCAGCTCGGAGGTCGGTAACCCGAGCTGGACACCCACTGTTGCTGAGAAGGGGGGACCCCTTAATGGTTCTAGCAGATGCCGCAGGGAGGGAGGGACCGTAGGCAGCCCCCAACTGCCCACCCGGAGATAACCCCTGACCCCTGCCTCTCTCAACGGGCAAGTCAAAAAGTCCGAGCACTGGGGAGGCCAATAAATCCTTGGGCGTCGGCCTCCCAGGATTCCGGCCTCCTGCCTGGGGGAAGGTGTTTAAGTTTCTTGAAAGAACTCTGTTGCTAACCCTGCAGGAAGCTGCTCAGGACCTGCTGGCAGTACGGACAGTCGGGGCTCTGGTGCAGGTTCTAGGACGGCGGTGCTGCAAAAAGCATCTGGGGGCGTGCGTCCCAGCACCATGCTGAGCAAGGCCACCGGGTGTGGACGCCACGGAGGGGGCTGGCCAGGGTGGGGGCACCCCGAGCATCTCTTGCTGCCACAGACACCCCAAGCTTCTCTTGCTGCTCGCCCCTGGGATGCCTGGGGGTGGAGGTCCCTGGCACAAAGGGGGCCATTTATTATTCAAGAGAACGCCAGACTAGATAACAGGACGGATTTAAGACCATATATTCATATGGCTAAAACTCAAGGCACAAAAAGGCATTTCCCTGTCGCCTTTCCCCACAGGCACCTGCCCGGGGTTCGAATACCTGGAGAGCTCATAGGCGCAGAAGCGTGGCACTGTACGCACGCACATCCATGAGCACACATAGGACACATGTAAGTTTGCACACACGGGCAGTCGCTCCAGGGCAGGCCCTGTCTGCACAAAGGGAAGCACATTATACATACCGTTTGGAGGCTTGCGGTTGTTCGTTCATCTGTTTTGGAGCTCCTTCCATGCTGTCGTATAAAGAGCCCTTCATTCTTCTTCATGGCTGTACACTAATTCCTGGGATGCCCCCTACCGATAGGGCCTTCATGACAAATGTCACTTCTCCATGGGTCCCCACACTAGGTGGCATCCCCATCGCGGCCATCTGGGACTCCGAGTCACTCTTGGGCCCATCCCTCCTCGTCCCTGCTCTCAATCTCTGTGCTGCCTTTTCTGGGGTCCAGCTCTGGCCTAGAGGCTCTGTCGGTGGCTGGGTGACTCTCAAGGTCCTTCTGCATCTTGACAAGCGCTCCTCTTGGTGACCTGACCCCTCTCACACACGGCACAGCTTCTCTCATATGTCTGATGGGAACACAGTAGGTGCTGGCTCAACCTCAGTGAAGCGAGCATCGGGAGAGTACGTCCTGGTGGAGGGAAGTTCTCTCCACCTCCGCCACGGAGCGTGGGGCATTCAGATCTGCCAGAGGGTACTGCACGCGGAGGAACCCGAGGGGCTCGAGGGAGGCCTGGGTGGGCGGGGAGCGGGACCCCCTGTGTACTAGCCGTGTAGCCTGGGCCTCACTAGCCGTGTAGCCTGGGCCTCCTCCAACCAACCACCTGTTCGGCAGCGGCCAGGAAGTCACGGAGCGCCCCCAGCAGGAGGCAGAGCCCCTGGCCAGCCACCCCATAGCTCTGAAGCCAGCCCCGCCTGGGTCCACATCCCGGGCCCCCTTCCTCCCAGCGAGGCGACGCTGGGCAGCTTCCCTCCCTCTCCGAGCCTCGGTTTGGGGATAATTCTAACAGTACCTGCCCCTCCAGCCCACGGGCTTGTTTGGACGAGTCAATGAGATGGAGTGCACCTGTCCAGCCGCCGTACCGCATGGCAAGTGCTCAAGACGTTTTTGCTTTTACTGCTGTCCGGGATGCTGTCACGTGTGTGGCCACTGCGGCCACGGTGGTGGCTGTTCTCCCGACACCGCGTGCGCTTCTGCACAGAGGTCCCGCACACATCGCAGTGCGATCCTGCGCAGCCGACGCACCGCGAGCAGGTGCCGGGGATTACCGCTTCATCATTCCCTCCAGGTGCTCCCGCCTGCCCCCCTGCCCATCCTCACCTGTGTCCCTGCACAAGGGAACACACACGGTGCCTTTGCTGGGGGAGGCCTGCCTGGAGGCAGGGGATTGAACCAAATGACCTTTTGACCTCTCTCCCACCCCGAGCTGCAGGATTCGGGATCACCCGGCAAGCGCGCGGACCAATGAAATTAACTCCTCTTTCCGGAAACGCGAGGTGATTCAGCCTTCTGCGGCTCTCAGCAGCTGTGTTAGATAAGACTTGCCTCAGGCTTTGCCCCAGGGCTCGTGGAAGTCTCTGGGTCTGTTTGACATCAGCTTGTGTCGTCCCGGTCCGACCGGTGACCTTCCACTGACCTCTGGAGACCGGCGAGAGAAAACGTCATCTTTCCCCCAACCCACTGAACTCTCAGAAATGATGAAGTGACAGAGGCCTCCGGGGCCTTTCCAGAAGGGCCTCGGCCCCCACCAGCACCGTGGCTCAGAGAGAGCACCCACGCCCCGCCGCGGCGGGGGCCGGGGCAGCGCCTTGCGCTGGAAACGGCCGAGATCTTCCTGAGAGGCTCTCTCCTGCGAGGCCCGGAAGAGCGAGCAGGAAGGCAGGGGGGCGGCCGATAGGCCACCTAAAGGAAGAGGAGGAAATGGCCAGCGGAGTCTAGACACGTTATCTTGCCCCCCGTGCGGGCACCAGCCCCACGCTCATCCATCGTCCCTGGGACCGACTTCCTGCCTCAGGATTTACGCCAATGACTTCACCCTCTTGCTATCTCGACTGTCCCGCTGCTGCCCGCTCAGGGCTCGCAGGAATTAGGGGCCAGATAACAAGTCTAGACAGCTCAGAAGTTTGAAATGGACTGTTCTCCGGGGGGAGGAGGGTGGCTAGCAACCAGCTCTCGGGGCCCGAGTGCTGACACCCTGGAGCACACTCAGATGCCGAGTTAGTGCGGAGCGGGTGAGGCATTTGCTCTCCCCGTGCGGCCCCAGCACCCCGAGGCTGCAAACAGGCACTCGCAGCACAGTCGGGGGCCCACACTCCCCCCCCCCCGGCTCCGCCTGGCTCAGGTGAGGCCCCTGGGGCTGCCTCAGGGTGTGCAAAACCACAGGCCGCGACGAGCTGGCAGCAAGTGGAAGTCCAACCAACGCAGCTCCAGCTTCCCTCCACGTGGTCCCTGCACGGAAGCATTAGTTCAAACACTAAGTGTCTCACGGGAAAGTGTCACGGGTGCCCCTGCTTTGCAGGTGAGCTGGACACACACCTTCCCCTGCCCGTGGGGCTGCACCCTCCTGAGGCCGGCTGTCCCACAGGTAACCTGGCAGCCCCCTTTGCCTCCTTCTTCCGCCCAGTTACAGGCTGAATTGTGGACGTCCTCACTCCCAGGACCTCAGAATGTGACCTTATTTGGAAATAGGATCCTTGGAGATGTAATTAGTTAAGATGAAGTCATACTGGCATGGGCCTCCAATCTAACGTGACTGCGTCCTTATAAAAACGGGAAAGGCGGACACACACAAACAGAGGAAGAACAGTGAAGATGAGGGTGGGCGTGGGGTGATGCATCCACCAGCCAAGGGACATCGAAGAGGCCAGCAAACCACCGAGAGCCGGGGGGAGAAGCCTGGGACACAGTCTCCCCCATGGGCCCGAGAGCCACCAGGGGCCCTCCAGCAGTGCCAGGAGAGCTGGCCGGCAGTGGTCCCGGACGAAACCCTGTGAGGGTGATCCATGCAGTACCCCCGAGGCCCCAGGCGGACGGAGCCCTGTTGCCCACACTGGTCACCCTGAACTGGTTCCTTCCCTTCCCCATCATCTGCCTCACCCCTGCCACTGCCCCCTGCCTCCTGAGGCCACCGCCCAAATGAACCCCTTGCACTCACACCTGAACCCGGTCTGCACGGGGTCCAGACTGAGACCCTGGCAGATCACAGCGCTCTGTGCAGAGAAACCAGGGTGAGAACCTATATCCAGGCCGCACGCCGCGTTCTCTGGGTCTCTCAACAGAATATCTGCACCCACATTAAAACCGGTGTGATGGGTGTCACGGCAGAAACCGCTACATGACCCACCCTGCTTCTTCGGTGAGAATATTGATTGTAGCTAGATTTGGGATGGTCCTGCCCAAGGACTCACCATGTCAGAATCCACCCTTACTAAAGACACAAGGTCCCAAGTAGATAGGACTGTGTCTCTCTCCTGGCCAGTGGGGTGGAAGGGAGCATGATGTCCAGCTCCAGAACGTACTGCATCCTGCATCCGATGCAGACGTGATGAAGGGACCTCCCGCCTTCCTCCCCTCCTCCCCTCCTCCCCCCTTCCTTCTCCTCCTCCTCCCCTGCGCTTCCTCCTCCTCATCTCAGACTAAAGAAGGGTGTGGTTGAAAAATGCTGCACAGTCTACTACTGATATTTCTCCATCAGAGCCAACTTGAAGCTTGTGACTCTCGCAACCCTTTCATCCATTTCAGAGAGCCAAAGACAGCTTTCATTTGCATTAATCCAAAAATAATAAAGGGAGAGAAATTGTTTTAAAAATTTGGGAAAGAATATGGGTGAATCCCAGAACTGATGAGTCCAGGAAAGACAAGGATGTCAGAAGCAGCCTGTCCTGATAAAACTGAAAAGTACGCCCCTCCAACAGGTGAGGGGTGACCTGACACATGGCGTGGGGGTCACTGGAAGGCCCACTGGCCTGAACCCACAGGAGCCCCATTTGGAGGAATTTCCTAAAATGACAATGATCAGGAACAATGGGTGAGTCAGGTCTTTAATTGCCAGAAACGATCTGGATTTTCATAGCAATGCTGAAGTGTTTAGAAAGTCTGTGTTACATAAAGATAAACTCATGAGGGCCAGAGGCTGAGGAGCAGCCAAGAACAGTTAGGAATTTGCGCTCCTCACTGTCTCCCATGGAGGGTTAGCTGTGTGTTTTTGAGGCATGGAATGGGACCGGTTTATATCGAAGACACCACCCCCCTGCCCCCCTTGTTGGCTGCACAATGGCCAGGTCAGCAGCTGTGTCTCATCCCAGCAGATCTGTGTGTGTCACTAGGATTGGAGGGAGGAGCTTGGGACTCCTGGAAATGACCGTGCTGGCACCTCTCTCCTCCTAGGGACAAAAGCACGTGTTGGGGTCAGACGTGGCCAGAACTCTCCTTGATATTTGCTAGCACTCGTGCACTCAGGCCAGACGTTTGGCCTCTCTGAGCTGCACTTGACACACCTCTTAAATGAACTCAATATTGGGTTCTGTGAAGATTGAAGGAAATAATGTAAGTACCAGCTAAAGACCTCATCTGCTTAGGCAGCTCTGACAAAATATCACAGACCAGGGCTTAGAAAAAAACAGATGTTTATCCCTTACACTCCTGGAGGCTGGAGATCAGGGTCCCAGCAGGATTGGGTGGGGATGCTCTTCCAGTCTCAGACTTCTTGTGGGGTCCTCATATGGAGGAAGGGGTGCAGGAGCTTGCTAAGATGTCCTTTATAGTGTGCTAATCCCACTTGCGGGACCCTACCCTTATGACCTAGTCACCTCCCAAAGGTCCAGCTTCCTAATACCATCATCTTGGGCATCAGAATTTCAACAAGTGAATTTCAGCTGGAAGATCATAGTAGGTAATATCTGGTGTATGCATTGAGTATGGTATGAGTGTGGTGTGAGTGTGGTATGATGTGTGGTATGAGGGGTAGTATAACATGTGAATGTGGAGTGAGTGTGGTACGAGTGTGGTATGGAGTGTGGTATGAATGTGGTGTGAAGGGTGGTATGCATGTGACATGAGTGTAGTGTGAGTGTGTTGTGAGTGTGGTATGAGGGGCGATGTGAGTGGTGGTATGAGGTAGGGCCTGAGTGTGGTGTGAGGGGTAGTGTGAGTGGTGAGTGTGGTATGAATGTGGTATGAAGTGTGGTATGAGGTGTGGTGTGTGGTGTGAATGTGGTATAAGTGTGGTGTGAATGTGCTGTAAGTGTGGTGTGAGGTGTGGTGTGAGGTGGTGTGAGGTGGTGTGAGGTGAGGTGAGGTGTGATGTGTGCTATAAGCATGGCAGGAGGGGTGATGTGAGTGTGGCATGAGTTATGGTGTGAATATGGTGTGAGGGGTGGTAATGATGTGAGGTGTGAGTGTGGCGTGAGTTATGGTATGAGTGTCATGTGAGAGGTGGTGACAGGTAGTGTCGTATGAGGTATGGTGTGAGTGTAGTGTGCGTGTGGTGTGATGGGTGGTAATGATGTGCGGTGTCAGTGTTGTGTTACGTGTGGTGTGAGTGGGCTGTGAGGTACGGTGTGAGTGTGTTGTCAGGGGTGGTGTGACGTGTAGTGTGAAGTGTGGCGTGAGGTACGGTGTGAGTGTGGTGTCCAAAGAGAGGTGGCGGAAACACCCTTGGACAGGAAGCCAGAGGCACTGGATCAGTGGCAGTGGTTGAAAGGACGGCGAAGTGAAAACTTTCATGGCACAGGCAGAAAAGCAGGCACAGAAGGAACCACCCCAACCTGTGCTAGAGGGAAGGCGGGAAGGCGGGAAGGCGGGAAGAGGAGAGCGTGCTCGCCGTTCCTGGGGCGTTCTCACGTAGAACTGACACGGAGAGTGGCCGCGAGAGGCAGTGAGCGCACACCGAGGTGGTCACCAGCAGCCGTCATCGGGGGGTGCCAGCCGGGGCACCCTGGGCACCGCCTCACATCCTGCAGGTCCGCACGGGGACGCCACCCGTCAGGCGTTACAAGGACGTGGAGCCCCGGAGCTGTCAGCACAGCGCGGACCCGAGCGCCACGGGTGCAGACACCGGGAGAGCTGTCGGCAGGATCCCCTGAAACACCGCGAGTGCGCACCCTATAACCAGCAATCCCACTCGGGGCAGATGCCCACCGAAAGCAGGTGCCTGTTTCACCGCAGGACCCCTCCGAGGACCCTGAGCGCAGCTCCACTCATGAGAAAACCTAGAGGCAGCCCAGGCCCTACAGCAGCGGCCGCACGATCAAGCGTGGTCCGCCCACACGGCAGACCCTGGGGGCGCACCGACGACAGGGGGCGCAGCTCCCGGCGGCGGCAGCTGGGGCCTTGCACAGCACGGTGACTGGAGGAAGCAGGGCATGGAGGGGTACATCTTTGACTCCATTTCTGCACATTCCATAGAGTCCGAGGCAGGCACAAAGAGTCTGCATGTTAGAGATGGGGTATGTGCAAGCGGCCTTGGGGCAGTCGTGGGGAGGGGCCGGAGGGGCTCTGGGGGTCCCATTCTGTCCCTCTGCCTGGGTGCTGGGCACTGGCGACGCGGGTGTCTGCACTATGTCATAAGTCCTCAGCCTGTACCCTTAGGATGTGCGCACTTTTCAGACTGCATCGCACACTTTGATAAAAAGTGTACTTTAAAAAAGTTTAACAATCCTGACGGCAGGTATGCACTTACCTGGCATTGTTTTCTAGATACTTGGTTTATTTCATGATTTAAAAAATTGGTTACAAGACGTTTATCGACAGGATGTGCAAGAACTGAAGCCGCTTGTCGGAAGCGTTTTTAGGGACCAGTCCTCATGCCCACACCAACCCTTTCCCCCTCGCCCCTGCTACTGATGGGGAGGAAGCTGGCCTGGGGCCGTGGGCCAGTGAGTGGGGTCAGGAGCAGGCCAGCCTGTCTACCCCACCGCCCTCTCGCCGAGCTCTGAGGTCCACATCAGAACGAGAAGGCGAGGGGCTGGCTCACGGCCACAGTCACGTGGGTTCTCCAGGGAAAGGACAAACAAGAAGGTGACCGCTTCCAGCCCAAGGTGCCCCCCCAACCCCCATACACTGGGAAAGGCAGAGAACGCTCAGCGCGGCCTGTGCTCAGGGGCGCGGGGAAGTCTGAGTTACAATTTAGGGACTTTGGGGAGTTCCGATGGTCATTGCAGACTGATTTGTTCTGGGTCACAGGTTATCAGAGACTGTGCTTCAAGTAAGGGGAATAAGGAAGTGGGCGGTTTCTGTGGGGTCTGTGAGCAAAGACAGGAAACGGCAGAGTTTCTCAGAGCAGCCGAAACCCAGGGAGGGGGCTGTGGGCTCTGTGCTGGGCCGGCCCCGCTCGCCGGCCACAAGGCCACCCGGCCACACGGCCACACGGCCGCCACAGCGGCAAGTCAGCAAATGCGTGACTGCAGCTCCACATGCACCACGGGGCCTTTGAAGACCAAAGGCTCTGACAGGAGAAGCCACCGGCCAGGTCACCTCCCCAGGTCTCCCAGAGGGTGTGCCCCAGGACAGCAGGCCCGGCGTGGTCCCACCACACACTCACACTCGGGGGCACAGACCTATGAGTTCGGGGAGAGCTGCCGACAACCAACCTCTCAGGAAGTCCCATGAACCCCCATGTCTTTAACAGCCGTATGAGCGGTCTCGCACACACCAGACGGGTCGCCCGTTTAAAGAGCACGGGTCGGTGGGGTTTAGCGCGCTGTCCGCACTGACATGTGCAGCTGTCATCACAGTCCCTCTGAGAACGTTCTCATCGCCCCTGGAAGAAACCCAACACCCCTCGGCCACCATCTGCCCAGTCCCCCACCTTCCATAGCTCCGGCAACCACGAGTCCACTTCTTGTCCAGGAATCATCTGCTATGTGGCCTCTGGGGTCTGGCTTCCTCCACTTGGTGTGATGTCCTCCAGGTTCACCCACGCTGTGGCCTGTGTCAGAGCTTCGTCCCCTTTCATGGCTGAGTCATAGTCCGTTGTGCAGACACACATTTTATTCATGTTTTGTGGATTTTGCTTCAAAAGCAGTGCTGTGCTCTCATTACGGTCTCCGAAGCTCACTTGGAGGTGAGGGTATTGTACTGTGCGGCAGATATCCCTGGGCGCTTCTCAGAGAGGGGTCAGGGAGGCAGGCGTACTGCCCAAGAACATTCCAGAAGTTGATCTGTCTGGGAATGAGTGTACATATATGTTGGCACTAGTGGTATCTCCCACATGTAGGACCTCGGCTGCCAACAAAGTTAGGAAGTGGACAGAGCTGCTGTCCCCATGGCTCACGTCCAGACGATGAGGCACAGAGAGGGTCTCCTGCCTGAGGACACTGGAGTGGCGGCACCCTCCACTTCCACGGACCCCCGACGGCTCCCCCTGTGAGTGCAGGAGGCTATCCTCCCCTGGGTCACGGATGTCTGGCCATTTTCTCACTAACAGTCTCCCAGATGCCGAAGACACACTCCCGGTTCAGAAGGACCCAGACTGAGCTCATTTCCATTTCATGGCCCACCTCTCCTGACACTTACCTTTGGCCCTTTCTGAAAGCACCCACGGGCATCACAGACTCCAAGGTGGCCTCCACAACCCCGGCTCCATCTGGATGGACGCTCTGCGGATGGCGGTGGGGGGGGGGGGCGCTCTGATTTCGCCAAATTCCCGACACAGGTCCGGGTTCCGGGAGAAGCCTCCCTGCACTGGGTGTGGGCAGGCAAGATCCTGGTCACTGGTTGGACACGTTTGGTCCCTTATCACTGGTGCCTTCAAAGCAAGCATATTTGGGAGCCAGATATTTTTCATAAATAATGGGGGTCATAAGCTGATAAAAATCAATGCATCTGAAACAACGTGCCGTTCCTGGTACGGTGCTCCAGCGGATATCTTGTGGCCCAGCGGGTCCCTTTGAAATGTTCACAACAACAGAAAGGCTTGTTTTTCCATCCAAAGCAAATGGAAGTACTCGCAGGAGGCAAAAGCAAATACTGTCTGGGGGCTGGAGTGTTTCTGGCAGCCCGGGTGTGCTGAGGGGACCCAGGAGATGCACGGCTGTGGCCGTCTGCAGGAAGAGGGGGTCCCCGTGGAGCATGGCAGGGTGCGAGGTTGTCTTGGGGATGAAAAGTCAGTAAGAAAGAACTCAGAGTATGAAGAGAGGGGTTTGTGGAGCAAGGGGACCCCGGGTTCGATTCCTGCAGCCACCACTCATCTACATCCTTCCCTCTGGGAGCCTCAGTTTACCTGTCAGCCAAATGGGATCATAACAGCTATTTTTGTTGTTGTTGTTGTTTTATAGGGTTGTTGGGAGGAAAAAATTGGTTGAGGCACATGGTCAAGTCCTACCTTAGTGCCAGTTCTCCACATTGTCGGAAACTCGTGAGCTGTAAGTGCTTCTGCAGTAGCTCACTTTTGATCTGTACGTAAGACCCAGCATCCCTTCCTCTCCCGTGTGTTCTCGTTGGTTGTGTCATTTTCAGGACCAGTAAGTGAAAACTGGATCCCTTCCAAGGCCCCTCAACCTCATGGTTGAGTCTCTTGGATCCAACTAGATTACAAGGCCCAGGGACAGGGGCCACGCCCGGCACGTCTTCTGCGCCCACCATGGATTTTCACTAAATAATAAAAGCTAATGGTCACGGAGCCTTGACAAGCACTCACGGGTACCAGCACCTGCCACATAATAGCTCATATAATCCCCACAACAACCCCGTGTTGGGGCGACACTGTCATCATCCCCACTTGTAGAGGGGGCCCGTGGCTCAGGACGGCCGGGAGACCTCCCAGGGGCCCCGGCATCAGCCAAGGCGGCCTGTCCCTCCGGGTCCACTCATGGTCTGAGCATCAGTGAGGAAGTGAAGTGAGGGGTGGGAAGCAGGCGGTGAAGCGGCCACCGCACAGAGGACAGCCAGAGAGTCCCAGGGTCAGCGGTTGGGTGATAATCTGGGGCAGGCAGGTTTGAATGAGCCCAGGAGAGAAATATAAACCAACGGAGGGGGGATGTAACATGCGGCTGACCATGAAAAACAGCCTGATGGTCCCTCAAAAACTTAAACATGGAATTAGCACATGGCCCAGGAGTCCCACGCCTAGGTGTATGCCCAAGAGAATGGAGAGCAGGCGTTCAAAGGCCCACACACACATGTTCACAGCTGCACTATTCACAACAGCCATAACGGGGGAAACCACCCAAATGTCCATCAGCGGATGAACGGATAAACGCAGACGTGGTCCATCCATGGCAGGGAATCTTACGCGGCCACAGGAAGCAATGAGGTTCTCATGCACGCTACAACGTGGATGCACCCTGACAACATCACGCTGAGCGACAGAAGCCCGACGCCAGAGATCACGTCCTGCATGACTCCATGGATATGCACTGTCCAGAGCAGGTAAATCCACAGAGATGGAGAGCAAGTAGGAGGTTTCCAGGGGCTGGGGGAGGGAGTCGGGGGACGCTAAAAGGCTTGGACTGATGCAGAGGGGGTGGTCTCACAACACACTCCCCATACTCAATGCCACTGAATTGTTCGCTTCAGAATCGTTAACCATGTGTATTTCATGTTAACCAAACAGAAAGAGGGAAAGAAAGAGGCTGGTCTACACAGACAGAGAAGCAGGTACCAAAGGAGAGAGCAGAGTCTCGAGGGCGTGAATAGGCGAAGTCCACGCTGAGCAGGGAACCCAGAACCATGGCCAGGAGGCAGGCCAGCCCAGAGGCACAGCCAGGGTCATGATGCTGGTGAGGTGCTAAGAGTCCGAGCTGGTTCTCGCCAGATGGCGGCTGCCTGGCCTGTGGGTGTGGACGGTGCAGCCCTGCCCTAAGACAGGGTGAAGGGCAAGTGGCGGAGAGGCAGTGTCATGAGGGTGTGACTGGCTTTGCCAATCGTGAGATGCATCCATTCGATCCTTCGTGAACAGGTTTTAACTGAGCACCTATTACATGCTGGTGGGAAAACTCAGCGGGCAAGGAAGTTCAGACTCCTACCCTTGTAGAAGTTACATTCTAGAAAGACACACAGAGAGTCAACAATTGTGGGAAGTGACCTGAGGACAAAGCAGGTGCTATGATGAATATCAGGGACCCCTGACCTGGCCAGTGAGTCAGGGAATGCTTCCTGGAGGAAGTGACCTTACCCAGGAAAAGAGAGGAAAGAAGAGCACCCCACAAAGAGCAGATGGTGTGTGCCAGTCGCAAGCTCGGAGGGAGCACGCTGAGGGTGAGGGGCAGAAGACAGCCTGTGTGGTGCCCGCTCAGAGAGTGGGGGCCAAGTGGTGATGTTGGCCATGTGCCGGGCACAGAGCTGAGCACTGCACAAGGGACACCGTGCCACCCAGTTGTTCCCACTTTCCAGGGAGGATGGTCAAGCACGGAGGGAACTATTAACGTGCCCGAAGCCCCTTGGCCAGGGAGCATGGGGCGGACTTGCACCAGCCAACGGGCATCGGAGTCTGGGCTCCGAGCAGCACACCTTTACACAGGGAGGCTGACAAGGCCCAGACCGGAATCGGGAGCCAGAGGGAGTCTTCCCACTTTGTCCGAAGAGTCTGGAGAAGTTCCTGAGGGTGGTGGCAGGGTCAGGTCTGCATTGCTAAGGGGACGGTTCCTGGGACACGGGCAGTAAGGGATGAGAGACAGAGCGAGAAGTCAACAAAAATTTTCACCGAAATTCATGAAAATTTCCATTTCTGTGAAAATTTATGTCCACACAAAAACTTGTCCGTGAACGTTCACGGCAGCTTTACTGATCCCAGTTGGAAGCTGGAAACAACCCGGATGTCTTTCCATGAGGAGTGGGCCAACAGGCATTGGGGCCTCACGCGTGATAGGGGATCTGTGGTACACCGTCCGGGGAGCCTCAACCACACTGAGTGAAACAAGCCCATCTCAAGAGGCTGCGCACGGTGGTTCCACCCAGACGGTGTTCCCGACGCCACAAGATGGTAGAGGCGGAGGGCAGCTTGGCTGGGGCCACGGGAAGGAGGCAGCAAGGATCCCCGGGGCGGGGCTGTTCTCGTGCTGACCAAGCTCGCGGTCACAGGAACGTACCCGGGTGACAAAACACGCACACACGCACACGCATGCATGTCAGACTCATGAAGTCCGGACAGCACGGTGGCTGGCATCACTGCCGGGGGCCCCTGCTCCTGCCCCGTTCCTGCCCCGGTGACGTGGCTGCCCTCGCAGGCCCGAGCGGGACATAGGGATGCGAACTCCCCGGGGCTGTTTCTCACAGCTGCACGCAGACCTACAATCATTTCAAGGTGAAAAGGTTTTTAATGGAAGTGAACTGAAGGTCACAAAAATGAATTACTATTTAGTTGAATAGAGGAAAGTGCATCACCAGGTAGGAGACGGTGGTGCCCTGGGTGCAGGTGGTCCCCGCAAAGCCCTCACCCAGAGAAAGTGCTCTGCTGCCTCCCAGCTCCTGGGAGGGTGTTGTTCTCCCGCCAGAGAGCGAGGACGGGGAAGGCAGGCCGTCTCCACCGGGGCTGCTCGGCGGGATCGCCGGCCTGACGTGGGCGCGACACTGGCATTTTGGGAGAGCTCCCCAGACCGTGTGGTGAGGGCAGCCAGGGACAGGAGGAGCCCACACTTCCAGCCAGGGCTCATTCTTTAGGGCTGGAGGGTGGGGGGGGCGCTCGCTCAAACCCAAGGAATTCAAGGGCCCGGGGAAAATGTCAGTGCCCGCAGAGATGCGGTGAGAGTGTGGTGCGGGCCTTTCTGGAAATTCTCTCTGCTCTGCCTGCTCCCCCATCATTTTCTCGAGGCAAAAATAAATACCGACATCCCCGCTGTGTCAAAGTGACGGGTATGTACACCCTCAGCGTGGAAAGTTATGCCCCGAAGCCGAGCTAGACAACCAAACAAAACCTCCCTGTCAGTGAGTGGATGTGTCCAATATTTCAAGCAAAACGGTTTAAAGCTATTTTTGTAATGTGACTCTAAGTGGATAATGTAAGGCTACAGCCAAGCCCCGCGAATGAATACATTTTTGTTTGCAGTTTGAAAATCAATAGCAGGCTTGGAAACCCTGTGAGCGTTCGTGCACAAGACAATCTGTGTCACTGAAGCGAGGCCCGGCAGCCTGGGGAGCAGGGACAGACCTCCGGCTTCGACAGGCCAGCGCCAGCCTCGGGGACAGAGGACTGGCCTCTCCACCAACCGTTGCTAATGACCCCTTGCACGTGTGCAAATGTTGTCCCCAGGCTCTACCACTCTTTCCGAATCTAAATCTGGGGTGTCGGTTTTGGTGCCAGGCAAAGTTTAATTCACCTGCAGTGAAGGTCCATATCCATCTGGAGGCTAAAAGCCTCCTCATCTGGCCTCCACAGGTACCAACAGGTTTTCAGAAGCAACACCTCCTTGCACGCATGCTCCCTTTGTGGGGAGATGGTTTCCCTCCTGGGCAGCGGGGCAGCCGAGCACTCAGCTCTGAAGCCCCCAAATCTCTTGTCTGAATTCATGTTAGAAGACTCTGCCTAGTTGAGTGGTCCTTACCCTGGGTCCACCTCTGGTATTTAGTGGCTCTGTGGGCCCGCTTGATTTGGGTGCAGAATTCCACGTGGAATCCATTTTCCTGGGATGCCAGTGGGCCGGCTTCTCTGCCTCTCACCGGAACCCACACCCCAGAGCTTGAGGCTCGCTCTCCTGAGCTGGTCCAACTCCGCCCTACAATCCCACCCCACCGGCCTGCACACAGAACCCAGTCACCCTTCTCTTTGGGCTGTAAAACATATTTTTTCCATATTACAGAAGTGATGCATTCTCCTTGCGGAACGCTGGGAAAAATCCAGATAACACTGATACCCAGATTCCAGACCCTGATGCCAAAACTCAAGCATGATGGTATCTATCGCCTCCTGCCCCAGACACCTGGCAGCCCCCAGCACTGAGGCAAATTGCAGATCTCTGTGCGGCCCGTGGGTCTCCACGTCCCCCGGCCCTCATCCGGCACCGGACACCTAAGAGCTGCTCTCTTAGGTCTGCATAACAAATAAATGGGTGTTTCCAAATTGGCCATCTGACATTGCACCTGGTCCATAAGACCTCTTACCTGCTGATAAAGAGAATTGGAACCCCGGGGGCAAACTGGACCCTTAACTTATTCTCATTCTGCATCCATCACATTTGAATAACAGCTAATATTTACTGAATGCCTCCTGCTGTGGGCCCCGAAGGCACAGGTGACAGGTGGGGACTTGGGTGACAAGGATCTGGAGGAAGGTGAGTTGGGGAATCACTGGGAGGGGAGCCAGCCCTGGGGGCTTTAATGGAGAGGTCGCTGCTGGGTAGTCGGGACAGACCCTGTTGGGAGCCTCACGGAGCCATGGGGAGACACATGGAATTCTCTTCCTCCGGGACAAGCCCTGTGTGTGTGCTACCTGCTCCCATCTCTCACTGGTGTGGGGGGGGGGCTGCTCTGGGGACACCGACTCCCTGCATGGCCCAAGCTTTGAGCCAAGAACCCTCCTGGGTGAAGAGTAGCCAGTGCTTAAGGAGGGAGGCTGTGAGGGTGCAGGAGAGTCGCCCACCCAAGGGTTAGGCAACCTCTAGAGAGCAGAGGGGGGAACCTAACAGGTTTGCTACACCCATCTTTTCTGTGCCAACTTTCTGCTAGGAACTGTGGGTGCGCTTCATCTCGACCATGCCCCCCATCAAGTGGGAGTATGACCTCATTGCTCTCCCCACCTCAAGTACGAGATGCTTAGATGCGGGCAGTAGAGGACTTCGCCCATGGTCCTCCTGAGCAGCAGTGGACGGCACACCTAAGCCCACTTTTGTCTGATGCCAAGTCCCACGACCTTCACCAGCACGCAGGGCGCCTCCCTGGGGAAGGGCCCGGATGGCACCTCGCTGGGCCGGCAGGGAAGGTGCCAGCAACAGGGAAATGCTGAGTCACGGCACCTGAGTTCTGCTGACCTGATCTGTCCCAACACTTTCAGGAAAAACAATACACTCTCTTTGATCGACGTCCAGGTCCACGACGGGCTCAGGTTCAAAATCAACACGTTCCCAACGCGTGGAAGCCCTTGGGTTCTGGGAAAGCGGGGAGAAAAGGGTTTTTCTTCCTGGAGTTTATTTAAGATTTCCCCTCCCATGTTGCAAAAGTGTCCTTGAGGGAGGCCACATGGCAGCAGACACTGGGCCCACCCATGCAGGACACAACATTCCAGGAGAAGCCTTGATGAGAGGCAGTATCTGCAGGACGGCCTTAGTTTCCCCATTTGCAGAATGGGCTGGGTGCACCAGTCACACTGCAAGTTGTCACCGAGACAGCTGTGGTCACATACTAGTGACCCGACGACACCTGGAGTCTGCGTCCCGCCCCTACCATCACCACGTGGACAAGAGCGCACCTGAGGCATTAAGCGTGTACCTCTGAGCATGGCGGGAAGGACTTTGATGGGGAAAAGCAAGAAGCAGAAGAACCTGTAATGGGGGCTGAGCCTGCCTGGGGCCACACCCTTACCTCTAGCCATGACAATGCCCGGCGACCCTTGGTCAAACCCTTAGGGCCCACAGCCTTCTTGGGAGCCCCTGCTTTGAGCCACCAGGTCATACTGTTTTCTCTGGGTTTTCTTGGCTAGAAAAAGAATCTTAGGGCCCGGACAGGACCCTGGAGATCCTCCACACAATACCTTCCCCTCTGCTCTCAGGCCATCTGCACAGAGTAGGTAGGTGCTCTGAGGCACAGAGCAGGTAGGTGGCGTTCCTGAGTCCACAGGGTGACCAGAAAGCCCTTTAAACCAGGTGGACCCAGGTCCTTCCCTCTGGGGCTGATAGGCTCTGGGATCTCTCCGACACGAGGCAGAAAGGAACGTTCATGCAGGGAAGCAACCCTGATTTTTTGCTTTATTTTCGATGAGCAGGAGTTCCATCTGGGCAGTTGAGAGGTGAATGTACGCACAAAAAACACATACACACTCTCCCTGGGAGGCGAGAGGCCAGCTCTAATGATAATACATTTCCTGAGAACTTTCCACTTGCTCCGAAACACTTCTAATTATGTCTGGAGTCCTTCCTTCCTATCGCACAGGATGAGCTGGCATATGCAGCTCAGAAGTCTTATCTCTCGCGCGGCAGCCTGGACCTGTGCCCAGGGCTCAGGACTCAGAGCAGGAGGGGAGCCCCGGCCAATCATCCCCCTGAGCTGCACTCGCTCACCTGTGAAGAGGAAGACAGCAAGGCCAGCTCCACATGAGGGGTCACTGAAAGGATTCGGTGACATGGTGAGTGGAGACCCCCAGCCACTGGTGGTCCCCGAGTGCCCACTGCCCTCCCTGTGGTTCTGGAGGGGGGAGGCAAAGAGGCCAGCTCCCACCCTCCATTTTTTTTATTGTCATGAAACTATGACGATCTTCTAAGGAGCTCTTGGGAAGCCAAATGCTTCTTTAAGAACATATGGGCCTCTGAGCCAGCGTGTCCCCAGCCATCTCGCGGGCCTTCACGCAGTTCCTGGACTGAAACAGAACTCAACTCAACTTACATAAATGACATTATGATACATGATAAGTATAGGATGCCTGTGGAAAACATGTCAAATAAGGGGGTGACGCTGGAGTCAGGGACAAGAGTGACCAAGCACAAGAACTCAAGGACAGGAAGGTCACTCAGCCTTGTCCCCAAGCCTTGAGCCAGCCCTCCGAGGTCTGGAGTTGTCAGCCAGCCCTGACACCTGGGTCTGACTTCTCAGAGCCTGTCTCCTGACCCAGCACCTAGGGGCAGGGCCTTCATCAGTCAGTCCCTGGGGACAGATGAGGAAACAAGGCTGGGAGAGCTGAAGTCTCGTCCAAGGTCCTGGGACTCAGGACAGAAGTTTCTGGAATCCTGAGTCCTAAAGGCCCTGTTATGCATGTCCGTGTGCACCACCCCATGAGCTGGCCAGAGAGTCAGAGTTCTGTTTCTCTCCCCCCTTCAGTACTGCAAATGCAGGTTCCAACACACACCCACGCTGGTGTGTCCTTTCCGCCCCTTTCCCTGCCAGCCCCAGCCTCAACTCATTATCTGGCCACTCACTGACAATGTGTGGGGAGATGTGGGGGGGAAGGTACCCCCACCTTTCCACACGCAGCCCTGACCCTCCCACATTCTCCCAAGATGGAGATCTGTGCTCTCTGCTTGTGGGTGGAGTTGGTCCTCAGTATATGGCAGCCCCTGTGGCTTTGAAAGGACTTCAGCAGGTCCCATTTCACTGTACTGGGGACTCATTTCCCTGCACCTCAGCAATCACAACATCCCCCGGGTGTAGGACTGAGCCTGGCATGAGGCCAGGAGGTACTATGGAGCATGTAGGTTTTGGCATCAGACAGACCCACAGTAACTACCTGGCCACCTACTGGTGGTGTCACCCAGGCAGGTTACCTCGTTCCTCCAAGACTTAATTTCCTCATCTATAAAATGGGGATGATTTTCCAGGGTCTCATTTCGCTTACTGGGTTTTCAGAGGGATTAAATAGACTATATAGGGCACTTGGCACTGTGCCTGAGTGATGATAAACACTCAAGAAATGATAACTATCATCATCACCATCACCATCATCACCATATTACCATCACCACCATCATCACCATCATCACCACCATCATCACCATCTTACCATCACCACCATCATTACCATCATTACCATCATCACCATCATTACCACCATCACCACCATCATCACCATCATTACCACAATCATCATCACCACCATCATTACCACAATCACCATCACCATCATCACCACCATCATTACCACAATCACCACACCATCACCACCATCATCACCATCATTACCACAATCGCCATCACCACCATCATTACCACAATCACCATCACCACCATCACCATCATTACCACAATCGCCATCAGCACACCACCACCAACACCACACAACCATCCTCATCACCATCACCATCCTCACATCACCACCAACATCATCAGCACCATCATCATCATCATCATCACCATCATTATCACCATCACTGCCATCACCATCATTGTTTCCTCTGTAGATGCTTTGCTGAGGCAAAGACTTATTCTCATGGTAGCCACTGCATCCTTGGTTTAGAGCTAGTTGTGAGGCAATCCAAAGCACATCTGAAATCTGACTTCCCCAACTTTACCAGCCTGTTCAATCTAGCTAACTCACTTTAACAATAGCATGACAAAGGCAGGAGGCCCAGAGATGGACCAGTGCCGTGTGTGCTCCAATTCCTCAGGGTCCTGCCATGCAATCTGGGGCAGGTGGGTGGGTAGATTTCAGCAACACCACCCTCTCGCCATCCCTATGATGGAGATCCCCAACTGGCCAGCTGAGCCAGGGTGTGGTAAGAATTACTCATTCCGCAGCCTCCTTTAAGACCTGTGCCAGGAAGTGAAGAAGTCACTTCAGAGGCTCCTGTCCAGAAATGGAACATTTTCTTCTCACTTGTGAGCTCAGCGTGTACTCAACCAGGATCAGAACCGATGCCAACCAACAGGCTGTGCCAGGGTGTTAGGAACGTTTAGATCCTAAGCAGAGAAGTGAGAAGCAGGGATGTGCCCACATTTCTGATGACCGGTGGTCATTGCTGAATGTCTCCATTGCGGCAGCAGCTAGTGGTTTTCTCATCCCTGAAGAATGTTTCTGACGGGGGAGATGCCCTCAACCTGTTTCCTTCCCTCCAAAAGCCACCTTCAAGCATGGAAGTTATGTCATTCTTGGCAGAGAATGTGGCAAGGTTTTATGAGTGATGCCTTCCGAAGAAAATGGTTTTTATACCTGTTTCTTTGCAAAGGAATCCAAGCCCAGATATGCGAAGTGCCATGCACAGAGTTGGACAATGTTTGCTGGAGCATTCAGGTCTCGATCTGATCTCCGCTTGAATCCAGTTTTCTAAAATACATGATGCGTGACGTTTGTTGAGGGTGTGCTCTGGACCAAGCCTTTGGCTAATGGCTTCATATACATTATTGGGTTTGCTCTCTATAACAACCCAAGAAGTTAAAATTTTCAATATCTCCTGTGGGTGGATGAGGAAAGCAAGACAAGAGATGTTACATAATTCACCCAAAGTCACTCAGCTGGTAAGCAGGAAGCTAGCATTCAAGGCCAGGAAATCTCTCCCCAGAACCCCTGTCACTGGCCACCATAATCTTTGGTCTGTGCTGGTCTGGGACTGGCCCTGCCCACTTCTCACTGCTCTGTATGTCCGGGACGTACATTGCCCAGCTCCCTGCTCTCTGACTTCCTGGCAGGCTCAGCCGATGGAAGGCATTGGTGGACAAGTGCAGGGTGGGAGGAGGGGAAAACCCAGGGCATCTCTCTTTCCCTCTCTCTCCATGCATCTCCTTCATGACTCCATGGTCCCTCCATGGTCCCTGCTCCCACCACCAGGACCACCAAGGTACCAGCCCCTCCCAGGTGGCCCTGGCTCCGCATTCCATGTCCCTCCAGCCCCAGGAGTGCTGGTGATTCGCTGCTCTTGCTAATCCTCGTGGCTCCCCCTGCCCCCTACTTGATTTTTCACATGCTTATCACCTACAAGCCATATCCCTGTATGAGATCCCTCCGTGTGAAATACCCAGAGTGGCTCCTGTTTGCACAAGGGACACAGTGCTCAGGAGAAGAATGGGTGGCAGAGAATGTGGAACTTGGTGAGGACAAACTATCTCCTTGGCATCACACCGCGTGCCTCCCAGGTGTTAGGTAGCTCATTGCACCCTTGCAACAGAACTTGGCAAGCAGGTGCTCTCCTCTGCCACATTTTACAGAGGAAGAAAGTCAACTCGGTGAGGTTAAGCAACGGGCTCCACTGAGAGAACAGACACTCAAACCTCACTCTTCTTGTGCCAAATCTGGAGCTCTCACCTCCATACCCCGCTGCTGCCAGCTCCCAATCTCCCGCCTGCTAACTCCCATCCACAGCCTCGCAGGAGGGCGTGATCTGTATGTGTTCGTGCACCTGACAAAAGCCAGCCCCGACCTCAGCCTGTGGAAAACATTCTTCTGCGCCACCTTCTAGCGCTTGGGATTCTGACCACGTTCGCACTCCCGGCATTGCACGGCCACACGGTGAGGCCGGAGCCGGACGCCCTCAGCAAGGGCTGCTCTGGCAGGCCCAGATTTATGGCTTTGTTATTACTATGTTTTGGAGTTTTTACAGCCCCGCGCTCCCTGGAGAATCCCAGCGCTTTCTCTAGGAACGTATCAGTCAGACGGCGGAGGAAATATCCAAAATGCTGGGAACATCCTGTGTCATAGCGTCTCCCCCCCCCACTGGCCCCCAGGTACCGGCGGCCTTTTGTTTGCAGCCAGAGGGAGGAGGAAACTGATAAAGGGCAGGCGTTGGGGGGGAGGCCGGCAGCCGGCACCTCTGGTGCCCTGGTCTGTCCTCCCCGATGACAATGTCCCTGGCTTCCTGACCAAAACAGTCAGCACCGTGGGCCCTCTGATGTGCAGCCAGCGCTCCGGCTGGAGCGAGCCCCTCTTAATTAGCCCTCACTCGCTCCGGGCAGATTGCTGACTCCGCAAGGAGCCTGTGCGCTCACCAGTGGGGTCCAGCGGAGTTTGCCCACATCGGAAACAAGGCCCCATTGTCCTGCTGCCGCCCCTCCCCCACGGCCCGCCTCTCTCTCCCAGAATCCTCTGGGCGGCGGCTCACTCGGGGACTTTAGGCCTAAATTCCAAGGGGGGACGGTTGGGAGGGGAGGAGTGAGCCCGGCAGCAGGAGCAAGAGACCGGGAAAGGAGAGCACTGGCTGGGATTCCGGTTGGAGCCTTTTTTTTAAAAAAAACAAAAAACAAAAAACATGCATAAAAATAACAAAATCAATAATGATCAGAAATACAGAAAGGTCCAGAATAATATATAGCTAAACTGTTGAAGCGTACTTTTTTCTGATTGGTAGGATTGATTCATTTTCTTTTTCCTTTAGGCTGTTCTGTATTATCAACACGGAAAAGTGTTGACGAGCATTTGTCACTTGCTTATAGAAACAACAGTTGCTTTGCTTTCACAAGCGTAACACTGATGAATCCCTCTAAGTGTCCTTCATTCGAGCGCCTGACGCCAGGGGCAGAAAGGTTTTCAGGAGGCGTGCGTGTGAACTCTGCGGCCACTTCCCTGGAGGGTGCGTGGGGTGGCTTCTCGGTCTGTGCCCTTGGGCCGGTCCCAGGCCCTCCGCTGTCCTCCGCAGAGGGAGGAGCGGCCCTTACAGCCCCTGTGCAGCCGGGGCAATGCGGAGCCTGCAGCCGGGAGCGGCAGAGGAGGCCTGCCAGGTCAGCCCGGCACGTGGTGAGGGGCGAGGTACCTGTGGACAGCCCTGCCCCTTGTGGGCCAGCAGCCCCGTGTCCAGCAGCCCACCCCACGGACTCCGCAGGCCCCGGCTGGCCCCAGGAGGGGCAGTGGGTGGATGGGGACAGAGGCCGCGGGGCCTCTAGCTCCGAAGTGGAGGCCACCCAGAGACTGGGCTCCAACGTGCCACCCCGAGAAGCAGATGGGACCTGCCCTCTGACCTCGAGCTCACCTTCATCTCCCCTCTGACCCGCCCCCAGATCCAGGCCCTCGGAGTCCCCCTTGCAGGCAGCTGTGAGGCCATGCCTGTGCTTTCAAGTGCAGGTTTCTGGCCTCCCCAGTGCAGGCCACTGCTAAAAACACACTGTTATTGACGGGCGACATGTGGAGGGCTGTTTTCAGTGTCGGCAAAGCACAGTGGAGCCATTCATAATTCTAGTGTTTAGGGGCAGGAGAAATGCCCCCCTGTGGTGACAGATGTCCCCACGCCCAGACTCCAGTCTGCCTGGGGCTCGGAGTTGGCGCATGCGTCTGTGACGCTGAGCTGCGTGCAGGAGGCTTCCCTCTGTGTGCGCTCCTGCCCTGGACCACCCCCCGCGGCCAAGGGAGGGGTGCCTGTGATGGGGAGGGAGACCCAGTCCTTGGGCCGGGGCGGGCTCCCCACATCACCTGCCTCATCTTCCCTCCTCACCCAACAGCATCGGGCACGAGGGATCACCACGCCCAGCCCAGAGGGGGAACCGAAGCTGCGCTCGCTCCTGGTTCAGAGGCCCGGCGACGGCAGCTGTCTCGACAGCTCACCTTGCTACTTGAATCATAAAAGCTTCCAAGAAGGAAAAGAAGGAAGGGAAAGAAGCTGTGAGCCCAGCGGGCGTTGGGAATTTTCAGACACATAATGGCTTGGTTCGTCCCGCCACCTCGAGGGTGAGGGATGTTCAGAACTCCCCTCCAGAGAGGAGACTCAGAGATGCCAAGCAAGTTGTCCAAGGGCACAGCGTGCGACCCCCAGGATGCGCAGCAGGTTTGTCTGCCTCTGCCTTCTCTATACATGGCACAATCATGCAGGAGGAAGGAGCGAGAGAGGGTCCTCGCTCTCAGGCCCAGAAGCCAGAACAGTATCGACCGAGCTCTCGGCATAATTAAGCACAGCGTAGATTAGAATACTGGATTTGGTTCTCATGGCTCAACATTTGTCCTTCCACTGAACAATCTGGAAATATGTGGCAAGCTTCAGTGGGGAGGACATGCGGAGCCTGGGCGGGTGGGTCGGGGGAGCCAGGGGTCCAGGTGGTCTCCTGCCACAGGGAACAGCTAGACCCCAGACCTGGGCCCCAGTCTGTAGAAGGAGCCCTCCACACCCCCGCAATTCCTGACGCTTGGACTTCGAGTTCCCCTCAGCTTTCCCCGTCCTACCTTCATTATCTTCGTCCTTGCTGGGAACCGTGTCAAAAACTCACTCATTCAAGGAACAGGGTTGAAAAGCTTAAAGGATGAAAGTACAGACCTCGGAGTCCCTTGCGTGTGGACCACAGCAGGGCGCCTCACTCCGGGCCGTGGGCTCGTAGCTTCCACACGTCCACAGCCCTTGAGGGTCTCAGAGGCAGAGTGGGTGGGGCAGCAACGGCCGTGTGCCTGTAACCCAAAGGGGGGGCATACAGTCCTGCCTGTGCCCACACCTCCCTGGGGAGGTCACTCTATGTCTCTGAGCCTCAGTTTCCCCTTCTGCACAACGAGGTGACTAGATGGACCATTTCCAAATGGAAAATCCAGTAGTCCCTACAGTTTGGTTGACTGCTTCTCAGCCTATAACAAACTCGAAAGAGGAGGCGCGTGGTGGAAATACGGCCGGCCACAGGGAGGGGACCAAAAGCAGAGTAGCCGAGGAGGCCGCAGTTCAAGAGCCAAGCCTGTGTGTCTGGAAATTAGCCAGTGGCCTGTCTGCATGCCTCATTTTCTCTGTCCACGGGAATCAGGGCAATGACACCTACTTCCCAGAGCGGGCTGTGAGGGGAAGAAGATAATGGGCCAGAAATGCTCGGCTCAGTGGGCTCCTGGCCCCGACTGAGTGCCGGAGTCTCAGAATGTGCTGGAAGAGTGGCCTCTAATTGTTGCTAAGACTCACAGAGACAAGGGAACACACAAAGCATCGCAGCCGAGGACTTAACTACCCTAAACAGAGTGCTCTGCCCATTTAAGCAGGGTCTCATGCCACCCCAACACCCCGGCCACGACACGACTCTTCCGTTACACCCGAGGTCCTGCAGGCTGGGGATCTGTCTAGAGCACAGCAGGAGTGACGAGGTAGGGAGAGTGCAAATGCCCGAGAACTTGAATCATCTAGAAGCTTCTTGCATCACACATCCAGCAACTGGCCTGGGATGATGGGAAACAGGAAGTGAGCTGGGACAGTTGACTGAGGTGTCCACGCCCGAGCTGAGCTTCCTGACGGTATGGCGGCCGCAGGGTAGCTGGAAGTGCCTACAAACAAGCCTTGGTGGCCCAGCCTCAGAAGACAGGGAACATAGCCGTGTACTGCGGCTCAGTAACCTGCCCACCCAGACTGAGGGTGGCCACACAGGGACATCCTGTGTGACCCAGTGGCTTCCATCTCTCTCAGAACAAGACCAGAGCCCTTACAAAACCAGCTGGCCCACCCTTCCCACACGCCTGCCCCTCGGGCCTCACTAGGACCACCCTCCCCTCATGCCCCCCACTGCAACCACGTTAGCTGGGAGCCTTGCTGTCCACGAGCTCTCCCCATACGCTCACCCCAGGGCCTTGGCTTTGCGGTTCCTTCTGCCATGCCCGCCATCTCCTTCACATTTCTGCTCTGACTCCATCTTGTCAAAGAGGCCTGCCCCCCCGAAAGAGCATCCCCATTTTTCTCGACCCCCTTCCCCTGACAGTATTCGTGGCACTGACCACCCCCAACACATTATATGTGCATTGGTTTATGTGCTTCAGAATGTCTGCGCCCCCCCAAAACGCAACCCCCAGAAAGAAGGACTTGGGTTCACAGCTGTGTCCGGATTCGGCCCTTAGCGGATGCCAAGCCAGTATTTGCTGAATGAATGAATTAGTGAACAGCAAACCCAGCAGGTGGCGTTGAGTCCTACAGGAGAGTGTGCATCAGGTCACAGACACTCTGTTGGTGAAGCTGGGACACACACCCGGGAATGTCCAGGGTGCAAAGGAAATGAGAACCAGGCCTAAACTCAGAGGATAGATCAGCCGAGTCTGGGTTTGACTTGGTCCCTCCCTGATGAACTGGATCCTAAGGGCAAGTCAACTTCTGCGAGCCTGTCTCCTCACCTGGAAAACCGGCACGACACACACCCAAGAGTGTGGCGAGCCATCAGAACCCACTGCAGCTGGCACGGGATGGAAACCCCTAGAACGCAGTGGCTCAGACTTCTGTAATTATTGCAGCACAAGCCACCGCACACCTGCCCCTGGGCCCGCCCTTCCTTGGGAGGATGGGTAGCCAGGTGTGAATGTGCCCCCTGGGGAAGCTCTGGGCTCTGGGGGTCGAGGACCGGCCCAGCCCAGACTGGGCTTCCTCCTTCCTGTGCACTGACCGCCAACATCAGCCTGCCTCTCCCCGGGCCACGGTCCCACCACGAGTGACCTGGGAAGGTCTCCCAGGCTCATCCACTGCAGGACACCACGGAGATGAGAGCATCTGTCTGCATTTGGTGGGAGACCCTGCATCCGAGCATGCTCATCTGTTGGCCCACTGCTCCGATAAGAAGCCAGGCCTGGACAGGAGGTGAGAACAGGCTTTCCCTCCACTGTGACAGGCAGCAGAGCCTCGCCCAGGAGAGACAGATGCATCTCCAAACACTTGGTACACCGTAGCTCGTTGTGAAAAGCAAAGCAGAATGGGGGAACATGGATGAGAAAACTCGGCTCTATGGAGCTCACACTGAACACCCAGAAAGAGCACACATGTTCAGCCCAGCGGTGTGAGGGCTGTGTTCTGACGGACAAGTGCTCTGTAACCTTCTATTGCAGTGCGAGATACACAGGGCAGAGCACCCCGTCAGAAGTGTCCACAATGACTCCACCAACCAAGGGTGCGTGTGCCAGGCACGGGTAATGTGGAGACACGCAGGATGGAGGTGGGGCCCAGACTCTTCTGCATTAGCGTCCATCATCACGAAGGTGTTCTCCGGCCCCCCTGAGGCCTGTGCCGTCCCATGCCGGCCAGCCCCCCCGAAGGAGCTCAAATGGCATTGCGGGTCTCTGGAACATGAAAGTCCATATCCCCAGCCGGAATGGGGCCCCCAGGGGCAGGACCACCGGGCCTGCTCTGCACCCCCACCCCCTGCTCTGCACCCCCACCCCTGCTCTGCACCCCCACCCCCTGCTCTGCACCCCCACCCCCTGCTCTGCACCCCCATCCCCTGCTCTGCACCCCCACCCCCTGCTCTGCACCCCCACCCCTGCTCTGCACCCCCACCCCCTGCTCTGCACCCCCACCCCCTGCTCTGCACCCCCATCCTGGCGTCAGTTCCAAGAAGCCAGCTCTCCTGAGCCAGCCCACCTCTCAGCCCCCTGCCGTGTCCGGGAGACACAAGAGCCCCTTGCCTGCTTGCTCCCATCAAGACTTCGGGGAGGCCCAGCGGGCGGGACACGGGAAAGATTTATCAGCCCCTCAGCCCTGTTAAAAGCATTCTGTCAAAGAATTTGAAAAACGCGTCTCATATTCAGCATTCAGAGACAGCTATTCCTTCTGAGAAGGGGGATGATGTGAAACACATCAGTCCCTCGTGTGGCCGTCCAGCAGCCGGGAGATCTGGTCCTGACAGACAGGGGCTGCGGAGGCCAGGAAACCTGGCAGGGAGACGGCTCCTGCCCAGCCCCACTTCCCCCTTAGGGAGGCTGGCGCAGCCTTGAGGGGCCTGGGGATGCCTGGGGGAGAGGCCCAAGATGGGGCTCCGGGGACACTGCTGACAGAGCACCTGGAGGGGATGTGGCTGGGAAGAGGGAGGCACAGGACACAGCCTCAGAAACTCAGTCCAGGCTCAGCCTCGGCCTCCACTGGGAACCATGGAAAAGGGGGTACATGGCTGGCTGGCTGGCAGGGAGCCGCTTCCGGGACCACCTCTGTTCAGAAAGCCGGTGCTAAGCAGGCAGTGGCCCTGCTGCTCTGGCGAGGACAGCCCCCCCCATCCCGGTCTGTGCACCCGCCCCCCAGCAGGGCTGCGACGTGTGTGATGGACCACTACAGGACACTGCCTGACTCTCCTGAAAGGCCTCTGGGGCCCTGGCCATTCCCTCAGCCTGGAAATTTCTCTAGGGCTTACTTTGCTTGTCCCACTCAGGTTAGCCCAACGTCACCTCCTCTGACAAGCCTCCCTAGTCCCATACCCTACACACATGCCCCTGACATCACAGCCAAGCATCTGCACACATATGCGCACATACACGTATACATGTGCGCACACACCTATGCACACAGAGACATGCATGTGCATACTGGTACACACACATACAGATGTGCACACACACATACAGCTGTGCACACACAGGCATGCACACGCACATTATAGCTGTGCACACACAGGCACACACACGCACACACACATATAAAGGTGCACACACAGGCACGCACATGCACACACACTTATAGCTGTGCACACAGAGGCACACACATAGCTGTGCACACACAGGCACGCACACACACACGCACACACAAACACATATAGCTGTGCACACACAGGCATGCACACACACATAGCTGTGCACACACAGGCACACACACGCACACACACAGCTGTGCACACACAGGCACGCACACATAGCTGTGCACACACAGGCACGCACACACACACACGCACACACAAACACATATAGCTGCACACACAGGCATGCACACACACACACAGCTGTGCACACACAGGCACACACACATATAGCTGTGCACACACACGCACACACATAGCTGTGCACACACAGGCACGCACACGCACGCACACATAGCTGTGCACACACAGGCACGTGCACACACACATCGCTGCACACACACAGGCATGCACACGCACACACACATAGCTGTGCACACACACGTATAGCTGTGCATGCACACACACGTATAGCTGTGCACACACAGGCATGCATGCACACGTGCACACATATAGCTGTGCACACATGCACACACACATGTATAGCTGTGCACACACAGGCATGCACATGCACACACACATAGCTGTGCACACAGGCATGCAGACGCATATACACATATAGCTGTGCACACACAGGCATGCATGCACACACACACACATTTAGCTGTGCACACACAGGCACACACGTGCATAGCTGTGCACACACAGGCTTGCACACACAACAGGACTTTGGAGCCATAGTTCAAATCCTGCCTCTGCCAAGTGTCCGTGGGTAGGTTACTTAGCCTCTCTGTGCCTCGGTATCCCCATAAGTGAAATGGTGGATGGTAACACTGTCCGGTTGCTAAGACTCTTGGGGAGAGGTGCTAGATGAGGCAGCGGGGGGCAGCCCTTCTCCTGTCCTTGCAGAGTGAGAGGCAGCTGTCATCCTCTCTGCATCAACACTATCTGAAATTATTTTAGCTATGCATCTGCTTACCGCTCCACTATCTCCCTCCCTGGCATGGAAGGGCCCCCAAGGCAGTCTGGCCCTTCATGGAGGGCAAAGCGTAAGGGGAGGAAGAGTGTGGGACGATGGGGTCTCCTCCGCCGCTTGCCCAGGAGTGCGGCCATGTGCAGCCACACCACACGTGCAGAGGACCCGGCGGCTACCCACAGGCAGGTCCGGGCCGCCCGTGTGTGCCAGGCACCAGGCCAGCTGGAATTCTCATTTCATCCTTGCAACCAGACCACAGGATGGGTCCTCTCATCACTGTGTTTCAGACAAAGGAGAATGGAAGCCTAGAGAGGGTGAGCAAACCAGGCAAAGTCCCACAGCAGAAAGCAGGAACGACTGTCTTGGAGACCAACTTGTCCTTCCTGCAACGTGGACCTCAAACACACCTTCCTTTCCACAAGGCTCCTGTGATATGAGAAAGACTCTCTACATTTTCTTGCCAAGCCTCCTGACAACCCTACTGGCACGTCCTTCTTTGACCTCCTTCTCACCAGTGAGTCGGTGAGGCTCAGGGGCCATCCCCAGAGCCGCCCAGAGCCAGGATGGCAGAGCCCCATTCAAACACGAGGGACACGGGGCTCTTGTTCACTCTGCTGTGACCTTCCTGACTGGCACAGCAGTACTGTGCCCTCCCCCACATAAACTGAGGCTCAGAGAGGGCGACCCGCATGGCCCAGCCCCAGCCCTCAGGCCGTCGGGCATGGGCCGTGGACTCAACTCAGGGGGTGCCGGCTGTGGTATCCATCCTGCCACACTGCGCGGCAGTTCCAGATCCTGCAATTCTGGCCCAAGTTTCGTGGGCTGGCACACCCTGCTTTGCACAATCCGAGCTGAATCCCTTTCCCATCTTCCTCCAGTGGGTGCGTGAGGACCAGCTCCCAGCCCTTCTCGGCCTCCACGTGGAAGGCTCCCAGACAAGGCTGCCAGCGGAGCCCCGATGTGGTCAGCGCCCACGGGCTGCCCCAGAGCCGAGGGTTCATGGGGATGACAGCAGGCAGTGGCTTGCTCTGTCCCCAGGACTGACCGAAGTGGCTCGAGTGACACTCTTGGAACCTGCTCCCACACTCCTTGGCCGGAATCGCCGGATGGCCAGATCCCAGGAATCTGCCTGCTTGCAGGAATCAGATCCACGTTTCGCTGCCCACACTCAGGACCCGGAGGGTCTCTCAGAATAAGGTTTATGAGGTAGCTTCTGGATTTGATTACAAGGAAATGTGTTCCCCATCTCAACCCTTCAACTCTCTCTGCCCTCAACTGTAGGAATGTGATGCTGGCTGATTTCTCAGCAACTCCCTCATTTCTTGCAGATACCAGACGATGAGCCAACATTCTACCTCACTTCTGCAACTCACGAATCGCAGGGCGATTCAAGGAGACGGTCAGACTTCTGGACCTCTAAATCAGTGAGATGTGAGCGTCCCGGGCCACCAACTGGGTGGTTTCAAACAACAGGAATTCATTCCCTCACTGGGCTGGAGGCCAAAAGTCCACAAACAAGGTGTCATCAAGGTCACTACACTCCCTCCAGAGGCTCCAGGGGAGGGTCCTTCTTGCCTCCTCCAGCTCTTGGGGGCTCAGGTGTCCCCTGACTGTGGCCATGTCTTCTGGTCTCTGCCTCCCTCCTCATGCGGACTCTCCCTAAGCGTCTCTCCTCTGCGTCTCTTATAAGAAACTGGTCATTGGATTTAGGGCCTGGCCAGGTAATCCAAAGTGATCTTATGTCAAAATCCTTAGCTTAATCACATCTGCAAAGACCTTATCTCCAAATAGGATCATATCCACAGGTTCTGGGGATGTGGATGTGGACACTTCTTTTTGGGGGACACCATTTGAAGCTCTCCAGTGAGTTTCCTTCTTTCTCCTGAGCAAGTGTATGAAGAACCATCACCTGGCCGGGCCACCCCTGGGGACGAATGAAGCCGGCAGGTGGCAGAGCAAGTGTTCTAGTCTCTCAGCATCTCCCTTCACCCTGTATCCACAGGAGACCCTGGCCCTGGCCTCCACCTACCCTGTCCTCAGAGCTGAGGATGCAGCAAGAGCCGTAACCAACCGAGGCCTGGCCTCCTCTGAGTTTATGTGCCAGTGAGGGAGTCAGACAGTAAACAGACACGAGAATAAATGGGTAGATAATTATGCCACGTGGTGACAAAACGCTTCGAAGAAAAAGAAAGTAGGATGTGGGACAGAGAATAAAGGAATAAGAAGGCTATTTTAGATGGAACAATCATTGGCGGTCTTGCTGATGACAGAGCTGCAGAGGTCAAGGTTGTGGGTCCTGAAAGTAGCTAGGGGTTCTTGCAGAAGAGGGAAGGCCATGCAAAGGCCCTGGGGTAGGTGTGCACTGGCAGTGCTTACAGAGCACAAGGAGGCCAAGTGGGGTCAAAGAGATGATGAGGCGAGATGATGCAGGGCCCGGGAGGCCCATGGAGGGTTTTGGAATTTTCTCAAACTAACACAGAAGCTGCTGGGAGGTCTCCAGCAATAAGCAGTGGAGTTGGATTTCCCTTTAAGGGGATCACTCTGGAGGGTGAGTGGACAGCAGAGTCCAAGCAGAATAAGCAGGGAGGTGGAGGGGGGGGGCCTCTGAGCAGGTGGAAGCGTGACGTCTGATTCTGTTCTGGGTGGAGCTTGAATCCTGCTCTGGGACTTGCTACCTCATCTGTACCGGTTATAAGGGGGAGATTCCCACAGACCACACTCGGCCACTGAGGACTCATGCAGAACTACACACCTGTGCCCGTTTATCCCGCAAGGAGCAGGGCAGCACATCACACCTCCACCCAAAACAACCATGAACAGCCTCACCTCAGAGCACCCTCTAAAATGGGAAGTTTGGCCAAGTACGGGGCTTCTCCACCTCAGCAGCTTTGACATTTGGGGCTGGATGATTCTCTGGGGCCGTCCTGCGCCTCGTTGGGTGTTGACAGCATCCCTGGCCTGCACCCACCAGATACCAGTATCACCCTTCCAGTGATTCCAAATAACGTTGCCTGCACACATGGCCCACAGCCCCTCGTGGGGTGCACGCAGCCCAGTTGAGAACCCCTGTCCCAGGGGATGGCCAGCACGAGCTCGCCTGGCACAGGGCTCCTGGCTCCTGCAGGCCCATGCCAGCCCTCAGACCTTGAGCAGCTATGGCCACCACCTCCACGGGGACAGAGATGAGAGTGCATCCCCCGGCTGGGGCGGGGCTAGAAGGGCCCGTGCACTGAGCCCCCTGCTCAGAGCCTGGAAGCTACCAAACCCTGGCTGCTCCCCACATAGCCCATCATCACTGCATCCTAAAGGGGTCAGCTCCTCATCCCTGTCTGTTACCACCTAGCCCCAGGCCCTCAGCAGGCTACCTGCCCTGTGACCCTGGCTTCTTGCCCCTAAAACGGAAACAGCGATAAAATGACCTGCTGTGTGTGTGTCATCATCCCCAGCCGCAGTCCTGGACCCCTGTGCCGCCCAGCTCTGGCCTTCTGTCTACCCCCGACACGCCCCTCTGTCTGCAGCCGCTCTTGAGGGACCCCTGCCCACCCCTTCCATGTTCAGTGGCCCTGGATGGGTGGGTGCAAAGGGAAGCACGGGGACCGTGTTGTGGCTGTGTGACCAGCGGCCAACCAGGAGAGGTTTCTGGAACACCAGCTGCCTTGGTGGGTGATGGGCTTTGATGGCCTGCCAGAAATGATAGCCAGGCCCTGTTTGCTTTGCCTTATCTGAGTGTTTTGCACCAGTATTACCTCCTGTCCCTCGGTCCTCTTATGGTGGTTATCAGCAGGCAGCCACACAGCATCCGCCACACAGGGTGAAGCCCATGGCGACCTTTCCCACGCCCATCTGTCTGCACCCGAGATCAAGGCCCTGTGCTTTCATGCAGACCCTGCCAGAGGGTCGCCCCAAAAAGGGTGAGCCTGGAAAAGAGACCTGTCCTCCTTTGGAATTTAGCTCCAAGAGAGAGCCCCAGGGACGCACGTCTGCATGGGAGGAGGGGACCTTGGCGGTCTTCTGTTCCGCGGCCCCGGAATATTAGAACCAGCTGCTGTGTGTGTCCTGTGGCTGCCATGACCGAAGACCACAGGCTGGGCCGCCAACACAACAGGAATTCACCAGAGGCCGCGAGGCCCAGATCAGGGTGCCGGCAGGGCGGGTCCTCCCGAGGCCGCGAGGGATTCTGCGCCAGGCCCCCCCGGCTCCCGCTGGCTTGCCGGCGATCCCTGACGTCGCTGTTGTAGACGCATCACCCCACGTCTGGTGTCGTCCTCACACAGCCTCGCCCTGCGAGCGCAGCTGTGAGCACAGCCCCCGCCCCCCCCCCACTGCCGTTTTATAAGGACACTGGTCATGTCGGTGGACTAGGAAAACTGATGACCTCATCATAACTTGGTCTCCTTTTGCAAAGACCCTATTTCCATAGAAGGTCACATTCATAGTCACTGGGGTCAGGCCTTCAACATCATTTTGGGGGAACACAACTGTGAGTTAAAAAGAAGACATCCAACTTCTGTCCCACCCCCATCAGTGAGCAGGGTCTTGACAGGGAGGCTGGATGATTCCAGTGTGGGGCCCTGGGAACTGCTGCCCTATCCAATGAATGAGGGGAAATGGATGGAGGCCCCAAAACTGGACATGTCCAAGCTCAGCGGGTGGCATAGGCAGTCGGCAACCGAGGTCCCCTCCTCCTGATTCCTGCCACGTCCTCAGCCACAGGCTGTCTCTGTAAAGCCAGGGCCAGGGACTGCTCCCGAGTCTGCTCGGCGGGGGCCAGTGCGGAGGCCAGGGCAGAACCCGCGTGTGAACTTTCTGAGCTAGTTTTCCACATGTTTGGTTTTCATGTCCCACTCCTAAATGGTGTGAGGGAGGACTGTCTCCGTTCTCTCCACATGGGATCTAAGATTCAGAGAGGCAAATTCACGTACTCAAGGCAACACAGCTAGCCAGGCCCATCCAGTTCCACAGCCTGCTCCCCAAACAATGCAGCCCCGGAAACCCCAGCCTGTGGGTGCCGGGCCGTTAGGGAGTCCTGGGACAGACTCGCGGGGCCGCGGGAGTCTTCCTGCGATGGGTTCAGGCATGGCTCAGAAGGCAGCAGGCCCATGGCCCAGTCCCAGCTCTGCCACTGACTAGCTCTGCGGCCTGGGGTGAGTAACTCGACCTCTCTGTGCCTTGGTTTCTGCGTCGGTAAAACAGGCACAAAAGTAGCGCCGACCACTGAGGGTTGCTGGGGATTCGATGGATTAACACACATAACGTGTTTCTCGTGGTGCCTCCTGACATGTCAGCTTGCGGCTCCACAGGGGTGGGTCCGGCTGTCCCCCAGCTGCTCTCCCCAAATTTATGTTTCAGACAGGCCTGCGGCCCCATCGCCACTAATGCCCCCTCCTTCCGTGGACGCATGACATCTCACTCCAAGACCTGTCCGAGTGACTATTAAGGTGACAAATCTCCCACCAGCCCCTGCTGCCCCCTCCACTGCCCGCACAGAGACTGTGCTGTTATAAGTGTGTCCAGCCCATGAAACCTAACCCCAACGTGCCCCATGACAGGGACGGCATGAGCAACTCCGCGCCGTGTCTGATTGGAAGCCAGTGCCTGCATTTCCCGCCCCCCACCCCAAAGCTGCAGGACAGCGTCTTGCAAAGAGGAGATTTGCTGCAGATTCTAGTCTGGGGTGCACCTCCGGGGGGTGGCGAGGTTCCACAGAGGGTAGCCAGGCGCAACAATAGCAAACCACAGGAGGGAGCAGGGGGGAGGCAAAGAGGGGCACGAGCCTCAGAACCCACATCTCAGCCCCCAGCCCATGCTCTGGGATCTGTCTTTCCACACATTTGGGGCAAGAATGCCATTCTCATCTTGCTCCTCTGTGAAGGGAACTTACTGGCTTCTATACCAAAAGAGCCAACCTAGTCTGGGGTTTCAGGCATGGCTTGCTCCAGGCCTCAAACAATGTCTCCAGAAACTGATTCGCCTCCCTATTTCTGGGCTCCACAACAGGATCTAAGGATTTAATGTGGACGTCTGGTGTTTTGTTTTTTTTTCGGGGGGGGCATTCTTCAGCCTATTACACATGCATATGTGGGGTGTAGAAAAATGCTTCATGACTGGCACAGATAACAGAAGTGACTACTCCTAGTAAGGACAAAAGCTGACATTTGATTTTGGCCCTCTGGTTTATGATACCCTGTGCCTAGAAAACTTTATTTATTCATGGGGCACTTACTACACCCCCTTTGGGATCTACTTTGAGGCTCTTCCCTGCTTTTCAAGGGGAGGACTACCAACCCATTTTACTGACCAGGAAACTATGGCTCGGAGACTTACTTAATTTGCCCAAAGGCAGAGCAGGGATTCAGAGCCTGAGCCTTTTCAACACATCCCTTGCTTGGAAATCCACCACTGGAATCTGAACCAGCTTCAGGGCTATGTATTAACAAACCCGAGGGTTAGGACATTCCAGGGCTGGGCTCACACCCATGCGCTCACTGATTCAACAAATAGGAGGGCATCTTTCTGGGGAGCCAGGCACAGTGGTGGTGTGGAGAAGGAAAAACATTTTTCTCTGTCCTCGAGGAACGCAGAATCTGCAACCCATGTCATAATGCACATAAACATCCTGCTCCAATGAGGAGGAGGATCCTGAGGTTCAGAGAGGACCCCCAGCTGGTGAACAACAAGAGGCCAGGATTTTCTGCCTCTACCACATCCCCCTTCAATGCTTGGTGGCCGTGTTCTTTTGTTAAAATGCTGTAAATTACCATCCCTCCCCCCAAAACAAGAGGCTCACTAGGACTCTCCCACGGACTAGCTGTATGAACTTGGGAAAGCTAATGAGCCTTTCTGAACCCCCTTTTCCTTTGCTGTAGACAGAAAGTGAACCTATTGGAAAAGCCGCCGCAAGCAATGGAATTGCCAACCTTGAAATGCCCTGAGAAGTGCAGTTACCGGGCTCACGTACCTGAGAGCCCTGGGGGAGCTGCCAAACCGATGTCGGGCCAGTAGGTTCTCCTCTTTCCAGTCGTGAGCACTTCCATCCTGGATCTGTGCTCAGGCTTCTTCTGGCAACCAGCAGCTCCCAGGGCCACATGTGTCCGGATTCAAGTCCCGCAGGAGAGAGGGAGCGTCTCCATGCTGGTGCTCCCTGGGTGGCCTGCAGGCGTCTTCCGGCGGTGCTGTCCCCGGTCACCCCGGTCATCGCTCACCTTTGAACCAGGCAGGCCAGCTGGGCGGTGCTGGATGGCGGAGCCCTGGGTGGTATGCTGTTGGCTCCGTCCAGAATGGATACAAAGAGGGAGGGATGCATGCCAGGGGCATACACAGCACCCACATCGAGGGGCTCTGCAGTTCCCTGCAGGGCTCAGTCCATGAGAAAGTCCTTGGTCCCATTTTATCGATACAAACCCAGAATGTTCTAGAAGAGGACACATCAGAAATTCTGCTAAGACAAGGACCCCGACATGAGAGCAGACCTCTGTGCCATGGAGTGAAATGGTGTGACACGGCAGCAGGCGTGGAGTCTCAGCGGGCCTCCATGTGCCCCTCCGTTAAATGGACTCACTGGGATGTCCACAGAGGCGCCCGCCAAGCAACTGGCCTCCCTACAAATTGTTTTCCCACTTGCTACGGATGGAAGAAAGAGCCAGACACGGTAAACTACTCGGAGCCTTCAGGTGACCCAGTTGCCCGCGATGGTCTGATGACTGACAGGCACACACGTGGTTCATTCCATTCCAAGGGCCTGACTCGGGGAAGACAGATCGGTGGTCGAGCCGGTGTCATCAGGGGCGGTCCTCCTGGACAGGAACAAGGTCAGGCACCCCTTTCCTCAAAATAAGCCATCAAATGCCTAAATATTACCATGACATCCGGGTGGTCGTAATAAATGAATTCTAAATTTGCAGAAGGATAGAACATAGACTTTCTCATTATCCACATATCTGGGAGCAACTCTTACCTTTTTCGTGTAGGGGCCAAACACCATTCACATTGGGGCGACTTCATGACAACTCGTGTACGTCATCTGCAAGGACCCTCGTGTTAAAGAGGACCGGTAGCCAGAACCCCGGAAACACACCAGCACTGTCTGTTCACTTCATTGTAAGAAATAAGTCTAACACCTTTTCAGTGGTTTCCACCCCCCAAAATTGAAATTTAAAGCAAATCTTTACTTTTGGGTCACAAGGAAAATTCCTTGATGGCATGTTCGCCATGTGTGGTTCCTAGTGAGAGTCCAGCGTTTCCTTAAGGATCTCAGGACTGCAGGCGCTGGGCTGTCGTGGGTGGGCCGGACACTCAGGCTGAGGACTTACACCCACGGCCCACTCTGCAGAGACACGCTCGTGCCACAGACCTCGTGAACGTCTGAGCTGGAAGACAGCCCTGGGGAACGCGCACCAGAGGCGTGGCAGCCCCGAGACCGTCACACTCCACGTGACGCATGATCACAGCTCACCCAGCTCCCGGGATCTCCAACTCAGGGGCCTGGGGAAGGCGGGCCCAGGTACTGGCAGATCTCAGACACCCTCGAAGTGTGTCTGAAGACACCCTGTTTGGGCATCCGGGTACCACTGAGCTGAGCCTGCTCCAAGCTCCTTGTCTCAGAAGGGAACGTGAGCACCCGCGGAGGGTGGCCAGTGGTCTGGGACCACATAGTAGGGAGAGGAGCCGGGTGATGGCAATGTCAGCAGGGCCCTTAGCATCCACACTCCCCTCAGGGCTTCACCAAGACCGTGTTAATGGGTGCAATCATGTCCCCCAAAAAGACTCTGCCAAGTCCTAAGCCCTGGTACCTCTGAACATGACCGCATGTGGAGATAGGGCCTGTAGAGGTGTAATTAGTTAAGATGCGGTCCTTCTGGATTCGGATGAGCCCTAAATCCATGACAAGGTGTCCTTCTAAGAGGAGGAGGATCTGAGACACAGACACAGGTGAAGGCTAGGTGGGGACGGAAGCAGACACTGGAGGGATGTGGCCACAACCCAGGGAGCCCCTGGGAGCTGGAGAGACAGGAAGGATCCGGGGCTCTCCCACAAGCAGAGCCGACAGCAGGAAGAGGCATCAGCCCAGCTGACGTTAGGGAAGTTTGCACGGCAGGGCTGGCTCCGAGGGGCCGTCTCTCCAGAGCCCTGGGCAGGCCAGGCCATTCCCCTCGACTGCAAGCCTCCCCGCCTCCCACAGCAACCCCATCGACCTTGCCTGGACCCACTTCCACAGCAGCCAGGAGCCCCGACCGGTCCAGAAGGGTGGCGGGCAACATTCCCTCCTCTGGCCACACGTCCTCCACTAGGATTCCTGACTCCAGGGAGGAGCCCCACCTTCGCCAAGGGGCGAAGGCGCACCAGGACCGGGCCCCACCTGAAGCACATTTGACCGTCACGGGCCAGGCCACGTCCACAGGTGTTGTTCCCACTACAGGCTGGGAGGGAAGCGACACGGTGCACCGGCCAAGAGTGTGTGTTAGTGCCGCCCATCAGCGCTGGGACGTGGCCTCTGCCACTGACCAGAGGTGGGTGTGCAAAGCCCCCTGACCCCTTGGAGCTACACGTCCTGGCCTTCAGTAGGAAACGTCATATCTAGCTCTCATGAACGGTGTTGGGAGTAAACACCACGGCGCTTGGCATGAGAGAAGCACGCCACCGACACCACCGTCACTGTGGGCTTCGGTTTGGCTCTGGCCGTCAGCTGCCGGGGCCCATCTGTTTGGCAGCCTCTGGGCGGTTTGAGCCGAGGACAGAGAGCCTTTGGAAGCCCAGTGGAAGCAGGAAGCAGGCTAAAACGAGAGGCCTCAGAAGGAGGCCCTGAGATGTGCTACTGCTGGAGGCAAGCGATCCATTCAGGGGTAGCTCCACAGGGAGGAGCACAGCCAACAAGTGGGCACGTCGGGGGCTGCGTCTGCTTCTAAAGGTGGGGGTGGGGGGCAGAAAAGGAGTGGAGGTCCTGTTCCTTCATGTCCGCCCCTGACCATCTCCAGCAGCTCCTTAGTGCCCCCAGGCCCACATCCACACCCCTAGCACGCACTTCAGAGCCTCTCTGGCCTGGTCTCTGCTCACCTGGCCAGCTTCATTCTCTGCCATGCTGATCCCCATCCCACCTCAAAGTGCACACCCCAGCCAGGCTGACCTGCTTTTAATCCTCTTAGTGACTGACGGACGGATGGAAGGATGATGGATGGAAGGATGGATGCTAAGAAGGAGAGATGGATGGATGACGGACGGATGGATGGATGGATGGATGACAGACGGGTGGATGGATGGATGGGTGGATGGATGACAGACGGGTGGATGGATGGATGGATGGATGATGGATGGACGGACGGATGGATGACAGATGGAGGGATGGATGGATGATGAATGGAAGGAAGGAAGAAAGGAAAGAAGGAAGGAATGAACGAACGATGAATGGATATTGGGTGGATGCAGGGGTGAGTGAGTAAATGAGTGAATGAACAAATGAACAGATGAACAGCCTATGATGTACACAGACAATCTCTCCTATCTCCATCATCACACCATTGTTCTTTCTCACCTCTGGCTACTTACATCCAACCTGTCCCCCTAGAGCTGGTGCCCCAAATTCAGATGGACTTGATACTAGCATTGCCTGGTGTGGGATTAAGCAAGAGAGCTCTAAGACTCTCATGGAAAAGTTACCTGCAAAACTAATTTCTCTACAATAAGTTCTCTTCTGTCTTGTTTTTTTTTTTAAATCATTTACATATTAATTCTTTAGTAAGGGAGAAGGGAGATGGCACTGAAATGCACAAACAGTGAAGGCACGTTAAAAAGATCGGTCAATACTGGGTTCTGCTATGCCCATGTCCTGCTCTGGTGTTAATGTGTGGCTCCTACAGGGACCATCTTCCCAGACAAATGCCAAGAAAGGGAGAACAGACCTTGGCTTGCTTCCCATGGTTCAGGAACTTTTCCTTAATCATGAGTAAAACTTCCTCATTTGGGGATCTGAGCAGACTATCAGAAGGGACGTTGCATTAAGCCTCTCAGTGTGTGGTTTATGTATTTCTCTGCTCGCATGGAGTCGTCCGGGGTCACACAGCCACTAGGTCACCGAGCCAAAATTTGATCCCGGGTGTGCTAAAAATACTTTCTTCTCCTACAAAAGAGCTGTGTCCTTAGAGGCTGACCCCCTTCATGAGAGGAAGCTGTGAATTTAAGATACAGATCAATGCTTTCAGAGTCAGAGTGACCCGGGCCTCCCCTCTGAGTGGGGCCAGCGAGTCTGTTCCCGCGTACCGAGGTGGTTAAAAGTTCAGCTTGGAGACTGCAATCTGACTTCCTGAGATCGGACCCAGCTCCACGACTTAGGAGAGCAGGCCTCGCCAACCACGTCCCCCTGCCCGCATGCAGCCCCTCCCGCATAAACACCACTGACAGGAAACACGTTTTCGGAGCAGTGGTATGTCCTAGTGAGGCAGATCCTGCGTGTGCCGCAAAGCTCAGCAATTCCACTCCTGGGTGCAGCCCCACCAGCCCGGGTCCGCGTGTCCCCAGAACCAGGGCAGGCGTGCTTGTGAGCACCCCGGCCCACAACTGCCTGATGCCCGTCCACAGGGAGATGACGAGTCCGTTGCGTGGCGGCCGTGGTGGGAGACCACGCGGTGTGAAGGAACGTGCTGTCGCTGCCCCAAACAACGCAGGCGGCTTTCACCAGCACGCAGGTGAACCAAGCCTCACAGGAGCGTGCCTGCTGTGTGGTCCACTTGCACTGTGTTCAAAACGGGTGGAACTCACCTTGGGAGAGCTGTCATCTGGGGTGGGGGCCTCTAGGGCTGACAATAATCCCTTTCTGGATCCTGGGTGTGTTCAGTGTGTGAACATGGATGTATAAATCTACATGTGAAGATGTACAGGTCCTATAGATGTTTGGACACAGATGAAATTTCCACAAAAGCTTGAAGAATCCTACCTGTAAAATCCTCACTCAACACGACGCCTGTCCCCAGGTCGGCCGCCAGGAGCCCCACTGTTGACCCCTTCCCCAGGCTACACTAGCGCACACACATAAGCACCAAAGGAATACTTCCTCTGGGTCTCCCGGGCCATCACCGTGGGAACCAAGCAGTCAGCCCAGGGCTGGTCCGCCAGCCACTACATGGCTTCACGCCACTGGCCTCCACCGCACACCTCTCCTCTTCCACGCCCAGGGTGGAGGGGGCGGCAGGTGGGCAGGCGGGATCCTAAGCAGAGGTGCGCCAGGCAGAGCATCAACCCGGGGCTATGGCAGAAGCACGGACTTGGGAGGGAAACCCTTCTTAAGGTCTGGGGGGAGCGAAAGGCATAGACAGAGCCAGGACACCGAGGTGCCCCTCCAGGACGACGGAGCAGGTTGAACTAGGGAGGCCCAGCGGTTGCAGAAAAGTGTTCGGTGACATCTAAAAGTGTGAGGCTGTCCAGCGGCCGTCCAGAACATGCCAGGAGGTGGAGAACAGGGTGCAGGAGCTCAGAGGCGAGGCTGGGGAGCACAGCTGTCCGGGGCTTCCTGAAGCGTGAGCTGGGGCTCGAGCAGAGGCTGGTGGGGCCGTGTAGGGAACAGAACTGCTCTCAGAGGGTTGAGGGGCCCCAAGTTTGCCCCCTGACTTCCACCCTGCCCTCCTCATGGCCCTTTATGGGGTTCCTGGGGCTGCAGGCAGTAGTCTGTAAAGCTCCAGGAGACAGGACCACTCTGAGGGTTAAATACATGGGCCACGGTACCCACATGTTTGGCCAAACACCAGTCTGGATGATTAACATTGAAATCAATAGACTGAGTAAAGCAGATTACCCTCCATCATGTAGGTGGGCTTCATCTAATCAGGTGAGGGCCTTCATAGAGAAAAGACTCACTTCTCCCAAGCAAGAGGGAATTCTGCTACTGATAGCCTTCACACTCAAGCTGTAGCAAGAGCTTTTTCCTGGGTCTCCAGTCTGCTGGCCTGTCCTGCCGACTGTGGACTTAGCCAGCCTCCACAATTACATGAGCCAATTCCTTTGAATGAATGAATGAAGCTTAGAGATAACGAAACATAGACGGAACCTTCCGAGCATTTGTTGGAGATGCAGAAAGAGGCAGAAGAGAACCTTTGCAGCCAACAGAAAGCCAGCTGGACTGGGGCAGCTGCAGGGTTGGACACTGTGTAAGGAGCAGGTGCACCAAATCTCCATGATATCCTGTGACCGGACAGCCTTGGACACTCACTATCGAAAGTGCTACCTGCTCGCCAATGGGGCCTGGGAGCTACCCATGCCTGGCACAGGTGCAGCAGGTGTTCAGTACACAGGTATGGACACATGGACGGCGATCCCCTTCAGGTGTGAACACCACCCGGGCAGGCGCTTCTGTTCCCCCATGGCCCTCGCTCAGTCTCGGACATGCTGTTCATCAGCGCGCTTTAGCCTGGTGTCACGTTCCTACTTTACAGTTCATCTGGGTAGTTCACTTCTTTGAGATGCACTGTAAATAAACACATTCGTCACAACCAGGGGGGTTAATATTACAAGGATCACACAAAAAAACCTAACACTGTTCCTGGCACAGAGAAGTAAATTTTTTAAAAATATGTTTCCCTTAGAAGTTGCACAGAATGAAATGTTTAAAGAATCAAGCTAATTATTACAGGTACCCCCACCCCAAACAAAAGTCCTTTAAAATCTTGGCACCCTCTGTAAGGCAACCCCAGCGATGGTTCTCACAGCTGTGTTGCTGAGCAAAAGGAGGCGGACACAGAAGACAGCTCTCTGCATGGCCCCAGGATGGGCAGTTTGAGCACTGGGAATCAGCAGTAGAATCAGAGAGAAGCTTCCTTGTGGAGGAAGGGGCTGGTGTTGACCGGAGGGGCACAGGGTGCTGCCGGGGCGGGGAGGGCAGAGATGTTGGTCTGGGTGATACGCACATGGGTGTGTGCACACTGGGGAAATTCACTGAGCAGCACAGGGAGACAGGCACTCCTCACGGAACGCATCTACTTCGGTAGGAAATATGCAAAACAGCTTTATTCTAGAATAGAGTCTAGATAGCAGTGGGTTTAAATGTTTTTATAACTGCCAGGAGGAAATGCATTTGCACAGTTCGGAACTTGAAAGATCTCTATTCAGAAACCCTATCCTCCCCATGTCTACCTGCCTCACTGGCTCCCCACATGGCCTGCCAGGTAACAATGCACCTGATGTGCACGGACTCTTGGATACTCCACAAAACTTTACTATGTAACCGTAACAGCAAGTAAGAATTATTGAGGGCTCGCTATGCACCTAACATTACAAACACCACTTCTGTTTTTTATCCCCCTTTTACTAGTGGGGAAATTGAGGCACAGACATGGTAGGCAATTTACTCCAGGCCACAGAGCTAGTGAAGGGCAGAGCTGGGCTCTGAGCCATGCCCTCAGCCCTGGGTCACATGGTGCTGGACGCATGGCCGGGAAACTTGACCATAAAAGCCAGTCGTGAATTTTCTGGCGACAGACCGAGAGGGATATTGCTGGGGAGCAAAATCCATCTCTTTTACAACTGTCCTGACGTGTTTATAGATCCATGGATTTGATGGGGGAGGGGAGGAGAGAGGGCCGCCCCCCCACCGCCACTATGCAGGGCTGAGTCCAACTCCTATGGAAAAATGAGGAAAACTGCCCATTTCGAATGATTTCTACCAAAGCAGACTCCAGAGTTGATCTTCGCCACATCTGCCACCAGACTGGCTGACTTTCAAGTGTCCTCCAGAAAGCAAAGCAGATGTTGGCAGGGAATGCGACATTTGCATCTCAAAACCTCATTGTTCAGCTGCCCATGGGCCTGACCTGGGTTCCTGCACCACACTGTGGCTTCTGACGGGGTGCCCCCCACGGCACACAGACTGGGGGCTGGAGTCCTTCGGGGAAGCCCCCGGGCCCAAGAAAGAGCCAGAACGTTATCCGCCACTCAGCGTCCAGGGACTCAGCACCCGACTGTTTCCCCGGGGGTATCTCACCCACGGTCTGCGTTTGCGGAGCATGATGTGGACTCGGGGGCAGTGTCCGAGAGGCACTGTGGTTTCTGTTCTCCCAGAGTCTCTTTCCTCCTGGGGCACAGGATGAATCCCCCTTCTCCTGGCGGGAGAGAAAACATCCCAAAGGCAGCTCAGAAGACTAGATTCTGGTTGTGTGGGAAGTAGAGCCGAGTCAGGGGTCTGGGTGTGCCCTGTGAAGAAGGGGGCAGGGAGCAGCCGTGGGGAGTGAGGTTCAAGGTTTGCCCTTTGCAAGTGCACAGAGCTACCCATCTTCGGGCATGGCACCCAGACCAGCAAGCTATTTACACCAGTGGAGGGACACTGGCTGCGTTTGGAACCAGCTGAGGGAGGGGCTGGGCACCCACTCTGTGATGCCCGGCAGGACCTCACCCAAGTGTCCACGGGACGTAGCAGCTCCCCACAAGGGCTCCCACAGCCACCGACGTGGGTTTGGAGAGACCTTCGGAGCTGCTCAGCGGAATGGTTCCCTCTGTCAAGAGGCAATAATTACCTGTAATTATTACGCAAGCTTCTCATCACTGCATGTTGGCTAATTAGCTACAGAGTGCTCTGGCAGTAAATGACCGTGGGCAGAAAGACCTCGTTCCTTCAGAATGTGGGCGGGTTACGGAGGCGGAGGCAGGCAGTGGCTGCCCCACAAAGGTGGTTGTCCTTGACTCGAAGGCTTTGTGAGAAGTCTCCTGGAACAGGGTCATGTGGCGGAGAGGGGCCGTGGCCCGGGGTGCAGGACGGCGTCCCCCAAGCCGCACCTCTTCGGGGTGTGGAGGAACGGGATGTCCACGCTCCCAGACCCCACGTTCCGATCAGGCTCCACGGAACCTTCTCCGTGCCTGCCCATCCTTGCCACACTGAGGAGGGGGCTGGACGCCCACAGACCCGGGCTGCTGGCTTCCCCCAGTGTGCTCCGGGCACCAGCAGCATCACCCAGCCCGACCCCTGAATCGAAATCTGCATCTTCACACGGGTGCTGAGTTGCTGTGTAGAGAGCTCCATCACAGCCCGAGAATGTCTTCTGGGTCCTGTTCCCAGTTTTTAAAAAGACATTCATTAAAAAACAAGTGTCCTTTCATGGGGCATCCACACGAGTGGAAAGTAACAGGATCTAGAGCTGGAAGGCAAGCTCCACAGGGCAGGGGTCATGGGCGGTCGGCTGCTGTGTCCCCAGGCTCCAGAGCAGTGTCGGGTACACAGTAGGTGCTCAACAGATGTTGAGTGAGCATGTGCACAGACAGGAATGCGCACACTCTAGAACGATGCAGGCAGGACGATCCGGCCGACGTCCTGAGGCACTGGCGTTTGGTCTCACCACATGTGCTCAACAAGGGTCGACCTCAGGTGGACAAGGGTTAGCTTGCGGATTTTAAAAACACGGAGACACTCTGCGTCCTTCCGTGCTTACTAACACAGCACTGGCTGGCGTGTGTGAGGGAGTCCCGACCGGCTGCCGGTGCCCGAGCCCTCGGAGGGAACGCGGCGTCCGCGGCGGTCAGGGGCCAGCAGGGGGTTGGCCCCCGCCTGGCCTTCTGGAGAGCCACAGGCTTGAACTTTTGAACCTGAGTTTTGCTGAGTTCCCAGGATCTGGCTGTACAGTGGGGGTGCGGGAGACCCTCCCGGGGCCGTGGGGCTCGCTCTCCGCCATGGACGCCAGTGGCCCTGGTCCCGACACAGCTGGGTTAGGGGCTTCTAACAGCAGCCCCCTTACTGGCTCAGTCTCTGTTTACCCTACTGCCCCATGACAGCTGCTAGCAAGTTCTAGGGCAGAGCGCCAACTGAGCACCGCACCCGTTTTGCATGTGTGGTTTTGTGCAAACCACAAAGCTATGTGAATCTGCATACAAGGCCCCGACGGTGGGTGCTGTTCTTACACCCATTTTATAGATGGGAAGATGGAGGAGCTCCAAGAGAGAAGGGGCACCATGTGCCACACACCCCTCCCTGAGCCCCGGCTCCCACACCAGGAAAATGGGACTGTGCGGACCGCTCTGCTGGCCTCCAAGGGGGTGGGGAGGCCCAGGGCACCGAGAGCCCTCCCCAGCAGGGCTACTTCTGTGTCAAGGACCCTCAGTGACTCACTGGGGACCAAGTCCACAGCAGATGCTTAAGGAACACCATCAAGGAGCTAACATAGTAGAAAGGCTTGCTACGGCGCAGAGTGCTACAGGGTCCTGGGTTCTAACGAGCCGTACATACTCATGTTCTGGGGCCGTGTAAGCATGAGATCACGGAGCCTGCACACCCGTGCCCCTTGGGGATGGAGACAGGAGGAACCCGTGAGGGAAGCGTTGCTGTCTGCTCCGTTCATGGTCGGCTGGATCCTGGGGCTCACACTACGAGCAGTTTCTCTCCTCCCGAGTAACATGTAACGGTGATGATGCACATCTTACCCTCTGGCTCAAATCATACCTTTAAAGTCCCTTGAAGTGGCTGCGCCTGGCCCAGCCCTCTGGACGCCCCGAGACTTTATTACTTTGACACTCTCTGCACTGGGACTGTCCTGCCTCCCATCTGTCTTCCACAGCCCAGCACCCAGCTGAGAAAGAAGCCAGGCCTTTCCTTCTCCGTGTTGCTCCTCCTCTGGCCCACCCAAGGCCTCGTCCATGCTGTTGGCGGGGGACAGCTCCAAGAGCTCCCATTTTAGAGGGCAGACTGCAAAGAAGCTTCCCTTGGGGCCCCCGGCACACGTGCAGGCTGATGGGTTTAAAGTTTCACTTTGGCCTGATGACTGCTTTACTGATCTAAAGCTCAGTCTCCTCCCCTGGGAAGTAGGAATAAAATATTATAGGATTAATGCAGGCCTGGGGTCGACTAGTGTCTCCCCAAAGCTCACATCTACCCAGCACCTCAGAACGTGACCTTATTTGGAAATAGGATCTCTGCAGATGTAATTAATTAAGATAAAGTCACGCTGGATGACGGTGGTCTAATCTAACGACTGGTGTCCCTAAAGGAGGCCATGGAAGACAGAGGGAGGACAAGGCCCTGTGGCCACAGAAGCACAGGGGAGGGACGCGGGGGGCACTAGAAACCCCACCCACACAGTGACTGGGGATGTGTGGCCTCCAGGACTGGGGGACACCTCTCTGCTGCTCCCATATCGGGGCAGCGTGTTGTGGCAGCCCTGGGAGGCTGAGGAGGTGCCCTCAGAGCACGGCTCTCGGGGGAGAGGGGCGGGGGGGGGCTCTAATTTAGTGCACGCCCTCATCGTCAACACCGAGGCGGCGACCACCTACTCTCTGGGAGAGGCAACAAGAGCCGAGCATGGGCCACCCTGGCAAGACGCCCAAAGGCGCCAAGTGAGATAGGAGAAGCCTGCGGTTCCGGGGCCGACCCCTCTGGCTGAGCCCTGGGGCAGGTCGTACCCAGTCCTCTCCCTTTGCAATGACCACAGCTGCCCAGAGCCCCCAACAATGGAGCAGACTGTGGGATGCTGCGTTTGTCTGGCTGTTTAGGGAAGAGGACCTCGTCTGCCCCCTGGAACCCAAATACAGATGTGGGGTCAGAGGCCGGGCTAATTAGCTTAGGGAGGCCACGTACACTTGACCGGAGCCACGGAGGTCATCGGGAGACCCTGAGATGCCCCTGTGCTATTTTTAGCCTTGGGGGCCCCGTGATTAGACCACAACGTCTGCGTGGCCCAGGATAGCCTGGTGGGGTGCTCCGCTGAAGAGGGCAGAGGGGAAGGAAGGAGAGGGTCTGCAGGCCCGTGATGAAGGGGCGCTTTGGAAGACATCAGCCGGCCAGTCGAGGCCCGTGGATTGTGACAGGGCCGGCGTTCCCTGTGACTTTTCACTCACGCTCTCTGTTAAGGTTCATAGCGGCCTTGTGGGTGCCGGCTCCTCTCAGCACTGGGGAAACTGAGGCAGGGAGTGAAGAAGTGGCCCCTACAATGAGCCCATCACATCGTGAGGCGGTTGTGCAGACCCTCTGTACTGTAGGAGAATTATGTTTGAGGGTTTTGCGGGGTAGAAAAATACACACTTTGATGCAGGATTATGGGGTGCACGTGCAGCTGGGCGCACTAACTTTCCCAAACGGGAGCTCCCGGGGCAACTGGTAGAGAGGTGAACCCCACTCCATCACTTCCGGCTGTGAGCCCAGAGCAGGTGGCTTCTGCACGCTGGGCCTCAGTGCCTCTGCTGTAAAATGCAGATTCCCACCCCGAGGGCAGGAGTGAGCCGGCGACACACATAGGGCGGGCTTAGTGCGTCTCTCGGAGCGGGCCAGGGCTGTACTGGGCTTCCCGTGACACCCCGGCCACCCCAGCCTAGTGCAGGAGAGCGCCAGTGACAGAGGAGGGAGCCCCGCAGGGGCAGCCCCTGGGGCAGGGCCAAGGAGGAAGGGGGGACAAGGCAGGCCAGCCGGTCTGGCTCCAAGGCTGCGACATCCCAAGTGTGGGGCCCCGGCCACGGGGCTGGGATGCTGAGCGCAGGGAGACGGGAGATTAATGGAGCTCTGATTACAGGGAGATAGGGCTTTCCGATGGCTTCCAGGGGCCCCCTTTGCAGGATTAGTATTTATTACGCCCTGAATTAGCTGGCAAGAGGGTCGGCTTCTGTGGAGACGGTCAGCAGAGCCTCGAAGCATAATGTTCCTTTTATTGCTCCATAAACACAGCCAGGCTCCCTCTTCTTCCTCCCGCCCCCTCTCAGTCCCGTCCTTTTACGCCTTTTAAACCTTTAATCAGAGGCTAATTGGGCAGGAATAATAACAAATCCCTTTCAGCTCTGCCCTTCCAGAACCCCCGCCTGGAGGTGGCTGAGGGAACAAGGCCCTACAGAAGCCCCCGTACTGCCCAGGAGGCCAGAACTTCACGTGTGTTCTGTGAAATACGGGATACCTAATACCCCGCTAAAACAAGTGGCAGAGAGCTGTCGTGGAGGAGGTTATCGCTGCTGCATGCTCCTCTGGGGGGGGGGGGGCATTTTACCCTCACCCAGAGCTGTGCAGTGCACAACCTGGGCAACCACACACAGTACCCTGTTGCTACCGCAACCAGGTAAAATAAAAATGTGAAGATACCCAGTCAAGGCCAGAAGTGGCATATTAAAGGTGACTTGTTTTCGTCTGAGCTTCCCCTGCATTTTCTAATCGTTCTTCTATGGCGAAGAGACTTAGAAAAACAGGCCCAGTTCCAAGTGGTTGGCATGTATTCACTCTGTTAACATGCACAACAATCCTAAAAGTTAGGTCTTATCATAATCCCCAATTTATAGATGAGGCACTGAGGTGTCACGTGATGGATCATGGATGGCCGAGCTGGCTACTCTGGTTCTGTGCTCCCAATTACGAATGCTAAATTGCTCCTTATTATTCCAACCCCAAATGAAGTCAACTGCGTTTCTTTTATTTTTTTTAAAAGATTTTATTTATTTATTTGACAGAGAGATAGAGAGCACAAGTAGGCAGAGTGGCAGGCAGAGGGAGAGGGAGAAGCAGGCTCTCTGCTGAGCAAGGAGCCGGACGTGGGGCTCGATCCCAGGACCCCAGGATCATGACCTGAGCCGAACGCAGTCGCTTAACCGACTGAGCCACCCAGGCGCCCGAACTGCGTTTCTTTTAAATGACCCAGCCAAATTCTACTTCTAACACTTTAGTGGCCACCCTCTCCCCTTCTCCAGGTACCTGCTTTTCACTCAAACCCTTTGGTCCCCATCACACAGTTCTCAGACTTTGTCCTTATCAGTCATTTATATTCTAGCAAGAATTTTAGACCATACATAGCCCTCGAGGGACCTAATTTCTCACTGAATCATGAAATTCTTGACAGGGATCAGGAAGCAAGCAGAGAATCCGGAATGGGAAAAGGGAATTTTGCTAATGACCCAGAAGTCAAAATGGTTAGGCACTGCTGAACAGATTCATGGTAGGCTAACTTCTAGGAACAGAAGGATGTTAGTGATCATTTAATGACAATTCTAGATTTGGGAAAAACAAGACCCAGGAAGGAAAGCAGTTTCTGCAAAGCACACAGTAAGACAGTTTACAACTGAAACTCTGAGTCTCATTCAAAGATTATCTTCCAGATCTGGCCTCACAAGAAGAGAGAATACAAGCATCTGAGCGACAAGCCTACACCCCCAGACTGACCCAAGCCCTGAGACATGGAAACATGGAAACATCACTGGATATGCTTCAGACATTGGAGGCAGAGGGTCCCCGGGGGCACAGATCGAGCTGTCCCGTCACAAGGTGGGAGAGGCAAGGCTGAGAGAGTTAATAATGCCGGCTATGGCTTACCAAACACCTGTGAGTCACCAGGCACTGTGCCGATTGTAAAACTCATCAGAGTTAACCTGCTAGCCTTATATGAAGCAGGCAGAAGTTTGGCAAATGCTGGGCTAAGGAAATTTAAAGAGTTTGGGTTTATTTATTTTACCTGCAGGGTTTTCGGAGCCTTGACTATGCTTATGTGCACTATGACTCTCCAAGAAATAGACAGGATTGCTGACTTCCCTGGTTCTTTGGGCAAAGAAACACCTTTCCGTGGAGCCCGTCCTGGGACACAGTCCGGTTCTAGATTGGAACCACATACGACATTCCAAGAGCTCTGCCAATTCGGCATGTGTGCAGATGCCCAGTAAGTGGCCCCAGCTGTGAGGGCCCTGAATTCCAGGGCCAGATAGGCGAGGTCACCTGGCATCTGTCTACCATCACGCAGACGCGGGGCGGGGCTCCTTCTAGCACAGGGCATTGAGCTCTTCACCACAGTGGGGTGTGAGTGAGAGCGAGACGAAATGGGTGTGCTAGACACGATCAGTGGGCACAGATCAAGCTTCTCTTTGTCTCGGACACAAGAAGACCATGCTTCTCAGCCCTCCTGCCCCTGGAGAGCGTGGTATGTGCCTGGTTCTTCGGCCCGTGAGCCGAAGCAACACGGGTAAGTCCCAGGCTGGATCGGTAAACAGAGGTGAGGCCTCTCTAGGCTTGCCGCCACGCGCAAATGTGAAAGCCTCATGTTGAGACGATGGGGCAGGAAGATGGAATGGGCCCAGTCACTGGCCCCCACATGGAGGGCAGCTATCCCAAGAAGCTCGCCTGGACCTGCAGGGGGCGTGGCACGAGCTGGAGCTCCATATTTGCCACCTCACTCAGGTTGGGAGCTGTTTGTTACTGCAGCACAGCTAAGCAGAGCCCGGCTGCTGGGAGAACAATGAGCAGAGATCGGTGAATCAGACACAAATCCCTCCTTGGGGCACAGTGCTCAGTAGGGGAGATTCGATTTTAGACACGGGTCCTAGACCCAGCTCTAGGAGGTGTTCCGCTTCTCAGGAAGTCTGGGAGGTCCGAGCCCCCCCCCACTGCCCCCAGTGACCTCAATCACACACCCTTCACCTGCCCCCTCTCCCTCATTCTCATTCCCTAGACCACCTCCCCAGTAAACCACCAGCTCCAAAGGGGAGAGCCCCGGATAAGACCAGGAATGTATTACCAGAATCAGTGCGGGAAGGCAGGATATGGCGAGACGGTCTTTGAAAGGTTTTGCAACAGACCCCAGGGAACAAAACATAAAAAAGCAAACATTGCTCCATAGAGAAGTGACAGCAAAGGTGGTTGATGATGAAAGCCCCTGGCCAGGACCCCCGCCCCCCGTGACTCTTCATTGTTTCCTCTAAGCTTCCCCACAAACACCTTTTATTAGTTCCTTGATTTTACAAATTTGGAAACCGAGGCTCAGAGAGGCACACTCTTTCCTCTGACCTGGGTGACTTCCCATCCACCCAAAGTATGTTCTGGGAGAAGATGCAACAGGAGGAAAGAAAAGGTGACTCTGAGATCAGCCCACCCCAAGCAGGCTTCCTGGAGGAGGTGGACGATTCCAGACATGGAACCCTTTATCAGAAACCAATGCAAATATGCAACATCATGATAAGTCTTATTACTATCCCCCAACCCAGTGAAAAGGCTTATGCCTGGTGTGTGCGTGCGGGGGGTGTTCTGTAAATCCCAGTTAGTTTCTGATTAAATACCGGATCACCAGGAGTCTCTAAACGCTCCTTTCCCAAGCCTGGAGGATCTGTGGCTCAAGCGGTTTGTCAGGAAACAGTAACTACCCAACACCAACCGTAGCTAGAAGAAGCTCAGCAGTGGTGGAGCGGAGAGGAGCGGGGAGACATCCAGCCCAGAAAAGCACATCCCACCTTGTGGTGTTTGCACGAGATGGATTGACGCGTCTCTCACAGAACAAGCTGGTGGACAGCAGGGTCACACGAGCCGTGGGGGCACAGGATCACAGCCTCAAATCCAGCTGCTGGTGCACCCTGCAGACATTCTCCACATCAGGCTGCGTAGATGAGGGGCAGGCTGTCCTCCTGCCCATCTCCTCGCCCCTCCCCGCGCAAGCCCAGGTATGGACCATCAAAGACCATTTTACCCCCAAATGGACTTATAAATCAGTCCTTTATGGGGATGGTTCGCACAACACACCCACTTCACTGTCAAAGAGTTTAAAAAGGAAAAGAAAGACCGTGAAGACAGAGGCCTGGCTCACAGGCAGAGGAGCAAGACGACAATATTTGTTCAGTGGGCTTGGTGCCGAGCTCCCGCTAGAGCCCAGCGTCAGGGAGAGCCAGTCCTTTGAACTGCCCCACCCTTTGTTATCCTAAGAGGTTTGATGATAAGCCCACCCAGCACAACGATATTCTCAATTTGAAGCATATGGACTCCATTAATCTGCCCTCACACCTTTTAAGAGCTCCACAGCTCCGCGCCCACGAGCTCCAGGCAGGGCGGGAGCCCCAGGGTTAATTTTCCTAAATGGATTTTAGTCAGGCGCAGCCGGGCCTCCTTGGAGTGCATGAAGTTGACAAGCCGCCCACCAGCCGTGATCTGTCCTTGGGGTAAAGGTGGCTGCCCGGCCTGCCCCTCCAGCCGTGGCAGACACAGCCCTTGAGGGACACGCCGTGTGCACCGACTGAGGGGCCCCCCGCACGGTGTGGGGGGCAACGGGCTCGTGTCAGAACCTCAGCCCTGCCATCGCCAGCCATGTAACTTGGGCACGCACCTTGGCATCTCTGGGCCTCAGTTTCTCCCTCTGTAAATCAAGGCAACAGTAAGTGCCCCACAGCCTGGTCACGCAGGCTGTATGCGTGAGCACATGTGAAGCAGTGCTAACAGCTCCCGGGACATACTCGGTGCTCAAGAGATCTCTGTCGGCCAGGGAGGGCACGGGAGCAGCACCCGCTGTGAGAGGAAGACCACCATCAACATGGCACAGCCTGGGCGCGGCACCCAGAGCTGCAGATGGCTGGTGGCGCCAGGCTGACGGCAAAGGCCAGCCCTCTCTTGGGTCCGGCCGAGCCCCGCGGTCAGCTCCCCCGGCCCCCGGGACGCTCCCGCCCCCCTCCTGGCGCTGCAGGCCACATGCTTCTAACCAGCTTATTTCTGTTTTCACCCGCCTGGCCACATCCATGTAGAAAGAACCATAGAGCTCGTAGAGTGCGCTGCCGGGACTCCGGCCCCCAGGCCTCTGTCTGCGGTGGATTTCACAGAGCATACTTCCCCTTGGCCGCAAATGGGATCGAAGCACCTCGCCCAGGGTCACCCAGACCTCGACAGCCCCCCGCTGTAGGCAAATTGATGGTCACCTGAAGGAGGTGGCGGGGAAGGTGCTGCCCGGCTCTGCTCAGGGCCGCCACCCTTTCTCCTGGCGTGAAAGCCAGCAGAGAAACAGCTTCATACATGACATTACACTGCTGACCCAGAGTTCACTAGGTATTTCTGAGTTCTGTTTCTCAATTTTTGCTTTTTTTTTAAATAAAAGGGCACGGGGAAAGGGTAGGTGATTTCCCTCAAGAGGCTGTTACTTGGCAAAGAACATGCTTAAGATTTAGCAACCTCAGAGTTTCTTTTTCTATTTATTTTATAGATAAGAGCCTCAGGTCAGGGTTTGAGATGGTTCGCATGTAACATCGTACCGTTCCTCAGGGACGAATTTTATCCGATTGTTCTCAGCGGAGTGGAAAAGCATTAACACACAAAATGAACCCACCTCCCTTCTCCAAACAAAATGAAATCAGGATGTGACAGAGGCGCCGGCCCTCCCATTCGCTACGGCATCCCTGACAGCTGCCAAGACAGGGGAAGGGGCTGTGTCCGTGGGAGGATGAGCAGATGAAGCCAGGGGAGCCTCACACTCCCACGGCAGGGCGTCAGCCAAACAAGGAAGGGAATCCTGGGGGCGTCATGCTAGGTGAAATAAGTCAGACACAGAAAGACAAATTCTGCACCATCCCACCTACCAGTGGAGTCCGAGCAAGCCAAAGTCCAGATGCCGGCAGGAGAGGGGGGTCGCCGGGTGCTGGTGGCGGGGGGGGGCTGTCACGGGTTGGACTCTCCCACCATGAGACAAGGACGTTGGGGGGAGCTCAGGTGCAGTGCAGGGACTCTGTTGTGCTCTTGGAAGTTGCTGAGAGTGGATCTTAAATGTTCTCACCACAGTAACCGTGAAGCGGTAGAGGCTTCTCACAGTGACCGTCATCACGTCTCCAGTCATGCCTCCAGTCATCACGTGGATCCTCAAGTACGCACGGTGTCATCTGCCTATCACAGCTCCACGAGGCTGGGAACGTGACTAAGGCGGCTCACTTATGAAGTAGTTACCGGTAGGGGAAGCGTTCCCTCCGTCCATGTCAGCCCTGGGAGGTGGGGGGGCGCCGGGCTGAGCCCAGGTGTTATCTCAGCGGCTGTGTTAGTGACGATGACGATTATGTGCTGCGGGTGCCATGGTGCTGCCATGGCTGTGTCGATGGGTTGCTGGTGTTGTTGTTGCTGCCGTGTCATCGGGGTGTTGCTGGAGTGTGGGGATGTTGGGTTGTGAGGATGTTGCTGGGTTGTTAGGGTGTTGGTTTGTGGGGTTGTTGCTGGATTGTCAGGATATTGCTGAATTGTCTGGGTGTTGCTGGGTTGTGGAGTTGTTGCTAGGTTGTTGGGGTGTTGCTGGGTTGTCAGGTTGTTGCTGGGTTGTGGGTATGTTGAGGGGTTGTGGGTATGTTGAGGGGTTGTATGGGTGTTGCTGGGTTGTGGAGTTGTTGCTAGGTTGTTGGGGTGTTGCTGGGTTGTCAGGGTGTTGCTGGGTTATTGCCAGGTTGTTGGGTGTTGCTGGGTCACGGAGTTGTTGCTAGGTTGACTGGGTGTTGCTGGGTTGTCGGGGTGTTGCTGGGTTGTTGGGGTGTTGCTGGGTTGTCAGGGTGTTGCTGGGTCATGGAGTTGTTACCGGGTTGTCAGGGTGTTGCTGGTTTGTCAGGGTGTTGCTGGGTTGTCGGGGTGTTGCCAGGTTGTCAGGGTGTTGCTGGGTCATGGAGTTGTTGCTAGGTTGTCGGGGTGTTGCCGGGTTGTCGGGGTGTTGCTGGGTTTTTGTCACTGCTGTGCTGTTGCACTGACCCACTCACCAGACGCCCTGCTGCATGCTACCTCACTATGTCAGAGAAGGGATTCAGGCGTAAATCTAAGTTTTGTGCTACCTTAAGCTCACACAATTTGGAGGATTGTCATTAAAATACACACACACACACGCACACACACGTTAACCAAATTTAGTATGAAAGTGAGTATTTATTTGGAATGAGAAAAGAAATAAAACTCCAAAGACTCAAACCAATAAATATAACAAATACCACACAATCTAAAAAAACAACATCCCCTTTTATTAAGGAAGAGCCTGATGCTGCTTGGACCCTCCCCTGCACCCCCTCCAGTAAGACCACCAGGGGAGGTGTGAGGACACACAGTGCAGCAGAGCCCAAGGGCCTGGCTCCCAGTCCACTCTGCCACATCCTGGCCGGCGGCCCTGCACCCAAGGGCCCTCATTTCTCCGTGCCTCCAATTCCTCATCTGTAAAGCAGGAGGCCGCTGATAGCTGAGCGACCTCCCAGGGGTGGGGGAAGAGCAAGAGGCAGTTCAGCCTGCCCATGGTCAAGCTCTCCTCTGCGGGGCTAGTGATGTGAGTGGTTTCCCCACATCTCCTCCTGGACGAAGTAGGTGACTTAGAACAGTGACCGCGTTCTCTGCGAGTGTGGGATCAGGGCCATCCTGGCAGCTGGCAGCAATTGGGTGAAGGTGTCTGGGCCTCCTCCCCCTGCCCCTGCTGCCAGAAGCAGGCTCTGGGACAAGCCTTACCTGTGAGGTGGCTGGCACGGGAGGGGACGTGGAGAAAAGCAAGAGCCAACAAGGAGCTGTTTTATCAAGCCCCTCCCACCATGGTGGCTGGGGCTTGCTCCCTCTGGGGAGCTGGGGTGTAAACAGGCTTCCCATTGCTGCTGGAACAACTCACCCCAAATTCATCACTCCAACAGCACAATTTAGTATCTCATAGTTCTCTAGGGAGAAGTCCAAAATGGGTGTCACTGGACTAGAATCAAGGTGTTGGCAGCCTCCTTCCTCTAGAGGCTCCAGAAGAGAATCCATTCCTTGCTCTTCTGGCTTCTAGAGGCACCGGAATTCCTTGGCATGTGCCCTCTCCCCCATCTTTTGAGCCAGCAGGGGCTGGTGGCATCTCTCTCAGGCGGCCTCTCTCTGCCACTTTCAAGGGCCCTTGAAATTACACGGGGTTCATCCAGATAATCCAGAATAATCTCCATACCTACGGCCAGCTGATTAGCAACCTTCATTCCATCTGCAGCGTTAACTGCCCTTTGCCAAGGAAGGTGACATATTTGCAGGTGCCAGGGCTTAGGCCAGGGACATCTTGGGGGCCGCTATTCTTCCTATGCACCTGAGTAAAATCTGCTTCTGAGGGTGTCCCGTCCTGGGAAAGAGAGAGCCTGGGGCTCTGGTGAGGCTGCTCCAGGTGTGCATTCCCGTGCACCTGCAGCTGCCCTGGGTCCAGCACAGCAGGCTCCTGCTGCTGGGAGAAGACATCAGGCGAGGAGACCCCAGCACCCTGGGGGCCATGCCAGGCCCAGGGGGCACAGAGGCCGGGAGCAGTCCCACAACACGTGCCCCCGAGGCAGCCAGCGCCACTGGCAGGGTCTCCCCTCACTATTACATCCTGCCTGGGGGTGCAGCAGCCGCAGAGTCCCGCAGGGAGGAGGGCCTGGGACAGCCCATTCTCATCATTCTGGCCGTGCCCTGGGCCTGCCTTCTTTGGGTGCGTGTTTCGGTCCAGTTGCCGGGCTCAGGGACCCAGCTCAAGCCAGGACAGCGAGGTTTGGGGGTCCCAGCGAGGTCAGCGGGGGGTGGGGCCTCGACTCTGCACCTCCCCAGGAGAAAAGCAGCTGTGGGCAGGTTGGGGTCCGCGCCTGGACGGGCTGGAAGCCAGGAGCGTCCTCCCACCTTGCAGAAAACCGCCTCTCGTCTGCCCTCGCTCAGAACCCCTCCACGCCCCAGACAGCGCAGGGGCCCCTTCCCCCAGCCCCACCCCCTCCAAAAGTGACACTGTGTCAGCGGCTCCTTCCCAGCCACACAAGCATGCCCCCGCCCAGGCCCCCCAGGCCCCGGCCTCGCCCCACACCAGGGGCCTGTGTGCCCGATGGCCTCCCCCTGCAGCTGCGCCGGCTCAGGTTCCAGCCAGCCTCCAGCTTCCTTTCCCTGACCAGCAGGTCTCAGAAAGCTCCAGAAACTCTCCACTTCAGGGAGTGCTTCCGCTATCCCGGCGCTCCGCTCCCTTCCACGGGAGAGCCGCCGACGGTCCGCAGGAGTCTCCTGTCCCCTGGTCCATAGGCCCCCCCCAGGGAGGTGGGGACCTCCCTCTCTCCCTCACTCCTTCCACGTCACCTTGCTTTTCTCTGTCACCGTCACCATACTAACCCCTGGTTTGGGCAGGGGGCTCCCGCCTGCCAAAGGAAGGGCACCGCGGCTGCAGAGGGGGTGTGGGTGGGCAGCCCAGAGTGCCTGCTGCAGTGGACATGCTGAGGTTCTCCTGCTTGGTCACACACGCACACATGGACACACCCACACATTTGCACACACTCATACTCTCAACGCATTTGCACACTCACACACACAACCACACTCACAGTTGCAGGCACTCATGCACACACTCACACAATTCTCTCACATTTGTACCCACACAATACACTCTCAACACATTTGCACACTTACAGTTGCACACATGTGTACACACGTGTACACACTCACACAATTCTCTCATATTCGTGCCCACACATTGCACACAGGCACATGCACAACACTCACATGCACGCACACATGCACACACTCACACACACTCTCACACACTTGTACTCATATTGGCTGACACCATGATCGTCCCAGGCTGGGCGGACACAAGCCGGCCACGAAGAGAGAAGCCCGCCGACGCAGACGCACGCAGACAGGCCTAGGACACAGGGGCATCTGGCCCTCCTTTCATGCTTTCTCGTTTATTCCCTGCCTCGGGAAGCTTTCACTGCAGGGGGCATATGACGACCCCCAAAAGCTAGCTTCTACCTGGTGCATGAACTGAGTCGGGCGGCCCCAGGTCATCTCCATTCTTGCGCTGTTCCCCCTTCCCCGCCCCACGCATGAGGGGTGCTCGGGACCCGGACTTCCCTGCCTCTCCAAACGCCACGGAAATCCCAAGTGCCCTCCATGAAATCTCCTCCTGCACGCCCACTGGTTCACCGCCAGGCCTTTGCTCACGCTGGAAGTCTCTCCCCACCTCTTAGCCCCCAGCCCCTACTGGTCCTTCACGGCAGGGCCACAGTGACCTCTCCTGCAAGAAGCCCTCCAACCGTACTCCTGATGCCCAGGTTCTCCGTTCAGGGGCACCTTGTGCACCCTCTACTTGTCCTTGCCTTTTATCACAGAAACATGCAAACTCAGACTCGGAACTTAATATATGTCCCTTTCAATACTGAAGACGAAAGAAGGCAGGCCTGTGGAGTCTGGGGCCCAGCGGAGTGGAGCTGAGCGGAGCTGAGCATGGACATGAAGACGATCCCTCAAGGTTGGGGAAACCAGCTTCTCCTCCATTCAGGAGCAAGGGAAGCACCTCCATGACAAAGGGCACGTCACACAGCCAGGACGGAGAACAGCACCCCTCCCTGAACAGCCCGTTACAAGCTCCTGCCTGGCTCGCCGCAATCCCTGCTGGGGACACTCCTGCAGGTGAGGGGCCCCAGCACGCCTACTCCCACCCTGGTAGGTTCACATGCTCTTCAGCAGCTGCCCAGAGTAAGAGGGACCCCTGCACGTCTGCTCCCTCCTGGGCACCCGGAACGCAAGGGCGGGCTGGGGCCAAGGACATCACAGGCGTGCAAGTTCTTACTGTGTTATCAAGAATTGCTGACTTACTTTCTCTGCTCCCTCAAGCCCAGAGCCAGCAGGGCGGCTTCTGGAACAGTCACAGCAGACCCTACCTCGTCCCACACTCTCTCTCAGCTCCCGATGCTCCTGGCCTCCTGAGTAGCTGCCAAGGAGGCACTGTTCTCCATGCATAACCCCAGACAGAAAGGTCTGTGCTCCTGTTCCATCTGCCCCAGGCCCCTGCCCAGGCTGTCACTGCCTGGAGATGCTGTGGGGTGAAGCGTCTCAACTCCAGTTAGCTGCGAGTCCAGGTGAGGACTCATCCTAAAAGGTCCAATTCCCCTCACCTCCCTGGGCTCATCTCCTATCACTGCCTCCAGCTCACTCACAGGACTTAGCCACACCGCCCTCCTCGCCTTCCTTCCTCTCATACACCCCCCTCCACCGGAAGGCCCTCCTCTCAAACCCACACAGCCCCCCACCCCTCACACCCTGCCTCATAGCTCGTCGTCCCCAGCGGCTTCCCCAGGCACTCTATTTGTAATAGCAATTCCAGGGAGGCCCAGGTCTAAAGGCAGTCATACCAACCTGGCGCTAGGCCCCGGGTACGCACAGATCCCAGCAATGCGTGAGAAGCTGGCTCTCGACTGCCACACCCACTCCATGCGTGTTGCTCCTGAATGACCTTGGAAGGTGGGTCTCATCGCCGTGCTTACATGGGTGGGGAAACTGAGGCTCAGAGGCATGAACTGGCTTGCCTGAGACCACACGGATCCTGAATGGGAGTCAGGACCTGACGTGGCTGAGGGCAGGAGGAACCCGGTAGAAGGCCAGGCCGGTGATGTACCTTGGAGCTGTATCCTGGGAGGCAAGAGCCAAACGCTTCACAGCAGACAATGAGCCCCTGTTGGACAGAAATTCACCCGGACGGCTATAATTTAATTGTGTTTATGTGTTGCCTGTCATTTAATCCATTTTACACGTGGGCAGGCAGGGGTGCTGGACTGGAAGAATAGGAGTGAAATCCAAAATGAAGAGTGCTTGGGGCAGAACTGGGCCCCTGGCAGCCACCTGGGGCCTGGCACACACCTGCACCTGCCAGGCTTCAGTGTCTCTGTGGGCGAGTGTCAGAAGAAGGCTCTAAATCACCAAAGTTCTCGCCATGGCCTTGCTCCACCTTTGAACCAAGAGCCCACACACGTGGGGGTGACTGCATCAGGCGCTGATGTAGCGCGTGGATGGTGTGGTCACCACCTCTCTGAAGAGACGAGGAAACTGAAACACAGAGAGGTTGGTCACCTTCCCAAAGTCCCACAGCGAGTAAATGATGAAGCCAGGACGCGACCCCAGCAGTCGGCCGTGGCACATCCCTCAACCCTGACCACCGGGCTTTAGGGGAGGGAGCGGGGCATCTGGGAGCCTCGCCTCTCAGGCTGGAGGAGGAGGAGAAGCCAATGCGCAGAGGTCACACCTGTCACACCCATCCGATAAGTGACTACAAATGCCCGGAGGCACGCCATCAAGCCAGAGAAGGTAAAGGCATCATCTTGGAAAGAAGGAAGGAAATTAGCTTTACCCACAGATGACGTGATCCTAAGGAACATGCACACGCGCACACACACATATACACACACGACCACAAGAACTAATACACGAGGTCCCAGGACACAAGATCAATACCCAACAGCCAGTTGTGGTTCCATGCACCAGCCAGGGACAATCCAAACACAAAACTAAGAATACAATCCCATTCACAGTAGCATCACAAGAATAAAATACTTGGAAATAAATATAGCAAAAAGTGCAAGGCTTAGGAAAGATCACTAAACTCTGCAGAAGGAAGTCAAAGAAGAGCTAAATAAACGGAGGCACGGTCTATGTTCACAGATGGAAGACTCATTATTATTAAGTTAGCAGTTCTCCCAAATTGATCAGTAGATTCAATGCAATTCCTATCAAAATTCCAGCAGGTCTTTTCTTTTTCTTCCTTCCTTCCTTCCTTCCTTTCTTTCTTTCTTTTTTATAGAAATTGACAAGCAGATTCTAAAATTTTTATGAAGCTGCAAAAATACCTAAATGTTCTAAAACTCACTCATGGTGATGGCTACACCGCTTATTTTAGTAAAGTGACTGAAAGCATTGAATCATGCATTTGAAATGGTTGAACGTTATGCTATGTAAATACATGTCGGTGAAGTTGTTTTTGAACATTCCCAGGGCTGCTAATACAGTGGGAACACTCTGCAAAGTCGGAGCAAGAGAAGGTGAGAAATTCAGGCTCTCTCTCCACCAGGAGAGGTGCCAGAGGTGCCGGGGCACAGACACCCTTGAGCAGAGGGATCTTTTGATGTGCTTCGTTCCTAGGAGTGTCATTTAATCCCAAAGTCTCTCTGAGTTCGGTTTCTCTTTTGCTGCCATATACGCCATGTGACTTTACACAAGACAGTCACCCTCTCTGAGCCTCAATTATTCTGCAGGGAAATCACTGGCACAGTCAAGTGCCACGCCAGAATTTGGACTTACTCCCATCCGAGCCTTCTTCCAGTTACAATTCTGCATCCTACATCCTACATCCTTTAGCCATTACACATTCCACGTATTTCTACGGCTCTTGGTAGCGAGCGACTTCTCCGGGGAAATGCTGCCATCAACAGAGAGACCGGGAGGGCTCGGTTTCCCCATGCCCACTGCCCCCAGGCCCGGGTTTCTCAGCTCCACCCCAGGGGAGTCGCAGCCCCCCACTCCTCTGTCCACATGCCCTTCGACAGCCCTTAGCCACCCCGTCTCCCCACAACACTCATGCCCTCCATATTGATCCAACCCAGCGCACACCCGCATCCCCGGCCCGCACCCGGGGCCCCCTCGGGGGAGCACCTGAAGCCAATGCAGCCCACGACACTCAGCTTGGAGATGGTGTTGGCTCTCGTTTCCCAAACTGCAGGCTTCCTCTCCCTGCCTCCTCTGGAGAAAAGGTCACCGTGGCCGCTATTTCTTACTTACATGACAGTCCTGAGCTCCTGGGTGTCGGAATTGTGGTGGGGGGCTCAGCAGGGATGCTCTGGGGGGCAGCTGACCTCCCCAGTAGGCCAGCAGCAGCATTCTGCTGGGCAGGCGAGGCACAGAGCTGAAGGTTCGCAGGAGGGAGGGAGCAAGAAGACCAGAGTGAAGCCAGCGAGCACAGGCCCCAGGCCCCTAGGCAGGTGGGGGCGGGAAGGACCACACGGGGCGGAATCAAGGACACAGGCTGCTAAACTGAGGCCTCCGTGACTCTGGAGCCACTGGAATGGCTGGTCACCACATCAGCATCCCTCATCCGCTGCCTTTGTCCCCTGCCTCAGTCTACCAGCCAGTCAGGCTCCCTCCTCAGTATGTCATGGGAAGCTGGGGGACAGAGGCAGCTCTCCAGCTTGTTAGCTGGTGGAGGGAAGCCTGGAGAGAGACTGAAATGAGCATTCCTCCCTTCCACAAATCGTCAGCGGCACCTACCGTGTGTGCGGCGCTGCGCTTGGCACAGCGGATACGGCAATAAAAATTCCTGCCCTGTGGAATTTACATTCCAGCTGGGGGAGAGAAACTTCCAAATAAAATAATCAATAACCAATACTGTAACGACCTGGCCTGTCAGACCGTGGGAAGTGCTAGAGAGGACAAGGCAGGGCCGGGCGCAGAGCGGAGTGGGGAGGGTCACAGTTGGGTGGGGGCCCATCTCATAGACTCTCGGTGGCCTGGAGGCCTCTGGCTTCGGGCATTAGGGAGGGGAGCGCCCTGGAGGGGCCTGGGGGAGGAGCACTGGACCCCTGCAGACTTGGGGCTCCCATCCCCACATTCCACCCCCCAACCCACGCTGCAGACCAGTCAGGCCAACAGTGACCTTGGTGGATGGAACCTGGAAGACACTCGCAGGCCTCTGTGCACCTGCCTCAGGAGGATGCCAGTGGGGCCCTCCTGTCCTCTCCCTTTCCCTCTCTGCCTGGGCTTCGGGGCTAAATGCTGTTCTCAGTAGGACAGGGTCCAAAAATGCTGCCCACTAACATCCTTTCCTGGCAGGAGACCCCAAACCCGGGTCAGCAAACTTTCTCAAAAGGGCCAGAAAGCAAACGTTTTAGACCATGTGTCATGGTCCATGACTGACTACTTAACTTGGCCACTGCAGTGCAGACAGAACCACAGATGCTGCACAAACGAATGGGTGTGGCTGGGTTCCAATAAAGCTTTATTTAAAACAGCAAGGGGTGGGCCAGACGTGGCCAGTGGGCTGGAGTTTGCTGGCCCCTGCCCTCCAGCACCAGCTGGGCTTCATACGGCTGTGACCGCTCTGAGGTCCTCAATGAAGGAAGAAATAGGAGTAGAGGTAACAACGGCGATGATGTGTGCTGGGTGCCAACCTCCTGCCATGTGGCTCTTCCATCTGCTGAATTGGGAATACAGTGCTGAAGGCCAAGAGGGCAGCCCCACCCCCCACACTTGGAGCCTGATGGAAAGTTCCCAGACACCACACTGGGGAGGTGCTGTGTGTCATCCCCATCTCATAGGTGAGGACATGGGAGCTCGGGGAGGTGACACATGTGCCCACGTGACACAGATGGTGAATGGTGGACACAGGTGAATCCCAGTCCCTTCGTATTCCTGTTTGACACCCACACAGTGTCCCACCCCGGGTCAGCCCATGTCCCCTTGTGGTGGGACAGCCCTCCGCCACGAGAGAGACGCCCACAGGGTGTTCCATCCGGGTCAGCCCGTGTACGCCAGCGGTGGGACAGCCCTCCGCCACGAGCTCACTGACGTTCACACGGTGTCACATTCCAGGTCATTCCGTGTCCCCCGGCAGTGGGACAGCCCTCCGCCACGAGCTCACTGACGCTCACACGGTGTCACATTCCAGGTCAGCCCATGTCCCCCGGCAGTGGGACAGCCCTCCGCCACAAGCTCGTGCCCAAAAGATGGCCCTGGTAGAAGCAGCAAGGAAACCATGGGGCCTCGTGCCTCCCTGAGCCACCACATGAAACAATGAGCTAGTATTTCTCGAACGACACATGATGCCTACCTGACATCATCTTTGACACTCCTTTTTCAACAAAGACTTTATTCTCTTGCCAATGTCTTCACCCTCAGACGGGAAGAAGCCCTTTGATCTATCGATTACATTCCTGCGCTCCTCAGGACGTCAGCCGTCAGGGCGACAAGCATCCCGTCCGGCACCACAGATGGCGGACAAGCCTTTGACTAACAGGGTGGAAGAAAGCTGACGTGGCCCCAGTGAAAAACAGGCTGGAGGCTTCGAGGTGGAGGCGAGACGAGCCCTTGCCTGCCCTAACGTGGGAACCCGTGACAACCCACACCAACAGGCACTTGGTACGTCTGAGAAGGGGTCCGCAGGCCCACCGAGGCTGGGCCAGCAGAGTCACCCCGTTTGAAGGGGCGGCCATCATGTGGCGGGAGCTCCCTGACTGAGCAGGTGCTCTCACGACAGGGGAAGAGGTGAACTTTCCACCCTGGATCCACAGGTAAACGGGTCAACAGACACAGCAGGGTGGCGGTCAGCGTGCATGAACGAGGAGCTGGAACAACAAGATGGGGGTGCCCCCGCGAGCTGACTCCCAGCACCACCGCTCAGACTGAGACAGAGGGCTCTGGCCCCCAGGAGTGACCGCCACCATCAGCCAGTGTTGCGATCAGCTCCTCTACCAAGCACATCCGGGATGGCCCACAGGACTCCGTGGCACCCAGGTGAGGCCACTCCAGCCAGGAGCTGCCCCACAGAAGGCCATGCTCTGGGAACGGGAACCATGTGGTGGCCCTCAGGGAGATGGAAGGGAGCCCTCCCCGTGGCATCATAACTATGAGAGGTTCCCAGCCTCGAGGCACCAGTTTCCATCAAATCGCTGCTTTGTGTTTACCTGAAAACCTGACCTCCAGGACTAAAATGTGCTCTCCCAACAGCCCACCTCCCGAGCCCACGGCGACCATGGCCCTGTTGCTGGGCCATACTCAGCGTGGCCTGGCTCCTGCTCATCACTGTCTACTCCCTTCTAGGGGCACCTTGCAGCTCCTGGAGGCCAGCTTCTGAGGCCCAGGTGCCATCGGTCAGATCCTCAGACATGTGGGATGCCACGTAAATCCAGGGGAAGTCCCTTCACACAGGATACTGGTGACAGCTCTGGTCTGCTGGGCCGCTCTGTGCCAGGAACCGGCTCCTTGTCCTGGTGTGGTCAGCGCCGGCAGGAAGCAGGTGGGCCAGACAACTAGGGCGCTGGAGGGCAGGTGCCTGCGCAAGGTGGTCCGCAGCCTGTTTTAGAACAGCCTGGGAGCTAAGTATGCTTTTTACATTTTTTAAATGTAAGAAGTAAAAATAAGAATGTGGGACCATAGGTCTGTGGTTCACGGAGCCTAAAATATTTCCTTTGTGTCCCTTCAAAGTGTTGGTGACCCCCAGAAGAAGGCCTAATAAATAGAGGGGAGGGAGGGGTTGCCGTGGTTGCCAGAACGGGACAGGTGGGTACTACTGCTCTTGCCTCTTCTGGGATTCTGGCCCCGGGAGGGGGGGGTCCCGTGAGTGCAGAGGAGCAGAGACCACTGCCCACGACCGTGCCATCCGAAGAGCCCAGAAGGGTCATGGGCTGTCGGCTCACAGACCACGTGGCTTGGCTGGGCCCCGGCACCAGCTCACGCTCTGCCCCAGAAACTCTTCTCCAGAGCAGGTGGAGCAGGGTAGCCAGGAAGCTTCAACAAAATAATATTTGAAAACCACTGAGTTCAGTGGCTCCTGGTGGAGGGTGAGGAACAGGCCGAGGGGTGGTAACTATACTGGGAATAGGGCCCAGCATTAGCCATAAAACCTGGTGAAAGCCCTTGTTGACAGGGCGACAGGGCGAGAGCCGTCACCAGCATCCCACGGCTGGCCGGCCTGGGGCTGCACCTTTTCCCAGGAGAGATTCCAAGTTCCACCTCTTTCTTCCTAGCCGCCCGAGGGGCCTCCAGTGGGAGAGACCCCACACAGACCTCAGCTCGCAGTCTCAGCACCCATCATGTGCAGGGAAAGTGGAGGCCCCGCTTCCGGGCATGTCCTGGGGTGCCCGATGCTGCAGCAGATGGTCACCTTGGTGGCCCGCAGCACCCACAGCCTGGACCGTACCCTCCTGAGCTGGCTCTGGGCTCAGTCACGTGACTGGTTGCAGTCAGGGGGCATCAGCAATTGTGACAGAAGTGAAGGCTCAGTAAGGACTTGCAGACTGGGGCATGGTCATGCTATAGGAGACAGAGGTGACCCAGCGGAAGCCGGCCCCAGGGGCAGCACTGGGATGGGGGACCATGAGTGGGGACCAGCCAACCCGCACGGAGAGATCCCACAGAGCTGCCAGCCACACCACCACCGGGCAGCCCACAGAAATGAGAGACACAAATCACTGTTTACAGCCACTAAATCTGGGGGGCTTATTAAGCAGCAAATACCCACCACCCCCATAACCGCAGATGATTTTGCCTCTGTTTGCACCGAAAATGACAACAACCTTGTTGCAGATACCAATGCCCCCATTCTGGGCTACTTCCTTCAGAAAGAATGCCGGACGCCAGGACCACCCAAGTTCTAACCACCTTCTGGACAAGCAACTACGAAGAACCAACCATCGCTCATCAGTCTTTGCGCCGCTTGAGTTCAATGACCCCTGCTGTCACTTCTGGCTTCCCACGCCCTCCATCATCCGCTGCGGGTCTCTGGCCGAGCTGCCCGGCCTCTGAGCTCTGATGTCAGGGCCTGTCGGGCATTAGTGGCCACCCAAAGTCAACAACCCATACAGCCAGCCCTTTGACATGTGAAGTCACGGGACCTGTTCCCAGGTGGCATTCGTGCTATTCAGGAACCAGCCCAACGGTCGTGTTTGGCATGGTCCTTCTCGGCCGACAAGGCTTGCTCTTGGGGGCAGAGCACCATGGATGGAGTGGGTCCTTGGTGGGTCCCAAACCTGGGAGGAGGCCCCCTCATTAGGAGGCGATGGCAGCACTTCGTGGAGGGTCTGATGTGGGCCAGGAGCTGTGCTAGGCATTTCTGGACAGAAGGGAATTGCTTAAGAAGCTCTACCCACAGTGGACCTTTAGGGCAGTGAAACTATGCCGTGTGACACCGTGAGGGCAGGTGCATGACATTGTGCACGTGCCCAAACACACACATTGTACTACAGCAAGAGGGAGCCCAATGGCTGCAGGTACTAATGCATCAATATCAGCTCGGCACTTGTTACAAATACACTGCAGGAATGCAGTGTGACAGGGAGCAAGGGGGACTGAGCCAGCAAGGACAGCCGCATCCAGGAGCCAGTGGCCGAGTCCTTCGGTGACACGAGTGATCACAGGAGCTCACAGATCCGGGATGGGGTGGACACTGGGGCTGGGAGGATCCACCTCATCCCTCAGTGCTGCCCTTGACTGCAGGCTCAGAGGTGCCCAGTGCGTGGGGACCTGGTCTGGCCAGACTCACGGCACACAGGGCCACCTGTCCCGACAGACACAGGGCCCCCTACCCGCCCCCACCAACACACACACCACCCGCAGGCTGCGGCGGGCTGGGGGAAGTGTGTGTCGGTGGTCTGAGCCTCAGCCTCTCAAGCCTTGTCTGCAGGGCCTCTGAGCTGGACACGAGGCCCTGGGTAAACACGCGGTATTTTCCTTTGAGGCTTATGAGTGCTTCTCCAGGCCCTAACTGTCACCTGCTTCCACTGAGGGATTCCAGGCCTGCATTTCCAGGGAGGTCTCAACTCTCCCAGACCCCGAGGAGTGAGGGTTCTTCCTTAGCTCCTGGGGGACCAGCAGTGACTCCCAAACGGGAACCCACAGAAAGCTGGCTCCTCAGGCTCATGATGCTCACCCAGGCAGCAAGCACATAGCAAGTGTTCGCTGAGTCAGGCCTGTGCTTAAAGTTTCGGATTTGCAGAGAATACACAGTGCGGTGTGGAAGATGAGCACTTACAGCACCACCTTTTAGAGACACGCAGGAAATACCCAATGTGGAGGGAAGCAGCCAGGCCTGGGCGAGGGGCAGGACTCACTGAGGGAGGAGCGTTTCTGCAGCTGGGGTGGGTGACAAGCAGGCTCATTACCCTGACCTGTTCACCCGCCAGTGGAAGTTTCATAAGGAACTGTCACATCGAATTGTGATAGTCACGGTGGGGCCGAGAACCTAATGTAGGGGCCCAAGGACTCCACCAGAAGGCCTGGCTCAGGGCCCAACTCTGCCATTTACCCAGGACTGTGGCCTTGGACAGATGTCCTAAGCTCTCTGTTCCTCAGCTTCCTTAGCACCCATCTTGTTGAGCTGGGGATGGGATGTCATCCCTGTGAAACAGTGAGCGTTCAGCAGGGCAGTGCTTGGTGAGCTCTTGCTACTTGGTGCGGTGGTTTTCTTCCCTTTCCAGATGATAACACTGAGGGTCAGAGTGGTGGAGAGCGGTGCTCGAAGCTGCCCAGCAGAGGAAATGGCAGAGCCGGGACTGGAGCCAGTACCTGTGGGGCTCCAAAGCCCTTTCCGCTCTAAGGTGGAACGAGATGGGACTTTCACAGCAGGAGTAGAAGCCCCAGTCTGCTAGATGGACATGGCCGGCCAGCAGTGAGTACCCCAAATGGCCCCCATGGCCCCCAGGGGTAAGACCTCTTTGCTCAGAGATGCTGCCACCTCTCCCTGCCGAGGGGCTGTGCAGGGGGCCTCCAGCGATCCCTGCTGTTCCCCTGGGTCCTCATGGAGCCCTCACCTCCCCAGGAAACTGTCCCCAGCCTCCACAGCCTGGCCTGCCTCCAAAAGTTAAACATGGAATCAGCATAAGACCCCTCAATTCCACTCTTGGGCACAGACCTGAGAGAGGTGAAAACGGGTCCTCAAGCAGAACTCGGCACACGAGGGTGCACAGCAGTGAGCAGCCCCGGCGCCCATGGGCGCATGAGTAGATAAGCACACTGTAGTTAACCACGCAGCCAGAAGCAGGAATCTAGCACCGATACGTGGTGGGATGCAGGTAAACCTCCAATATGGCCCAAATGAAAGAAGCCCATCTCAAAAGACCACCTGCTGTGCGATTCTACTCATGTGAACATTCTGGAATAGGCAAATCTATGGTCAGAAAGCGGACGAGTGGCCACCAAGGGCTGGGGTGGAGGCAGGAGTGGGAGTGACCGGTCGTGGGTGTGGGGTCTCCTTCCAGGGTGATGCATAAGTCCTGCAGTTACAAGTGGTGGTTTCACCAAATGCACTAAATTCCACCAGACTGTTCAGTATAAAAAGGTCTGCTTTAGGTTATGTGAATTTAACCTCCATTTCTTAAAAGCAGTGGAATGAAGTCTGGGACGATTGGAAGCCCTGGAAAGTCCATTACTCCGTTGCTGACGTTGTGTGAGCGGGAGGCTGGTGCGGGCAGGGGCGGGGGGTGGCGGCCCGGGGAACGCAGGGTGCGGCTTGAAACACTCAGGGTTGAAAGAACAGGAAGCCCGTGTAATGCCATAAATCAGGATTTTCTGACTGGGTTGCTTGTACCCAGCAGAACAAAATGTATTGAATGTCCCGAGCCGGTGAGAGTCCCGGCTGCCAGGCTCTGCCGGGGGCGGGGGGCCTCTAATTGCACACTGGCCGCACGCTTGAAAGTTGCTCTATGAAAAATTAGGGCTCGACATTTTAATGAAAACTGAGTTAGAACTGAGCCAGAGGATTTCGGGGACAAGCAGGAAAACGCATGTGGACAAGCGTCTTGCAGGGGGAGCGGCTGAGGGGCATTTCCTCTCCTGGGCCCCCTGTGGAGCTGAGTTTTGCAGCAAGGACCTTGGGAGGGGGTGGGCTCGAAGGTGACGGCACGCGGAGGCTGCACCCCAGTATTTCTGGGTCCTGGTCAGCCAGAAATGGGGTGTGCACAAACCCCCAGTGTATCTTTCCTGCAGCTCTCAGGGCCGGAAGCCAGGGCTGGGCCTTGGGGAAGGTCCTGTCTGCGCCAAGAGCGACCTTTCTGAGCCACGTTGTCCCATCTGTACAATGAGGTGCCAATGCCACCTGGTCTGGCTGAGAAGTAAACTGACTTGTGCATTCTGTCCCTCTTTCCCTTGTTTCAGGGGCCGACCTCAGCACCCTGGACCCAAATCTCTCAGGGCTGCCTGGCCCGAACCCCAGACTGGGTTAAACCCCCCAGTTACGCCCTGTCTATAACTGTGTTCCCCTGCAGTCAACCTGCTCTACTGGGATTATTTATGTATGGGTCCTCTGGATCATCCCGGATCGCGCCCCCATCTCAAGATCCTGAGCTTAATCTCATCAGCAAAGTCCCTTTTGCCACATGAAGTCACATTGGGATGTGGGTGTCATGGGAGTGTTATTCTGCTGACCATGGGTGGGAAAGGTGCTCCGTCTTCTTCATCAAAACAGACACAATTTATGGCCCCATGGAACTGACCACTTGGTAGGGAGAATGATAATAAAACAACTGCATGAGTAACCTCTCTAAGGTTGGCTAACCTTTGTGTCTCAGTGATGACAAGGATGAAAAAAACGCATGTTTATGGAGCACTTACTATACACCAGGTATTCTGTTGAACACTCCTAGACGTTACCAGATTTCAAATGATCATGTTAGAGGGTGGGTCTTATCATTCCCACTTAACAGAAGGGAGAGCTGAGGCTTCTTCTGAGTGTGTAGACTCCAGAGCTGGCTTCTTGGCTACCGTCCTAGGCACAGGGCCCCGGAGTCCTCAGCCCCTGACCACATGCTGGAACAGAGATCCAGGAAGACTCAGGAAGTGTCTGTCCACTTTGTAATTGCCTGGGGGAGGAAGAGAGGGGCTCAGGCTCTTCCCCTCCCACACAGCCCCTTCCCAAACAGGCCCCCGGGGGTAGCAACAGGAGGTTAAGATGCTTTTGCACTTGGCCAGTCTGGCCCACCTCAAGCTGCAGTCCAGCCAAGCATGGGCAAGTGGGCACCTGGGCCACCTGAGCCAGGAAGTCACACATTACCACCGACGCCACGGTTGGAAGCCTACAGCATGGGTCTCCCCTGAGGAAAGGAATAGTTCTCTTTAACCGTAAACAAAAGTTTCCAGTTGTCTCGACTGTGATTCCGAGATGTGTGGCTCCTCTCTCCACAAAGGACTTCGTTGTTGTCCGCGTGTGCTCAGGAACATCCAGCGTGTCCACTCACCAGGTTTTCAGGAAGACAGAACTCCTCTGAGAGTGGAGGGAGACCTGACACGCGCTCCGTGCTTACGAACTCTTAGTCTAGACACAATTCTAACCATGTGGTCATTCTTCCCATAAACAGATCAGAATGATCAGATTAGAACGGGAAGAAGGGAAGGATCGTCAGACCTAACAGGTCCATGGATGACAACAGTGGCTCTAGTGACCCGGCGTGTGCAACAGTGTAGGCAGGAGGCTAGCCATGGAGACATGTCCCCGCAAGGCGGGAGTCCTGCCCCCTGCCCGCGGTGCCATGGCGCCACACAGAGACCGAGCGTCGTGTGCCGGACTCCCACCGCCCACTTCTATGAAGTCCAGGGCGACGTTCCCACATTAGGGGCTCAGCTTTCCCGGTGAGAAGCCAGTGCTGAGGGGAAACGAGAGGCTGGGTGCAAAATCCCAGTGTGGTCTGGGACGGCCACATGCCTCAGACGGAACAGAACTGTGTCTACAGCCTGGCCCCTTGGGCGACTGGGTGAAGGGAGGGGTGTCCCAGCAGCTCCCACTTGACCTCACAGCTTCCCCCGTCCTAGAGGTGACGGGACAAGACGGGACAAGGGGAGTGAGCCCCCTAAAGCCACAAAGCAACCCAGGAGAAGCGAGGGGTACACCCAGTCCACTGGCCCCACAGCCCGCGTCTCTACCCTGCTCCTTTCTGCTGTGCCCTGGCCCAGAACTGGAAGGCTCAGGGGGACAGGGAGCTTACCCCTCCTGAGGCATTTCATTCTGTCCTGTTTTATTTCAGGGAAACGGGGATGAGGCAGCTGACATTTGAACCGTCTCAACTCCCCCCTCCACACACACACACCACAGCCATGAACCACAACAGATGGAAACTCATGAATTACGTCTGAATCTACAAGTTCTTAATGATTTAAGAGAAAACCAATTGACCACCTTTTAAGACTGATAGGGAATCAATCTGTCATTAAAGAACTGGGTAAATGAAAAGAAATTTTCTCTCCCCTGTATGAATTGTCACACACCGTGCACAGTATGAACCGTGACCCCTTGCAGTCGAGCGGCAGCGTCTCCCTATGAACTGATCCAGCTGATAAATGAAGACAAAGTGATGGAATCAGAGCATTGCCATTTTACAGCCCCTAATGAATTAATGGAAACACACTTAAGCATTAACAGCTGCTAACATCAAAACAAAGTGGGAAAGGGGAAAGAAAACATATCTAGGAAGAAAAAACTCAGAGGCAGGAGTGACAAGCTCTACAAACACCCACAGTAACTTCGACCCCAACAGGTAGGTATATGTGTACAGACACACCTGGACAGGTGTGAGCATTCTTCGACACTTTATGGGGAGAAGTGAACTTTGCTCATACCTTGGAAGCAGAACGTTTGAATAACCAGAGAGGAAATACAAACCCTAACGTTAATCCAAACATCTCTCCTTATTTTCATAATCGCCCCACCGAGCATGAATTGCAAAGTCGTATTTAATACGTATTTCGGTGCCAGGCCCATTCCATTGTCCTTCCGTCTATTTTTGGTTTTGATCCTTGAGGCAACTAATATTCATGTTCAGGAAACAAATCTACGAAAATTATACCAGTGTTTGTGTTAAATGCAAAGCAAGTGCGTGCAGGTTGAGTGTTTCCGAGCAGTGAGGGGCACACTCGGCATTACTCACCCTGAATTCCTAACATCTGTGGGTCCACAGGAGACTTAATTCTTCAGGAAAAGGCCCCTACCCTAATTAGATTTTACTTGGCTTATTAGTAAATCTCATTCACTGACTTAATGAGAAACAAAAGTCATGTGATAAAAGAGTCACGAGCAATAAAATGTTAACTAAATTTATACAGCAGAGGGCTTGAAATTTTCCCTCCGTATCAGCAAAATTGAAATCCACAGTGGAAACAGGAATTGCTATAAATGGCTTCAGACCTAGGCATGGGGACTATTTATATTCAGGATGTAGCTTATTCCAGGGAGAGCACACACGATTTCGGCATTTAAAGTGCCAGACGTGTGCCCAAATCTTTATTAATTGGGTGTAGTAATAGCTGCTAAGATTTATTTCATACTTCCTAGGTGCCAAGCTATTCTAACAGCTTTAAATGCATTAACACACTTAACGTCACGAGGCAGACCATTATTATTCCCATTTTGCAGAAATCCGAGGAAATCCGAGGCTCCAGAGGTAAAGGGGTTTACCGGGGGTTACTCAGAGGGTGACTGTCAGTGACAGAATGCAGCCTCCAAGCCAAGAGAGCCGGCTCCCATTCCTCCCCACACTCAAAAATCAAAGAAATCTTTTCTGCTTTTTTACTCAAACATTAGTTTTTTGAATTATTATGGAATAATTCAGAAATGTGACTGCACGTTGGGATTTGCACGGATGTCACCTACAGCTTGAAGACAAAGACCTTCTCAGCCCCACTTCTTATTGGTTTTATGACAGTATCTGAATTTCAATTAATTTCAAAGGAAAGACTGGGGTCTCTGAGTTTCTTCAAGGGGGGCACGGGCTTTCAAACTCGAGGTCAGGAGGGAAGTCCATGACCGAGAAGGACATCTTCAAGAGTGCGTGTGTGCCCTACCCCAGGTGGCCCCGTGGCCACCACGACGCGAGAGGCAGGTGTTTATAAGTGTGCACCTGGGACCTGGACAGACACGGGCCCTCTACAGAAAGGGCTTATACAGAATCTGCAGTGGGCTGGCTGAGCCCTGATCACCCTCGGCTGACCCAGGCTCTCTGAGACAGCAGCATCATTATGGTCTGGTTGTGAGCAAAGCCCAAGGTGGAAGGGCACACCGCATCCAACCGTGTCCAAGCAAGGGCCTGGGGAGAGCTGTCTTCCCCTGAACTTCTGACTCCAAGCACACAACCCTTCCACCACAGGGCAGCCCCTCTGCCAAGCCACTGAGCAAAAGCCCTCAGGGTATTTGAATCCAACAGAGAGAAAATGATCCTTGCGTTTTCTGCTGTTTCCCAAGCTATGGTGGCATCTGCCCACGTCACCGCTCAGCCTTATCTTCGCCCCAGAGCACCTTTCCCTGGGGGCAGTGACCACATCCCGTGAGGGCCCAGAGAGGCCATCTATCCAGCTCCCAGCTGCAGGTTGGGTGGGGGACCCACGCTGGGCCCCTGGGATTACTTCTTCCTAGAAACCCACTGGAGCCAGCACACAGATGCGTTCCCCGAGCACCTGGCGCCCCAGATGCCTGGTGCTGAGGCTTGTCCCCTCCTACCGAGTCTAAATGACCCATTCTTCCTTTGGATCTGTAAGCCCCCAGAGCTCTCTGATAGCCCCTTGTTCTTGTTGCTTACTACTTGCTGGAAAGTTAGCTGGGACTCCTAGTTGCAAAGTTAGAAATTCTCTTGGGCCAGCCTACCCCCAAAAAGCCACTGGTTGTTCCCTCAACTAGAAAATCGATGGGGTGGGTCTGGCCTCAGTCATGCTTGGGTCTGGGGATCCCACTGAAGCTGCCAAGAATCTGTCTCTCTCCCCATCTCCTGACGCTGCTCATCTGCATGTTCTCAAGTGAAACAGACTTCAGCAGCACCAAGCCTTCCTGCTCCATAAAACACGAGACCCGGGGAAGGGAGCACAACTCTCCCAGTAGCCCTGGGAAGGGCCTAGGGAAGACTGGGGTCAGCTCTGGATGGTGCCACGTCTATCTCTGTATCCATTACGGTGAAGGGGTGTGCCAGGAAAATTCAGAGTGGCCAGGTCACAGCCATCCACAGGCCAGGAAACAGGGCCAGCGTTAACCCAAGACACACAGACGACTGCGGAATTCTTTGGGTTCTCCAGAGGAAATGATGCCAAAGAAATGCTCCTGCCAGCAAGGACAAGACCACCCTGTCACAACCAAAGGGCCCCATCTGAGACCAGCTGCACTGAGTCCACTCCGAATGTGGGGAAGCCGAGATAAATTGGACCCCAGGAGGGATGGAGTACTCAAAGAGCTTCCTGGAAAGCCTGTCCATGGGCTGCAGACAGCTCGCTTGGAAAAAGGGCGATCTTCCAGGCAAGATGAGGGATGGCTTCAGCCCCACGGGGGTCTTGACGAGGCCCACCTTCCAGGTCTGGAGGGCTTCCAGTGGGTGAGTGGTGGGAGAGACGGCCCAGAAAGAACAGTGTGTCCCAACTGCGGTCACCCTGAAGCTGCTGGAGGGGAGGAAAGAGAACCGTGCAGAAGCCAAGGAGCCAGGACACGCCCCCTACACTGGACATCCCCCTGGGAAGGATTGGTTTCCGCATCCTTCAGGCGGAAAAAAGACCCGCGAGCTTGGAGGCACGGCCTGGGAACAAGGATGTTCTTCAGAGATGGGAGGCGCGGGAGGGTCTGCAACACAGCAGCGTCTCCTGGGGAGCCCGCTCTGCTCCCACACAACTCTGGAGGCCAGCCAGTGCTAGCAGCTCCCCAAGTCTCCACCCGCAGACGTTTGCGCTCCCCTCCCCAAACCACAGGCAGGCGTCCACCCCCCACAGATAACAAGGCTGGCCACGGTGCCGGGACGCTCATCTGGGACCAGCATCGAGACAGGGCTCTGTCAGTGGCATAGCATGAGGTGGGTTCTCTGTGGCCCCCAAAGGCCCCCCAAGGGTGAGTCCTGCTGTCCCCAGCCAGGCCTGCTCGTCAGCCTGTATTGGTCCCTTCCCACCCCCTGACGGGTGTCCTGGGACCCCTTCCCTGAGATTGGAGGCTTTGCCTCAGGCTCTGCTTCTGAACACTCTGCGAGGGAAGGACTCGTGCCTATTTTGTTCCTGCTGAATGCCCAGTGCACATAGTAGGTGCTCAAGACATTTGATTTAAAGGACAAATGAATTAAAATGCCTTGGCCCCACTCTCTGGAAACCAACACTTAACCTTTATTATCCAACACGGACAGGCCAATGTACACGTTAGGGAACATTCTAGAGAGAGTGGGGATGTTTGCACCAGGCTGAGGGCTGTCAGTTTGCAAGGGCTGTGTTTACACCACCTGGTGAGTGCACCTGAGCCCTGCGTCTAAGTGCAGGTGCTGGCGCCCCGCCTCCTGGAGAGTCTGACCTAACCAGGCTAAGATGGGGCCCAGATGCTTTCTGATGTTGAGGACCCCCGGGTTAGAGCGTGGGTCCCACGGAGGCTATCCTTCCCTTTCTCATCACATCGGCGGGGACTATTTCATTTCAAAAGAAAGAAACCCAATCCAGCCGGTTTATGCCGAAAGCAGGGGTGGGAGTGGTTAACGGTGGAGACACAGGGATGTCTGTGGAAGTCCGGGGCAGGGCTGACCCAGGAGGCAGGAGCCTGGCCAGGACCCGCCACTTCTGTGCCTGGGTCTTCTCTGTGCAAGCCGGAACTGCCTGCCCCTCTGTCCCCAGAGCAAAGCAGGGCCTCGCTGGGGCCATGAGTGTGCACACCTCCCCTGATGAGGACCCCAGTCAGCCTAGGTCCCCGAAGCTCGGATGGTCCCGACTCAGATCAGGGGACCTCTGAGACCAGGCCACCGTGGCCAAAGAGACGGATGCTCATGGCACAAGCAGGGGGCCCCAGGCATGGTGTGGGGACAGGTGTTCAAGGGTCACCCCCTCCCTGAGGCTCATAGCGTCCCCCCCTTCGTCCTTTTGAGAGATCTACACACCACTCACCCCACACACACACGGGACAGCCCTTCCTTTCCTAATGAACTCGCTTCGGACACCCCATTGGGGCCCCTCTCTAGGCGGTAGCATCTGCGAAGTGGTGGGTTTGGGTTGTTAGAAACGTTCTTATAATGCAAAATGACATACGCAAGCCCCACTGGAGCCTGAGCACAAGAACACGTCACTGATACACTCCTGCCTTCGCTTAGAACTTTGGTACTTTGTTCATCATGTGTGTTTTTTGGGTTTTCATTTTTTAAATGTTGCGTTCAAGTGTTATTTGTCTTGCTGACTGTGGTTGGTGCTCCCTTCAATCCCACATCCAAGGTAAGTGCCTCACCTGCCCCGCCCCGCACTGCCCCGCACGTTCTCTGAAATAGAGGTTTGCAGCCTGGCCTGTGCCACCTCAGCTTGTCCTGTGCTCTGGAGACACTCATTTCACCCACCTAACGTAGAATCAGCAAGGCTGCTGGCCCAAACCCCTGCCTGCCCAGCTGAAGAAACTGAGGCCGGGCGCAGTGAAGTGACTGACCACAGACTTGGCTCTGCAGCCCAGGTCGGCCGGGGAGCCCCCGCCCCCGATTGTCGGCGGCCTGCTGGACCCCGGAGGAAAGAGCGGAGGGGCCAGGGTGGCGGCCTCCGCCTCTGCTGGCTTTGTTTAATTTCTGGAGAAGCAAACCAGCCCCGGCCAAGGAATCATAAATTCCTCTGGGAAGGAGCCTACCCCTCCTGAGCCATGGCTAGGAGCCCCTGGGAAGCGCGAGGCTGGTGGCAGGGGAGAAATCACAGCGAAGTGCCCCTTCTGCCTCCCCACGCTCGCGCCCCGGCATATTTAGGCGGTGACATCACAGGGCAGGGAACAGAGACCACCCTGAAAGGAAAAGTGAGTCACAAAAAGGGCAGAGGGGTGGTGGGAGGGGATGCGGCCGGCCCCCTTCTTTGCCTTGGCGAGCACAATCAGCACCGGAATAGAACGATTCTCTAGTTACGAGAGGGTGTTGCATTTCAAGCACATCCCTGGGGCCAAGCCCCGGGCTGACAAGGAAGTGTGTCATCTCACAAAGTCCTCCGAGGAAGGTTCTGTTGTATTCCCATTTTACCACGGGGACACTGAGGTTAGGAGAGGTAATGAGACTTGCCCAAAGTCTCTCACTCCATAAAAAGCGGGGCCAGGACCCGAACCGAGGCTGCTGGAATTCACACACCCCCTGTGACATGTTGCAACAGATGGGCAGGACCCCCAAACAAAGAAACCTATCCTCTGCCCCCCAGGAGGCCCCAGCTCTCTGAGACAGAAGCAAAGCATGCTCCCTGAATCCCAGCTCCAAGAGCACCCACACCCCAAGCCGCCCGTGGACCTCTGTCTTCTCTCCCCTCCAGTCCCCCACGTCCTGCCCACCAGCAGGGTCCCAGACCCACTCTTTCACAAGATCATGTGGAATATCTGGGCAGCTGGGCCTGTGCCCCAGGCTTGCACCCCTCATGCCAGAGAGAAGCTGCCCTTCGCCGATGAAACTCAAGATAGAGCCGTCCACCCATGCACGAGATTGCTGCAGAATTATGTGTAATTTTGGTGGGGGAAGGGGGCTTAGATATTTCAGATGAGACTAAGGGGCTGGCTGGAGCCCTTCTCTGAACAGGCTATCTCCCGGTCGCCCAATCTCACCGCGCGTGAATGAATGGTCGGCGAGAAGCCCACGTCCCCGCTCAGCCAGAAGCTCTCCACCTCGAGAGCGCACACCGTATCCTCTCCCACAAGTGGGAGAAGAGGCTTTCCCACCGCGAAGCCCATTTCCTGCTCAGACCAGGTGGAAAACCTGCTAAACTCAAAAGGTCAAACCTAGTTTAATTTTATACCCTTTTACTAAGGATGTTCCCTTAAAAAAAAAAAAAAAAAACGAGGGGGAAACTGTATGTTTCTTTCCAACTTTTCAAAAGTTAATTCATGTGGAAGAAAAAAAGATTAGGGTAAAATTTCAAATATTAAATTCAAATGCAGGATTAATGACTTTTATTTCTAAGCCCAAGAGGTTGTCTGGAATTTCGGACATTTTTGGAGTAGTCGAAACCAGACATAACCAGATGCGGTTGTGTTTTGGACCAAGTCAGCACAAATTTCGTACCTTGAAAGACTATATCCACGTCCATCTTAGTACAAACAGTCCCCCTTTTCCAAAACTCTCCATCCAGAATGAATTCAGAGCCGTCAGCTTAAACACGAAGACTAAACACGCTTCACTTGTACATGGAAGTAGCTGACGAATGTAAATCGTCATTAACCAACCCCCACCCCGTACGCTGCAAACCTCCCCACCTCCCTCCTCACCCTCCTCAAACACACATGCACATGGGCCAGAGGGATAGGTGACGATCACTGATCGGAAAGAAGAAAGAATGGCGTTCCTGCAATGCGTGAGGTCTCCAGGGTCATTAAATACTGTGATAATGTGGACAGTGGGGCATCTCAGGTTCTGCTGAACCCTGGAAGTACTGAAAAATCTCACATGAGGGCCCAGCCCAAGGTGGTTTGGATTACTTAGGGTGAAGTCTGAACAGGAACGGAGAGGATTTACCCTAGGCCATGGATAAGCCTCACAGAACCGGGTCCCACTGTCCAACAGCATTGGCACAAACAATGGCAAGGAGTGGAGGGAAGGTGCACGGCGACGGAGGGTCAAGGGCTGCCGGATGAAGAGTATGTTCCCCAGAACATGAACACTCCTTGAAAAATGAACACGTTCCAATATGTTTGGAAAATACTGCATACTCTAAGACCAGCATCAACAAACTACAGCCCATGTGCCAAATCTGGCTCACCACTTGTTTTTGTAAATAAAGTTTTATTGGAACAAGGGCCATACCCACTCACATACTGTCTGTGGCTGCTTTAGGTGGTAACCACAAAGACCACGTGACCCGCAAAGCCTAAAGTATTAGCCGTCTTCTGTAGATAAAGGTTGCTGAGCCCTGCTCTAAGACCACCTTAGGGATTCACAAATCACATCAGTGCATTAGTGACTCCACAAAATCCTGCAGCAAGGAAATCTCTTGTACTGTTTAACATAATATTCACAACCATATTTTATTTGATTTAAAAAAAAACCCTTTTTCCTCCATGAGATACATATTAATCCTTTCATAAGATGGGCTCCATACACATTTTGGGAAATACTGATGTGCATGTTTGCATGTGCCACTCAGCCTGTGGTACCTTGCTACGGCAGCCCAAGCTAACACAGCAAATAAGACTTTTCAGCAGAATGCTTATGAGAAACACCTGATATTTTATAGCTATGTTTTAGGAAAGATTCTTCCTTGCTAAGGTGTAAGCATCCAGCCTACAGTTGGGTTGGAGTTTAAATCAGCCACTTACTAGCTGTGTGAGTCTGGGCAAGCTACTTACCCTCTCTGAGTCTGCGCCTCCTCATCTGTGACATGGAAACCACCCCTCCCTCACCTGGGAGGGTTGTCGAGTGTGTGTTTGTGAAGGCTGAGTGAGATGGCACGCACTGGAACAGCACAGACAGGCCGTCGTCGGGCAGCGGTTCTCACGATTATCACGTCTCCTCTATCCTGAGGCAATCTAAGTTGCCATCATCAATGGGCTAAGAATTTTAAGGGCGGAAAGAGACACTAGAACATATGTCCTCATCGAGGACAAGAAGCTTTCTGACGACAAACACACGTGGATGTGAGGGGAAACAGAAGTGGGGCTCTGGGCTTAAGAAAACATGGTATTCCTCTTGGTCCAATATTGAGAGAGGCACGCGCTTCACTGGGATGCACATATGACAGGGCTCGGTCGCATGGGCCTGGACACTGAGCCCATAAGCCCTGGGGCACTGTGTCACACAGCGATGGATACCTGACACAGAGCAAGCCTTCCGAGGAACTTCGTTCACCGACTTACTGGCCATCTAACAAATACAGATTAGACACCCACATGGCAGTGGGCGAGGGACCCATCAGCAGACCGACCAGCCGTGATCCTTGTGTCCAGGAGCTTACAGGTCACAGACATGCCCAGTGCTGTGGGGCCTAAAACAGGCTGAATGAAACCCACAGTGGGAGCTCAGAAGAAGGTGCATTTAGGCAGTGATTCAAAGCATGAGAACTAAAGGCCCAGGGTGTGTGTGGGGGGGAATGTCGGGGACAGTGTGCCAAGCAAATGGAACAGCCTATGCAAAGACCCCGAGGCAGCAGAGAGCAGCCTGGATGAGAGGGCCTGAAAGCCCCCCCACAGGAGAGGGAATGAGCCCGGGCAGAGGGGCTGAGGTAAGGCTGCACCAGTCCCCTCCTTCATGGGCCCATCCGTATTTTCAGGTGAATATCATCAAGGCTGCACTAAAGCCTCTCCCACTAGGAAGGGACCCTAAGATCCCCCTTCTTGCATTTGCCCAGACGCTGGGAGGCTGTATCAGCGGGGACATCATGATCCAACGCAGGGAAAGCTGGTTTTGTCACAGTCCAGGAGCTCAGAGTGGAGCCCTGCTCCAGCGCCATCCAGAGCCCCAGGCTCTGTCCATCCCGTGCACCCCCCTCTTCTTGTCTTGGGCACACACCACATGTGGCCACAGTCAGTGGCCACATCCAACCCCAAGGGAGGCTGGGCTGCAGAGGCTGACTCAGTCCCCAGGAAGGGAGCACTGGCAGGCCCTACCTGGGTGAGCCAGACCTGACGGGTTCTCAACCTCTGTGATGGGTGCGGGAGGGACCTACATCTCAGCCCCGGATCAGGGAGTGGACCTACAAGACACCAGGGGAAAAGCTCCAGGGGCAGAATGGCAGGCACTGGGAAACAGCTTTCGGGCACGGGTCTGTCAGGTGCCCCCACGCAGCGCACAAATTGCACCACCCACACAGCGGTTAGCCCTCTTCCTGCTCACAAAGTCAGCCCTGTCTTCAAGCTGGCAGACACTCTGCAACGGGGGGCTCAGAGTCCACCCAGGTTTGCACCTGCACCCACAGATGTATGGGCTGAGGGGCCCTGGGTAGGCAAGCTGATCTCCTGTGGGACAGATGCTGGTGAGTTGGTATCTTTAAAGCACTTAGCACAGTACCCAATACAGACTAAGTCCTGAAAAAGTATCAGATGCATTAAGTAGTAGAATATAAATCCACAAATATCATCTAATGATCTTACTGGACAATTATTGGACTATTTTTTTAATTAATTGATTTAATTTCACTTACTTTTGCCTAAACCTAGAGGCTGGGTTCTGGGGTTTCACCATCTCCAGGAAGCCCCCTGGAGAATTTGCTCCTTTCCCACCTAAGCACCAGCCTCTAGTGATATGACCCACGGCACATTCTTGCCCAAATATTGCTTGAATGCTGCAGACACAGTATGTTAGTGGTTAAAAGCATGAACTCTAGGGTGAGACCGACCAAGGAAAATTCTAGCTCTGGACACCTACTAGCTGTGTGATCTTGGCCAAGTCACTTTGCCTCTCTGAACCTCATTTCCTCATTTGCAAAATGGGGGTGATTAGAGTACCTACCCCATGGGGTTGTTGTTAGGGTTTCAAGAGTCACTCTGTATTAGGCCTTCGTGAGAGCCACGCTTTGAGGTGTGTTTTTGTCACTGTTATTACATGGAGCTGTTGGAAAATTTGTTCAGATGATACAGACACAGCACCTACCTGGCACAGAACGAACACACGTGAGGGCCAGTGTCATATTCATTAGAGTGACAAGTATCCCTGACTTGATTTCTGAGTCTGGACAATGACTACCCAGACCACTCTACCATCACACAAATGGCAATGAAGCAGCTGTTCTTCCAGATGGACCAGGAAGGTGCCAGGTGCCAAGACACCCCGGTTGGGACCCTTTCCTGTCCTGGTGCTGGAGGAAGGCGCAGGCTCATTCCCCACACAGCTCAGCCAGCTGTGGGCCGGGCAGCCTGCCCATCGGGATGACGTGCTCCCCTGGGACCTATGAGCCCCCCCCCTTCCCCCCCCCCCCCCGCCCACAGGCTCTCGGGGCAAGAGAAACGGGCCTGGGCTTCTGCGGGCCCAACATTCCCACAGGCGCCGCTGGCTGGACAGCCAGTGAGCGGGTGGCCAGGGCCTTGGACTCTGGCCAGGCGGAGGCAGGGGAAGTCTGTGACATGCCCATCTGCTCCCCAGCCTCAGGGTCACAGGAGCTGGGATCAGCCAGCATGCCTCGAGCCACAGGCCCTCAATCTGTCATGATACCCCAGGAAAAAATACAGTGAAATACTGTTTTTTCATCCCTTTTATTACCCTAACAAGGTGCTTAACCTGGAAGCACTGTTGGTTCCAAGTGGCGAGCCGTAGGCCACAGAGGATGGGGGACTGACTGTGGCCTGGCCTTGCTCTCAGATATGAGAGCCCAAGGAGGCTGGGCCTTCCCAGGGCAAGATGACAGGCACGGGCGAGAAGGGGGCCGAGGGCGAGGTCCACCCTGACAGCTTTATGGCCCCGCACCCACGTCCATAAAAATCACCTCCGCAATGACGTCAGTGGGCCTCTCTGAGCACCGTCCTCATGCTGGGTGGGGCTGCCCACTTTGGAACTCAGAACCAGAAGTCAGCTGTTTCCAGTTATAAGGGGCTGCGACCTTGGGCCAGTCCCTGGTCAGGATTCAAGGGGGGTGCTGTCCCAAATGCGTGCCCCCTTCCATACACAGAGCACCGGGCAGATCTCCACCACTGAAGAATCACGTCTGGACACAGCTGCCCTTGGATCCCGGATAGAAAAGCAAAGGTCCCTGCAGTGAATCGCTTCTCATCAGCTGTTGACCTCTTGGTGTCTGAAGGGTCCTGCTACCTCCTGGGTCCTTCCGGGCCAGGGTGAAAATACTAAAGAACCTCCAGCAAAGGTGAGAAGGTGCAGGGCCCTACGCTCAGAAAGACCCCACACTTGGTCCGATGCTCTGCTGTGGGAAACTTGAAATCCTTCACGATGTTTCCGCAAGGGCCCAGTTTCATCTTGCAGCCGGCACTGCCCACACCTCACCCGCCTGGTCCTGCCCCATCGCTGACTCTTCTCAGACCTCTGACTGCCTGCAGGACCTGTCAGCCAGTACCTCATGAAACCCTCAGCCCCAGGTTTGGGGGACTACTTTTGATTCTCATTTTGCAAACGAGGAAACTGAGATGCAGGGACCATGAGCAGCGTTCCTGAGGCCTCACCACTAGGAAGCAGACTCAAGGACCAAATGCAAACTTCTCCTTTCTTTTCTTCTGAAAGTGGGGAAGAGGATCCAGAAAAGCCTGAGAACGGCCCCAGGGCAGCTCCGTGTTACTGGGAGAGATGCATGGAGAAGGGAGGGACTGGGCCATTTCCCCAGAGGAGAAATTCCAAGTGAGGCTCCAGCGAGGGGCATCAGGGGGAAGGAGCTAAGGCAAAGAGGGCACTGCAGCACCCCCAGCTCTGCTGGCACGGGGGTTGGCCTCAGCAGGATGGGGAAATGGAACCCCCATCTCCAGGAGTGGGGGCTGCCCCCCAGTGCTCCTGTCTACATGACCCCAGGGATGGTAAAAGTCCCCCCTTTGGCATGAAAAGCAACCTGATTCCATCCTGTCCACTGCAGGGTAGCATCAGAAACATAACCAAGAACCCCTGAGAAAATGGGTCTCACGCAGAAGCAGGTGGGGCCCTAAGCAAAGGCTAACGGAACTCAGGAGGGCCAGTCCAGAGAAGCGACCGCTCCGAGACTCCTAACAGCTCTCCAGTGGAGGAAACATGCAGACGATGAATGCCCAGCACCAACTTCCCAGTGAAGACACCGCAGCGGCGAGCAACAGAAATCCTGACAGAAACCGGCTTATGCATCTGGGAAACACCAGGGTCCGGGGAGGGTGCTGCTGGAGCAGCTCAGCAGCACCTGTCAGAGACAGCCCTCTGCTCTTGCCCCCACCTCCATGTCTTCAATCTAGAACCTGACCGTGTCCAGGGCAAGTCCAGAGACCACTCCCCCACCCCCCCCCCCCCCCCCCCGACGCTAAGAATGGAAGAAACGCTTTTCCAGAACACTCCCAACTGCCCTGGAGCCTGAGAGGCTGACCAAGCTCCCAGGGCGGGAGAAACCATAGCCAGCACCCCCCCGCCCCCAGGCGGCTGTGGCCAGGGCAGCTGGCAGGATGGGGGAGAAGCGAGTAGAGCAGGTACCCCTCGCCTGGACATCCCTCCAGACCCACACCATTCCTCGGCGTAGACAGGCACCCCAGAGAGATCGGGGCCCTGCACTTGCACCTGAGCCCTGGCCCTGCATTGACTGCTCGTGTGACCCCAGACCCATCCTCAGACCTCTCTTCGGCTGCCTGCGGCTGTCAGGGGAACGGCACTCTGTCCCATGACCTACAAGGCTGTATCAGACGAGTTCTTTGGCCACATAACTAAAGCCCACCTGGTCAAATTCAGTGCGAGCTACCAGAGAGGACGTTGCGTGGCTTGCATTATCCTCAGGAGCGGGATTGCAGGCTGAATGGCCAAGTGTGATTCCCATAATCAGGCCAAAGACCCGCTCTTACAGTGGGAATTCCTGGCGACTGCTCCAGCCCCGAAAAAGCTTGCTTCCACTGCACTTAACAGACACCAGAATATGCGTGGCTGAAACCAGGTGATTATGGAACGTGCTTTTCTCACATACAGGTTTGAGTTCTGCTCTCCAGAATCACCGGGGCCGTCCACGCGGGCTATAGTGATGCATCCAGCCAGGGGGCGGAGACCAGGGGCAGAGAGGAGGGCCTGCCCTTCCCTTTATGGGCATACTCCGGAGGCTGCATGGCTCATTGGCCAGGGCTTGTCGCATGCACCGTGGCGGGGAGGGGGGGGTAAGCGGTGACACTCGGGCTTTACACCGAGTGGCGAGGGACGGAGTTGGACATTCTGTGACTGTGGAAGGGGGGATTATCAGCTGCTGAGACAAGCTGTCCACGAGGCTGTTCCCTCTACCCTGGACACCATTCGTGTCTTGCCCAGCTCCGATCCCAGCTCCAGCGTCACTTGGTCTCCACTGTCCTCCGCAGCCTGGGCCTGCCTGTCCTAGAACCTTTCGGGTTTGTCATTTTCTGGGTCTGCAAGGACTGCCCGTGTGACTGCTGACCGACAGTCCGCAAACCTTTCTTCGGTTGCCTGTAGCTCTCAGGGAAATTGCTCCAGGGATGGCTGCCTCCCTCGGGGTGAGCACCTTGGTTTGCTCCCCACTAGGCACCAGCACCTGGCCGGGGCTCTACCTACTGACTGAAGGCCTGAGTGAATATAACTCCCTGAGCCCCCGGCCCGGGCCTGCAGATGGACACAGCTCAGAGCACACTAGAAGCAGGCAAGACCATGGCCAAAGCCTCTTTACCAGGCCACAGATGCTGGCACCTGTTTTAATGTGTCTGGTGCCCCCAGCAGCGCTTGGAGCAGGTCATGTCATGTCTCGGCCCTGCAGAAGTGGACACGGGGACACAGACACTCCCGGGGGAGCAGCAGGTGGGGACTGAGCCAGCACACAGTAAGGGCTCTCCGGGCCATCCAGGACCCACCCTGTCCTTGTCCCCAGCCTGACCCAAGGTCCCCTGCACAGGTCTCCAAGGACCCCCAGCCCAGAGACCCATGCTTGCATGAAACCACCTGTGACATGCCCCCGACAGAGGCTCCCAGAGACAGGTAGCTGGGTGACACATGCCTGTCCCCTCCAGGGCCACAAGCCAGCAAACAGGCAGGCACGTTGCTCTGTGGGGGAGGCCAGAGGGGCGTCCAGCCCTGCCAGGCCACCAGCTTGTCCAGGAAATGTGAAAACATGCTCTAGGGAAAAACCTGCCGGGGGTGACTCAGCCAAGTTTTATATCACTCTTTAAAAAAAAAATGTTTTATTATGAAAAGGGTACATACTCGGTACAGAGGGAGAAGGGGGCATACGATGCACAGAACGCAGGAAGACACCGGATTTTCCGTAACCCGGTCAGGACCCACACTAGGCAGGGCCCACGGGGGACCTTGCCCTCTGAATCCCACCTCACCCTCCACGGAGAAAGCACGTTTCGATGACACCTCAGACTCCGTGTGTGCATCCCTCTATGACATGGGGATGTTATGGTTCCCTCTAAGAGATGCTGTCACAATGCCCCTCAGGGGAGCAGTGCATGTGCGTGTGTGTGAGCGTGTGTGTGTGTGGGGGGGGTTAGGGCAGGTGGGGGTGAATGCCTTGGACAAATGGTGCCCTGTGCCCTCCCACTAAAATTCCCAGAAGCCCCCTCTGTGTTTCGGGGGAAATCCAGAACTGGTCAAACTGGGGTTCTGTCTCTCATTCCTACCCCAACCTTCAGCATCCTATGGTCAAGGGCCAAATAGATGAGACAGTTACTCTGTTCCTAACAAACATATGCCTGGCACTGTCCACATATCAGGCACTTTAGAAACATTAACTTGGTTAATAACAACCCTACGAGGTAGTTACTCTTAATAGCCACATTTTACAGATGAGAAAACGGAGACCCAGAGAGGACAAGTGACTTGCCTGAAGTCACACAACAAGTAAGCTGCGGGGTCTGGATTCGAACCCCGGCACTGGGGCTCCAGAGATTGTGCTGGTAGGAAACACAAGCTGGCTGGCCGTAGAGGAGGGACACACTGAAGCAGCCTCACCCAGGAGAAAAATGTGAGTAAAGACGGGACAGGGGCTCCTGCTGGGCCACTACTTTTTTTAAAAAGGAATTCTAGCAAGAAGATTGGGTGTAAAGTCATGGCTCTGAACCCAGGCTATATGTGAGAAGCCCCCGGGTGCCTTGTAAACTGCTTCCCAGGTCCTGCATCTGGGGCGGAGCCCAGGAACCTCTACTTTCTAACACTTCCCAGGCGACTCGTGCAGCTGGGTTTGAGAACCCCAACTCCCGGGAACGGGCTCTCTCCACGACTCCTAGCTGTGTGGCCTGGGCTACGGGCTCAGCCTCCGCTGGGCTCAGCTTTCCCATCGGAGAGAGGGGATGCCGCTGCCGTGGTGAGAATGAGAAGCACGGGCCATGTGCGTCCCTCGCAGAGGGCCTGGCACACACCGTGCCACCCTCCCTCCTCGCTCAGTCAGCTCTCCCTGCAAAGCACCCTCCACTTCCCCCGGCTGCCCTAGCAAAGCACAACAGGATGGGTGGCTCAAACAACAGAGATTTCTTGTCTCCCGGCCCGGGAGGCTGGAGGCCTGAGATCCAGGCGTGGGCAGGGCTGGCTTCTCCTAGGCATGCACATGGCCATCTCTCCGCGCTCGTCTGTGTCCTGATCTCTTCTAAGGACACCGGTCAGGGTGGTCAGGGCCCACCCCCCTCACTTGACTTAATCACCTATTTAGGGGCCTTCTCTCCAAGTACAGTCACATTCCAAGGTCCTGGGGGTTGAGACTCCAACATACGAACTTTTGGGGGACACGATTCGGCCCAGAACAACGAGTTAAAGCACACAGCACCTGTTCTGAGGTGCTTTCTGGGCCGTGCTGGTGAGGATTCAGATTCTCACCCTCATCATGCCCCCCGACAAGGCACAGTGAGGTGGGAGGGTTTCATTTAGTGAGCGAGCTTCTGATGATCGCTTACCGAGCACTCCTGCTCCGGGCTTCGCCACTGCCGGCCCTGCGCGGGTTAATCGGGAGGTCTCTGGAGTTGGGGGGATTTACTGCCCCCAGACCTTTATCATCTCGCCCTGACGTTGAGGGCTCACATTTCCCACTTAATTACTTGTCCCGCAATCAGAAGAGATAGCCGGTTCTGTGCTGAGTTGGCTGCAGCTGTGAACTGTTTATTTACTTTTCCTCAGCCCGGGAATGGCTGTAATTTGAAGGTTCACATCTCAGCTACCCTGCCTGGTGCAAAGCCTGCTAAACACTTCCATATTGCTGGGGTGGAACGCCGCTGGGAGCCACCCCTGCCCCCGTCCCCAGGCGGAGGGCGCTGGGAAAGCAGGTGTTCCTGGTTATCACGGCCACAGGGCCGTGAGGGGAGGCGCTGCCCGTCCGCACCGCCTTCTCCGCGGTGCACCCGAGGAGCTCAGCGGAGAAGCCAGGGGCCATGGCAGGGACGAGAACCTCGAGATGCCAGGACAGGATTGCCCCCTCAAAGCCACCCCCCGCAAACCAAGATGCCCCCCCACAGTGCAAGCCGCACCTCTAATTCCTGCGCCAAATGGTGTAATTACCACTTAAGTTGTCAAATGGCATCCAGATGGTCTTACCTTTCACACCAGCGGTTTAATAAGCTTTTAGGCGTGACCTTTGCAGCCTGTCCTCCACCTGCGTAGCCCCCCGGTTTGTGAAATCCGAGCCCACAATTAGATCTGATAATGAGTGCCCAGGCGACCAGCCTTGAACTCTGCAAGCTCTCTTCAAGGGGTGCCCATCAAGTCACCCCATGCCACTGACAAATGGCATGTGTCCCACCACAAACGGAAGGGCCCCTGTGCACAGGCCCCCGGAGGCCTGCCTGGGGACATCACAGAGGCCCCGAGAGACCCAAGCGTGCATGTGGGGGCCCAGGCAACTCTGCAAACTCAGGCAGGCTGCTCCAGGAGCCAAACTCTGGCAAACCAGAGGCTCAAACCTGACTGAGTCCTCCAGGGCAGCGTCCCAGGGGAGGAGGTGTCTCTAGTCCTGCCTCCCCCATGAGAATCAACGGGTGCGCACTCCAACACGGGAATCACCCTGATGCCACAAAGCTGTGCGCAACCCTCCATCAATGCAGACCCGTACACTCAAGCCGGAGAAACTCCCGGTGAAGCTCTCAACACAGGGAAGAAGGACCGTGGACTCTACCGTCTGTTCTGAGAAGTCAGATTATCGTTTCCCCACACGCAGCAAAGTCCGCTAATAGTTGTGGAGCTAACGCACATATACATCACGCACCATTCCCAGGGCTTCTCACATATTCACTAATTTAATCCTCACACAGCCCAGGGGCTACTTTTATCCCCCATCTGTAGATTAGAGAATGGTGGTGCAGAGAACTTAAGTAATTTGCCCAAAATCACACAGCTAGCAAGTGGCAGGAATGGGATTTGAATGTGTACGGTTATTAACTTAATTATTTAAGTAGTTAAAAAGCTGACATCCATGTAGGATAGCACGTTATACGTATTGAACAACTTTAAGGATTTGCACAGGGCTTCGAAAATGCCAAATATCCCGTGAACAGCGCCCCCGCTGATATTCGCAGGGCCCCGGCAATCTGAAGAAAATGGATGAATACAAAGACAGGAACAAATCAGAAGCCCTCTGCACAGTGGCTTGGAACAGAGGCTGCTGGAGGAGGGACCAGACGCTTGAGCTCTTGGCCAGGGTGAGAAGTTTCCATGGGAGAATCTTGTCCCTGATCTTTGCCAGGGAGTGGTTAGAGCAGACCACAGACCAGAGAACTATGGGAGAGTAAGACCCAACAGGGAAACTGGCAAGATGTCTTTGTTCCAACCCCCTCATTATATTTGACTCATTGGCGGGGGGAGCATCGTTATTCCCTCTTCTTGACCTGCACAGGGATCCTGGTTATGTTGTCACTGAAAACCTACTCTTAAGATTATACCGGGCGCCTGGGTGGCTCAGTTGGTTAAGCGACTGCCTTCGGCTCAGGTCACGATCCTGGAGTCCCGGGATCGAGTCCTGCATCGGGCTCCCTGCTCGGCGGGGAGTCTGCTTCTCCCTCTGACCTTCCCCCCCTCATGTGCTCTCTCTCTTTCTCTCTCTCAAATAAATAAATAAAATAAAATAAAAGATTATATTGCCATTCATACTAAGATGTGAATGACTAACATTTAGGAAGAGGAGATTGTGTTCAGGTATCTACCATCTTAAGGTCAACTTGGCTTTTCAAAGAGAGACTATGAGAAGACCCAAGATAAACACGATGCTTACAAAAATCATCATTTTTACTAACATACTGGGAGGGACACAATGGTTTTTTTAAAATACCTCTGCATATACTGTGGAACGCAAAGCAATAATAGCATGGACTTTTTTTTTTAAAGACGTATTTATTTATTTGAGAGAGAGAGAGAGAAAACATGAGCAGGGGAGGGGTAGAGGGAGAGGGACAGAGAGTCTTAAGCAGGCTCTGCACCGAGCATGGAGCCTGACGCGGGGCTCCATCTCATGATCCTGAGATCATGACCTGAGCTGAAACCAAGAGTTGGACACTCAACCGGATGAGCCACCCACGGCGCCCCAATGGCATGGACTTTTAATGTAAAGAGATGCCCATAAAGGCCATGCTTGGGCCAGTTTCCCTCTTGGTCCCCATTCCTGGGGAAGGCAGCCTACTCTGTAAACAATTCCATGATAGAAAATCTTAAGGAACAACCTTAAGTTGTTTGTTCCAATGGTGACATCATCCAGTACGTGACGGATTTATTTCAGTGTGAGCTGGGGGCTCCTGGTGAGAATGCTAGGACTCGGAAGCCACCTGTGTTAGATGCTTACAGAAAGCCAACTGTCTTAGAATGTTCCAGCCGGCCAAGCATTCATCGGCAGGGAGATCACGGGCTGACCCACCCTGTGGTCCACGGACCTCTGCCAAAGCCACGGCGGCTGCAGCCCCTGACACTCCAGGCAGCCCTGCCTCCGAGCTTAGCACAGGCCCCTCCTGCCTGGGACGTCTTTCTCCCTCATTTACCTGGAGGGGCTCCGGCTCCTCCCGACAGGCGTCCCCCTGCACCCTCCCCGCATCACCACCCCTGCCCCTACTGTGTCTCACTGCTGCCTTCATCGGCCTCTGCACCCTCAGCCGTGGAGCGCTGGGCTGTCTGGCCCACCCTTCTGCCCACGGTGGTTGGTGACTGGGGACACTTCCCGCACACTGCCCTCCTCGATGCCTCATGCCCTCCTCCTCCCCACCACGTGGTCCCTTGGTGGCGGGGGCCGGGGCTATTCAGTGCCCGGCTGGGGCAGGTGCCACCAGTGTGGGCATCAGTGAGCCACCCTAGTCCCATTCCCCGAGAAGACTTCATCTACAGAGCTGCCTCTGAAAGCAGGGCCGTGTTCACCCCAAGTTGAAATGAGACACATAGCAGCTAACATGTGTTACCCCCCAGACACGCACAGACAGATGAGGTGAACTGCTCCGGGGAAAGCAGACAGAATGCCAGGCTGGGTTCGCCTGACCCCAGGCTGCAGTAGAGAGGTGGCAGAGAACAGTAGCAGTGGTGTGGCCTGGAAGTGTGTGTGGCTTCACAAGCCTGGCGGCACGCCCGTGTCCCCCAAACACCCCCCACTGCCCAGGTTCCATGACGGCGCCCACTTCACAAATGGGAAGCTGAGGGTCAGAGACACCCAGCAAGGCGGCCGAGATCACACAGTGGCAGAGCTTGAATCTGAATGGGAGCAGGCATGCTCAGGGAGCATCTGACACCCCCAAGACGAGGGAAGGAAGGAGCTTGGGATGCAGGGGTGGGAAGTGGATGGCTTGGTTTCTAAGACCCAGGTCGGTCTCCTACTGAGAGCATGGGTGCGTGTGTGTGCACGCCTGTGCACACGTGTGAATGTGTGTTGGTGTGCGTAGGTGGGTGCGAAAGGGTGTGTGACGTGCACACGTGCGTGAATGTGTGTTGGTGTGCGTAGGTGGGTGCAGAAGGGTGTGTGATGTGCACACGTGCGTGAATGTGTGCAGGTATGTGTGCGTGGGTGTGCATGTGAGTTATGTGTGCATGTGGATCAGTGTGTGTGAGTGTGTGTTCCTCCCGCAGAAAAGTCCCAGGAGGACAGCATGAGGCCATTTGGTCTGGCCACCATATTTCACGTTTTACTGCACCCCTGGTTTGGGAAAACATAAGCCAATAAACATAAAACCAGCTCCCAGCTTATAGCTTCCTGCTTTGGCTCAACAGAAACCCTGAATCAGAGAGTATTTGGGGATCCCCTGAGCCAGAGTAGAAAGTTCACAGAGGACAAGGACCCCAAACCTCTGAGGATCCCACCGGGCTCCCCTCCACACAGACTCTGAGGAAGGACGGTAGGAGCTGACAAACAGGGGAGCAGGCCTGTCTGAGCCCCTCCTGCCAGAGAACCTGCCGATCCTGCCAGAGGAGCAGACCGCCCGTCAGGCCTCCTCTCTGCCGATGTGACCGTGCTGAGGGTCTCTGCACAGGCCCAAAGCCAAGCGAGCCGCCGCCCCCATCAGCGGGCGTCCTGGTGCCAGTGAGCAACCCCCCGGCCCTCCAGCTTGCTCACCTGAGGAACAGGGCTCATCAGCACCACCTCCACCACCAGCTGACGCTCCAGTAGTGCACGTCAGCCACGGGGCACTGAGCACCTGAGCCCTCCAAGGAGGGGAAGTGGGCGATCTGACGCCCACACTTCGCAGGAGGGACCTGCGGCGTGACACACGTCCCCTGCCTGGAGTGCCCGCTCTCTGGAGCCCAGCCTGATGCTACCTCTGCGGACATTTCCAAAAGGGAGCTCACAGGTCCCATCCGGCAGGAGCACCTCTGAGGGGTGTCACTGTCCCGTGGCTTCTTTTGGGGACACGGGTGTTTGTCTCACTGCCCCGTCCTTACCTTTCAGTATCCTGGGAAGAGTCAGTCCCTCTCTGGCCCCAGTGCTCTCAGCTCTGAGAATCAGGGGACTGCTTGGTGCTCCCCAATTCAGGGTCCCTGGACCCCAGGAGACAGCAAAGAGATTGAGTGCCTGGTATTGGTGTCAACATTTGGGAATCTGCAGTGCAGACAGTGCAGTCCTGAAATGGGGCCTCAGAGGGTGCTCAGAACACTCAAGGTCTCTGCTTCGGACTCCCAGCGTCTGAGCTCGGTGCGGGCCGTCTGGTGCTTGTGATGACCAGAAACTGCCAGGAAGGTCATGTCTTTGAATGTCATTATGACAGTAAGAATAAAGAATTAAGAATTAGTCTTTTCCTTCCAACAACCCCAGTCAGTAGGGGAGGAGACTGAGGCTCCTAGAAGCTCCAGGACAAGGAGAGACCAGGCGGTGTCAGTGAATTAAGACAGCCTGACTGCAAGAGCCTTGGGACAAGCTGCCAGCCAGCACTTCCCAATGCGCCTGCTCAGCAGAATGACCTGGGGCATGGCTCAAACTGCTACCCAACCAGGCTGACTCTGAACCCTGGGCCTGAGAATCTGCATTCTGAAACAGCCATCCCTGGAGGTGGGACTCAGACCCACTGCCCACCCTGCAGCACAGAACTCAATTGACTACCTGTGCCCATCCACTCCCGGCTTGATGACAGCCTCTCACAAGTGCTACTGATGGGGAAGGGGGACGGAAACCCAGCCCGGGCCAGGCAGGCAGACCTGTGCTGCCCCCGCCCGCCTGCACAGCGCCCCCGAGGGCCATGCGGGGCACTGCGTCCCCCACGGCCCCCTCCCTGGCAGGGAACCCACCGCGGCCTCTACACAAAGAATGGGCGGAAACGCTAAGGGCAGGAATTCACCCCTGCATTTCACACCGCTGTCCGCTGGGACAGGCCTGCCGAGGATCCGAGGGCCAGGAGCAGCTGAAAAGGCCAGGGACACGGGGAGCCCGGCCACGGTGTGAGGGGCCTGGCCAACAAAACACACCTCCCCCCTAAGCTGGGCGGGAGGGCAGCCGAGCAATCGCCTGCAGAAATCTGCAAGCTCATCACGGAGCTTGGAAACCTTGGTGGGGACACAACACAGGACGCATCCTGCTCGGCAGAGATAAGAGAATTCCCAGGTTCTCGCCTCCCCCGGGGGACAGAGAGCTGGGGGGGGCTTGGAGGAACATGAGAGAGGTGCCCCGAAGTGCCTCGCTGCAGGGAAGCTGCCCTGTGCCCTTCACCCTCCCTTCCAAGCTTTGGGACAGGACTGGGGCGAGAGGTCACAGGTCGGGTCGGGGTGCTGGGACCAGGTCACAGATTTCACTCCTCCCGACATCAGGCCTCAGGCTGACTTTCCAACACCACCCTTCCCCACACTGGCTGTGGGGCCCTGAGCCAGTGGCTTTCTGCTGTGCCTCATTTTCCCCACCTGCAAACCGGGGCTGCGGGTGGGCAGTACCTCTCTACGTTCTCCCAGGGCTTTCTTTGATCTCGTGTGCACAGTAACTGCTGGTGCGCGTGGAGGGTCCTGGCAGCCGCAGCACTTGCCACCCTGTCCTGTCTGCCCTCCCGGCCAGGCCCGGGCCTCACGCCTCACGCCCCACAGACCCATTCCGTGGCTTCCATCAGACACACGACCCAGAGAAGACGTGGGACCGGGCAAAGGGAGTTAAGCATGGAGCCCGAGGCCACCCTCAACCACATCACGGGAGGCTCGTTCTGAGAGCAAGAACCCAGAGCCCGGCCCCAGAGCCTGACCCGGCCGACTCGAGTTCCACTTTTGTTCGGTGGGCCCGCACCACCGGCCGGGTTTATCCAGACGTTAGCATCTGAGCAGCTCGTGTGCGTCCAAAAGGATAACAGCAGAGGAGTGAACACTGGCGGTCAGGGTGCTCGGCGCGGATCCTCCCTGTGGCCCTCACAGGCCACATCATCGAGATTCCGAGAGGTTAGGTCACCTGCCCAGGGTCGCCCAGCAGCATTCAGGGGGTCTGCCGCCCACACAGGGCAGACACCCAACACTTGGGAGCTGTGTGTGTGTCCCCCTTCCCCCCTGGAGGGCAGGCTCTCACCCTGTCCCCCTCTGTGGCCCCCACAGGATGCCTGCACAGCACCCAGCCAATGAGGGTTCAAAAGTGTACGTTGAATGGACTCGTTTCCTTTCCCAGATGGTTTTGAGCGCGTGGTGTCCAGAATGGGCTGGAAGAACGCCAGGCTGTTTGTGCGTGTGGGCATCGGCGCGGGGGTATCCAGTGGGTCCTCAGCTGCTCCTGCCTCTACCAGGGACCCACGCCACCCATGAGATCTCTTTCCCTACCTCTAGGTTAGCTGAATGAGTTCAGGCAGAGCCAGTGTGTTTTGGGGAAGAAATCAACAACAAAGTGTCCCAGAACGCACTTGGGAACACAGAACCGTGTGTCAGATTTCCAGGTAGAATACACGATCTCTAATTGGTTCGACGTGTGCATGACCCCTTGGGGTAGAACCAAATGGCCTACAAAATGGGAGCCCCTGGTGGGGAAGCCACACCCCTCCCTCTGCCATCTCGATGCCAAAATAGTACCTGCGCCTCCAGACACACCCTCGGTCGCTCTTGGCTCGGCGGTCCCATGCCTGCCTGGGCAGCAGTCACGCTGCCCCGAGCACCCACCTGGAACTGGACATGGTGGGTGGTGTGCACGCATTCTCTCTCGTTCTCGAGTCAAGAAGGTGTTGGGAACCAGGACAGCCCATTCCGAAGCCCGGAACCTGCCCCACTATTCCAGAGCCTCAAGTTTCCTTCCAGAACTCCCGTGTCAACCACACTCCCTGGAAGCCACCGCTTCCTGCTTCCTGGGCCCGGGTCCACCACGACCCGCTGCAGTGCATTCAGGAGCTTGGAAAGGGGGCCGTAACAGCACTGCAGATGGACGCGCTTGCCAGGGTCTTCACACCCACCTTCTCCCTGGCCACCGTAAACAGGATCTTTGGGGATGCTTCTGGGAAGCCCTTTGCTCCCCTGATTAAAAGACACAGACCCAGCCGGCTCAGTCCCGCAGCCCTTCTCCTCCCTTCCTCCTCTGAATGCAGACAAGATGTCCAGTGATGCCGCAGCTATCCTGAGACCGTAACAGCACAGGTAATGGCAACCACCCGAACCGTCCACATCCCAACCCCCAGAACCTGTGAAAATGTTGGCTTATATGGCAAGGGGGAAGCAAGGCTGTGGATGGAATGAGGGTTGCTAACCAGCTGCTCTTAATATGGGGAGAGCGCTCTGCATGACTGAGTGGCCCAGTGTAACCACCAGGGTCCTTACAAGGAAGAGGGAGGCAGAAGAGGAGAGCGTGGGGACAGACGTGATCAGAAGGAGGGCAGAAAGACACCAAATCGCTGGCTTGGGTGAGGAGACACAGGGGCCCCGCGTCAAGGAACGCAGGTGTCTCTAGAAGCTGGGAGACACAATGATTCACCCCTAACGTTTCCGGAAGGAACCAGCCCTGCTGACACCTCGATTCAGCCCAGTGCGGCCCATGTCGGGCTCCTGCCTGCAGATGAAGATTGTAAGTGCATTTTGTTTGAAGCCAGCAGGTCCGGTAGAGCAGCAGCAGGGCACAGGGGCCGGCAGCTGTCTCTCTCCGGCCACCGAGAGGCTCTGCCTCGTCACGTGACAAAGGGGACCCTGCGCCCGTTTCGGTCCCTGCAGGTTGCACTACTTGTGACTTGAAGCTGAACGCCTTCCTGATGGGCATCCGCGTCGGCTGTGCAGGTTCGCATCTCAGAGTTCTGTCTGCGAGAGAGAAAGGGCATGGCCGGCTAACAGCATGGACTGACCGCCTGTGATAGCACTCCCAGTCTAAAGATGAATTTCGGTGGCTCTGGGGCCTCTTCCCAGAAAGGAAGGCGCACTAAAACCAGACCTCAGTGAGCAAGTCTCTCGAGAAGACTTTTTCCTCCATGGAATGCCCTAAAGCCCTTCAACACTCCAAAGAGAGAGACGGGTTGTTAATTAAATGTTTACCGAGTCCTAAAGTGGACTTAAGAAACAAACCCTAATTGCCATACACGAAGAGTTAACTTGTTGAGTGTCACGGCAGGGACCCCGGGACAACAGACGTGTCCCTTATTGCCTACTTTACAGGCCTGGGTAAAAGAATTCTCCAGTTTAAGGTGGGGCTGGCTTCCTTGTTTTGCTTTTAGGGCAGGCTGTTTATCCCTGATAGGATCCCACTGACGGACGGTCCTGTTTTGGGACCACGACTTCACCGAGACATAATTTCTGCCTTGTGTTTTCCCCATCTCCTTTATCGCTTGTCCTACGGCAAGGTTTCCAGGGAAGGCCACAGTGAGAAGGGCTGCTGATCCGTGCCACATGAGGGGAGACACAGGACCTTCGTCAGGGACATCCTGCTCTGTGCTGCGTGGGGAACCGAGCTCAGGAGGGCGTCGCCGGGTGCAGGACGGGCTTGACAAGCTGGGCACACGTGTGATCCGCACTGCCCGAGTGTGTGCTAACACCCAGCTGTGCACCGGAGAGCCAGTCCCGTGAAAGGCTTAGTGTGGGGCCTGGCCGATGATCCGTGCTCCGAAAATGTTACCTATTGAAATGTCTTTCTAAAATTCACAGCAACGCTGAAACCTGGAGAATTTTCCGGCAGTACAGGCCAGGAATCCGAGGCTAAGAAAGGGGCCCATCTCCCACTACCCCCAGGGGCCTCCCCGTGGCACCCGAGGGCTAGTACCCCGTCGAGGGGCCAGGCCAACCACAACTCCTGTGCTCCTTCCAGGCGCCAGGCCCCATGCGCCACCCTGCTCGCGCTCCTCTCAGCAGCCCCGACGGGGCCCGCGCTGCCCACGCTCGAGGGGAGGAAGCCCCGAGCCGGGGAGGCAGCGCCCTGCCCAGCACTGCAGAGCGCGTGAACACAGGCAGGTGATGGACTTGCCGAGCTCTTCCCCAGGACCCCCAGCCCCACAGGCTGCTGCGGCAGAGCCTTCTCTGGCCCCGCGGTGCACAGCCAGGTCAGGAGGAGGCTCTCAGCCAGAAGCAGAAAGAGTGTGCTCCCAGGGCCAGGATCTGCGCTCAGAGAGCCCACTGGCAGAAACTGCTGGCTCACCCAGGAGTCTGAGGGGGTGCGAGGACCACAGCAGGACGAGGGAGGCCGTGGCACCCCCTGGGGTGTGGTCGAGAAGGGGAACCTCCTCCCTAGCTCACCCCCACCCCCATTCTGCGGAGAGTCCAGGCCCGGTGGCACCCTCACCGGCCGCGGCCAGGACCGTGGGGCCAGCAGGGATTTGCCATTTGAACCCCACTCTGACACCAACTACCAAGTGGATCCCCATGTCCTTCTCCATGAAACAAGAAAGAAGCCACATACATTAAGGGAAGTCTTGGCCAAAACCCGACCCCTTACACCCCCATCTGGTAGGAACATACTCATTTTCTTCATAATGAGGCTGTGGGTAAAGTCTTCAGAACAGTAAGAGATAAACATCCCCTCAGAAGGGTTTTTGCAAAGAAATATGTCTCCCTCACCTTCAAACCGCGAGAGCGTCACGCACTGGCCACATGTGGTCCGGGCCAGTCGTTTAGCCCTCTGCTGGCTGCCTGACCACATATGCTCCCCACCCATTCCTCCTTGTTGACAGGATTCTGGTTTTATTTGGCTTGGCAGTGGACCCGACTAAAAATATGCAGTTTCCCAGACTCCTTTGCAGTGGAGAGTGGTCAGGTGACGCAGCGGCAGCCACGGCGACGGAGGTGAGCCACCGAAGAGGGCCCTTCCAGAAAGACAGGACGGCGCGGGGTCCCTGGCCCGGGGCCGAGCCTCACAGGTGCGGTGTGCACCTCATGCCCAAGAGCCCACAGGCACCGAGCCCAAAGGACGGGGGGAGCGGGGCCCCTGCCCAGACCGCCTGCCTCCAGCCACCCGGGCCTCAGACAAGCCACCCTGTCACTGCCAACCACCACGGTCCCGACCGGTGTGCCATCTGAATGGGAGGAGCTGCCCCTGACCCCATCTTCCAGGAGGGGACACTGGCTGTAGACAGGCAGTCTCCACGGAAACCACTCCCACCCAGGCCAGGGCCCATCCCCCGTGCCCGTGACAGGATCGATGGTGATGCCATCCAGCTCACCACGTTCTTGGTCCTCCTTGGGGCACAGAAAGGCAGGCTGCCTCTACTCACTAAAATAAATGGTGTATTTATTTGTCTGTTTTATTTTATTTATTTATTTATGTCCTTGGTGAAACCAGTTTCCAAGAATACATGTGACACCTGGACTTGCTGTTTCCTCCCGGGTTGTGGCTGAGGGGGATCCCCTCTCGGGAGGGCCGAGGGGCCTGCATCTGTGAAACCGGGGTGGCCAGACCCACCCGCCGGTTGTGGGACAGTGGTGTGCAAGCTAAAGCAGTCACCCGCCCTGACTTCCGTGCTCTGAGCCAGGCCTGGGTCTCAGACCACGCCTGCCCTCACAGCCCACGGCCCGCAGGGGCCCACGAGGAGGCCCTGCACCCCTCACTGGCTCTGTCACCCAGGCCCGGATTCCTCTGCTCCCACAGCAGGCTGACCCCCCATCTCCGTTCAGACGCCCACCGCCCTGTCAGACACGCGCCCCCCCAAAGCCTGTGGTTGCCCATGTGCGCACGTCTGCCCTCCCGATCGACGGCGGGCCACGACAGAAATGATCTCGCTTGTGTTCCCAGCCGCCCACGTGCCCCGCACACTACCGTGGAGCCCGTGAACGCCGCCTGCAGAACGAGTGAGGGAGCGAGGTAGCAGCACAGCAGGCTTGGGTCTGGAGAACTGGCTTGGCACAGCTTTGTCTTACCACATGGACCTTGTTTTCCATCACGATGTCACTTCCTGACTTCTTGTACCTTGGGGCGAATGCAGTGGTGACAGTCTCATCACGTGGTCCATCTGCCACATGGGAGAGGGGCTAACCCAAGGTGACCCCAGAGCTGAAGGGAGAACATGCTCTCGCATATAATAGCCCAAAAAGGGTGGGAGGAAGAAGGAAAATATTCACACAGTTACCCTGAGCTCTTCACTGCACTTAAGTGGGGTCTTGAAGAAAGGAGGGGACTTGCTAGTTGGAGAGGGAAAAGGCACTGCAGGGGCAGGAACAGCATATGCAAAGGCACTGGGGCACAAGACAGCATGGAGCCTTGAGGAGCAGCAAACCGTAAGCATGGCTAACACCTCGAGGGCATGTGGCAGGGCGCAGAGAGAGGATAGCAGAGGCTGGACCGTGGCTGTTGGTGTTTGGAACACATACTGTCATTAATCCCGCTCACAGGAACGGCAATAGTTATTGGCTGCTAACTCTGTTCCGTTTGCCTGACATGTATCACCTCAATCCCCACATGAGGTGGGTCCTATTGTTATCCCCACTCTACAGGAGACAAAACCAAGGCCCAGAGAAATGAACGGACTTTCCCCAGGACAGCCATTCGGAAACGGCTGAGCTGGAATGCCAGACTCCTTCCGCCTGGCCGCACAACCCTGTTCTCGAGGGCCACATTAGACCACGAGAGCAGCTCGTCACCCTGGCGACTATGTCGCGTCAGCTTCCACCACAGGCAAGCTCGTGTGACCTCTGGGGCGGCCAGCAGGCGGCCCTGCTGACATTGGCCAGGCTGACTTATGTGTCTAGAGGTCCACCGCCCTGAATGGGGCCGCCAGTCTCTGCATGTCCCTTGCCCTTCCTCAGGCACTCATGCTGGCAGCAGAGGTCCCGGGCACGGATGGAAACAGGTAAATGTCTCTCCAAGCTTCCACCCGCGTGGAACATTCCACTGGCCAAAGCAAGTCAGATGGCAAAACCCAGACCTGGGGACGAGGACATCCACCCGCCTTCCGGGAGAAGAAGCTACAAGTCCTCAGCAAAGGGCTTGGACCCAGGCAGGGGTGCATACCTCCAAGCATGTATGCCTTCCACCTGCTGCAGGGGAGGAAGGCCAGGGCGAGGGCCCAGGGGGTGCTGCAGCAGGAGAGGCGGGGCCTCACGGAGCCAGTTCCTCCCCAGGGTGTAGGAAGGGTGACCTGTCTGGGGCTATGGCACGTGTCAGTGGGAGAACTGCAATCCTTACCCAAACCTTCTGACTTCAGGACCCCTACGTCTTGGGACTGACACCTGGGTGGGTCACTAGATCCAACCAAGAAAAACAAAAACTTCGCTGAGTACTTAAAACAGAGCCAATTCAATACCTAGAACATTGCTGCGGAGTTGGAAAAGCTCAGAAGCCTATGAGTGGAGCCAGGGGTGAGTGGTGCAGGAAGCTGCTCACACCCCCGGCTGGAGGACGGGAAGAGCCGGGGGCGGGGGTGGGGGGGGCAAGGGCCTGTCCCTGCAAGCAGCACCACTGCGGAATCCACTGCGGCTCCTCCCACCTCCACCCTGCCGCCTCCCCCAGTGCCCCACGGTCAGACCAGCTGAAAAGCAGGGATGCAGGAGTCTGTTCGGGGCAGCCTCTCAGCCCCTGAAGCACAGGGCGGGCAAGGAAGGGATGAGGGAAGGGCAGAGGGCAGAGGGCTCCCAGACAGCCAGCATCTGCCCCTCCCTGGAACAGGTAGCCCCCATCTCCCCTGTGCTCCGGGGCAGCATCCGCCTAGTGGCCAGGATGTGCAGACAAACCCTGGGTCTGATTTGGGAGGTCTAGGTGGGGCCTGACACTCTGCATTTCTAACCGACTCCCAGAGGCTGCGGATACTGTTGGTCTGTGGGCCACACTTCCCACCGCAAGGCTCTAGCACGGGAGCGCAAGGATGTGCCAATGCCTTCATGAAGGCCATGGGCCCGGCTCTCCCTCCTTCTGTGAGCCTCTGAGGCAGGGACAGCAGAGAAAACCAAGTCCAGCAAGTTCAAGAGACTTACCCAGGATGCCCAGCTGGTAGGTGGCCAGGATGTGATGCCAGGGAGCCCCTCTGCCCATTTTTTTCAGGGCTCCAGGGACTGGTCCAGAGACAGCTGTGATGTTTTCCTTTATCCAGCATGTTCTATGGGCCCAGATTTTGCATTCACAATCTCAAATCCTCACAACCTGAAAAAGGAAGATTGCTAGCTCCATTTTATGTAGGAGGAAACTGAGGCTCAGAAAGTTTAAGGAATTCACCAAGAGTCAGCAGTGGGTGAGGGCAGAGCCCCACGTGAGCCCCAGTCTCCTGCTCGAAAACTTCTGCTCCAGGCACCCCACCTCCCTGCCTCTCAAATCCTCCTGCTCAGGCACTCACTCAACAAATAACTGGTTTAGCAGAGCACCCTGAGGCCCTGGTTAAGGACGTGGGGTCTGTGATCCACTGGCCTGGGTTTGGGTCCACAGTTCTCCCCACCCCTCCACAGCAGCTGTACCACCTACAGAGTTCCACTCAACCTCCCCGGGACTCGGTTTCCTCAACTGTCAAGTGGGGACAATGGCATTCCCTAAGCTGTCCACCTGCTGGGAGGCAGCAGGCAATACCTGGCATGCGACCAACTCTGGATTAACACCCACCCTTGTTGTAAATGTGCAACAATCCCAATGCTTAGATTCTAGACTCTAGGCGGGGGAGACAGTCAACTCACAAACCAAAAAACAAGAATTTGTTAAATGACCAAGCGTCCAGTGTTAAGGCTCCAAGAAGGTGGGGCGCTGGGGTCGTCGGGGAAAGCAGCATGGCGTTGTTGTCTGAGCCCCTGTCCAGGCCGGGTCTGTGGCCGCATCTGCTCATGCTGTGGGGCTGGGCGCTCCGGGGAGCTCCTGCTCTGTGGACGAGCGACAGCTCCCGTTGCGAATGTGCTCCATCCCCATCACCAGCAAGCCCGGCCGCAGCGCAGCCTGCAGGGGCACCTGCATGCCCAGCCCCTCTCTGGGAGAGGGTCAGCATAGAATGTCGGGGCCCTGGTGCAGCTCCTGCTGGACACCTCCTGTTCAGAGGCAGCAACGGCAAGGCCACTGGGAAAGGCAGCCTCCAAGGCTTGTTGGTCCAAACCAAGCAGAGACGCTGGGCGAGAGCATTTCTGAGAGACAGGCAGGGATCTGAGTTTCTGGCACGTGTTGCACAAGGAAACCTCAGCCTTCTTGCTCCTGACATGCAGCTTAAACATGTTAGCTGAATCCTGGATGGAATTCCCATGATTCCCCCTCTCCTTCTGAGAGCACTCCCCGGGGCGGACGAGGAAGAGGTAAATGCATCGTGTCCCGTGGGCTTTATTCCCCCAATGACAGCTCTCTCCACCGACGGCTGAAGACTGGATGCTAAGTGGGTCTTCTGGTTTGTTTGGATATATTTTTCTCCTTTCTTTTACCTTTTAACTAAAACACAACACAAAATAAGAGCTCTGATTGCATTCAGCTGTTAGGAGGAAAGTATGCCTCCCCACCTCTGCTGGCAGAGATCAAACGTGACTTTCTCAAAAAACAACAAGTGGGAAGTTTACAAATTCGGGACTCAGGCCCTGCAACAGCGCGTCATCCCTCCTACCCGCCTGACACGAGTGCTGGCAACACAGGCCTCGGCATTTCTGGAAGCCCACATGAAAGATGGTACCCAGTCCACTTTCTAGCCTTCCACCAAAATAAAACAGTAAAGAATCAAGTATAAAAAAAAGTATTTAAAAAAGTAAAAAATGAAACAGTAATAGCCCAGAAAAGAAGCAGCAATAATCTTTGTATCAACTGAGGTTCTATCAGCCTGGTTGGCAAACTGAAACATAAAAATAATTTTGGCTGAAATTGGTCAAATAGTCTGGTTGAATTCATTTTCTAAAAAAGAAAAAAAAAATATTGCCCCAAACAAGTTTGTTCATATACATGAAGTCTGAAAGTGCTTTTCCTTGCTGGGTTGAAACCTGAAATATTTTCAGCTAAATGAAAAAATGTTCGCTGTTGAACGGCCTAGTAGAGCTGGTCACAAATGTGATTTCTGGAAATAAACAAGATCGTAAGAAGGTTGGCCAGAGCAGAAATGTAAGTCAACATTAGTAGCTGGTGTCATTAAATTATCCCTTAAGCCAAAGTGCCAAGTGACACAAATTTTTTCGTGTTAATTCTAATGATCACCTCCCTGGGTCTGCACAAATCTGAACGGATCTCTCTCCAGAATCATTAATTTTCTTTTCTTCAGTATGCACATCTCAAATAGCTCTCTTCTGCGAGCAAACCAAAGTATTTGGGATACACAAGTTCATATTTTCTCCGCATCAATTTACAAAGTTGCACTTGATACAAATGTGGCTCAATAAACGATGTTTATTTTTTATGGGTTAGTATCTTGCTCAAGAAAATTAGAACTAGGTTTCAGGAAGATTTATTTTCATTTTAACTATTGTTCGCTGGTCACTGCCACTCAATACTTAAATGACTTTCTCCCCAAAGGGCAAAATCTTTAAAGCAGAACAGAATTTATTTAAACAGCTGGGTTTCTTGCACATTCATTGTATTAATACGGAGACTTGTGAGTGGTGAGTAACTTGCACAGTTTGTAAATACATACAAGTAAAAAAGCCAGCACGTCATCTGATTAAATTTTTAAAGATCAAGACATGATAAAGGTTGTTATACTATGCTACATGGACCTATTTCTATGTCCTTAAACAGTGTTTCACATTTGGAGTCAAATGAATTCTCTTACCATCTTTTTATTTTTCACACACAAATGATAACATCATTTTTAGGAACAAAAGATAAGGCTTCCTGTTGGTGTTGAGCTCCAATTTGTTTCAAGTAGCGTCAATGTGCACGCTATTTCTTTTCAAATTAACAAACAATGTGGCAAATTATTACCTAAAACCAATTAAGGAATAGTGGTGTCTGTCCCATGAAGAACCAAAACACTGAAATCATCCAAATTTGTCTTCATTTTAATTTTAACATTACATAGGTTGAAAAAGGTGCTCATCGGATTTGGGGATTCTCTTTAGCAAGAGATGGGGACAGAAAAATGTCTGCCTGTCCTTGAAATAAAGTGGGAACTTCACTCTCAGTGGCCACCACTCTGAGCTCACTCCTGGACGGGGAAGGTTGAGAAGCTCTAAGGCTCTGGAAGCACCATTCCAGCAGGTGCTGACAGAATAAGGCACAGGGTCCAGGTGGATATTCCCACACAGATTCCTCACATCAAACGGAAAAGCCTTTTTTGAGAAGGTGAGACTCGGATGTCTCTCTTACTGTACTTGCCTGGTTTTACTCGTCTGTTTGGACGCATACAAACTTCCTCGCATGCACGCTCTTCATGATTATCCAAAGGGTATCATTTTTTCCCCCTTAAACATAAACAGGCAATAGATCAGATCTTGAAATAGCTGCTAAGCTTCTTCTGTTTCTATCTTGAACGTTTCCAGGAAATATTTCTTGGAAGGCTAGCTGGGTGCCGTCTCAGACCGTTTCAGGAGGGCGACGCTTTTCCTAATTAGCATTGGCTTAAGTACTTCCTATACTCTTTCACAGCTTGGCACGTTTCAAGCGAGGCTCAAAAACTTTTTACTTCTTACATTTATCGCTGACTAGACCCGCTCAGGGAGAGGTGAAGGGGGACCTGACGGAGGACCTGACAGGATTTTGGATTTCGGGCACAATCTCAGCGTCTGCCCCACCCCCACCCCAGGGACCACTCCAGAAGTAACATCGCCATCTACTGGGCAGCAGGGGAACCTGCATAAAAAGGCCAAGCTTTCTGCTCCAGCAATCCAAATAGGAAGCTTGCAAAAGATGTTTTGAGTCGCAGAGTGCCACAGCTTCACGGAGGTCAGGGACCGGAGACTCGAGGCAGACGCGCAGCAAAGTGGCAAGAGCAGCCTTTCGGCACAGCTCTGCTGTGCAGCAATTCCAAAAACGCTCCAGCCCATCACCCTACTCTGCAACCCCCGAACTGAGGAGGTGAAAGAAAGTGAGGGCATTGCCACATTTAATTTCTAAGACTTTTAGATTAGTTATGAGTTTCTGGGGTGAAGGTTTATTTTCCCAGCGGTCAGCACCCACTTTTTCTTCCCCACACTTCCTCGGGCTGGGGACACACACACACACACACACACACACACACACACTCACACCCACCCTTGGGGTTCTTTAACCTGACATGGCTCACGAACACAAGAGCGCAAAGCTGGGATAACCCAAATATTATTCTGCATCCTTTTTCTCGGGCACTTAAGCAAAACAACTACCATTTTGAAGTTTACGTAACTTTTCCTTATAAATACAATCATGTTCCGATCATACATATGTACGATGTCAATTTCTGGATTTTCTTATGCAAATAACCAGCTTGCTTTTCTCCTCCTCCCTGCTCCTAACTGATCACTGGATTTGCCTTGAAACTGGAGAATTAATTGCTTTCTCTTGGTAATTAAAGGCAGGGTATTCTTTTCATGAGAGAACTGCATTGTTGTATAACTGCCCACACTCATTAGAATAGTTTCACAGAAAGAAGTCAATTGTGGTCCAGAATGTTAACATTTGTTTTTTACTATCCTCCCAATATTTGACAAAGATGTTCAGACGATTTTTAAAAATAAACCACTTATGTTAAATTAAAAATACAATTAAATTTATGAAGTATCACAATGCACCCATTTTTAAAGAAACATTTTTACTGAACCTTATTTTTCTTTATTACACATCATAAAATTGTTTTAAGTGTCCTAGGAGCCTAAAGTCAGGCTTGCTATTGCATTACAGTCAGAAATTACTTCATTTCATACATATATTCATTTCACATATATATATATATATATAATATGTGTGTGTGTGTCTGTGTGTGTGGGTATAACCGAAGTATTTACATTTTGTAACTTAATTTCTCACTCAGTCGAGTTGGAAAGATCTGGACATTATAAAGGCAAACTCATTTTCTGCTGGAATGGAATGAGAAAATGAAAATTTTAAAATTCATTTTATTAGGTAAATTCAGGAGGGACTCACTGTTCACCCTGAAATAAACCAGCCTGCTTCTGTTGACTTTCGCCATCTCTCAGAGCCTTAAAATGAAAACTGGAGTCACCGCCGATGGTAAGCACACTCCCCCTCCCCTTCCTATCGATGTCTGTACACACATTGTAGAGGCTCCTTTCCTAAAAGTCAGCGTGGTGCTGCGGGCGGACCGAGGGGTTCACGGAGGAACCCCACAGAAGGTTAACTGGCAGAGAAAGACACGGGAGGCAGGATGCATGGACAGACGGATGGACAGGGTCGGAGCGTCGCTGGAGGAAGACCGGGCAGTACTCACGATTTCCAGTGCCTGCTGCAGTCTCTCTCCCGGTCCTGGTTCCAAAAAGAAATGTGGCTGTTTCGTGCAGAACCAGAAACGAATATCCAGGAAGTTGGCAAAAGCACTAGCTAAACAATCAATAGAGGAAACACAACAAAATAAATTGCCAAATCTGGGGGCTTTTTTCCTCCAATAAAGGAAAAGAAAAAGAGTAAACGGGAGGGTGGTGGGAAAGGGCCTATTTTATTTTCCCCTGTGAGACGGAGCCGGGCCCCAGGTGGGCCTAAGTGTGGATCTGGGTACTTGTTCTCCTGCACCCACGTAAGGGAGAGGACCACCGGCTGACACAGCACTCGGGCTCGCTGCAGACCCCAAGACTCTGCGCGAGTTGTCTGAGTTCCTGCCGCAGATCTGAAATGAGTTTTCCTATGAAAATACACTTAAAACTCAGCGACCCCCACCCCTCACGAATGCCTTCAGTGACAGGAAATGTTAACCATTTTAAGCGCTTTTTATTTGCATTTGCTCAAGGCTGAAGGAGTGAGGAAGAAATGTCCTCTTAATGGTCGCTGGCGACCAGGATGGAGGGGTGAGCCGGGACGTGTGTTTCTGGACCCGGGGTGAGCATCCTGGGTCCTGAGTGGGCCCCAGACAGCAGGGACTTCGCCTCGAATTCCCACAGAAGGAGGAGAGGGTTTGCATGCTGCAGTGAGTCGTATTCCAAATTCCCCTGTGTTGTTGATAAATGAGAAGGCAGTACCCTCCCACCCTCCAGCCAGGGAGGGTAAAGGAAAGGGCCCCCCTTGCAATGTTTGTGGTGCCGAGATGTGTTTGTGTGAGTGTTTTCTCCCTGGGATCAAAAGGGGGGGAAAAAGAGATTTTTTTCCCCCAAATCAACTAAACACTGCAGCTCAGAAACACAAGCAATGTGTACAACATTGTCCTTCGGAAATCCATCTTGAATTTTTTTTTGAAGTCCTCTCTTTGATCAAAAGCCGACAGAGAATTACATTTTTCTCCATTCTGTTGCATTTAACATGGACTCACCCGGGGTGAGTTTAAACAAGCAGATGGCCCAAGCATGAATGCTCCTTTCAGTCTGAGCAGTCGAGGTGGGCTGGTCCGAGGGGGGTGGGGAACTGCAGTGCGGATTAGTTACAGAGAAGGGGCAAAAGCTGCCGCGTTTTGGGGGCAGTTAAGACAAGAAGAAACCCGTGCTGAGAGCCATGCACACTACCTCTCCACGCTGAGCCGGGTCCTGTCGAAAGTGCACAGGGTAACAGTCAGTCCTTCTGCAGGAAGGCAAACAGCCTGCTTCATTCAAGGGTGTCAAGCAGGGAAAACAAAACAAAACAAAAGCCCTTCAAAGTGTATTTCAGGAGATCAGCGAGTGCCCAGAGAGTGCACAGTAACCACACACCCCCGCCGCCCCCCCCCCCCCCCCCCCCCCCCCCCCCCCCGCCCTGGGAAATCCTGCACTGGAGCCCTGCTCTAGGTGCCTGGAGAGGCAATGGGAAACTGAGCAAGGCCAGTCCTGGGTTGAGGCACTTCAAGGGGTGGGCATGAGCCAGGCCCACTCCCTCCAAGCCCCATCAGAACAGCAGCTGTGGCCCCCCGTGTGTGGACTCTGAGCCACCGACCCACGGCCAGTAGAAACCAGGATGCACACAGCGGGGGTGCACACGGACACTCTTGATGTCACTGCTGAGAGCCACGCCATCGTGTCTCCCCGTGTCGAAGAGCAGAGGTGCTGGCTGATGCCTGTGTCTATGTGGATGCTCCCCCCAACCTCAGAGACCTTCCAGACGGCTCCCCGACAGGGGCCCAGAGCACGCAGAGAGGGACAGACTGCCTCACCACTGCCCATGTACCAGGTGTTACAAGAAGGCCCCAGATCCCAGCCAATTGTTTGGATGAGGTCTGTGAGCGGGCATCAGGGCCGGGGGGGGGGGGGGTAAGATGGTCCAAGACAGCTTTTCCACTTTCCCCTGTACTGCAGGCACGACAAGCATAACCTCCCCTCTGTGCTCCCTCTCCTCTGGGCTCAAGGTGGGCGGCTGGGAAGAAGGGAAGAAAGTTACGGGCCATAGGGAGTAATTTATTAGCCATCGAGCATGCCCTCGAGAATGCAGTTAAAGGCCATGCATTAACTGGAAGCTCAACCCAGAGAAGAGGAGCTGGAACACTGCAGACACCGACAAGGCTGGGCTGCTGTGAGCATGTTCCGGGGCCTCTGGCCCAAGGACCCCACAGCCCAGAGGCCACCCCACCCTGGCGCCTCGCACGGCTGTGTCTCCATTCCCCAGGCTGCCCAGCTGACCTGTGCCCCTGAGCTCGTGTGCTCAGATTCCAGCTCTCCCAGCACGTCAGGACTGACATGGCCCCGGGCCTGGATCCGGCAGAGTCCTGACAAGCTGGTGAAGGCATGAGAGTCTGCAGGGGGAGAAAGATGAAGAACGTTCTAGAAGGGGACAGAGTCCAGACCCTGGGCCAGAACACAAGCAGCACCCACTTCCTCTTCTACTGGTCTTTCTCTGAAACACAGACAATAAACCAGGGGCAGGAGGATTGCATGTGTAAAAACAGTGTGGAGACTGCACACGCGCACACACCCCCCTTCTATTTGTCACCCATTTACTTAAGTCCCAGACTATTTCTTCTTACTAAAGCCTTTTTTTTTACACGATTTTATTCCCTACTCTCACAGAGCTTCCCTCCTTAATGCAAATGAAGGTATTTCCCACAGCCCTGGTGCTGGAATGTTCTAAAACGCTAACATCGACACATTTCTACTTCATTTTATTACAGAAAGGTTATTTTATGGCACAGAGTGTGTGGTGTGTGTGAAGAGTAGGCAAAGGAGGGGTTCCCCTGCAGAGGGGAGCTGCCCACGGTGCCGCTGCCTCATATAAATCCCGGAAAGTGACAGTCAAGCTGGCAGGAGAATTTGGGAAACCAATAGACAAAATATACAGTGCAGCCCGTGGGCCTCACCTTTACAAGGCAGAGAGAGCTTCTGGAATGGGCGGGCCGGGACCTCCGGGGCTGCTCATTAGGCAGTTGATGAATTGGACAGGGGGCCCATTGCCCTCCTGGGGCAGCGAAATGCTCGAAAACCGAGTTTTATTAACCTAATAAAATGAAAAGAAAAAAAAGTCAGGGAAATTTCAGCTGGAAGAATAAATGCAGGAAGCATAGTAAGTTAACCTACTTTTAATATATTTGGAACGATTCTGGCGGACAACAGCCATTCCCACAAAGACCCCGTGTTCCTGATGCTAGATTTCAGTGGACTGGCCAGCAGCGAGCCACAGCGGTCTAGAGACGCCCAGCGATGCCCTGTCTTCACGTTCTTAGGAATGAATTATAAATTGGTCCTTTTTCTTCTTATCTGACGCCAAAGCCAGGGAGTGCCAGCAGGAAAAATTGCAAAGGGACGTCTTTGGGGCAAACGGGGCTTCTTGAAAATGAAGCAGATGCTGCCCGACCCTGGCTGGGACAAGAATGTCATCAGCACCCAGGAATCTGAGCGCGCCCACCTCGTGGAGCAGAACCATGAGAATCAGAGCAAATAGGTCCAGTGCATGCAGACGTGACAAGGTGTCCATTCTTCACGAATACCTTCAGGGAGCCTCAACTTTAGAAATGGGAGCTGGGAGGGTCCAGCTTAGGAAGAGGCCAGCACCAGGCGAGGCTCCCCACCTCCCCCAGACGACACGTGCAAAGCAGCAAGTAGCCAGGTCAGTCGGCCACTGCCATGTGGACCTGAGAACATGCCTTGTCCGGCCGGGGCACCTGGCCTGGCCCCCCACTCACTCCACCTGAACCTCCAGAAGGCAAGAGAGCTTTATTATCTCTGGATCCCAGGGGCAAAGGCTGCTAGTGGTTCTGGTTCAGGCAGTGCCGGTCCACGGGAGGAAGGACACGTGTCAGCCCCAGACCTGTCAGCAAGAACATGCCACGGAGGGAAAGCTGCCTCCTGCCGGATCCCCGATTAGATGCACACCAGCTCAGAGCTGGCCTCGAGGCACCATCACCCGTGGGGCAACGTGTGCACAGAATCACCCCAAAATCACCCTCCTAAATCCAAGAGGGATGTGTAGCCCTACTCAGCGGGTGACTCATACTCCCCACGGCCATGCCTTTCCGTTTTAATATAAAATATGTGTAGGCACTAACATTACATATGCATACGCACACCCATGTTACCCTCACTCCTGCCAGAGCCACGTTCCAGCCCCTGGTGGCTCTCCCGTTCCTTGGGAATCTATGAAGCTCTGAAAGTGAGGACAGCTCTGTTCCCTTAAAAGTTGCTTTCACATTTCCTCCCTGTAGGGGATTCTGGGGGCAGTTAGACTGTCCGGTGTGATCCTGTGATGGTTCGTACATGACATCACACACTTGACAAAACGTGCAGAATGTCCCCCACCACAGTGACCCTCACGGAAACTACGCGCTTTACCCAACGACAATGTGTCCATGTGGTACCAAGCATGCTGCGGGGACGCACGATGTCGTGACCCCGAAAACTGAGGTGGGGGCAGGACGGAGATGGGGACAGGGCTTGCCACTGGAGTTTTCTGTAGACCTAAAACCACTCTAAAACCTGCAGGCCACTAAGAAAAGAACCTCCTTGTTGAAGTGACAGAAGGAATTTCCCCTCGCCCGCTCTCTTCCCGTTTGGTATTTCCTGGGACAGGATTTTCAGAAAGTAGAAAAGTTCAGAACAAAACAAAACAATCCCACCAATGCACAGCTATTTCGGCTGCCCGCTCGGGGACCTTCTGGGCGGGGTCCGGTCTCCAGGGCGTTTTCCCAGGCAGGTTTCAGCAGACCAGGGAACAGCCAGGCTAACTTCAACGGTGTTCCATTTATCTTTTATTTTTACACTAACATCCATTGTGCTGAGTGTAGTGACAGAATCACTATAAATAAACCAAAATCCTGCTTTCCATTTGCAGTTGGTTAGATCCAATTTACAGCCAAATGTCAGCCTGTCAACCGGGATTACCAGAAGGACTCTGCCCCTGCCCGCAGAGGCGAGAGCACGGGCTGTGCCTGCCTGCAAGTCCGCAAACATGGCACAGGTCAGGAGGAGGAAACCACCTTGGGGTGTAGACTCCAAGGGGGCAGCCGGCCTGGGGGGGCCTCCTGCCTCAACGGGGCCTCCCTGCCAACCTTTGCTGAAAAGACGGGCCCACTGCCTGGTGAGACGGACAGACACAGAGGGAGAGAGACAGAGGAAAACAGAGAGGGGCTGGCTGTGCACCTGGTGTGCTTGCGGGAGTTCCTATGTGCAGCCTTGGCCACTGGGAACGTGGACGCAGCCCCCCCAGAGCCCACACAAGCTGGCCCCTGCGGGGCCATGGGGACGCCACCAGGTGGCGACGGGACAAACTCAGGTTCTGCGCAGGAGCTTTTCATGGGGGTGGCCCCAGGATCTCAGATACCACTCACAGAGGGAGACACCACGAATCTGTCCTGGTCACTGGTTTCGGGTCTGCGTGGTCCCACCGCGCCATCTGAACTCCAGCATGGGGAACATATCCCACGTCTGACACCCCACAGAAGGCGGCTCAGAGGACCCAGCAATGTGAGTCGGAGCCTGTCTCCTGCCCCTGCTAGCTCGGACAGGGGCAGCGTTTCCAAACATCTGGCCCCGTCCCCCACCCTTAAAATTATACCTACTCCACGGGACCAGGAGGGCAGAGGTGTAGGGGATATCTAGCAGAAGAGACAAGCTCTCCCAAAACGAGCCTCGCGAATATTCAATCTTCAGACAAGACAGGCAGGACAAAGCCATGTCCAGGCACTCAGTCCCTCCCTCCCCACCCTTCCTCAGAGTGATGTTCTAGGCTGAGCCACGGACGTCTTTTTGGTACTTCTTAACTGACAGGTGGCACTGAAAAGGAAACTTCAGCTAGTACTGACCATAAACAAGTAGTCATTGTCAGAGCCAATGTTTATGGGGGGCCTCCTCGGGCCCCGGCCCCTTTCACGGATCAGAAGGCCAAGTGCACTGCTAGGAAGTGGCCGACCTGGGGTCTGAAGCCCACAGGTCGGCCCGTCCCTACCTGCCTCCTGTCAAACGGCCACATCGGGGCTGCCTCCTGCTAAGGAACCCCAGAGCCGAGACAGCACGCTTCTTCACCAGAACTGGGCTAGGAACAGGAAGGCCAAGGGGAGGTGCTGGACCCAGAAGTGAGGGATAAGTAAGCTCAATGACCCCGAACCCCATGAGGCTGCTCTCCCACGTGAGTGCCAGGTGCAGGGACACACCAACCCAGAGGACAGACCCGCCTTGGGAGCCGTCTCCCCGAGCTGCCCTCTCGCACGGAGCCTCGAGAAGAGGGTGAACGGGAAGTGCCCCAGAACCACAGAGCAGCAGGGTCAGCTCACAGACCTCAAGTCAGAACGCTTGTGTTCTTCTGCTTGCTGGGGTGCTGCTGCTTGGCCTGGAGGAGCTTCAGCCTTTCTGTCGACAAACGGGATCGTAACTAACACCTGGGCTCCGGGGCTTGTGTGACGCCGAGCAGAGAGGAGCCACCCGGCCAAGGCCATGTCCTTAGCAACAAGCACAGCTCCTACCCTGGGCTCTCAAGATGTCCTCCCCAGCCTGGCCCTGCCCCGGGACCCCAGAGGGCTTTCATCCTGTCAGCACAGCACATGGTCTCTTCAGTGGGAAAATGAGTATAAGAAAACATGTGCAAAACTGTGTAAAACAGCCAGACGCTGACCCAGAACCTAGAAAGAAATACACCAAAACGTCCAAGCTTGCCTGGGTGATGCTGTTTTGGTGGTAAGATTACTGATAACTCTTTTCCCCTCTCCAATGTTCAGTGTTCTTACTACTTCTGTAAGAAAGAAGGCAAAATTGCAAAGGGCAAGGAAATATAAATCAGAGGTGAATAGATGTTTTTTTGCTCCTGACCCACACTCATCTCCCAAGTTCTTGGTGACGAGGCGGTCCCACAGTCATGGCCGTGCAGAGCCTCAGACCCCGTAAGCCTTGCTGGGGCCAGAGTCTAGCCCCTCTGGAAGGGCCCCCTCTGTCCCTGCAGTCTTTCCTCTGCCACGCCCAGGACGGGAGCTTCTAGGTTTGCAGGGGGCCCGCGAGGCCTGCTGGGCAACTCCCCAGCTTACCCAAGCTGTAGTGCCTACGAACCCTCCACCACAGCCAGGACCCCGTCCACCGTGCCCTGCCGTTGGAACATCCCTGTTTTTCTACACCTTCTCTTTCGCCATTACCAAGGGTGATGCAATTAGTATGCTTGAACACAAAGTAGCCTCGCTTTGCAGATCAGCACACAGGGAAGGATAAAATCCAAACTCCACACCACTCTCCAACGCAAGCTGCAGCCAGAGCCAGGTGGGCCTGGGGGTCTCTGTGGTTTCGCTTTGTCTTCCGTGTCTCGGGTTGTGAGGATGAAAAGCAGCGGTGCTGGCAGGTGGTGCAGCAGGCCCGGGCTCCTCGCCTTCGGTCCCTCTCCACGCGGGTCAGGACTAAAAATAGCTACCACCCCAAACAAACAAAAAGCACAACAAACAACATTCCAGCATTGAAAGGGAAGTCACAGATGGAGAACCCGAGGCCCAGAAATCCATGATGTGGCGTAGAGGGGGTTGTGTCCAAGGTGCAGAGCGCATCGGAAGACCCCAGCTGCCGGAGGAGCCAGGACTGCGCCCCTCCACGGCCGTCCACCCGTGCCATCACAGAAGGCCGGGGACAGGGCTGGCCCTCCCAGGTAGGTGCGAGCCGACCGGAGGAGACACCAGGCCTTGGCTGTCAGAACAGAGGCGCGGGACCGGCACAGAATCGAATTTTCTTCTTGCCCAGTGAACCCTTCCCCCCCAGATTATCAGCCAAGTAATTGTGATCGACAATAAAGAACTTTTCTCTACCTGACTTGGGCTATTCTCCTTTCTTCTTATAGGGATATTTCTCTGCCTCTCCCCAAATTTGTAATATTTTTGTTTGCTCCCCACTCCCCTTGTTGGCCAAGAATCCGCGCACACTCTACCCTGGCCATTCCAACCCACCCGCAGGCTGAGTGCTTCTCGTTTTCAGAACTCCTCAGCACCCTGCCGACTGACTCCCTGACCAGCAGCACCTGTGGGCCGCCCCAATCCTACGAAAGGGGCCGACCTCCAGGAACTCCGATGTGCCCCGATCCACCCCGTGGCCCCTGCTGACAGAGACTCCAGCGGTTTCCAGCTGGGCCCTGCACATCCTGTACTAAATGCCTTTCTCCAGTGTCAGAACCCCCTGGTGCTTTCCATTTGTGGGAGTTAGAATGCTCCAGGTCAGATTGCAGGGTCACATTTTATGTGGGCTTCAAATTTCCAAATCAATGGCTGGATGTTTTTCCCTCTCCAACCTGCAGCCACTTTCACAACCACAGCAACATACAAGTGGCCACTCCCCACCTCCCGCCGCTCCCTTGCCGTTAGCCCAAGGGGCTGCCCATCATTTATATTTTCATCCATCTGAACCAGTCCCATATGTTTGTCACGGCTGAGTCCAAAGGAAGCACACGATGCGCCCTCGGATTAGCTCTGGCTCCGGTTCCCTTCCCAGCTACGTGTGGAGGGTCCCAGTAGCCCAACCGGGCTCCTGGAAAAGGCAGTCCATTAGCCGGACCCAGGTTTTTACCTGTTCTCCCCACAACTCATTCCACGAGGACTGAAGCGACCGGAGCACTCTTCGGAGGACGCTTCTGATCCAACCCTGTCATCCGCCTCCAAATCCCAACAGAGGAAGTCAGAAGAAGTAGGGCTGCAGATGTGGCTGGAAAAGAACTCGGGCAGAGAGCACTCACCCCTATATTAACCATTTTGTGCACTACCATGTCAAGCCCCAAGCCCAAGGCCACCAGAAACACGGCTGCAGGCAACCAAGTTAGGTTTACTGGCTCACTGAGCAGATACAGCACACCATGAGTAACCACGCGCATGTCAGATCAGAGTCAGGGAAGGACGCTGTGGGGTTGCACCTGGTGAGTTTGTAGCAGGACGGCCTGGGCAGGGACGGGTCAGAATCTGTAAGCTGTGTGGGTGGCTGGAAGAGCCAGGGGATCGGATTTGCATTTGGTGGAAGAAGGCCAGGTTATAGATATATTTAACTGATGAGTAGCTATTCTGTTTCCATTTCATTGTGAAACAAACCCTCCCAACGTTAGTGATTTAAATCGATGATAATCATTTTGCACACGAATCTGCAATTTGGGGCCGCTCGCCTCCACTGTATCAGGTGTGGGGCCTGGGAGGCTGGGGCCTGGGGCTGCTGGTCAGGACACCCGCATGTGTGCCTCTCCACACCCGCACTGGCGGATTCTGGGGACACGTGTCCCAGGAAACAGTGAAAATGGCATCACCTCATCTCGTCTACAATCTGAAGACGTGAAGCGTCATTGCTGCCACATTCTTTCCACTGAGCCTCTCACAAGGACCAGCCCATGTTCAAAGGGAGGAAAACAAGTTCTTGCCTTTTGTTCTGAAGCCAGCACAGCAGAAAAGTGGGAAGGAAGGATGAGGAATACCGCGACTCAATTTGCCTTTTGAAAAGATGACTGGGTGGCCCTGTGCAGGCTGGGTGGGGGGGAGAGAGGGACGCAAGTCGGGAGGCCAAGGAGGCAGCTGGGAGCACAGCCGAAGGTGCAGATGCAGGTGCTCTGGCCTGGGGCTGGAACCCGAGGGGCAGAGTGACGAGAGTTTCCAGAGCCGAGAGTGAAGAATAATCCCTAGGTTTCTGGCTGACTTTGCAATCGTTCTGCCCTCACCTCCTCCTCCTGGCCCTTTGCTCCATCCTGTCATCCACGTACCTGTTCAGTGTCACCTCTAGAAGGCCTCCCTGATGCCTCGGGCTGACTCCCTGACCCCACCCATGAGTCTCTCCTCACCCAGGCTCCTTGTTTATGTATGTCCCCTTTCCTGAAATTATGTGCTGTTCGTTTCTTTGCTTGCTTAATGTCTGTCACCTCCACTGGAGCATGAACCCCATCCTGACCACAGGAACCTTGTCCATTGTTCGTCATATCTCCAGTCTCTTACACAAAGTAAGTGCTCAATAAACATTTTTCAAAGTCAGTGAATGATGCCAGTGGTGATGATGGTGGGAGTGCCATCTTCTGAGACAGATAATCCTCCAAGAAGATCCGCTTAAGGGAAGGAATGGTGACCCTTTTGTGGACAGGTTGAGATGTGAGTTGCCTTTGAGATGCCCACAGGAGTTCAGAATACGGACCAAAGCTCAGAGGAGAGATCCAGGATGGGTATAATGCTGTAGTCTTCTGGCTAAAGGAAACAACAAAAATGTGGGTACAAACAGGTCTGCTTAGGGAGAAAGTGTTAAGCATGAAATAAAGCGGGCCTAGAAATGACTTTTGAGGAATCCAAACACCTCATGGTCAAATAGAGGAGAAACGAGCATGCGAGGTCAACAGAGCAGATGCGTCCAGAGAGCAGGAGTAAGACCAGGGGAGTGCACGGGAGAGCCAAGAGAGGCAGTGTTCAGGAAGGATGGGGTGGCCACGTGGCAAAAGGCCGCCCGTGGTCTGAAGGCAGGTGTCAAAATTGTCTTTTTGGATATAGTGATGTTGAGGTCACTGGTGACTTTGGCAAAACTGCCTGAGTGGGACAGTAGACATGAAAGCCAGATTGCAATTCGCTGAGGAGTCGAGAGAAGCTTAGCGGATGGAAACAGCAGGTGTAGACAACACTCCTGAGAGACATAGCGTGAAAGGAGAGACGATGAATCAGAGGGTAGTTGGAGGATGGTGTGGGGCTGATGTCTGTTTTTTCTTAATGTGAGAACTGGTCATGCCTATACACCTTTAAAAAAATAGTTGCTACCTGGAATTTACAATATAGATGTTTACGTGACCACGGTCCACCTTCAAATAACGTTATGTGGACTCACAGGTAGTTTAAGATTCTTAAAAGACTATACTTCCAATTCCACCCTCACATTGTTTTTGCTCTTGTTATACTTCTCACTCTCACATACGATATGAACACACTGTACATCATGACTACATTTGCTTTAGACAGTCAGATATCTTTAGAGCAGTTGGATGTATGAAAAAATAAGCTTTGTATTCATCTTTGTCTTGCCATGCCCAGCACTTTTCATTTCTCTATGTGGATCCAAGATTCTGACTGGTTTCATATACCTTCTGCCTCAAGAATTTCTTCTACCATTTCTTGCAGTGCAAGTCTGCTGGTAATAAATTCTGCAATTTTTTGCTTGTCTGAAAAAAAAAATCTTTACTTATCCTTCATTTTTTAAAGACATTTTTCCCTGGTAATGGAATTCTGGGTTAATCTTCCCCCCCCCCCCTTTTAGTACTTTAAAGATAATGACTCCATTGTCTTCTGGCTTGCATAGTTTCTGCAGAGAAATCTGCTGTTATTCTCATCCCTGGTCCTCTGTATATAGTATGTCCTCCTTCTCTGCCTACCTTTAAGATTTTCTCTTTATCTTCAGTTCTCAACTTTCTATGTCCTAATGAAAGCCATAATGGGCTGATCATGTTTTAAAAGATGATAGGGGTCTAGTTAAGAGGATACAAGAGAAAGAAACCTTGATCATTAAGGTTTCTGAGAAGATGAGATGCAAAGTCAGGTGGAAGGATGGGTGTTAGATGTGAGAACAGATCATTCTTCACTGCAACAGAAACAGACAGCAATGGAATGAGTACTGGCATACGTAAATTGGTCTCTGTATTAGTCAGGCTTTTCTGGGACACTCAGTATAACAACTCAAAAAGCTCAGTGGCTTATACCAGTAGACATTTATTTCTCATTTGTGAGCCTGTGGCTTGGCTAAGCTCATTCAGGCTCAGTTTTGAGTCTGCTCCACATGTCCCTGATTCCAAGGAGCAACAGATACCGGGCCTGTTCTTCTTGTGCAGATGGCAGGAGCAAAAAGGTGGAGCAAGATTTCCCAGTGACTCTCAAAGCCTCTTCTTGGACTTGTGCCATCATTTCTGCCCACATTCCTTCAGTCAAAGCAGTTCACTTGGCCAAGTTCAAAGCCCCTGGACAGGGAGGTGTGTTCCATCTGGGGGCTGGGGAGTGGGACGTGAGCATCTGTGTCACAACAATACAAACCACCAGAACGTCTTTGGGAGGACAAGTTAAGGAGCTTCGAATTCTTCTATGAAGTACGGGACAAATCCACCTCCTGCAAATGAAGGAAGGGGGGGAGGTTGAGTTTTGGGGAAAGTGGAGAAGGTTTGAAAGAATGTGGAAATACGTATGTCCTGTGAAGCACAGGCCTCAGGAATGTTACCATAGGTTTGCTCTTCAGTGTACTCTTCAGCAACAGAGATGCTTACCATGCAGGGTACTGCTAGCGGCATAACTCTGGCTCTCACTCAGGCTCAAACTTACATGCAAATCCTTTCCCCTGGATTGGGCTGCTCTGGAGCAACATCACCTTGTCTCCCCTGGCGGGAGGAGTGGAGAGTGGTGAGAACACACTTTCCCCACACTCTCCCTGTTTGGTTTTAGAAACATGAAGACTCCATGAAACCATGTTTTCACAGTTCGTTTTAGAGTAGAAAACACCCACCCCATCCAATCACCAAGGTAATTTTTTTTCCTGTGTTATAACAGAGAGGAACTTGGCCAGGTTACACTCCACTCCAGGTGAGTGGAAGCTGGAAAGTCCAGGCAGCTGACAATTGTTGTTCAGAGTGGTTCCTGATTTGGCCCCAATCTGAGTTTTGCTAGAATGTTCCAGAGGTCATTTCATCATTGCTGGATGCACTCTGGTGCTTACTCAGTCCTCTTCCTTTAAGTGTTTAGGTGCCATGGTATCCAAGAGAAATTCAATGCCAGGGTTCAATTCACCCCACTTAAATTGTTAAAACTCCTGTTTCTGGCTGCAGTAGAGCTCTTCAAGCCATTCCCTTTGACCCAGAAGGTATTCCATGCCAGCAGCTGCCATGCCCAGCATCTGAAGGCCGGCCAAGGGACCATCTCAAAACTCACCTCTCCTGCTGATCACGACTACACTATTTCCCCGGTCTACTACCCTGCTAGGGTGAGGAAACAGGAGTTACAACCACTCCCTAAATGTCACATTTACTTGATCAGAGGATAAGTCAGTCACAGGGTGTGCCATACCACAATCCCCGAGGCAACCATGTCTTAACAGGCAGCCCTCTTAGCCATGACTCACTGGCTAGCCATAACTCACATAACTAACCCTCTTGAAAGCCTGGGGTTCAGACGGGGTGACAATCTGCATGTGGGATGCACTGAAGCAAGGAGCCTTTTGCCACTGCCGTGCATGCACCCAACTGGTCCTCCAATAAGTTAAGGCAGCATGGGAGCCCCTCCAGGCTCGGGGACCAAGCTGGACTGTATAAGAATGAACAGTCAATGTGTGTGTGGAAACCAGGAAGCACCAGGTGTTGCTACTAAATAACCAGGGTGGACGGCTCCTTAGGGCAAAAGACTGCATTTAACAGAGTCTGTGAAACCGGCTTTCCTGGTCTGGATGCTGATGTCTAATCCTTATGACTCTCTGAAGTGAGGGTATATCCATTTCCATTTTGCAGAGGAAGAAACAGAGGTTCAGTTATGGGACTCGTTCCAAATTTCACAGCTATTGGCAAGTGACAGCTGGGATTCAAACCCAAATAGCTTTAGGATCATGACTGCTCCCATCCAAAATGCTGATAAGTAATAAATTACAAGTGCCACATGTGACCAGTGTGGATTCTAAAAACACGAGATTTAGGGGGGAAATGGACTTAAGACGTTTCTAAGTTTCACAAAACTAATTCCACTCTCACAAGGTAACTCTCTTTCCCAAACTTCTCAGCATGACTTTCTTCATCAAGCCCTCATCTCTTAGGGATAGGTTACAGATTAGGTGTGAACTGGTATAACACATCTGTGTGGCAATTTAGCAATGTGCATCACGAGCCTCAAAAAAGATTCACACCAATTGGTCGGGGTGACTTTATAAGTTATTCCCCAAATCAGGACATTTCAGAGCAAAATGGGTGCTGTGACTACCATTGCTCACTGGGTCAGGACAACAGGAGAAAACAGGGACTGTACAGGCAAGCCTGCAGGAGAGCAAGCAAGTCAGCATCAAGGACCCCCTGAAGGAATTCATTCATTCATCTGCCATTAACTAATTCATAATTATCGATTGTGTACCTGCTATATGACAAATACTCACAACGTGTATGTTGAAGGACCATCATAACAGTGTTGATTTCAAGAGCAATAATTAGAAAACCACCTACACACCCATGGCTAGTGAGATACTTACCATTCCGGAAGATCCAGGTGACAGGAGATTCTGCAGATATTAAAGTTCAAGTTTTCTCATAATGAATCAATAGGAAACATAAAATATTAAAAAAGTATGAAGCAACTTATATTTAGCATGATCCTGATTTTATAAGGATGTATAAATACTGTGTGTTTATGCACGAATAGACAAAAATTGCAGACAGTGTATCAAAGGGGTGATGGTAAAACAAGCCACCCTAGATCATAGATTTCTCAGGATAAGAACACTGAGTGATTTTTATTTTATTCTGTGCGTTTTTTCTTTCTGTATTTTTTAGTCTTCCACATGAGCACATGTTTTAGCATGAGGACCAGGACACAAAGGATCACTGGCTCAGTGGAAAGAGCTGCGTTTTGGGGTGCGTGGGTCAGGTGCCCCCACCTCAGTCAGACTTGAGTCTGCGGTCTGTGTGGCCTTGGCCCCCCGAGCCTCTGCTCCTAACCTACAGACCGGGAACAACAACGGCCATGGTTCCTCCCCAGCCTGTGCTGGTCCCAGGGCCACCATCTTGGTCACCGGCTCTCGGAACCAGGCTTTCCATCTCATCTTTAGAAGATACTAAAGCTGAGGCAGCTGATGCCTGCAGTTCCTTCCACATGACAACTATAAGATGTTCTGGTAAAAGTGGCATCTTCCTGCCGGCAACAGTGAGCCCTGGGAGCCCCAGGCTTGGACCCTACCAGGCACTCACTCTCTTCAGCAACAGTCACACTTTGACAGATCTTTGTTGAGTGGACTTCTGGTTCAAATCCCAGCCATGCAGCCCACTACTTCTATGATCTAGGGTGGCTTGTTTCACTTTATTTTTCTCTGCCTTGGATTCCTTAGATGTAAAGCTAAAATAAAATATGAACCTTCCTTCTGGGGCGGTTATGTGGATTGAAAGAAACAGCACAAGTAAACACTGAGAACTGCACCTGGTGTGCGGCACGTGTGTAACCCGTGTTCGTGACCTGTGACCTGTACTCCTCCCTCTGTTCATTTGGGGTGCTCGTAAGTCTAAGGTACCCAACTATCAATAGGATGCCCCCAGGAAGCAAGTCCAAAACCACGCATCTGTGAATGGAAACTGCTCGTTTGTGGTTCCCATTGTGATTAGAATTATTTCTTTTTAAAATTGTTTAATGTGCTAAAACACACATAACACAAAATTTAGCATTAGTGCTATGTAGCACATTCACAACATTGTGCAGCCATCACACTGCCAAGTTCCAGAACATTTCGTCCCCCAAAAGGAGACCCTGAACCCGTCAGAAGTCACTCCCATTCCCCTCCTCCAAACCACTGATCTGCTTTCTGTCTCTGGGTTTACATATGTGACCTTTGTGATTGGCTGTTTTTACTTAGCAAAATGTTTTTGAGGTTCATTCACATGTAGCATTTGGCAGCATTTCGTTCCTCTTCGTGGCAGAGTAATAGTCCATGGTACAGACAGACCACCTTTGTGTATCCACTCATCTGTTGATGGACATTTGGGTTGTTTCCACCTTTTGCCTGTGAGGAAGAATGCTGCTGTGGACATCCCTGTACAGGGTTTTTGCTTGAATTCCTGTTTTCGTTTCTCTTGGGTAGATACCCAGGTGCGGAATTGCTGCGTCGGAGGGTAACTCTGTGTTTAACGTACTGAAGAACTTCGAGACTGCCCCATTTCACATCCCCACCAGCAACATATGAGTGTTTCTCCACACCAGGAGACTGTCTCTGGACAAGACCCTTGTCAAAAACAGTGTCCAGCCAGTCTCCCTTCCAAAACATCCACTCTCCCACGGAAAAACCTGCCTTAACGGACTGTGGCTTGGCACCATTTAGAAGGGCCACAGAAAGGTGCACATGATCGCAGTGTGAGGCTCTTTCCAGCCTGCCTGGCAGAACACATGTGAGGAAAACGGCGATTCCCACCAGCCGACAGGATGGCCAAGTCCCCACACCTCAGCCTCCAAGAGCACACAAATGGCCCAGGCACTTTGGAGACAGTCCCTGCGAACACATGTGGTTCTGATCAGGCGTGCCCTGTGCAGTGTCCTGTCCGTCTACAACTTATTATTCCTGACAAAGTATCCTCCCCTCCGAGCTCAGGGAGCCCTCCCTACGCCTGAATGGAAACAGTGGGTTTGACTGAACTCAGTTTGGGGCCCAGTCACAAACTCAGGAGCTCTGTTTTGTGGCAAAATGTATGAGATGTGTGAAACACCATCTCCCTCAGGCCCTGGATCCCCAGTATCAGAAGTGGGTTTTACCAAACTTACTGAAACAGAGTGGAACAGTGGTTGCCAGGAGCTGGGGTGGGACTTAGGGGGGATGCTGGACAGAGTAGAGTCTTCCAATTACAAGAGGAGTAAGTTCCGGGGATCCAGGGCACAGCATGGGGGCTACAGCTAATGATGCTCACTGTATCAGTGAAAGTTGCCAACACAGTAGGTCTTAAATGTTCTCACCACACACACACATACGCACGTAACCTTGCCAGGTGATGGGTGTTAGCTAACCTTACTGTGGTGATCACGTCACAATACACACACATACCAAATCATCACATTGTAAACTTAAACTTACACAGTGTCATATGTCAATTATATCTCAATAAAACTGTAAAACATAAAAGTGGGTTTTACAACTCCAAGGAAATCCACGTTTGCACTGGAAACAGATTTCCCCATAATGGGCCAGAAGAGGGTCGAGTGGAAGCCTGTTAGAAATGGCAACATCTCGGGTCTTGCGGAATCCGAATCTGCACCTAAATCCGGCCCCTAGCCACCCCTTCTCGAATGGAAGTTCGAGAAGCTCTGCTGGGGATCCGTGCAGGCTCCAGAGTGCTGCTGAGCTCAAGCCCGGCCCCTCTGACCATTTGCTATGTGAGCACGAGAAGGTTCCTTTACCTCGGCCAACCTTGCTTTTTTTCCCATCTGGTGAAAGGCATCCAGGAGCATTCAACTACTTTGATAACTTTCTGCATCAGATTCATCTCAGAGCGTGTGTTTTTGTTCTTACCGCTGCGGAACAAATTACCTCCAAGTTCACAGCTTACGTTGGTAAATGGTCCTGTATCCCACAGCATTTTCAAATGCACCCTGGACGGTCATAAATTTTTAATTCCTATTCACAATTATCTGTGTCCGTCTGACTTTATTTTGCACATAAATAAATTGTTTCAATATGTGTTAAACTTCTCAGGAATGTGACTACTGTGTACATCACAAGGGGGTTGTATTATACTTACTGAGAACTTTCTCAGGACTGATCACCATGTCAGAAAAACACATCATCAAGGACAGAGCCACCAACACCACCTCTGTGTCCAGCCCACATTTGTAGATGTTACACTCCCAGTGCCATAGTGTATAGAGTACATTTTCGTCTCAACCTTGGAGCTGCAAATTTATGGAAATGCCTGCCATATAACCTAAAGTATAAAGCTAGTCCTCATTAAGTCAACCATCCAAATCAGTCATACTTTCTAAATGAAAAAAAAAATCTTCCTTTTGTCCATTCAAATGTGTTAATAGATGCCTCCAAGCACAATCATTTTACATTGGCATTCTAATTCTAAGGTAGAAAGAAGACAGGTGATTAGTTAAATAGGAATGAAGAAGGATGGATGGATGGATGATGGATACATGATGGATGGATGGATGGATGGTTGGATGGATGGATGGATGATGGATGGATCACTGGATGGATGGATGGATGGATGGATGATGGATGGATGGATGGATGGATGGATGACGGATGGATCACTGGATGGATAGATGGATGGATGGATGATGGCTGGCTGGCTGGATGGGTAGATGATGGATGGATGAAGGGATGAATGATGGATGGACAGATGTATAGATGATAGACGGATGGATGAATAGATAGGCGAGGGATATGCTTTTACCTTGATTTTGTCACCTGGATAAAAAAGGCTTAAAAATATCTTAGGGAAAGCTCTCTTTGCCTTTCTTCCCTGAGGACCACCCTTGAAGACCACGTACTCTCAAAGGCCCTCTTTGTCTTAAACCATGAGATAATTTATCATAATACGATCCCATGCTTTTCTTTGATAAAACAGAAGGGCATTGGGAAGGAGGAGGCAAAAAAAGAACAAAAGGAAAAAAAAAGAGGAAGGCAGGCTAGCTCAATTCTAGGGAAGTTGATTCCTTAAACTATTCATATTCAAGTAACATCTAGAAACTTCGTGTACCCCTGAGGGAACTAGAGCTGTTGTACAACATCCTATTGGGTGTTTATAACATCCAGTCCTATGCCACCCCCCACGCTCCAGGGACATACTGGACAAGCCATCGGTCCAGTTCAGCCCCATTTGCCCAGGGGCCAGAAAGAGCAGGTGGCTTGTGCAAGGGCACAGAACAAGGGGCTAATCTGGAAAAACTGCAAGCCCATTTTCCTTGGCAAACAAGTAAGAAACAGAGGCTGTTGTCCTAGATGCAGACCCCTCAGACTCCTAGCTTTGCCCCCGACACACCAATCACCTGAGAGGAAGATGCCGGCATGCCTTACCCCAAGAAGGCCTCAGGTGCCTAATTACTCCTCAAGCTACTCCACCGAAGAGGGGCTCGGGGTCAGGGCAGGGTGGCCAGGGCTCAGAAAGGAAGAGCAGAAGGTCGGTGCAGTTGAGAGAAGGATTTGGACACTGATCCCCATCCTCCCAGGTCTATGGCCCTGGAACCCGGGCCTCTTCCTGAGGCCTCTGTCTCCAAATACGCAGCCCGTCCCCAGGCCTGCTGGCAACAAGGTGGCATGTTCCAGGATTACAGCGCCCTCCAGGGTCAGCCGGTCTCGCTGCCAGACTTGGGAGAAGAAAGGACCGGAGCTTGTGGGTTCTTGCTGCAGAGGATACGTGTTCAGGCTTCCCCGCGAGGCCCAGGGCACAGGTTTTATTCCGCTCTGGGGCTGCCCGGCTGTCTAAGGTTGCAGGCTGTGGCCGGCGCTCTCTGCCTTTCACCAGGACCCCCTTGGAAACTAAACAGACGCCCATGGGGGCTGTTCATGCTGCACGAGAAAGAACAAGTAGGCAGCCAGGAGGAACAATGGGCACTTGGAGAAACTCTGACTGCAAAAGGCAAGAACCAAACAGAACTCACTAGTAAACTGCACCAGGAGAAGGGGGTGGGGAACAAAGAAAGAATTGGGTCAGATTGGTTTTTAAGTTGCAAGAGCATTTGGCGAGGGAGGAAGTCAGAATGTGTTTTCATGTGCTCTGTTTATGAGGGGAACCTGCACATTTATAGGCCCCTGTACGATACTTGCCAAATCTCGTGGTTTGTTTTGTTTTCCCAGCTAAATTATATATGTGCTTTATTTGGTGGAATATATAGACGATTTTATTTGCTGGGGGGTATGGCACCCTCAAACGTGAAGGCTGGGGGACTTCTGAGAGATGTGTGCATTCCCTTCCCCCGCCCAGACCTCAGACCAAGCCTGTAGCCACCTCACACCAGCACATCGCACCAATGCTGAACTGCCATGTACTTTCGCTGTCATTTGAAAAAGACTTTATTTTGGAAAACAGTTGCATGTAAAGTGGCCTTTCACCTACATTGACCTTTAACATGTTGGCATCTTAGTCCACACACAGCCACTCACCCAAACACACACTCGTGTGCGCAGTACTCGACCCCACACGGCCACACACACCCACACACTTTGTGCACAGTACTCACCCCACACGGCCACAAACTCACTCACACACTCGTGTGTGCAGTACTCACCCCCACACGGCCCACACTCACACACACGATTGCTGAGCCTGTTGAGAGCACTTTGCAGACGTCACGACCCCTTGCCAGCCCTGCTTCCATGGGCCTCTCCCAAGCATGATGACAGTCTCTGACAGAACCACGGCACAACTGTGAAATTCAGAACGGTGTCACTGATACCCAGCTGCCCTGTAGCACACAAGGCACATTCAGATTTCCCACAGGCCCCATGGCCTCCTCTGCAGCAGTAATGCCCAGCCTGGGGTGATGTTCTCCACCCGCTGTCCTGTCCAGTTAGCCTCTTTTAATTGGAGACATCCTTCCATCTTCCTGTCTCTTCATGACACTGGCTCTGCTGGAGGGTACAAGCCCACTGTCTGGTCAAATTTCCCTCAATTGGGGTTAGTTTGATATTTCCACATTATCTGATTCAGATGATGCATTGGGGGCAGGAATAGTCCAGAAGTGACGCTGTGTCCTCGAGACATCATATCAGGGGCCCATGAGCAGGGATGTGAATTTTGACCACTTGGTTAAGGTTGAGTCCCCCCGGATTCTCCACCATGAAAGCCCTTTTTGGGCCTCTAAGGAGTACCATGCAGGGCATACATTGACCAATGCAGATGCCCTGTTGCAACTCACCCTCAGTGATGTTAGCCTGAGTCACTTGATGTTTTCTTACTTTTTGCTTAAGAGGAAATACATATCCCTGCTATAAATGAAGCACCAATATCATTTTCTTTTTAAAAAGATAATATAAATATAATTTTTAAAAATCAGCTACATTTGCCTTCCTAGGACTCTGAGCTGAGGCTTCTCCCTGTTAAAAAGGAGATGTTACCACATGGTTGGGAGTTGTTAAGGACCTGTCAGCACCCAGCAAAGACTTTCACTGTGTTAGCTCAAAGAACAAACCCTATAACCAGATACACTGTAGTGCTGAGTGTGAGGGCTCCGCCCCGCAACCCCCTGCAGCTGCCGCCACTCGTGGCCATGCCCTTCAGTGCAGGGTGACCCCCAACCCATCAGCTGATGGGAGCTGATCCTCCACTGGAACCGCCAGTGACTTTGTAAGGATGCGTCTGCGCCAGCCCTCCTGCATTCTGTCTGAAGTTCCATCGGCTTCAGACTCCTTTTTCCTTCCAAATGGAGCAATCCTGAGGACTATCCAATCCATCTCCTACTATGTAATATAATCCTGAGGTATTTCGCTCCAGTGGACCCTGCTACGGAGGCAGGATCACACACTCTGACCTGCTTGGATAAAAACTGGATTTCATGTCCATGTTGATCTAGCCCATCTCACTCTTCGGTGTAACCTAGACCCTGTACCTGGTTCATTTTCTGACCTCAGTGCTCATAAAACACATTAACTCTGCAGCCTCAGTCTACAACCCAGGAGCAGGGTCATTTTTTCCATAAAATCTCTCCCAGGGTATGAAAGAGATCTTCAACACAGAGCTGCTCTGTTGGGGATGAGGAGCCCCCAGCCCACCGGCCTCCTCCTCCGTTCTCTCTGTGACAATACTCCGTCACTGCCACGGAATGCCAAGTGCTGCGTGGGAAGAACCCAGCTGGAGAACCCCTGTTCTAGAACACGGCGTGGGGAGCCCAGTGTGGTGTAGGACACGGCAAGTTCCCAAACTCAGAGAGGCCAGCACGTGGTCCCAAGTTCATTTACATTTACTCTTGCAGATTTACCAACCACTTAGAAGGAAAAGCATTTATTAAGCAACCATCCCTCTTGGGCCCACCTCCCAGATCACCTCAAAATTCACGTAAATGCTCCCAACAGCTGTGACATGATGGTAAGATGGCCATGAACCCCATGTCACAGAGGATACTCAGATCCGAGGATGCCAGGATGTTTGCCAGGTTACCTGACCATGCAACGGCACAGACAGATTCATGGTCAGGTGTCTCTGACCCCACAGGGCTGTGCTCATGGGCAGGGCTGTGAGACCCACCGACCGGGGGGAGGGGAGCCCCGCCTGCAGGGTCACCTCCTGCCCACTCTAACGGGACCCCTGGGTGAGCTGTCAGGATTCCCTTTTCCTGAATTTAGCTCATAGGAAGGAACATAGGGAAGCAGATGCAGACTGCAGCCCCCGGGGTCCATATTTGTTAGGAGTTTGGTTCTTGTTTTTTGTTTTGTTCTGTTTTGTTTTAACATACCTCCCTGCACACACAAGTCTCTGAAGATGGTGCTCTCCAGGGAAGCTTATGGAAAGCACTTCCCAGGCACCATGTGCCCCGAGGAAAAGCACGGGCCTGGATGGTGGCCCCAGCACATGACCCCACAGGCTGCTCCAGAGCTTGGCCATGGATCAGGGTCCAGCCCGATACTTCCCACATGACCACAGTCAGTGAGTTGCAGGGGTGGGGGGGGATGAGGGTCTGTGTCCCACAGATGAAGCAGAGGCAGCCAGCCCTTTCCCCCTCCCCTGGGGCTTGAGCAGAGAGCATGGCACACAGTGACAGCACTTCTATCGTTTCAGCTAGTGCCAAGTGCTCAAAACAGACATATTTTGTTCAAGTCTCAGCTCTGCCAATAACTAGTCATGTGACCTTGGGCAAGTTACCGACCCTCCCTGAGCCCTTGAGCGTACAAGAGCAAGGACAAAGGTTTCCTGGGAAAGATTAAATGGGATAACACATGTAAAAATCTTGGGAAAGTAACACGCAGCCCTTAGTCAATGTCCCTGGTATTAAAACAATCAGCAATCCAGGGACGGAGCGGAATTGCCATGCTTCAGTGAAACACTGTATATGCTGGTGGGTTGTACCAGTTAGTGCACAAGCTCAGCTCTCCAGACCTGGAAGTGGTGCTTAAACATGTACATTGTATCCATATGTTCAGATACACACTGAGTCACTGGAGTCCCAGCTACCGTAAGATCTAGTAAGGAGTTTTCATACATAAATACTGCATACACATGTTCGTATATACATTGTATTACTGAAACCCCAGCTGTCTTTTAATCTAGGAAATACTTTTCATACATATACAGTGAATATACATGGTCAGATCAAATTGTACCACTTGAATCCCCAACTATTCTATGATTTAGGAAGCTTTCATGGACATAAAATTTATATGAAATGCAAAATATAAATATATTTTAATAACATAAAACACAAAAATATGAAATTTCTATATGTTCAGATATAACTGTATCATTGATCTCCCCATGCTGTCTTATGATCTAAGAAGTGGTTTTTGTATGTACTCATTGTATACATATGATCAGACACGTCCTGCATCGCTGGATATCCCTCATGTTACCTTACGACCTAGGGAGTAGTACTGTTCATATGTGGACAGTATTTCTATATGTTCAGGACATAAACACAGGGTGCCATTCCATGTATTTAGGCTCTCTTTAATACCTTTCAACAATATTCCGTAGTTTCCATAGTACAAGTCTTGCCCTCCTTAGCTCACATTATTCCTAACTATTTTATTCTTTCTGATGCTACCATCAGAATTGTTTTCTTAATTTCATTCTCAGATTTTTCATTGCCGGTGTATCAGCATATAACTGATTTTTGTATATTGACCTTGTATTCTTACAACCTTGACCGACTCTTTATTATTATTATGGCTGAGCCCAAGATCAAAGGAGCCCATGTTCCAGAATCAGCACACGGAGAAACGCCTGCAGATCTGCAGTCAAGTGCGCATGAGCAAGAAAGAGACTCTCCTGTGTTAGACCTTGCGGGCTTTTCTGCATAGCAGCTACCATCATCTTCTCTGACACAACCTCCTGTTTAAATGCCACTTCCTTCCTGGGTCACTCCCTCCCTAAATTAGGAACCTCCCCTTGATTCTCTTTCTTATTTGTTTCCTTTTCAGCCTTATTAAAAACTGTCATTCTTTAGCTACTGTGTCATTGATAAAACATCTTTCTTCTCCTAAAGGCAGAGGCTATGTTCACCTCATTCATCACTCTACTGCTTGCATAATATAGCATATCACACACTAAGCAGGAGCACAGTAAATATTTCTTGAGTGCATGAATACATGCTTTTCTCCTCTCGTTTGGCTTCTGCTGCCTGTTTGGAGCACTTACAGGTGCTAGGCAATGGCTGAGGGCTTCAAGGGCATGGTGCTCATGGAACCCCCAAGCACCCTTCTGAGAGAGCAACTCTTTGATTCCCATCCCATGACCCAGGGAAGGCAGCGTGCCCACTGGTACTTTGCTAACAAGAGATGGAGTCAGGATTTGAACCCGAGTTTCAACATACTCCTCCACTAGCCATCCTTTCTGCAAGTTAGACTTCCTGACTGTTTCCATAAAAAGATCTGGTTCTGCAGGCGGCCCTTTAGCTATTCCAACTCCTTTCAGGAGAAGTGCAGCTCTGACAGTCTGGAGGTCCCCATAGCTGTTAAGATCCCATCCGGGAACCACCCAGTGGTGGTTGGAGTATGGAGGAGGTACCTGAGGACTGGGAGATTTGCTGTCCTTGCCTGACTCCCCTGTGAGGGCCTGGTTTAGCTTACGTGTGAGTAAATGGGCTGAGAGGCTAAATAACACCCCCAAGCTAGTAGATGGCAGAGTGTGGACTGGATCCCAGACCTGACTTTTGTCTCCTCCACCAACGATCCAGCATAAACAGGTGTGCCTGGATGCCAAGGCATCACTTGGGAGCACACTCAGAACGTCCTCAGGATTTACTGGCCACCAGTCTGCAAAATGCCTCTTGCAAATATACATTTAAAGTTTTGCGCAAGAGTAGAATATAAAATACGCACATACAAATATCTACCTCTCTCCTCTCAGTCTCCAATGCCACATTCTCTCTGATTTATAGAAGCATTTCCTTGCAGTAGGATATGCTGGAAAGTTTGAGCCTAGCTCAGGAAAAAGCAAAATATGTTAATTCCAAGGCAAATTAATTAAAATGCAATCCAAGCTCTTCGGAAATGACACAGAAACAGTACTCAGTGCTTGGTGTCCATCCAGATAGAAACAGACCCCCCCGCCTTCGGCCAGCATTGAGACAACCTCGTTTTGCCTCATTTTCATCTTGGACTTTTGATTTCATCATTCAAGGAGCTCAGCTTGGGGTATCACCTATTAGCACTTTTGTTGTTAGTATTCCAGTCTTTTCATCCTTTCAATAAATATTGAACTACAGAGTGCTGACTCAGGTGGTATTTCATTCAGGGTCCCAGCAAGAATTAGAAAGAGGGGATTTGAGCACAGTTTAACAAAGGGACCGCTGAAGGTGTAGGTACAATGTACAGAAACCCCAGGGATAGTGCAGATGCCCCAGGAAGTGGGCCTGTCCGCACCCCCGGGGCTGCAGGGAGGGGAGGGGAGGGAGCGGCAGGGTGAGGGCCACCCGACCAGAGCTGTGGCCTGGGGCGGAGGAGCTCGGCAGAAGAAATACCCCAGCCTCTCTCCTTCCACCTCCGGGTCCCTGGCCATGCCTTGTTGGCCAAACGCAAGCTGAAGCCGGAGAGTAAGGAATCCACTGATGCAGTCCACACCATCAGCCTCCGGGGGCATGCAGCAGGGTGGGGAGGTGCAGCCGGCGTCCCCAGGGCAAACAGAAGACACCCAGCCCAGGTGGTCTCACCTCTTTGTCTTCCTAGGTGTGTGCCCTCGACACACCACCTACACCTACCCTGTCTGCGCTTCGGTCTGCTCTTCTGGAAAATGGAGGCAACACTGTCCCAGCACTGGAGAGTCTGTTGTGAGGATTCGGTGAGCCCTCAGCCAATCACAGCAGCTGCTCATTCACAGGACATCGTGGGCCGGAGGCATCACGGCTCAGCTATGAAAACAGGGCTCGTATCTTGGCCCCTGCTTCCCTGTGCTCACCTAAGAACACTCTGAGACCTCAGAGCTACTACACGCTCCACAACAAAAATGACGAGGCATCAGTAATATAACCGCCTACGAGGATTGCTGCAAGGCCTGAATGAGGGCGAGCGTGTCAAGCACTTAGAACAGCACAGGAATGAGAGTGAATGTAATAGGACTGAAGAAACGGCCCCAAGTTTTCCCGGCCTCAGAAATGAGATGATGCTCCTCCCACCCGAGGCAAAGTCCATTTCCCTGCCCCTCAAATTCCAGCTGGCCGGCCCCTGGCTTTGACCGAGGGAGTAGCTGAAGCAGCGGAGCCGCAGTTTTGAATGCAGGCCCCCCAGGGTCTCGTGCTGTCCCTCTGGGACCTGCACCCACGGGCGGGCGAGCCCAGCTGGCCTGCTGAAGGGCAAAGGACCCCACAGGCGCTGATGAGCCTCCCGTGCTGATGCAGCAGGCAGCCACAGGCGCCGAGGGAGTCCCACCAGGACCAGAAGGACCTGCCAGCTGAGCCCAGCCCAAGCCGCTGTAGAATCGTGAGTTAAATAAACAGCGGTATTTGAAACTGCCACGTTTGGGATTGTTTGTTAGGCAGTGAGAGCTCATTGACAAGGGAAGCGGTCAGTCACTGCTAGCGGGCACCATTATTGCTACTCTTTCACCAGAGTAATATCAGTGAGGCTGCCTCGACCCTGGGTCATCTGTCCCACAGATATCTGTCCAGTTCTCAGGGCCAGCGACGGCCCGCGTGTTATCTCATTAGATCTTCATCATGACCCTTCCAGGTGGTGGTGTGGTCTGCATCCTACAGCTGAAGAAACAGCCTTGGCAAGGGGACTGGACCTTGTCCAGGAAGTGGGGAGCCAGAACGGGGGCCAGAGCCTAGTGTGTTCTCCCACAGTCACTGCCGGGCCTCTCAGGACAGTCACTGTCCTGATCTTCTCTAAAGAATGGCATTATCTGAACACTTTAAATTTTATTTTAACAACTTTGTCATTACAGGATGAACAGTGACAGGAAAGTCTGCATAGTGTTCTTTCTACCCTAGGCTCGACTGTCCAACTCCACCCCTGTGTTGGCAGGGGCTCTGTCAGTGACAAGGGGCTCACCCAAGGTCAAGACTCAGTCTTTTCCCCAGCCTGTGGCTCTACCCTTCTGCATTGATGGCATCCCCAGTAATGCCAGCAGAAGTGAGTGGGTTCTCTGCCCACCCCTGAGCTGCCCCGTATGCTCAGGGGGTGAACATGTTTATCAATAATTCTTAGGAAAGTGTTCAACCCTGGAACGTGACAGAGGAGGCCAGCCCAACCCAACTGGAAGGAAGGAAATTAGGGAAGAGGGTCTCCCCTGGGAAAATCAGGACACCATTAGCCAAATACGAAGGAACAGTGGTGGGGCCCCAGTAGACCTACATAAGCCCAGGTCTGGCCTTTGGACTTGCCCCCCGTCCAAGGACAGTCTGAAACTCTCAGAAGAGGAGCAAGCCTTGTACTCTGACCACATCTAATCCTGGAACCTCACAGGTCAGAAGACATCACACTACGAAAGACCTGGTTTCTAGATTTCTTCAAGTAAATCACAACAAATTTCAGCACCTTCTCACCGTGCTAAGGTGACTGCAGGTCCTTCAGTGAGAGCCACATAACCTCTGTGAGCTCAGTTTCCTCAGCTACAAACTGAAGATACTCATATTGGTACTCAAGAAAGACCACAGATACAAAATGTCCTAGACAAATGTCTTGGCTTTCCACTGCTTTTTTTCTATAGCATTTCACAAAGTAGAGCTGAAAAGACACATTTTTCCTGTTTGCTTAAATTCCTAAATGGGAAGCCTACTTCCACCTCTGCCTACATGCTGCTGACATCCACTTCCTGGTCACTTCTCGCCACTTTTCCTGGCGTTGGACGTTGGTAGTTCTTGAAGGACAGTCTGACTGTTGGCAAGACTCACAAGCAGATGGCTTTGGCTCATTTCTAGAGATTGAAAGTACTTCCAAAAACCAGATAGGAAAATGTCAAGTCAAATGTCGGCCTCGTGATTAGCCACAAAACTCCAACAGAAAAGATAAATTTGTCCTAGCAAATCAAATCATTAGAGTGTATAGTTTGAAGAGGCGTCCGGAGAGATGATGCTTCCTGAAGCGAAGCCGGAGCAGGAACCGCGGCGCCGTGACACCGGGCGGGTCTCGGCCGTCGCCCCAGGTCCACCAGCAGCCCCAGGAGACGGCGCCGTTCCTGTCCCCACTTTGAGGAGGACGGAGCTGAGACTGATGGCCCAAGGAGGTAACCCAGCAAGAACGGGACAGGTGGGGAAGGCGAGAGAAGCGGGAGGGGGGGCAGGAAGGAAGGAACTCCATCACCTCCCTCCCTTACTTCCTGGCTTCCCTCCGGGAGGTGAGGGCGTAGTCACCGCGGAGGAAAGAGCAGCACTTCCGCAGCAGGCAGGGAACGCTGCGTGTACCTTGCTCTCCTAGCTCCATGGTTAAAGAACGCCAGGTTCTCAAGCTGTCACTGGAGTAGTCCAGGGAGGGCCGCCAACCAGCCCGGCCACGGTCTGCGTGGCCAGAGGCTTCATGGTCCTCTCAGTGGGTCACAGCCCAGGAAACATGAAGACCGCGCCTTGCCCCTCCCAGCCACCATCACATTAACAGTCATTCTCTCCTTTCCTCCATTCACTATTGGTTTTACAAACAGAGATGCAGTGTCTGAAAACTCCAGTAACTCAAAGACACCCTTTCCCAGTGGAACCGAGCTACTTTCCACTTTTATATCTGAAAATGAAGCAAAATCTTCCTTCAAAAGAATTCTCTTCCAAATGGGTCTACTTTCTAGTGGAGGCGGGAACCTCACCCACTCATCCAAGGTCATAAACACATGCCTCTTTCCCAAAGCCCCACATGATGCAGGATGCAGCTCTCCCTCTGAGAAGTTAAGGCCCAGAATCCAGGAATGGATGCCGGGGCCAGGGAACGAGCAAGCTATTTTATCCTTCACAAAAGCCAGTTGAACTCACACCCTCAAGGAAAATCCAGAGGCATTTGGGGACGAATGCTTTAGAGATCGATGGAGAAGCAAAGATTTCTTACCCAGGAGAGAAAAAGCACTAATCAAAAAGGAAGACCGCTAAATTGTACTTCATCAAAATTAAAAACCCCTGTTCATCAAAAGATAACAATTTTTTTTAAGTAACCTCTACACCCAACACGGGGCTCCAACTCACAACTCCGACATCAAGAGTCGTACACTCCACCGACTGAGCCTGCCGGGTGCCCCCAAAAGATAACAATTTTACAAGCAGAACCATAAGCCACAAATGGGAGGGATGTTTGCAAAACACATATCTGAGAAAGGACTCAATATAGAAAGAACATCCACAAGTCAATAAGAAAAAAGATAAAGCAGTCAAGTAAAAAATTGGCCAAAGCCTTGAAGAAGCAACTCGCAAAGGATGAAAATGTTCCATAAGCATGTGAAAAAGCGCAAAACATACCTTTCCCCTGAGAAAATGCAAACACTGAGATAACACTAACACCCACCAGAATGGCTGAGATCCAAGGAGACCGATGATGTCAACTGGCCGGGCCTCTGGACCTCTCCTAGGCTGCCAGTGTCAACGGTGCCACCATTCTAGTTAACCGCCTGTCGATTTCACAAAACGAAATACACAGCCACCTTGTGAACAATCCTCCTCCTAGGTGTGTGCACGTGAGAAATGAAGGCACCCAGATCCTTGACTCAGGGTCGGCTCCCGCGGGACTCCAAAGCAAGACACCTCGTTTCCGAAAAGATTAGCAGTTAGGGAGAGGGCTCCAGGGTCAGACGGACCTAAAATTAAATGCAAGTTCTTCTAATCCTGGCTCTGTGACATCAAGTGGGGGATTTAAATTTTACTTTCTTCATCTGTAAAAGGGCTGTAATATTGGAACCAACTTACAAGGTTTCTGCAAGGATGTAGGGAGCTAACACATGCTAGCACATTTCACGACGCTCGTCAGACAGCACTTGAAAATGCTTCATATCATCAGCATCGTCAAAGTTTGGGATCCAGGTATGTTCATTCTACATTACAGAAAATCAAGCTGTTTCTAATATTTTATATACATGGCCCTTCTTTTGTTTCTGTTTTTGAGAGTTTAAAAGAAATTCATCCGTAATTCTACTGGGAACAAAGGATGTTGGGGAAGGTGGTTCTTGGGACATCTGACTGCGCCAATAACAGAAAAAAATGCTAAAACACCAGTTGCCAAGATTGTTTCATTGAGAGAAACCACAGGCTGTGAAAGATTAGGTTATTCTCAGAACAGCAAATTCATTTCATCTCTCACAAGACTGATGTATTCCACAAGTGTATCCCAGACTAATGTTGAGCAGAGCTAAGTTCCTTTCCATGAACACTTTTCAACTTCTCTGATGAGCAAGTTTTATGCTTGGAGGTTGGTCACCTTGTCTCTACTGTTACAGTCTTGCCTCCTCTGTTTATTGGCGTAAGGGAAAGACTATAAACCTACTGAACATTTCTTCTTTTTTATGTCTTTCATGTGTTATTTTGAGATCAAGAATGTGATGTGTCCATTTAGAAACTGCCTGCCTGCAGGAAAGAAAAACTTACAACAGCTGACGTCTTTCATGCAGCCCCAAATACACAGTAAGTAGCCTGCCTGGGAGCGGGTAGCAGGCGGGTCCTTTGACAGAGGGCATATTGGGTCTTCTCTTTCCTTTCTTTCCTAACTTTTGTCCCCACATCTTCACTGGTGTTATCTGGAGAGAGACTACCCCGAGAACACGTGCCGGCTTCATTACAAAAACACACATGAAGCTTGGGTCACAGAAGCATGAGAGGCCCAGGGGTGGTGGTCAGGGCTCCAACTCGGCCCCCACAGCTCAATACCTGCCGTGGGACTTCTGGACCTACGATAGCGCCCCTCTGAGCCGTGGTTCTCTCTTCTGTAAAGGTGGTTCCAGGGCCCACCCCACAGAGTGTTCAAGACACTTAAATGAGACACTGCTGGTCAGGTGCCACCAGGCCTGGCCTCAAGAAGCCGTGGCTGCTAGGAATATTCAAGTTCGGATTGGTCAATACTTGGGCAAGGTAAGACCGTTGCTTCCTGCTTCAGTGGAAACGTTAATTTATACTACGTATTATGGTTAATGCACGAGTTCTTTTTCTCCATGATAATGTGGAGTGCCTACCAGTTAGGAGGCATTCTGGTACAAGGAAAAGAACACTCAACTAAAGATGGTTTAAATGATAAAAAACATGCAGTTGTATCACATTTTTAAAAGTCCATTAGTAGGTGGTCCTGGGGTTATCTTGGCAACACAATAATGTCATCCTTGCCCAGGCCCTTTGCATCTTTCTGCTCTGCCACCCTCAACTTCTCCCCCTCACGGTATTACCTCATGGTCCCAAGGTGGCTGCTGCAACACCAGTCACCTCAACCACATTCAGTGGCAGGGCCAGGACAATTAAAAAAAAAAAAAAAAAAACTCTTCTCAGTACCCTTCACATGACTTCTTTTCCTTATCAAGGAATAAAGCTCTTCCCTGAAATTCTCTGCTGACTTTCCTCTGGCTTATTGACCAGAATGGAGTCACTTGGCACCCCCTGATATCAAGGGAGGAAGAGGAAGCACCTACCTGGCTCATGCAGGCCTTTGCAGCTGGAGAAAGGCACTGGTGGGGATTCTGATGCCCCTAACCAATAGTTTCTGCTACAGGGTGCGGGACTGTGGTAAATGGATGGGGATATCCAGCCCTGTGCAGCTGAATGAACTGAGTGTTGGGATGAAGTGTGGCATGACTCAGTGGTTCCCCTACTGGGTTCTGGCCTTCCTGCTCCCTTCCAGTGTGAGCCTGAGCAAGCACCTCGCCTCTGAGCCTCCCCTGAACAACAAGAGGCTTTGGGCAACCTCCCAAAGAAACAACTAAAACTCATGCTGTTGCTTTTAACCACATACGAAAAGAGAACAGAATGTTGATGAGTGAATTATTGATTGATCACATTAATTATTGGCAGACAAGCTTGTTAAGACTGCTTTTGAGTAGAGAGACTTGAGCTGTGTGTTGAAGGATGGGTTGGCTTGAAACAGTCAAGGGAAGTGGGAATTCCCAGCACAACAGGGTCAACAAAAGGGTGCAGGTGGGCAAGCCCAGTATTTGTTTGGAGGTCAGGAAAGAGACGGACTTCACGTAGAACACTTTGTTCAGTAGCCTGTTTTGCCCAAAACTGGTCTCCCAAGATGTTATAGGAAGGACATGGGTCTGTGGTCTATTACGTCAGATCTACTACATTACACTCTAGCCCGATACATCCAATAAAAAAATACATAATGCGAGCCACATAAATAATTCTAATTTTTAAATGGATACATTAAAGAAATAAAAAGAAATAAATGAAATGTACTTATTTAACTTAATACACCCCAAATATTGTCATCTCACAGTACAATCGATCTAAATAATGAATGAGATCCTCTGAATTCTTCTTTCTCATACTGAGCCTTTGAAAACCAGTGTGTGTTTACAACCACGGGACAGGCCAGGTGGACTTCTGGTTGGTGGCCACATGTGGCTGGGGGCTGGAGGCAGCAGCCCCCGCTCCTCTGGAAGACCCCCTCCCCGCATACAGCAAGCGCCTCCTCTCGGCTCCCTCCCCCCCTCCCTTTCTGTCCTCAGCACTTCTTGCCCCGGGAAGTAGTGTTGAAGCGAGCTCACACAAGTAGGAACTGCCAGCTAGCAGAAAGCTTCTCATGCTTTTCCCCGAAGTGCCCCCCTTGGCAGAGAGCAAGCAAGGACCTTGGAGGGGTGGGTGGGAGGTAGGCGTGATTTTCCCTCAAGCCAGGCTGCTGCCACTATGGAATTTCTTTGAAGTCTTCTGTTTTATCCTAAAAAATTATGGAGATTCTACATTCTACTCCAAAATATATCCATGTTTGTTTGCATACTGAAAATGTTTTAGATTACTTGGCATCTAGGGAAAACCAAAGCCTAGTATGTTTATGCTGTAGCTCTCTTCCCGTCCCTGGGGTTATGGGCACCCCAACTTAAGGTGCACATGATCACCTGACCCCCAAGCCTCCCTCCAGCTCTGGATGCCCACGACTTTCTTGAAAAATTACGTTGGATGGTCCATTCCCTTGTGTCTCAGCAACCCATGAGCCTGTGAAAAGGTTTTGGTGTTTTTTGTTTTTTGTTTTTTTTTCTTAACCATTCTAACCTAGGACAACCCACTAGCTGGAGACTTTAGGTACCAATCTTCCAAATGTTCCCTTCTCCCTGCCGGTAACTCTCCCCACTTGTGCTGAAATAGCCCTAGAAACACTCCCTATAAGTACCTCCAGGAAATTCTTCCTCCAGGAAGAGGTGGGATTCCTACTCAAACTACTTGTGAAAAACCAACATTTTGACAGACAATCCCAGTATGATCATAAATTTCTAGTCTTTATTAAAGGATCGCCAGTAATTAAGTGGTAAATTTTATAATCCTTACAAAAAGCTTATATATGAATATATTTTACATATATAAATGTGATTATGTTATATACATTATATGTAGAATATAAAAACTGTTCTGTAAAAGTAATACAAATACAAAATACTGTATAAATTTGTAAAATACAAATACAAATACAAAAACGGTATAAAATAAAACAAATTTTTTTGAGAGACAGAGAGAGCAGGGAGCGGCGGGGCAGCGGGAGAGAGAGAGTCTTGGGGCTCGATCTCATGACCCTGAGATCATGACCTGAGCAGAAATCAAGAGTCAGATGCTTAACCAACTAAGCAACCCACCCAGGTGCCTCTATAAAATAAATGTTTTTAAAAATAAATAAAACATAAATATATAATATACTACAGATGTGGAAATTTTAAGTACATAATAAATAAAATATAATTATATAAAATAAATACCTAGGTTTGTAAATAAATATATGAAATTATATTTAATTTTTTTCAAGCTTACCACTAATAAGGATACCATTAACCATCTTTAGCCTAAAGGACCCTGGAACTGGAGGTGGCCACAGGCTCCCGGGCAGCACACCGTGGAATGCACGGGCCTGAGAGACTGCCAGAGGGGCTTCCTGTGGCAGGCAGGGATTTTTCTAAGATTACCACCACAAATGATCCCATGTCACAGTCTTCTTGTGGATGTGATGCTGGGATGTCCCCTCCTCTCGAACCCGGGGCGGTGGGGGGGGAATCTTTGCGACTGTCTCCACCAGTAAAGTCTGATGGAAATGACCGCCAAGCCTAGACCCTAACAATGCCATTTGCATCCACCTTGTACATCTAGATGAGTGCTCTTGCTGAGAGGGAGTCCAAGCCGCCACAGGAAGACCAGGGGCAGAGGGCGGGCTAACAGAGCGCTGTGGAGGTCCCCAGTTAACAGGCAGCATGACCCGCCACACATGTGAGTGAGCCAGCCTTCAGATGATCCCAGAACCCAGCCATCAATCACCTGGAGCTTCCAAGCCTTCCTGGCAGACAGCACGCAGAGATGAGCTGTCCCAAACGGCAGACTCATGAGCAAGAAATGGATGAAACCAAGAACAAAATCAAAGTGACACCACACACATACCCACCACACACATACACACAGCCCACATGCACACACACTCACACTGTGATTATGAACAGCGTGTCCCTTGCATCTGCTCTACGCACTCTTCTTAGATGAGCTCATCCATCTCACAGCGGTCTGAAGCCCATGACCCAACCCTGTATCACCAGCTCCCAAATCATGCAAGTTTCTTCCCAAATTTGCAGCACACTCATTTGGCAGCAGAGCCGTCCCTGAAGAGAGTGGTGAGGCTGGTCAAGACTGCCTACCCATACGGTTTGCTGCAGAAACTCCATGAGTTTCATTACCCAGAATGCCCAGGATCCCACGGGGCTGTTAATGATATACAATATAAGCAATGATTTAGCATTCTAAAATCCAACAAATCCTGAGTTCTGAAACAGATATGGCCCCTAGGGCCTCAGATAAGGGACTCAGATAAGGGACCCGTGGGGTAGATTGCTCAGGTCATGAGCCCCAATTGTGAACAACGGAAAACAACAAGCCAGCTCACACTCACTGGGGTCATTTCATTATTGCTCACGTCCACCCGGGGTGAGCAAACCCAGTGAGGGCCATGAGGCCACAGTGAAGCCATCCAGCCTCCAGCCATGCTCAGCTGGGGGATCAGCAGGCTGGCTGCCTGGCGAGGGCCAGATGCATGCTCCCAGGCTTGGCACCGATCGTGTTTCCCAAAGCCCATGCCCTCACTCGCCGCTGCCGACATCAGGCTCCACATTAAACACCAGATTAGAGCTCTTTGTCACAGGATTTGCAAGGCTTTCCTCCAGCAGCTGAGAGCAAGCCTGCATTTCCCTGGAACATCTAATACAGCTGCCAGGGGCTCTCTCGGGCCATGAGCACACAGCTGGGCTTGGGTGGGGTGAGCGAGGATGGGGAGCGAGGAATGGGCCAGAGAGCCCCCTGCCAAGGAGGAGGAGGGGAATTCTTCACCCCAACAAATTGCCCCTGCCTCACAGCCCTGGAGTCTTTGGCCACTTTGCTCCCCAAATGCTGTGCCTTTTGCAAAGAGCTGTGTTCTCCAGTGCATGGATCTGGCCGGAATCCCAACCCTGCTCCTTATTTTGGAACTTTGGACAAGGCACTACAACTTGTCATGCCTCAGTTTCCCCACCTCTGACTTGGGGATGCTAACAACTGTATGCATCCCGTAGGGCTACCGTGGCACGGAGACACCAAAGGACCAAGGCTTGTGGATGCTTCATTCAAAGGGTCCCCCAAATTGAAAATGACCCAAGTGTGTGTCAGCAGGGGGACGTGTAAACACACTGGGGCACGCTCTCACAACAGAATTCTGTGCAAGAGAGAGGAGAAGACCGGCCACACCCCAGCACACAGACGGACGTCAGACTGACAGCACGTGAAAGAGGCCAGCACAGAGGAGGACCTGCTGCATGATTCCTTGGCTGCCAAGTTCAAGAGCAGCCAGTGAAGAGCATGGAAGTCAGGGTCGCGGTGAGCGGGGGTGAAGGGCACTGACAGGGAAGGAGGAGGAGGGGGCACTCCGCACGTGCCGGGGGGCTCTGTGTGTCTCGGGGGACACATATGTAGCACCTTGCTGAGCTGCACACTCCACAGGAGTGCACTGGATTATATTTAAGCTATGCCTCAGTTAAACCCCAAAACAAAACTGGTGTTTCTAGGTACTCGAAAGATGGCAGCGTAGAGAATGTCTGAGTGTTGCCCTCGGCGCAGGGACGGCCTTTCTTCTAACTAGACCACAGACAAGCTCCTGGTGATTTTATGCCCTGAAGGGTCTGTCATTTTTCTTGACTAAGTAGGGTTCTCTCAGGTCGGCTTGGTTGTGCTTTCTGGCTTGTCTCTGGTTTTGATATTTTTTTCTTTGAAGGGAGAAAGAGCAGTTGGGGAGTGGGGGGGCAGGAAGGGGAGAGCAAGAGCGTGCTGGGACGGTGCCAACGTAGCCAGGCGCCTTCCAGGACACGTCCGTCAGCAAGCGCACCCTGGAATTTCCTCTGTGAGTGCTTCGGGGCTCAAGTTTTCCATGAAGCCCCGCATTCCAGGGGGGGACCCAGAGCCTGCCCAAACGCAGCTCCGTGATCAAGAGCCACCTCCCGCTGCAGGACCTTGGCAGGACCAAGAAACGGCACCGAAACGCAGAGGACGATGGCTTTACTCTGTCCCAAGAATGGGTGGGTCCCGGCTTGGCTCAGAGTGAGGCCCGGAACCTTCCCTCCCTCCAGGCCAAAACACCTCCCTGTGGATTCTTTAAACACTGCTGTGTTTATCTAGAAGGCTGGCTGAGGCAGTGCTGAGGCGGGTGGTATGAGTGGACTTGCTTCTCACCTCCCAAGCAGGAGGCCTCTGTCCCCTCTCTGCAGGTGGCCTTGGCAGGGGTGAAGCAGGCACTGGGGACACTAGACCTGCTGCCCCCGGCCTGAGCTCACAGCAGTCCCGGGAGGGGAGGCCCATCTGGACCCAGCTGACTGGGGCCAGCTCATCAGTGTGTGGGCCAGCAGCCTCTGTCCCTCCTCTCTGGTCTTGCTGCTACAGCCCAGGCCTCCGACGCATCCAACACAACAGAACATCTTAATCAGGGAACCCAGACCCTGTGCTGACACTCAGTCCCTGCTGAAGAGACCAAAGGGCCCTTGGGGACACCCTGAGACCACGGATTCAGGCCATGACAGACAAGCCCAGAGACAGGTTTGAGCCACATCCACACGCTGTGCTGTGTACAGAGCCTTCCACCTGGTATCTGGAATGTTCACCTGGCGCTGCCACTGTCATGGGCCACTGTGTCGCCTCGTCCTCCTACTCAGCACTGGGGTCTCCCCGCCCCATGGTGCTCTGTGCACAGCTGGTCTGCCCTCTCCAGGCCCTGCAGCCTGCTGCACAGTGTGCCACCGCCTCCCCCCACCACTCCCCAGGGGTCTCACCAACTCTCCCCAGCTCCCTCCCTACCACAAACACCCTCAGCCGCAGCCCCATGAGGACTCGTGAAATGCATGGAAGCAGAACCGCTGGCTACATTCAACTCCTGGGGCTGCGACAAATGATCTCAAACTTTGTGGCTTAAGACAACACAACTTCACTGCCTCCAGTTTATTCTGGAAGGCAGACATCCAAAACGGGTCTCAGTGGGCTCAAGTCAAGGTGTAGGCAGGGCTGGACCCTTCTGGAGGCTCCCAGGGAGAACCTGTTTCTTGCCTCTCCCAGAGTCCAGAGGCACCACATCCTCGGCTCTTGGCCGCATCATCCTGACTTCTGCCTCCCTCATCACGGTCCCTCTCTGACTCTGGTCCCTCGTGCACCTCTTACAGCGACCCTTGTGACAATGCTGGGCTGGGATCACCCAGGACCATCTCCCCACCTCGGGGTCCTTAACTTGACCACATCTGACAAGTCCCTTTTGCTGCATAGGGAAACACATTCACAGGTTCTGCGGACTGGAGGATGTCTGGCAGGGAGAGGCATGCCAAGTGAAGTACACACAGGCTTCATCTGTCCAAGCAGAAAGAACAAGTGTGAGCTCCCAAAGGTCTACACGGGGTTATACTTTGTCCAGCAGAGCACGAGGGTCCCTATTTTCCCACCTTCCTTCCCTTCAGCAGCCCCTGCCTTCCCTCCAAGAGTCCTGCTCAGCCCGAGACCCGGGAGAACGCAGTCCACTCATCTCGGAGGATAACCGCCTGTGAGAAAAATTGGTCTCCAAAGGGTACATCTCGTAAAACATGAAAAAATATAAAACCCAGTGCTGGCGAGGACATGGTAAAAACAGTAGTCTCCTGCCTTGCCCATGGGAATAGAAAGCAAATTGGCAACCATTCCCAAGAACCTTGACAACACTTCAACATTCTGATCCCCTAATTTGTTCTGGCAAACTCTCCCAGGGAAATAATCCCAAATACTTCACGTGGGAAGTGCTGAATAAACAGGCACTCCACTGACCTGAGCTGGACCTTGAGGCAGCAGGGGGCTGGAAGAGGAGGGGGGGGCAGAGGTGAGCTTCAAGCATGACTCACACACCCTCCAGGAGAATAACCAAATGTTAGCGCATCACAGGACAGAGAGCAAGTCCAGGGCTGTGGAGGGACATTCCTGTGTGGCGGGTGGCCGCCCATGGGCACCCCTCCTCCCCCCGTCAGAGCCCCCGCCCCTAGCTCTCCTCATCCCCGTGGGGTAGGGTCAGGGCCGCTACTTTCCGGCAGAGCAAATCACAAACACCAGAGAGAGAGGGAGAAGGTGAGGGCGAGAAGAGCCTGAGTCGCAGGGTGGGAGAGGGAGGCCGGCAGGAGTGTGGGAACGGGGAGAGGGAGCTCTATGGTGACTGAGTGCACCGGCCCACGCCAGGAGCCCGGGGCTCAGGCTCTCCTGGAGACAGCTGCTATTCCGAGTCCCGGCACAGAGCAATCACCTCCCACCCCGTGCCTCACAGAGTGGATTTGATCACAGCTAAGTGCCCTTCTAATCAAAAGTGATGCAGAGTGAGCCCCTCTGGCAGAGGAACAAAATACCATCTTCCCCCATTCTGCTGCCAGGACCTCGGACGGGCTGGCCGCCATCTTGGTCCATGGGGGCTGCATCCTGGGAGGGCAGAGGGCTGAGCTGGGGGGCCCGGTCCCCCCCCGGACTGCACAGCAGCGGTGCCCACCAGTCCTGGGAGCCCACTATGCAAGCAAGAAATCAACATCTCTCATCGTGATGGCACTATTTTTCTTGCCTCTACCACTCATAGCTGAATCTGATCCCAACTAATACAATGGCCAACAAATAACGAAAAAGATAATACTGTCATAAAACACCAGGGTTCTAATAAAAAGTATCATAATTGTATAATTGTAATGATATACAGATAGAACACCATATCACTCTTAGACCTGAACAAGCAGGACCCTTACCCCAGGGCCCTACCTCACGAAGCATCTTTGGGGAGCTTTAGTTTGGGGCACCTTTCTCAAAATTTCCTACACTCCCTCCAGTGGCTGGGACCAGCCCACTAGGCAATGCCATCCAAGCCAGGAGGGGAACCATTCGAGCCCTGGTCCTCATTCTCTGCCACCCTCCAGCCCTCCACATGAGAGGTCGACCAGATGCTCTAAGGGGCTTGGGGGCTTGCACCTCTGGGTTATGCCAGGTTCTATGGCCAGGCCTGTGCCACTGATGATGCAGCATGCGTCAGCAGGACTTCATGAGATTGGGCCACCAGGATGGTGATGACACTCTGATTTGGAGTCACTCAGATTGTTTATTAAGACACAAGCCCTGGAATGAATATCGGTCTGGAGCCCCGCACATCCTACAAGCCACCCGCCATCATTATTATTAAATGCTTGTAATTACTGCTGATAACAAAGAGTCCATATCAATCCAAAACTCCATAGTAGTAAAGCTAATCCCTCTCCCAAAAGGTGAGGGACCTGGGCCCATTCCTAGAGCCAAGTGGGCCCCCCCCATCAGTGTCTCACAGTGTCCCCGTCCTGAGGAAGTAGAAAGCCATACATTTCCCTCTTTGCCTCCCTCCTGGCCAACCTGCCATCCGACAGGCTTCTCAGAAAGATAAGCATCAGCTATAGCACCTGTCTCTCTGAATCTCTCTCTACATCTCTGTTAAAAGTGACTGCTTGGCGCTTCAGAGCCCAGCACACAGCAAGGAAGCAGAGAACCGAAAGGAACGGCAACAGGGACGTGGCGTACACAGGGCTGCACACATTCTCTCATGGGTCACACAGCCAGCCTACAACGAGCCTGCCCTCGTCCCCTGGGTTGCAGGGGAAGAACCTGAGGCCGCCTGTAGGACTAGGCAAGCCCGGATGCGGTAGGAGGCTGTAGCTACGCCCTGCACAGGTGGCCACGGAGGAAGGAAGGAAAGGGAAGGTGCAGGGAGCGCTGGGAGCGTTTGACGTTGTTAAGCCTTTTCAGCTCTGCGGCAAAAAGCTGATTGGGCCCCTCCAGCTGGCTCTGCATCGACTCACAAAGGGAGTGTGTCTGTGTTCCACTCTCGGCCCCCAGCCCCCAGTCTGCCTGAGCTGTCGGGAGGGAGCCTGGGAATTGGTATTTTAACTCCTAGGTGACTCAGCTGTGCATTCAGGGTGAGGAACTACTGGATTAAATTATCTCTAAATTTCTCCCCTTCCAGCGTTCTGGCCCTTCTGTCTCCTCTTGGGAAGATAGTCCCTCCCTGCCTCCTCAATGCAACACCACGTGGCTTCTCACACCTCGCTTTGTGTTACAGATAAAGACCTGAGACCCGGAGCAGGAAAGTGACGAGGCCACAGTCACACCGTGGGTCTCTGACGAGGCTCACTGCCCCCAGTTCCCTATCTCCTGACCTCCTGTTCTAATCTGAGCCCACTGGGCACTGTTGCCCTCTGCCCCAGAGAGTAGCCTCTGCTATGAACATAAGCATCAAAACATAAAATCAGACGAGACGGAGAAAGACACCACACACTGCTGGGTGTCCAAGTCCTCCAGGTGAGCCCCAGCTGACCACTGCACGCTCTGCCAGCCCGGTGTTCTCAGACACCCCTCAGTGGTGCCCCGCCAGGACCCGGGAGAGGCCACCTGGGACATGCTGGCCCATCCAGCAATCTGTTTCCAATTCCCTGACACGGGGCGATTCATCCTGCCCCCTCGGCAGCCGCGCCGCAGGCTCCGCATGCCTCAAGGATTACACGCTGAGTGAACTCTGCCGGGCGGCTGAGTCAACGGGAGGCAGGACAACGCGTTCCATTGTTCCCCACCCGCCTTCCCAACGCCCTGGTTGGCAAGAAATGTCTCTGAGAGACAGATGGAAAGAAAACATTCCCCAGGCCTGGGCCTCCCCATCAGGCTGATTAGCCACCATCCCAGAGATGGCTTTGCCGGGGCTGGTGAGCTGGGCTCGCTTCTGTCACCAAACAAAGCTGTCTTCTCCCTCATCGGTCCCTGCTGCCCAGGAATTAACCTCAAGATGGGGGGTCAGCCCAGGGGACCATTTACCCGGACTGCCCAGGGCAGGCCAAATTGCAAATACTCCATCTACATCACCATTCATTAATATAGTCGTTACTATCACAATTTACTGAGCACTCAACGATGTGCCGAGCATAAACTCCACATGCCCATCAGGACAACAGAGGCTATGTGGAAGGCACCTGCTCCGTGCCTGGCACTGTGATGTGAGCTTCCTTCTCGTTTAGTCCTGCAGACACAGCTGTGAGGGACGTGCTGCTGTTAGTCCCATTTTAGAGACGGGAAGGCAGACCGACAGAAGTCAGCTAGCGAGAACAGGCAGAATCCGAACCCAGGTCTGTCTGCTCCGAAGCCCATCAACCATTTTGCTAAGCTCACTGTGTCTTCTGTAAGGAAACTCACAAATCCCTTCCACTCTTCAGCTCGGAGCCCTTGTGTTGCCCCCCCGCACCAAGCTCCCCCTCCTCGGGAGCCGATCACGGCGGTTGTTCACGAGGGCTCGGGCACTGGCCACACTTGCACGTGACAGGTGAGCAGCTGCTCTGGGTCCTCCTTTGGCGAGCAGCACGGTGCTGAGTCCGAGAGAGGGTGTATACCCAGCGTGCTTCCAGGGCACGGCATTGAGTCGGAGAGGTGACATCACAGACAAGACCGGTGCCTGAGAATGAGCATCAGGGCCGTGGAGAAGTCTTCCCCTGTCGGAAGGCTCCGGAGCACTCAGTGCAGCAAAGGTGACCCGTGCCGGGGTCAAGGAGGAAGCAGGACTGGGAGTGAAGGTCGTGTCAGGGGACGATGTGTCGGACGGGAGGGCCGGTGTAGAAAACCGTTCCTGCCTCCCCGTTGGCCAGCATTCACAGGTCTCCTGAGAAACCAGCCCCAGAGAACGCTGGGAAAACCCACTAGGGAAAGAGAGGCACTCAGGCCAGCGAGAAAACTCCATTCAAGAGCCGTGTGCTCTAGCTGCTCGTTCTCCTCCTTCTGTGTCCTCGACACACTTCAGTCATGGGCCTCTGGAACGTTCTACCAGTCGATCAGAGCGTGTGCTGAAGCAAAACCCACTCGCTCTGTCTGCCCCACCAGGCGACAGGTTCCCCTCTTACGCTGGCTTTGCTCATGACGTTCCATCCCTTGTCTTCTCTGAATTTCGAGTTTGGAACCCTGGAAGCACCAGCTGGGTTGGAGGGGTGCAGCCTTGGGCTTTTGGAAAGGTAGGCATAAGTCTCACTAAAACACAAGCCGAGATGTAGCTGCACAGAGACAGACGGCCCAGCACCAGGACTGACAGACCCTCAGGCCAGACAGGCGTGGGTCAAGGTGGTTTCGCGGACACACACCCCCTGAGCTGGACCTTCCTGGGGTTTCTGCCACCGGGATGACTGTGGTGTTACCCCGAGCAGCTCTGCTGCAGTAGAAGACACTGGCCCGGGAGAGGCCCCCAAACCCAGTCATACCAGCCTCATCAGCACTTTCTTGGTGTACCTCACAAAAGCCACTCCAACTAGCTTAGGCTAAGAAAAATGAAAATAAAAACTAGTAAAAACAAACAAGGAAGCAGAATTATTAGAAGATGGAGGGGACCACAGTGCATCCTGAGTGGTTGTCAGGGGCTGTGCGTGGTGTAATGCTACATCTTGAAGTTCTCAGCTGTATCTGTGAGCAGCTCAGTCCTGCCGGGGACCCCAGGGCGATGGTGCAGGACCAGCCTCGGTACACCCCTCCCAGGGGTGAGGGGTCGGGGGTATCTATCCTCCAGTCCCATCCCTCGCCGACTGAGGACCCCCAGCACCTCCGATCTACCCGGGTGGGGGGGGATCCATGCAGATGGTCATGAGCGCTCCCTGGGAAGGTGAGTGCCGAGGGCATGAGGGCAGGGCGGTGGCAGCTCGGGCACTGTGCATTACGGAAGGAGAGTAAGGACAGTGGTGGTTTTACCTAGAATGATTCCAGGGGAAACCGTGCCTAGCTGCCTCTGACTCTCAGCAGGCTGCGTGCTGGCCCAGCTAAGAATCCCGGAAATCAGACCACCTTCCCATTCCACGAAAACACAGACACTCACAACACAGCAGCCCGCCCACAGTGATCCATCGAATTATGCCACAACCCTGCTTGAAACTTCTAATGAAATGCAAACTTGGCCCCATGGGCTATAAGCCAGATACCCCCTGACCTTGCCCACCTCCCTCACCATGCTCCAGCCACACTGGCCTTTCCCCACACCAAGTCCCTTTCTCATCTTTGGGCCCTTCTAGAAGCTTTGCCTTCCATCTACAATGTTCGTCCCTCCTTCTCCCTTTCATGTCTGGACCCTTGTCACCCTCCGGGTTACAGCTCAGATGTCACCTGCTCCAAGAGACTTTCCCAGGCCGTGCCAGGTCCCCTTCCATTAATTTCCAGCATTGGGGCACTCTGTCCTCTGGGGCACTCGTCACCAGAGATGGTGAAATTTCCTTTCCAATCATCTGTTTCCCCGCTCACTTTAAATTCCATGAGGCAGGCGTCACCCCTGCTTCTCTCCCCGACACATTCCTGGAGCCAAACACCATGTCCTAAGGCTCAGTATTTGGCCAATGAATAAATGAATTTGGTTTCCTGAAGTCTCTGCCTTCAAAGGGAACCTCCTGCACATCAAGATCGACGCTGTAACAGAAAAAACCATGGGCTGGGGACCGTGGCAGAAGGCCTGGGGGAGAACTTGCAGCTGCACCAACCAGCGTGTGCCCTTGGCCGTGTGGTGGGAGGGTGCTCTGTCCCTCCTGGCGCATAGGAGGTGAACACCACAGCACCTCTGTTCCTCCGTGCTTAGCTGACCTGCTGCGCTATAAACTTCCAGCACCCACAGGGCTTCCTGCCCAGCAGCAAAGAGGAGAGTGAATCACCTCCTCAACATGGGGGAGCTGGGGCCTTCCTCATTCTCTCTGGGGGCTGTGCACCACCCCCCTCCAGCCCACATCCAAAGACACCAGGACACGTGGACGTGGAGATGGACTCCTTCCTGCAAGCATCCCTCCAGGAGGGCCGGCTCAGTGCTGTGAAAGCCAGCTGTGTACGCATCTAAGGGAAGGCAGGCAGCCACTGAAAACAGCCCTGCCCAGCTCCCTCTGCGACAGACACCTCCCAGTATCTGTCTTCCTGCTGCCTTTCTCCCCCGGAACCTGGCGCCGGGTTCGCCTTTGGCCCTGAAAAATGAGAACGGGCTTGGCTGGGAAGCAGGAGGCAACTGAGCTCTGTAAAGGGGTCGTAAATTTTTAAAAATTAAAAATTGAGAGTAAATCATCAGTGACTCAGAAAAAAACATTTCTTTCCAATCTGGAGGTTCTTATCCTTTGGGGGAACTTGGACTCCTCTGGAAGTCTTACACAACCAACGAGCCACTTGTCAATGTTTTTAAATACATAAAACTTGCAAGATTACAAAGGAAACAATCATATTGAAATACGGTAATTAAACTAGTTTTAGTTGAGATATAGTCACATATGCGCTTTTTCAGGAGCACAGATCTCACAGGGTCTAAGAGCTTCTTTAACTCAAAGTAGCCCTGGGCTCAGATTATAGTTCAAAACAGCAGCGGTGCCTGTCCTCCAATGAGGAAATGTCTGTGATTTCGCTGGTGACAAAGTCACAGACTCTGTCAGTGCTCCCGGCTTGTTACCTTTATCCATAATGGAAGGAAATGCTAAATTTCAGCTAGCAGTTGGGGAAAATAAAGATGCAATATTTTTCCACCCAGGTTCTCAGGTGCTCTGAATTCTCCCCACAGATACCTCAGTTAGGGACCCCGGTGGGGTCATAAGGCCCCTGGCTGCCATTCGGGCCCCACTCACAGCGTTAGCGAAGAGAAAGCACTCAGGCTAGCACTTACGAAGTGTAAGATACCCAAATTTCATGGTGGTTGTTTTTGTTTTTGTTTTTTTTTAATAAAAAGAACACCTCCAGCGATGGGGAGGAATCTGAACTAGATTTGGAGGTTTGGTCCAGGTACAGAATTTAGGGTGAATTTTTCCCCTTGTTTTGGCTCATCTGTCTTCTACACATGTATAATTATTTTTAATTATTACTAAACTTACATAATGAAAGGAGACATACACTGGAGAAGGATGGCTGTAAACAGCTTTCATGCCAATGTCTGCAGATTAGCACTGTCTGCATTTCCCTTGATGGGTGCATGGTGCATCTGAGATTGAAAGCTCCTACATAGCCACTGAATTGTATACTTGAAATGGGTGAATCATACAGTATGTCAGGTATATCTCAATAAAAGCTGCTAAATTTTTCAATTCATTAATGAACTAGATCTTAGAGACAGTCTGGACATACGTGATGAATGTAGGATGACAACTAGTTAATTAAAGTTAACCCATCAAACACACTTAAAAAGAGAGACAATAAGCCCTTCGGGAAATGTAAATACTGTGTGCGTACTGGATGATATTAAGTAATGACTGCTAAATGTTTTAGGTGTGATGATAACACCACAGTTGTGCCTAAAAGAAGCGATCTTGAGTGTGCAAGGCATCTCTTTGTTTTATTTCTTGCAAGGTGTATAAATCCACAATTATCTCGGGGCACCTGGGCAGCTCAGTCAGTTAAGTATCTGCCTTCAGCTAGGTCATGATCCCGGAGTCCCAGGATGGAGCCCCCTCATCGGGCTCCCCACTCAGCGGGGAGTCCGCTTCTCCCTCGGACCCTCCCCCCTTCTCATGCTTTCTCTCTCAAATAAATAAATAAAATCTTTTAAAAATAAATAAATAAATCCACAAGTATCTCAACATAAAAATTTTATTTAAGAAAGACAGCCATCTGTATCCTTTAGAGATACATTCTGACTTAGGGACAGATGAAAAGATACAGTATCAGAATTTGCTTCAAAGTAACCCTGCCTGGTAGGGTGGGAGAGAGTGGTTAGAAACAGAGAAGCATCTCCCTTGCACTCACTCACCCCACTAGCCGCGGTTGCATGGTAGGTTCACGGAACTTCCTTCTACTTTTGTAGACATTTGAAATTTTCCACAAAAAAAACATTTTTACATGCTAATCTTTTTTTAACTAACATTTTAAGGAGCTAATCTTTTCTTTTAACTGCCTACTGGACAGGCAGTAGCAATGAAAATCACACCAGGTAATCGGGTTTCTAGAGAATCAAGTTTTGTGACATAAAAACTCAAAGAAAGAATCATCATGTTTTCCTTTTATAAGTTGAGGGAATTTTAAGTAACAAAACTCTTGTCCTTCCCACCTCCCCAACCAACATAAACCAGCCCAAAGGTGAAAGGAGGTGGCAGGTGCCTAGCGCTCCACTCCCAGGGAGCTGAGCTTCTGGAGTACCCCTGCGGTGGGCAAGGAAGTCCAAGAATTGAAGTCCAGACCCAGGGTCCCGGGCCTACCTCAGCTGCAGAAGATACCTTCCCCACTCTGAGCCTCAGTTTCCCCACTGTCCAACACAGGGAGTTTGCACTGGAAGAACCTCTAGGCTTCTTCCCAGCTGATATGCTCTGGGATCGCTGGAGCCATGTTTACTTGGGCTCTGGTTGAGCAGGGACTGGGGCCTGCAGGCCGCCCTTCATCATGCAGGCTCTGACATGCCCCTTGCTGGGACCCTGGGGAAGTCACATGCCCCTGCTGCTTCCCCAAACACGGGCGTTCCATGCCCCACCGGGGGCCCAGCATGGAGAGCCGGGCGAGGCGTCCACACATGTACTCATCCTGCCTGCCAAGGGCCAGGCCCAAGGGTGGTTAGAGGGACCCTATGAATGAGGACAGAGGGTGTGAACGGTCCTTCTGGCTGGGCCCGCGGACATCCCCCTTCCTTTGGGCCTCACCCCACTCCACCTTCTGGCCCCCACTGAGCACACGCTGGTCTTCCCAGGTGTTCCCTAGGTGTGACTCGGGCAATTGCAAACACAGGACCTGGAGAGAGCCAGAAGTGACAAGTGCTTCAATGAGAGCAGATGAAGCAGGGACTGGTCATAGACCGCCTTCAGAAGCCCTTGGCTCTCTTATGGGGCCCAAATTCACATCCAAGCCCTACAGGCCTGACTCTGAAGCAGCCACTTAGATGGCGTGGCTTCCCTTTTCAAAATCCTAGCAGGGACCCCCACCTGACATTTGGGGGTCTTAACCCACCCTGCCATTCAGGCTCTGGACAACCTGGCCTCAAACCACCATTTCAGCTGGGTTCCCACAATGCTCCTGAAAGACTCCTCCTTATGAAGAAGCATTTTCCAGAGTGGGTTCCATGGAAAAGTGTCTACAGAATGTCTGTAGGCATCACGCTACTAAAAGTTTCCAAGGTCAAATAAGTTTGACAAGCATGGGGTGACATAAATCCAACTGTGTCTTCTGCAGGCCTTCTCAGTGACTTTACTGTACTGATGAGCATCGTGCATTCGAATCACCAAGAGGGGTACAGGGATGTCACATTTTCACATTTTCTTGCTGATTTGACCCCAGAACTTGTATAACAGGCACTTTGGGGACCAAAAGTCTATGCACTTCAGGGAGTAGTGCTATAGACAGATTGGTCTCCACTGTTACCCGTGTGTGTGATCAGGGCTGTTGCAATGTTCCAGCAACTTGATGTTCATGCATTTGCAGTTTGCAATTTCTTCACAACCAAGCCCCTTCACCCTGGTCTCATACTGTGGCAACTGATCCTTTTAACATAAATACAGGATGCTTGATTCATTTGCATTGATCTGCTTGGATTCTTCTGGTGACCCTCTAATGGTCATAGCTGGGGCCACACTTGTTCTTAGAGTATATATTTTCTGATCTTCCAAACTTTCAAGCATTCAAGAAAATGCTATTGAGCACATAGTACGTGAAGGACAGAGGCAGAAGCATCCCACTGAGAAAGGTGCCCGTGCGTGTTCTGCCAAAGTGGAGAGAGCCTCTCCACACGGTTCCCACCTCACAGCCATCCCAGCCAGCAGGTCCACAGTGGTAAGTTTGGAAACCAGAAGATGTTCCGTTGAAGTTAAGAGTTCAATCCTACAAGTCCAAAATCAGGGAAAGAAAATAGAGGAAAGCTGCCAGAATTCTCACCTACAATGACAGCAACTGTCATAGCACAGAGACAAAGTGGAGAAAATCTGACCCCCAAAGCCAGTTTTGTTCTAAGCCTCCAGTGTGTGGTCACTGGTTACGGCAGGTCCGAGACACTCATACGCACTCCGAGGCATGTTCAGCTTTACACATCTGACCATGCCATAGAGTGCATATGAGTGAGACATCCCCTCAACCCTTGATGGGCAAGGAGCATGGCTTTGGATCAGCACAGAGCTGGCTTTGGAAACCAGCAGCTGGGCTGCCAGGGGGCCACACTCAGCTAATGGTGGTGAGCCGCAAACCTGCAGGGGAACCCCCAGATCCAGGGACCAGAGGTTGTGGTCTCAGTGGGATGAACAGCGAAGAAGCCAGAGGCTGAAGAGAGATTCTGGAAATGAGAGCAGCACAGATGGTCAGGATAAGCTTTCCTCTCATCCCTGCCTTTCTGAGAAGTGAAGCCAAGAAGCCCACTGGACAGTGAATGCAAATGCAGCTTGAGAACTGACCCAGCTGTGACTATGCTCTCTGTCATGGAACAGAGATCCAACTGCACACAATGGAAGGCTCGGGGCTGAAGGTTTCAGGCACACCCTTGGCCACATTCACCGGCTCACCTCTAGCTCTGCACTCAGATACTAGGGGACCACTGGGAGGCCAGACTGCAAATTAAAACAAGAATCAAGTAGGTCTGAGCAGAGACAGCAGTGGCTGCACAGTGTAGGGAAGACAGGTTTCAGAACTTAACTCCAGGAAAACGGTAAAATGAAATAAAATACAACTCTCAGAAATACAATTCAGAATCCATATTTGCTATAACATAGTATCTAAAATGCCCAGCACCATGGAGGGGCCCAGGGGCAAGAATCTGAGACCTCCTGCCCACAGCCATGTGAGGAGCTGTCTCAGAAACAGACCCCAGCCACAAGCGGGCCTTCACATGAGACAGACACCCTGACCCCCCTCCTGATTACCACCTCATCATGAGAAACCCCGAACCAGAGGTACCCCACCAAGCTACTCCTGAATTCCCTTGGAAACTGTGGGAGACAGTAAATGTCTGTGGTTGTATTCAGTGGCTATGCTCGGGGATAACTTATTACACACCAATGATAACCAACACATCCAGCTGCCGTGATAGGGACGTAGGGAGAAGAAGAGCTGTTTTCCCCTTCAGTGTAGGGGACATGGAATCTCTAGAAAAATCTCAGTTCCACAGAAATGCGTGAGGCTCCTGGACCCACAGACACAGTGTGTAAGTGACCATAATATTCTAAACATTAAAAAAAAGTCACCCTAAAATAGTAAGTGTTGGCGGGGGTGTGGAAAAAACGGAACCCTCTTGCACCGTTGGTGGGAATGCAAACTGGTGCAGCCACTCTGTGGAAAAGAGTATGGAGGTTCCTCAAAAAGTTACAAATAGAGCTACCCTATGATTCAGCAATCACACCACAGGGTATTTACCCAAATACAAGAGCACTAATATGAAGGGACACGTGCACCCCAATGTTTATAGCAGCATTATCTACAATAGCCAAAATATATATGGAAGCAGCACAAGAGTCCATCAACGGATGAATGGATAAAGAAGAGGTGGTGTACATATACAGTGGAATATTACCTAAAAAAGAATGAAATCTTGCCATTTGCAATGATGTGGATGGAACTAGAGGGTATTATGCTGAGTGAAATAAGTCAGTCAGAGAAAGACAACACCACATGATCTCACTCATGTGAAATTTAAGAAACAAAACAAACAAAGGAAAATGAGAGAGAGAGAGAAAAACCAAGAAACAGACACTTAACTGTAGAGAAAACACTGCTGGTTACCAGGAGGGGAGAGGGGTGAAATAGGTGATGGGTATTAAGGGGTGCACTTGTCATGGGAAGCACTGGATGATGAATGGAAGTGTTAAATCACTAAATTCTACACCTGAAACCAATATTATACTGTATTCAACTCTACTGGAATTTAAAATAATAATAATAATTAAAAGTTAAAAAAAAGTCACCCTTTGTTAACTCAATTTTCTCTTTCAAGTTTGAGGAATTTTTTTTCCTTTCTACACAAAACAGTAACAGCAGAATCCCCTAGAATTCTGTTCACATGGATGGAAACAGTGAAGTGAGCTTAGGATCTATTCTTGGTGTCCATCAGTGAAATGAACACAGCCCAGTCCCAAAAGGATTCCATGGTTGGATGGCAACAAGAAAATCAAATAAAACCACACATGTTCCCAAGAGGAGGCTGCCATTAAAATGTGGTGCTAATTAGCTCCCTTGTGCAATCATCCGGGAGTGAGCAGGGATGGGGGGTAAGAGGATTTGGGCCCCACTAGGCAAATGTTTAGAACGCGCACACAAGCATAGCTGTGAAGAACCGAGGGAGACCCAAACAAAGTGCTGCGTGAGCTGATGGCTAGGGGAAGAGTTGTTCTGGATGGGACTGTGTGAGCACCACAAGCGGCTACCAGCAAACGCTGTGCTCCCAATGAGGACCTCCAGACCAGAGTGTCCCGGATTCCCACCCTCCGTCCCCTCTCCAAGCACAGTGAGATCCAAGGGGCACTGGATTCAGACACCAGACAGAAGGCGCACCTGCAGGGACGTGGAGTGAGCACTGCAACGGGTCTGAGTATGGCAGCCATTGTCACCAACACTGGCAACCATCCTAAGGGGGTGGTACTATTATGCTTCCCATATTGCCAATGACGAGACAGGATCAGGAACAATGACTGGCTGGTCGAAGGTGACACAGCTGGTGAGTCTGTTAGAACCAGCGTCCAAGCCTGGGTCTGTTTGACTCCACAGCCCCATCTCTTAGGTACCGAGGTATACCTTCCACGATGGTTAAGAAACCCCTGTATTTCTGTCGTACCCGTGCCCACAGTTCGGGGGCAAAGTCTAGCTGTTGAGTGTCACGATGCAGGCCGTGAAAAAGTGCTGAAGGAAACAGAGGGCCGGAGCCTTGGGTGCCGTAAGGAGCGCAATGAGAGCGATGAGAGGCACCAAGACAGCTCTCCTCCCTCCGTCTTTGTGCAGGTCTCTCTCCCTCCTAATTCCACTTAAGGGAAAACAGTTGGCTTGAAAGGGAAGATGGCTGTGCCGGGATGACAGCTTGTTGAGAATAACTGCTTTCCGTATGGTTCTCTTCCAAAGACGTAGCTCATTCAGTGGTCCTTTGGTGATCTCTTTCCTTTTAATGAGATTTTTTTGAATAGGTAAAAGTTTCACAAGACAGAAAATGCAAAAAGAACCAGGTATCCAGTAGCAGGTTACCTCCCTGCCATTCCCCAAGCACCCCGTCGGCTCCCACTTTCAGAGACATTTTCTGGAAAGTCCTTTTCTACCAAATGGTAGCTGATCGTTCAGTAATTCCACGCCCAGATGTGTTCACTTCACAAGCTGCCTCAGATACGTGGGTCACCCCAAGGAGAGAGGGTAGCACGGTCCCCGGTATTTATTCCACATTCGCCATTACCACCATCTTCACCGAGTCTCCCACATCAGGACACAAAGGCCGCCTCTCTTGTTCTAAGCTGCACGCTCCTCCATTGTGTGGATGGATCATAATTCAACTAGTTCTTTTAACTGGCATTTTTGTTGTTTCCCATCTTGTAAGGTTGCAGACGATGCTGGACCAACAACTGCGCTGTCACCTCGTACACACACAAATCTAGTCCTAGGATCAAAGTCCAAGAGGGGTGGCTGAGGATAGGGTATGGCAGCTGTAATTTCTATAAATATGGCCAGATTTCCCCCAGGGAGGTCGTACCAACTGTCCCTTCCAGCAGCACAGAATGACACGAGGGTCCCGCCCTCAGCTGCACTGCGGGCCTGGGCACCCTCGTGAGCGCCTCAGCCAGCACCCACCTCCCCCCACCTCCTCCATCCAACGCCTCACAAGCCAAAGGGCTGGCTCTGCCCATCACTGCCCCTGTAGCAGCGCCTCTCTGCCCCCCATGTCCATCCTCAGCCCAGCCACTGTGCCGGCTGAAGCTCACAGGCACCAGGAGTCCGCACGTCTTCCTCCGCGGCCCTCTCTCCTTCCCCTTCTCCTCCCATTGGCTTATCCCCACCCCTATCCTCCATCCCTCTTGCCTGGACCACCCCAGTACACAGCACACCATCAACAGTGCAGGGCGATCTAGAAGGTTAAAGGGAGAAGCAGGCTCAGGAAGGTAGCTGTCCAGGCCATGGGCAGAGTCAGAGCACTTGCTTGCACGCAGTGGGACTGGGTGCCCACGTAGGCTGCAGGGTGAGCAGCTAACTGAGCCAGCTGTGTGAGGGCCATGCAATGCACCATCAGCACCTATGAGCGGGTCCACCTTAGACATGTGTTCTGGCTGCCTTTCTGGCCTCCGGCCCTAGCCCCCACCCTGTGATCCACGGCCTAATGAGGTTTCCAGATGGGTCTCAGGGTGTGACAAGGCCAGATCCCCCGCACAATGCCCGGGCACATCCCCAGCTGCTCTGGGGTGAGCAGTGACAGGGGCTCTTTCTCTTTCCCTGCATCCCCAAGGCTATGAACTCTGGAGGCTGGACCCCATTCCTGAGAATCCCAGAAGGACAATGTGGAAGGTTCTAGGCAAAAAGCCCCCCGCAGACTGTTCCGTGTGCTTTCTTTAGCGGGGGTGGTAACATGGTGGGCTGGAGGGACCTGGGGCCTGGTCCCCACACAGCGAGATGCTTCTCCCTGAGCCTCAGTTTCCCCAACCTGGAGGGGTGTGGCCCCGCTCATCTCAGAGGGTCTCCCCGGGCTGTGGGTGAAAGCTCCAAGCAGCATGTGTCCCGGGTCATCCTGCTGGGTTCCTCAGCTCCTGCTCCCTGGTCCTATGCACACAGGCCACCCTTCCCCTGGGGCTTATCTCCCACAGCTGCTATGACAGATCACCACAAACTGAGTGGCTTCACACAGCACACAGTTATTCCCCTGTGGTTCTGCAAGCCAGGAGTTCAAACCAAGTCTCCCTGGGCTAGAGTCGAGGTGTTGGTAGGGCTGGTTCCTGCCGGAGGCTCCGGGCAGATCTATTTCCTGCCTCTTCCAGCTCCAAGAGGCGCCCACGCCCCTCAGCTGGTGGCCATGGCCCCCAGTCTCTGCTCCCCCACATCGAATGTCCCTCTCCTGTCCGTGACACTCATGATTGCATCTGGATCCTCCGGGATCGGCCCCATCTCAAGATCATGAACTTAATCACATCTGCCAAATCCTGTTGCCAAATAAACTCACACTCCCCGCTCGGGGGATTCGGGCATGTCTGGGGGGTCCTACCACACCCTCCCTCACCGCGGGCTCCAGCGAGCTATTCTGGAGAAAGGCACCCACCAGTCATCTTCCCGAGGGTGCTGAAACCACCTCCTGGGCTGGGATCCACTGTCGCCAATGGGCTCACACTCTGGGGCCACCGCCAAGACCCAAGTCTGGTTGAGGTCTGGTCCCCATAGGTGGAGAGAGACACTGTGCCCCTCTCACACCACAGAAGGAAGGTGGCCGCTTATTTTAATTGTAGGAGAAGCTTGTTCAGACTGCATGTCTCAAAGGAAACCCTCAGGCAACCAGAGCACAAGCCTTCCCAAACCCCACGTCTGTACCCACTCTGCACCCCACAACAGCCTTCCTTTCCTAAATGCAGAAACTAGTCTCAAAAGATCCGAGACCTTTGGCCTCTTGAACCCCACCAGGGAGCGTGGGGGCCGAGGAGAGGGCAGGAGGGAACAGCCCCTCCCTTCGCGGGCCAGAGCTCAGGTCACTCTCGGATCAGAGCCATCCCCATCACGGCCTTGCTCTGCGGCTGCTCCCGCGAGGCTGGCCTCCAGGACAGAGGGAGGGTGGGGAGGCCAAGAGTTTATACCAGCCCCCACAGGGGAGGTCTGCTGTCCCCCACTGGTGAAACAGAGAGCTCGCGGCCAGCAGGCACTGGGGCCAACCGGGCCATCTGAAGGCAATGAAGCCCACAGAGAAGGGGCTTTCGTGCACACAGGCCTTTCCACCAGCCTTGCTGAGCTGTCCCTCCCAGCTTCCAGGTCCCCTGACCTTCAGGGCAACTGCAGGTCAGGAGGAGGCCTCCGCATGCTTGCCTCAGTTTGCCTTTTTAGCCAGTGCCTTTTGTGGGGGTCTTCGTGGGGGTCTGCCTGAGCCCTCCTTCAGGCCTTTCGAGCCCAGATTCTGCCTGTATGTGAACCAGCCACAGCACCAGCACAGAACACCACTCTCCTCGGGAGAGGCCGGGGCCCTCTGCTCTCTCAGCTGGGGTGCCACCTGCTGACGGGTCAGATGTCGAAGTCTTTACCTCAAATCTTCCACCCTGCCCTGGGAACGAGGATAGGGAACCACCCAGTGTGTGACGTGGAGCAGATACCAAGGCTGGAGCAAGGCACCAATGGAAGCTTCCAGATCCCATGAGGATGTACCTCCACCTCCTGGACACAGAGCCGGCTTCTCCTCAGCATCACCCTATCAGCTCCTCCTTGGGCTCAGAACGTCGCAGACACATCTTTCCAGCCACACCAGGAGAGACACCAGTGCCTTCACCCGACGTGGCCATCCTTCAGACGGGCAAACCAACCCAGCACCCCAGCCGCTGGGTGCATCTGTGAGCCCGGGCTTCTGAACTTCCATCTCAGAAAGCAGAGGGAGCCGTGGTCCATGCCATCTCGGGTCTGGAGCACCAAGTCCCTCTCTGCCTGACGTGCCATCACTGTACTCTCAACCAGGAACGGGATACGAAACTGACAGACATGAGCACTGAAGCGGGGGACTTCTCCACGTGTCCTGCTTGAAATGCACTCGCCAAATCCAGTGCAGGAGACTCAGGGAGGAGGCTGGCGGGCTCTCCTCTCCCCGCAGAGGACAGAGTTTTCACCACGGAGTCACGGGTCACCAAAAGCAGAACTCAAACCCGATTAAAACACATGTTGAGATTCTATTTTATTTCTAGGGCTCAAGCAATGAGTCGTCTTGAGGCTGGGAGGGAAGTATTCCTCCGGATTCTTCCATCAGTGACAAGATGAAAGAGGCAAAAAGCTCCTGGCAAGTGTCGTCCGTGAAAGAGAAGACCAAGTAGACATGAAAAGCACCGAGGACAGAAAAGGCAAATCGCATCCACAGAGAGGAGATTTTAAATCTTAGACATAGATGAAATGGGAAGTTTACTGGGAAGTGTGAAGAGCGCGCACGGGCTCAAGTCCAGGCCGGCAGACGCATCCTGTGCGCCTCCGTGCAGCGGCCGTCCCCCGGCCGAGTCCCGCACTGCGGCAAAGGCAAAGGAGGGCATGTGCCACGCGCTGCTGGCTGCAGAGCCACACACGCCGGCCTCGGGCCGCGGCTCCTACCCTGGAATCCCCTCAGGGAGACTCAGGAAGGGCTCAGGAAGCCCTGACACGCACTGTGCAGATTTCAGAATGTATGAGTTTCCCGTGGCTGCTGTAGCAAACCACAAAGATTAAAACAACAAAGATTGATCGCCCTCTAGCTTTGGAGGTCAGAAGTCCTCAAACTGGCGTGTCAGCAGCACTGTGTTCCCTCCGGAGCTCCAGGGGAGAATCTATGTCCTTCCCTGCCAGCTTCTAGAGGCACCCGTGTCCCCTGGCTCACGACCCTTCCAACAATGGCGGCTCTGACCTCGGCTCAGGGCCCTCTCTCTCCCTCTGGCTTGCCCTCTTTCCGAGGACGCTGTGATCACACCAGTCCCACCTGGATCACCCAGCACTGTCCCCCGTCTGGAGATCCTAAAGCACACTGCCAAAGTCCCTTCTGCCACGTTACGTTCACGTATCCATAGGCTTCGGGCTTAGGACGGGGATACGTTCAGGGGCCGTCATTGTGTCCAGCATAAAAGGGCAACCACACGCTTCCTTGGAAGAGGCACCATCATTGCCCCAGCTCACTGAAGTGGTCTGGGACTGAGACGTTGAAAACCGTTGGGGTGTTGACTGGATGAACAAAATGTGGTCTATACACATAAAGGAGTATTTTTTCAGCCTTACAAAAGGAAGTTCTGACACCAGCCACAACATGGATGAACCTGAAGGACATAATGCTCAGTGGAATAACCAGTCACAAAAAGAAAGATACTGTATGATTCTGCTTATGGAGGTACTGGGGTGGTCAAATTCATCAAGACAGAAAGTAGACAGTGGGTGCCAGGGGCTGGGGCCAGGGGCTGGGGAGGGGGTGTTTCATGGGGACAGAGTTCCAGTGTGGGAAGATGAAAAGTTCTGGAGGTGGATGGTGGGGACAGCTGCACAACATGAACGTACTTAATGCCACGGAACTGTACCCTTAAAAATGGCCATATGGGGGGCACCTGGGTGGCTCCATTGGTGAAGCATCTGTGTTTGGCTCAGGTCATGGTCCCAGGGTCCTGGGACCAAGCCCCGTCTGGGGCTCCCTGCTCGGCGGGAAGCCTGCCTCTCCCTCTGCCGCTCCCCCTGCTTGTGCGCTCTCTTTCTCTCAAATAAATAAAAAATAAAATGTAAAAAAAAAGGCTATAATGGTAAATTTCATGTTATGTGTGTTTTGCCACAATTTTAAAAAGAAGAGTAAGAGGCTTTGGGGAAGCAGAACACATGAGTGCCTCCCCCCAGCGCCCCCCACACCCTCAAGGACACGAGAACCTGACCAGGGCCAGGAACCCACTTGCGACGAGCCAGGGAAGACTGCAACAGCCAGAGGCTGGGTTGTGGGCCAAGCTCTGCAGCCAGCTGTGTGACCTCAGGCAGGTCACTCAGACACTCCGACTGTCCACTCTGCCCACACACAAAGAGGTAAAGCCAGCCACTGTGCAGGATCGTGGTACTGAGCCCCTGGTGGTACTGTGACTACATGGCAGCTAGATGGGTCCTCTGTGCGTGTAAGTTACCGTCACTTGCAGGAGACACAAGCCCAGGCCAGCCCTCTCCAGCCCGCGCTCTCCTTCTCAGCCCTGGGCCGTCGTCTGCTGCTGTCCCCGGCAGCCCATCGACACCATGTTGGAGCCTCTCTTCTGCTGAACCAGCAGCAAAAGGGCCACAGTTTTCTCGACTCCCAGGACAGGCAAACAAACCCAACCTGACCCTTGGGAGCCCACCCAAAGCCTGTAATGAGCAGGGTGATTTTTCCAGAAACAGCCTGCCTGGCCACCCCCGCTGCTGAGCACAGCAAGCCCCGCCGGCGACATGGGTCACTCTAATTCCCGCTCACCACAGACTCCAGGAACACACAGATCCCATGTGGGGGCCACAGCCCCTCAGGGAGACCAGCTGCCAACTCCAAATGAACCTCAAGGCCCACGGGTACTGGGTCAGGCTGCCCTTCCAGGGCCCTGCTCTCTGGGGGGGTTTGTCAGCGGGCACAAACCTCTCTCTGCGGTGGGATGGAACGTCTTCTCCCTCTTCCCCACCCACCCAGGACCTTCTGCTGCTCAGGTGCCCAGAATTCAAAGGGAACTGAGCCCCCGGGCACAACACAATGTCACTTGGGATTTATCTTCGCGGCAACAGCGCTGACCGTGGAGATGGGCCTCCTGGAGGAGGAATGGCTGTGACATCTGCTTTGATTGCTTCTGAGCCTCCCTCCCCTCCCCCTGGGCTGAGGCTGCCCTGGTGGTCCAGCTCCAAGGCCCTGGCCGTGCCCCTCCCTGGCCTGAGCCGAAATTGCAGGTTGGGAAAGTGACTGTCATTGGCCGTCTGCGAAGCCAGGGCTCTGTGCCATCCGCATTGCCTTCACTTGAAGCCACCAACCCACGAGGAGGGCGGACGGGAAGTGTCTTTCCAGAAAGACAGAGCTGTGCAGCCTAGATAAGAGGTGGAAACAGCTCAGATGTCCACCGGCTGACAAGCAGATACACAAAACGTGGATATCCACACAATGGAATTGTGGATTCATCCACAAAAAGGAACAGAGAGCTAATCACACCACAACATAGATGAACCTTGCAAACATCATGTTCGGGGACAGAAGCCAGACACAGAAACCATGTGATTCCAGTGAAGCGTACAGAACAGGCAGATCCACGGAGTCAGAAGGCCGATTGGTCATGCTTAAGGCTGGGGGATGGGGAGTAGGCAGGAAGGGGGTGGGAAAGGGGGGCTGAGAGCTACATGGTACAGGGCTTCCCTCGAGGTGATGAAATGTTCTCAAAGTGACCGTGGTTATGGTTGCACTTAGGTGACTTGTACACCTCGAACGTGTGACTATATGGTATGGGAACTGTATCTCAACAAGGCTGTTTTTGTAAAAAAAGAAAGAAAACGGAACTGGGCCAAACCCAACTTCACCAGTACCAGCTGTGTGACCAAGGGTAGGTCACTAACCTCTCCATGCTTTAGCTCTTTCCCCTAAAAGAGTGGCCATTTTAGGGGCTCCTGGGTGGCTCAGTCAGGTAGGCATCTGACTCTTGATTTCGGCTCAGGTCATGATCTCAGGGTTGTGAGATCGAGCACCGGGTCAGGCTCCGCACTTAGTGGGGAGTCTGCTTGAGATTCTCTCTCTCCCTCTGCCTCTGCCCTTCACCCCCCACTGCGTGCACAGGCTCACACACACTCTCTCCCTCTCTCTCAAACAAATAAATAAATCCTAAAAAAAAAAAAGAGCGGCCATTTTATAGCAACTGTTCTGTTATCCAAGGATTAATTAGACAAGGTATGTGGAGACTTAGCAGAGTGGCCAGGGGTCAATACACAACCCTCCCTCCCCCACCCCATGCAGGGACCGTAGAGACGTTGGCACATGCGGATAGAGAGACCACTTTTATTATGGATAAAGCTGACTGGAGAACATATTCTAGCTCAGCTGGTTTATGGATGGGTGAATGACACAGACTCAGCCAATGAGCAAACTCACAGGCCCCCTCGGTGGCGGGGGGGGGGGGGCGGGGGAGGGTCTATCCCAGTACCTAACCAGCATGGGGGGCCAGGAAGGGGGCCCTAGGGGAGGAAGGGACGTGCTGAGGTTGACCACAGGGGGGACCTGTGACACAGTTTCCCCAACGACGGTTGATCAGGGTGTTTACAATCGTTACAGACGACGAAGAACACAGTTAGTGTCCGGAGGGCATCAGGTGCTCCGTAACTTGTCAGTGATGTGTTAACATCATCTCACATTTATATATGTGTGAGTACTGGGAAAAATTCAAAGTTGTAGCCACCAAAGGATTGGCAGCACATCACTCTGAGAAGCAGAATTACGGAAGATTTGCGTTATCTTCTTTGTGCCTCCTTGTGTTTTCCAGATTTTCCTAATGAACATATGTTTTTATGTTATTTTAAATAAACATTTCTTTGTGGGGCCTGGAGATTTGAGGACATGTTGCCTGGCCTCAAGAAGCTAAAAACTCTATCTGGGCAAAAGATACTTAATCGTGTCAACCGTTAGCAAAGGAACTTGCGTGTGGTTTAGACAAAGTGTGTAAGGGAAAATCAGAGGGGACGACAGCTCTGGGGCAGGGCTCCGCCCAGAGCAGCGTCAGGCCGGGCCGTCTGAGCGCCAGAGGACACACGGGCGCTTTCAGCTATCCAGCCCCAGCTCCCGCACTTTCCAGGTCACGAAGTGGGTCTTAAAGCCCGACCGCCAACATCTCTGGCTGCAATGGCAATTTCCAGCCACCAACAGCACTTTTACATTTGATGTCCAAGCCTCTAAGGTATGTTTCCAGACATTCTGTCTTCACTGTGGTCCTGTTGCTGTGGCTATATGATTTGTTTTCAAATGCCAACAGTCAAGTTTATGGCTCGGGACCACAAGTGATGGCCACTCAGCGCCCATCCTGCACACCGCGGGGGCTGGGGGACTGGGGGCCCCACTTGCACTGATGGGAACTCTGAAAAGTAGGGGAAAGCCTGAGGACACTGCTCCCCTGGCACGAGTGGGCAGACACATGGAATTTGGCACAGGCGAGATTTTGCAGCCGCTGCCTGGGGTTCCCGCCAAACACCCACCTCGGTGCTGCAGAGGCTGTGACGTCAGTGGCAAACGTGGGCGTGAGCGTGAACATGCCCTGATCCTTGTTCTGCCAGCTCTCCAAAAGCTGTGAGCTCCTCATCCTCGGAATTAAATCTCTCCCTTTTCTGAGCGATATAAAAACGCTTGTATCTGATTCACTGGTAGTAGAAGAGACAATACAAGATAGCTCTATGGTTGTTATTGCCCTATGTTTGCCGTGTCCGAGCTCACAGAGAAAGTTAAGAGGCACAGCTGGAACTCAGGCGGACTTAGACTCAGGGCGCCTTCCTCCCCAGCCGGGACCCGCCTCTCACCACTTTACTGAAGCCTCTGTACAAGTTCTGCGTGTCCTGGGGCTTCTTCATCTACACACGCAGAGAATGTGGGTGAGGCAAGAGATCAGGGCACAGCATCACCAGCCAGGGTCTCAGAGGACCCGGGAGAACACTGTGCACCCGTGGCTTGTTTAACCGGCATCTCCTTCTCTACCTGGAGACCTAACGATAGGTCAGTCAACAAAGACCCATGTCCAGTCTCACCTGGGTTTAAAAGCCTGACGGGGCAGACGTTGCCTGTTAATGGAGGTGTGTGTCTGTAAGGGAACTTGAGAATACTATAGGACCAGCAAAGTCTTGGCCCATTTTCAGGCAGTAATCCCAAAAGAGCCATTGCCTGGGTCCTTGGGGGCTCTCTCACTACTATGCCGTCTCTGGAGGGGGGTAAGACATCCTCAGGTTCGTATGTTTCCAGAGGATGTTGGGGACTTGAAGAATTGTGAATGCTGCTGGACCTCTGTTTTGAATGAATCAAGTGGAAGTTCAGAAGCTCCTGGCGCCGGTGGGGAGCTGCGGGCAGCTCTGCCCTCTGCTCTGTGTCCTTCAACCTCCTCGGCCGTGGGAAGGAAGCAAGCCCATTCAAGAAACAAGACCGAAGTAGTTTCTGGTTTAGGATTATTCTTTTTTAAATCAGTGGGAAATATGTATATATTTATTTTAGGCCCATTAGAGCCTTGAGACTTTAATGTCTAAATTGCCAAGATTATATGAATTCCCTTTCAAAATCATCGTCGTAAAAAAAGTCTGTAACGTGGTTTGGAACTGTCCCCCACCCTGTAAAGTGATATCACCACTTCGTCCCTGATCCTTTTTCTATTTCATCAAAGCAGATGTGCCCATCTGGTTCCGCTGACTTTGGAAAGCCCACCTTCTGCCGCGGCAAGTGGGTGCTTCTGCCGACAGGAGTCCTGACCTAACGGCTCAGGAGCCCCTCTCCCTGGAAACGGCTCAGGGAACGCTGGGGACCACAGGATTTATTATGCTAAACCTTTCCCCCCAGAAAAAAAAATAAATTGTGGTAGAGTAAGGCTGGGAGCGCCAAGCAGGTGGTTCTGAGCAGGGAGCAGGCACATCCCAGGGCCAGCAAGGGAACAGAGCCAAGTGGCCCTAGTTTCAAATGTCTTCAGATTTTTCCAAAGTGAGAACACAGCAAAGTTTTGAAAGTTCCCTAAAGAGTCCAGAGATTGGCTGGATGACATCATAACTAGAGGCTATGGAAGCCAACAACAGCCTGCACACATGACCCGTGGAGCCCAGAAGGTCCAGGGCTGGGCCACAAGGGCAAAAGCAGGGGGATGAGCACACAGGCCTCTAGGCCCCCACCCGCACACCCTATCTGCAGCCATCTGTTTTATTCTAATATTGGGTTCTGCAATGGACTCCAGATGCAGAAAGTTATCTGGGACCAAGAGAAGTTTAAAAACCTTGTATCTTCTCCAACAGTTTCATTGACGAAAATGAAATCCAGAGCGGAGAAATGACTCACCTCAGGTCAGAGCACCAGAGTCAAAGACCATCAGGCCTGGAAGGCCAGGGACATTACTTGCTCTATGCTGTGTTACCTACGGTAAGTTGGTCACCAGACCGTTCCCTGGAGACAGCTCCCCAGCTGCAGTGAGGTATGGCCTCACCACTGGACCCTGGCCCATAAGCGCACCACCTGTCAGCAATTCCCTTGTCTGGTGGCCAGATCCAGAGCAGGCAGCGAAGGACTCAGCATCTGCAGGAAGGAGCCCAAGTCCCTGGGTGATCCCGTGGAGCAGAGACCAGGAGAGCCATCCCACCAACCACTTTTAACAGTTACTTGTGCATCGTCCCAGAATTGTTCTATGCATGTACCAGCATAAATATAATTGTTTTAAAAATCAAGATAAATGAGTTTATTCTAAACACAGTCTTCCGCATCTCGCCTCTTCATCTTGCACTGTGGAAGCCATTCTGTGTCCGCACACAGACCGCCCTCGGCTGTCTGGTGGTGACCCGGTCTCGCTTTACAGACACGCACCGTCCTTTATTTATAATCATCTACCCATAGATATTTCAGTGGTTTTCAGCATTTTCTGTGTTTCAATATTCAATACTGATTTCGGATATTTATTTGAATATTTCAAATGAAATATATTCATTTTGATACTCATGGGCCTCGGGGCACACACGTGAGTGCATCTGCGGGGCCAATTCCTGGATGAGAAATGCCTGGATTTCATATTCTGATATGTGTGGCCAACTTGTTGTCCCGAGAAGCAAACCTAACTCGTGTTCCATAGAAACGCATCTCAAGAAAGTTGACAAGTGGCCGCAGAATGTGAGACGGTATCATGGATGATCCAAGGGACGCTGTGGGTTGGGAGTTGCTGGGTCCCGTGGCCCACACATGGAATCCCTGCCTCTTGCCCACAAGACGCCAGGATGGCAGCTTTTGACCTTCCGGGTAACAGCCAAAAGATGTTTGCCCTGAATCAATAAAACACACGAATCCCAACAAACCAGGCTCCCTCCTCCCCCATCAAGAGAGGGAGGGTGTGACGTGCACCCCTCTGCCCCAGCTGAACACATAAGAGTTTCAGAGAATGTCGCTGGTTTGGATTACCACAAACATAATGTGGGATTGTAAATAGGCCTTATGACTTTTTATGAGGAAGCCATGTGATGCTTTTACTGCCTTCACAGCAATAAATGTCGACATCAATTTAATTATTTGCTGCCTGCCCCCTTCCCACAGAGGGAAAGTAACGCAGTGTTCTCACCAGGTCTGGGCCCCTTGGGGGACCACGAAGGGAGTGGGCAGGATGCTGTCTTGGGACAGAGGTCTGAACCACAGAACTTCCAGCTGGAGCAGGAGCTCAGGGGGCAAGATGTTGACCCTGTGGCCCCCAGGGTGCACCCCTCAGCAACCCCGATATTCGGTGCACATTACCCTAAAGTGGAACTGCGGCCCCAATACAGGCAACACCCACCTTCTTGCTTTAGTTTTATAACTGATTCTGGGAAATGGGACTCATTTACCTCTTGAGGCCATGTCCCTCATCTACGGAAGGACCTGGTGCCTGTGGTCAGTGGTCGAGTCAGGAGGCAGAAACCATGTCCCGGGTTCAAGGGCAGCAGTCACAGGACTGAAGTCTTGAGAACAGTCCACAGCCTCCTCGGCAACCAGCCCTTTGACAGCTCTCTGACCCCCCTCCTGCCCCTCCGGCCACCCTCAGCCACACGGTCTCCTTGCAGCTCATCCAACAGTCCGGGCACGTTCCTACTCCGGGGCCTTTGCACTGCCTGTGTGCCCCGGCTGAGAGTCGCCTACCCAAGCTTTCATGGGGCTCCCTGTCCAACTTTCTCAAGGTACTGCTCGAACGCCACCTCCTCAGAGAAGGTTCTGGACCAAGCATCCGATTTAAAGGGGTGGTGCCAGCCCAACCCCAACACTCTCACCCACCTGCTCACTATCTTTTCGCTTCATAGCACATGTCACCCGCGCACGTCTGGTACCGTAGCTTACTTATTTGCAGACTGTCTATCTGTCGTCTAGAATGTGCCCTCCAGGAAGGCAGGCTCATTTCTGTAGTTTTGTTTGGGTTTTGCTCTTCTCTACCATATCCCCAGATCCTAGAACAGAGCCTGGCATAAAGTGTCAGTGAATTACTAAAAGGTGGGTGACCAGGGGGTGACACTATAATGGAATACGCTCTGCAAATCCTGTTTCCCTTCCGGAACGCACAGGAAAGCTGCACTTCAAAGCCTCCCCTGGGCTGGTGGGAGCCTTGAGACCCATTTCTGACCAGCGGGCTGTGGGCAGAAGGGTTCTAAGCTTTTCCTACACCTTGTCTGGGAGATACCCACAGGAACCCAGCTCTCTCTTCCGCTTTGTCGGTGAGTATGGGGCCACATGACAAGGGGTGGAGCTACAAGAAGACAACAGCCTGGCTCCCCGTATCACAGCATGGAGACAGCCTAAAATTCCAGAGTGTATTTGTTACTGCAGCAAAGCCTGGCCAGTCCTAACTGATACAGTCACACCAGACGAGAACTCAGGAGGCCTGGGTTATAGAATCGGTCCTATAACATAGCATGTGCATTCCTTGAAATCCCTGAATTGTGCAAAACTGCAGGACAACCACCGCAGGGCTTATGAGAAAAGGTGGTGAGGAGCCCAGCATGCAAAAACTTCATCAGTGACACAATAAAGGACAAACAGTAGGAATCTAATAAAATGGCATCTCAGTTTCTCAGTTAAAAGGTTAAAAAATACATCAGTGCAACAGTAAATATGACACTTGACCTTGAGAAAGACCTGAAGTCCGCTGGGGGAGGGGGCTCCGAGGGCTAAAGCTTGGGAGTTACAACGAGGGGTGGGAGGACATGATCTGGATTCCTCTCTTGCAGAACCATTCTCCTAGGTCTGGGGTCAGCAAACCTGGGCAAATGAGATGTCAGTGAAGCACGGCCATGCCCCCTCATTTGCATGTTGTCTGGGTCTGCTTTCCCACCCCAGTGGCACAGAGTGGGCATAACGGAGGCCGGCAAAGCCTAAAATATTAACAACATGGCCCTTTACAGATGTGCGTGCCAACCCCTGTACGAGGTGGTCCCTCGGACTGCACCGGGTGTGCCGATTCCCATACTTTGATTTGCCATCAGAGCAGTGGCCAAACCCGGCGTTCTAATGGCCTCGGCCGTGAACCAGGAGGGAGGGGCGGCACATCCACACGCACACACTGCGGCCAGACCTTATCGGAGTAAACCATCCAAGCCTGCGTCATCTCTGCCCCACCCCAGGCACCGTGCCCCTGTCTGGGGGCTGCTGTCTTCCCCAGCCCCACCCACGAGTGTCCTCTGGTCAGCCCACACCCACCACGGGCTGGGCAGCCCTTGAGCGAAACCTTCCATTTCCCCTTCCTCTCGGGGGACGCCTCGGAAAGCCTGTCTGTCTGGGCCTCTGACGGGCTGGAGAGAAGGCTATGAGCTTGACCCTAATGAGTGGAGCACAGCATGCCAGACTAAACATCCTTAATTAAGCGCCCACAAAGGTTAAATGGGCAATTAGACCGCCCCAGGGAGGGTTGAATTAGACAGATTGGCCCATTACCCCCACAGGACCAATGAGGACTTCCCTTTGGAAGGGACACCCTCTACCCCAGGAGGGGAGGGCCATGAGTCCCCCGCCAGGCACAAACCCCAGTTTGCCACACTTGGTCCAATGCAGTTTCTCAACAAAGAGCTGAGTCCCTGGCCTATGGGACTAGTCATCACAGGGACATCTGCTGACCTTCTGGGCCAGCAGCCCTGAGAACCTGAGAATGGCATGAGGGAACGTGCACTAAGCCTCTTCTCCCCCACCACTCACACCCAGCCCCTCCGCCAATCAGAGCAGACCCCGTGGGCCCCTCCTCCACCCGGGGCCAACTCTCAACCACCTGTCACCTGGGCCACTGCAGCAGCCCAGAGGGCCCCCTCCCATGGGTCCGACATCCAGAGGGATCCTCCCTCACTCCCTGCCCAGCACCCTCCTATGGCACATCTCACTTAGGATGCATCCAAGCACCAAAGGGAGGCCTGCAAGGCCCTCCACACTTCCCACTGCCCAGCGTGTTACACACCGGCCTAGAGGCGCTCCCACATGCCGCCTGCCCCTCCAGCCTCCGGGCCTCCACAGTCACTTTCCTCTGCCCGATGCCCTTCGCCAAGATGTCAGCCCCACTCCGTCTCCCCCTTCTTCTGGGTCAGAAGCCATCCTATCCCAGAGGCCTTCCCTGACCCAAGTGCGAACACAGCTGCACCCCACCACACCACCCTCTCCCTGGCCCCGCTTTGAATGTCCGCCACAGCAGACGTCATCTGACGTTCTGTGACATGCATGTTCCCACTCTGCCTCTCGTGATGGAGTGCCCCCTCCATTCATAGGTGTACTCCGGCACCTAGAGAAGTCCCACACACCGAACAGGTGGCCAACAAATGTGTGCTGGATCAATTAGCTCACGAACCGTGTGCCCCCCGGGTGCCAGGCAGTGTGCCAACAGGCCTTCTGTCCCTCCCCCAGCAGCTAGTTAGACCTATCTGCAGAAGGGGAAACCGAGTCTCAGAGCCACTCACTGACTTGCCCCAGCAAGTTAAGGTCAGAATTCAAACCCAGGCCTGGCTGGCTCTCAGACCCAGGCTCTTAATCGCTACAAAATGCAGGGATTGCATACAGAAGTGGAGGGCAGGCCCCTCCCCACTCCGGGCCTAACTATATGTGAGGCAGAGGCAGTTCCCGATAACAGAGAATGAATGGCGGCGTTCTCGTTCACTGCCTTTCTTGTGGGCCAACCAAAAAGAAGAGAAAGGGCCCAGCCATGAGCTCCCTTGGGTGGGTGGCAGGGGTCTCAGGAAAAGGAAAGGAGGGGGTTCCTGGATTGTCTGGTGGACGAGCAGAGAATGTGCTATTGCTGACTCCTTTGTGGGTGCACCGAGGGCAGCCCCAGGGATCAGCTTTGGGCTGCTCGTTGCCCAGCTACAAACAGAAGACAAGGGCAAGGTCCCCTGCAATGTCTTCCACACGGAGGCGGGGCACCTCCTGCTACGCCTGCCCCACCCCACCCCACCCCACGCAGGGCCACCCACCCACCTCTTCACCATTGTGGCACACACAGAACACAGTAAGGTCTATGCAGCCCACAGACACCAGCCAGAGGGTTTGGAGGCATCTACTTAGGACATGGTGGAAAAAAGCATATTTCCTTTATATTTTCTATTTATGCTAAGAAAAAAATAAAATTCAAAGTGGGGGAAATGTTTAAATACTGAAAGAGTATAAAACTTTCAGGGAAAGGAAATTTCAATTTTGTTTTTCTTTTTAAGTAAGCTCTTGATCTTGCTTTTGTGAACGTCATTTTTGAGAATTAGGTTTTATGCTTGAAATGGTTACACACCAGCCTGACTTCTCCAAGTTTTTGTTCCTCCCAAAGCCGATCGGATGTGAGGACGTGAGAGGGAGTAGTCTATCAGGGAGGCGACCCGAGCAGCCACAAGTGAGGGGATCAGACAGTGAGGCAGAGAAAGGGCACAAGCCAATAAGGGGTGCACTGAAGACGGGGGGCCACTGCGGGCACACGGAACGTGGTCCCATGGGGGCCTCTGAGTGACCATGAGGAACACGCCCCAGAGTGGTCCCACCATCACGAGAGAGATGCACACCAACGTCCCCAAGGAATAACGATGCAAAAGTCCTCAGCAGGATACTAGCAGCCAGAATCCAACGGCATTATTAAAAACTCTACACACCACGAGCAAGTGCGGTTTATCCCAGGAATGCAGGGACAGTTCAACATATAAAACCCAGTCGATGTAATCACCACAGTAATAGAACAGGGCAGGGGGCTACATGGTCATCTCAACTGTCACAGAAAGGCATTTGTCAAAATCCAACACCCTTTCATGATTTAAAACAAACAAAAACAACAACAAAACTGCTCAGAAACTCGGAACAGAAGGGAGCTTCCTCAACATGATAAATGACATCTATGAAAAACGCATGGCTCACGTGAGACTTGGTAGGGAGAGACTGGAAACCGTCCTCCAAAGATCAAGAACAAGACAAAGATGCCTATTCCCCGCATCACACTGGAGTCCTGGCCGGAGCGACAACAGAAGTAAGAGGCACCTAAAGTGGAGAGGAAGTGAAACTCTGCTTCTTTTGCAGATGACACCGTCCTGGGTGCAGAACTGCCCCTGGAGGGCAGGGAGTCAGGGGCATTTATCTGCCCACCCTCCACCTGGAAGAACCAGGTCACCCTCGGGGAAGTGAAGCCAGGCCCCGGCTGCCAGGACTGCTCTGCCAGAGCCCCAGGTGAACCAAAGGGCCCAGGGGACACAGGACGAGCGATATGTAGCATCCACCACCGGTCAAAACATTGTAATAACAATACCTGGAGGTAGTCCGGGTACTGCTGTGCACCACAAGGCCTGGAAAGACCACCTCTTCGGGGTGACCTCAAGCCCCTCAGCCACACCCGCCCGCAGCTTGCTCTTCCATGTTTCACCACTAACTCCAGTCCTGAGAGCTTGTCTCATTCCCAAGAGCAAAGAAAGCTCTGCCTCACCCCAGGACCTTTGCACATGCTATTCCCTCTGCCTGGGCCGCTTCCCTCTGTTACTTCCTAACCCCTCTTCATTCAACAAATGTCACCACAAAGACCAAGTGCTCGGGGAAGTCCTGGCTCAGCCCCCCAGGCCAGGTCAGATGTGCTGAAGTTCCCTGAGCAATGATAGGGTGCGTCTGTCCCCTGATAGACTGGAGGTGCTGGAGGGTAGAGCGCAGCCGTCCCACTCGCCGCAGTGCCTATGCTGTCTGGCATGGTGCCTGGTACGTACCACCACTGGTGAGATGTTGGGTGAGAGCATAAATGAATAAACAAACTCATCATGGCCGCATCTGGTCAAGTCACTCCACCTCATTGAGCCTGGCCTCTCACTTCTCGAAGTGCCACCTCGCTCACACTGGGGGCTGTTGTGACGATCCCATGAGCCGTGTGCATGGTCACAGCCAGCCCTAAACCCAGCACACATGCCACGGTGACCATTCACCAAGCTGGAGGTGGGGTGCTTCAACATAACGCTGCCGCCATTTGCCAGATGAAGACCCGAGGCCTCGTGGTGCTGACTCGGCCCAGGTCTGATCACCAGGAGCCGCGCTCTTGGTTACAAAGCTCTGTGCCATGTGAGGAGAGCAGGGAGGAAGTCGAGCCAGCGACTCTCCCTCTGGTCTGTACCTAACACACTCTGTGGTCCTCTGAGAGCAGAGGAAAGAGCCTCGTTCTCACAAGGAGCACAAATGATGTGTTAAAGGGACATGGAAGGCGAGGGGAGGGGCTACCCACAGATCCCACCCCCACGGCTGTGCGGCCCCTTGGTCCCTAGGGGGCCAAGACCCTCATGTGGGGAACACCCAGCGAGGCGCCCTCAAAGACCCCGGGCCCTCCTCCAACAGCCGCGACCTTTCACCCAGCTGACCACGGGGAAGACCACCGGGGAAGCGAAGGTCAGCCAGCGAGGGGGGCTGGCGGAGGGCGAGGGCACCTCCAGGAGGAGAGCTTCTGGGGGGTCTCCAGGAGGGAGGGGCAGGGGGAGGGCGAGGGGCGTGGCTCCAAGGGGGACGCCCAGGCGGCCGGCCATAAGCTTCGTCTTTCCCTGGAGTCTTTCCTGTGAGGGATCCCAGGGAGGAGGGAGGAGGCAAAGGAACACAGAGCCGGAGGCGAGAGGGGGACACGGGGACATAGATGGGCGAAGGCGGACACCGGGGCTCAGGGACACCCAGGGACACAACACAGAGCAGACAGGGGTGGACGCAAGGTCTTGACAAGCCCTCTGAGCTGAGGGGGGCACAGGGCTTGGCCCCCCTCTTTCACAGCCAGAGACTTTCGTGGAAAACCTGCACACGGGCTCCAAATGGCACAAGATCCTCACAAAGTCCAGAGCAAGCGAGGGATTCAAGGTATTCAAGTTGTGTCAAAAACAAGGCAAAACTAATGAACACAAAGGGGCCCGCATCTCCCTCCCTCCGGCCCTCCCTCCGTCCTGCTATGTGCCCCGGCGCTCTGCCCCTGAGGAGTGGGCTGGGCCGCTGGGCGCAGGGGGAGGAGGGGAGGGACGGGCCCGGCTGGCAGGTCGGGCTGCAGAGGCCTGCTCCTCATTAAGGCTCGCCCAGCCTCACGCTACAACGCTAATTACGGTGCAGTATGTCATGTTATTTTGATTCATGTTTCCTGTCTGGAAAACAGACTGCAGCGTCGGGCCCTGGGCCAGGACAGAGGCCAGGAGGGCAGGGGCAGGAACCTGCCCCTCACTGACCAGAGCCCTGCACAGGAACCAGAGCTTTCCAGGGGAGCTTTCCAGGGGTCTGCAACCCCCACTGCCCAGTGTTCATGGCACACTGCTGACCTCTGGCCAGTGCCAAGTTCAAGTCCTGCCTCCGCCGCTCCTCCCGGCCCAGCCTGGCTTGTGTCCTCTTGTGAAACGGGAGCACGCAGCACCGCGGGGTCTGCACAAAGCCCCAGCACCAGGTGGGCACGTGCGTGGCCGCTCTGCAGTCTGTCCTCATCTTTACTCTCGCCAGGACTTCAGGGAAGCGGTGGCCCAGGGGATGGCAGCCCCTCTCTGGAGGAGGTGTAGCAGGCGGGTGGGAGGGTGGGCTCCGGGCACCACTGAGTATCCAGTTTTCCTCCTTGTGCAAGAGGTTCGGCCCAGCATCCCCCTCACCGCTCCCTGGACAGGTGAACCAGATCTGCTCACGCACAGCGCTTACGGTAGCGCCCGGCACAAAGTCATGGCTCGCAAACAGAGCTACTGTCACGGCTCCCGTCCCCAGCACGGTGACGACCCGGCCTAAGGCACGCCTGGCCAACGGGTTGTTTCCGCTCCGTTCCCCACAGAGGGTTTCTAGCGCCTCCCAGGCCCAGCCCCAGACTCAAAGCAGCAGAAACCCACAGCATCTCGAAGCTGTACGCATGGAGGTCTGACCGCCCACGAGTCCATGCTCAGGGAACCTCAGACGTTTGCGGCACAGCCGGGCTGGGAGGCGCAGAGCAGGGTGGGGGGCTGCCGATTGGAAGACCACACCCATCCCTTCACCTGCCAAAGAAGCCAAGAGCCAGTGCCAGGGAAAGCTTTTGGGGACATGCTTGAGGGTGAGGGGGCGTTTTCCCTCAATCCAGAATGGAGAAGCCCCCGGAGCTCCTTCCATGTGCCAGACAGGGTCCTGGCTCCTGCCCTCCAGGGCTCACCATCTGCTTGGGGTGTGACATAAAGACAGGACTACCCAGCATAGCACTCACAACCAGTGGGTGGGACAGGTGCTGTGTGGCCTCCCCAGGAATGGAGACAGAGGATGGCTCGCCAAGGGGCCGTGCTAACCGCGGGGAAACATGACACAAAATGAACGCTGAACGATTTAGAGAACAGTCACATGTGTATTAAGTAGAACAAGCAAGGTGCCCTGCACCTACAAATATACACATATACACACACACGCACACATGCGCAGTCATATAGGGTCACAGGTAAATACAAAATACAAGAAAGAGAAGAAATATGATTCTGTTTGCCTGGAACAAGCCCAGAGTGCATGAGCAGATGAATGGATACACAAACGTGGTCCATCCACACGTAGCACATTATTCCGTCCCTGACACAGGCCACCATGTGGCTGAACCCTGACAACCTTATAGGAAGCCAGACACCGGAAATCACATACTGTAGGATTCCTTTTCTCTGAAATGTCCAGAAAAGGCAGATTGGGAGAGAGAAAGTGGATTAGCGGCTGCCGGGGGCGGGAGCACTGACTGTATGGAAACAGGTGTGAGGGGTCACACTCAGGGCTGAAAATGCTCTAAACCTGAGTTCAGACAAGGTGAAGTTACTAAGAATCCTTGACTCGTACACCAGAGACACCTGGGCTGTGGGACGTGTGGGATCTACCTGGACGAAGCTGCTTCAGGAAGCTCGCACTCCCTGCACGATGACGCCCTGGGTCCCGGAGGGTTGGCCGCTGGGCGTGGACAGGACTGAGGCTTCCTGCCCACTCATTCCAGCTGGACTGCTCAACTGTGGGAGTGTTTGCCCACTCCAGCACGTTCACTTGGTACAGAAATAAGCTAATGTCCATTGGAGGGGTGTCGGTCTCTAAGCCTGACCGTGCCCAGACACCAGGGCAGACTGGCCTCCACCGCGCACAGGCAGAACAGTGCAGGAGCGGACCCCCGGGCTCCTGGCCCCGTTCTAAGCCCTTCTAGTGCTTATGGCTGAGTAGCCGGAAGGCAATGCAATTATGGGAACCCAGCGACACCCTACTGACCTCTGTTCCGGGGAGACATGGTCTGCATTCAGCCACTGCTCTCTGATCGTCCAAGGGCCTCTACGGAGATGCCGCCACAGCCGGTATGGCCAGAGAGCACCACAGGAAGGGCTCAACACATCTTAACTCATAACACCCCAGGGGGCAGAGCAGTGCAGCCCCATTTGGAAGAAGGGGAAACTGAGGCCCAGGGATTTCTCTACACTCCTAAAGGGTGGAATTGAGATCTGAACGAGACTGGCAATGTGACTCCCTAATTATATTTGCAGATGACTCTTAACTCAGATGCCACCAATGCTCTGCTCCTCACCATGGGAGCAGCCTGCAGGCCCCTTCTCTCAGCCCTCCTGGAGGAACCAGCGAGGCGCTGGGCTGTGGGCAGGGGGACGCATCTCTCTGCCCAGGCTGTCCTCCTGCCCTCCACCTGGTGGGAGACGGTGGGCAGGACCCCTCCCCAGGGGCAGCTCTGCACCAGTGCCCACTGTAAAAGCCCGCCCCCTTTGATGACATTCACAGGGCTTTCCCGGGGTGAATCTTGGACTTACAGGACTGTGTTTTAACCTCCTGGGCAGGCTTGAGAAAACACTTCAGGCATACTTCATTAGCAAAAACAAAAGTTTTACAGTCCAAACAGTGCCCGGCAAAGACCAGGGAAGGGGGTAGAGGTAGAAATGAGACTAAAATAAGAAAAAACTGATTTAAAAAAAAATAAAGGTAAAATTGGGGTGCCTGGGTGGTGCAGTTGGTTGAGCATCTGACTCTTGGTTTTGGCTCAGGTCATGATCTCAGGGTTGTGAGATCAAGCCCCACATCGGGCTCCAAGCTCAGTGCAGAGTCTGCTTAAGATTCTCTCTGTCTGCCCCTCCCCCTGTGTGCACACACTCTCTCTCTAAAATAAATAAATAAATCTTTTTAAAAAATTAAAATTCATATACCTTAAAATCCTTTAAAGTATGCAATTCAGTGGTTTTTAGTAAATTCACAAAATTGTGCAACCGTCATCATCACTATTAATTCCAGAACATTTTCGTCACCCCCAAAAAGACACCCTGTACCCATTAACAGTCTCTCCCTGGTCCCCTCCTCCAGCCCTGGGTGACCACTACGTTACTCTCTGTCTCCGGGGATCTGCCGACTTTCGACATTCCTGTTAGTGGCATTCCCACAACAAGTGACATTCTGTGTCCGTTCTCTCACTCTACATGATGTCTGGAGTGTTGACATGATACATGAATGTTGTACGTGTATCAGGACTTCCCTTTTCAGAGCCGAATAACATTCTACTATATAAATAGTCGGCATTTTGTTTATCCATTCATCTGTCATTGGATACATGAGTTGCCTCCATTTTTGGCAACTATGAATAATGCTGCCAAGAATATCTATGCACAGGTTTATGTGCAGGCATATGTTTTCATTTCTCCTGGGCAGACACCCGGAGTGGACCTGCTGCGAGAAATGAAGTCTTTGAAGAGAGACACTTCTCCACTGGCACCTCAAGCACAGGAAGGGTACAGAGGTGAGCAAGAGGTGAGCAGGGAGCGCACTAGGAGTGGAAAATCCAGGCAGGGCTCTGGAGTGGTGGGCTTCAGCTGAGCCTGGTGAGGTGGGGGGCATGGGCAGAGCAGAAGCCTGGAGGGCTCTCTAGATAGGAGGCACAGTGTGAGCGAAAACCCTACAGTGGGCACGGGAACGGTCCTCAGACCACAGGTGCCAAGTGCTGCTAGGACTCTGTGCTGTAAACCCTTCCCAGATGGATCGCCTGACGTCCACGGAGTCTGCCCAGTGGAGTCCTGCAACAGGTCTGGGCAACCCACCACAGCTAAGAGGTCAGAGCCAAGATGTGTGGCGGCAGGGACACCCAAAACATGCGAGAACTTTTTCTCTTGAGTATCCATGAGAACGTCTGGGCAGTAAAAGTCCAATCCAAAGATCAGCCCAAAAGAGGAGGGCAACCCCCATGCAGTGTTCTTTCTTCCTCCCTCCCACCCTTCCTTTTATCATTCATTCATTCAGTCAGTCAGTCAGTCAGTCAACAAGTATTACTGAGCCGTGTGCTAGCTGTTGAAGATGCTGCCGTGGACGAGAGATTAAAGTCCCTGCCTTGGCAGGGCTCACAGTCTGATGGGAGCCAGATATCAGATAAATTACAGCACAAAGCATGATGGGTGCCGATTAGAAACTGAGCAGGAGGTAGGCAGCAGAGGAAAACACCGAAACAGGGCAGAATTTGCCTGGACAGGGTGGTCACAAAAGGTGTCCCTGAAGCCACAGCATAAAGATGAACCAAGTCCATCATGAGAGGAGCTGGGGACAGTGTCCCAGGCAGAAGGGCCAGGTGTGTGGAGGATCCCAGGTACAAGAGAGCACCAGGAAGGGGGGGCACCTGGGATGATGCTGGGAGGCCCGCAGGATTTGACCTTCTCATAAGGGCAGGAGGAAGCCATGGAAAGATGCTGACCGGGGTGATGTGTTAGGGTCACAAACCCCTCCCCTGGCTTCTCTGGCTGACTGGCTGTGGGGACAGAACTTGACACGGTCCAGCATGATGGCAATGCAGGTGGAGACACAGAGACAGATCCGAGACCGATTTTGGAGTTGGAATGTCAGGACTCTCTGGGAGGAGAAAGGAAGACACCGGAGGGACTGAGCTTATGATTCAAGTCCTTACATGTCACCCAGGTGGAAAGGCAGGAAGCCAAAGGTGGAGGGCACAGAGCTGACTGCTGGGGATGGAGGTGGGGGCCAGCCCCCCAGGACCCCATGAACCTGCCCAAGAGTGGTCAGCTCAGCAAGCACCTGGCCCTGAGCCCAGCAACCAGAAAGCACAGCTGGCCGTGCAGAGGGCACCTTACCCTCTGCTCACTCCCCGCATGGAGTTTTGTACCTGGAACCTCCCTAATGAATATTATACACAGAAAGGAGAAAGCAAATGCCCGGCTCTGGACAGAGAGTCACAGATTTCAGAAAGTCATTCATTGGAAAACACTGGCTTCTGCATTCACAAAGCCCTGGGAGCTGAGTTATGAACACCCAAGGCCCAAGAAAGGCTGCAGAACAGGCTGGGAGGGGCCTCCGCTGCAGGGGGCACAGAGCGTGGGGTGAGCGAAGGGTCTGGTGGGGACGTCACAGCTAGAGCTGGGTAATTGCTTTTCTTTATCTTGAATTACCCACTCAAAAAATGAAACTTGGTATATCTTTCTGTACTGAAAATTTATTTTGAGTGTATGCCGGGAAAAAAAAATAAACATATATAACCAAGACTGGAGAGTAATGCAAGCCGGATACCAACATCACTATTAAATAACACCATGAACCACTGTAATTGTTAGTGACGTGAACACTGACAGATCATTTGTATGAGTATTTGACGAGTAACCATTACTCAATCATGACAGCTACTTTACCCCTCTACAGCAACCCTATGAGGTAGATACAGTTTTCATCCTCATTGCACACATGAGGAAGCAGAGGCTCAGTGAGGTTGAGTGACTTGCTCAAGATCACACAGCTACTGAATGCCAGAGCCAAGATTCAAATCCAGGTTCTCTGGCTTCAGAGAACTGATGTCCTAGTGACCAAAGAGTTAACCAGAAAGGCTTCTTTGTTTCGACCTCCACTAATATATCCCAAAACACAAGCACAACTCTGATCATAGTACATAAACGATGGGGGTGAATCCGTGCATAAAGGACAGACAGGGACCTTTAGCAAAATAAAACCTGCACATGGGGTCTCAGGCCAAAGGGTCTGCAGGGGTCCAGAGCCCTGGGAGGGTAGGGGGTGTCGTGGATGGGTTTCTCATACTCCCCGGGGCCGTGGCAGGGCCAGCCCACAGGCCAGGATGAGGTCACCCTGGAGTGGAAGGGCAGGCTCAGTGTCCCTGACCAGGGGGTGTGGAAGGGACTCTCTGGACACAGGGCCTCCTCCAGGATGAGCACGTCCTGCTGCCCGGTTGTCCGGGTCCAGAGGCAATGAGGCCTGGCTTGGAGCTCCGGCCCGTGCACCTTCACTTACATCACCTGTCTGTCCACCCATGAAGCTGCAGGGACAAATTCACACAGAGCCTACATAACTGAGGGCTAGCCCAGCCTAAACGAGCCAGGGATTTAGGGACTCGGCAGCTGTGATGACTGGATGAGTTTCAGGACCAGGTGACCTGGGCTCCCACCCGACCTCACCGTGGGCGCCCTGTGCCACCGAGTGGCCGCCCATTGCTGCAGGGAATGGGGCCTTACAAACTCTCCCCCATGACACTACTCCCGCTGTGCCAGAGCCAGTATGACATAAGCAGTCGGCACAGTCCCTGGCGTGCATACAGCAGGCCATACATGCAGCTATCAAGGCTGTAAAATAAGGGATCTGTGCTTTAAAAAGAATGCAGGCAAATAAATCAAAATGTTAAAATAACTTAGCCCTAAGTATGGGGGTCACACATGATTTTTATTTTCTTGAAGATAATGTTCTGAATTGCCCAGATTTTCTACAATACACATGTAGTTTTCATGAAAGAAGAAGTGACTTTTAGTTTTTTTTTTAAGTTCAACACACCTGACAACCCTCACCTCCGCTGGTTGGACCACAAAGGGTGCAAAGACCATCTGAGCCCGCAGGCCACCCCTCCAAGGCCCCCAAGAAAACCAACATGTGTGTGTTGCCAACACCTTCAGTGAAAAATCTTTCTTTCCATAACCCCTTGAAACCTGCCCTAGTAAACCGTGTGGGGTCTGCTGGGGAAGCTTGAGGGTCAGGGCAAAAACCCATGTAAAGAGAAAGCCCAGCTTTGGTTGGCACCTGGTGGGCCCACCTAAGACGGATGGCTGACCCGGAGGCCATGCAGCCGGCCCCGAGGAGCTGATGGCGGGGCAGCGAGGACTCCTCTGCCCACAGACCTTCAACGGTAACCAGCCCAGGAGGCGTGGGCACCGTAGTCTCTGACCACCTGGCTCTCGTTAAAAATGTCCTGAAACGCACAGCAAACACCTAGGGTTAACCTCCCAGGATTGTCTGGGTCGAGGTCGCTGCCATAATTATAAAAGTGGTACAATGCTAAGAGCGTGTCTCTGTGCACCATGAGCATCCCCTCTCCCCTCTAAGTCGGTGCAAAAATCCTTATTTAAACTATAAATTGAATTAAAAACTCACATTTAATATTTAGTTATGGTGTGGTTAACAGTTTTATGGGCCAGGCTGTTGCCTTCCTATTTGCTTACAATGTTGTCCTTTATGTTTGCCAAAACCAGGCTGCTCGAATGACTTGGCGGACGCCAAGTTATTAACAATTATTACCTTTTACAGTCATTTTTGGCCCCGCTATGCTTTTTTGGTGGTCTCATAATTTCAAAACAGGGACCTTTGAAATCATATCCCGAGACCAAATGGGCCTGTGGAGGACACTTCCTCTCTCCTGGCCGAGTCCGGCCCGTTTCCCATTGTGAAATGTTTTCCCACCCCACATGTTCACAGCGTGAGCTGAAGCCCCAGGCCTGCGGTACAAATCGTCTTCCCGGGAGAAGGAACCCTGTGTGAGGCCAGGGGCCCATCCAAGGGCGCCGGTGAGGCAGGACGCGTCAGGCTGCTCACTGGGACGGCAGACGACCACAGAGCCATGAGTGACAGACCCAGGCAGTGACGTGGGTGGCCTTCATTGTTGTCACCCAGGCCACGAGTTGAGGGACACAGAGGCCCCACACACAACCAGCCTCTGGCCCTGCCGCCCTACCACCAGCAATGCCCCTCCCAGAGCTTCTCTGAGGCTTGCAGGCTTGGCCTAGATGCTCAGCATAGTTATATCCCACCTCTGCATGGTCTGGACACCGGCTAGGGTCTGTGTGTATGGGATGAGCTGTGCACACAACTGTGTGTGTGTGTGTGTGTGTGTGTGTGTGTGTGTGTGTGTGTGTGTGTAAAAATGAGAGAGGATAGAGAGAGGTCTCAGGACCTCCCAGCTCTCAAAATAAGTTGCATGAAATCCATCTTGCTTAGTGTTCTGCTTGCTTTCAAACATATGGAAAACCAATGGGAAAAAATGAAATCCTGTTATTCTTCCTTTTGGGCCCCATATCCTCCAAAATCAAACACTTGGTTCTGAATTTCAAACGGCGGGGAAAGGTGGGTAGGCACAGGCTTTCCTAAGCAGAGACCAGGCAGTAAATAATAAGGATTGGGTTTGGATGTCGGTTTCCAGCCCTCCCTCAACAGTTCGGAGAGAGATGCAGCTGCTTGGAAGGTGGGGGGGGCATGTGCAAGGGTACAGCCTGACCAGATCTTCTCTCCACCTGCCTCAGCAGCTCGGGCTCACCCCCAGCACCCATTTTCGTGGCAGGACACCCTCAAAATGTCTCAGTCCATCAGCAGGACAAACAACAAACAAATGTGGACTGTTAGGCGGCCACAGAAAGGAATGAAGTTGTGGCATACACTACAACACGGATGCTCCTCGAGGTCGTCACACTCCGTGAAGGAAGCCAGACACAAAAGGCCGCACGTTGTGTGACTCCATGTACATGGATGTCCAGAACGGACGAATCCAGAGACAGAAAGCAGATTCCTGGTTGCCAGAGGCCCAGGGAGGGGGGCCCGGGGAGAGACTGCTGATGGATACGGGGTGATGAGAACATGCTGGAATGAGATAGAGGTGGTGGTGGCACAACACCATGAATCTGCCCGAAAAAAAACCCATCAAATCGTACACTTTAGATGGATAAGTCGTATGGCAGGTGAATTTTATCTCAATAAAGCTGTTTAAAAAAATAAAACAGTATGCCTGGGTGGCTCAGATGGTTAAGCGTCTGCCTTCGGCTCAGGTCATGATCCCAGGGTCCTGAGATCGAGCCCGCATCGGGATCCCTGCCCAGCGGAAGGCCTGCTTCTCCCTCTGCCTCTCTCTGTCTCTTATGAATAAATAAATAAAATCTTTAAAAAAATAAAAATAAAGAAATAAAACAGCTCCTATACAGCCCAAGCGTCTCCAGCCCCTCGGAGCCTCCCCTGTTGCGGCACCTGGGTGGCCACGACCCTACCAGACCCACCTGATTTCTGAGAGACACCCGACACGGCTAGATGCCCCGGGCACTAAAGCTATCTCTACCTGGCTGGGCCCCCAGCAGCGGCCTCTCGGCACTAAGCCTGGCATTCACGGGGCCCCAGACAAGCTGCTTGCTGATGCTGTGGGACTGAACAGGCCAGCACTGCCGGCTTGTGACACGGCAGGATGAATGCAGGCCTCAGGGCTGTTTGACGAGCAGACCTGTGGGTGGCTTTAACACGGCTCACGCTCTGCCACGAAGGACTGGCCCATCCCTCCGTCAGCAGTGACCCTGCTCCCAAATGGCCATAATGAGGAAATCAGCCAGTCCCATGGACAAAAGCCTAAAGGAAAGAGCCATGAACGGTCAGGGATGAACGTGGTCTTCCCTCCTCTGCCCCCTGAGAGGCGGTCTGATCAGCTCCTCCTGAATCTAGGCCAGTCCAAGGGATTTGGTTGGCAAACAGAATGTGGCAGAGTAACAATCTGGGACGCCCAAAGCTAGACGTCAGAGCCCTTCCTACCTCTGCGTTTTCTCTATGGACACTCCCTCTGGGATCCCTGAGCTGATATGGTCCCTCTAAGAGTGCCCTGCTTGGGGGGGCCACCGGGAGGTGACAGTCCCAGCTGAGCCAGCTTTCCAGCCAGCCCACGAAAGCACCAGATGTGGAAGCGAAGGTGCCTTGGACCCCTAGGACAGCCCACCCACCAGCCGAGAATCACCAAGTGAGCTCCGTGGATGTGACACAAGGCAGCAGATCCAGCCAGCTGAGCCCTCCCCAATTCCTGACCTACACAATCATGAGATAAAATAAGCATTTTCTTCTTCAATCCTGCTATCTAAATGCCTGGCACTGAGGAATACTGCACTGGAGACTCAGCACGGCCGACACTGCTGCCTCGTGTGTGTCTGGCTGCAACTCTGATAGGGCACTCCTGGCAGGTGTGGGAGGACGGGGTGGGCAGGGATGGCTGGCATCCGCAATGGGCAAGATGGCCTTGTTCCATCAGGAACTGCCCCACAGCCTGTGTAACGTTTGACGTGCGTAGAGGTAAAATTTCATCTTCTAATTTTCTGAGCCTGGAACATGACTCTTTTTCACATCCAGATATGAAGCATTTTTTAATGATTTTAACATGCCCCGAATTTTCCAAGAATGTGTCTACCACATAAACCAAGGAAAGACTACAATTTGCTTGGCTTGAAACTCTACTAAAAACTGTTCATCAAAACACAGAGAGAGCTGGTGAGCCCTCATGGTGTCTGAGGCACCCACACAGCGCTCAGAGCGGCTCCTTCTGAGGCTGCCGCCCTCCTGGGACATCTCTGCATCTAGAAGCAAGTGCATTTAGTCCTTATTTCAAAATCTAAAGTATGAAAAGAAGGGCTTGACGATAGGCCATGAAGTATCTTCTTTAAAAACCAACTTTGTAAAAAAATTTATAAATAAATAAAATAAAATCCAATTTTGTATTAAGGAGGACACGTGTGGTGATGAGCACTGGGTGTTATACTCAACTCATGAATCGTTGAACACTACATCAAAAACTAACAATGTACTATATGCTGGCTAATTGAACATAATAAAGACAAATAAATAAATTAAAAATTTTTTTAAAATAAATAAAAAATAAAATCCAATTTCTTTCAAGGCGCCTGGGCCACATCAGGCTGCCTGCTCTGCAGACAGCCTGCTTCTCCTTCTCCCTCTGCTTCTCCCCCTGCTTGTGCACTCTCTCTCTCTCTCTCCAATAAATAAATAAAATCTCTTATAAAATCCAGTTTCATTCATGATGAGGGGAAAGAAACATTTGACCACATAGTACAGGCGAGCCTGGGCATTTACATATCAAAACATGTATTTTAAATAATATTTTATTTCTCCCTTATATAAGGGTTATGGCCTCGTTCTTGAAACTGGGTCTGCGGGCCGGTTATGTTCTCTGAACTCTGCTCCGGCATACCCCACGAGGTGTGGTAAAGCAACTCTTATAAAAAGGAAACACCAGATCTGAGGGAGTGGAGGACGCTATGCCACGCGGACTCGGGTCCCCAGCGCCATCCAGGACGGGAAGAGGTTTCCTGAAAGAGCCACAAGGCCCTGCCGATGCTGTAATCCTCTTTTGCTCACTCCTCCTGGCAAAGGATTGTGATGATGGCAAGGAGCACATTGAGAAATCGTCAGAAGAGAAAAACAGCACTTTGCTGGAGACTAAGGACCAGCAAGATGAGCAAAGATCTTTAGGTGTAGGTCCACCTTCCCTGGCATGATGTTGCTTTGGCCCCCCAGAGCAGACCTGGCTCTAATCCCCACTGCCCAGCTCCTGTGGGAGCCAGGGCAAGTCAGGCTCCCTCTCTGAGTGAGGTGATCTAAAAACACCTCAGGGGACAGAGTCCCGGGCGAGATGCAAGCACGCCCCTTTGCTCAGGGAACCCCTGAAAGATGGCCCATCTGCCATGACCTTCCTCAGTTGGTGACTGGCCCTTCCATATGGGGGCAGAGTGAGGAACAGTCCAGGGACCAGGCAGGGAAGGAAGGAACGTCCCTCTTCATCCCTAAAGTCAAAAAGCACCATTTCAAACTGACCAATATTAACGACAGAAAAGAAAAAAAAAATCCCCACAACATATTAATGGTTCAGAACACACATGGCAAGGTCACTTCTGGAGAGCAAAAGTGAAAAAAAAAAATAGGGCTTTTCAGCCTGTGAATAAAAAGTGTCCTTTAACAGGCGATAATTATATACAGGAAGGCAATTAAAGTTTTAATAATTTAATTACCTTCCTGCAAACCCATCAAGGGAAAATATGGAGTGAAAACATTTTTGAGGGCCCGCAGCCATGACGAGGCGCGATCAAAGGCCTCTGAGATAGCTCAGCTCTGAGGCAGTTGACACATTAATTTTTACGGGCTGACCGCCGTTATTAATAGAAGAAACTCGATGGAAGTATTTTTCCACGGTGGGGGGGCCACATCATCATTTGATGCCTGATGTTACAGCAAACATAGTTTTGGCTTCTCTCTGGAAATAAATCTTGTTTTCTTTGACCTTCATTTGGCTTGAGACAGGGCCAACTTTCAAGACCGGGCTTCACAGAGAGGGCTCCCCACTCAGGGCTGCCATTTGGGAACATCAACAAGACTGTGAAAGGAGATGAAAGCGGGTCCAGCTAGGAACCTGGGGCAGGGCTGGCACGGCCACACGGCAATGGGAGGTGTATTAGGCGGTGCACCCGCCAGGGAGGGGCTACGGGTCCAGCAAGCGCCCACCACTCGCTCACCCCACCGGGATCACACCCCCAAGGCCCTTACTGTTATTTACCCAACATCTCTAACCCTCACCACCACTTTGTTGTCATTGTTGTTTTTATTGTTGCAGAATAAATGTAAAATGTACCATTTTTACTATTTTAAAGTGTACAGTTGGGTGGCATTGGGGATATTTGAGACATTCGGGACATGCATGATGCTGTGTAACCATCACCTCCACCGAGTTCCCGAGCTTTCCCATCCCCCCAAAAGGAGCCCCGAGGCCCATGAGCTGTCACTCCTGTTCTGCCCTCCCAGCCTCCCACAACTGCTGATCTGCCCTCTGTCTCTGTGGATCTCCTGTTCTGGACACTTTATATAAATGGAAGCGCCCATCAGGTGGCCCTTCGTGACTGGCGGCTTTCACCCATTACTTTTTAGACTGAAGGAAGTATATCTTAAAAGGAAGCTTTAAGTTATTATCACTAATAGAAGACCTGCACCACGTGGCATAAATGGAAAATGACCATGACCATGAGAAATACACTGAAAACAAGCTTGTGTCGTTACGCTGCTCAGTTTGGCAGCCACGAGTTGAGCTCCCCCTGTGAACCCATCACAGAGCTGACTCCATGGGCAGCTGGGACTCCATCCGGCTGGGGGCTCCTGAGAACCTTTCTGAGTTCCTCGAGTTTTCCTCCAAATGACAGGAGGCAGGGACTGACCGCCACCCACCCCCAGGTTGAGGGATATGTCCTGGGGAGTCCATCCAGCCCACCGCCCCGGGAGCATCAGGGAAGCCACACAAGGAAAGGGGAAACCATGGGGACAAAGCAGCCAAAGAGTCGCCCAGGGGACAACTGAGACTTCATGGTTGCTGCCAGCTTCCCAGAGCTCCCCTGTGGACCAGGGTGGGCACAGCTGGGCGGAAGGACGATTTACACCAGTGCTCACAGGCCTCTCTACGGAAGGGACAGCTGGGGATGGGGCAAGAATGCCTAAATATATGGAATTGGGAAAAATAACTAGAACTATCTTCCACCAACTACATGTTCAGGGCTGTCAGGTTTCATATCCCTCTGGTTCTGGCAAAAGTGCGCCTGGATTTCTTTCAGGGTGCCAGGTGCTCATTACAACTCGTGGAAGCACTCATAAAGCCCCAGGGATCCAAGAGTTGCAGAGGCAAAGTGAGCAGACTTTGCACAACCCCAAGGACACAGGGGAGGGCCGAGGGGAGCTGGCTGTCACACTGGGTGCTTGAAGCACTCCTGACAAAGCCTTTTCAGCACACACTTCACTTTGTGCTTCACAGCAACTGTCAAAGGTCAGTGTTGTGGTTCCATTTTACAGATGAGGAAACAGAGTTCCACGTGACGCTATAGCTTGCTTGAGATCCCGCGGCTGGTACTGGGTGTACAAAAAGGAGCTCTGAATGGATTCAATGAGCAACAAGTACTCCCAAAAGGCCCGTTTCCTAATACCCCTCCCTGGTGACTGGGGGTCCCCCAGGCCTTGCTACTTCAGCAACAGCCCTAGGTCCTGACCCCTGTTCCCACTGGGCCTCCTCTTGCCACTTCTTGTGCTGAAAAGAACATCTCCCATGTCCTGGAATGCAATTTGGCGGCAGGGGGCTCAGAGGCTGCCAGGACCTCCCTCAGCACCCCTGCCCCCTCCCGGCCCTGAGGTCTGACCCACACCATGGGCCAGGCGTTGGCGGGGGCGGGCGGGACTGCACACCACTTCCTCCCCTCCTGGGCTCAGCAGGTGCTGGGCGTGGGCCTGACAGCATGGATTCTGAGAGATGCTCCGTCAGCCCCAGGCCTGACCCCAGGCACAGCTGGGTGGGTCTGGGATGAGGGGCCATAGCACTGAGTCTGGGCCCCAGGTGGTCTCAGCCCCTACGTGACCTCACAGATCCCTGTGAATGTCCGGGCCGGGCTCCAGCCACGCCCTTCACAGCTCTCAGGGGTAGGCTGCAGTTTCAATCTATCTCTGCGAGGCGTGGACAGGGATGAGATGACCGGGGAGATCTCCACCCAATGTCAGGGCCCTCCTGAAAGAAGGAGGGTCCCAGAGAGACACCAGTGGCAGGTGGACCCATTAGTGGAGCAAAAGCCACTGAGTCTGGGGTCTCCTTACCAGCCACACACCCCCTCTCCCCAGTCTTCTAACGTACCACCCTTCCTTTGGGGGTCCATCCCCAACCAGTGGCAGGACTGCCAGTCAGCCCCCAACCTTGGCCATCATGGGCATTTTCTGGAGTCCAGAGAGGCAGATTCCTCTGTAGTAACAAGGCTGCAGGCACACAGCCCTGTAGGAGATCTGTCCTGAGAGACTACCCTGATCCCCAGGAGCAGATGTGGGAGAGGGATACTCCCATGGGGCTGGGACCTCTAAGCCAGCTCCCCAGCCACCCTACCCAAGAACCAACAAATTCCCTGTGCTTCGTCTTCACTGTCTCAATAGAAATTCTGACCGTTCACGTATCTGGAGCCCATAGGGTGTGTGGAGCTCCGCTCTGACGGCCGTGCTGGATCAACACCCTTGGCCCCACAAGAGCCCTCGCATGAGGAATCAATTGAGGCGAGCAGTTAACAGCTCATGCCGGGGCCAGCGGTAGTGGGGAGGGCCAGGACTTGAACCCAGGCCTCTAGGCTGCCTTGACGGTCGGCAGAGCCTCGCAGTGGGCATCACTACTGCCAACAAGAGCAGGATTAAATGGGGCCACGAGACCCACACTAGAGATAGAATGGGAGGGGAAGTGCCAAGCTCCCTGTGGAGGAAGCATTTCGTGTCCACTAATCCATGACCCCCGGCAGAGCCTTGGGGACGGGGAAGCACGCACTGATTTGCTGGCAGCTCCAGACCACGGCAGCTGGAATGCTGCACAAACTCACAGGGGAGCTGCCTGGGAGCTGGAGCCACCCACAGTCACCTTTGCAAGACACCAACACTTGTCCTCAGCCCGCAACCGTTCAGCGGTGTTTCCAACCGCAGAAGAGCCTAGGCCACTCTCAACAATAGAGTTTGTCCGACTTGCAAACCCAGAGTCCTGCATAAGCACTACAGGCCACACTAGCTCCTGCCCCCTACCCCTGGTCCATCGGTCCATCGTTCCATTTGTCTTGTAAAGGGAGGCTCCCCCTGCCACTGGGGGTGGAGACAAGGCCCCCTTGGTGCGTGGCAGCCCCCTATGCCGTGGGCTGCCTATCAGGACCCAAATGAGGGGAGCCTCCAGTTTCTTAGCTCTCCGAGACCACTGCCCCAGCTGTCGTGACGGAGAGAAGCAAGGGCACCTTTGGGAGCCTAACAGCCTTCAGTTAGTACAATTTCTGCCAGAAACCTACTTCTCAAAAGTTTGAGGTGGAAATGATCAGAGGGGACCACACGGGGGGGCACTTGAAAAGACGAGACACAGGTAGTGACCATGTGGACCCACCAACACCACAGAACATCCAGTTTCAGTAAGGGATAGTCCGTTCAGAAAAAAATGCACACGCCATTTTGCACAGAGTGTGAGGGGTTCCCAGGCACCCCGCACAGCATCCTTGGATTCACTTTCCTGCAAGTTGTTCCTCAGGACCACTCTCCACAATAAACCCTCTCAGAGGCCTAGAGAAGCTCCATCCAGCCTTCATGACAGCAGAACTCATTTCTCTAAACCCCTGTGTTGGTCAGTAATCAAAGAGGTATTAAGCGCTTGCTGGGTGCCTGGCACGGCTCTAAGCACTAGGAGCACGTCGAAGGATGGAGACCCAGCCCTCAAAGAAGTCCTGGTCGGGAGGGCAGGGAGACAGAGGCATGTGCACAGTAGCCCGGAAGGGTGGGTCAGCACTGCGAGCACAATCAGAATGGGGCTCTCCGCTTCACGTGCCGGGGTCCCTGAGCCAGAATGACCAGAAGGGCATCTTGGAGAAGGGACGTTGCAGCTACAACCTGACGAGAAGGACACGTGAGCTGAGGTGGAGAGGACGATGAGCTGGGGGTGCTGGAGCCGTCCATCAACGGAGGCTTGGCATCTCCCACTGCCTCCCCGGGCCAGGTCTCTGCTAAGACAGGCTCAGAGAAAGGTGAGGGGTGCTCATGAAGAATTCGGCCACCAGACAGATTAGAGAAAAATTTCAAGGATCACCACACTAGCAGAAAGCCTCCTACCTTTTCCTCCAATATCTCAGTCTGGACACAGGTACCAGGCTCAGAGGGGGTGGGGGGAGCACCAGCACTCCAGGCTCAGAGAGGGTGGGGGAGCACCAGCACTCCAGGCTTGGGGAGGGGAGCACCCGCACTCCAGGCTCAGAGAAGGTGGGGGGAGCACCAGCACTCCAGGCTCAGAGAGGGTGGGGGAGCACCAGCACTCCAGGCTCAGAGAGGGTGGGGGAGCACCAGCACTCCAGGCTCAGAGGGGGTGGGGGGAGCACCAGCACTCCAGGCTCAGAGGGGGTGGGGGGAGCACCAGCACTCCAGGCTCAGAGAGGGTGGGGGAGCACCAGCACTCCAGGCTCAGAGGGGTGGGGGGAGCATCAGCACTCCAGGCTCAGAGAGGGTGGGGGAGCACCAGCACTCCAGGCTCAGAGGGGTGGGGGGAGCACCAGCACTCCAGGCTCAGAGGGGTGGGGGGAGCATCAGCACTCCAGGCTCAGAGGGGTGGGGGGAGCACCAGCACTCCAGGCTCAGAGAGGGTGGGGGAGCACCAGCACTCCAGGCTCAGAGGGGGGGGGGGAGCACCAGCACTCCAGGCTCAGAGGGGTGGGGGGAGCATCAGCACTCCAGGCTCAGAGGGGTGGGGGGAGCACCAGCACTCCAGGGTCAGAGAGGGTTGGGGGAGCACCAGCACTCCAGGCTCAGAGGGGTGGGGGGAGCATCAGCACTCCAGGCTCAGAGGGGTGGGGGGAGCACCAGCACTCCAGGCTCAGAGGAGTGGGGGGAGCACCAGCACTCCAGGCTCAGAGGGGTGGGGGGAGCACCAGCACTCCAGGCTCAGAGGAGTGGGGGGAGCACCAGCACTCCAGGCTCAGAGGGGTGGGGGGAGCACCAGCACTCCAGGCTCAGAGGGGTGGGGGGAGCATCAGCACTCCAGGCTCAGAGGGGTGGGGGGAGCACCAGCACTCCAGGCTCAGAGGAGTGGGGGGAGCACCAGCACTCCAGGCTCAGAGGGGTGGGGGGAGCATCAGCACTCCAGGCTTGGGGAGGGGAGCACCCGCACTCCAGGCTCAGAGAGGGTGGGGGAGCACCAGCACTCCAGGCTCAGAGAGTGTGGGGGAGCACCAGCACTCCAGGCTCAGAGAGGGTGGGGGAGCACCAGCATTCCAGGCTCAGAGGGGGTGGGGGGAGCACCAGCACTCCAGGCTCAGAGGGGGTGGGGGAGCACTCGCACTCCAGGCTCAGAGAGGGTGGGGGGAGCACCCGCACTCCAGGCTCAGAGAGGGTGGGGGAGCACCCGCACTCCAGGCTTGGGGAGGGGAGCACCCGCACTCCAGGCTCAGAGAAGGTGGGGGGAGCACCAGCACTCCAGGCTCAGAGAGGGTGAGGGGAGCACCAGCACTCCAGGCTCAGAGGGGTGGGGGGAGCATCAGCACTCCAGGCTTGGGGAGGGGAGCACCAGCACTCCAGGCTCAGAGAGGGTGGGGGGAGCACCAGCACTCCAGGCTCAGAGAGGGTGGGGGGAGCACCAGCACTCCAGGCTCAGAGAAGGTGGGGGGAGTACCAGCACTCCAGGCTCAGAGGGGTGGGGGGAGCACCAGCACTCCAGGCTCAGAGAGGGTGGGGGAGCACCAGCACTCCAGGCTCAGAGGGGTGGGGGGAGCATCAGCACTCCAGGCTCAGAGAGGGTGGGGGAGCACCAGCACTCCAGGCTCAGAGGGGTGGGGGGAGCACCAGCACTCCAGGCTCAGAGGGTGGGGGGAGCATCAGCACTCCAGGCTCAGAGGGGTGGGGGGAGCACCAGCACTCCAGGGTCAGAGAGGGTTGGGGGAGCACCAGCACTCCAGGCTCAGAGGGGTGGGGGGAGCATCAGCACTCCAGGCTCAGAGGGGTGGGGGGAGCACCAGCACTCCAGGCTCAGAGGGGTGGGTGGAGCACCCGCACTCCAGGCTCAGAGGAGTGGGGGGAGCACCAGCACTCCAGGCTCAGAGGGGTGGGGGGAGCATCAGCACTCCAGGCTTGGGGAGGGGAGCACCCGCACTCCAGGCTCAGAGAGGGTGGGGGAGCACCAGCACTCCAGGCTCAGAGAGGGTGGGGGAGCACCCGCACTCCAGGCTCAGAGAGGGTGGGGGAGCACCAGCACTCCAGGCTCAGAGAGGGTGGGGGAGCACCAGCACTCCAGGCTCAGAGAGGGTGGGGGAGCACCCGCACTCCAGGCTCAGAGGGGGTGGGGGAGCACCAGCACTCCAGGCTCAGAGGGGGTGGGGGGAGCACCAGCACTCCAGGCTCAGAGTGGGTGGGGGAGCACCCGCACTCCAGGCTCAGAGAGGGTGGGGGAGCACCAGCACTCCAGGCTCAGAGAGGGTGGGGGAGCACTCGCACTCCAGGCTCAGAAAGGGTGGGGGGAGCACCAGCACTCCAGGCTCAGAGAGGGTGGGGGAGCACCAGCACTCCAGGCTCAGAGAGGGTGGGGGAGCACCAGCACTCCAGGCTCAGAGAGGGTGGGGGAGCACCAGCACTCCAGGCTCAGAGAGGGTGGGGGAGCACCAGCATTCCAGGCTCAGAGGGGTGGGGGGAGCATCAGCACTCCAGGCTCAGAGAGGGTGGGGGAGCACCAGCACTCCAGGCTCAGAGGGGTGGGGGGAGCACCAGCACTCCAGGCTCAGAGGGGTGGGGGGAGCATCAGCACTCCAGGCTCAGAGGGGTGGGGGGAGCACCAGCACTCCAGGGTCAGAGAGGGTTGGGGGAGCACCAGCACTCCAGGCTCAGAGGGGTGGGGGGAGCATCAGCACTCCAGGCTCAGAGGGGTGGGGGGAGCACCAGCACTCCAGGCTCAGAGGAGTGGGGGGAGCACCAGCACTCCAGGCTCAGAGGGGTGGGGGGAGCACCAGCACTCCAGGCTCAGAGGGGTGGGGGGAGCACCAGCACTCCAGGCTCAGAGGGGTGGGGGGAGCACCAGCACTCCAGGCTCAGAGGGGTGGGGGGAGCATCAGCACTCCAGGCTCAGAGGGGGGGGGGGAGCACCAGCACTCCAGGCTCAGAGGAGTGGGGGGAGCACCAGCACTCCAGGCTCAGAGGGGTGGGGGGAGCATCAGCACTCCAGGCTTGGGGAGGGGAGCACCCGCACTCCAGGCTCAGAGAGGGTGGGGGAGCACCAGCACTCCAGGCTCAGAGAGGGTGGGGGAGCACCAGCACTCCAGGCTCAGAGAGGGTGGGGGAGCACCAGCATTCCAGGCTCAGAGGGGGTGGGGGGAGCACCAGCACTCCAGGCTCAGAGGGGGTGGGGGAGCAAACGCACTCCAGGCTCAGAGAGGGTGGGGGGAGCACCCGCACTCCAGGCTCAGAGAGGGTGGGGGAGCACCCGCACTCCAGGCTTGGGGAGGGGAGCACCCGCACTCCAGGCTCAGAGAAGGTGGGGGGAGCACCAGCACTCCAGGCTCAGAGAGGGTGAGGGGAGCACCAGCACTCCAGGCTCAGAGGGGTGGGGGGAGCATCAGCACTCCAGGCTTGGGGAGGGGAGCACCAGCACTCCAGGCTCAGAGAGGGTGGGGGGAGCACCAGCACTCCAGGCTCAGAGAGGGTGGGGGGAGCACCAGCACTCCAGGCTCAGAGAAGGTGGGGGGAGTACCAGCACTCCAGGCTCAGAGGGGTGGGGGGAGCACCAGCACTCCAGGCTCAGAGAGGGTGGGGGAGCACCAGCACTCCAGGCTCAGAGGGGGGGGGGGAGCATCAGCACTCCAGGCTCAGAGAGGGTGGGGGAGCACCAGCACTCCAGGCTCAGAGGGGTGGGGGGAGCACCAGCACTCCAGGCTCAGAGGGGTGGGGGGAGCATCAGCACTCCAGGCTCAGAGGGGTGGGGGGAGCACCAGCACTCCAGGGTCAGAGAGGGTTGGGGGAGCACCAGCACTCCAGGCTCAGAGGGGTGGGGGGAGCATCAGCACTCCAGGCTCAGAGGGGTGGGGGGAGCACCAGCACTCCAGGCTCAGAGGAGTGGGGGGAGCACCAGCACTCCAGGCTCAGAGGGGTGGGGGGAGCACCAGCACTCCAGGCTCAGAGGAGTGGGGGGAGCACCAGCACTCCAGGCTCAGAGGGGGGGGGGGAGCACCAGCACTCCAGGCTCAGAGGGGTGGGGGGAGCATCAGCACTCCAGGCTCAGAGGGGTGGGGGGAGCACCCGCACTCCAGGCTCAGAGGAGTGGGGGGAGCACCAGCACTCCAGGCTCAGAGGGGTGGGGGGAGCATCAGCACTCCAGGCTTGGGGAGGGGAGCACCCGCACTCCAGGCTCAGAGAGGGTGGGGGAGCACCAGCACTCCAGGCTCAGAGAGGGTGGGGGAGCACCAGCACTCCAGGCTCAGAGAGGGTGGGGGAGCACCAGCACTCCAGGCTCAGAGAGGGTGGGGGAGCACCAGCACTCCAGGCTCAGAGAGGGTGGGGGAGCACCCGCACTCCAGGCTCAGAGGGGGTGGGGGAGCACCAGCACTCCAGGCTCAGAGGGGGTGGGGGGAGCACCAGCACTCCAGGCTCAGAGAGGGTGGGGGAGCACCCGCACTCCAGGCTCAGAGAGGGTGGGGGAGCACCAGCACTCCAGGCTCAGAGAGGGTGGGGGAGCACTCGCACTCCAGGCTCAGAAAGGGTGGGGGGAGCACCAGCACTCCAGGCTCAGAGAGGGTGGGGGAGCACCAGCACTCCAGGCTCAGAGAGGGTGGGGGAGCACCAGCACTCCAGGCTCAGAGGGGGGGGGGGGAGCACCAGCACTCCAGGCTCAGAGGGGGTGGGGGAGCACTCGCACTCCAGGCTCAGAGAGGGTGGGGGGAGCACCCGCACTCCAGGCTCAGAGAGGGTGGGGGAGCACCAGCACTCCAGGCTTGGGGAGGGGAGCACCCGCACTCCAGGCTCAGAGAAGGTGGGGGGAGCACCAGCACTCCAGGCTCAGAGAGGGTGAGGGGAGCACCAGCACTCCAGGCTCAGAGGGGTGGGGGGAGCATCAGCACTCCAGGCTTGGGGAGGGGAGCACCAGCACTCCAGGCTCAGAGAGGGTGGGGGGAGCACCAGCACTCCAGGCTCAGAGAGGGTGGGGGGAGCACCAGCACTCCAGTCTCAGAGAAGGTGGGGGGAGTACCAGCACTCCAGGCTCAGAGGGGTGGGGGGAGCACCAGCACTCCAGGCTCAGAGAGGGTGGGGGAGCACCAGCACTCCAGGCTCAGAGGGGTGGGGGGAGCATCAGCACTCCAGGCTCAGAGAGGGTGGGGGAGCACCAGCACTCCAGGCTCAGAGGGGTGGGGGGAGCACCAGCACTCCAGGCTCAGAGGGGTGGGGGGAGCAACAGCACTCCAGGCTCAGAGGGGTGGGGGGAGCACCAGCACTCCAGGGTCAGAGAGGGTTGGGGGAGCACCAGCACTCCAGGCTCAGAGGGGTGGGGGGAGCATCAGCACTCCAGGCTCAGAGGGGTGGGGGGAGCACCAGCACTCCAGGCTCAGAGGAGTGGGGGGAGCACCAGCACTCCAGGCTCAGAGGGGTGGGGGGAGCACCAGCACTCCAGGCTCAGAGGAGTGGGGGGAGCACCCGCACTCCAGGCTCAGAGGGGTGGGGGGAGCACCAGCACTCCAGGCTCAGAGGGGTGGGGGGAGCATCAGCACTCCAGGCTCAGAGGGGTGGGGGGAGCATCAGCACTCCAGGCTCAGAGGAGTGGGGGGAGCACCAGCACTCCAGGCTCAGAGGGGTGGGGGGAGCATCAGCACTCCAGGCTTGGGGAGGGGAGCACCCGCACTCCAGGCTCAGAGAGGGTGGGGGAGCACCAGCACTCCAGGCTCAGAGAGGGTGGGGGAGCACCAGCACTCCAGGCTCAGAGAGGGTGGGGGAGCACCAGCATTCCAGGCTCAGAGGGGGTGGGGGGAGCACCAGCACTCCAGGCTCAGAGGGGGTGGGGGAGCACTCGCACTCCAGGCTCAGAGAGGGTGGGGGGAGCACCCGCACTCCAGGCTCAGAGAGGGTGGGGGAGCACCAGCACTCCACGCTTGGGGAGGGGAGCACCCGCACTCCAGGCTCAGAGAAGGTGGGGGGAGCACCAGCACTCCAGGCTCAGAGAGGGTGGGGGGAGCACCAGCACTCCAGGCTCAGAGGGGTGGGGGGAGCATCAGCACTCCAGGCTTGTGGAGGGGAGCACCAGCACTCCAGGCTCAGAGGGGTGGGGGGAGCACCAGCACTCCAGGCTCAGAGAGGGTTGGAGGAGCACCAGCACTCCAGACTCAGAGGGGTGGGGGGAGCATCAGCACTCCAGGCTCAGAGGGGTGGGGGGAGCACCAGCACTCCAGGCTCAGAGGAGTGGGGGGAGCACCAGCACTCCAGGCTCAGAGGGGTGGGGGGAGCATCAGCACTCCAGGCTTGGGGAGGGGAGCACCCGCACTCCAGGCTCAGAGAGGGTGGGGGAGAGCACTAGCACTCCAGGCTCAGAGAAGGTTGGGGGGGAGCATGAGCACTCCAGCGTCAAAGAGGGTGGGGGGAACAGAACCAGCACTCCAGGCTCAGAGTGGGGGGAGCACCAGCACTCCAGGCTCAGAGGTGGGGAAGGGTGGGCACCAGCACTCCAGGCTCAGAGGGGTGGGGGGAGCACCAGCACTCCAGGCTCAGAGTGGGGGGAGCACCAGCACTCCAGGCTCAGAGGTGGGGAAGGGTGGGCACCAGCACTCCAGGAGGGGAAGAAGACAGTGGAAGAATCCTATTGTTCTGTTCTCTTCTGTTCTCTTTTGCTGAGTTCTCAGACAACCCCATGGCTTAGGAATGACAGTAGCTATGACAGTAACCCATGGGACCCTAAAACTTCACAGGGAGCAGAGCCTTCCTCACTGTTCAGAAAAGCTGTGGTCCCAAGAGATGGGGTGAAGCCCAGGCACTTTTTATCTCTGTCCTCCTACCTCCTGGCCCAGCCCCAGGCACAGTTGCACAGTGTGTTGCATAGGAGAGCAACTGAAGTCCCAGCTCTTTGAATGGAGCACCCACAGGGAGCCTAGGAAACTGGAAAATAGTAAGGGGGGGTCATACGGGGGGGTTGGGAAAGGAACACTGGGTTCACCCCTAAAAGCTGCTCATGAACTCCTGGGCCCGTCCCTAAGCTGCATGCAGGTGCATGTATCTGACCCTAAACAGTATGACTAACACTTCGAGAACTGAACACAGTATGACTGTTGCCCTGGTCCCAGACGGGCCACTGAGTGGTGCAAACTGAAGGCAGCTCTGTCTAGCACGGCAGAGGCTTTGGAAACTGACCTGCTATTAGGACCACAGCTGGAGACTGGTGGGAACTTGGTGCCTAAACCCAATGAGGTCAGTCACCTGATGAAACAAAATTAGCAAAGTCTTCTGCACCATTCAAATAAGACCTAACGCTTCCCAATATAATATTCAGAATGTCCAGGATACAGATGAAAATTACTCAGCATACAAAGAAACAGGAAAATCTTAACTTATAGCAGCAAAGGCAAGGGTCAGGCCCCCACACCAAGATGACACAGATGTTAGAATAATCAGAAAAAGACTTCGAAGCAACTATCATAAAAAGGCTCCACAAAGTAAGAGCAAACATTTTTCAAGTGAATGGAAAGATAGGAAGTCTCAGAAAAGAAAGAGAAGATATAAAGTCTCAGAAAAGAAAGAGAAGATATAAAGAGCCCAACTGACATTTTAGAACTCAAAAGTACAATAACCAAAGTGTTAAAGCTCACTGGATGGGCTCAATAATAGCACTGATATAGCAGGGGAAGGAATCATTGAATGTGAGGGTAGGTGAATAGAAATCATCCAATCCGAACAACAAAAAGAAAAGGAAACAAAAATTTTATAACAGAGAAAAACACACGTGAACAAGAAGCCAGGGGCCTGTGCCAGAAGGTCTCGTGCAGTGTCCCAGGAATCCCAGGAGGAGAGGAGAAAGAACACAGCACAGAAAAATATCTGAGGAACAGCTGCTGAAAACTTCTCACGTTTGTCAAAAAAGCAAACCCTACAGACTGAAGAAGCTCCATGAAGCCCAAAAAGGATAAACTCAAAGAAACCCATGGCTAGATACAATATAATCAAATGCTCAATGCAAAAGGCAAAGTACAGATCGTTAAAGCAGCCAGGGAGAAACAACATGCTACTTCTAGGAAAACAATGAAGCAAAGCCTGACAGAAGTGAAAGGAGAAACAAACAAATCCACAATGAGAGCTGAAGAAGTCAACAGTCCTCTCTTTGTGCAAGGAAACACACAGACCGGAAATCAGCAAGGATGTAAAATGGAACAACACCATCCAGCAGCGGGATCCAATTTATAAAATACCAACAGCAAAATGAACTTTCTTTTCCAGTGCATGCGGAACACAAGGATAGACGGCCATTTCCTGGCTCATAAAACAAACCTTAACAAATGTAAAAGAACTGAAATCATGCACAGTATGTTCTCTGATAATAATAAAATTCAACTATAGGACGGTAACAGGAATATGCCCCCAAACATGGAAACTAACACACATCTAAATAACCCATGGGTCAAAGAGGAACTCTCAAGAGAAATTAGAAAACAGTTTTAATTGGATGAGAATGACGGTATGATGAGATGACGCTGTGGAATTCTGCTAAAGCAATGCTGGGGGAGGCGTGCGTCTCCTCCAAGGCTTGTGTTCCTAACGAAAGGGCTTAAACCAAGGGTCTGAGTTCCCATTGTTAGAAACGAGAAAAATAAGAACAAAACAGATTAAAGAAAGCAGAAGAAAATAAATAAAAAGAACAGAAATCCATAAAATTGAAGAGAAAAACAATAGGGAAAATCAATAAAATGAAAAGCTGGCTCTTCAAAATAATAAAATTTACAAAACTCTAGCAAGACTGACAAGAAAACTCAGGGAGGAGACACAAATTATTGATGTCAGGAACACCAGAGAGCACATCACTGCAGACGCTCAGACATCAAAGGTATAATAAAGGAATACCATGAAAATACCTATGCCCATAAATTAGACAATTTAGATGAAAAGGAAATATTTCACAAAAACTAGAAACTACCAAAACACACCCAAGAGGAAATAAATAACATGAATGGTTTTATGCCTATTTTAAAAATTTAATTCATAGCTTAAGACCTTACAAAAAAGAAGTTTCCAAGTGCAGGTAGGCTCCCTGATGAAGTCTACCTGACATTTAGAAATAGCACCATTCTACATAATTTCTTCCAGAAAACAGAGGAGGAGAAAACACTTACCAATTAATTTTATGAGGCCAGCATTACCCTGATACCAAACCAAAGACAGTGCAAGTTTAAAAAGAAAAAAAAAACGGGGTTCCTGGGTGGCTCAGTCAGTTAAGCATCTACCTTCAGCTCAGGTCATGATCCTGGGGTCCTGGGATCAAGCCCCATGTGGGGGGGGGTCCCTGCTCAGCGGGGAGTGTGCTTCTCCCTCTACCTCTGCTGCTCCCCCTGCTTGTGCTCACTCATTCTCTTTCTCTCTCTCTGTCAAATAAATAAACAAAATCTTAAAAAAAAAAACTACAGACCAACATCTTTCATCAGAGACACAAAAGTCCTTAACAAAATACCAGAAAATCGAATCTATCAACATACAGAAGAACCAATATGCCACAACCTAGTGTTTACCTCAGGAATGCAAGGCTGGTTCACTGGTCAAAAAACAACATAATCTACCGTATTAATAGTCTGAAGAAGAAAAACCCCATAATCACATGAATCAACACAGACATATCTTTTGACAAAACTCAATATCCATCCACAATTTAAAAAAAAAACTCTCTGCAAACTAGAAATACAAGAGAACTTCTTCAATCTGATAAAGGGGATCTGAAGACTGGACACTTTCCTCTACGACTGAAAATAATGCAAAAATGTCTATTCTCAACAGTTGTATTAAACATCATCCTAGAAACGTCAGCCAGCGCAATTAAACAAGACAAAGCAATAAAAGGCATACACATTGTAAAGAAAGAAAGAAAATTTTCCCTATTCACGTTATGGCTAAAATATAAGGTCTGACCACACCAAGTGTTGTGAGGATGGGGAGAAACTGGAACTCCCCTACACTGCTGGTAGGGATGCAAAATGATGCAAGTTCTTGGAGAAACAGTTTGGTGGTTTCTTAAAAACATAAACATTAACTTACCATATGACCCAACTAGGGATTCGCCTGAGAGAAAGGAAAACATACATTGTGCAAAGATGTATACACCAACATCAACAGCTGCTTTGTCACAGCCCCAAGCTGAAAACAACCCAAATACTCGTCAGCAGAGGAACGACACATTGGAATCCGCACACTGGAGTACTACTCAATGACCCATGTGCACCGTGACATGCACCAGTCTTGAAATAACTGTGCTGAGTGAAGTAAGCCAGTCAAAGAAAATGAGCACGCTAACTAATATGAAAGTAGGAAATGCATACCGATATGTGAGAGAAAGCAAGTCAGTAGTCACCCAAGAACGAGGTAAAGGGAGAGTGTGAGGGGTCACAAAGGACACCAGGCAGCCAGATCAGGGGGAGCTGATGTCATTGTCCTTACTTCGACTGCGGTGATGGTTTCATAGATGGAAATGTCCTGTCAAACATCACATTGTATGATTTAAATGGATGCAATTCATTATATGTCAATTATACTTGGAATTTTTAAAGTTTTTATTTAAATTCCAGTTAGTTAACATGTGGTGTGATATTTGTGTCAGGTGTACAACATAGTGATTCAGCACCTCCATACATCACCCGCTGCTCCACACGACACGTGTGCACCTTCATCCCCATATCCCATTTCCCCCCAGCCCCCCACCACCTCCCCTCTGGTGACCAGCAGTGTGTTTGCTGTAGTTAAGAGTCTGTTTCTTAAAAAAAAAAAAAAAAAAAAAAAAGAGTCTGTTTCTTGGTTTGTCTCTCTCTTTCCCTCTTTTCCCTCCTTTGCTCTTTTGTTTTGTTTCTTAAATTCCACACATGAGTGAGATCCCATGGTATTTGTCATTCTCTGCCTGACTTAGTTCACTTACCATCATACTCTCTAGCTACATCCACATCGTTGCAAATGGTCAGAGACATTTTTTTTTTTAACTCAATAGGAATGAAAACAAATAACTTAATTAAAAATGAATGAAAAGACTTTAACAATACTTCACCGAAGAGGGTATGTGGATGACAAATAAACACATGATAGGATGTCTAGCACAGTTAGCCACTAGGAATATGCAAATCAAGACCGTGATGGGGTACCACTACACACTCATTGAAACAGTTAAAATTTAAAATACTGACAATGCCAAGTGCTGAGGAGGATGTGGAGAAGCAGGAGCTCTCGCCCACTGCTGGCGGGAATGTGAAGTGGTGCAGCTGCAATGGAAAACAGTTTGGCACTTTCTTAACTTAAACATTCCCCTATCATAGATGATGCAGCAATCTCACTGCTGGTATTTTACCCAAGAGAAATAAAGATGTATGTTCATGCAGAAATCTGCACACAGACATACACAGGTGCTTTATTCATAGTCAACAGAAATTGGAAACAACCCAAAAATCCTCCAGCTGCTGAATGGACAAAGTGTGGTGCATTCAACAATGGAATACTACTCGGAAAGGAAAAGGCAAAAACCACTGATATACACGACAACTTGATTAGATCTCAAAGGCAGGATGCTGAGTGAAAGAAGTCATGCTGTAACGGCCACACTGATGTGAGAGTCTGGAGGAGACAGAGTGATGGTGACGGGGACCCGATCAGGAGTTTTTGGGGGCTAGCGATGAGGAAAGATGTGACTGTGCAGGGGTAGCATGAGGGAGAATTCTGGAGCGGTGCAGCTCTTCCCTATCCCGAGCGTGATGATGTTGACACAAGGCTACATGTGTGCAACATTCACAGAACCATAAGACAAAAAGAAAATCCATTTTCATGTATGTTAATTTTTATTAATTTATTAAAATTTATTATTTATTAACATTAATTTTTAAATGATAAGGTAGGAAAAGCAATCAGGGTCAGGGCTCTGTAACCCTCCACCCTAGAGCCTGTGCTGATGAAGAAAACTGTCCCCCAGACCACGTGACTCCAACTCAGAGCAGTATGACCCTGACTCTCTGCCTCAGTCCAGGGGAGGGGGAGACATCCTCCTTGTGCAAGATGGAGAAAATTCATATTTGCTGGAAATTGCATAACTGTAATTCTCCTGCTCAGCCAATTTAGTCCTGAACCTCGAATGAGGTAATAATTATAGAGCCTGAGGAATCTTAACAGCATGGAGGAGAAACCCAAGCAAAGCCAGTGAGGGAGAAGTTCCACCAGAAACGGGAAATCTGAGCCTGACCAGAGGGCTCGTGGTTGCTCTCCCTCTGGAGGCTATGAGTTCTCTGCCAGGGCACTGTCAGCCCCCCTGGAGGCAGGCTCCGAGCCACCAAGTCTGCAGCAGACATGTGCTGCCGAGGCAGACGTTGTGGGTAAAACTCCCAACGAGCTGTCTCTCATCGGGCACCCCCGCCATTGTGGGCAGGACGGTTCTCAAATGCACAGGGTTGCCACACACTGCGGGATGCAGTAGCTCCTCCCAGCCATGGTGACAGCCAAAACACTCATCCCCGTGCATGTCCAAACAACTCTTGGGGTGGTACCACCCCCAATTAACTACTGCTCAAGTGGTCAGAAAAGAAAGTGACATCTACTTGGAAGCAACTGCTCCCTTCATCCTGATGTGACAGAGCGTCCCCCAGTCCTTGGGCCCAATGCAATCTCATGCAATGAGCTGAAAACCATTAATGTACAGGTATCCTCAGCAGTTGTGTCCCGTCTATGAGAAAGGGTGCTGGTGCTGACCAAGAAGCCCCCTCCCTTTCTTGGTGCCCTTTGAGGAGTGGTCTGTAACCATCAGACTCCACCACGTGGAACCCCTACTAGGGTAGCATGTGGACCTTAACACCCATGGCCCAGACCATCAGCAAGGCAGCTAAGGTCACACAGAATGCCCCAGATTTGGAAACACAAAACCTAAGTCCAAGTGCAGACCTCAACACCTTACCTCTCTGAGCCTGTTTCCTCATGTGTGAAATGGGGGTAACAGGTCAAGCTCTTTCTCATGTCACAATGTTTTGCACATTCTGTTCCCTCTTCTGGGAATGCTCCTTCCAGGCTGTCCTTTTTTTTTTTTTTTTATGTTCAGTTAGCCACTGTATAGTACATCATTAGTTTTTGATGTAGTGTTCACTGCTTCATTAGTTAGGTATGACACCCAGGGCTCATCACAGCACATGCCTTCCAGGCTGTCCTATGGCTGGTTCCTTCCTGTCCCAGAAGTTTTCTTGCAGGTTCTATGTCCTCAGAGATGCCTTTCCCAACCAAAGCAAGCTCCCACCCCGGTCACTTTGTATGGCAGTGCCCTGTCGGCTCCCACCAGGCATTCACTGCTCCCAAGCTGGCTCTGTCTCCTTCCTGACTGTCCTTCTGTTCCAGATGAGAATGGGAGCCCCATGAGGATGGAGCCCTGGCCTCACCTATGCTCCATAAACCAGGGCCTGCTCACAGCATTCTGGCTGGATGAAGGCCTAGCCCCTAACTTCTGGGCTGCTTCAAGGGTCAGGAGAGAGCCAGTGTGAGCAAACCCTGCACCTCTGAGTTGGCCTCACCGGGTAGACCTCGGAGATTCCCCCCACACCCTCCCTTGGAAACCAAAGCAGGAGTTTCGTGTAAAAAGCCTCAGACCATAAGATTCTGAAGGCTGCATTTTGCCAGCCTGGCAGAGTATAATCTTGCCAGGAAATAAAATAGGATAATGTCGCCACAAAATTCAGAACCAATAAGAATCCCAGTTCATTAGCCAGACCAGATGCATCCCTCCCTCCCGGTCGGTTACATTTACCAAACACTCGGGACTCAGCTCTCATCAGTCTCTCAATACAGGCACCAAGCCCAGGGCTCCACGCTTGAGCTTAAATTACACTTGGACATTCAGCTTAGCACCCAAAATGAAACTGAGCCTCTCCATGGTGTCTCAACATCCACCCTCCCAAGAGTGATCTACCAACCAGCATTCATGCTGTGAGAACAGGGTCCCCGCTCCATAGCAGCTGGACCTCTGGTGCTACACTCTCAGTGCCTTAACATGCCCCATCGGTCAAGTGGAGAGAGTACTCACTGCATAAACGGCTAAGTGGAGACCAGCACTTACAGAGGCACCTAGCATACCTACAGTAGGCACTCAATAAATGTTACTTATGACCAGTATTTCTCACTGGGGGCTTTGAGCAAGCCATTTCACCTTCTGAGCCTCAGTTCCTAGTCTGCAAAGTGAATACAAAACCCTTTCCACCTGCAAGGTTGCTGAGACAGTTCCATTAGATCATGCCTGAGGGGGTAGTGGTTACCCAGGGATGTGTGTTTGGCTCTCCCTTTGCAGACCTGAGGGGAAGGTGAGAGGGGCTAATGAGATTGTAAAAGCATTTCTTCTTTAAGCAAAAGCTATTAAGATGGAACCTCTCTCAAACTTTTAATCAGAGCTATGAACCAAGTTCTAAAGGAAATGGGGGGGTATGCTATTGTAGTCATTGCCATGGGAGAATTGGAACAGTAAGATGAAGTGGTGGCTAAGGGTGCAGGCTCCAGGCCAGCTGGAGTGGGGGGAGGTGGGGCTGGAGATCTAGGGATTCTAACTGCATAACACCACAGCTAGCCCACATGGCATCCCACTGCAAATCTGTAAAAGACATCTCTTTCCCCAAGACACTTTGCTGCCACCTTATATAATCTATAAATATTATATTTATACAATATACAAAAGTCCATTTACTATTATGTGAATGGTGCCTAGGATTATGTAGTACACAACCTGTACAACTGTATTCAGCAACCCAAAGAGCTCACACACCCAGTAAGGCTTAAGGAAATCAACTGAGCACAGATATATGGATTTAAAACAGTTACAAAATAGAGCGTGCAAAAGGACCTCAGGAGATATGGAAAAATTGGAACCCTTGTACATTGCTGGTGGGAATGTAAAATGACTCAGTTACTATGGAAAAGTTTGGCAGTCCCACAAAAAGTTAAACATAGAAGTACCATATAACCCAGCAATCCACTCCTAGGAATATAATCAAAAAAGAACTGAAACAAAAAGTTGCACATGAATGGTTCACGGGAGCATTATTCACAGTAGCTAAAAGGTGGCAACAGACCAAGTGTCCATTAGCAGAAAAATGGATACATAAAATGTGGTTTATCTACACAATGGAACATTAGTCAGTCCTAAAAAGGAGTGAAGTATTGACCCATGCTACAATGTAGATGAGCCTAAAGAACATACCAAGTGACAGAAACTGGTCACAAATAACCACATGATTCCACTTATATAAAATGCCCAGAATCAGTAAATCCAAAGAGACAGAAAACAGACCAGTGATTGCCAGAGCCTGGGGAGAGGAGGCTAGAGTGACTGCTTAAAGGTTACTGGGTCTCCTTTTGGGGTGATAAAAATGTTTTGGGACTACATAGAGGTGACAATTGTACAACATTCTGAACATACTAGATCCCAATGAACTGAACCATTAAAAGTGGTTAATTTTAGGTTTTGTGAATGTTGTCACCTCAATTTTTAAAATACCTCAGCAGTTACATTTAGGAAAAACCACGGAGAATGACACATGGACCAGGTGACCACCCCTTATGCTGGGAGGATACATAAACTCTGGCATGAACTTAAAATCCCCCTGGGGGTAAGGGAAGCATATAGATGAAACTGACCCTCCAAGCCCAGAGTCTTAAATCAGATGTGACTGAGTTCCTTGGAATTGTCAGGTTGGATCTTTCTGCACTCAGTAGAAATGGAACCTCAAGAAATAAGTTTGATTATACAGAAGAAATAAGGAAAAGCACAGTTGTGCACATCTCACTCCATAATTGTTAAAGTCAATGTCTGCACCTGAACTAGGATCCTGTTTCCCACTGTACTCCCACTGTATGGACAAGGACACCAAGGCCTGGGAAGGCCAAACCCACTTGTTCAGGGGACACAGCTAATACCTAATATAGAGATTTGGGCAGCCTAACTTCAGAGCCCCAACCCACTCCCACTACCCCCTCTAATGTGAAGAGACATCACTGGGCTAAATACAATGCATGCTTTTGGGAATATGCAAAGCTTAATTCATGGAGATGATGATGATGGTGATGATGATGGTGGTGCTGGTGATGGTGATGGTGATGGTAGTAATGATGGTGATGATGATGGTGGTAGTGGTGATGGTGATGATGGTAGTGACGATGATGGTGTGATAGTGATGATGGTGATGATGATAATGGTAATGAAGGTGACAGTGATGACAGTGATGATGGTGATGGTGATGGGGATAATGGGGATGGTGGTGGTGATGGTGATGATGGTAGTGACGATGATGATGGTGATGGTGTGATAGTGATGATGGTGGTGATGGTGATGATGATGGTAATGAAGGTGATGGTGATGATAGTGATGATGGTGATGGGGATGATAGTGATGGGGATGATGGGGATGATGGTGATGATGGTGGTGATTGTGATGATGGTGATGATGATGGTGGTCATGGTGACGACGGTGATGGTGATGATGATGGTGATGGTGATGATGATGATGGTGGTGATGGTGATGATGGTGATGGTGGTGATGGTGATGACAGTGGTGATGGTGATGATGGTGATGGTGATGATAGTGACGATGGTGATGGGGATGATGGTGAAGGTGACGGTGGTGGGAATGTTGGTAATGATGGTGGTGAGGGTGATGATGGTGGTGAGGGTGATGATGGTGATGGTGATGATGGTGGTGAGGGTGATGGTGATTTTGATAATTTTAATAATGATGGTGACGGTGACTGTCTTAGCCAGGTTGGGCTGCTGTAACAAAATACCACAGACTGGGTGGCTTAAACAGCATTTATTCCCCATGGTTCTGGAGGCAGGGAAATCCAAGATCAGGGTGCCAGCATGGTCAGGTTATTGGTAAGGGCACTCTTCCTGGCCTGCAGATAGCTGCCTTCTTGTGTGTCCTCACTCGGTGGAGAAAGAGTGAGTTCTGGTCTCTTCATCTTTTAAGGACACTGATCCCATTCCAGTGGTCTCACACTCATGACCTCATCCAACCCTAATTAACTCCCACCTCTTAAAAGCATCACACTGCAGATTTGGACTTCAACATATATATTTAGGGGTGGGATACAAACATTCAGCCCATAACGGTGATGATGGTGGTGATAATGACAATGACGATATGAGAGATGGGAACAGGGTTTACATCACAGGGTGGTTTTAATGATTTATTCCAGAAAAATGTTTAAAACCCTTTGTATAATTGCTGGCATATGATAAAGCCCTCTGAATGCCAGCTATTGTGACTTTGTTGCTATCATTATAAAGTTCTAGATTTAAATCTGACTTGTAAGCATCCCTCAATATGCAATGTATATTAAGTAAGACTCTTCAGGTTACAGATTACAAAGGCCCACTTCTTTGGACTCTACATTCCCTCACCCACCTCTCAACAGAATGACTAGGAGGAGGAAGCCCCAAAATAGGAAAGACTCAGAGATGGTGACTTCTGCCACAGATTTACAAATGCATACAGATATAACAAAGATGTCGGAGATGGAATTCAGGGTAGCAATTGTGAAGACAATAGCTAGAACGGAGAAATTGATTAATGGCAACATAGAGTCTCTAAGGGCAGAAATGAAAGCTGAACCGGCAGAACTTAAAAATGCTATCAATGAGATCCAATCTAATCTGGATAATCTAACAGTTAGAGTAAGTGAAGCAGAAGAATGAATTGGTGATCTAGAAGACCAATTAATAGACAAGAAGGGAAAAGAGAAGGCCAGCAAAAAACAACTCAAAATCCATGAAAATAGAATCAGAGAAATAAGTGACACCATGAAATGTTCCAATGTCAGAATTATTGGGATCCCTGAGGGGGTGGAGAGAGAGAGAGAGAACTAGAAGATATATTTGAGCAAATCTTAGCTGAGAACTTCCCTAATCTGGGGAATGAAACAAACATTCATGTCCTAGAGGCAGAGAGGACCCCTCCCAAGACCAAGGAAAACAGGTCAATGCCCTGGCATGTAATAGTAAAACTCGAAAATCTTAGAACCAAGGAAACCATCCTAAGGGCTGTTAGGGGGGAAAGATTCCTTACGTACAGAGGGAGGAACATCAGAATAACATCAGACCTATCCACTGAGACCTGGCAAGCCAGAAATGGCTGGCAAGATGTACTAAATGAGAAGAACATACAGCCAAGATACTTTATCCGGCAAGGCTGTCATTTAGAATGGATGGAGAGATGCAGAGCTCCCAAGACCGGCAGAAACTGAAAGAATATGTGACCACTAAGCCGGCCCTGCAAGAAATATTAAAGGGGGTTCTATAAAAGGAGAAAGACCCCAAGAGTGATACAGAACAGAAATTTACAGAGACAATCTATAGAAACAAGGACTTCACAGACAACATGATGACAATAAATTCATATCTTTCAATAATCACTCTAAACGTGAACAGCCTAGATGTTCCCATAAAATGGCACAGGGTTGCAGACTGGATAAAAAGACAGGACCAATCCATATGCTGAGACTCATTTTGAACCTAAAGATACATCCAGACTGAAAGCAAAGGGAGGGAGATCCATCTTCCATGCCAACGGACCTCAAAAGAAAGGTGGGGTAGCAATTCTTATATCAGACAAATTAGATTTTAAGCTGAAGACTGTAGTTAGAGACACAGAAGGACACTACTATATCATTCTTAAAGGGACTATCCAACAAGAAGATCTAACAATTGTAAATATCTACGCCCCCGGCATGGGAGCAGCCAACTATATAGCCAACTGTTAACCAAAATAGAGAGTCATATTGATAAGAATACGTTAATTGTAGTAGACTGCAATACTCCAATCTCAGCAACAGACAGATCTTCTAAGCAGAAAATCAACAAAGAAACAAGGGCTTTGAAGGAGCACTGGACCAGATGGACCTCATAGATATATACAGAACATTCCACCCTAAAACAACAAAATACTCATTCTTCTTGAGCACACACGGAACTTTCTCCAGAATAGACCACACACTGGGTCACAAATCAGGTCTCAACTGATACCAAAAGACTGAAATTATTCCCTGCATATTCTCAGACCATAATGCTTTAAAACTGGAACTCAACCACAAGAAAAAATTTGGAAGAAATTCAAACAGTTGGAAGCTAAAGACCACCCTGCTCAAGAATGTTTGGGCCGTCATGATCCCAGGGTCCTGGGATCGAGCCCCACATGGGGCTCCCTGCTTGGCGGGAAGCCTGCTTCTCCCTCTCCCACTACCCCTGCTTGTGTTCCCTCTCTCACTGTGTCTCTCTCTGTCAAATAAATAAATAAATAATCTTAAAAAAAAAAAGAAGTTTGAGTCAACCAAGAAATCAAAGAACTTAAACAATAAATGGAAACCAATGAGAACAAAAACACATTGGTCCAAAACCTATGTGATACTGCAAAGGCGGTCCTAAGGGGGAAATACATAGCCATCCAAGCCTCACTCAAAAAATAGAAAAATCCCGAATTCACCAGCTAACTTTACACCTTAAAGAACTAGAGAAAAAGCAACAAATGATGCCTAAGCCATGCATTAGAAGAGAAATAATTAAGATTAGAGCAGAGATCAATGAATTAGAAACCAGAAACACAGTAGATCAGATCAACAAAACTGAAGCTGGTTCTTTGAAAGAATTAATAAGATTGATAAACCACTGGCCAGACTTATCCAAAAGAAAAGAGAAAGGACCCAAATTAATAAAATTATGACTGAAAGGGGAGAGATCATGACCAACGCCAAGGAAATAGAAACAATTATTAGAAATTATTATCAACAACCATATGCCAATAAATTGAGCAACCTGGAAGAAACGGATGCCTTCCTGGAAACCTATAAACTCCCAAGACTTAAACAGGAAGAAATTGACAACCTCAATAGGCCAGTAACCAGTAATGAGATTGAAGCAGTGATCAAAAACCTCCCAAAAAACAAGAGTCCAGGGCCTGATGGATTCCCTGGGGAATTCTGCCAAACATTCAAAGAAGAAATAATACCTATTCTCCTGAAGCTGTTTCAAAAAATAGAAAGAGAAGGAAAGCTTCCAGACTCATTCTATGAGGCCAGCATTACCTTAATCCCCAAACCAAGGCAAAGACCCCATCAAAAAGAATTTCAGACTGATATCCCTGATGAATATGGATTCCAAAATTCTCAACAAAATCCTAGCTAGGAGCGCCTGGGTGGCTCAGTTGGTTGGGCGTCTGCCGTCGGCTCAGGTCATGATCCCAAGGTCCTGGGATTGAGCCCCACGTTGGGATCCCCGCTCAGCAGGGAGCCTGCTTCTCCCTCTCCCCTTGCTTATACTCTCTCTCTCTGTCAAATAAATAAAATCTAAAAAAAAAAAAAAAAATCCTAGCTAATAGGATCCAACAATACATTAAAAGGATCATCCACCACGACAAAGTGGGATTTATCCCTGGGATGCAAGGGTGGTTCAACATTCACAAATCAATCAATGTGGTAGAACACATTAATAAAAGGAGAGAGAAGAACCATATGGTCCTCTCAATTGATGCAGAAAAAGTATTTGACAAAATACAACATCCTTTCCTGATTGAAACTCTTCAGAGTATAGGGATAGAGGGAACATTCTTCAAGTTCATAAAATGCATCTATGAAAAACCCACAGCGAATATCATCCTCCATGGGGAAAAGCTAAGAGCTTTACTCTTAAGATCAGGAACACGACAAGGATAACCACTCTCACCACTGTTGTTCAACATAGTACTAGAAGTCCTGGCAACAACAATCAGACAACGAAAAGAAATAAAAGGTATTCAAATTGGCAAAGAAGAAGTCAAACTCTCTCTTCACAGATGACATGATACCTTATGCGGAAAATCCAAAAGACTCCACCCCCAAATTACTAGAACTCATACAGCAATTCAATAATGTAGCAGGATACAAAATCAATGCACAGAAATCAGTTGCTTTCTTATACACTAATAATGCAACTGTAGAAAGAGAAATTAGAGAAACGACTCCATTTACAATAGCACCAAAAACCAAAAGATACCTCGGAATAAACCTAACCAAAGAGGTAAAGGATCTATACTCTAGGAAGTACAGAACACTCATGAACGAAATTGAGGAAGACACAAAAAGATGGAAAAACATTCCATGCTCATGGATCGGAAGAATAAACATTATTAAAATGTCTATGCTCATCAAGAACTAATGATGTAATGTATGGTGATTAACATAAGAATAAAAAATTAAAAAAAAAATGTCTATGGTATCCAGAGCAATCTATACCTTCAATGCCATCCCAATCAAAATTCCAATGACATTTTTCAAAGTGCTGGAACAAACAATCTTAAAATTTGCAGAGAAGCAGAAAAGACCCTGAATCACCAAAGAAATGTTGAAAAAGAAAAACAAAGCTGGGGGCATCACGTTGCCTGATTTCAAGCTATATTACAAAGCAGTGATCACCAAGACAGCATGGTACTGGCACAAAAGCAGACATACAGACCAATGGAACAGAATAGAGAGCCCAGATATGGACCCTCAACTCCATGGTCAAATAATCTTCAACAAATCAGGAAAAAATATGCAATGGAAAAAAGAAAGTCTCTTCAATAAATGGTGCTGGGAAAATTGGACAGCTATATACAGAAAAATGAAACTCGACCATTCTCTAACACCATACACAAAGATAAACTCAAAATGGATGAAAGACCTCAATGTGAGACAGGAATCCATTAAATCCTAGAGGAGAATATAGGCAGTAACCTCTTTGACATTGGCCACAGCAACTTCTTGCAAGATACGTCTCCAAAGGCTAGTGAAACAAAAGCAAAAATGAACTTTTGGGACTTCATCAAGATAAAAAGCTCCTGCAGAGCAAAAGAAACAGTCAACAAAACAAAGAGGCAACCCACAGAATGGGAGAAGATATTTGCAAAGGACCCTACAGATAAAGGGCTGGTATCTAAGATCTATAAAGAACTTCTCAAATTCAACACCCAAAAAACAAATATTCAAGTCAAAAAATGGGCAGGGGGTGCCTGGGTGGCTCAGTCATTAAGCGTCTGCCTTCGGCTCGGGTCATGATCCCGGGTTCCTGGGATCGAGCCCCGCATCAGGCTCCCTGCTTGCGGGAAGCCTGCTTCTCCCTCTCCCATTCCCCCTGCTTGTGTTCCCTCTCTCACTGTCTCTCTCTGTCTATCAAATAATAAAATAAAATCTTAAAAAAAAAATGGGCAGAAGACATGAACAGACACTTCTCCAAAGAAGACATACAAATGGCTAACAGACACATGAAAAAATGTTCATCATCATTAGCCATCAGGGAAATTAAAATCAAAACCACCTTACACCAGTTAGAATGGCAAAAATGGACAAGGCAAGAAACAACAAATGTTGGAGAGATTGTGGAGAAAGGGGAACCCTCTTACACTGTTGATGGGAATGCAAGTTGGTACAGCCACTTTGGAAAATAGTGTGCAGGTGCCTCAAAAGTTTAAAAATAGAGCTACCCTATGACCCAGCGATTGCACTACTGGGTATTTACCCCAAAGACACAGATGTAGTGAAAAGAAGGGCCATATGCACCCCAATGTTCATAGCAGCAATGTCTGCAATAGCCAAACTGTGGAAAGAGCCGAGATGCCCTTCAACAGATAAATGGATAAAGATGTGGTCCATATACACAATGGAATATTACTCAGCCATCAGAAAGGATGAATACCCAACTTTTACGTCAACATGGATGGGACTGGAGGAGATTATGCTAAGTGAAATAAGTCAAGCAGAGAAAGTCAATTACCATATGGTTTCACTTATCTGTGGAACATAAGGAATAGTATGGAGGACATTAGGAGAAGGAAGGGAAAAATGAAGGGGGGGAATCAGAGGGAGAGACGAACCATGAGAGACTATGGACTCTGAGAAACAAACTGAGGGTTCTAGAGGGGAAGGGGGTGGGGGGAGGGGTGAGCCTGGTGATGCGTATTAAGGAGGGCATGTAGTGCATGGAGCACTGGGTGTTATATGAAAACAATGAATCGTGGATCACTACATCAAAAACTAATAATGTATTGTATGGTGACTAACATAACAAAATTAAATTAAATTAAATTAAAAAAAAAAAAGGCCCACTTCAAGCCATTGCACACCCACCAGGGAATTAACTGTTGGTCCTGACTACAGGAGACTCCCTATTGCAGTTAATATGGACGAAAGGCTCAGACAGTATCTCCAGGTCCTGGGCTCTCTCCTTCCCTCTGATGCCTGTCTCTGCACCAGTTTAATTTTGGATAGAGTTTTGCACGAGGGCAAAATTGCAAATTCTCACAGTCAAATCCTCACAGTTTGGCAATCCCAAAGGGGCATCTCTTTTACTGTGTTCCAGCAGAAGATCCTCATCAAGGGCTCTCACTGGACTTGTTTGGGTCACAAGACACCTCCAAATCAATCACTGTGGTCAGAAAGGATGGACCTGGGTCTCGTGCCCACTAGAACCAGGTGGACTGGCAGGGGGAGGGAAGGTGATGCCTTGAAGAAACAAAGGAGACATGGATGCAGAGTGGGTGAAATCAGCAGAGGAGCCCTTTATGCCCAAGAATTTGGGAGGTCCAGGTATGGAGCAGCCTCCTCAATCAGGGAAAACATCTATTCATTTGTATTTATTGAGGGCCTGCAATACAGCAAGCAAGCTTACTGTGCTTATAGGCTGACCATTTCCTGCAGGAGACCCAGTCAAAGCTGTAGAAACTGCACTTCTTACCCAGCCTCCGGGAGAGAGGCTGGGGTCCTCTGCAGCCGCGGACGAGAGAAGACACCCCCTCCCTGCCTCTCCCCTCACAAGTAAGGGTTAACAGTGACAGGGAGGACCGCCAGTCCAGCAGCCCAAGGGGAGGGAGCCCACCCACAGGCTTCCTGCAGGGGAGGGAAAGACTGGGTGGCCTGCAGGCAAGGTATGCTGGGTGGGTCTGCTTACTGAGAAGGGCCCAGAGCCAGCAAGCCGTCGGGTCAGAGTTTGGCCCCCAAGAGCCACTGGGCTGAGTTCATTCTTCTCAACTGATATCATGAGGCATCTTCTGGAGGAGGAAGGAAATGATTCCCCAGGTCACATGTAAAGATGATCGAGAGGGTGTTTCGGAATCGGGCAGATGAGAGGAGGTGCAGGATTCAGAGTGGCGTGTGAGAGAGAGTCACGAGAGTAGACGTGTGTTGGAATGTGTGTATGAACGTGTGAGGGCGTGTGAGTGGGTAAATGTGTGGGGGCGAGCACGTGTGTGAGAGTGTGTGAGGACGCATGGGTGTACTGATGTGTGAGTGCGTACGCCTGTGTTACTGTGTGGTGAGTGGTATGTGTGGCGTGAGCAGGAGGACAAAGACTGCAGACCCTTCACTTGGTCTTTAGCAGCTCAGCCTCTGAAGCCAAGCAGGACCACGGCAAGCCTGCAGTGAGCACTGCCTCCACCCTCAGGCAGCTGCGTCAGGGAGGCAGGGACTAGCCTGCTGTGTTCAGAGGAGGGGACTGGGGCTCCGAAAAGTTGACCAACATGTTCAATGGTGCACGTCTGCAACTCAAACCCAAACGCGCCTAATTCCAAAACTGCAGCCTCCCCACAAGAGCCTGTGGCCTCCCCACCCCTGACAAATGGCCATTCTGTGTCTCCTTCTCCAGGAATCGGAAGCTCCCTGAATCTGGGGAAAATAACCCTCCAAGCCAAACTGGGGGCCCCAGGGCTGGATGTGCCCCTTATGTTGGCCATCATCTTGTTTTGCAAAAATTTGTAATTCATTATCTTTAGGCAGTTCATCAGAGTCTCACAGGCCCCATCTCCTTAGACCCCAAATTCCAATCATTTATGCCCTCTGCCCGGCCACTCCAGGCCTTTGAGTTCGGGACCGACTGCTACTTCCAAGTGTGAGACAGCTCTTGTCAGAGTGAGCTGAAACATCACCCTCCTCCACGTCACTCCACCCTCTGCCCACAGAGGTGGTCTGATCCATCTTCCCATGACTAGGGTGACAGTGCGGAAGGCAGTGATGACGAGGATGGTGTGATGGTGAGGAGGAGAAGGAGGAGTTGGAGGTCAAGGTAACGGCACCCGGGCCCTTTGTTAAAATGATTAAGGCAGACTTTTCAGGGCACCTGGTGGCTCAGTCGTTAAGTGTCTGCCTTTGGCTCAGGGTCCTGGGATCTAGCCCTGCATCGGGCTCCCTGCTCAGCAGGGAGGCTGCTTCTCCCTCTCCCCCTCCCCCAGCTCGTGCTTCGTTCGCTCTCTCTCTCTCCCCATCTCTCTCTCACACAAAAATAAATAAATAAATAAATAAGTAAATAATCTTTTTTAAAAAAATGATTTAAAGGCAGACTTTTCAGGACCATCAGAGTAGGTACAGTGCTCACTGCAATGGGGTTATTGGGGTGCAGAGACTGGGCTCCACTCTGAATTCAGTAAGGAAAAGGGAGAATTTACAGCCAAGGAGCAGGTGGGTCAGCGGATGGGAAAGTAATAGGAGGGAACATCAGGGGTGGGGGGGTTCTGGCAAAACTGACCTGACAGGATGTATACAGAAGGCAGGCCAGGAGGTCAGACCCCCCCTCCCCCCTGGCGGATGGTGGGACTGAGGCATTTGGTCAACGATCAGATGCCTAGGGTGCGGGATACTGACTTAACGGACTTAGCAGTGTTCTTGCTAAAACTGGGCTCTTGAGGACATGCCCAAAGCCAGAGCCTCGTTGGAAAAGAGCTCAGAGTTTGGTCAAGGAGAGAATGGCTAAGTGACAGGCCCCAAGTCCCATGGCTAGAGGACTCTGTGACCTATCCTCTACACATCCACCATCCTACAACTCTTCAGGTCTAATCCAAGACAAAGACAACTTTGGGTTGTGCCTTGATTTCAGGTAGAAAGACAGAGTTTCAACATTTGAAACAATGCACAGGCCCTTCTTCGTCACCTTCACAGAATTCCCAGGGTCCTAGGGCACCACCGGGAAGTGCTAGCCCAGAATGAAATTCCGTTCTGGGCACCAGCAGCGGGAAGTGTGTCCACTAGCTGTCTGCACCTCAGGGCCCGTCCCAGCTGCACAGAGCTGCCTGGCCCAAACCACCAGGGCTTGGGCACTGAGGCCAGTTGCGGACACTCTGATGGGCCGTCTTCACCGCAAGTGGCCCGCAGACTGGCCTAGGCTTTGTGAGGCTGCATCCAAGTTTCACTTCTCCTTCCACCAATCCTGCTCAAACTCTGTGTTGGTATCTAGTTTCAGAGCGCCCAACCCATGACAGATGAGGTGGAGAACTTTGACCTTGCTTCCCCCATCAGACAATCACAAAGCCGGGGGTCAGGGGCACATCTGTTAGACCCCAGGAGCCTACATGTGAAGCCCTCAATTCTGTAAGTCAGAGCAGTGGGGCTGATGATGGAGGCAGGAGGGAGGGAGGGGGCCTCTGACGCCCCACTACCCTCCTGGATGAACACGCTGTGGGAAAACAGAGTTGACCATTGCTTTCCTCAACAGAAAAGAAAAGCCTTAAAGACCAGAAAAAGACATCAACACGGAGGTCTTTAGCCTGTGCCTGGGAGGCAGTCGGCCTACAGCAAGTCTCGGCTCCGTGTGTCCCTCAGGAGGGGCTCTCCAGACTTACTTCCACGGCTCAACAAAAACAAATCAGACCCAAGCCTCGTATCTACGAAGTTTCACTGAGAATGATTGTTTTCTCACACAGACAGCTCTTTCTGGTGGCCTGGGGGTGGGGAGACCAGTCCTCTGTTGTGGGACTTGACTTCCGAGTCCAGGTTGCTGCTATATCAACAAATCCAACTTTGTTTGGCAGTGACAAGACCCTCACCCTTCCTACTTTATTAATCTGTTCACTGGAGACTTGGCACAAAAGGCCTTTAGATTCGACACTCTCTGATGAAGGAGAAAAACATCCTAAATCCCTGATGGCTTTTGGGCGCTGCGTCCTCTGCAGAGGTTGAATGGCAGACATTGTCAGCCCCAAACAGGAGTTTCAGACAGAAAGAGCTCCAAGCCTGTGGGGCCAGGGGCCAGGGTAGAAAGGTAGGCACGGCTCCATAACAGGTAAGAGTCACCAGAGAGATGGGATGCAGTCCTGTGGGCACTGGACCATGTTTCCCTTATTCGAAGGAGAGACCCATCTGCACCACGCATAATCCAGAGGCCCCATAGTCTCTCCCTGGGCATCTCCTCAGGCAAGTGTTGTGGCTGTTCAGTAGGGCACGTCAGTGCACAGAAACTGAAATCTATCAAGAGTCTGCACCGGTGCACATGTGCGCGCGCACGCACACACACACACACACACACACACACACACACACACACACACACATCCAATTCACACCTAACCTTCCCCTTGGTGTCAGCCAGAGAGGGTGGGTGGAGAGGTGACATTCAAGGTTGGAGGGTGACTGACCTGAGAAAGCAAACATCTAAAAACACCCCAGAGAGCCTCTGGAAACTGATTGGAACCATTTGTGTGGTCAACAAGAATGAGGGCCGCAGAGACCAGGAAGGCCAGGACAATATCGGCTCTGTTCTGAGGCACAGAGCAGATGCCAGGGTTCCTTCTGACTTTACAGCTTTTTCTTGGCCTGTGCGGGTGAGAGAGGCTGATTAAGCCGGGCCCGCATTGGATGTGGAGCAGCCTGCCAGAATGTGGCACAGGACATGGGCTGGAACCCTCCATCGGGCCGCCTCCAAGGCCCAGAGGCCCCTGAGGTTCTTCTTCTCCCGCCCCTGTGCCAGAAGCCAGGCCCAGGCTAGGAAGCAGAGCAACACCAATACCCCTCAGCCTTCCTCCAACTAATGAACCCCCTCAGAGAGGAATAGAAAGACACTCGGCCCCTCCAAACCCATTTTTTTCCTGCACTGGTGTCTTAGGTAAAACCGAATAAGCCCCGGGCATTGAGTTTCACTGGGCAAGTTACTGTGTGGTCTGTTCTGAGAGCCAAGACTTTCCAACCATACATTTCAACGGCGGTTACTCAAGTTTGGGTAAGAAAACACTTACCCAATTTCCGAGCAGACGGTGAACCGCGGGGCCTGTAACAGATACGGAGGAGCCGAGTGCGCGTTTCCCGGCAGCACTCGGCTCAGGGGCCCAGAGTGCACGTCTGCGGGGCTGATACAGGATGCGGCGTGCCTGCCAATTAGCCTCTGGCCCCTTTGGTGGGAGATGGGGCAAGGTTCCCCGCGTGCGTTTCAGAGAGTTTCACAAGGTGCCCACTCCCCTGCTGCAGGGGTCGGGGCCCACGGGAGGAAGCTGGAATGTGGACTGGAAAAGGAAAATACTCTGTTAATGAGGAGCCAGAAAAGACTGGAAATGCCAGAGCTGGAAGGGGCTTGAAGAGGGGCGGACTCGGGTCTTGGGGCCTCGGTGGCCTTGCCCATAAAACGAGGGAGCAGGGGTGGAGGGATTGGTGACTGAGGCCAGCCGTTCAAGGCCACCCAAGGTGTTAGTGGCTCAGCTGGGCCCAGACCCCTGACCCCAGTTCAGGGCTCTTTCCGCCACGGCATGCTCCAGTCCAGCATGGAGCCCAGGGAGAGCATTCAGGAGGAGGCAGCATCCCTGTAAACATTCCTTCTGCTACACCCAGGAGGGAATTCCCCAGTCCAGAGGATCATCTAACCTTCCTTTCACACAGACCCTCTGAGATGGGCATATGAACCCCTGAGCCACGTCTGACTGAGTCTCCTCCAGTACGATATTTACTGGATGCCCCTGCCCTCCATCGCAGCCAGCAATGTGCTGCTCCTGCATTGGGCTTGAGGGACACAGGGAGGACCAAGGCACTATCCCCACCCTAGACAAGTTCCAATCCAGATGGGGAGGCAGATGCTGAACAAATAATTAGAATGTGGTGTGATAAGCAGGACAGTGATCCTCGCTTTCCCACAGACCAGAAGTTCCCTGAGGTTGGAACAATAGGCTGTCTCCCTTCAGATGACTGATAGCAATGCAGGTTGTTGGTAGTGGGAGGCTGGTTGTTGATTAACTGACTGGTTGGTGGGCTGATTCACTAATTATTAGTTGGTTGTTTTTGGTTGGATGGATTTGTTCACTAGTTGGCTGATTACTTGTTTGGTTGGATGGTTAGTTGATTACTTACTTATTGGCTGGTTGGTATTGGTTGGGTGAGTAGTCATTAATAATGGTTGGTTGACTGGGTGGATACTTAGTTGATTAATTATTAGTTGGTTGTTATTGGTTGGGGGGGAGGTTTTTCATCATTTGGCTGGTTAGTTGATTGGTAGGCTGGCTAAAAACAAAAACCAGCTCTAAACCACCCTTTAGGATGTCCTAAAGGGAACGTGGCCTTTGGGGTCAGAGAGCATGGACCTCACTCCCAAGTCTGCCACTTCTAAACTTTGTGACCTATAAAAAAATCCCTTCTCATTGACATTTCCAAAACATAATGGTATCTACTTCGTAGCTAACATATGTAAAATGACTAGTACTGGGCACCCAGCAAATGGAAGTTATTATTATTAAATTATTCACCAAGGAACTGAAGGATTAGATTATGTAACTTGTAAGGCATCTTTCCTACAATCCCCAACTTAATGACACCCTGAGATTTTGCACACTATCCCATAGGCTCAGCCTATGTGATGAATGATGAGCTTGTGCAAAGAGCCCAAAAAGAAATAGTTTATCACAGCCATTGCATAATAAAAGCCAACCTATAACTTACAAAGAGTATAGAATCCTTGAAGGAGTTTCAAATCCCACCAGCATCCGAGGCTCCCCTCCATCGGCCATTTGGGATTAAAAGCCAGCCTCAACACAAGCCCCTGATGGAAAGAAGGCTCCCCAAAGTTCACCTACACATGACTTACAAGCATCCAAAACACCTCACAGTTTGCAATGCACATTCACATCTATTATATCATGTGACCCTCAGTATACTCATGGAAGGTAGTCAAAGCTCAATTAGTCTCCCCAGTCTACAGATGAGGAAACTAAGGCTCAGAGAGTTGGAGTTACCCAAACAAGTTACAGAGCAGAGCCCAGAAGAAGTTCTATGCCTTTTCTACACTAGGGCACATGTTTAAAGTCTTGGAGCACAAATGGGGACTAAGCAGGAGTCCTTGGTCCCAAAAAATCTCTGATGCTGATGTTCCACAGTTTGGAATCCAAGCCAGGTGCTTTTGTCAACATGTTTTCCAAGGACAAACCACTACTCAAACTCATAAATGTTCTAAACCAGCATTTTTAAAAATTTCCCATGAAAGTCACAAAGAGTTGCAAATAAAAAAACAGACACTGAATATTAACATTAAGTCAAATATCACACAGTACTGTAAAATACCAGGGTAACCAGATGCCAGCTCAAGTGGAACTGGCTCCCATCACATGTGACAGGGAACCCCTGTCCAACCTTCTCTCTCCAGGATTCCAAGAAGTGGGCATGACTACCCTCTCTTTCCTATCTGGCTCCAAGCTCTTGTTTGCACTGAAGTTTTTCATTTAGGCATCATCTCATCAGCCCACACTAGACCAGCCCTGTTCTGCTAGACTCGTAAATTAGACCCATTGAAGAAGAAAACTAGCAAATTAGAAGAAAGGGCTGAAAGATCACACAGAATGCTAAGAAGTGAAAACCAAGAAGGGGAGCTCAGAGACACAGAAGACAGAATGAGCAGCTCCATCAACTATTTAATAATGTTCCTAGAGAGGAAAACAGAGAAAGAGAGAGAAATACTTTTACTAAAATTTTTCCAAAATCAAACAAGGATACATATTCAGATTGAAAAAGTATACCAACTTGCAAGCAGCTTGGAATGAATAGATGAGTGGATGGAAGGAAGGATGGATGCAAGGAAGGAAGGACAGATGGATGGATGGATGGATGGATGGGTGGATGGGTGGATGGATGATGGAAGGAAGGAAGGAAGGGAGGATGGATTGATGGATGGAAGGAAGAAAGGAAGGAAGGAAGGAAGGGTGGATTGATGGATGGAAGGAAGAAAGGAAGGAAGGAAGGGAGGATGGATTGATGGATGGAAGGAAGGAAAGAAGGAAGGAAGGGAGGATGGAAGGAAGGAAGGAAGGAAGGAAGGAAGGAAGGAAGGGGGGATGGATTGATGGATGGAAGGAAGGAAGGAAGGAAGGGAGGATGGAAGGAAGGAAGGAAGGAAAGAAGGAAGGAAGGGAGGATGGATTGATGGATGGAAGGAAGGAAAGAAGGAAGGAAGGAAGGAAGGAAGGGAGGATGGATGCAAGGAAGGAAGGACAGATGGATGGATGGATGGATGGATGGGTGGATGGGTGGATGGGTGGATGGGTGATGGAAGGAAGGAAGGAAGGATGGATTGATGGAAGGAAGGAAGAAAGGAAGGAAGGGAGGGAGGGTGGATTGATGGATGGAAGGAAGGAAGGAAGGAAGGAAGGAAGGAAGGAAGGAAGGAAGGAAGGGAGGATGGATTGATGGATGGAAGGAAGGAAGGAAGGAAGGAAGGAAGGAAGGAAGGAAGGGAGGATGGATGCAAGGAAGGAAGGACAGATGGATGGATGGATGGATGGATGGGTGGATGGGTGGATGGGTGATGGAAGGAAGGAAGGAAGGAAGGAAGGAAGGGAGGGTGGATTGATGGATGGAAGGAAGAAAGGAAGGAAGGAAGGAAGGGTGGATTGATGGATGGAAGGAAGGAAGGAAGGAAGGGAGGGAGGGAAGGGAAGGATATTCTAGTGGTGGACTTGAATAATGACAAATCTATGAAAATACTCCCTTACTTTAAAATCAAATGATAAATTCCTAACTTACCTGCTGCCAAGTACATCTCCCAGAGGGTAGAAAGAGACCTAATGCCCTGAAAATCACTCTGACCAACAAAGAGGATTTCTTGGAGATATAGCAATGTAAGAATCCATTATATTACAAAGTAACAAAGATGAAATCCCTACCTCATCTCATAGGCAAAAGTAAACTCCAGATATGCTAAATAGCTAAAAATGAAAAGTAAAATATTAAAATGTTAAAATAAAACATAGGAAAATAGCTTTATGAATTTTGAGAAGGATTTCTTACCAACAGGTAGAGACACAAATCATAAAGGAAAAAAATCTAAATTTGGGGATGCTGGAGAAGGTGCAAGCCTGAGTCCCAATGAACAGCTCACCAATGGTGGGATTTCAGTGATAAGCAAACATCTAGGAGTTTCTGAGTTCCTTCAAATCATCCTAGAAGACAATCATCTCTTCAGTCAAAGTATCCAGACCAGCAAAGATGCTTATTGTCATCACCATCATCATCATCACCACCATCACCATCACCATCATCACTGTCATCATCACCATCACCACCAATACCATCATCACCACCAGCATCTTCACCATTATCATCACCATCACCATCATCACCATCACCACCATCATCAGCATCATCATCAATATCACTGTTATCATCACCATCACCACCATCACCATCATCATCACCACCGTCATCATCACTACCATCACCGTTATCACTATCAACACCATGACCATCATCACCACCACAATCATCAAAATCACCATCATCACAACTACCATCACCATCATCGCCACCACCATCACCATCATCATCACCAGCACCATCATCATCACCATCACCATTATCATCACCATCACCATCATCACCATCACCACCATCATCAGCATCATCATCAATATCACTGTTATCATCACCATCACCACCATCACCATCATCATCACTACCATCACCGTTATCACTATCAACACCATGACCATCATCACCGCCACAATCATCATCACCATCATCACAACTACCATCACCACCATCACCATCATCATCACCATCACCATCATCATTACCATCACCACCATTACCATCATCACCACCATCATCATCACTACTATCACCATCATCACCATCACCATCACCACCACAATCATCATCATCACCATCATCATCACCATCATCACCATCACCATCACCACCATCACCATCACCACCATCACCATCATCACCACCATCACCATCACCATCATCACCACCATCACCACCACCATCACCATCATCACCACGACCATCATCATCATCACCATCAACACTATCACCACCATCATCATCACCATCATCACCATCATCATCACTATTACCATCATCACCATTATATCATCATCATTATCAACAACTAATGCATACTGAGCACTGACCATGCACATTTAATCTTACACATTTTACTTGTATTCACTCATTTAATTCTTATGGAAACCTTCAGAAACACAGGGTAAGATCATTATTCCCATTTTGCCGATGAGAAAGCTGAGGCTCAGAAAGGTTATGAGACCTGTTCATTGTCCCACAGCTGGGAAATGATGGCATTGATGCCAGGGCTGGCCATGTCCATGTCCTCTGTCCTGCCTCTTTAGGTCCTGGCTCATGCCTGTCATACTGTGGCCTCCACCAAGTGTGTTCAATCTGACTTCCGGACATCTACCTTCTACATGCACCAGCCAGAATACATTCATCTATAGATTTCACAAAGTTTGTTAAGACCTACTAGGTCCCAGAGGTTCTGCAAGACCCCAAATATGTTGAGTTCAATTCCACATGGCTCATTTCATCACAGACTGATGGGAAATACCAGGGCAAACACTTTTTCTAAGTTTAGAAACACAAACAAACATATTGAATATTTTCCAAGCATTCCATCATGAAAGCATCGATATGAGGGCATTGAGCCTAAAGGAAAGTGAAAGATCCATGCTGGAGAGGGTAGGAGTGAATAAACCCTCTCCCCATCCCCAGGTTTGCTGGAGAAAACTGTTTTTGCAGGTGGAGAAATGACTGCATTTCAATCAGGATCAAATTCCGAGGGCTTTGCCAGTGCTCACAAGTGCCCACATGGTACAGAGTGCTGGCCGGGCCAACTTCCTACTCAATAACCTATTTCTACAGCTCTTTGGATATTAAAAAAAAATAAAATACAAGATAAATTCAGCTTAAACCCAAATGAATGGATTCATTCCCATTTTAATGCCATTTGAGGGTGTTTTATAGCCTGTACTGTGTATCTTTTACACATCTATTTTTAAATACTGCAAACTTAATGATCACTATAGAATATATAAAACGCTTTATGAAATTCCATCTACAAAATTACAGCAAAATCTAGGCAGTAAAAATGTGCAGTCGACACTGTTAGGCAGTCGTGGCAGGGCCCCAACGGGACTGAATCAATCCTCTTTTGAACAAAGGGCACAAGCTAAATGTCTTGGCCTTCTCCTGATGGCTGCCCCAGTTGTAAACCCACCCCTTGCATGAAAATGCAGGAACTTACAAGTGATCAGCTGTCAATGAGTGATGGCCACTCTGTAGGAACTGGGGTCAGCTCACGTTCTCAAAACCACCCTTCAGCCATTTTAATAAAATCAGCTAACACCGCAGGCCAGGTGCTGTTCTAAATGCTTCACATATACTAACACATTTAAGACTCGTGAGATGGCTACTGTCATCGTCACTATTCTACAGATAGGAAGACTAAGGCACAGAGAGTTTAAGCAGGTTGCCCAAAAACACACAGCCAATAGGTGGCAGAGCTGGAATTTGAACCCAAGCCAAATGGCTGTGATCCCTGCTCTTAATCACCGTGCTTCCTGCCTCTTGTGGATGCCTGCCAACAAGGTCATACCTGATTGTAGGTACTTTGCTACCAGATGTAGAGAAAATATAATGATCCCAGCTTCCCCATTAGAATGTGGATTCCCTCCCTCCAGGTGAAGCAGACAGTGACTCCACCCAATAAGTGTGCCACTACTATTCCATATAGAACATTCGTGTGAATTAGAAAAGTGTGCCCCTTCTTCAATCCATCAGAAAGTGGTCATTTTTGTTGGAACAAGTCACTTTATTAGCATCTGCCCGAAAAGTATGATAGCAAGCATCCATAACTATGATATCTGCGATGCGAATGGAGCCCCTAGGGTTGTGCAGCGCACAACCTGAGCAAGTGTATATAATGGCCCTACTTTCCATCCTCAACCAAGTCAAACCGTATGCAGTTTGGACAGTGTTCCTGCAAAACCAGCTGGCACCAAAGCAGAGAGGAAGAGTGTGGTCCCTGAAGTCACACCTCATCTGGTCGCTGATAGGATTCTGTGAGGTAACAGAATTAAAGTGTTGCTAGAAACTGCCCAGCAGATGTTAGCTATTGCTCTCATCTGTCCATATAAAACAACCCCTCCTCCTCCTCATCTTCAGTTGTAGCCCCAAATAGCATTAGAGAGGCTGTAAATTTCTGCTCCAGGGGGAGTTTCTCCACCCAGGCTTCAATGCTTGAAAGAGCGTGCTCCCCAAGGAGGATCTCCTCCATGTTTCCTTACATGTTTTGTTAAAAGTTCATCAAGGTGTTTCTTCCGCATTTGCCCTTCATGGAAATGCTGGGCTGTTGATGGTAACGTGACCTAACATCTGCCTTGACTCTCTACTTCCCTAAGTATAGTGGGCATATGATCCTGCTAATCCTCCAGGGAACCCTCCAAGGGAAGTATTTTTATCCCCATTTGACAGATAAGAAAACTGAGGCTCAGACAGGGGAGGTGCCTTGCCCAAAGTCACATACTGTGGAGGGAGCAGGGCTGATGATTCCAACCTGGTGTATTTGGACTTCATAGCTATTGTTTTTACCCAAGCCGTAAATCAGCCAGAATAAAACCATTTTGTCCATTTTACTGATAAAACCGACAGCAGTCAAGTCATGGTCCTGAAGTGTGCACCTGAGGACGAAGACAGCCCTCTCCGGACAAAAACCACTTCTACTTCCCACCGAAAGAAATAATGAGAAACAGAATAGCTGCCCACCACTCATGGCACTTGGTTTCTCGTGGAAACATGGTGCTCTGAGCATTTTATCACCTTGTCAACTCAAAGCACTGACAGAGGGCTTAGGGAAACATGCTTTTTCACTAGGTGTTTTCCCCTAGAGCAGGACTCCATCAGCCCTTTTTAATACAGCCTTATTGAGATCCAGTCCACACCATGCTGGCCATTTTTGTAGCTGTCACCTCCCCTATATCATCATCCCATTGCACAGATGTGGAAACTGCTCAATGGCAGACCTGGGATTTGAACCCGGGTCACATTCTCTCTGTAAAGGGGATGAGGCTGAGGGTGCCGTGGACAGCATGGCCTTGTCATCACCACCCTGCAGTGCACGTCAGAGACGGGGGCAGTGCCACACTTTCATCTGATTTACATACACTCCAATGCATGTAATTTATCACTTCACTCATGCATGTCCTTGAGCTGGAGATGTGCCCACCTCCAGGGAAGCCCTGGGAGCAGGCATTACACAAATAAACTTTTTTCCCTGAATTTCACTCTGATTCTTGGAGCTACTGAGACAGCACACCAATACTTCTACAATTTTTTAAATCCCACATAAGAAAGTCAGTGTACAACACAAGCCTCTGTGGTTTCCAGCTGCACCCTAACCCTCTTCTCGCCAAACTTCTGAACAGACAAGCCCCAATACTGAAGCCCAGATGGGGTGGTCTGCCTGAGCACACGAGGCAGGACAGTTTACTCTCAAACAGGAGGCAAGCCAGTGACAAGGAGTTGAGAATGAGGGAGACAGGAGATCTCAGCAAACATCCATCCATAGTGGACGTGACGCCCCAACCAAATGGGGGTAACATACAAACCATTATTAAAACCAGTCACATAAGCCAGTAAAATACCGCTGGTTTACAATAAATTAATTCAATGCCTTAAAGCCAATTAATTTGTTTTACAACAAATTAAAGCCAATAAAATACCATTAAAACCAAAAATTTCATTACCTTTGGCATAATCACAAGACACCTAGAATGTGGTCCAGAGACAGTGTTCAGGGACAAGTTGCTGCTGGCCCAGGATGGTCGGGACCCCGTGCCCCCCACCCCACCCAGAGTCACCCACCAGTCTTGTCACAGGTGAGATATGCATCATCGTCACAAGAGAACACCACGAGTCCAAAATGTCCCGCACGCACCACAGTGCATGTAGGACTGTGGAGTCCAGGGACGGTGTGGGGATCTCCACGAGAGTGGGCTGATCAAAAATGGAGGCTGTGTTGAGGAATGAGGCCAAATGGAGGCCCGCGGGACCCAGCTCGGAGCTCAAGGGCAGGCTCTGACGCAGCTGGGGGGGGGGGGGCGGGGGCGCAGGCATCAAACAAATGATGTCAATTCCTCCCAAAGAACAAGACATGAGCATCCTCCCCAAACTGTGAGGTTATTTTCTTTATAAAACCCTCCAAAGAGTGAGGCCTTTGGTAACATATCACAGGCGTGAGCCATTCTCCTCATGACGTGTTCTGTCCACTAGTTTAATTCTTGTGACCTCCCCGAGGAAGGCCTGGCGCCCTCGTGGAGCAGGCGGCTGGCATCTCTCGGGCCTCCTACCTTTCTAAACAGGACACACAGATGAGCTGTTGTCCAAGAATTTTTCATGTTCACACAAAAAGAGCAGATTTTCCCATCTGCCTGGAGGTTGCTTTTGGGCCGCAGCCACGGGAATCACAGGGAGCATGGCGACATTCCGAAGAGTGCCCCCACCACCGGAGCTTCAGCCAGAGAGGAGGGACCCCCGCTCCACATCTGCAGAGGCCACTGCCCCCAGACGGCTCGGCTCCGCTCTCGGCCCCAGGCTGCCTCCTCGTGTTTGTGGGGCTGGCGCTGCGCAGAAGGCCCACATCTGCTGCCCTGGCCACAAGCGACTCACGCTCCCCGCCGCCAAGGCCTGCGGTGCCAGCCCCACGTCGCGAGCCGGCTTGGATTGTGGTGGTCTGTCTGTGTTTGTTGAAGTTGGGCTGGGAGAAACGGCCTCGCAGTCAGGACGGCCTGGAATGCACGCCCGAGCCCTGCACAGACGGCTCTGTCAGCAAGCTCAGGAAACAGGCTGGAAGGGCTGGGACGAGGCCCAGGTCTGGAGCAGCGTGGCTTGCCCAGGAACACGCCGTCAGAGAGGGGAAGCCGAGGGGCTGCTGCCAGGACAGAGGTCTCTTCTGTGTGAAGCCATCCTGCAGTGTGAGGCCCTACTCCCCTTGACCGGGGAGAAAATCAAGTAGGAAGCACTGATTTTCTTATTTGACGACTAGGGCTTTTTCCAAAAGGAAAGGTGAATCATGCTGACTTTCTGGGGACTGACAGCACGTCCTCTTTTCTCAAAGGCACGACCCCTGGATACCGCCCCCCTTAAAATAACAGCAAAAAACAAACAAAAAACCATTAGTAATAATGAAAGAAGTTCCCACTTACTGAATGCTTACTAGAGAGACACACTACCCTGCAGAGTGATATTTAAACTATTTAGCAACCAGCAAGACACGGGCACCGACAGGTAAGAACACACCGGACGCATCTCAGAACCACCGTGACACCCAATGCGAGCCCTTGGCGGCTGCATCACCAGGATGTTGGGAGGGGGCGGCCCCGGGGGCAGAGCAGGAGCAACTGGCCCGTGTCTGGGGCCTCTGGGCAGCAAGTCTGTATACACAAGTGTGGCCGAACTTCAGTGTTTAACCCGTCAGAGCCCAGCAGCGGCGTGCCAGCCCAGTGCAAAGCCCCCGTGCAAGGTGGTCTCCAAAATGGCCCTAAACAGTTCTGCTCCAGCCTGCACACACCGCAGTCGAAGCTCACGCCCATTCCCGTGACCCAACTGCCCCTGTGCCTGCTTGGCCAACAGCGTGTGGAGGAAGTGACACGCGGAGTGTCCAGACCCAGGTACGAGGAAGACCTGGCACCAGGAGCCCTGAGCCTCCTCAGGAGAGCCCTGTGGCTGAAGAGAACAGCTGTGGGAAGGGGCCCTGGAATGAGAGCGCCACGCCGGGGAGCCACACTGCCACTGGGCCACAGTCCAGCCGCCGCCCCAGCATGTGACCCGGACACACTGAAGAGCCGCCCGCTGAGCCCCAGCCGGCCCACAGAATGTTGGGCCTCCACACAAGCTGCTGTTTGAAGCCCTGTGTTTTGGGACGGCGGTGCAGCACTGGACCCCCCCCCCGAATGTGCAGTGGGCATTACTGCACCCAGTTTACAGACCCTGAAAGGTTAAGGAGTTTGCCCAAAACCACAGTAAATACCGGAGACCAGCTGGGTCCTTTGAGGCGAGCCCACAGCCCCTCGCCCTCGGACGCCTGCCCTCAGTGACCCTCCATCAGCATCTGCGGGGCCCGCGATCACTGCTCAGGACCCATCAGTCTACTGCTCTGCCCATCGGGGCTCCTTACCCCTTATGCCGTGAGAGCCAGCAGGCCCGCCACCCACCTGCCCCCTGGGAGCACCACATGGATGCCGCCCCTACCTTCTGGGAAAGCCAGCCGGCCACAGGCCGAGCTCCATGGGACGTGTAGCTGCCGGACACTCCGCGGGACGGCACAGTTGATGCTGGCCCTCGCTCCTGCCAGTGGTAGAGCCGTCACTTCCCTCTCTTCATGCTTCACACACACGAGTGTCCCTGAGAAACACAGACGTTGTATAACACTTCTGAGCTTTATTCCTGTCAGCACTAATGCAACTGGAAAAACAGAAAATTCTCATTTTCCCCCAATGGAAAGTACTTTTCCACATTTCTCTGTCTTCACTTCCCAGCTATGTTAGTTAATTATTCAAAACAAAATTGCCCCATGAGACTGAGTCCATTCTGCTGCACAGCCATCCCTGTCTGAGCCCCACGCTCCCCCAGCCCTCAGGGTGGCCACTTTCCCCAGTGAAAACAATCATGAGCCAAGAGAGAGAGAAGCATCCTTCGTGCTCCTGCCTGACCCCATTCTCCTGCTGCCCTGTGCTGGTCCTTCCAGGCTCTGGTCCACTGCTGCCGCTGCCAGGAAGCCTTCAGGGAGTACTCCCTGGAGGCAGAGGACTTCACCCCCCACGTCTCCAATGGCACCTCACATGCAGCCCTAAGTGCCAGCATCTAATCTAACCTCCCCTTTTAGTCCACATCTTGTCGGCTGCATCATATGCACCCTGGTTCCAGTCTCATGTTCTCTTGTACACGTGGTTGTCACAGCTCAGTACCCGCCCGGTGCCCAGAGCCGGGCCCTGAACTTCCTGTGGACCACCTCATTTCATAATAAACCAGTGACATCCCCAGTTTGCAGAGGAGAAACGGGGATTTGAGCCCCGGCAGCCTGAAGTCAGGCTCTGTGTCATTAACCACATTACTAATTACTTCGCAACCCTCACAGTATCAACAAAAGGAGGAACAGTGAAAGAACAGAGTCTAACCTTTTCCTGAAAAGGAGCAACAGAGAGAAAGTTCTTCAACGGTAACACTCGACCCTGGCTGAGACGTATTAAGACAGGACCCCCCATTGCACTGCCTGCAGTGGTCGAAACACACACACATCCTCCTGCTCGTTTTGGTGGCACAGCCCAAGAATCCTAAAAAAGCCAAAAGCTTTCACTCAATCACTCCTGCTATCTGACCATCTCCTGAGGAAACGAGCAAAATGTGGCTAACGGCCTACACTTGGCGGTGGTTGCTGCAGGACGACGTGCGGCCGCACGCACCATGAAGCAATGTGCCTGAGCAGGAGGGACAGACTACGAAAATCTGGTTGACGCTCACTTCCTGCTTTCATTGCTCGGTGCTTCCAAATTCCTTCAAAGCACAGATACCGCTTCCATGATCGGGGGGAAGTCCACGGCACTTGGAACACAAAGCAGGGATACAGGTCACCGCATTCCTGTCGGCAGAGGACCACTTTTGGGGGACATTCTGGCAGCCCGTGTCCCACCCCTGCGGCTCTAGGAATCCGTCCTACACAAACTCTTGCATGGATACACCGGGACACACGAGCCAGCAGAGTCACTGAGACACGGGGCCCATGGTGGCGACCAAAAAGTCTGCTTAAGGGCATGGCTGAGTCAGCTGTGGGACAGCCATACCAAGCAATACCACGCGGTTACGGAAAGACACGGGCTCGGATGTGAAGCACGGGCCACAGCGCACTGCGGAGTGAAAAAAGCAGGTCGCAGACCTGTGTGCATGGCATTACCGCATTTGTTTAAAAAAGCATAAATATATGTGGCTGTTTATGTAGGCACTGGAAAGCCTAGAAGAATCGACACTAAACTTGGAGCCGGTGGTTACCTGGATGGGGAGGGTACTTTCTTCCTCTCACAGAAGAAAGAGGAAATTTTATGTTTTACTTAGCCTTTATATCACTGGAATTGTTTTCAAAAGCAGTTCTGCTTCAAGCAAGTAAACACATTATTTACTTTCTGTTACGGAAAAATTTAAATACATGCAAAAATAGAAAAAGCAGTACAATTAACCCCTATGGACGCATCCCCTGGCTTCCAGCTTCCAAAACGATCAACTCCTGTCTGATCTTGTTTCCCCTGACCCTTTTCATCCAGATACAAGTACTACTGTCCCACCTAAAAAACAGCCACTGTTCCATCTCATCCCAAAGCTAGCCAGCATTCACATTCCTAATTTCTCACCATGTTAAGAATCGTTTAACAGTTTGTATCAGAATCCAAATAAGGGCCACAAATTATAATCGTTTGATAGGACTTTTAAGCACTTTTGTCACGTGGATTATTCTCTCTCGCACACACAGACACACACATGCACGTACGTGTGTGTATCTGTGAACATGTGTGTAGGAGGTGGGTGTAACCTGAGGCATGGAGAGGCGAGGTGACTCGCACTGGGTACACACACGGGCCTGGAGGGGAAAAGCAGCCGACGGAGACTGCAGACCCCAGCAGCTCATCTCACAGCTTCCCACAGTGTGGGTTCGGCTGGCTGCGTCCCCAATGGCATCATTTCACCTTTTCTTCTGTCGTTTGGGTTTCCTGTAAATCAGAGGTTGGACCAAGAGGCCTGATCAAGCTCAGGTTTGAGGTTTGGGGCAAGATCACTTCAGAGCAGCGGTGTGCTCTGCCATCGAGAGTCTTCTTGTCTCATTCTGTGATGTGAGCGGTACCAAACCACTGGCTTGTGGTGCATGAGACATCCCTCCTGAGTCCAGCCAGGCACGAGACCAGCCTCTCCGCACCGAGCCGTGGTTGAGGGGGCACAAAGAGACAGTCTTCGTAATCACAGGAAACTTTCGTCAACCTTTCTCCTTTGCTTCCAGCTCCCCTAAGTTTGGTTACATGACCCCCAGAAGTGTGCCCTTTGCTAGTACCTCCACCTGTCTGAACCACCGTAACACAGGATAGCGCCTTCCCCGTGTGTTCCACTGTGCGGGGGCTTTGGAGCCTGAGGCACTGAGGGGAAACGGGGCAGGGGGCTTGTTTGTACACGGGCTTCATTCCACACTCAGGCAGCTCAGTGAACGGGATGAGTTCACAGACCCTGATGCGAAACTGAAGAACTCTCATCAAGGCTGCCTCACCTCCTGGTTGTGTGACCCCAGGCAAGTTACCTAACCTCTCTGTGCTTTGGTTTCCTGCTATGAAATGGGTGCCAGCGAGACCTGGATTAGGTAACACGTATAAGTGGCTGAGCACCCCCTGGCCCACCAAATGCGAGCTTCAACTCCAGGACCTTTGAAAGGGGTGGGGAGGAAGCCCAGCGAGCAGGTGATGAGTCGACAGCCCCTGGGGGACACTTCACGGCAGGTCGCACTGTGACGGGAAGTGCTCTGTTCCGGAGTCAGCCAACCCTGGCAGGGCTGCGCCCCAGCTTGGTGAGGTTAGGCAGGTTCCGTCAGCTTTTGTATCTGTGAGAGGAGCCTGTGAGGAAGCCCAGGTGGCAGAGGGGGCGGCGAAGATCTGACCACGTAAGAGCTAACATCAGTGGGAGGATTTCTTCGCTCCAGGCATGCTGTCCGGGCTTCCTCTGTCTTACTGCATTCAGCGTCACAACCGCCCTCGGAGAATTGGTCCATCTTCACTCCCTCTGAAGTTTCCAGCACTCTGCCAAGGATACAGGCCTATCACTGGTCCACAATCCCTTATCTGCAGCCTCTGGGGCCAGATGTGCTTTAGAGCTCAGAGCTTGGGGGATTCTAAGAAGGCCATGAGTTACACACCACGCACTGTCTTAACTCTGGCATGGCTGTGATCAAGGACATTGCTACTCCTGCAGCAAAACATACAGATGTGCCCTGCTAAGTGAAATAAAGACCTAAAGAGACTCACCTCAGCTCCTGTCAAGTTTTGCCACCCATTTAATTTGCAGAAACTTAGGGAAAATGTTTCAGTAGTCCAATCTTTTGAAATTTGGGCACCACAGAGAAAAGCAAGTAGGCCGGCAGTGTATCAGAGAGACTATATGTGGGGTGCAGTGGGCAACAGGCACAGCTCATAGAGGACTTGGTGACAAGCACATCAGGCCAATAGGAGGCTTTATGGACCCCTGCGCACTTTCACAGACAATCCTGGGAACCAAAGACTAGCTAATCCTTTGGACCATGTGGAGGGCTGGCAGTAATGGGGTCCAAGAAGGCAGAGATGAGCATGTAGACACGTTCTTGACCATCCTTGGTCTCTAGGTCCCTGCCCTCATTGACAGGGGTTAGAGGGTGGGGCGCACTGGGGTCCTCAAGCTGCTGAGTGGCCAGCTAGAGGTGCTGTGGGCTCATCTGCTCAAGCCCCCAGGGCCTAGGGAGTAGCAGGACCGTGTCAGGGACACACAGCGGGGTCTCTAGGCCTGTGGCCCTGGCATCCCTCCTTTCTTCCAGGACTCCGTCTCCGTGGCCATGGCTGATTGGCCCATGGGAGACCCCATGAGCCAATCAGAGTGCTTCCCTGAACCTGTGCACAGCAGTGACAAGGCACGGGGGTCCCTCTCGTGCACGCCCCCGGCAGCCTGAGGTGAAGGCACAGATGCTCTCCCTTGTGCCCCCGTGTGGAGGAAGCAGTTTTAGAGAGTGAGAGAAGAGGGGTGTGCAGAGAGAGATGGATGAGAGAGAGAGCCATTTCTCACGCTGCCCTGGCTGAGGTGACCCAGAGGCGCAGGTCCACGACTGCCCTCTTCATGGCTTGGATTTCCCCCCTTTCAATATCCTCCCATGTCTACCCTATTCCATCGAGCTGGGTGTGGGGGAAGAAGGGGTCCAGGCAGCTGGCCGTGAGCAGATACCCGGCTTGTAAATGAGCGCCGTGTTGGAAAACAAGCTCCCACGTCTACATTTGTTCAGGAGGTTGGGGATATGGGATGGGCACATCCCACACTAAACCCACCCAGCACCTGTTGGGAAACACCGACCCCATCACAGAGTTTGGATTTACGCAGACTCTGCATAACACCTTATAAAGAAAGCCACTGGTGCAGAAGATCACAGAGCACCTTCAAGTCTGTGGTTTTAATTCTTCTGAGACCAAACAAAAGCTGGAAGTGGGCAAGGAGACATTGCTGAGCTGTTTACTCTCCGTTCTCAGGGGCCATGCACACCCCACACAAGCGGGGGGGGGGGGGATGGGCATCAGGATCAACAAGAGAGACCCAGTCTTTGGCCACATGATGCCCCTGCCCCAAGGAGTGAAGCAGATGGGAATTTAGTAAGCACACAATGGAATCTGGGCCTCCAGAAGCGCCACAGCGGAAAAGGGCCAGGGTGAGGAGAGAACTTATAATGGGGGGAGAGGGGAGGCTGACCTGGGGCCTAAAGTGACATGTGAGTTACAATCGAAACACTATAGACGTTAACCAGGCAAATGATGGAGAACAAGTACCCAGGCAGAGGAGAGAGCTCAAGCAAAGGCCCCGAGGCAGAGGGGCAAGGCTGCTTGGGAGAGCAGAGGGGCGCTCGCAGTGAGCTGGAACAGGGCAGGGGTGCGGCAGTGATGGCGGAAGGTGCTGGGCAATGTGGCCCAGGCCCGGGAGCAGTCTCAGTTTTCACACTAGCAGCACTGGGCACCACTGGGAGGCTTTAGGCAGAGAAGCGAGTCATGTGGATACAAACTCAGCACTGAGGTTTCAGGTGAGCCACAGGAAGGGTGTGAGGAGTCGACCTCTTTCTGGTGCGAGAGTCTGCATGAGTCCTGTCTCTACGAGCTGAATCCCCTAAGCCTCCATTCTCAATCCTGGCTTTTGCCGAGGGCACCATCCACCCAGAGCTCTCTGCTCCTGGATCCAAAACTCTTCTTGGCTCTCAGCACCACCCATGGCGTTCCAGTCCCTGGGCCTGGGAAACTCACCAGCACGGAGAACAATATTTATCCTATATTTAGCCACATCCCCACCAGATGACTAATATCCGGTCCCCACGCCACAGTGAAACACAAGACTCAGCACACAGACTGTGGGACAGCAGGCTGCCGCAACCACAGAGGCCGGGCGGAAGAGGGGTGCCGGGCATTTATCGTGATAAATCAGCGACCACCCCCCACTCTGCCTGTGAAGACACAACTTCAGATTGCTTCTTCCAGCCCTCCCAAGGAAAGTGGTGTGACAACACCTCATACAAAGAGCGCCACGGGTCAGGAGCTGCTCGGGGCACTTGGCAAGAGTTAGCTCATAGCCGCACATTCCAACATGGTGGTCCTATTACACTGCCCAATGTATTGATGAGGAATCAAAGGCACAGGGAGGTCACACAGCCATTAGGTGATGCAGCCACACTGAACCCACAATGGGCCTCCAGAGCCCCCACTTTCACCACGACAGTCTACTGCCTCCTACAAGACATCCCGCAAATGCAGCCCAGATAGGCGAGGTTGCTGTTTTGTTAATTATGTTCCTGCTGAATGTCCAATCAAATGCACACGTGGGATGGAGGCCACAAGGGCCTGAAAGACCTGCCCATCCTGCCCTCACTGGCCAGGTGATCACACCTACCCTGCTCCCCCTCAAATCTCCCATTGAAGTTCACTGCCAAAGACAGGTCCCCCCCCCAGCCCCGGAGCCCTGCTACCGGCCCTCAGCACCTATGCTTTCCCTCTGAAACACTGACCTCCACCTGTAATGTTACATTTACACATGCGCTTAATTCTTTCATGGAACCCGGAAGTTCCAGCAGGCAGAGACTGTTTCTTTTCTACTCACCGCTGACTTCTCAGCGCCTCTTGAACGGCTCGTGGCATAGAATCATTTATGGACAGAAGTGGGAGAGAAGGAGGGAAGGAGAACGGGAAGAGAAACCCAGTGCCCCGGGAGCACACGCTGTGTGCGAGCGCATACACAGCATTTGCTTCTTACTGTCTCCCTGACGAATGAGTCATCAGTAGATGTTTGACATGGTTTTAACATCTTGAAAATTATACTTTAATAACTGTCACCAGGAATGGCTTCCTAAGGAAGATCAAAATTGACCTGGGCCTTGAAGGATGGCTTAGGGGCATGGGTGGGACAGGCGTACTGGCAGAGGCAGGGCGGTGTGCACCAGTCCCCACGGGGACAGCCACTCCACATGGGGCATCCTCCTCTACTTGGGTGGTGTCTATATTCTTCATGCTGGTACAATAAATGGGAAGATACCTTAGCAGGAAGGTACATATTTCTACAGAAAGACACTGGATTAATCTGGCTCCAATGGGAAAAGTCGTGTAGTGGGAAAGTAAACTGGAAGATTTTGTAGTGGTTAAATAACTATGAGTGCATCTAGAGAATGGGTGCTCTGCAGCGTGGGCCAGAGTGAGAAGACGTGCTTGTGCTGATGCAGACAGGGCTCTAACATCCCTCAGATACATTCCATACCTCACAAGAGCTGGGACACATGTTTTATGTTTAAAAAAAAAAAGAAGAGCGTTGAAAAAGAGGTATGGGTAGAAAATGATATCATTTATGCTTAAAATTATATAGATACAGATGTAAATATAAATGTGATTTTAGGGGTGCCTGGGTGGCTCAGTCATTAAGCGTCTGCCTTCGGCTCAGGTCATGGTCCCAGGGTCCTGGGATCGAGCCCCACATTGGGCTCCCTGCTCAGCGGGAAGGCTGCTTCTCCCTCTCCCACTCCCCCTGCTTGTGCTCCCTCTCTCGCTGTGTCTCTGTCAAATAAATAAATAAAATCTTTAAAAAAAAAAGTTATTTTATACATCAAGAAAACTTCTAGAGAGATGGCAATGAAAAGTCCCAAACCTAGTCTTGGACAAAACCTTCTAATTTGTCATTCACAACATCCTTCTGGGAAGAAATGGGCATTTCTGATAAAATGCTTACACAATTTTCAATAAACATCAAGCTGACCCTCAGTCAAGAATCGATGATTGGCCACCGGTTATTCTTTCTTCCAGGGTCCATGCTAAAGGTCTGAGAGATGGAGGAAGCTGACGGCCTTCACTTTCTGTGCTTCTCTCATCTCTGCCTTGTATTATTTTAACAAATGTTTTTGAAGACTTAAACATGTATCACGGCCAGGTTGTGGAAGATCTTACATGCCACGTGGGAGTATCTGGGAATTATCATGCAAACGATAGGGAGCCACGGAAGAACTCCAAGCCAAGAATTCCCCAGACTCAAGTGTCATTTCTGGAAGATTTACATTGAACTAGTGAGGTCCCCCCCTTGCCCACCCGTGTTCTCCCTATGCTTTTCCTAAAAGGAGGTCTGGAAACTGCAGCCCCTCCGTGTGAATATGCTGAGTAGATTTAAGCAGAAAGTGTTCAGAAGAACTGTGAAACACTTTGAGATGGGCCAAGATGGTTAGCGGGTCTTCGGTGACCCTGGCTGAATGGAAGACACTAGCAGCACTTGGCCGAGAGGTGGGAGGCGGACCAGGCGCCCGGAGGAAGCGGGGCAGTGGCCCTGGATGTTGGAGAACACAGAGCAACCCCAACGATTCCTGCCCACGTAAGTGCAAAAAACTCTGTCCTGTGGAGACACAACTCGTTCAGACACACATGTTCTGCCCGAGAGACATAAACAGGCGTGTGCCTGGGACAGCGCCACTGCCGTTTCCCGATTGCCTACAGACACATCTGTTCTTCACATTCCCCTCTCAACGGGCTCTACTGACTTACCGACTTATTAGTGACCCACATAAAATCTCTTGCGTGTGTTCATTTTATCTCTGCACAAGGGTCATGATTTTGCCTCCTGAAAATTAAGACTTTAACATGACCAAATCCGAATGGAAGGAACGGGGCGATGGCTCTGCCCCCCGCCTGTTGTCTAAGAGGAGAGGAATCAGAGAGGACCACAAGTTAGAAGCTGAGTATTTTACGGCTGAGCATGTCAGGCGGCCAGGGCCGGAAAGGGGAGATGTGATTTGGAAACAGTTCAGCAGTCAGTTGGGCATGGAGTGGCAGGGGACTGCTCCAGATGTGGCAGAACGGGGAGGGGGTGGGAAGCAGATGGAGGAAGAGTTGCGGACAAGGGAAAAGCTGATGATCAGATGTGCAAGGCACTTACAGACATGTTTCTGTAATTAGACGATGCCGAATAGGACAGAAAGAGAGAAGGGAAATGAAGGGTTGAGGGGACTGGATGTGGGGAAACTTGTTATTCTTGAATCTGAACAATGAGGTGCTTTCTTAAAAGGTAATCAGATAAGAGAGCAAAAGGGAGACTTGTTCCAAACTGCACCAAGCCCATGATCACACAATATTTACATTAAATTTAAAAGCTAACGCAATTCCAGGTCAGTGATCAGCAGAGCAGTGTTTGCCTGCCAGCGCGCTCTCCTCACCCAGGGACAAACGGGCAGGCTGTGTTTTGAATAATAATAGTCCAGAATAGTACAGGGAAGGGGTGAGCCTTTGGGAGAAGATCCAGTCTCTGAGGGTCTTTTCAGGGCTAACGTGACTTCGGTGAGGAAGAAAGGGAAAGCACTCCTGAGTCCTCTTGCCGGACTTGAGGTGACTGAGCAGTCGGGCTCCAGGGTCCTGCTTCCCTGAGATGTCAGTCGCTGTCACATGTTTTGCGAGAGGGCGGGAGGGCAGGGGGTTGAGGGGACCCCCTCCCTGCATCCCTCCGTGCCTCTGTGTGGCCGTTAGAGGCTGTCCAGGCAGACTAGGGACTGAACCTCCCTGGGTTCACCTACTATGAAGACAGAGCCCAAGAGTGCTTCAGATGGAAACCTCCTGCTTTTTCTTTTACATAATGCAAAACCCACATACAGGAGACAGAAAACCAGCATTCTGGGTAAGCCCAGAGGTTTTGAAGGCAAGGCTCAAATTCTCGCAGCTTCAGCTTGTTGGCCTTGGGTGGGCTCGTCTGTCCGCCCCTCAGGTCCCGTTAACGGGCGCATGGCCACAGAACACTTTGCGTGGTGTGCAGCATGCATGGAACTCTCGCTCAGACATTGATGATCACTAGCAGCGGCCACAGTGAATTAAACACCCCAGTTGAACATAACAGCTATATTAGGATCATGGGAGATCACCAATAATCACTTCCTTAAACTCGTCTTGAGTTTTGTCATGTTGTAGTCTCTTCATTTGTAAAATGAAGTGAGACTTGGACTTGGCAGGGAGGGTAAGAATCATAATTTCTGTAACCCTTCAGTGGTAACACACAGTCCTTTCCATGTGCCTGGCACTGTTCTGTTCAACACTCACGACAAACCCGTGAGGCCGGTGCTGTCCCTGCACCATCTGACACACGGAGAAGCCAAGGCCCAGAAGGTGTGCCGAGCCTGCCGACCACATGAATCCAGCGGTCCTGCTCCAGGAACGGAATTTCCTTCCACGGAGAGGGCACACCCACAGACAGACCACGAAGGTGGAACCCCACACACAGGGAGACATCTCAGCCGTAAACCTGCCCTTTGGCACACCAGGTCCAGATGCCAGCCATGGAGCTGAGTCAGGGTCCCCCAAAGATGCCCCCAGGAGACCTCTCTTTCCTGCACCTTCCAACTGGCTTTAAGACCAGTTCTGTGCTGGGCGCCTGGGTGGCTCAGTCGTTAAGCGTCTGCCTTCGGCTCAGGTCATGATCCCAGGGTCCTGGGATCGAGTCCCACATCGGGCTCCCTGCTCCGCGGGAAGCCTGCTTCTCCCTCTCCCACTCACCCTGCCTGTGTTCCCTCTCTCGCTGTCTCTCTCTGTCAAATAAATAAGTAAAATCTTAAAAAAAAAAAAAAAAAAAAAGACCAGTTCTGTGCTGGTGGCCAGAAACCCACTGGCTCTTTGTGGCACCGGAGAATTCCCGAGCTGCCTGTACCAAGAACAAATGAACGCCCCGTGAGGGCGGCAGCCCCCTGGCCCATCGTGGGCAGAGGGGAAGACAGATTTCACCTGGGACAGACAGCTTGTCTCCTGCCCGGGGACAGCCCATGCCAGCCACCAGGTGGGAGACCAATTAACTTATGAAGTCAGCTTTCGAGGCCCCCACTGGCAAAGGCAACATCTACGCACACAGCTTTCCGTTGGTGCAGGAAATGGCGGCAATGCAGACAGCCGAGCCGGGAAGTCAAGTCAGGTTCAATGATTTCATTGAGCACCAGGGAACGCTCAGCAGCTTCACCAACACCATGGCCCCCTGGGGACTCAGGAAGACTTAGGGCAGTGTCTGGAGATCGGAGCATGAAGACATCCCCAAAAGGCAGTGTTCGGGCACAAAAACTATGCTTCTGTGTGGAGCTTCGGAACGCCCGGGCTCAGCTCAGCCAAGCTAACAGAAAGACCTTTCATGAGACTCTCAGGAGATGTTTCCAAAAAAGAAAAGTAAAGTAGAGCCTTTCAAAGAAGAAAGTTCAGCCCTCAGCAAAAACTGGGCTTTTTAAAAAAATTAATCAATTTTTGTGGTTTCAATAAAAGCAAAGGGTTTTGTGGTTTTCCCTCAAAGTTTTCATCATTTTCCATAAAAACAAAAGGCAATATTTGAAACCATTTTCTCCCAACGAAAGTGGCAAAGTTTTTGCTCAGGGACAATTTCTTGGAAAAACATCTCTGTGGTGTTTTCACCTTGTGACAGCTCAGCTTGAGCCCAAGAAAGCCGCCGGCGCGCCTGTCCACTGGGCGTCCTTCACCTGCAGCCAAATGCGTGAGCCTCGGGTCACTGAAATGCACTTCCGTTGGAAAAGCCCCAGGTGAGGAGAAAAGATCTTTTCTCTCTCGAGAGGTTAGATTAAAGGGGGTCGTTTTGCTTTCTGAGGAGTCAAACATGAAGGTTTCAAGGTGATTTCTGATATGCAAGAGTTGTGCCAAGAACAGGTCTGGTTGCAGAAGACAAAATCATCCCCTCCTGATACCCATTAGAGTTGCACCAGTAGAACTGTCATACCTGAGACCTCAAAGGAAACCAGTTTGAACCCTGTTACCTTACAGGTGAAGAAACCAAGGCCCAGAGAGGCTGTGGGGCCTTCTTTAAGACACAGATTACTGGGGCGCCTGGGTGGCTCAGTCATCAAGCGTCTGCCTTTGGCTCAGGTCATGGTCCCAGGGTCCTGGGATCGAGCCCCGCATCCAGCTCCCTGCTCGGCGGGAAGCCTGCTTCTCCCTCTCCCACTCCCCCTGCTTGTGTTCCCTCTCTCGCTGTGTCTCTCTCTGTCAAATAAATAAATAAAATATTTTTTAAAAAGACACAGATTATTGGCAGAGCTGTGATTCAAACCCAGGGCCCTTGACCTCCACCCAGTGGCTTTTTTTGTTTTGTTTTTTTTCCACAACACACATTCTCTCGGTAAAATTTACTTATTTTTATCAGTTCTTAATTCCTGGAACAAATATCATCTACACGTTAGCCAGCAAATTTTATTTCTTTTTTTTAAGATTTTATTTATTCATTTGACAGAGAGAGAGAGACAGCGAGAGCACAACACAAGCAGGAGGCGAGGGAGAGGGAGAAGCAGGCCTCCCGCCGAGCAGGGAGCCCGATGTGGGGCTCGATCCCAGGACCCTGGAACCATGACCTGAGCTCAAGGCAGACGCTTAACGACTGAGCCACCCAGGCGCCCCTAATTTTAGTATTTCTTGACCACCTGGAACGGAAGGTCAGTAACTTTCAGACTCATGGATGATTCCAAACGCTCACACAATCTCCCTCTCAGAGAGGGATCCAGAATGTTCAAGGAACTTTGAAGGGCTCATCTTGGTCAATGAACCTATAGGATTATCAACCCCTCCTGGATTTCTGCTTCCCCACATTTAACAGCGATAACAAGGCTCTCCTAATTTTGCTTTTTTGCCTTGGCTGCTAGGAAACTCAGAGCTAATTTGTATGCTTAGCTGCAAAAGCGTCCCTCCATCTAGATTTTTTTAATATAATTTCTATCTCTATACCTTTATTCTCCTCCCTCTTGCCTTTTATTCTGAATTAATGGTTTTTATGCTTTGTATTTTCAGCTTAAGTCAGTCAAAATTCCTTCTGAAAACAGATAATAAATACTAAAATAAATGCTTGCTCTCTCAGATCTTAAACCGAAGTAAGTAACAAAATTACTCAACAACAGACAGAACATTGCAAGGGAAACACAAAAGTCAATATGAAAAGAATGCCCCCCCCCAAAAAAAGCCAGCAAAAGGAAACCGATATGTTAATGATCAATCTCTAAGAAACAGCAAGTTGTCACGGTGGGCAGCCCATCCTGCTCTCATCGTCACTGGCCACGCAGAGGCAGGGAAGCACACCTGCAGGTCTGAGTCTTGGACCTGAGGACTCACTCTCCCTGTGGAGGCCCAGGTGTGAGGAAGTGGTGGGAATGCAGAGGGCATCAACTCCAATTCCACCACTTCACAAATAAGGACTGAGGCCCAGGGAGGGTGAGTGACTTTCCCAAGGCCACACAGCTTGGAAGCGGTAAGGTTGCGACCTGGGCTTTTTCTACAGTATCACGCCCTTCCTCACAGACACTTCCCATTCTACCAAACCACATGAGACAGATGTAAGAATTTAATTCACCAATGTGAGCTTTTTAGCTTTTGTTTCTTCGGGACAGCCTAAAAGCTAAACCAAAAGAAAAAAGGCTAAGTTTCTACTCACTGATCTATGACCGTCGACAAGCTGGGTTCATGGGGTGGGGGTAGGGTGTCCAGGTAACCAGGCTCAGCGTGGAGTCTGTTTGGGATTCTCTCTCTCCCTCTGCCCCTCCCCACTGCTCATGCTCTCACTCTCTCTCTAAAATAAAATAAATAAATCTTTTAAAAAATAATAAAATAAAATTCTGAGAAGCTTTATAGCTAAAACTTAGCTATAAAGAGATCTGAGTAAAACTGTTGGTAAAAACAAGCTGGTCTACCTATTCAACAAACACTTTTTTATTCTATAAATACTTGATAAGGGCCTCACAGGTGCCCAGCCCCACAGAGGGGAGGGGAGCAGTAAACCACGCAGAGCTCAAGTCCACCCAGGAAGCTCATGTGTGAGAAGGAGGACCTCAAAATGAGCTCTAATGTGCTGGATAGTGAAGCAAGAGGAAACCCACAGCCTCTCCACAGAGCCGGTCTCTTTGTGAACACAGAGAAGGAAAAAAACTTCACTCTCCAAAAGGAGTCAGTTGCTTCTGTGAAGTGAATTAAAACAATACAATCAGAAAGTGTGGAGTCTTGGAGAAAGTGTGGGCGGCCTGGAAAACTCGGGCTGGCTGTGCCCACATGGTCAGCCCACCATCTTCATGGGGTCCCTGTCTGAGCATCTGCGGAAAATGTAATGTTGAATTCAACAGCTTCCCTGAAATCTGGGACCACAAACAGGTTTGGGATCTAGAACATTAGTTTTCTGTGTGCTCATGGAGAGGGATTGATTTAAATATGTCAAGGACGTCTTAGTGGTAAAAGTGAGTGGATTTTTTTTTTTTTTTAAGGAAAATTTTATTGGGAATATTTTTTCCCCTTAGGTGTGAAATTTGGCAGGTAACCGCATTCTCTGATGGACTGTTGAAGACTCGGTTAATTAGAAATAAGATTCGGGTCCAAGGTAAACATCTTGAGCCTGCTAAGTCTTCTTAGGATGTTTGTCTGAAATGCTTCTGAAAATAGTATAGCTTTCTATAAAGAAATATTAACTGGTGTTCATAAATGGAGTTGACTACATTCTAACCCAGCCCTTACTAAATTGGTATTAGATGAGGGATTAGTCTCTGATTTTATTTGAAAGTCCCAAGAGGAAAGCAACTCCAACCAATGCTTTCTTATCCATTTTCCAGAAATAAGGCAAAGGAGACTCCTCCTCAGTCAGAGCTGCAGGAGACTGTGCAGCAGCCCGATGGTTCAGCTCAGAAAATGAGCACAGCTAATTGCCTACTGTTTGTTGATACAATCAACCGCACAGACAGAAGGCAAACAGCAGCACATCCTTGGAGCTTCACTTGGGTTGGGACACTTAATCCTCATTTGTGCATCCGTGCATCTTACAGCTGGGGGGCCACCCTCATTTTGGGATGGTCTCATCTTCCCCACTAAGTTTCTCCCAGCTGGTTTTCAGCCCTCACACTACAAAGTGCTAAGAGAATGTCAAGCCTCCCTGAACTCCCATGAGGAACCCATAGCAAGGACGGCCCCTCTGATTTGGGGGAACAGCACCCCAAGGCAGCCGCTGGACATCATGCCCTGCTTGGAGGCTGAGCCTCGGCTGGGCGCCCTCTAGGGGCCACACACCAGCAAGCACCATTCTGGGCATTTTCCAATGAGTAAGCCCCAGGAGCGGAAAAGTTCTGCAAATTTCCCTCCCAACCAAAAGGGTTAAATGGGAATTTGAAGCTAGACATTTGGAGAAACAGGCAAGAAAATAAAGAGGACGAAGGGGTGCTTGTGGACACAAGTCTGGAATGAGCTGAGAACACAGCTGGAGCTCCAGCATGAGAGTAAAGGGTCCAGTATCCACTGAGCTGAGCAGGCTCCCTCCCCACTGCTCTGATAATCAGGAGGTTCTGGGAAGCCCAGCTGCCCACCTACACTTGTCCCCAGCTTGTGCTCAGTGGGAAGTCCCCTCCTTCCCTCCGACGGAAGCCAGTGCTTCTCCCATCCCCTTTGCTAACACTTACCAAACTGTGTCTGAAGATAAATGAGTGAACACACACATAAATGTCATTATTAATCACTAAACATCAGCCCCACACAGGTGGGGATCTGGCTTCATTCAATCCTCCGTACTAATTATGCCTGGCACATAGTAGGTGTTCCATAAATATATGTCGGACAAACGTATTATGCACAAACTATTTAATGATAAGTCTTTGTTGGGTGATAGATTAAGGACGCAGGTCTCCTGGGTCTCAGTGCCAATTCCATGAGACTCTCATCTCCCTGGACCCTGTAGGGACCACACTCCTGCATTTCAGTCTCTTGAGCCTCTCTGCCTCCTTCCCACTCCACCGTGAGGCTGCAGGAGAGAGAGGATAAGCAGGGGCTGCTCCCTGTCTGCCCCCAAACTCAGTACTTGGCAGGAGTTTCTGCAACAGGCTGCCAGGCCTGGCAGCCAAGGACTGGGGGTCACAGCCTCCCGGCAGATGAGGCCCAGGACTTTGCTTTGTGCATCCAGCCCAGGTGAGAGGGTCCAGTCCCCAGGGCCCACGCATGGCGTGCTGTCCGCCTGCTTCTGGGGTGTCCCCAGCTGCCCAGAGAGTATGCCTCTCCATCTCCCACAGCACACTGGATGCTCTATGAGTGGGGAAGGCTCCCTCCTGCCCACAGGGAGCTTGCAGCCTGATTGCACTTGTGGGTGAGAAAAAATGAGGCATCATGCCCCCTAGGATCTTGGTGTCTTTGTTTTAAAGTATTTCTCTCCTCCTGATGCATCACAAAAACTCCATCACCTCCTTTCCCTGGTTGTTTCTCCTCCTTCTCCTCTCTCCGGGGCTACTCAGGCACAAATGCATAATCCAGAGTGATGAGTGAGGACCAGGGCAGGGAGAAAATTTAAAAAGAAAAAGAAAAGCAAGAAGAGCTGGCTGCGCCCTCTCTGCATGCTCGGGTGCCCGCAGGCAAGGCACAGCTGGTGTTCAGGTGGAGGAGCTGTTGGAGGCTGGGTGTGTGACAGGTCTGGTGGTGCAGGGATTCTGGTGAGGGGTATGGTAGCCTCCTCTCCATGTTGCTTCAAGACCCCCAAAATCCAGCTTCAAGAGGACCCCCCAGGTTGCTCCACTGATCCCTGAGAAATCACTCACTTAACAAGTACTTACTGAAGGCCTACTATGTGCCCGGCACATGGGGTCCAGCAGTGACCACAAGCGACATGAGGCCCATTCACCCAGAGGTGGGGTGAGGAGGCAGGCCCCAAATATCAGGAATAAATTATTCAGTGTATATGAGTGTCCTGAGGCTCCTATCACGAAGGTGTACCCACTAGGGCCTCACCTTAGAGATATCTGTTCTCTCAGTCACAGTGTGGGCAGAGCCACCTCCCTCTGGACCCTGGAGGGGAAAATGCATCCCAGGCCTTTTGCTCAGCCGGCCGTCCTCGGTGCTCCTTGGCTTGTAGACACATCACTCCAAGCTCTCTGTCTCACACGGCCTCTCCTGTGCATCTCTGTATCTCCGTCTTCTTAGAAGGACACCTGTCATTGGATTAAGGCCCACTCTAAAGACCTCATTTTAACTTGATCATCTGCAAAGATAGGGTCACACTCATAGGTTCCAGGGGCTAGAACTTGAATATATCTTTTCAGGGAACATAATTCAGCCCATAGTTGTGTTTGGAGAAAATAAAGCAGAGAAAGGAAGAGCCAGAGTCAGGGGACAACATGCGTCTGTGTGTCCAAACAGTGACATTTCCAGCATCCGTGGTCTTAGTGGGCCAGGACAAGCATGACCCCATCCGCTTTGGACCCAGGGGACTCTGAGGCCACTCTCATCCCCCTTTCTTTTCACTTGGCCCATTCGAAGCAGAGATGAAAGTCACCACAAGCACCATTTGGTCGCCAGGACCCCTGGCGCCAATTTTCTCGACCCTTCTCCGCAACCGGGGCGTTTGTCTGGCTTTGCAGAGTAGGGCTCTTTCCAGCCTGTGCTTCAGGCGAGAAGCTGACACATCTCCACTAAAGCTGCCTCATAAAAGCTGGAAATATATTGAGCAAAGGATTCCATTTCCTGTCCTCGGCCGGCAGGCGCATGTACCAGGCTTTCATTCTCCGCCAAGTTCTCCAGGGAGGTAACATTGCAAACCATTTTTCTGCATAAATGTTTACACTGTATAATTTTCCTTTGGTGCAAAGCATTTCATATACACAGGGAAAACAAGACAGAAACCAGCATAGCCAAGACTCCCAAAGACGGGGCTCTCTGGACCTGACGGGCAGGGAGAGAGGACAGATGTTGGCAGTCAGGTGAACAAGCCCTAGCGTCTCCAGACATCCCTGGGCCCACTTCCTCACGCGGGAGCTGCAAGCAGGCCTCACCACCGCGGGTTTGGGCAGAGAGGAGAGCTCCACACACCTGAGCCTAAGGGTCACAAGTATCTTAGATAATGTTCTCTCTCATTAGTGCCCCCTTTGTTTGAGAACTAAACTGGCTCATATTTGCCTAAGGTACTGAACAGACCAGGAAAAATAATTTTTTAAAATTAACAGACTCTGTGCTTCAGAGCAGTCTGAGATTTACAGAAAACTGAGCAGAGCTCCCACATGCCCAGAGGCGGGCTCCTGCCCAGGCCGTGGGGCTCAGAGTCCAGGCTCCTGGCTGGTGCCCCACACAAGGCAGACAGCTGGCTAAGGACACCCCAGAGGGCTGGGTCCATGGGACCTGCTCCCCAGCACTTCCCCTCGAGAGGGGAGCACACAAGGAAACAAGAGAAGCTGTGGTTAATGAGAGTGTGCCAGAAAGGAGATGACCAGGACGACGTGGCAGAGACTTAGAGGAGGTGCCTGCTTTGCCTTGGTGTTCAGGGGCAACATTTTTACACATTGTTGTTCATGGCTGTGTTTTATTAGTATTATTGAAAAGTGAGAAACAGCCTCAAGGTTCAAATACAGCAGTGTGGTTCATTAACCTCAGTAGCCAATGCATGAAATAGTACGTGGCCACCAAAAATAATATAAAGACCAGTGTAACACCTGGGGAAATGCTTACAATATAACTTCAAGCAAAAAAAAAAAAAAAAAAAAGCAGAATATAAAATTGTACTTGCATGCATTACCCTAGAGCACATAAAAATATACATACATTTAGAAAGAAACACATCACATAATTAATGCGGTTTGTCTTTGGCAGCTGAAGGGATGTGAATGCATTTCTTTAATAAATACAGACCTTATATAGTAGGTGGAGAGAAGTTTTAAACAAAGAAATGACCTGAAAACTCCAATCAGTTCTGATGTCAGTTGGAGGTTATGATTAAAGGGTCAGTATTTAAACCAGTATTACTATCTTTGACATTCAGCGATTTCTGACCACTCAGCACAAACTAGCTTAGAAATGACTTCAAGATAATTTGCATGTATATTCATATGTATACCATCCATATATATTTATACACACATACATGTATATTCACACATGTATAGTATGTAAACACACATATATACACACTCAAGGACACAACTATATAGCTCCATCAGGATTTTTCTTCCCCAAGGAGAAGTTACAAATCTTAATTTGTTTGGCCAAAAGAGAAAAAAAATCCCTGAAGGTGGGCCCCACATGGTCTTAGGAAAACAGATGGCCAGTTGGGATTTATGAATACATGATAGAGAGGAATAATTTTACACATGACATGTTCCTGGCAGAGTGTCAGCCATACATGTTCAAAATTATTTTTTAATTAATTTCAATAGTAAAAAAAGAAAAGAAAAAAGTCATTGAGTAAATCCCCTGCCTCTAAGCATTTTCACTTAAATAGATCCATTTGTTTTTTAACTGACTCAATAGAAATTCATAGGCCAAAAAAATGAGGTCTGAGCGAGTAGCCTTGGCCTCAGACCATAAACCTGGCTGCTCTGAGCGCTAATCCAGGCCTGGTTTTAAACTCTCCCTGTGGTCCTGGGCGAGCTACTCAGGCCTAGCTTTCCAGTTCTTTGCAGAGTTAAAATCACCATGCGTTCTGCAGGACAGGTCCGTGGCTGGGGGGCTGGGACTGGCCATAGCGCTGGGCTGCAAACATCACGTGGGCACAGAGAACCAGCTAAGGGCTCTGCACAGTGCCTGAGGCCACTTGCCTGCCGGAGGCCAGACACTGTCCCCCTCCCAGCCTCACTTTCCCCTTCAGAAAGATGGGAGTAACAAAGCACCCCCTCATCAAGACTGAACAAGATAAAGCCCTCACGTGCCAAGGGCCTCCCCCAGATTGGATTACCTACTGTGGTGTTTACTTCTCCCTCCCAGTTCCTTTCTTAAAAACTGACTCCTTGAATGGCTGAGCTCATGCTTGTGTGTTTCTCTTCAGCAAAGTCTGGTTTTGAGTGATCATGGCTCATTTTACTGACCACTTACTAGGTACCACACACCTCCCCAATGATCAGTTACTAGGTTATGTTCCCCTGAGACAGACGGGGAGGCTGTGGCTCAGTCAGCAGTAGAACTGGGATTTTTAGCGCAGGCAGCTGGACCCCCGAGTCCACAAGCTCAACCCCTCCTCCATGCTACACGTGAAGGGACAGGAACAGGGACATGGATGCCAACTAGGATCCAAGACCTGAAGGAATCCATACAGCTACCCTCCCCCTATCCTCTCCCACCAGGACCAGACTCAGGAGCCACTACTTTCAAGCTGTGTGGTCCCAGGTCGGTTACTGGACTTCTCTGTTCCTCCTTTTCCTCAATTTCAAGATAACAACAGCACCTACACCTCAGGGGCTACTGTGAATTACAGTCAATGAAAGAATGTACGCAAAGTGTTTGCAGTGACAGGTCAGGAACTGAGATTCAGAGATGCTGCACGATCTGCTCGACGGTCCACAACCTAGATAACACCCACCAGCTGCAGGGGAAGCTGGGAAATGACGACATGGGGTCATCAGTATTAACTTAGACCTGGGGTTGGCGAACCTTTTTCACAAAGGAACAGGCAGTAAATATCTTTGGCTCTGTGAACCACATGGTCTCTGCTGTCACTACTCAACTCTGTCACAGGCACCCATCAGTGAATGGGTGTGGCCTTGGCCCTTGGTTGTAGTTTGCTGAACCCTGCCACAGATGGGGCTGGGGATGGGTGCCCTGGACAGAGTCAGAATTCTGGTAGGAAGGACGAGGGAGCTGCCAAGTGCAACAGAAATAAAGGGCCAGGGCACTGCTAAATGGAGAAAGCTCTGTACCAAGTGTTTGGTGTTCCTAGAAGAGGCCCTCCCTCCTTGCAGCTCTCAGAAGCCTCCCACAGACCCCAGCTCCAGGTCTGCTTTCTGGGCTAGAAACTCAGCTGGCTTCTAACAGGGGCATAGGCGACTGAGTGGGGAACAGCGCTCCTTTCTAGCTGGGGTCTCCCATAGAGAGTCTCCTCGCCCAGTTTCCACCTGGGGCATGGACTTGGGTCCACATCCCCATGTTCCTTCCAGCCGCAGGGCCTTTGCACATGCTGTTCCCTCTGCCTACAACATCCTTGCCCACCTACTTTCCATCTTCTTCCCCCTCCAGGCCTCAGCAGAAGCACCAGTTCCCAAGGACGACCTCCCTCAGACAGACATCACCCCCTCCTGGCTCAGGCCCCCTTTTACAAACTCCCATGCACCTGCACTTCCCCTTGTAATTCTAACCACACTGTGGTTCTACAATATTTATTTGTCTCCCCCACTGGATTTGGAACCCTGTGTGAGCAGGGACCACATTGGTTTTATTCTCCGTGGTTTCCCCAGTTCCTAGCTCAGGATCTGACTCAAATATTTGTTGAACAAATTAATAAATAAACAGAAAGAAAACTAAATGTCCAAGTAGAAATCTCTCCTTCCAAGGAAGATATTAAGACTCAGTGGCATTACATCACTGGAATAAGTATGTTTTAACTCTTTTTCCCTCTTCTAACATTTTCCCACTTTCGTGCTCTCCAAATTTATAAACTGGGGTAAAGTGAGTTCACATAAAGGACTAAGCTTTGTTTTAGAAAGTGCTTCACTGACTGATGTATTTCATTAGCACTGAAAACAATGCAGTTACATTATATGTTTCATACAAACTACTAATCCACATGTGTGTAAATTTGCCTCTAAGGAAAACTTAGTATTTTTATGATATGATTTCAATATTTCCCCATTGTTCCAGTGCAATATTTTTTGCTATTAAAATACATAATAAACTTCTAGAGGGAAAAAAAACAGGATCACTCTAAGCAAGTAAAACCAAGAGACTATGGATTCATATAACCACTTTTTCTTTGTCTCTGATGAGGGAAGTTTCTGAAACTAACTTTACTTCCTCGGTTATGAAAATACATTAAAACAATCATAGGCCTCAAGATTAACTTGAACTCATCACACTGCTTGAGCTTTCTGCCCTCGTCCTGCTCTGCAAAGACAGAGTGGTGTGTGGTAAGCACCAAGAAACCAAGGAACCCTGACTAGTGTTGTTTAGTTACTTGCTGTGTCCTCACATGGTGGGGAGGAGGCGCTGGTCTTTGTTTTTTTTTAATTGAAGTGTAATTAACACTCAGCATCCTGTTAGTTTCAGGTGTACAATAAATGACGCCTCGCAGGTCTCTGCATCTTCTTATAAGGACAATGATCCCATCATGGGGGTCCTGACCCATGACCTCATCTAATCACCTCCCAAAAGACCTGATCACCTCCAAATACCATCACACTGGAAGCTAGGGCTTCAACACAGAATTTGGGGGACACACACATTCAGCCCATAGTACTCATTAATATTTTTAACGTTGATTACATGTTGAAAGGATGTTATTTTGGATATATTGAGTTAAACAAAGTATACTATTAAAATTAATTTCATGTTCACTATTTATTAGTGTCTATTGGAAAATTTTGGATTATACATGCAGCTCAAATGATGTTTCTATCTGACTGCCCTAGTTCACAGACCGTGGATGTGAACTCCACCTGCATGACTACTGTTATGACCTCAGGTTCCTAATCCACGAAATGGGAGTCATTCTGGCACAGAAATGTGAGCTGGGTTTACCTGCACCATCACATGGCAAACAACCTTTCCAAATGGGCCGTGTTCCCTGGGAGCAGGTGTGGCTGCTGGAACCCTCTCCCTAGTGAAGAGTGCTCTGCTCCCTTTAGTCCTGGCAGGGCCGAGGGGATCGCAAGGCCTTTGTTTGGGGAAGAACTGATTGGCAGGAGGCTGTAAGCAAGAAAAACAAACAGGGTCCCTCTCTGTGCGATTATTTAAGAGAAATGCTTGAAAACAAACAAGCAAAGAAAGAAGTAGTCAGGACAGAGAAATCAGAGTCGTTCACGAGGTGCCTAAGGGCAGTGCACTTAGGCAGAGCTCACTCCAAGCCCCAGACAGAAGCGGACAGAGCAGAGGAGGGCGGCACAGGCGAAGGGCACACGGAGCAGGACACGGCAAACGCAGCACCCAGCTCAGACTAACCCAAGTCTGGCAGGAGGAGGAAGCTGACGGCAGTTCAGGTGAGGGGAGGACAGAGGTCCCCACATGTGGAAGTAATTACTGAAACATTCTGCACCTTTCCAAATGGCAGACAGCCCCTCCAGCTCCAAACATCTTTGCATCTCCCAGTGCAGAGCCCCCTGAATCCAGGTGGCTGAGGGCCACTTTCAGCAGCAGCCCTGGAAGCCAGAGGAAAACATCACAGCTCAGGCTAGGGGAGAAGGGCATTCTGCTGGGGCCCTTCTGCATGCTATCCCCAGCTAGGGCCACAGAACAAAAATGCAAGGATGGTTTGTCTGCTGCCACTGGGATGGAACCAGCTGGAACCTGCTCACATCCTGCACCAGCTGGCAGTCACATTGTGATGGATGAGGGTCAAGAACCTGCCCCTGACCTGTGCCCTGGGGGGCGGGCCTTAACTTAGTACTCCTGGGCCCTCTGTGGGGAGAGGGATGAAACTGGCGGAGCCATACAGCAACAGCTCGTGGGCCGCTGAGAGGTCTCTGTCTGTGGCACTCTGTGGATAGTAGAGTGAGCAGGTGAGAGCCACTGGTTTTGCAGAAAGAAGAGTCCTACATCTTACAGTTTCAGCTAGGACCTCTGCCCATTCGCCACCTAGAAACACTAAGCTGCTGAGCAACCAGGCCCAATGGGATCATTCACATGGCCTGCTTTTTTGAGAGGTTCTGATTAAGAACCTGCCCAGGCCAAGCTAACCCAGGGCAGGCTGCTCTCTGCCTCTGCTCTGCCCACCAGAGAGTTTCCCAGAAGGCATTCTCTCCACCGAATGCACCCCATCTCACCCATTCCCAGCAAACACCCCATCCTGCCCCTGCTGATGATCTCCTGGAGGAAGCTTCCTTGACGCTGTCACACACCCATCAGAGGTAAATGCTCCCTCACCCCCCCAGGCCCTTGTGCAGTCCTGCGGTTGCCCTCCGCTGCACATCGGGATCACCTCTAGAGGTCCTCGTTCCGGTCTGGCTGCCATGAAGGACCTCTATCTCTATCAGCCTGGCCTTCACTGACCAGGCAGACAGTTCAGAGCCAACCCGAGCCCTTCCCCTGTCATGGGGAGCACAGGGGAGCCACCGGCCTGGGTCTGATCCCAGCCCAACCCTCCTCCTCCGGGGACCCTGAGCAAGTGACTCGGTGCATAGTAACAGCACCCACCTCCTACGGTAGGAGCAGCCAGCTTCCTCTAGTTGAAGTGCTGAGAGCAGTACCACGCAGCAGGACCTGGGACACGGCAGAGTGTCAGCTGCAATTTCTCCCCCAGCACAGAGCACAAAACCAAACACTTCTATAAAATTCTGATGTCAACCCCAACAGCCCACTTGGAACTCTCTGCCTTAAAACAGGAGGCCAGTTAAAGCCTCCAGCCTCCGGACAGAGGGATTAGCAGCACCGTGTCTGCTTAGTTGCTCAGCTCCTGCTTCTCCAGAGGACAATCCCCTTGAAAGACGAGATTATGTAGTGCAGAGAAGAGCGAGGCCGCCGCCTCCCAGCGGCGCTTGGGGCTCAGGCTAATTTCCCACAGGTGGTCCAGGCAGGACTCCTGGAGGCCCAGGGACAGAAAAACAGCCTTTCCTGTCCCCCAGGGATCACAGCGTGAAAACACATTTAAACCTTAAGAAGCTGAAAGGCCATGGACATGTAGGCCACTCCACATACTTAAATTTTAAACATCAGCATGCCAAGGGCTCTCACAAGTGCTGGACCCCTGCTTTGACTACTGAAAAGTGTTCATCTTCCAGAAAAATAATTCAAGCAGAGTGATGTGTGCCTGAAGAAATCACTCAGAGGGCACCTTCCATCCTCTGGACCAGTCCTCCCTTCCCCAGGCATCAGGGCCATGTGAGATGCCGGTGAGGGGTGTTTGGAAAACATTCTTACTGTGATACCCTAATGCTCCAAAGGAGTCGTGGCTAGCATCCCGGGACAGGAAAATGTCCTTGTTCCAGGTGTGAAATCAACCCCTGGAGGTAAGGAGAAAGGGCTCAGCTTTCTCTGCTCCTCAGGTTCATGGTACTCCCGGCGATCAAACCCTGAGCACAGAAGCCGAATACCAGACAGAGTTGAAATGGAAAGTTCTCGGACAAGCATCAAAAGCCTGAATTCAAAGCTCTGCCCCTACTGCTTCCAAGCTGTGTGATCCTAGGCTGGTTTCTTGACCTCTCTGAGCCTCGGTTTTCTCATCCACAATATGGTAGAAATATCAGTACCTGCTTCCCAGGTTGGCAGTGAAGACTCAGTGATACTTGGTACTCGAAGGCTCTGTTTTGGAAACTATAACACAGTATTCAAACGCAACTTTCATCTATCTCAAGGCCAGTGTGTTCTGTCTTGCCATCCAAACAATCTTTAGATCCTATTAAACACCGAGGTGTTCAAAGAGATGTAAGCAAAGACCTTTGCTGCTTTGCTTTTCATAATGACAAATCAACTGGAACTGAATTCATGTCCATCAAAATTCATGTGTGACCCACAGATGCTGAAGAGCACAGAGCACATGAATAAGGAGGGCCCTGAAGAGAACACCCAGATATTTTGTGAAGTGGGAGGGGACTATGCCCCAGCACAATGTGCCCACAAGCCTGTGCGTGATGGCAGGACCATTTTTGCTCAGTATCAAATCTGCAGCTCCCAGCATCACACCTGGCACACAGCAGGTGCTCAGAAACGTTGGGTGAACCAACACATGTGTATAATATTATTCAACATGTTGAAAGTGGCAATGAACAAAAGAAGTCTTACTATCCACAGGTGTATGAGTGCCAGGGAAGGAATTGGGAAAGAGGCGTTTAAACCACTCAGGGTGATTCCCTGTGGAGGCAAGGGCAGCACATTTTGGTCTGAACTTCAGAATCATTTGAATCCTTAGTCCTGAGAGTTGGGGGCATTGACTGGCCACACAGTCAAAAATCCATGTATAACTTCTGACTCCCCCAAATTTAATCTACCAATAGCCTACTGTTGACCAGAAGCCTTACCGATAACATAAACAGTTGGTTAACACATATAGTGTATGTTACATGCATTATATACTGCATTCTTACAGGACAATCAACTAGAGGAAAGAAAATGTTATTAAGAAAATCATAAGATAAAGAAAATACAATTACTGGACTGTATTTATTGAAAAAAGGGGGGCACCTAGGTGGCTCCATCGGTGGAGCATCAGACTCTTGATTTCCGCTCAGGTCATGATCTCAGAGTGGTGGGACTGAGCTCCATGTCAGGCTCCCCCCTGAGCATAGAGCCTGTTTAGGATATTCTCTCTCTCTCCTCCTCCTCCTCTGCCCACCCTCGCACACTCCCTAAAAAATTTTTTTTAAAAATCCACACATAAGTGGACCAACACTGTTCAAACCCATGTTGTTCAAGGGTCAACTGTATATTCTTGCATAGCTTGTATGATCTATAAAATATCTATAAAGTAATAACCCCCCCGGGGACGCCTGGGTGGCTCAGTTGGTTAGGCGACTGCCTTCGGCTCAGGTCATGATCCTGGAGTCCTGGCAACGAGTCCCGCATCCGGCTCCCTGCTCGGCGGGGAGCTGCTTCTCCCTCTGACCCTGCCCCATCTCACACTCTCTCATTCTCTCTCTCTCTCGAATAAATAAATAAATAAAATCTTTAAAAAAAAAAGTAATACCCCCCCAAATAAAAAGCAAAAAAAGAGAAGCTCATGTATAACTAATGCCCCTATTAGATCACAAGAACTCAGGAATCATTAGAAAAAGAGTCTCTGGTGACCTATAACTGAAATTAAAATTAGTCAAGTCGGAGGAGAAAGTTGCACAGCGAGGACTGCCCACCCCAGGAGCAGGAAACTGGTGGAACATTCGGAACAGAGAGATGCTGTGTCTAGATGAGTAATGATAAAGGGGCTGGAGCTGGAAATCAGGGAGCTGCAGCTCTTGCCTCTGTATCTTTATTAACCAAGATCAGTTTGGGTTGATAACAAAATGCTCAAACCAAAAAGGTGAGGAGACGCTGCAGGAACGAGGCTCGGGACGGTCCAGCTCCCTTTTCCTGCTTTCTGAGCCCTGCATCTTCAGAGGAGACACAGAGGTGGGAGAGATGCCCTCGCTCGGGCTAGCCTCATGGTACAGAGAGGAAATGGCCAGTAACAGCAGTCAGAAGAACGAGACACACTTTCTCCTTAGTGTGTTTTTTTTCTTACACATACACACACACACACACACACACACACACACACACACACACACACGGACAGCAGCCAAGGAACTTCTAAAACAAATTAATCCCAAAATTAAGGTTGGGAAAGAAATCTCCCCCAGGACAGCAATCATGTTTGAAGTTGAGTTTTCTGTTTGTTTATTTTAGAGTTCTCACAATCTCTTTCCTGAACAGTAGGTAAAACTATCTTTGGGGATCAGGCAAGGAGATCTCCCGCTGGCTCTCGGTCAAAAGCTGAACAGATGTTCCTGCAGCTGGAGAACCAACCAGGACCCATTATTTAGTCGGCACCTACGGACTTGCAAACCCACATAACACTCTCCACACACCTGCGGTATCACATCACCTCAGATGATCAGGACTGCAAGCCCATGCAGCCCTGAAACATCTGCTAACTTCCCAATTCTCCGAAGGACCCACTGGGCCATTGGGATCAGGCTGTGGAGACCTACCCCATCGCCTTGCCCCAGGACGAATACTCAGGCTTCACCTTGGAAGCATCTCCCCTTAGCGGCATCCCAAGCTCTAGCACACATGATACTTTCCCAGGTATACTGTGTCCTATCTGCCTCCCCACCTCCCAAACACATCCCCATGTTGGGGCTTCTGCATCTCCGGTAAACTCTGCCAACTGGTCCAGGTGTTTCTAGGCATCCAGGAGGCTTTGTAGGGGAGGAAAAATAGTTGCTCTGAATAAGTCTGAAGAAGACACAGATGGAGAAGTCCTCTGGAAAGCTGTGATATTGCTGAGGAACATTTATTCAAAAGACAGTGGAGACCCAGCTCCCAGCCACCTGCTGACCAATGACATGGGGCGTGTGGCTCTGAAATGTTGGCCCCCTCCCCAGCCCAGATACACACGGCTGTCTTCTGGGGGCTGCTCCTCCCCAACACTAAGCATGTGGCCCCATTAGACGCTTCCCCAGCCCTATTTCCCACCAGGTGGCAGCTGGTGGTGGTGATGCATGAAAAAGATAGGAGCAGAAAAGTAGAAATAAAAGTCGAATGGACTCATGATGGTGCACGAGCCCCTTGCTGTAGTTTGGGTGTCTAACCTCACCAACAACCCCAGAGCTGACTGCCTGACCTTCTGTCACACACGCACCGAGTCCGGCCACATCTGGTCTGCGTGGAGTGTATGGTAAAATACACATACCGTGCAATTTACCATTTTAACTGCATTTACAGTGTACAACGGAGTGACGTTTAGTACATTCATGGGATTGCAACTATAACCTCCGTCTACTTTCAAGACACTTTCATCCCCCAAAAGAAAGCCTGTACATGCTGCCGCCACTCCCCATCCCCCTTTCCTCCACGCCCTGGCAGTCCCCAGCTTTCTGTCCCTGTAGACTTACCTATTCCGGACATTCCATATAAATGGAACCATTCCATATGTGACCTTTTGTCCAAATCTGGTCTCAGGAGACGCTGAGCAGCACTCAGTCCCCCAACAAGGCTCTCCGTTCCAAGGGGACACAGAAGGCTTTGCAGCCTCACTTCTGCATGCGCCCTTGCTTCCAGCATGGAGACGCGTCCGGGCTTGAGCCCTCCCTCTTGCCCTTACTCATTCCACATTTGTAAGCATTTATGTAGCACCTCCTGGGTGCCGTGGGCAACTGCATGAAATGAACAGGGGCGGCCACTGCCTTCCAAGTGCTCGCACAACCCGGGAGGGCTGGGGCACGTCGCAATCTCTGTGACAGGGACTGGAGCCCTATACCTGGCAAAGCTGGTATGGCACTCACGGGTAAAGTGAGGGTGAAGGAGCAAGGCACCCAGGGTACCCGGTTTCAGGCAGCACTCCCTCTCAGGGCCATGCAAGTGCAGGCTTGGTGGCACCAGCTTACATTTTGCACACTGGGCACCTGACTCTGTCCTCCCCCAGGTCAGACCCTAACAGTGCCCAGTGGAGCAGGTGTGCTGCATGTGCGGGTTCCCCATGGGCTGGGCAGTTTTCTATCTTTCTCTTACCCATTACCACAAGCCTTAGGAGACAGTTTGGGCTCCTCACCTCCCTTCTTGTACACCAGGCTCAGAGAGGTTAAGGAGCTGGCCTAAAGCCACAGGGCTTGTGTGTGGCAGGCTAGAGCTTGAGCCCAACTCCTAACAGTCACAAGGCAGGAACCTGTCACATTATAATGAAAGTGCATGTCCTTACACGGTGTCGTCTCAAAGTGTGTGAGCTTTTCTCAGGGCCTCACCCGCATCAACATGTCCACTCCCCAGAACCCTAAAGGCAGGTATTAATTCGTTCCCCTTCTTACACCTGCAGCTCAGAAGGGCTAACCAGCTTGCTCTGTTTCAAGCTCGTGGAGGAACTGGGGGTGGGCAATGTGGCTGCAAGTCCGCCTGAACAACATCTGTGTTTTGTTGCATGGCATGGTGCTGCCTGCCTCTCATTTATATTTGTGCTCACCGATATTTATTTGGCCCTTGTCCATCAGAAGATCTGTGGTCCTCCTGGAAGGCCACTGTCCAGGGAGCCCTCTCCCAGGCCCCTCTGTCCACA